>NC_092370.1:143603613-144994581 GCF_030028105.1 Mobula birostris
TGATCCGCCCCCATCTCGTTCCTCTAAAAGCCAGCAAATACAAGGCCAGAGCCACCAAATGCTCCCCATATATTAACCTTTTCATTGCTGGAATCATTCTCATGGACCTTCTGCAACGCCAGCAAGCCTTTTCTTAGATGGGGGCCAAAACTGCTCACAATGACCAACGCCTTATAAAGCCTCAGCATTGCATCCTTGCTTTTAGTTTAGTCCTCTCAAAATCAGTGTTAACATTGTATTTGCCTTTCTTACCACTGACTCAGTCTGCAAGTTAACCTGTAGAAAATCCTACACAAAAACTTCCAAGTTTCTTTGCACCTCTGATTTTTGAATTTTCTCCCCATTTAGAAAATAATCTACACCTTTATTCTTTCTTCCAAAGTGCATGACCATGCACTATATTCCATCTGCAACTTCTTTACTCATTCTCCTAATCTGTTTAAGTGGCGCCATGATAAGGTGCTTCTGGCTCTTGCTGACACACTAGAGCGGGAGAGATGCAAGAAGAGGACGGCTGGCACAGATTTGAGGAAGGCCATCACCTTCATCAAAGAGGGAGCTAGACCTTTCGTAACCAAACAACCAAAGCCCAATCTGCTACTAATGGCCAAGTCCTGGGAGATGAGGGTAGATGTGATGTGGGAAGGAGGTTGCAGTTCCCGGATGTGCTGCACACAACCCTACACCCAGACATTGTACTGTGGTCAACCGAAGACAAGAAAATAATTCTGGTCCAGTTGACTATGCCGTGGGAGGAGGAATGGGAAGAGGCCCACGAGAAAAAGACCTTGAAGTATCAGCCCTTAGTGCAGGAGTGTAAAGACAAGGGATGGCAGGCTTGGTTGTTCCCTGTGGAGATCGGCTGCAGAGGTTTCCCAGCCAAATCAGCATGGCGGTTGTTGTCAGATCTGGGCCTGGACGAAAGGAGCAAAAAAACAAGCAGCTCGTAGGATGGGGGAAGAGGCAGAACAAGCCTCTTGTTGGATTTGGAGTAGTTGAGGGGAGGAAAGCTGGAAGCCAGGAACAGATGGGCAATGATTTGGCCACCACTGCCGGCCCGCCAAATGGTGAGTGTCGTGGTTAAGGGTCGAAACACTCGGTGAGGTTGGGAACCACCTGATGACACCTGCTCCTGGCTGAAGGCTACGGTTACCTTATAAGGTATCTGGAGAATGCACCCTAACAAGTGTATGTAACAAGTAAGTCCTGTTACAGACTCCCTGCTTTAGACACAAACAGCCAACCGGAAAAGGTCCCCTTTATTCCCACTCAGCCAATCTTCTATCCATGCGAGTATGTTTCCTGTGACACCAGGGGTTAGAGTTAGTGACCATGCCTGTGTCAGAAGCATTGTAACACTTGCAGGCTGCCCCCAGCATGCTCCTTGGACTGTGTTGGTCATTGATGCAAAATCACACACTTCACTGTATGTTTTGAGATTTCTCTATACATATGACAAATAAAACTAATCTCGACTTTGTGTGGCCACTTCCCATGAGCTCAGAAATGCTTCAGGATTCTCTTTAATCCAACTGGCCAAGAGCATTACATGGTTCTTTTCAGCCTTGTCACTCCCCTGCCTGAGAATTTTTTCCTGCTTTTTTTTATTAAATTCCTCAAGGACCGTTTGATTTTAGTTTCCTAAACTTTGCATTTGCTTCTTTTACTTTTTGGCTAAATTCACAAGCCCTCTCATCATCCAAGGTCCCCTTACCTTGCCATCTTTGTCCTCCCTCTTGACTGGAAAATGCTGGTCCTGAACTTTGATCAGCTCATCTTCGCACAACTCTCATGTCAGATGTGGTTTGGCACAGCAACAGCTGCTCCAAAGTAACTCTTCCTAACTATGGTTTAATTTTGTTGTAATTTTCCCTCCCTAATTTAGTACTTTTCCCACAAGGTTCAAACTTAAACATCTTAAAATGCAAGGAGCTAGGGTCACTGTTCCCAAAATGGTCTCTGATTGAGAGTCATCTAGCCAGGCTCATCTCCTGAACAAAGTCTAGCATGGACCCTCCTCTAAATAAATTGCCCACAAACATTTTCAAGAATGCTTCTGGAATGCACTGAAGAATTGCGGTCCCATTTAGTCCCAGTCAATATATGGAAAGTTAAAGACACCCATTATGACAGTCCTGTTGCTGTTACACGTTTCCATAATTCTGTTCTCCTACCTTCCCGTGTCTATTGAGAGCTGAAAGTACAATGCCAGAGGGATTGAACTTTATTTCTGAGCTTCACTCATATTGGTTCAGTGGATAAGCCTCACAGTGTGACTTCTGAGTGCCGCTGTGACATTCTCCCCGATCTGTAATGCAAATCCTTCACCTCCCTCCCTATCATATATAAAACATTGATAGCCAGGACTCTGACAAGGGTCCTCAACCAAGCTGACTTGGACCCAAGTGCTAGATTGTCAAGGATTGAGAACTGAACACAAAACAAATGCTGGACAAAAATCACTAGTAAGTTCCTCATATATCACTAATAATTGAGCACAGAGCAGGTGCTCCTTAAATACTCAATTCTTGGCGCACAAAACACGATTGCCAATTAGCGGTACGGTGCTGAATCTCTAAAGGAGCCGCGCCAGCTATCCGTACTCTGGGGAATTTGAGGTCTAACCCCCAGAAGCTACCGCGGTTGCGTGCGTGTCAGAACAGGACTCAGCCTCCCCACAATGGCCAGCTCCTGCTGGTCCTGGATGCTCAGAGAGTGGGGGTTGTGGTCATGGATGAGAGTTCGATCCAAGACGTCCCTTTCAGGAACTCAGCACCTTTCCTTGGGTCCGAATCCCTCCCAGCACATGAGGATCTACCAAACACCCTGAGTAGTTCGTGAATCCAATATTTTCCTCATGGTGCAGACCGGTTCCCCATCGACAAACCTCGTAGCGGTGGGACTGATGCTGATGGGCTAAAGGTCTGGTGCTCACAGGCTTTAATTCGGAAATATGGAAAATGAGATTCATCTTGAGGGTCTTGGGGAGCTGCAAGGTGTAGGCCACCAAATTTACTTTCCTGGGAATCTTGAAGTGTCCAATGAACTTCAGCGCCAATTTCCTGAACTCCACCCGGAGAGGCAAATCCCGAGTCAACAGCCAGACCTCAAGCCAGACGACAAAACTGGTCCCTGTCTTCCCTTGTGGTTGGCCTTTATTTCAGCCTTATGGACAGAATCTCCCTTGTCCTAGTCCATCTCTCCTTGCAGCGTCAGACAAGAGCTTCGGACACAGGAACCCCGACCTCTGCCTCCTGCTCAGGCAAGAGTGGTGGAGAATACCCAAATTGGCATTCAAAAGGAGACATCCCGAGCGCCGAATGCCGCAACGTGTTGTGGGTGACCTCCGCCCACGTCAAATGGGCAGAGGTCTTGCACTTGTTTGGTCTTTCAGAGGCCAGGCATCTTAGGATACATTCCATATCTTGGTTCACCCGCTCTGTCTGATCACTGGACTGCAGGTGAAACCTAGAGGAAAGACTCGCTGTTACCGCAGTCAGCAAAACACCCTCCAGAAGTATAATGTGAGTTGTGGACCGCGATCGACACAACATCCATTGGAAAACCGTGGATCATGAAGATCTAGTGCAGGACAATTTCGGCCGTCTCCGCCGCAGATGGTAGTCTCTCCAAGGCAATGAACATGAAGGCCTTCGAAAAACGATCAGCAATTACCATGCTAATGGTCTTCCCCTTGGAAGGAGGAAGACCCATGACGAAGTCTATGGAGATGTGCGCCCATGGTCTGTCCAGAACAGGTGTGGGGATGGAAAACTCCTTGAGGTTGGGTATGGAGCTCCTTGTTGCGGGTGCACACCTCGCATGCCTGCACGTACTGCTGAACTTCCTTCATCATTTTGGGACACAAATACCTCCTCTTGAGAAACTCGAGGGACCTAGCAACCCTTGGGTGAATGGCCATTCAAGGAATGTCCCCATCTGGGACCAGACAGAACATGGGACAAAGAGTTGAATCGGAGGACTGTTCTTAGGAATTTCCTGTGGCACTTGCGCTCTGAAAACAAGGGTTTCGATTTCCCCAACGAATTGACGCTACCGCCTTGGTTTGGGGCAAAATGGTAGTAGGCTGCTCTTTTCGTTCTGGTTCGTCAAGCTGACAGGACAAGATATCTGGCTTCTGGTTCTTTGACCCCAGTCGATGGGTCAGGATGAAATTAAAGCAGTTAAGGAACAAAATACCACCAGGCTGTCTGGAATTCAGCTTCTTGGCCTGCTGAATATAAGCCAGGTTCTTGTGACCTGTCCAAATGATAAAAAGGGTTCTTGGCCCCCTCTAGCCAGTGACACCATTCCTCCAAACCTAACTTAACTGCAAGAAGCTCACAATTCCAAATGTCATAGCTCACCTCTGCCGGGGATAGCCTCCTGGAAAAGAATGCACACGGGTGCAGTTTATTGTCCGAAGATGTTCACTGAGGCGACTGCACCTACTCTGACGCCTCAGGCTTTCATCTCCATGACGAAGGGAAGGTACGGTTTAGGTGTAACCAAAATGGGAACTGTCGCGAACCGCTGTTTGAACTCTGTGAACGGAGCCTCCGCCTCGGTAGTCCAAACAAAATGACCAGTGGATCTCTTGGCTGTCAGCTAAGCCACCACTGTGCTGAAGTTTCTGATGAACTTTCAGTAAAAGTTGGTAAATCCCAGGAAGCATTGAACTTGTTTCATCCTGGATGGTTGTGGTCAATCTCTGACTGCCTGCGTCCTGCTAGGCTCCATTAGAAATGAAGTCCAAAAATGAAATGGTGGTTACGTGAAACTCAGACTTCTCCAGCTTGGCGTAAAGTCTATGATCAAAAAAGCCTCTCTAGGATATCTGATGTGAGCAACGTGCTCCTCCATGGACCTTGAGAAAATTAGGATGCTGTCCAAGTAGGCGAAGGTGTACTTATGGAGAGCATCCGGGGCACGTTGTTTATCAGGCCTGGAAAACTGCTGACACGTTCACAAGGCCGAAGGACATGACCAGGTACTCCTAGTGCCCTGTCGGCGTGTTGAATGCCGTCTTCCACTAGTCACGCAAACATGAGGGAATCTGCAATGCTGGAATTCCAAGCAACACACATAAAAGTTGCTGGTGAATGCAGCAGGCCAGGCAGCATCTCTAGGAAGAGGTACAGTCGACGTTTCTGGCCAAGACCCTTCGTCAGGACTAACTGAAAGAAGAGCTTCATCTTTACAGTAGAGGAGGCCGTGGATAGACATATCAGAATGGGAATGGGGCGGGGAATTAAAATGTGTGGCCACTGGGAGATCCTGCTTTCTCTGGTGGACAGAGCGTAGGTGTTCAGCGAAACCATCTCCCAGTCTGCGTCAGGTCTCGCCAATGTATAGAAGGCCACATCGGGAGCACCGGACGCAGTATATCACCCCAGCTGACTCACAGGTGAAGTGTCGCCTCACCTGGAAGGACTGTCTGGGGTCCTGAATGGTGGTAAGGGAGGAAGTGTAAGGGCATATGTAGCACTTGTTCCACTTACAAGGATAAGTGCCAGGAGGGAGATCGGTGGGGAGGGATGGGGGGGACGAATGGACAAGGGAGTCGCGTAGGGAGCGATCCCTGCGGAAAGCAGAGAGAGGCGGGGAGGGAAAGATGTGCTTAGTGGTGGGATCCCGTTGGAGGTGGCAGAAGTTATGTTGAATTATATGTTGGACCCGGAGGCTGGTGGGGTGGTAGGTGAGGACAAGGGGAACCCTATTCCTAGTGGGGTGGCGGGAGGATGGAGTGAGAGCAGATGTGCGTGAAATGGGAGAGATGCGTTTGAGAGCAGAGTTGATCGTGGAGGAAGGAAAGCCCCTTTCTTTAAAAAAGGAGGACATCTCCCTCGTCCTGGAATGAAAAGCCTCATCCTGAGAGCAGATGCGGCGGAGACGGAGGAATTGCGAGAAAGGGATGGCATTTTTGCAAGAGACAGGGTGAGAAGAGGAATAGTCCAGATAGCTGTGAGAGTCAGTAGGCTTATAGTAGACATCAGTAGATAAGCTGTCCCATTCTGATGTGTCTATCCACGGGCTCCTCTACTATAAAGATGAAGCCACACTCAGGTTGGAGGAACAACACCTTATATTCCCTCTGGGTAGCCTCCAACCTGATGGCATGAACATTGACTTCTCAAACTTCCAACAATGCCCCACCTCCCCCTCATACCCCATCCGTTATTTATTTATATACACACATTCTTTTTCTCTCTCTCTGTTTTCTTCCTCTGTCCCACTGACTAAACCCCTTGCCCATCCTCTGGGCTTTTTCCCCCCTCCCCCTTTTCTTTCTCCCTAGGCCTCCTGTCCCATGATCCACTCATATCCCTTTTGCCAATCAACTGTCCAGCTCTTGGCTCCATCCCTCCCCCTCCTGTCTTCTCCTATCATTTTGGATCTCCCTCTCCCTCTCCCACTTCCAAATTTCTTACTAGCTCTTATTCCAGTGAGTCCTGACGAAGGGTCTTGGCCCGAAACATCGACTGTACCTCTTCCTAGAGATGCTGCCTGGCCTGCTGCGTTCACCAGCAACTTTGATGTGTGTTCCTTGCACTAGTCACCCTCCTTTATGCGAACCAGATGGTATGCACTCTACAAGTCTAGCTTCGAGAATACTCTTGGCCCTTGGAGAATCTCGAAAGCAGTGTTCATGAGTGAAGGAAGGTAATGATTCCTTGCGTTTTGCGAATCAGCCCTCTATAATCAATGCATGGCTGCAGACTCCTGTCTTTCCATACAAAGAAGAAGCCAGCACCGGCTAGAGAGGTGGTGGGCCCAATGAAGCCCAGGGCAAGAGCTTCCTTCATATATCCTATAGGGCTTCTCTTTGAGACTGAGAGGATGTATAATCGACCCGTGGAAGACAAGCACCAGGCAGTAGATCAATAGCAGCATCAGCGCAGTGGAAAGGTTGAGCCCTTTTCTTATCGAAGGTCTCTTCCAAATCCTTGAAGACGGAAGGGATTTCCACCGGCTTGAATGCTGCAATTATCCCTGAACCTTCCCTTGAGTACGACTCTTAAGATTCTGTCAGCAGCGGGGGTGATTCGACAGACCCCAGAGTCTTCCCCCAGAGATCCACAAGACAAAACAGAGGCCACCTCACAGTCCAAATCCTCATACGTCTCCTTAGACAACGGCAGTGATATATGGTCCTCGGGCTCCTGGGACTAAGCTCCAAGAGTCTCCATTTTGGAGCCTTCCTCTTAGACGGGACCTGGCGACTGGAGCCCTTTGGCTTTGCTACTAGAGTTTCATATCACTTGGACATCTCCTTAGTTTGCTTCTGAACTACAGATCCAGTTCCAGTGCACTCCTGACCTGGATCGGGTCTGGACCTGCACAGGCCCAAGGCTGGAGTCGATTTGCCTTCCCTGGAAGGTAGGACCTAGTTTCCTGAAGGCTCCAGGTTACCCTGAGCAGAAGTCTGGCTGCTGGCCTCAGGAGAGTCTGGGGGTCGCCATGAGGAAGGTGTTCCATCAGACCACCTGATGAAGATTCGACGGCGGGGAGGGGGTTTTGGGGGGATGGCCAGCAGCCGAATAAGTGATTGAATTTCGGATCTTTGCCCAAGAGTGGCTGGAACCCCACCAGGGATAGGGTTCCTCTTGCCTTCACCTACCACTTCACCAGCCTCAATGCCCAGCACATAATTCTCCGGAACCTCTGCCATCTCATCGAGATCCCGCCACCAAGCACATCTTATCCTCCCCCTACTTTCTGCTTTCCACAGGGATCGCCCCCTACGCAAACCCTTGTCCATTCATCCCTCCTGACTAATCTCCTTCCTGGCACTTATCCTTGCAAGTGGAACAAGTGCTACACCTGTCCCTACACCACCTCCCTCACTACCATTCAAGGCCTCAAATAGTCCTTCCAGATAAGGCAAAACTTCACCTGTGAGTCTGTTGGTGTCATATATTGTGTCTGGTGCTCCCGGTGTGGCTTCCTGTATTTCAGAGAGACCCGACGTAGATTAGGAGACCACTTCACCAGGCACCTACGCACTGTCCACCAGAAGCGGGATCTCCCAATGGCCACCCATTTTAATTCCACTTCCCATTCCTGTTCCGATATGTCAATCCGTGGCCTCCTCTACTGTTGCGATGAGGCCACACTCAGGTTGAAGGAGCAACACCTTATATTCCGTCTGGGTAGCCTCCTACCTGATGTCATGAACATCGATTTCTCGAACTTCCAGTAATGGCTCCCCCCTCTTCACCTTTACCCCTCTCACCTTATCTGCTTGCCTGCCCATTGCCTCCCTCTGGTGCCCCCACCCCCCTTTTCTTCCATGGCCTTCTACCCTCCCCTACCAGACTCCCGCTTCTCCAGCCCTGTATCTCTTTCACCAAACAATTTCCCAGCTACTTACTTCATCCCTTCCCCTACCTACCTTGTGTTTCTCTCTACCCCCCCAACTTTTAAAATCTACTCATCTTTTTTTCTCTCCAGTCCTGCCTAATGGTCTCTGCCTGACTGTACTTTTTTCCATAGATGCTGCGCTTTATGTGTGTGTTGCATAAACCTCACTCCAGGTCTTCCAGCTGTCCCTTGTTTTGGTTGAGTTAATCATAGGCACCTGATTCCCATCTTGGGGCTTGGAATATAAATGGCCTTGAGGTCGAGTGTGAGCTGCTGGTTTGTCTTGTCAAGATCCCCTAGGAGCAACCTGCCGGTAGAAGGCTAGAGTGGCCATTTGCCATCTTTAGGCCGCGTTGGGGAACCATCCCCTCATGGAGCCTTGTTGTCAGTTGGAGCTGCCATTGCGGTATGGATTCGGCCATTTCCTGGGCCAGCTGAGTGGCTACCAGCCACTCCGAGCAGGTAGGGATCCAGCTGTTTCCATAGCCAGCTGAGGTCGCTGGCCTTAACTGCAACTCGGAGCAACCCCGAAGCAGAGATGGAACTGTCTGTCATTCTTTGATGTTTGTCTCTTCTTGTCCTCGCCTCCGTGGGGTAAGTCAAGCCATTCTGCCATTGCCCTGCTGGGGGATCTGTCTTGTCTTGTCCTTGCCTCTGTGGGGTAAGTCAGGCCGTTCTGCCGTTGCCCTGCGGGGGGATTTGTCTTGACTTGTTCTTGCCTCTGTGGGGTATGTCAGGCTGTCTGCCATTGCCCGACAGAGGGACCTTTCCCAACTTGGTGTGGGGATGAAGTTGAGTCCAGGCTTTTCGAAGGATAAGTCCAGGCTCTACGTTGATATACAGTTCCCAGTCTGTCTCCAAGCTCCAGCCTCCGAGTTATCAGCCTCTGCATTCCAAGACCCCAGCCGGCCTCCAAGCTCAAGCCTCAGACCCCAGCCGGCCTCCAAGCTCAAGCCTCAGACCCCAGCCGGCCTCCAAGCTCAAGCCTCAGACCCCAGCCGGCCTCCAAGCTCAAGCCTCAGACCCCAGCCGGCCTCCAAGCTCAAGCCTCAGACCCCAGCCGGCCTCCAAGCTCAAGCCTCAGACCCCAGCCGGCCTCCAAGCTCAAGCCTCAGACCCCAGCCGGCCTCCAAGCTCAAGCCTCAGACCCCAGCCGGCCTCCAAGCTCAAGCCTCAGACCCCAGCCGGCCTCCAAGCTCAAGCCTCAGACCCCAGCCGGCCTCCAAGCTCAAGCCTCAGACCCCAGCCCGCCTCCAAGCTCAAGCCTCTAGACCCCAGCCTCATCCTGTCCTGCATCCATGTCATGTCCTTGCTTAGTTCTGGGGTCTGAGCCCGAGGCAAGACCCAGGTTCTGGGTCCTTGTCCAGTCTCTGGCTTGGAGTCCAAGCACAGGCTCCTAGTTCATGGTTCCTAGTCCTGGACCCGCTTTCCCAAGCCCAGGTTTCTAGTTCATGGTTCCTAGTCCTGGACCCGCTTTCCCAAGCCCAGGTTTCTAGTTCATGGTTCCTAGTCCTGGACCCGCTTTCCCAAGCCCAGGTTTCTAGTTCATAGTTTCTTGTCCGGGTTCCCTGTCTAGTCCATGTCCTAGCCCAAGTCTGCATTCTTGTCCCTGCTCCTTGTCTGTATCCTGTCACGACCCTACTCTAGTCAAGTCCTGTTCCTTGTACTTCAGTGTCTGTGTCTTGCATTTAGGTCTGCTACCAGCACCCCCATTGTGACAGAACGAACCAGCCAACCATGGACCCAGCGACACAGACACTGGAGATGAACTCTCGCCATCCAGGATTCCTTAGTGTCAAAACCTCCCACCACCAGCCCAAGTCGTCCTGAGTCCTGGAGAGCCGCTTCGGTCGCCCAGAGGCTCCCATAGAAGGAGGTGTACTATCATGGTCTGGTCCGTGAACCAGAATGCGGACTTCATGGACCGGACCATGACACAGGGAAATATACGGAAGATATGTGGCAAATGTTCCGAGGATACTTGTGTGGAGTTCTGCATAGTACGTTCCAATGAGACAGGGAAAGGATGGTAGGGTACAGGAACCATGGTGTACAAAGGCTGTTGTAAATCTAGTCAAGAAGAAGAGCTTACAAAAGGTTCAAAAAACTAGGTAATGATAGAGATCTAGAAGATTATAAGGCAAGCAGGAAAGAGCTTGAGAAAGAAATTAGGAGAGCCAGAAGGAGCCATAAGAAGGCCTTGGTAGACAGGATTAAGGAAAACCCCAAGGCATTCGATAAGTATGTGAAGAGCAAGAGGATAAGACTTCAGAGTATAGGACCAATCAAGTGTGACAGTGGAAAAGTGTGTATGGAACTGGAGGAGAAATCAGAGGTACCTAATGAATACTTCGCTTCAGTATTCACTACAGAAAAGGATCTTGGTGATTGTAGGGATGACTTACAGCGGACTGAAATGCTTGAGCATGTAGATATTAAGACAGAGGACTTTTGGAGAGCATCAAGTTGGATACGTCACTGGGACGGATGAGATGTACCCCAGGCTACTATGGGGGGGTGAGGGAGGAGACTGCTGAGCCTCTGGCGATGATCTTTGCATCATCAGTGGGGACGAGAGAGGTTCCGGAGGATTGGAGGGTTGCGGATGTTGTTCCATTATTCAAGAAAGGGAGTAGAGGGAGCCCAGGAAATTAGACCATAAGACCATACGACAAAGGAGCAGAAGTAGGCCATTTGGCCCATCGAGTCTGCTCCGCCATTTTATCATGAGCTGATCCATTTTAACCTATTTAGTCCCACTGCCCCGCCTTCTCACCATAACCTTTGATGCCCTGGCTACTCAGATACCTATCAATCTCTGCCTTAAATACACCCAATGACTTGGCCTCCACTGCTGCCTGTGGCAACAAATTCCATAGATTCACCACCCTCTGACTAAAAAAATTTCTTCCCATTTCTGTTCTGAAAGGGCGCCCTTCAATCCTGAAGTCATGCCCTCTCGTACTAGACTCCCCCATCATGGGAAACAATTTTGCCACATCCACTCTGTCCATGCCTTTTAACATTCGAAATGTTTCTATGAGGTCTCCCCTCATTCTTCTAAACTCCAAGGAATACAGTCCAAGAGCGGATAAACGTTCCTCATATGTTAACCCTCTCATTCCCGGAATCATTCTCGTGAATCTTCTCTGTACTCTCTCCAGCGTCAGCACATCCTTTCTTAAATAAGGAGACCAAAACTGCCCACAGTACTAAAAGTGAGGTCTCACCAGCACCTTATAGAGCCTCAACATCACATCCCTGCTCCTATACTCTATTCCTCTAGAAATGAATGCCAACATTGCATTCGCCTTCTTCACTGCTGACTCAACCTGGAGGTTAACTTTAAGGGAATCCTGTACGAGGACTCCCAAGTCCCGTTGCATCTCAGAACTTTGAATTCTTCCCCCATTTAAATAATAGTCTGCCCGTTTACTTTTTCTGCCAAAGTGCATAACCATACACTTTCCAACATTGTACTTCATTTGCCACTTCTCTGCCCATTCTTCCAATCTATCCAAGTCTCTCTGCAGACTCTCCATTTCCTCAGCACTACCGGCCCCTCCACCTATCTTTGTATCATCAGCAAACTCAGCCACAAAGCCATCTATTCCATAATCCAGATCGTTGATGTACAATTTAAAAAGAAGCGGCCCCAACACTGATCCCTGTGGAACACCACTGGTAACCGGCAGCCAACCAGAATAGGATCCCTTTATTCCCACTTTCTGTTTCCTGCCAATCAGCCAACACTCTATCCACGTATGTAACTTTCCTGTAATTCCATGGGCTCTTATCTTGTTAAGCAGCCTCATGTGTGGCACCTTGTCAAAGGCCTTCTGAAAATCCAAATATACAACATCCACTGCATCTCCCTTGTCTAGCCTACTGGTAATTTCCTCAAAAAATTGTAATAGGTTTGTCAGGCAGGATTTTCCTTTAAGGAATCCATGCTGAGTTCTGCCTATCTTGTCACATGCCTCCAGGTACTCTGTAACCTCATCCTTGACAATCAACTCCAACAACTTCCCAACCACCGACGTCAAGCTAACAGGTCTATAATTTCCTTTTTGCTTCCTTGCCTCCTTCTTAAATAGCGGAGTGACATTTGCAATCTTCCAGTCTTCTGGAACCATGCCAGAATCTATCGACTTTTGAAAGATCATCGCTAATACCTCTGCAATCTCCACAGCTACTTCCTTCAGAACACGAGGGTGCATTCCATCTGGTCCAGGAGGTTTATCGACCTTTAGCCTATTCAGCTTCCTGAGTACTTTCTCTGTCGTAATTGTGACTGTGCACACTTCTCTTCCTTGCCACCCTTGAGTGTCCGGTATCCTGCTGTCTTCCTTAGTGAAGACTGATGCAAAATACTTGTTCAGTTCCTCTGCCATCTCCTCATCTCCCATTACAATTTCTCCAGTATCATTTTCTATCGGTCCTATATCTACTCTCACCTGTCTTTTACTCTTTATATACTTGAAAAGCTTTTAGTATCCTCTCTGATATTATTTGCTAGTTTCCTTTCATAGTTAATCTTTTCTCTCTTAATGACCTTCTTGGTTTCCTTTTGTAAGGTTTTAAAAACTTCCCAATCCTCTGTCTTCCCACTAATTTTTGCTTCCCTGTATGCCCTCTCCTTTGCTTTAACTTTGGCTTTGTCTTCTCTTGTCAACCACAGTTGCATCCTTTTTCCACTCGAAAATTTCTTCTGTTTTGGAATATACCTGTCTTGCACATTCCTCATTTTTCACATAAACTCCAGCCACTGCTGCTCTGCCGTCTTTCCTGCCAGTGTCCCTTTCCAGTCAACTTTGGCCAGTTCCTCTCTCATGCCACTATAATTTCCTTTACTCCATTGAAACACCGACACATCAGATTTCGGCTTCTCTTTTTCTAATTTCACAGTGAACTCAATCATGTTATGATCACTGCCTCCTAAGGGTTCCTTCACCTCAATCTCTCTAATCACCTCCAGTTCATTACACAATACCCAATCCAGTACAGCCGATCCCCTAGTGGGCTCAACAACAAGCTGTTCTAAAAAGCCATCTCGCAGACATTCTACAAATTCTCTCTTGAGATCCAGTGCCGACCTGATTTTTCCAATCTACTCGCATGTTAAAATTCCCCACAATTATCTTAACACTGCCCTTCTGACAAGCCTTTTCTATTTCCAGTTGTAATTTGTAGTCCACATCCCTGCAGCTGTTTGGAGGCCTATAAATAACTGCCATCAGGGTCCTTTTACCCCTGCGATTTCTCAGCTCAACCCATAAAGATTCTGCAACTTCCAATCCTATATCACCTCTTTCTAATGATTTAATATCATTTCTTACCAATAAAGCCATGCCTCCCCCTCTGCCTACCTTCCTATCCTTCCGATACACCATGTATCCTTGGACGTTCAGCTCCCAGAGACATGCATCCTTTAGCCAGGTCTCAGTGATGGCCACAATATCATATTTGCCAATCTGTAGCTGTGCAACAAGATCATCCACCTTATTCCTTATGCTGCGTACATTTAAGTACAACACCTTAAGACCAGTATTTGATACCTTTTGCTTTGATTTCACTGCAACTTTATTGCACTTCAACTCATCCCAATGGCTACACATTTGCCCCATCACCTGCCTGTCTTTCCTGACATCTTTACTGCTCACTATCTTAGATTTATTTCTGTTTTCCCCTTCCTCCGCTCTATCATTCCGGTTCCCATCCCCCTGCCAAGTTAGTTTAAACCCTCCCTAACAGCTCTATTAAACTTTCCCGCCAGGATATTGGTCCCCTTCGGGTTCAGGTGTAACCTGTCCTTTTTGAACAGGTCATACTTCCCCCAGAAGAGATCCCAATTATCCAAGAATCTGAAGCCCTGCCCCCTACACCAGTCTCTCAGCCAGGCATTCATCTGCCTGATCCGACGACTCTTGCCCTCGCTAGCACGTGGCACAGGTAGCAATCCCGAGATTACTACCCTGGAGGTCCTGCTTCTCAGCTTCCTTCCTAACTCCTGGAAATCTCTCTTCAGGACCTTACTTCAGTGGTTGGTAAGTTGATGGAGAAGATCCTGAGAGGCGGGATTTATGAACATTTGGAGAGGCATAATATGATGCGGAATAGTCAGCATGGCTTTGTGAAAGGCAGGTCGTGCCTTACAAGCCTGATTGAATTTTTTGAGGATGTGACTGAGCACATTGATGAAGGAAGAGCAGTAGATGTAGTGTATATGGATTTCAGCAAGACATTTGATATGGTACCCCATCTAAGGCTTATTGAGAAAGTAAGGAGGCATGGGATCCAATGGGGCATCGCTTTGTGGATCCAGAACTGGGCTTTCCCACAGAAGGCAAAGAGTGGTTGTCGATGGGTCATATTCCGCATGGAGGTCGGTCACCAGTGGTGTGCCTCAGGGGTCTGTTCTGGGGCCCCTACTCTTCGTGATTTTCATAAATCACCTGGATGAGGAAGTGGAGGGATGGGTTGGTAAATTTGCTGATGACACAAAGGTTGGAGGTGTTGTGGATAGTGTGGAGGGCTGTCAGAGGTTACAGCGGGACAATTGTAGGATGCAAAACTGGGCTGAGAAGTGGCAGGTGGAGTTCAACCCAGATAAGTGTGAGGTGGTTCATTTTGGTAGGTCAAATATGATGACAGAACATAGAATTAATAGTAAGACTCTTGGTAGTGTGGAGGATCAGAGGGATCTTGGGGTCTGAGTCCATAGGACACTCAAAGCTGCTGTGCAGGTTGACTGTATGGTAAAGAAGGCATACAGTGTATTGGCCTTCATCAATCGTGCAATTGAGTTTAGGAGCCGAGAGGTAATATTGCAGCCAGATTGGACCCTGGTCAGACCCCACTTGGAGTACTGTGTTCAGTTCTGGTCGCCTCATTACAGGAAGGATATGGAAACCATAGAAAGGGTTCAGAGGAGATTTGAAAGGATGTTGCCTGGAATAGGGAGCTGTAGGTTTTCTATGTTTCTATAATAGAGGAAAATCACCTGCTTCAGCAGAGGCTCCTTTCGCCAACCTACAGGTTGCCTTTGTACACATGCCAGCTAGTGGAGGGGAGGGGTGGGGTGGGATATTTTAGTAATAGTTGATATGTGTTCTAAGTGAGTGGACGTCTTTCCGATCAGGAAATATGGAACCAGAATTGTGATCAGGACCCTAATGAAGAATATCATTCCTGTCTTCAGAGTCCCTTATCAAATCAGTAGTTACAGGGGAACTCACTTTACCGGGAAGTTGATTAAGGATTTGAGTCAGGCTCTAGGTTTCAGCTGGAAATACCACCTCGCATATCAACCTCAGTCCTTTGTTTGGTGGAACGAATGAATGGGGTATGAAAAGATACGCTGGCTAAAACATATCAAGAAACTGGGTTAAAATTGTCCGATGTACTGCCTATCATCCTGTACACCTTACGAAAACAGGCCAACCAAACACTAAAGTGACCCCACCCTGTTCAAGGTCCTAATGGGACGCTCCATGCCTGTCGGATTCAGGCCCCCTTCCCCCTATTGTGAGGAGGACAGATGGAAACATTATTGAAGCAGTGAAAGCCTTAGGCAAGGCCATTTGAGTAAACTAGAAACAAGTCAAGGCAGCAACTACCTCTACGGGGAAAGGGAAACACTCATCCATTCATGCCAGGTGACATGGTATATGTAAAACAACACTTAAAAAGGATTCGCCCTCTCCCAGGTGTAAAGGACCGTACCAGACACTCCTTGTCAATTGAACTGCACTCAAACTCGAAGGGAAGGCCGATTGAATCCATGGTACCCAGTGCAAGCCGAAATACCTGTCAACTTCTATTCTGTAGTTTGCAAATAGGATGGGCTTAGGTTTTATACTAGTCAAAAAAGGAGTTTGCACGATTGTAGGACAGGAATGTTGCACCTATATCCCAGTGAATCTGAGAATATCACCCATCTAGCTGACCACATAGGAAAAGCATAGACCAAATTCGGGATGTAGGTGAGGGATTCCATGACATGAAATGAGGGTGGTGGCCCTTTAACGGACTTGGTGGGGGGGGGGGCAACAATTGCACATTGTGGCCTAATCTTCCTCTTAGTAATTGTGGTGGTTAGTTTATTAAAATACGTTGTACCCCTCCTGGCCTCTTGCTTAAAGCACTCCTCTGGGAATAGTATCTTTCCCCAGTTCACCAGGAGACCCGAGCTGTCTGACAAGGAACAGACCAGCGGTCCGAAGTATGATAAGAAAGCCTGTTTGGCCGTGCCACCCTTCTCCCTTCTATTGAATCCCTTTTTCCCGAGGAGGGGGATTGATCAGAATAATCAAAAAGGAGGGGCCAACTAGGGTCGAGTAAATAGCTTTGCGAGACGATAGAATTGTGTCTGTATTGTTTAAGGCCTGGATCAGCAGAGAATCGTGGAGCTGCCCCTTGCCCCACTGCTGTAGATACAAGACTACGTGATGTCAACCTGTAGTCTACAGCTGGACTCCACGAGGCCACGCGACTTAGGTTAGGTGTTTTCCCCCCAGCTTGCTTAGGACAATACCAAATATGGAAATATTGAACAAACCACGCCATTAGAATCAACCATAAAAGGGGTGCGAGTACTGCTCATAAGCAGAGTCTTGCTTTCCGGAGGGAAGGTTCTCCGTGTCACGTAACAAATACCTGGGTCTAAGTCTTGTGTGGTAAAGGAAATCCCCTAACACTTGATCGAGATATACTAGACATATGCAATTACACTTTAGAGAGGCACAGGCAGGGTGAAAGCACATTGTCTTTTTCACAAGAAGAGTATGCTAAAAACAAGAGAACTTAGGTATATGCAACACACACATAAAGTGCAGCATCTGCAGAAAAAAGTACAGTCGATGTTTTGGGCAGAGAGCATTCGGCAGGACTGGAGAGAAAAAAAGTTTGGTGGGTGGAGTAGAGAGAAACACAAGGTAGGTGACACCGGGAGGGGAAGGGATGAAGTAAGTAGCTGGGAAGTTGATTGGTGAAAGAGATACAGGGCTGGAAAGTGGGAGTCTGATAGGGGAGGGTAGAAGACCATGGAAGAAAAGGGGGGTGGGGGCACCAAAGGGAGGCGATGGGTAGGCAAGCAGATAAGGTGAGAGGGGTAAAGGTGAAGAGGGGGGAGCAATTACTGGAAGTTGGAGAAATCGATGTTTATGACATCAGGTAGGAGGCTACCCAGACGGAATATAAGGTGTTGCTCCTTCAACCTGAGTGTGGCCTCATTGCAACAGTAGAGGAGGCCACGGATTGACATATCGGAACGGGAATGGGAAGTGGAATTAAAATGGGTCGCCATTGGGAGATCCCACTTCTGGTGGACAGTGCGTAGGTGCCTGGTGAAGCGGTCTCCTAACCTATGTCGGGTCTCACCGATATACAGGAAGCCACACCAGGAGCAAAAGCCTCAAGACCCCAGCCTGTCTGCAAGCCTCAAGACCCCAGCCTGTCTGCAAGCCTCAAGACCCCAAGTCCCCAGCCTGTCTGCAAGCCTCAAGACACCAAGACCCCAGCCTGTCTGCAAGCCTCATGACCCCAGCCTCATCCTGTCCTGTATCCATGTCATGTCCTTGCCTAGCTCTGGGATCCGAGCCCGAGGCAAGACCCAGGTTCTGGGTCCTTGTCCAGTCTCTGGCTCGGGGTCCCAGCCCAAGTCTGCGTTCTTGTCCCTGCTCCTAGTCTATACCCTGTCACGTCCCTACTCTTGTCAAGTCCTGTTCCTTGTACTTCAGTGTCTGTGTCTTGCATTTGGGTCTGCTACCAGCGCCCCCATTGTGACACCCTGAGAATATCTGTTCCCAATTTATGCTTCCAAGTTTCTGCCTGATTGCCTCATATTTCCCCTTACTCCAATTAAACGCTTTCCTAACTTGTCTGTTCCTATCCCTCTCCAATGCTATGGTAAAGGAGATAGAATTGTGATCACTATTTCCAAAATGCTCTCCCACTGAGAGATCTGACACCTGACCAGGTTCATTTCCCAATACCAGATCAAGTACAGTCTCTCCTCTTGTAGGCTTATCTACACATTGTGTCAAGAAACCTTCCTGAACACACCTAACAAACTCCCAACCCATCTAAACTCCTTGCTCTAGGGAGATGCCAATCAATATTTGGGAAATTAAAATCTCCCACCACAACAACCCTGTTAATTTTACACATTTCCAGAATCTGTCTCCCTATCTGCTCCTCGATGTCCCTGTCACTATTGGGTGGTCTATAAAAAACACCTATTAGAGTTATTGACTCCTTCCTGTTTCTAACTTCCACCAACAGAGACTCCGTAGACAACCCCCCCCATGACTTCCTCCTTTTCTGCAGCCGTGACACTATCTCTGATCAACAGTGCCATGCCCCCACCTCTTTTGTCTCCCTCCCTGTCCGTTCTGAAACATCTAAAGCCTGGCACTTGAAGTAACCATTCCTGCCCGAGCCATCCAGGTCTCTGTAATGGCCACAACATCATAGCTCCAAGTACTGATCCATGCTCTAAGTTCATCCACTTTGTTCATAATACTCCTTGCATTAAAATAGACACATCTCTAACCATCGGTCTGAGCGCGTCCCTTCTCTATCACCTGCCTATCCTCCCTCTCGCACCGTCTCCAAACTTTCTCTATTTGTGAGCCAACCACCTCTTTCTCCGTCTCTTCAGTTTGGTTCCCACCCACCAGCAATCCTCTTTTAAACTCTCCCCAATAGCCTTTGCAAACCTTCCCGCCAGGATATTGGTCCCCCTGGGATTCAAGCGCAATCTGCCCTTTTTGTACAGGTCACACCTGCCCCAAGAAGAGGTCCCAATGATCCAGAAATCTGAATCCCTGCCCCCTGCTCCAATCCCGCAGCCCACGCATTTATCCTCCACCTCATTCTATTCCTATACTCACTGTCACGTGGTACAGACAGTAATCCCGAGATGATTTGGCAAAATCATTGTATTATATGTTTGGCAAATTTCACAACCTTGTATAGCGTGCTCGGCCACTGCCGGTAGACCCGGTGCAAACCACTGTGATGATACAGTACCTGATGTATGACACCTGCTCTTCCTACATGTTGCGATCAAGGGCGTGTTGGAGACTCCCGGGACAAACTGGCTGCCCAGCAGGGTGGCGCCACACATCCTTGGAGTCGGGAATACATTTGGCCTTGTCAAGCTTTTCCTGCGGTGGGGCAGATCTTTAGGCCGCTACTAGGCCCTCTAGGGTGGGCCCCGGGGGGAGGTGCAATTTGACACACAGCTTGGACAGGGACCTGTGGGCGCACGCCTCCAGCAGCAGCCTACTTGGCTGCTGTATCTGCTGCTGCATTGTCCAGTGTTATGGGATCCGTGGCACCAGTAGGTACGTCGCTCTCGATTATCGCTGAACTATTTGGCAGCTGCACCGCCTGTAGCAGGTTAGCGATCAAACTGGCGTGTTGTACAGTCTTCCTAGATGAGGTAATAAATCACTTGTTTTTCCACAGGGTCCCGAAATCGTGTACCACCCCAAAGGTACAACGAGAGTCAGTATACGTATTGGCGGTCTTACCGGCGGCCAAGACACAGCCCTGGGTTAACGCGAATAGCACAGCTGCCCGAGCGGTTGTGCCTAGGAAAGGGCCGCTGCCTCCAGTGTCTCGAAGGGTGTGACAATTATATAACCTGCCAGGATCGTATGATAATTGGGCTTGCAGGGGGAGCCGTCCATAAAAAGAAAATAAAAGGGATATGGGGATAAGGCAGGAACGGGGTACTGATTGGGGATGATCAGCCATGATCACAGTGAATGGCGGTGCTGGCTCGAAGGGCCGAATGGCCTACTCCTGCACCTATAGTCTAAAAAGATCGGGTTATCCAGTGGGGTAGCTAACAGATCGGGCCCGAGCGAGGTGATCATCTCGACTACTTTCCGGCAATCATGGGGTTCGGGAGGACCAGGGAGAGGCATTGCGGGGGAACGATTTAGGGCTAGTGCTTTTTGAAAAGAGGGGTTATATTTACTTCGCAACATCATTCCCTAGCTCGTTCAGCGAGCCGTGGTGAAGGTCGCTTCCATTTCCTCGGTCCAGTTTGTATCAAAGGCTCCCGAACGGTCGCGTCGTAGATCCTGTATTCAGGGACCCAATGCCTGCAATAGTCTTTCCTGCCTAGAAATAGCATCATCTGCCTTTTTACGATAATCACCACCGGGATCAGGGTCTCGGAAGGCGGCGGGACAGCGCAATGCAGTTGCCAGCTTGCAGGAATTTACGAATTCTCTCAAGAATCCCCGAACCCTCACGTTTGTCATTATTCATTGCCGCAGCCAGTTTCCCCAGGGAAGCCCTTCTATATCCCAGGCATATAAAGCCGCCTGCGTTTCTGTGGGTCCCGTTGTTTTTGGAGCATTTTATAACGAAGTTCAGGCACCTTTTCATTGGGCAGCTCCAGATACAATCCCTCGGGAGTGCAATGGATTACGGGTGAGTTACTGGCTCTAACAAACGCTTCCTCGCCTCTCTACCTTCTACTCTAATTTCTGTAAACTGAGATTGTGGATTCGTCACGGCGACTCCGGCTATCCCCACGGTTGTTACAGTCTGCAGAGGGGCTTATGGACGATATAGTGGCGCCGGAATCAATTAGGACATGTATTCGTTTCTTAGCTATTTCTGTTTCCAGGTATAGATCCCCCTGAGGGCTCTCACAGAGACTGATCATAGCCTCTTGTATCGCCTTTCCCTGGTGGCCTCCCTATTGGGGCCCGAAGGGGTCACGCAGAGTGAAAGGTGTCAGTTCTGGGGATTTTTGCGGGACATCGTTTCTCCCTGCCCTCTCCTATCCAGTCCCTCCACTTTGCCTCGGCACTCTCTGGCCCAATCCCCCTTTCGCCCAAATTTCCTACACAACGTCCCGTCTCTGGTCGCGAGCCATTGGCCGAACTCCCGCCTTCCACTCCCCTTATGGAAAAAGTGTCTCCTTTTTCTCGTGACCGTGTTGGTCAGAATCTGGGTTTCCACATTCCATTGCTGGGTCTGCCTGTTCAGACTGGACAATTTAATGGCAATGGGCGACCTCCGGTCGGAGACAGTGAAGGAAGGGTTGTACAGCCAACGGGGCATTTTGCTGGTTCAGGGACACTCCTGCGTTTGATTCCCAGATGTCTTTAAATCGAGCTACGAAGTCAATGGCGGCCCTTCTCTTTTTTACATGCACCGGTTAACTTCTCCGCAGTTCCCATGTTGTCGGGCTGTGACAAGGTTTGGATTCTAATTTCGCGCACCAACGTTTCCATAGCCTGTAGGGCATCCTCGCTGAATCCCGGTCGCCAGTCTTCCTCAGGAGTAGCATTGGTGAGCGGGAAGTTGCCTCCACCACAGCCCATGAAGTTCCGTATACGGAGGAGCGCCCGTGAATCGCCAGGCAGCGGGTTCAATATTTGACAGGTCTGAGGAAGCGCTACAGGTTTTCTTAGTGGATCAGGATCACACACGTCGCTGATCACATTGCGTACCTCAGCCGGGGTCCAGGGTTTTAAAATAGGGACATCGACCACCATTACCCGGGGGAATTGAGAATTCCCTCCTCTTGTGGTGCTGTCGGGTGTCTGGTGGAAACTCGACCCTCCGCGAACGGAGAGTCCGTCCTGGCCGGTAAACTCTGGAAGAATCGGGCGTGTTCCTGTCCACGGAGCGGCCGGTGCAGCCACAGGCTGAGCTCGTTCAGGGGTCCCTTGTTGCAATCCCTCTGGAACTTCAATAACCTCCATATAAATCAATGGAAAATGTAACGGAGTACCTGCTGTCCCGTTTCCAACCAAACCTTATCGGCGGGCGAACGGGGCGGGGGGCGGGGAAGCGGGTCGCCCAACAAATTGCTTTGTCTCTTGTATTTTGCAATTTTCCTCTCCGTGTCCTTATTGATTGGGGCTTTCGTAGTCGGATAAACCGAGCGTCGCTTGTTCTTTTCCGCTGGGGTTGGCGTGACCAGAGACTTAGAGGCCCGGTTTATTTTAACACATACTTATGTTTTATTTATTAGTATTAGTAGTATTCTATGTTCCATTTCCTATACTAACGGCGCTTCGTAATCAGCTGATTACCATATACGAATACCTGGGTCACGTTAAATTTCACAAAAATATATCTCTATTAGGTCTGATCTCCCTCTCGCAGCTTCCTTCTCGTTCTTACCAGAGCTCAGGAACTAGTCACCGGCCGATCAGGGACCACCTTTCTCACGCCTCACCCTGGACCTGCTCTTGATTCCCTCTTCCTAATACTTTATTTACAGTTTTCAGTTTTACATCCGTTAGTCTTGCGAGACCTGGACAAGGTTGTATGGAAGACCAGCAGTTGTCCATGCTGCAAGTCTCCCTTCTCCACGACACCCATGTTGTCCAAGAGAAGGGCATTAGGACCCATACAGTTTCGCACCACTGTCGTCAGTTTTACAAAGACAAAATATATTGAAGATAGACAAAACAATACAAAGGAAATACAGCTCCAGGTGGAGCACAGACAAAACAAATCAAAAACAAAAACAAAAAGGCTGCCAGACAATTTACAAGATTACATAAATAAACTTTTAGAAAGAGTTAATGCAATAGTGACATCACGGAAGTAAGGTAAAGTGAAACGAATAAAGGAATCCGGTTAGGCACCACACCTACTCATGAGACTTGATTCCCTCTTTCAGGGAAGCCTCACGGGTAAGTGTGAGATTCCTTTCCGAGGGGCCAATTACCCGGTCGGGGCTCAGTTGGATCCCGTATATAGTGATCCCATTATCGTCGCCAAATTGTTAGCGGATTTCCTCTTTCACAGATCTCAGACCCAGGTATTCATTAGAAGACTCTTAATTTACGTGAAACTGAGATCGGCCCCTCTGGGAATCAACGACTCCACTTACAATCAGTACACGCACCCACTTTATGGTTGATTCTAACGGGTTTGGTATGTTCAACATTTCCATATTTGGTATTGTCTTGAGCCAGCTGGAGGGAAAACACAAGTCATGTGGCCTCGTGATGTCCAGCTGGTGGTCAACATCAGGTAGTCTTGTATCTACAGCAGTGGGGCAGAAGGTAGCTGTAAGATTCTCTACTGATCCAGGCCTTAAGCAATACAGACAGACAATTCTATAGTCTCACAAAGGTATTTACCCAACCCTAGTTGGCCCAAATCCTCCACATCAATCCACATCAATCTCATATGTTCCAAGGAATAAAGTGCTAATCTAAATTTCCTCTTCTTGTGACTCAGGAGCCCAATTTCCACCAAACAACATCATGGTAAATATTTTCTGCACTCTTTCTAGCTTCGATTATTTCCTTTAGTCATTATTATGTTTGTGTCGTATGATGTAGGCGATCATAGTCTATCCACGACCATGATTATTCTTGGCAAATTTTTTTTACAGAAGTGATTTGCCATTGCCTTCTTCTGGGCAGTGTCTTTACAAGATTAGATTAGATTAGAGTGACCCCAGCCATTATCAATACTCTTCAGAGATTGTCTGCCTGGTGTCAGTGGTCACATAACCAGGACTTGTGATCTGCACCAGCTGCTCATACGATCATCTACCACCTGCTCCCATGGTTTAACGTGACCCTGATGGGGAGGCTAAGCAGGTGCTACACCTTTCCCAGAGGTGTCCTGCAGGCTAGCCGAGGGAAGACGCACCTTACACCTCATTTGCCAGAGATATATTTCCACCCCGCCACCCAACTGACCTATATTATCCTATAATAGTATCACAGCTCGCTATCAAAGTCAACGAGCTCAGCATGCATGCAGGAAGCAGCGCCAATGCAAACTTTGGCAATGCAAAAGTCAATGCAAACAATGCAAATGACTTTATTAACTTTGCCTCCAACTTTCACCCTGCCCTCAAGTTTACCTGGTCCATTTCCGACACCTCCCTCCCCTTTCTAGATCTTTCTGTCTCTATCTCTGGAGACAGCTTATCTACTAATGTCTACTATAAGCCTACTGACTCTCACAGCTATCTAGACTATTCCTCTTCTCACCCTGTCTCTTGCAAAAATGCCATACCCTTCTCGCAATTCCTCCATCTCCGCTGCACCTGCTCTCAGGATGAGGCTTTTCATTCCAGGATGAGGGAGATGTCCTCCTTTTTTGAAGAAAGGGGCTTCCCTTCCTCCACCATCAACTCTGCTCTCAAACGCATCTCCCCCATTTCACGCACATCTGCTCTCACTCCATCTCCCCACCAGGAATAGGGTTCCCCTGGTCCTCACCTACCACCCCACCAGCCTCCAGGTCCAACATATTATTCTCCATAACTTCCGCCACCTCCAACAGGATCCCACCACTAAGCACATCTTTCTCTCCTCCCCCCCCCGCTTTCCGCAGGGATCGCTCCCTACACGACTCCCTTGTCCATTCGTTCCCCCACCCATCCCTCCTGGCACTTATCCTTGTAAGCGGAACAAGTGCTACACATGCCCTTACACTTCCTCCCTTACCACCATTCAGGGCCCCAGACAGTCCTTCCAGGTGAGGCGACACTTCACCTGTGAGTCGGCTGAGGTGATATACTGCGTCCGGTGCTCCCGATGTGGCCTTCTATATATTGGCCAGACCCAACTCAGACTGGGATACCATTTTGCTGAACACCTACGCTCTGTCCACCAGAGAAAGCAGGATCTCCCAGCGGCCACACATTTTAATTCCACATCCCATTCCCATGCTGACATGTCTATCCATGGCCTCCTCTACTGTAAAGATGAAGCCACACTCAGGTTGGAGGAACAACACCTTATTACACCTTAAAATTAGTGGGAAGACAGAGGATTGGGAAGTGTTTAAAACCTTACAAAGGAAACCAAGAAGGTCATTAAGAGAGAAAAGATTAACTATGAAAGGAAGCTAGCAAATAATATCAAAATTTCAAGTATATAAAGAGTAAAAGACAGGTGAGAGTAGATATAGGACTGATAGAAAATGATGCTGGAGAAATTGTAATGGGAAATAAGGAGATGGCAGAGGAACTGAATGAGTATTTTGCATCAGTCTTCACTGAGGAAGACATCAGCAGTATACCGGACACTCAAGGGTGGCAGGGAAGAGAAGTGTGCGCAGTCACAATTACGACAGAGAAATTACTCAGGAAGCTGAATAGGCTAAAGGTCAATAAATCTCCTGGACCAGATGGAATGCACCCTCGTGTTCTGAAGGAAGTAGCTGTGGAGATTGCAGAGGCATTAGCGATGATCTTTCAAAAGTCGATAGATTCTGGCATGGTTCCGGAAGACTGGAAGATTGCAAATGTCACTCCACTATTTAAGAAGGGGGCAAGGAAGCAAAAAGGAAATTGTAGACCTGTTAGCTTAACATCGGTGGTTGGGAAGTTTTTGACAAGATAGGCAGAACTCAGCATGGATTCCTTAAAGGAAAATCCTGCCAGACAAACCTATTACAATTTTTTGAGGAAATTACCAGTAGGCTAGACAAGGGAGATGCAGTGAATGTTGTATATTTGGATTTTCAGAAGGCCTTTGACAAGGTGCCACACATGAGACTACTTAACAAGATAAGAGCCCATGGAATTATGGGAAAGTTACATACGTGGATAGAGTGTTGGCTGATTGGCAAGAAACAGAGAGTGGGAATAAAGGGATCCTATTCTGTTTGGCTGCCGGTTACCAGTGGTGTTCCGCAGGGATCAGTGTTGGGGCCGCTTCTTTTTACATTGTACAGCAACGATTTGGATTATGGAATAGATGGCTTTGTGGCTAAGATTGCTGACGATACGAAGATAGGTGGAGGGGCCGGTAGTGCTGAGGAAACGGAGAGTCTGCAGAGAGACTTGGATAGATCGGAAGAATGAGCAGAGAAGTGGCAAATGAAGTACAATGTTGGAAAGTGTATGATTATGCACTTTGGCAGAAAAAATAAACGGGCAGACTATTATTTAAATGGGGAAAGAATTCAAAGTTCTGAGATGCAACGGGACTTGGGAGTCCCTGTACAGGATACCCTTTAAAGATAACCTCCAGGTTGAGTCAGTGGTGAAGAAGGCAAATGCAATGTTGGCATTCATTTCTAGAGGAATAGAGTATAGGAGCAGGGATGTGATGTTGAGGCTCCATAAGGCGCTGGTGAGACCTCACTTGGAGTACTGTGGGCAGTTTTGGTCTCCTTATTTAAGAAAGGATGTGCTGACATTGGAGAGGGTACAGAGAAGATTCACTAGAATGATTCCAGGAATGAGAGGGTTAATATATGAGGAACGTTTGTCCGCTCTTGGATTGTATTCCTTGGAGTTTAGAAGAATGAGGGGAGACCTCATAGAAACATTTTGAATGTTGAAAGGCATGGACAGAATGGATGTGGCAAAGTTGTTTCCCATGATGGGGGAGTCTAGTACGAGAGGGCATGACTTCAGGATTGAAGGGCGCCCATTCAGAACAGAAATGCGAAGAAATTTTTTTAGTCAGAGGGTGGTGAATCTATGGAATTTGTTGCCACGGGCAGCAGTGGAGGCCAAGTCATTGGGTGTATTTAAGGCAGAGATTGATAGGTATCTGAGTAGCCAGGGCATCAAAGGTTATGGTGAGAAGGCGGGGGAGTGGGACTAAATAGGAGAATGGATCAGCTCATGATAAAATGGCGGAGCAGACTCGATGGGCCGAAAGGCCTACTTCTGCTCCTTTATCTTCTGGTCTATTCCGTCTGGGTAGCCTCCAACCTGATGGCATGAATATTGACTTCTCTAACTTCCTCTAATGCCCCACCTCCCCCCTCGTACCCCATCCGTTATTTATTTTTATACACACTTTCTTTCTCTCACTCTCCTTTTTCTCCCTCTGTCCCTCTGACTATACCCCTTGCCCATCCTCTGGGATCCCCCCCCCCCCGCCCTTTCCTTCTCCCTGGGCCTCCTGTCCCGTGATCCTCTCATACCCCTTTTGCCAATCACCTGTCCAGCTCTTGGCTCCATCCCTCCCCCTCCTGTCTTCTCTTATCATTTTGGATCTCCCCCTCCCCCTCCCACTTTCAAATCTCTTACTAACTCTTCTTTCAGTTAGTCCTGACGAAGGGTCTCGGCCTGAAACGTCGACTGTACCTCTTCCTAGAGATGCTGCCTGGCCTGCTGCGTTCACCAGCAACTTTGATGTGTGTTGCTTGAATTTCCAGCATCTGCAGAATTCCTCTTCCTTGGGTCTTCCCGCTGTTTACAAACCGATGTCACAGTGTGAGTGAAAATCAATGAATTTGTTGGGAATGCCTGTGTCTGTGATGAGTTATAAACCAGTAGAGCGCGTTAACTGGAGGGATTGTTCTGATTATTCAAGTTAGCGATTGTTTTACTGCTGGGGTGTGTAAATGGTGAACTACTGGGGAAACTAGATCAAATCTGTGTCAATACTCCATTGCTGCTCCACTAACATCGCTTATAACTGCATCATGACTTCCCAACTCTTATATTCAACGCTTAATTGATGAAGGCCAGCGTGCCAAATGCCTTCATCACCACCCTGTCATCTGTGATGTCACTTGCAGCAAACTATGCACTGGACTCCGAGGTCGCTCTGTTCCAATACACCCCCAGGGCACTACCATTCACTGTATAAGTTTTGGTCTCCCTAACTGTAATACCTGTCATATGAAATACTTTTGCCAATCCTTAGCCTACAACCCAAGCTAATCGTGATCCCCGAGTGTTTTTATCACATACTGTCTACGTCATCACTTACAAATGTTTGTACTTTAATACCATCATAATTAATATAGCTTTGTGAAGTCACATTGAACCAATCTTATAGAGTTTTTAGAGGAAGTTACCAAGAGAGTTAATGGTGGCAGACGTGGTCTGCGTGGAGTTTAGCAACGCCTTTGACATCAACCCACGTGGGAGGCTTGTCCAGTAGATTAAGTCACTGAGTATTCAGGATGAAGTAGCCAATTGGATCAAAGTGAGAAACATACAAAACCGACAGTATAATACAGGCCCTTCGGCCTACAATGCTGTGCCGACCATGTACTTACTTTAGAAATTACCGCGGTTTACCCATAACGTTCCGTTTTTCTAAGCTCCACAGATCTATCCAGGAGTCTCTTAAAAGACCCTATTGTATCCGCCTCCACCACAGTCGCCAGCAGCCCATTCCACACACTCACCATTCTGCATAAAAATGAAGTCGAGAAGATCTGCAGATCCTGGAAATCCAAGCAACACACACAGTGGTAGTAAATGGTTGTCTCTCTGAATGGACGTGTGTCACAGGGATTGGTGCTGGGTCTGTTTTTGTTTATCTGTATTAATAATTTGTATGATGATGTGGTAAAGTGGTCAGCAAATTTGGGGATGGCACCAAGAATGGAAGCATTGTGGACAGCAAGAAAGTCTATCGATGCTTGCAGTGTGATCTTGGTCCGCTGGAAAAATAGGCTGAAAAATGGCAGATGGGATTTAAGTGTGAGATGTATCACTCAGGGTCGATACAACTAGGTAAGAGTTACACAATGAATGTCAGGGCTCTGAAGTGTGTGGGAGAACAAAGGGGCTTGGAAATACAGATCCATAATTCCTCGAAAGTGGCATTGCATACACATAGGGTTGTAAAAAAAGCTTTTGCTTCATTGACCTTCATTGAGTACAGGAGTTGGGTTGTTATGTTGAAATTGTATAAGACGTTGGTTAGGCCAAAGTGAGACAATTGCGTGCAGTTCTGGTCACCTACCTACAAGAAAAATACCAATTGAAAGAGTGCAGAGAAAATTTACAAGGATTTCGTTGGGTCTTGAGGACCTGAGTTATAGGGAAAGGTTGAATAGATTATTCCTTGGAGTGCAGGAGAATGAAGGGCGATCTTATCGAGGTATATCAAATCGTGAGGGGTAGAGATAGGGTGAATGCATGCAGGCCTTCTCTACCCAGGTTGGGTGAGACTAAAACCTGTGGTCATACATTTTGGGTGAAAGGTGAAATATTTTATGGAATTCTGGGAGGGAACTTCTTCACTCAGAGGGTGGAGCAAGTGTGAAATGAGCTACCAATGGAAGTGGAAGATGCAGGTTCAATTTTAACGTATAAGAGAAATTTAGATAGGTACAATGATGAGAGGAATAGGGAAGGATATAGTAGATGAAACAAGGCAGAAGATCAAGTCAGCAGGGACTAGATGGGCCAAGGGCCTCTTTCTATGCTGCAGTTCTCTATGACTCTATGAAAAAACATGCTGGCTGTGTCGAATGGGGAACTGTCTCCAAATGCTGATAGATCCTGTCCTTCAGGATCCCCTCCAGCAATTTACCCACCACTGATATCAGTCTCACTGGCCTGTTGTTTTATACCTTAATTTTTCTGGCCTTAGTAAACAATGATGACATTAGCCACTGTCCAAAGCACTGGAACTTCACCTGTGGTGAGAGATGAAGCAGAAGTCTCTGCAACTGCTTCCACAATCTCTTCTCTTGTTTTCCACAAGGTCCAAGATTACACCAGGTCACGCTCGAGGGATTTATCCACTTTAATGCACTCTCAGGCCTCCAACATCTCCTCGCTATTTTTATATATTCAAGACAACAATACTTATTTCTCTCCTTTTGTTAACTCCCATTGTTTTCTCTACAGTAGAAACTAAAGAGAAATACTCAATAAAAATCTTTTCAATTTCCTTTGGTCCCACATACAGTCAGCAACGCTTCAAAGGGACATATTCTTTCCTTGGCCATCCCCTTTACTCTTAGTACACCTGTAGGAGCTGACTCAGTTTGCCTGCCAGATCCTACTCGTTCTTTTTTTAACCTCCTAATCTCCACCCTTCAGTGCTATCCTCTACTTGTTTAGCTGTCAAGAGGTACCGGACTTCCAAATTGCTTAAGCACAGTGCATGCCCCCCACCCCACCCCGGTTTTCTTAACTAAAGCCTCAGTATCTTTTATAAGATGATGGAAATCCAAGCGACATATACAAAGTGCTGGAGGAACTCACCAGGCCAGGCAGCATCTATGGAAAAGCATAAACAGTCGACATTTTAGGCCGAGACCCTTCTTCAAGACTGGTCATTATTATCTTGTAGTGTATTTCCGTCTGGTAAAACTGGCCCTCACTCCCAAGAATTTCTCCTTTGGCTCCTTCCACATCCTTCAAACAAAAGGTGTAAACATAGGCACTCACATGGGTCTCAGCTATTTCTGCCTTTTTGTTCACTACATGGAATAGTCTATGTTCCAAATCTACACTGGTATCATTCCCCAACTTTCCCTATGGTACATCAACAACTGAATTGGTGCTGCTTCTTGCACCCAAGCCCAGCTCGTCGGCTTCATCACCTTATGGCTCCAACTTTCACCCTGCCCTCAAATTTACCCGGTTCATTTCAAACACCTTCCTCCCCTTTCTTGATCTCTTTGTCTCTATCTCTAGAGACAGCTTATCTATTGATGTCTATTATAAACCCATGGACTCTCACAGCTACCCCTGGACTATACCTCTTCCCACCATTACTTGTAAAAATGCCATCCCCTTCTCTCAATTCCTCCGTCTCCACCACATCTGCTGTCAGGATGAGGCTTTTCATTCCAGAATTACTAAGATGTCCTTCTTCAAAGAAAGGGGCTTTCCTTCCTCCACCATCAATACAGCCCTCACCCGCATCACTTCCATTTTGTGCATGTCTGCCCTCACCCCATCCACCTACCACCCCACCAGGGATAGGATTCCTCTTGTCCACACCTAGCACCCCACTAGCCTCCACATCCACTTTCCGCTTTCCACGTGGAACACTCCCTACGCGACTCCCTTGTACATTGATCCCTCCCCACTGATCTCTCTCCTGGTACTTACCCTTGCAAGCGGAACAAGTACCACACCTGCCCCTACTCATTCTTCCTCACTACCATTCAGGACTACAAACAGTCCTTCCAGATAAGACAACACCGCTTATAAATCTGTTGGGGTCATCTACTATATCCAGTACTCTCGGTGTGGCCTCCTGTATATCAGTAAGACATAACGTCAATTGGGAGACCACTTTGCTGACCACCTATGCTCTGTTTGCCAGTAAAAGCAGGTCTCCCAGTGGCCACCATTTCAATTCTACTTCCCAATCCCATTCCAGCATGTCAGTCCATGGCCTCCTCTACTGCCACACTCAGGTTGGAGGAGAAACACCTTGTATTCCATCTGGGTAGCCTTCAAAATGATGGCATGAACATTGATTTCCTGAACTTCCGGTATTGCTGCCACCCCCCCCCCCCACCAATCCCCATCCCCTTTTCCCTCCCTTACCTGCCCATCACCTCCCTCTGGTGCTCCTCCCCATTCCCTTTCTTCCATGGCCTTGTGTCCTCTCCTATCAGATTCCCCCTGCTCTAGCCCTTTATCTCTTTCATCAATCAACTTCCCAGCTCTTTACTTCACCCCTCCCAATTTCACCTATCACCTACCACCTTGTACTTCTTCCTCTCCTCCCCCACCTTCTTTCCTGACTTCATTTTTCTCCAGTCTTGATGAAAGCTCTCAGCCTGAAGCATGGACCATTTATTCTTTTCCATAGATGCTGCCTGGCCTGCTGAGTTCCTCCAGGATTTTGTATGTGTTACCTCAATATCTTTTGTCAACCAGGGATCCCAAGCACTCCATCCTTGTCCTTTACCCTGCAGGTACATGCATGCCCTGGGTTCCTGAGATCACACTTTTAAAAGACTTCCACTTGGCAGACACTTCTTTCCCTGAAAACAACCTTGACTAATCAACCATTGCTATATTCTGCCCAATGGCTTCAAAATTAGCTCTTTCCCAGTTCAGGACCCTAACTTCAACAGGTCACATTATTTTCCTTAACTATTTTAATACTAGCGGTCACTGGACCAGAATTGCTCACCAGCTGACACTTCCACCACTTGCCCTAACTCATTCCCCAGGTGGCGTCTAGTGTTGCATCCTCTCTAGTCGGTCCCCCTATATCAAGTCATCAAGATTGCTTCATGTCATTTCCAGTACAAAGTGAAAAGGAGAATGAAATGATTGTTGCTCCAGATGTAGTGCTAAACGAAAAAAATACGATAAAGAACTCAATAATAAAAAAACAATAAATATAAATACATAAGATAGCTTACTTACATAGATTGATTGCATATTCATAAGGTGATGCTGGGCACAGGAAATGAGAACGTATTGGTGGTTGGGGGTGTGAAGGGGTGAGTTAGTGGGTGATGGTGTTGATCAGCCTTACTGCTTGGGGTAGTAACTGTTTTTGAGTTTGGGTTCCTGGTGTGGATGCAATGTGGCCATCTCCCTGATGAGAGTGGGATAAACAGTCCATGAGCAGTGACAGTGAGAGCCTTCATGATGTTACTGGCCCTTTTCCGGCACCTTACTGTATATACAGTGTGTCCCTGATGGTGTGTAGACTGGTGCTGGTGATGCACTGGGCTGTTTTGACTACCTGTTGTAGACCTTTCCTGTCCGTCACAGTATAGTTTCTGTACCATGCAGTGATATAGCATGTCAGGATGCTCTCTCGCTCGCATCTGTAGAAGGTGATGAATACTTACAATATGTGCATAGTCCAGCTTGCTTCAGCCTCCTCAGAAAGTAGAGGCATTGGTGAGCTTTTTTGATTGTATGAAATGAGTCCTGGGTCCGTGAGAAGTTGTGTGAGATGTGCTCTCCTAGGAGTTTCCACCGCGGTGCCACTGATGTGAAGAGGGGTGTGAGTGGTGCAAGTTCTCTTGAAGTCGATAACCATCTCCTTTTTTTCATTGAGGAAAAGGTTATTTGCCTGGCACCGTTGTTCACTATATATTGATCAAGAAAGCTTTCTTGGACACATTTCACAAATTCCACTCAATCTAAGCCTTTTACACAATGGTTGGCCCAGTCAATATTTGTGAAGTTACAGTGTATCTCCCACTGATGCTACCCTATAATGTTTACAATTAGCTGTAATCTCTGTATATATATATGCTCCTTCAATTCTCACAAGCTACTGATGAGGGGGAGGGGGGGCTGTAAGAATCCCATCAGAGGGACCGCCTCCTTTCTATTACCATTCATATAGCCTCACTGAATAACTCTCACAAGGTTATCCTCTCTAAGGAACGTTGTTATGTCCCCTTCCATCAAGAAGGTAACTCTCCCTTTTCTCATACCTGGAGTATAGAAACATAGAAAATAGGTGCAGGAGTAGGCCATTCGGCCCTTCAAGCCTGCACGACCATTCAGTACGATCATGGCTGATCATCCAGCTCAGAACCCTGTACCTGCCTTCTCTCCATACCCTCTGATCCCTTTAGCCACAAGGGCCATATCTAACTCCCTCTTAAATATAGCCAATGAACTGGCCTCAACTGTTTCCTGTGGCAGAGAATTCCACAGATTCACCACTCTCTGTGTGAAGAAGTTTTTCCTCATCTCGGTCCTAAAAGACTTCCCCTTTATCCTCGAACTGCAACCCCTCGTTCTGGACTTCCCCAAAATCGGGAACAACCTTCCTGCATCTAGCCTGTCCAATCCTTTTGGAATTTTATATGTTTTAATCAGATCCCCCCCCTCAATCTTCTAAATTCCAGAGAGTATAAGCCTAGTCGATCCAGTCTTTCATCATATGAAAGTCCTGCCATCCCAGGAATCAATCTGGTGAACCTTCTTTGTACTCCCTCTATGGCAAGAATGTCTTTCCTCAGATTAGGGAACCAAAATTGCACACAATACTCCAGGTGTGGTCTCACCAAGGCCTTGTACAACTGCAGTAGTACCTCCCTGCTACTGTACTTGAATCCTCTTGCTATGAATGCCAGCATACCATTTGCCTTTTTCACCGCCTGCTGTACCTGCATGCCCAATTTCAATGACTAGTGTACAATGACACCCAGGTCTCGTTGCACCTCCCCTTTTCCTAATCTGCCACCATTCAGATAATGATCTGTTTTCCTGTTCTTGCCACCAAAGTGGATAACCTCACATTTATCCACAGTAAATTGCATCTGCCATGAATTTGCCCACTCACCTAACCTATCCAAGTCACCCTGCATCCTCTTAGCATCCTCCTCACAGCTAACACTGCCGCCCAGCTTCGTGTCATCCGCAAACTTGGAGATGCTGCATTTAATTCCCTCGTCTAAGTCATTAATATATATTGTAAACAACTGTGGTCCCAGCACTGAGCCTTGCGGTACCCCACTAGTCACCGCCTGCCATTCTGAAAAGGTCCTGTTTATTCCCACTCTTTGCTTCTTGCCTGCCAACCAATTCTCTATCCACATCAATACCATGTGCTTTAAGTCTGCACACTAATCTCCTGTGTGGGACCTTGTCAAAAGCCTTTTGAAAATCCAAATATACCACATCCACTGGTTCTCCCCTATCCACTCTACTAGTTACATCCTCAGAAAATTCTATGAGATTCGTCAGACATGATTTTCCTTACACAAATCCATGCTGACTTTGTCCAATGATTTCACTGCTTTCCAAATGTGCTGTTATCACATCTTTAATAACTGACTGTAGCATTTTCCCCACCACCGATGTCAGGCTAACCGGTCTATAATTACCCGATTTTTCTCTCCCTCCTTTTTTAAAATGTATAATACATTTGTATCTACATTATATCCTGGTACAGTGAGCTTCCAGGTCCTGTCCTTCCCTCAGCCATGTTTTCTATTATGGGTATGATATCCGAGTTCCCAGAGCCAATCCACACATTGAGTTCACCCACCTTATCTGTCAAATGCTTGCATTGAAATAAATGCAGTTTAAACTTAAGAGTTCTTCCTCTCCCTTTACTCTCCCCTGTCTATCCTGACAGCTAAATTTCCTCCATTGTCTACAGTATTATTCCCTGATTACTCGTCAGTCACTCGACTGCTCAGGGCACTACCCTCTACCACTCTAGTTTAAACCCTCCGGAGTAGCACATGCAAATCTCCAGCCTTCCCGCTCAGGTGCAACCCCTCTGTCTTGTACAGGTCAGCCCCACCCCAGAAGAGGTACCAAAGAACCAAGAATTTTAATCCCTGCCCCCTGCACCAGCTCCTCAGGCATACATTCACGTCAGCTATCTCTCTACTCTAACTAGCATGTGACACTTGACGTAAACCAAAGATTACTGCTCTTCAGTTCGTGCTTTTTAGATTCTCTCCTTACTTCTTTTATACACCATACAGGGCTTCATCCATCTTTCTACCTTTGATGTTGGTACTAATGTGCACAATATCCCCTGGCTGTTCACCCTCCCCCTTGAGAATGTTCCACATCTGCCCAGAAACATCCTTGACCCTGGCATCCAGAAAGCAACACACACCCTAGCATCTTGTCTACAAGAATCTCGTGACTGTCCCCAAACTAGCAAGTCTCCTATCACTGTAACTCTGTCTGACTGCACCCTTCTCTGCTGAGAGGCAAGGCCACAGGAGACCTTTGCACTCTCAGCCTGCTCCCTTTGCCTTTCTTGTAGTCACCCGGTTACCTGGAGCCTGCACCTTGGGTGTAACCCACTCACTCAAACTCTAATCGATGATGCTCATCCCTGTTGATTTTGAACGTGAAGTGCTCCAGCTCCAGTTCCTTGACACAATCCATCAGGAGCTCCAGACGGAATACAGCATGGAGACAGACCCTTAAGCTCAGCTGATCCATGCCAACCAAGATTCCCATTTAAACTATTCCCATTTGCCCAGTTTTGGCATTTATCCTTCTAAATGATTCCTCTTCAAAGTTCAAAATACATTTATTATCAAAGTATGTATGCATTATACAACCTTGGGATTTGTCTCCTAACAAGTAGCCATAAAACAACGAAACCCAAAAAGAACCCGTTAAAAATGACCGTCAAACACCCAATGTGCGGGCCAAATAAAAACAAATCAGGTAAACAATAAATACAAGCAAACAGCATTCTGAACTGAAATCCACAAAGAAAGTTCATCCACAGACCCTCAGCTTAGCACAGAGATGAGTAAACCTGGGACTGGCCCATCCATCGCCTTGGGCCCTGACACACTGACCTCTTCAGTCTGGCCCAGAACCTAAATCATCGTCCAAACATAGGGTTCAGCCACTTTGAATCACTCTGGGGCCTGGACCCTCTCACCTTGATTTGGCCTGTACCTGACCCTTCTGATTTGGCCCAGCACTTAAATTGTTGTCCAAATGTAGGGTTCAGTCACTTCGGTATACTCTGGGGCCCAGACCCTGCCGGCTCCATTCAGCCTGTACTGGACTGTGCTGATCCGGCCCGGCACTTAAACGTCAGGTTCAGTCTATGTACCTCTCCAATCAAAAACTGTGACTCTTGCCTCTCCCTCAAAAAAAAAGGAATATTCCAGTAAATTATAGGCCATTGAGTCTCATGTGATTGGTAGGGAAACTATTGGAGAGCATTCACAAGGATGAGGTTTACGAGCAAATCTTAATTAGGGACACTCAGCATGATTTTGTGCTGGACAGGTCATGTCTCATCAATGATTGAGTTTTTGAGAGGGTGACCAAAGTGATCGGTGAGGTTATATTCTGCCTGGAGGTCCATGACTTGTACTGTTCCACAGGGAATGTATGAGATCTCTGCTGTTTATGATATATATATATATATATATATATATATATATATCATAAACAGCAGAGATCCCATACTAGTATATATATATAATGGTATGATGGGTGGGTTAGTATGTTCACAGATGATACAAAGATACAAAGAGCAACAGGTCCACAGCAGATACCACCTCATTGGCTCTTCACACAGCCCTGGAACATCTAGAAAGCAAAAATGCTACATCAGGATGCTCTTTATCAATTACAGCTCAGTGTTTAATACCATCATCCCCTCAAAACTAATCAGTTCAAAGTTCCAAGTAGTATTTATTATCAAAGTACAGACATGTCACCGCATACAACCCTGAGATTCTTTATCTGCAGGCATACTTAGCAAATCTATAGAACAGCAAAAGTAAACTGTAAACAAACTGTGGAAATCCAGATATAAGTAAATAGCAATAAATAATGAGCATGGGGTGGAGTTAAGATGGCGCCAAGTGACTGCCTCTTTGAGCTCAGATTCCTCTCTCTAATGTCTCTTTTTTTCCTTTTCAAGGTAGTTGGGGTTCTGTCGAGGTCCTGATTTGCAAGTGACACTCAAACTGCGTTTTTTTTAATGACGGTTGAGTTCCCAATCCTGGAGCTCGTTGGCCAACCGTTTCCCAACATTCTCCAGGCGTGATTTGGAAGATGGCGCCTCCAGGGTGCAGCCTTGCACGGCCCTGAGGATGGTTGATTTCAGGCTGGAGTTGCCAACTGAGGTGTCACGGGAGATGGACCATCAGGATTTTGCTGTGGCATATGTATGGAAAAGTGACGCGGCAGACTGTAATATCGTAACAGCGACTGTCAGTCTCCCCTTTCGCTGTGAAAACGGGTGATATCTCTCTGTGCCTTGTTAGTGAGAGAGAGCCTGTCAAACTGTCGGGTGAATAATAGTTTGTGTTGACTGCAGAGCATGGTTTCTCTTTGGATGCTTTGCCGTTGCTTGGTGGGTGGTGGGCACTGACACTTTCTGCTGAAATGTGAGGGGGAGGGAGGAGGTTGTTGTGTTGATGCTCACTGCAGGTTGCATGGGGGAGGTGGGAGAGGGGGCTCTGGGGTTCTAACATTTCTCTCTTCTTATTTTTGGGTTCTGTTTTTCATGGAAGTCTGCGAAGACAAGTATTTCAGGTTGTGTACTGTATATATTCTTTGATAATAAACTGAACCATGAACCATTGAAATAACAAGATAAAAGAGTTCTTAAATGAGTGTAGCTATCCCCTTTTATTCAATAGTCTGATGGTTGAGGGATAGTAACTGTTCTTGAATCTGGTGATGCAAGTCCTGAGGCTCTTGTACCTTCTACCTGATGGCAGCAGGGGGAAAAGAGCATGGCCTGGATGGTAAAGATCTCTGATGATGGATGCTGCTTTTCTATGGCAATGTTTCATGTAGAAGTGCTCAATGGTTGGGAGGGTTTTACCCGTGATGTACTGGGCTGAATCCACTATCTTTTGTAGGATTTTTCCATTCAAAGGCATTGGCATTCCCATACCAGGCTGTAATGCAGCCAGTCAGCACACTTTCAACTGCATATCTATAGAAGTTAGCCAAAGTTTTCAATGACATGCCAAACCTCCACAAACGAAGTAGAGGTGCTGTTGTGCTTTCTTTGCAAAAATATTTATATGATGGGTCTTGGACAGGTCTTCTGAGACAGTGACGCCCAGGAATTTAAAATTACTGACCCTCTCCATCTCTGATTTTCCAATGATTACTGGCTCATGGACCTCTGGTTTCCCGGTCCTGAAGTCTGCAATCAGTTCTTTGGTCTTATTGACATTGAGTGAGAGGTTGTTGTCATGACACCACTCAGCCACAATCCAATCTCCCTCTTGTATGCTGATTCATCACCTCATTTGATATAGTCCACACCAGTGGTAGGAGCTGTACTTAACCGCACAGTCACTGGTGTAAAGCGAGTAGAGCAGAGGCTAAGTACCACATCCCTCTAGTGCTCCTGTGCTGATGGAGATTGTGGAAGAGAAGTTTTTGCCAATCCAAACTGACTGGTGTCTACAAATCAGGAAATCCAGGATCCAATTGTACAAGGGGGTATTGAGGCCCAGATCTTGGCGTTTACTGATTAATTTTGAAGGGAACTTCAGCCAAATCACCACTCCTCTCACGTCCTTCACCAAATCAGCTACCTCACGGATAATCTGGTCTGCTGCCATGAACCATGATTTCGAGGGCTCAAGAGATGCTTCACCACTGCTCCCATTCTCCACCATCTGAACCCCTCTGGACTTTTTGTGGTAGATGGCCCCATATCTGACGTGGGTGCCTGGGTCATCCTCTCCTAGAGATTACTGGATGGGAAGACGCACCACTCCTGTTCCTTCTTATCACACAATTTCAACTCTACACGGTGCTAGTATGGAGCAGGACACAGGGAACTACTCACCATTAAATGGGCCTTGGAGGAATGGAGACATTGGTTGATGGGAAATGCTGAGCCCTTCTTCATCTGGACTGACGACCAAAAACATATCCATACAATAGACATGCCATCTCAACCTGTGTCGGACTCACTGGGCCTTCTTCTTCGAGCAATTCAGCTTCACCATCTAATACCGAACCGGTTCCAAGAACACGAAGGTGGACACCCTGTCACAACGGTTCGACTCATCTGAAAATGTGATAGACCCTCAGCCCATCATTTCATCCTTGCACAACCTTGCCCCAATTGTCAACCAGGCACAACAGCACAAGCTTGCTCAGCTGAGATGCCTGACAACTTCACATATGTGCCTGTGGCCATGTGCCCTGAGGCACTCCACTCATCACCCCTCTCTGGCCATCCATGTTCTGTGATGCCAATTCTGATGGCCCACAACAATCACAGATGTATGTCATTTTTTTTTTTGTTACTTGCCCTCAATGTGCCCTGTCCAGTTCCTCCAACTAGGGGCCCTCTGGGTTCCTGAATCTCCTCCCAGTGCCTCAACATCCATGGTCTCACATCACCGTAGATTTTATCATGGAATTGCCACCTTGTGATGGGGCCATGGTGGATGTGACAGTGGTGGACTGGTTCTCCAAGGTGGCCCACTTTAAAACCCTTCCCAAACTTCCGTCAGCAACTGAGATGGTGGACCTTGCTCTGCAACATGTAGCTCATCTCCGTGGCTTCCCTTGGGACATTGTGTTAGACCAGGGTCCATGATTCGTCTCCCGCTTTCGATGAGCCTCCTACTTCCTCCTCTACATCTCAGTGGCTTTATCTTCTGGCTATCATCCATAGACTAGCGGTCAATTAGAAAGAGGCAATCAGCAAGTGGAGGAGTTTCTGTGATGCTTTGCCACCTCTAACCCTTCCACATGGAAGAAATATCTGCTCTGAGCAGAACTGTCCTACAATCTACACACCTCCTCTGCCACAGGTATGTCACGCTTTCAAGTGCTTCATGGCTATCAACTCCTATTGTTCCCCATGGAGGAGCCAACGGTGGAGATCTCGTGCGCCAGGGCCCTGGTTCGCCAATGCCAAAATGCTTGGAAGAGGGCATGGAGAGCCATCCTAACTGTAAACTGTGCCTACTGTTGTCAGGTCTTTTGCCATTGGCACCCAGCCAGTCTGCTCCAACCCTGGGGATCGTGTCTGGCTGTCCACCTGGGATCTGCCCCTATGCACCGACTCCTGCAACCTCTCACTCCAGTTCATTGGTCCCGTTAAGATTATCCCACTGGATCAACCCAGTCACTTACTATCTACATCTGCCATCATCCCTTTGGGTCACACATACCTTCCACATGTCCTACTTCAAGCATATTATCCACGGACCACTCGACCCGCATGAATCTGCACATCTGGAACCTTGGGTGGTGGAAGGTGGTCCAGTGTACACAGTTAACTGGTTGATGAATTCATGTCATTTTGGACAGGGTGTGCAGTACCTGGTTGAATGGGAAGGATATGGCTGGGGAAGAGATCTGGGGTGCCATCCAGTTACAACTTGAATCCAACCACCACACCCACCTGGATCGGCTTGGGCCATTGGGGGGCGGCCGTGGGGAGGGGAGAGGGTCCTGTCAGGTCTGCACAGGCAGGCACCTCCCAGTCTCCACCCAGCTAATGAATCACCCGCCACTCGCTTCCAACCCATCACTTGCAGCCAGTTTAAACTCAGCTCTCACCCACAGTCCTTGTTCACTCAGAAGAACCAGCCACCCTCAACCAGATGCTCCTAGTCATCAGTTACATCTCATGATAAGTATTGGTTCTGTCATGTTTTGTTCCCCTCATGGCTTGATTTTTACAGTTTATTATTGAAGGTCTTTCTCACCACTAGATTGTCTCTGCTGCTGTGCATGTGGATCAAACCTCTTCTACATTCCCTGACATCCAGAAGGTATGTTGTGCCTCCCAGGTGCCAGAGTCAGGGATGTCTCAGATTTTTTTTATATATATAGGCATCTGTTAGTCTCATGAGACCATGGATTTTCACCTAGGAAAGTTTCCAGGGCACAGGCCTGAGCAAGGTTGTATGGAAGACCAGCAGTTGTCCATGCTGCAAGTCTCCCCTCTCCATGCCACCGTTGTTGTCCAAGGGAAGGGCACTAGGGCCGATACAGCTTGGCACTGGTGTCGTCACAGAGCAATGTGTGGTTAAGTGCCTTGCTCAAGGACACACACACTGCCTCAGCCAAGGCTCGAACTAACGATCTTCAGATCATTAGATGAATGCCTTAACCACTTGGCCACGCGCCAACACGATGTCTCAGATTGGTCCACAGTATTTTTAGAGGAGGAAGGTGAGCAACCAGAACTTGTTACATATTGGTACCAACTTTACAGGTAAGAAAAGGGATGAGGTCCTGAAGAGAGAATATAGGGAGTTAGGTAGGAAGCTAACAAACACGGCCTCAAGGGTAGTAATTTCTGGATTGCTGCCTGTGCCATGTGCCAGTGTGGATGAGAATAGGATGATTTGAAAGTCTTTCAAATCTCTTACTCACTCTTCCTACAGTTAGTCCTGACGAAGGGTCTCGGCCTGAAATGTCAACTGTACCTCTTCCTAGAGATGCTGCCTGGCCTGCTGCGTTCACCAGCAACTTTGATGAGGGTATAAACTCAATTGATAGACGGATGAGAATCGAAGTGATATGGCAGCTGGTATACACGTAGATCCAGTGTGTAGTGAGGAAAGGTAGACAGTTGATTGGGCAAAATAAGGGACTGAGAGTGCAGCAGAGGTTTCAAATTACTTTAGAATAAATTAAAAGAAAATATTTAGAAAGGGGATAAGAACTTAACTTTCAGTAACATGGGGGCAAAATAGAAAAGTCTGATGAATACAGGACTGAAGGTGTTATATTTGAATGCACACTGTGTACGGAATAAGGTAGATGTGATCTTAAAAGCAGAGTTAGATAGTGGAAGGTATGATGTTGTAGAGATCACTGCATCACGGCTGAAAGAAGATCGGTGTTGGGAGCTTAACATCCAAGGATACCCATTGTATCAACAAGACAGGCAGAAACCCAGAAGAGGTATGGTGGCTCTGTTGGTGTAAAAAAAATAAAATCCTTAGAAAGAGGTATCATGGGATCAGAATATGTGGAATGCTTGTGGTAGAGTTAAGAAACTGCAAGGTTAAAAAGTCCTTTATGAGAGTTATGTACAAGCATCTTCAAATAGACAAGATGTGGGATACAAATTACAATGGGAGATAGAAAATACATATACAAATGGCAATGCCTTGATGATCATGGGGATTTCAATATAGAGGTAGATTGGGAAAATCAGGTTGATGCTGGATCCAAAGAGAAGGAATTTGTAGAATGCCCACAAGATAGCATTTTAGAACAGCTTGTAGTTCAGCCCACCCGGGAAAAGGCAATTCTGGATTGGGTGTTGTGTAATGAACCAGAGTAGATCAGGGAGCTTGATGTAAAATAACCCTTGGGGGGCAGTGATCATAATATGATAGAATTCCTCCTGCCGTTTGAAAGTAAGAAGCTAAAATCAGATGTATCAGTATTACTGTGGAGTAAAGGGAAGTACAGAGGCATGAGAGAGGAGCTGGCCAAAGTTGATTGGAAGGGGGCATGAGCAGGGATGATAGCAGAACAGCAATGGCTGAAGTTTCAGGGAGCAATTCAGTAGGTATCTGATAGATTCATTTTGAAGAAGAAGCATTCTAAAAGGAGGATAGACAAGATGGACTACACCCCAGGGTTCTGAAAAAGGTGGCTGAAGAAATTATGGAGGCATAAGTACTGCCCTTTCAAGAATCACTAGACTCCAGAATAGTTCCAGAGGACTGGAAAGTCACAAATGTCACTCCACGCTTTAACAAGAGAGGGAGACAGAAGAAAGGAAATAATTGGACAGCTGGCCTGACTCAGTGCTGGTGTCCATTATTAAGGATGGGGTTTCTGTGCACTTGGAGGCACCTAATAAAATAGGCCAAAATCAGCATGGTTTCCTTAAGGGGAACTCTTGGCTGATAAATCTGTTGGAATTCTTTGAGGAAAAAACAGGCAGGCTAGATAAAGAAGGGTCAGTGGATGTTATTTACTTGGATTTTCAGAAAGCCTTTGACAAGGTGCCACTCATGAGGCTGCTTAACAAGAGATCATGGAACAACAGGAAAGGTATTAGCAGGGGCAGAAGATTGGCTGTCTAGCAGGAGGCCAAAATGGAAATGGTGGGAGGGATGGTTGGGTCCCAGTGACTCATGGTGTTCCGCAGGGGATGGTGTTGGGACCACTTCATTTAACATTATGTGTCAGTAATTTGGATGATGGAATTGATAAAGTTTGTGGATGATATAAACTCTACAACTCATGTTCTAAGTTTTATTTATTTGGTTTTTTTGCACAATTTGTCATCTTTTGCACATTGTTTGTTTGTCAGTCTTTGCTTCAAGATTGTTTGTCACCATTTATCCCTACACAAGTGTGAAGAAGAATGAAATGAATGTTACTCCAGATCCAATGTGGCACAAGCAAAACATAATCATAAAAAACACAATAAGAATGTCAATAAATATGTAAGATTAACTTATATACATTGATTGTATGTGCATAAGTGACATTTGGTACAGGTGTATCTATACATAAAGTGACTGACAGGAAATGGTAAAATAGTGGCAGTGGGGAGCATGATAGGGTATGTTAATGGGTGGAGGTGTTGATCAGCCTGATTGCTTGGGGGAAGTAACTCTTTGAGTCTGGCAGTTCTAGGGTGGATGCTGTGTAGCGTCTTCCCTGAAGGGAGTGGGACCAACAGTCCATGAGTAGGGTGGGTGGGGTCCTTTGTGATACTGCTGGCCTTTTTTGTCACCTTTGTGCATAAATATTTATGTATAGTTTTCATTAATTCTATTGTATTTATTTATTTTCCTGTAAATGCCCGCAAGAAAATGAATCTCAAGGTCGCATGGTGACATACTGTATGTGTACTTTGATAATAAATTTACTTTGGCTTTGACAGTTGATGTTCCAGAGGACTGGAGAGTGGCTAATGTTTATAAAGGGTAACAAAAACAAGCCAGGAATCTACAGACTAATGAGTCTGACATATTGCTGGTAAGTTGCTAAAGGGGAGCCTGATGACAGGATCTTACAACATTTGGAGAGACTGGGGTCCAATTCAGGACAATCAGCATGGCTGTGTGTGTGGGAAGCTGTTTCTTACAAATATAATGGAGTTCTTTGAGGAGATAACCAAGAGCATTTATGAGGGAAGGGCAGTGGACAATTATATTGGCTTCAGTAAGGTCTTTAACATGGTCTGGAAGGTTAAATTCCGTGGGATCCAGGGGGACATGGAAAATTGGATTCAAAATTGGCTCAGTAGTAAGAAGCAGAAGGTGATGTAGTGGGTTGTTTTTCGCACTTGAGGCCTACATTTAGAGGTGTGCCACAAGGGTTGGTGCTGGGGTTGTTTGTAATTTTATACAAATTATTTGGATGTAAATGTACAAAGCACGGTCATTAGGTTTGTGGACGACACTAAAATTGCTCACGTTGAACGTGTAGAAGGTTATGGAAATTACTGGGCGATTTTGATCATATAGTTATATAGACTGAAGATTGATAAATGGCTTTCACTCAGGATAAATGTGAGGTTTTGGGAAATCAAACCACAATCAGACTTCTGCAGCAAATGGTAGGGCCCTGGAAACTCTAAGGAACAGGGGGACCTATGAGTACAAGTGTATAGCTCACTGAAAGTGGTGTCACAGATGGATAGGATGGTGAAGAAGGCATTGGACATGCTGGACATCATCAGTCAAGGCACTGAATATAGCTGTTGGGACATTATGTTGCAGTTGTATGAGATGTTGGGACATTATGTTGCAGTTGTTTGCGATGTTAGTGAATCCTCAGTTGGAGTACCGTGTACAGTTTTGTTCACTCTTATCGAAAGGTTGCTATTAAACTACAAAGAGTGCAGAAAAGATTAAAAGGGACATTTCCCAGACTTGGGGGCATGAGTTATGGTGAAGGTTGTGTAGACTAGGACTTTATACCCTGGAAGGTAGGAGATTGAGTGGTAACCTGATAAAGTATATAACATCATGGCTGATATAGATAGGGTCAAAGCATGTCACCTTTTTCTGAGGGAGGACTTTTCAAAGTACAAGATCAGAGATATGAGATTTAAAAGGGACACTAGTGGTAGATGCTTCATGCAAAAAATGGTGTGCATATGAACTGAGCTGCCAGAAATGGTGGTTGACGTGGGCACGTTAGCAGCATTAACAGATTAGTCACAGCAGTGAATACAAAAGCAGGGAGATTATCGTCCAATTTATAAATCTTAGGATAGGCCTCAACTGGAGTACAGCATGCAGTTCTGGGCATCACACTTTAGGAAGCGACACACATAAAATGGTGGAGGAGCTTAGCAGGCCAGCCAGCATCTATGAAAACTGCTCCACTGCAAATTCTCTTCAAAGGGATGCCTACCTTGAAGAAGTTTAAATCTTCCCTTTGGGAGTTCAGTGAAACCCTCTCTCACTGATCCCCCTCTGTGAAGGATGAAGGGTCTTGGACTGAGATATTGATTATTTACTCTTTTCTATACATGCTGCTTGACCTGCGGAGTTCCTCCAGCATTTTGTGTGTGTTGTTTTGGATTTCCAGCATCTGAAGATTTTCTTGTGCTTGACATTTCAGGAAGGTTGTGATTGTGTTAGAGAGGGTGCAGAGGAGATTCAGCAGGATGTCACAAGGGATGAAGTGTTTATATTTTTGTTGAGAGGTTGGAGAATCTTCGTCTGTTTTCCCTGGAGTGGAGGAAGTTGAGGGGGCTATGACTGATGTTCATCCAAAGGTCATTGGATAAAGCCCAGTGATCCAAAATGTACTATATCTGATATATTGAGGGGAACCAATATGCTACAAGTTCATCCTCATATCAGAGGGAGATAAAGCTACAAGGTATCGACTTATTTTCAGTGACAAGAGATTCACAGGGGATTGAGAGAGACCTTTTCCACCCAGAGAGAACTGGCTACCTGCAATGAACTCCTTGGAAGAATAGCTAAAGTGAGGTCACTGATAGCATTTCAAAAGCCTCTGAGTAATTGAACTGGGTAGGCATAGAAGGGGATGGGCTAAATGCTGAAAGATTAGAGTAATGTAGATGTGTGCCCTCTGGTCAGTGAGTATGTGGTGGGTTGAACAGCCTGTTTCTATCTATGACCAATTAATATTCTTGAGGCTTTCTGTACTCAACAATAATTACAGTAATTTCAGATGATCAGCCATTCCCATTTTAGATTTCACAATCCTGTTTTTTTTTCATCCCTTCCAGTAATTTGAGATTTCATTTGTCTGTTCCTGTATATACTGTACCTTCCCAAGACGTACCTAGTTATTTTTTATTGACTAACTTTAATTTCCTTTTTAAAGTTGGGATTACCACCACTACTCTATTGTGTCTATCCTGGTTTCTACCTAATTCAGATTTTCAATTTTGTTTTCTCAGCTCCTCTCACCCTCTCTGAAACCTGAGTCTGATTTTTAACTTTACCATTTTTCATGGAAGATTATTATCCCAAAGGTAGAGGATGATACAACATGAACGCTTGGAAGTCTCTTAGGTAGGCATGTGGATAACAGAAACAAAATAGAAGGTTATGGGCTGTGTAGGAGGGAAGTGTTAAAATGATTGTGGCATTGGTTCATATTGGTCGGCACAATATCATGGGCTGGTGGGCCCATACCATGCTGTACTGTTTTATGTTCTACATGTAAACATAAACTTTGTTTCTCCCTGACCGGCTTGTATTCAGATATATTTCTGCTTGTATTTCACATTGGACAGTGTTTAATGGAGAAGATGAAGGAGTTGTCTCAGCAGAACTCGGAAACTGGAGGGTGGGTGAAGAAAGAATCAAGGTTTGGTGGGTCAAACTAAAATGGTAAAACAGCAAAGTTGGGAAGGAAAAAAAGCACAACATTCCAGCTGACAAAAAGGAGAGAAAAAACACCTTGAAATAAAATAAGTGGTGTAAGATATTTGAATAAATGAAGTGATAACCAGATATGACTGTGGTGAACTGAGTAAAGTGGTGAAAGGATATGTCAGATAGCAAAGAGAGAATATGGGAATAAAATGGAGGTTGACATAAAATGGAAGGCACGTTAATAAGCAGCTGGGAGTAAAGGTATGCTTGGCCCTGAGAGGGGACTAAGAGGGTAATGTACGCATGGAGGTGGATGGCACAGCTAGAATATAAGTAAGTATTTGGTAATGAATTTCACCAAGGAAGAAGAGGTACAGTGGATTTCAGTTAATTGGGGCACATTGGGACCACTATATTTTGGCCCAATTAAGCAGCTGCTTCAAATAGCTGAAGTTTCATGTAAATGGTCAAAAGGGTATATAAGAAGACAAACTACTGTTTAACTGAGTAACAAATTGTGTATTTAAATGAAATACAGAACAAACTAGAACACTACCAATACTGCTGCAGTACTATAAAACTAATACTTATCGACAGAGTAATCCATCTGCATTATGTTCTTCACACAGAGAGTGGTGAATCTGTGGAATTCTCTGCCACAGGAAACAGTTGAGGCCAGTTCATTGGCTATATTTAAGAGGGAGTTAGATATAGACCTTGTGACTAAAGGGATCGGGGGTATGGAGAGAAAGCAGGTACAGGACCATGATTATACTGAATGGCGGCGCAGGCTGGAAGGGCCGAATGGCCTACTCCTGCACCTATTTTCTATGTTTCTATGTTCCTTTGACTGTAAGTGAAGAAAATTAGTGCAGACTTCTAGTGCAGATAATAGACTGCCTTCATACAATACTTTTGATGATTGCATTCTCTAAATCTTCATTTTCATTGTAACATTCAGGAGTATTGTCTATACCTTCATTTTCATTGTAACATTCAGGAGTATTGTCTATACCTTCAAATTCTTTGAGGTTTTTAACTAATTGAAGTACTGAAATCATTTTATTTTCACTCCTGGCTGTTTCTGGCATCTTCACGCTTGAATGCTTGAACTACAGTGAGCAAAACAATACTGAATTGTCTTATTGCTTATATCTTGCCAAATGAACAAAATCACAGCTTTTTAAACACAAACACATGCAACGGACGGTACTTAAAAACTCTTCCATGCAAAGTACGGTATTGCGACTAATGGCCATGCAAATGCATGTGACTAACACTAGTTAGAAACTGTTCAGCACCAGTCCCCTGTCCCAATTATTCGGCATAGTGTCCCAAATAAACAAGGGGAATCCCAGCTATTTTTTCGATTAGATTTTGTTCTTTAAGAGTTGCCTCAAATAAGTGGCTGCCCCGATTAACTGATGGTCCAATTAACCAGAATCCAGTGTGCTAGAAATACTGACTATGTTGAAAGTAAATTAGTTTTAATCCAGATCCAATGCCAATAAAAATTAAAGCCATAATTAATTTGCTACAAAATATATTGTTAATTAATAAAACTATAACTAACATGCATTCACTCAAAGCCAGTTTATGGAATATTCAAGTAATGGATAGAGAAAGAAAATACTAAAAACAGAGAATATGGAACCGTGTAGTATAGGAACAGACACTTTGGCACACGATATTGTGAAAAACTAGTTAAAGTAGTAATTAAGTGCCAAATTAATCTAATCCCTTCTGCCTACACAATGTCTGTATTCCTCCATACTCAGTGATTTAGGAACAGCTTTGCCCTCTCCACCATCATATTTCCAATTGGTTCATAAAAGCTGTCTCATTATTCTTTTTTTGTTGCAATATTTATTTCTTTTTGTAATTCATAATAATTTTATAGCTTTGCACTGCACAGCTGCCACAAAACCACAAATTTCATGTCATATGATGGTGATAATAAATCTGATTCTGCCTGTCCAAGAGTCTCTCAAATCCCTCTATCACCTTCAGCTGCAGCACCACACTTGGCAGGCCACTGAACTTGCCCTTTCTCACTTAAAAAGAAAGTCCTCAGCATTTGACATGTTGACTTCAGGGGGAAAATACCAGCTGTTTATCTATGCCTCTCATAATCTTATAAACCTTAATCACATCTCCCTTCAGCCTCTGCCTTTCCTGAGCAAAGAACCTAAGTTTGTCCAACATCAGTTTATAGCACAGGCCCTCAAATCCAGGCAGCATCCTGGTAACACTCTTCCGTGCCCACTCCAAAGCTTCCACATCCTTCTTATAAAGTGAGTTGTTGTGTATTTAATATGTCAGTAATATTATAAATATATTGTTTGATTAAACACTCTTTGTTGATTTACATAATTGATTAAGGGTGTTACATAACCCGTGGGTGTCTTGTGACTGTCTTACAAGCATGATGTAATGGTCTTGTGGAGGTCATATGATATAATTTTCCCACCAATGTGAGGTCACGTGATGACCTGTTCTCAACAGGTATATAAAGGAAAACCCTGGTGACGCAGTTTAGTTTTGCTACTCCGTTATGCTGTGTATTTGTCATGACGCAGTTTCATCTTAAAATGGAGTTTTCCTGTCTATTTTAAGGTGCAAAGATTGGTGTCGGCAGTTTCGCCAATTGCTGCCAGGTTTATGTGTGTTGCATCTATAATTCTCCCTTTTCAGTAGTGTTGGAGAGCGAAGACTTTATTAAAGGACGAGAACCTGAAGGATCGGAATAAAGTTGGAGTCATTCGGCGGCTTTATAAAGGATCGACCTTATTGAGGATTTGTTCATAATATAGTGACCTGTATCTGAGATAACTCCTGCAAGAGCAGGGAAGTTGTGCAGTGTCTACTCGCCAGGAAAAGGTCAGTTCCTTTAAGCCATATTATTTACTTCATTGTGAATCCTTTGGAGAATCAGCAGTAACGGCATGTCTTCGAAGAAATCTGTTTCCAGAGAAGTCTCTCCTTTTTGACGTGGACTCTCGAATTTACCATTTTAAGTCTGGGTTCGAATTTACCACTTTAAGAATTGTTTTCGCATTTACCTTTTTAAGAACTGTTCCAGAGTTGCCGTATAGCAGTTAACTTATGGTTAAGTTAGTTGTTGAATATTTTTCACTATTATTGAGCAGAATTTAATAAATATTTATGTTTGTTTATAAAACCTGCCTCAATTGATAATTCATTGTTGCCGATCATGTAACAAGGGCTATATGTAAAGAAGGTGAATGGCATATGTCATGATGCTACTGGAACACATTTGCCCAGCTCCCTAAAAGTAAAAAGAAAGTAGACATAATTTTTACCCGGCTCCGTATTCTTCTTTGAATTAGTTTTATGTTTTGGAGTTACAAAATATAACAGTAACGACAAGTAAGTTTCAAAACAAACCAGAGACTATCACCTACTTGTTGAAGCACAGCACATTGTTTTCTTTGCAAGGGTCAGTGAGAGAGAGAGATGGTTGAGTTAAAAAAAAGGCAGAAAACAAATGAAATTCATGGGTTCATAAACAGTGAGTACAGAGTATTAATAATCATAAATTTAAAAAAGGGAAGAAATGATTGGCCACATCAGAAAGATTGTTGCATTCAATTGCATAAAAAACTGGATATTGTATCCTGAACAAATGAGCAGTCTTTTGAAACAAATGAAATAGCCAATAGGAAATGAGTGCCAGTTTTACTGAATGTATCTGGTGGAAGAGCTTATAGTTTGCTCAGAAGCTTAACTGCTCCAAGCAAACCAGCTGAAATGAGCTTTGCTGATATCATGAAAGTAATGCAGGAACATTTAGAACTGAAACTATTGTTGATTGCAGAACACTTTAGTTTCATAAGTGGAATCAGAAGGAAGGGGAACCCATTTCAGCTTATGCAGCTGAAGTGAATAGATTGTCTGAACATTGCAGGTTTGGTAATGGGCTTAATAATGCATTGAGAGATCATTGTTTGTGGAATCTTACAAGAAAGCATTCAAAAATGGTTCTTAACTGAAGCACAACTCATATTTAAAAGAGCAGTTGAAATTGCTGTATCAAAGGAAACTGCAGTCAGAGATGCAACTGAGTTTCAGTCAGCAATGAAAGTGAGCATTACCAACTTCTCAACAGAAACCTGCCTAGCTGAGCAAAGTGAGTTCCCTTTGTGGCAACACACACAAAATGCAGGTGGAATGCAGCAGGCCAGACAGCATCCATAGGAAGAAGCACAGTTGAAGTTTCAGGCCGAGACCCTTCGTCAGGACTAACAAAAAGAAGTGATTGTAAGAGATTTGAAAGTGGGAGGGGAAGGGGGAGGGGGAGATCTGAAATGATAGGAGAAGACAGGATGGGGAAGGATAGAGCTAAGAGCTGGAAAGTTGATTGGCAAAAGGGATACAAGGCTGAAGAAGGGAGAGGATCATGGGACAGGAGGCCTAGGGAGGCCTTTGTGGCAGTGGCTCACATACACCAAGGCAATGCAGGTATAAGGGTGAAACTTACAGAAAATGCAACAAAGTAGGACATATACAAAGAGCATATCAGGCACACAAAAATAAAGATAAATAATATGACTTACACCAGAGTGAATGACAAATTAATTAAACTGGAATTGGACACCAGCAGATCTGTTTCAGTCATTCCACAAAATTTCAAAGACACTGAACTGAAGCCTGCAGATATCCAACTGAGAACTTAAACTAGAAAAAAGATAGCTCCTATGGAATGACATTTGTAACAGTGAAATATAGAAATCAACAAGCTACATTGGGCTTGTATGTGGTAAAAACAGGAGAGCCAGTCTTGTGGGGCCATGAGTAACTGTGACAGCTGCAACTTTAGTGGAGATCCATCCATTATTTGCATACTACATCCCCTGCAATAATCAACTGAAAGCAAATTAAGAAAGGTACTGGATGATGCCACAGCAGTGATCAACGATGCCATCGGAAAACTCAAAAATATCAAGGGAAAAATAGTGTTAAATGAAAATGCCATACCCAAGTTTTACAAAGCCTGTCTGTTTCCTTGTACAACCATGATAAAGTTGCCACTGAGCTCGAGTGCATGGAGGCTGAAGGAATTCTTTCCAAGTTTAGGTGGAGCCCAGGATAGAAGATATCTTTGCAAACTTTTCTGGAGGGAAGTATTTCAGCAAAGTGCACCTAGCTGAGGCCTACCTACAGATGGAGATGGAAGAGAGTCCAAAGTGTTCCACACTATACACACGCAAAGGGCTTTATCACTATAACAGGCTTATATTTTGGAGTAGCTTCTGCACCTGCACTCTGGCAGAAAGCTATGGACCAGATGCTGCAAAGCTGACCTGGCACTCAGTATTATTTAGATGACATCATTGTTGCCAGTAAGGCTGACAAGGAACATCTCTACAATCTCAAAGCAGTGTTAAAAAAGTTAGAAGATTATGGGTTTAGAGCACAATGCAACAAGCGTGAATTCTTTAAACCAAGCATCACTTACTGTGGTCACACCATTGATGTACAAAGATTACACAAGCGTGCTGAGAAAATTTAAGCAGTGGCCCCAAGATCAAAGGATGTGTTACGGTTGTGGTCCTTTTCTGACCTGTCAATTGTTATTACAGGTTCCTGCCAAACCTGACTAATGTGCTCCACCCCTTGAACTCATTACTACAGAATGGGAATAAATGGCAATGGACACAGCAGTGTGAGGTGGGTTTCAGAAAGGTAAAGGAAATGGTGATGTCAGACACTGTACTCACACATTATGAACCACATCGTCCAGTGAAACGTGCTGTGTCACCTTGCCTTATGGTATAGGTGCAGTCATGCCACATGTATGACTGATGGAAGTGAATGCCCCATAGCCTTTGTATACGTTCTATTGCTGCTGCAGAGAAACATCCTGCACAGATTGACAGAGTGGCCTTGAGTTCGGTTTGGGGTGTAAAAAGTTTCAACAAGTACTTGTATGGGAGAGGAGTTATGCTCATCGACCACTGTTACTGTTCATCAGCCACTAGTGTCCATTTTCAATCCGCAGAAGTTTGTTCCACTAACAACCGCAGCATGAATGCATGGATGAGTTCTGTTTCTTGGAGGTCACAGTTCCAAGACTGAACTCATGATGACGACTAATCATAGAAATGCTGATGGATTGTCCCATTTACCCTTGGAAAAGAAAACACCTATAAAAGCTAAAGTGTTGGAGGAGCTACACCATCAAGGCGTGGTTAAAATGAAAGTGTTGTATTCCAGAACACTTAGTCAGTGACAAGAGACCACAGTTTGTTGTGGAACAGTTTCAGTCATTTCTGAAAATGAATGGAATAAGACATATTACATCTGTACTGTGCCACCCAGCTACAGTGCCTATAAAAAGCATTCACCCTCCCTTGTAAGTTTTCATGTTTTGCAATATTGAATCACAGAGGATTTAATTTGGCTTTTATTGACACTGATCAACAGAAAAAGACTCTCTTGTATCAAAGTTATCTAAATTAATTAGACTCTTTCATGTTAAAGTGAAAACAGACCTCTACAAAGTGATCAAAATTAATTACAAATATAAAACACAAAATAATTTACTGCATTAGTATTCACCCCCTTTAATATGACACCAAATCATCACTGGTGCAGTCAACTGGTGTTACAAGTCACTTAATTAATAGTTAAATGGAGATCTGTTTTTGGAGACCTGTGTGCAGTCAAGGTGTTTCAACTGATTGTAGTAAAAATACACCTGTATCTGGAAGGTCCAACTGCTGGTGAATCAGTATCCTGGCGAAAACTACATCATGAAAACAGAAGAATGCTCCAAGCAACTCTGCAAAGAGGTTATTGAAAAGCACAAGTCAGAAGATGGATACAAGAAAATTTCCAAGTAACTGAAAATCCCTTGGAGTACAGTTAAGTCAATCATCAAGAAATGGAAAGAATATGGCACAGCTGCAAATCTGCCTCGAGCAGGCTGTCCTCAAAAACTGAGTGACCGTGCAAGAAGAGGACTCGTGAGGGAGGCCACCAAGAGACCTATGACAACTCTAAAGGAGTTACAAGCTTCAGTGGTTGAGATGGGAGAGGTTATGCATACAACAGCTGTTCCCCGGGTGCTTCACCAGTCGCAGCTTTATGGAAAGAGGCAAAGAGAAAGCCACTGTTGAAAAAAACATGAACTCTCAGCTAGAGTTTGCCAGAAGGCATGTGGAGACTCTGAAATCAGTTGGAAGAAGATTCTATGGTCTGATGAAACCAAAATTGAGCTTTTTGGCCACCAGACTAAATGCTATTTTTAACGTAAGCCAAACACTGCACATCAAAAACTCACCATCCCCGCCATGAAACATGGTGGTGGCTGTATCATGCTGTGGGGATGCTTCACTGCAGCAGGCCCTGGAAGGTTTGCGAAGGTAGGGGGTAAAATGACTGCAGTAAAATACAGGGAAATCCTGGAGGAAAACCTGATGCAGTCTGCAAGAGAACTGCGATTTGGGAGAAGATGTGTTTTCCAGCAAGACAATGACTCCAACAATAAAGCCAAAGCTAGCACAGAAATGGCTTAAAAACAACAAAATTAATGTCCTGTAGTGGCTAAGTCAGATTCTTGACCTCAATCCAATTGAGAATTTGTGGCAGAACTCGAAAAGGGTTGTTCTCTTACAATCCCCATGCAATCTGACTGAGCTTGAGCAGTTTTGTAAAGAAGAATAGGGAAAATTTGTAGTGTCCAGATGTGCAAAGCTGATAGAGACCTGACCACATAGACTCAAGGCTATAATTTCTGCCAAAGGTGCATCTACTAAATACTGACTTGAAAGGGGTGAGTAATTATGCTATCAATTATTTTGTGTTTAATTTGTAGAAATTTGCTTTCACTTTGACGGAAAAAATCTTTTCTGTTGATCAGTGTCAAAAAAGCCAAAGTAAATCCACTGTTATTCAATGCTGTAAAACAATAAAACATGAAAACTTCCAAGGGGATGAATACCTTTTTTATGTACTCTACAAATGGCTTGGTGAAAAAGTTTGATTGGAGTCACACACTGCAATCAGTGTCAGCAGAACACACTGTACTAACACTGAATTGGAAGCTCGCCAATTTCTTCCTTGCATATCGCAATGCTGCACACTCCACAACCAACAACTCACTAGCTAGGCTGTTCCTGGGTCATTCCTTACATTCACGATTGGTTCACTTCAAAGCAAATCTCAGAAGAAGTGTGCAGGACAAACAGCTGAAACAAATTGAGAGTTCCTCGAACAAAGAGATTCAACATTTCACTCTGAGAAAAGCAGTCTTGGTGAGGGACTACAGAGGTGATGAAAAATGCGTACTTGGAAAGATTAAGGACAGAACAGGACCTCTCTCCTACGCAGTGGCGATCATATCTCATATCGTCCGGAGGCAACACATCAATCAGTTGAGGAGAACGGATCAATTGTTAGAGAAGGAAGGTGGCTAGAGCTGTCAGAACCACGTCCTCTACTCACAGAGTCAACACCTACAACCCGAGATCGTTTTGTTTCACAGCCACAAGTATCTCCTGCCAAGCAGAGTGATACCCCTTGTCAGAAAAGACGTTGTCCCACAAGAGTAAGAAATATATATATTTTAGAGAGCAATATGTTTCATATTTGAGTTGAGATGCATTCTATATTGAGTTGCAGTTTATAGCTAAGCAGGGAGGAGTGTTGTGCATTCAATACTTCATTAATATTTGCGTAATATTGTAAATACATTGTTTAAGTGTTCTTTGTTTACATAATTAATTATGGGTTATATGTAAAAGTACATGAATGGCGTAAGTCATGAAACTACCATGTCATATTTGCGTGCCTTGCTAAAACTAAAGATGAAGTGGTTATGGTTATTCCTGGCTCTGTGTTTTTCTTTTAAATAGTTTAATGTTTTGGAGTTACAAAACTTAACAGGGGTGATCACAATTGAATGCAGCTCTCCAAATGCAGCCTATTTCTCCTAGTTCTAGTCTTAGCTGCCAGTGGAAACAGCTTTCCTTCCTCTATCTTATCTGCCCCTTTTACGAATTCCAGCTAGTATTATCCTCAAAGACTTACTCTCCTCATAGGCTGAAGCGTTCTTCTCCAGAATCAACTTGGTGAATCTCCTCTGCATTGCCTTCAAAGCCAGTATGTCTTTCCTCAAGTAAGGAGACCAGGAATGCATGCAGTATTTCAGGTGCGGACTTACCTGTACAGTTGCAGTGTAACCTCTCTGCTTTTAAATTTAATCTCTCTAGCAATGAAGGCCAACATTTCATTTGCCTTCTTGACAACCTGTAGCACCTGCAAATCAACCTTTTGTGATTCATACAAAAGCTATCCTAAGTCCTCTGCACAACAGCAAGCTGCAATATTTCACCATTTAAATAATAGTCTGATCTTCTACTTTTCCTTCCAAATGGAAGTGAATAACCTTGCATTTACCAATACAGTATTGAACTCAATATGCCAAAACCTTGCCCACGTAATTAACCTATATATACCCCTCTGCAAACTTTCAGTATCCTCTGCACAATATGCTTTTGCACTGAACTAGTGCCATCAGCAAACGTAGATACAACACACCTAGTCCCCTTCTTCCAAAGTGTTAATATATATTGTGAACAGCTGAGGGCACAGCACCAACCCCTGGAGCACTCTGCTCTGCACTGATGGCCAACCACAGAAGCGCCTATTTGTCTCTGCCTTCTAGGGGTCAGCCAATAAAAGATGTGTATGATTTTATTTTAAGCTTGTTTGTTAACTGTTTTACACTTAAGGAACCTGTTATTTTCTGAAATGATTTGGAATAGTCACAATCAGTATCAGAATCAGGTTTATTACTGCTGTCTTTCGTGTTGTGAAACTTGTTTTGTGGCAGCAATACGGAGCAAAGACAGAAAATTACTATACAAAATAAATAAAAGTACAAAATTTACAAGTACAATTCACAAAACTTTACAAAAATAACAAAAGTACAAGCTTTAGGTTTCTCGGCATACACATCACCGAGGATCTCACGTGTTCTGTACATACGGGCTGTGTGGCGAGAAAAGGCACAACTGCGTCTCTTTCATCTCAGATGGTTGAGGAAGTTTGGCATGGGCCCCCAAATCCTAAGAACTTTCTACAGGGACACAATTGAGAGCATCCTGACTGGCTGCATCACTGCCTGGTATGGGAACTGTACCTCCCTTAATCACAGGACTCTGCAGACAGTGGTGCAGACAGCCCATCGCATCTGTAGATGTGAACTTCCCATGATTCAGGACATTTACAAAGAAAGGTGTGTAAAAAGGGCCCGAAGGATCATTGGGAACCTGAGTCATACCAACCACAAACCATTCCAGCTGCTACCATCCGGGAAACGGTACCGCAGCATAAGAGCCAGGACCAACTGGCTCCAGGACAGCTTCTTCCACCAGGCCATCAGACTGATTAATTCATGCTGATATATATGTATTTCTATGTTATATTGATTGTCCTGTTGTACATACTTTTTATTACAAATTACTATAAATTGCACATCGCACATTTAGACAGAGATGTAACAAAGATTTTTACGCCTCATGTATGTTAAGGATGTAAGTAATAAAGTCAATTCAATTCAATTAAAAGGTTTAATTCATTCATTCATTCATGCATTCATGGAACATTGAAATATCTGATGATGGGGGAAAAGAAGCTTTTGCTGAATCGTTGAGTGTGGGTTCATTGAATTGTTGAATAACCTGTGAGTTTTAAGATATTTCACAAGGTATGGCAATTTAAGTTTACTTTGATGTACATAAGGAGCGAGAGGACGTGCATGAGTGAACGAATGATTACAAAGTTATTATGTTGATGAACTCTGCGTTTGAAGGATATTTTAATGAATCCTGTTCTCTAGAGGATTAGAATGTGGCTATTTGAAACATTTTGCTCTTTTCCAGGAGCTCTTGCATTTCAGAAGCAGAGTGGCTTTAAGAATTCGTGTGAGTGTGTGATGGTGTTGGGCTCCATTGTTCTTCTTGTCTTTTCCATCAATCTTTGGAATTCTTTTTCACTGTGGAAATTAGCTGTTTAAGTTTTACATTTATTGATGAAGGTTCTGAAGAAAGAAATGTCTTTTGATCTGTCTTACTGTATATTAAGTTTGTGTTATTTCTTTCCTTTGGGGTTGGTAGTAGTGAGTGAGAAAGTACCAGCATCCACACTGACCATACGGACTCCTGGTTAAGGTGTTAGTCCTCTCCCACAGCTTTTTATTTTGGCTTCTCTCTTTCTTTCTAGTCCTGGAACAGGGTCTCGGCCTGAAGTGTTGACTGTTCATTTCCATAGAGGCTGCCTAACCTGCTGAGTTCCCCCAGAATATCATATGTATTACTTTTGATTTCCAACTCCGCAGAATTTCTTGTCTTTAAGGTGTTAGACATTCTAGATATGAGGTGTGTACATTCTAGAGAGAAATTGGCAATTTGGGAAAATAATTAGTGTACACTCAAATTATTGGTGAGACCGCACTTTTGGAGTATAAGGTGGATGGTCACAGTGTTTTTCCCAGGATTAGGGAGTTCGAAAGCCAGAGGGAAAGATTCAAGGTTAGAGCAGAGAAATTTAAAGAAGACCTGAGAAGTAACTGCTTTACACAGAGGGCAGTGAGAACCTGGAATGAGTTGGACACAATTTTAACATTTAAAAGGCATGTGGATAGGTTCATGGAGGGGAAGAGCTTGGAGAATTATGGTATGAATGTGGATACCTGGTGGGCACGGATCAGCTGGGCTGGCGGACAGGGAGATGCTGTGGTGGGCACAGATCAGCTGGGCTGGCAGACAGGGAGATGCTGTGGTGGGCACGGATCAGCTGGGCTGGCGGACAGGGAGATGCTGTGGTGGGCACGGATCAGCTGGGCTGACGGACAGGGAGATGCTGTGGTGGGCATGGATCAGCTGGGCTGACGGACAGGGAGAATGCTGTGGTGGGCACGGATCAGCTGGGCTGGCGGACAGGGAGATACTGTGGTCGGCACGGATCAGCTGGGCTGGCGGACAGGGAGATACTGTGGTCAGCATGGATCAGCTGGGCTGACGGACAGGGAGAATGCTGTGGTGGGCACGGATCAGCTGGGCTGGCGGACAGGGAGATACTGTGGTCGGCATGGATCAGCTGGGCTGGCGGACAGGGAGATACTGTGGTCGGCACGGATCAGCTGGGCTGGCGGACAGGGAGATACTGTGGTCAGCACGGATCAGCTGGGCTGGCGGACAGGGAGAATGCTGTGGTGAGCATGGATCAGTAGAGGTGCTGCCCAGTTCTCTTTTTAATTGTAGATGCATAGTGGGCCCAGAGTAGATCCCCTGAAATGATAACACCAAGAAATTTAAAGTTGCTGACCCTCTCCACCTCTGATCCCCTAAAGAGGACTGGCTCATGGACCTTGGTTTCCTCCCTCCTGAAGTCAATCATCAGCTTCTTGCTGATATTGAGTGAGAGGTTGTTGACAATGAGTGAGAGATTGTCCACCTTTGATATGCCCAATGACATTGAAGTTGACAGCAAACTTAAGTATGGCATTGGATCTGTGCCTGGTCACATATTCGTACGCATAAGAATAGAGCAGGGACTAAGCACACAGCCTTGGGTGCACCTGTACTGATGGAGATTGTGGAGGTGATATTTTTGCCAATCTGAACTGACTGGGGCCTGCAAGTGAGGAAATTGAGGAACTAATTGTATAATGAGGTATTGAGGCCAAGGTCTCGAAGCCTTTCATACAATACTCCTTGCATTGAAAAATGGACACAACTCAGAACATTAGTCCCACCATGTTCAACCCTTTGATTCCTGTCTTTATATGCCAGCAAGGTATGGGAACCTTGAATATCAAGTGGAATTGAATTTAGTCGAGATGAAAAAGTACGTAAGGTTTAGGAAGCTAAAATCAAACTGTGCTCTTGCAGATTATAAAGAAACTAGAGAAGAACTCAGGAATGGAATTAGGAGAGCCCAGATGGGCCATGAGAAACTCCTGGTAGGTCAGATTGCAAGGAATCCTCAAGCATACACTACATCTAAAGCAAGAGGGTAGCTAGAGAGTGTAGTTGTCACATCTGCTGTGAAGTGCTTTGAGAGTTTGCTTATGGCTAGAATTAACTCCTGCCTGAGCAAGGACCTGGACCTGCCGCAAGTTGCTTAATTTCACAACAGGTCTGCCATGGATGGAATCTCACTGGCTCTCCATCCGGCTGGACAACATCAAAATGTAGCGCAGGTTGCTGTTTAATGATGACAGGTCCGTATTCTCAAGCATCATCCCTTCACTACTGATCAACAAGTTTCAAAACCTAGGACTCTCCCTCTGCAGCTGAATCATTGACTTCCTCATAAGGAGACCATAGTCAGGGTGGATCAGTAATAGTATCTCCTCATCACTGACAAACAACACAGGCACACCTCAAGGATCCGTGTTTAACCCACTGCTCTGCTCCACTCTACATGCATGTGTGCGTGGCTAGGCATAGCTCAAACACCATCTATGAGATCACTGGTGACACCACTGTTATTGGCAGAACCTCAAATGACAATGAGGTGGCATACAGGAGTGTGAGATCAACTGGCTGAGTGAAATCACAAGAACAACCTTGCACTCAATGTAAGTAAGACCAAGGAATTGATTGTGGACTTTAGGAATATGAAGTCAAGACCTCATTGACAGGTGAGCAGTGGAAAATGTGATCATCTTCAAGTTCCTGGGTATCAACATTTCAGAGATCTATCCTTGGCCTAGTATAGTGATGCAATCACAAAGAAGACAAATACTGTACTTCAATAGGAGTTTGAGGAGATTTGGTTTGTCACCAAAGACTCTGGCAAATTTCTACAGATGTACCATGGGAGGGCATTCTGACAGTTGTATCACTGTTCGTTATTGAGGCTCTAATTTGCAGGTTTGAAAGATACTACAGAGGGTTGTAGACTCAGATAGCTCCATCACGATCCTCGCCACCATAAAGGACATCTTCAAGGGGTGGTGCCTTAAGAAGGTAGCCTCCATCATTATGGACCCTCCCCATCCAGGACATGCTCTCTTCTCATTACTACCATCAGGAAGGAGCTACAGGATCTGAAGACCCAAGGCAACATTTCAGCAATGGCTTCTTCTCCTCTGCTATCATATTTCTGAATTGTCCATGACCCCTTGAAGAGTACTTGCTATTCTTCTTTTGCATTATCTATTTATTTATTGTAACTTACAGTAATATTTATGTCTTGCACTGTGCTGCTGCCACAAAACAGAAATTTCATGACATACATACCTGATTGTGATAAGGAATGACTATGCAAGGATTAAAGAGGGATTTGGAGGTGACGGATGTAAGTGAGGTCAGAAATGATTTACTTATGTTGGTATTTATCGAAGAGAAGAATGTGGAGGACAGGGAAATCAATGTGGAATGTGCTAACATGATAGGGCTTTTTGAAATAAAGAAATAGGTGATATTGGGTCTTTTAAAACACATTAAGGTGGAAGAGTCCACAGGGCTACGTGGGATATGCCCAGGTTATTGAGAAAATCAGGAGAAAAGAATGCTGGGGCCTTATTAGCAAGATCTTGGTGCACTCCCTCGCCACAGGTGAGATCCAGAGGACTGGTGAGAAGCTAATGCTACACACATCAAAGTTGCTGGTGAACGCAGCAGGCCAGGCAGCATCTCTAGGAAGAGGTACAGTCGATGTTTCAAGCCGAGACCCTTCGTCAGGACTAACTGAAGGAAGAGTTAGTAAGAGATTTGAAAGTGGGAGGGGGAGGGGGGGAGATCCAAAATGATAGGAGAAGACAGGAGGGGGAGGGATGGAGCCAAGAGCTGGACAGGTGATGGGCAAAGGGGATATGAGAAGATCATGGGACAGGAGGCCCAGGGAGAAAGACAAGGGGGGGGGGGAACCCAGAGGATGGGCAAGGGGTATAGTCAGAGGGACAGAGGGAGAAAAAGGAGAGTGAGAGAAAGAATGTGTGTATAAAAATAAATAATAGATGGGGTACAAGGGGGAGGTGGGGCATTAGCGGAAGTTAGAGAAGTCGATGTTCATGCCATCAGGTTGGAGGCTACCCAGATGGAATATAAGTGTTTTTCCTCCAACCTGAGTGTGGCTTCATCTTTGAAGTGAAATAGGGATAACCATGGATTCTATAGACTGCTGAGTTTCACATCAGAGATAGGGAAACCATTGCAGAGTATTTTTAGGGATACAATTAATGAGCATTTGGAAAACCATGCCTTAATAAAGGACAGTCAGCATGGCTTTGTGTGGGACAAGTCCCGTCTTACAAACTTGATTGGGTTTTTTTGAGGAGGTGCAAAAGTGATTGAAGGTAGAGTAGTGGATGTTGTCAATGTGGATTTTAGTAAGGCATTTGACAAAAGTCCTTCATGGGATGCTCATCCAGAAGATTAATGTGCAGGGAATCCATGGTGACATGGATGTTTGGATTCACAATTGGCGTCCCCATAGAAGATAGAGGGTAGTGGATGTTGGGTGTTATTCTGGCTGGAGGTCCGAGGCTTGTGATGTGCCACAGGGATCCATACTGGATAAAAACATGGATGGTGGGTTAGTAAGCATGCAGACCATACAAAAATTGGTGGGGTTGTGGATAGAGTAGAAGATATACAAAGAATACAGCAGCATGTAAATCAATTGCAAATATGGGCAGAAAAGTGGCAGATGGACTTGAATCTAGGCAAGTGTGAGGTGTTGCACTTTAGGAGGTCAAATGTAAATGGACAGTACACTGTTAAAGGCAGGATCAGGAGTCTAGTTTCACGATTGTGAGCTTTCTCCCTGTGACTGTGTGGGTTTCCTCTGGGTGCTCTAGTTTGCTCCTACATCCCATCAGGGTTAGTGAGCTGTGGGCACGCAATGTTGGAGCTGTAAGCATGGCGACATTTGACGGCTGTATCCTTTACAATCATCCTTGGCCTGTGTTGCTCATTGACACAAATGACGCATTAGGCAGCACAGTAGTGTAGCAATTAGCATAGTGCTATTACAGCTTCAACAACCCAGCTTAATATCACTGCTGTCTGAAAGAGATTCAGCACTCTCCCTGTGACCATATGAATTTCCTCCGGAAGCTCCAGTTCCTTCCCGCATTCCAAAGATATGCCGATTGATACGTTAATTGGTCAGGCGTATGTAAGTGGGCAGTGGAGGCTTATGGGGACAGAAGGGCCTGTTTACCTCTAAACTCGAAACACTTCCTGAAAGTGCCTGCACAGTTTGAGAGGGTGGTAAAGAAAATGTATGGCAGGTTTGCCTATCTTAGTCAAGACATCAGGTTCAAGAGCTTTATGAAATTTCTGGTTAGGCTGCATCTGGAGTATTGTATCCAAATCTGGTTGCCTCATTTTTTGGAAGGATGTAGAGGCTTTAGAGAGGGTGCATAAGAGGTGTAACACCCTGAGAAAGGTTTCACGGCTGATGTAATGGTCTTTCTGTAGAAGCAGTGTTTGGGTTATGGTTAGAGATAATGGGTGCTTTGGAACGTGAGCATTGGGTGAAGGGAGTGTGTTGTCATGTTGTGTGCCTGACACTGGGGTGAGCTGGGTCTTTTGTTCGGCGGGAGATGCAGGGAGAAGATGCTGGAGAGAAGAGGTCATAGGACTTGACCCGGAGCGGGTCCATGATAAGACAAAGCCCGGGGAAATCGAAGGAGGATCAGCGAAGGGGAAACCATGAGCACCAACTTGTGCACACTGGACTGTTTTATTAGAATGGGCCCTTTTCTTTCTTTTGCTTTTTCTTTACTAACCCTTTAGTCAAATTAAGAATTATAAAGCTAAATCATTTAATTGTATGTTGTGTACTGCCTGTTATTTCATGGTACTGATTTGTAACAGGGTAACAAATCACACAGCACCCACACAAACGGGGGTTTCGGGGTAGACTCGCACCTCAATCTCACCCATTTTTCGGGGCCAGAGATTGTCTTCCCTGGACTTACGCAGCCCACAGAACCAGAGTGTTTCAGAGGTTTACCACAATACTGTCCGGACTGAAGGATAAACACTACTTGTTGATGAAACTCAGCTGCAATGGAAGTCGGTTGAAGTTAATAAGATCATTAGGGGGTAGAGATAAATCAGGCAGCTGGTATCTTTTTCCTGTGGTTGGAATGTTTAATTCAAGAGGGCAAGTATTAAGCTGACAAGGAGCAGGTTCAAAGGAGATATGTGGGTAAGTTTTATTACACAGAGAATGCACAGCCAGGGCTGGTAGTGGAGCCAAATATTATAAAGGTCTTGGATTGGCACATAAATGTGCAAAGAACGGTGGGGGGATATGGATTTGTGCAGGTGGAAGGGATTAGTTTAATTAGGTATTTAATTCTGAGTTTAATTAGTTTGGTAAAACATTGCAGTCCAAAGGGGCCTTTTCTTCTGTTCTCTTTACAAAAAATGGGTTTTCCTTACACTGCTATCAATGCAGACCTCATTTGTATCTCCTCAATTTCCGATACATTTGCCCTGACCCCATGTCCCCTCTGACATAACAAAGATAGGAGTCCCCTTATCCTCATCTACCACCTAACTAGCCTCCGTATCCAACACATCATTCTCCACAACCTCTGCCACCACCAGGCATATCTTCCCCTTCCCTCCCCACCCCTCTCTGCTTTCCTCTGGGATTACTCCCTCAGTGATCTCCTTGTCTGCTTCTCCTTCCACACTGATCCATCTTCAAGCATTTATCCCCGCAAACCTGCAAAGTTTCACACCTGCCCCTCTTCCCCATTCAGGAGCCTAAACAATCCTTCCAGATAAGGCAGCACTTCATATGTGAACTTGGTCCTTCTGGTGCAGTCTCTATATCGGGGAGACCCAACGCTGACTGTGAGACTGCTTTGTTGATAATCTTCAATCCTTCCACCTCAACAGCCAGGATCTCCCAGAGGCCAACTGTTTTAATTTCACTTCCCATTCCCACTGTGACATGTCTGTCCACAGCTTCCTCTACTGCCACACTGAGGCCAGATGCAGATATGATTCCACTGGACACTCTCCAACCTGATGGGCTCAGTGCTGATTTCCATTCTCCTCTGTCCCCATCCCCCCACCCCCTGCCTGTCCCCCACAATTCACTTCCTTTTGTTCCTCAGGCTTCTCCACCCATTCTCCTTCCCTTTTGCCATCCTCACAAAACATGCCTATCACCTTAACCTTCATTTGGTTTATCACCTCCATTCCTTACATTCCATAGTCTAAAGTCCTCTCCTATCAGATTCTTCAGACCTTTGTCTCTTCCACTTACCATGTTTCAGCTTTTCATTTCATTCCCCACCCTCCCTTCACTGGCTTCCACACCATCCCCAACCTCACCAGCCTGGTTTCACCTATCACCTGCCAGCTTGTACTCCCCTCCCTTTCCCCACTGTCACAGGGAGAATATGCAAACTGCACACGGGCAGGAACGGAGACCACAACTGAATTCTATATTGCTGGCGACATGAGGCATCTGCTCTGCCACCCAATCAATGGGAACCTTGTGTGTTTTGGGTAAACCTGATTGAGGTTTCAGCATTTGGCAGCACAGTGGCTGCTCATCCTTCTCTTCGTTGAGATAGGCATTGGAGTGGAATGGTCACATGCATTAGATTGTGTGCTTTATGTCCTGTGGAAGGGTATAATGAGGTAGTCAGGAAGGTCAAGAGTCCATCTTGTCATTCGAGGGGGCCATTTAGTAGTCTCATAACAAAAGAATGGAACCTGTCCTTCAGCTAGGTGGTACAAACTGTAGTTTCAAGCTTTTATACCATCTGGTCAATGGGAGGGGTGGGTAGGGCCTTTGATTGTGCTGACTGAGTTAATGAGACAGAGGCTGGTTTCCAGGATTGATGGGCTGTGTGCTCAGTTCTCTGTGATTTCTTACAGCAGAGTAGTTACTAAACCAAGCCATGATACACCTCACACAAAATGTTGGAAGAACTCAGCAGGCCAGGCAGCATCTATGGAGATGAATATAAAGTTGAATTTTCAAGTTTTAACCCTTCACCAGGCCTGGAAAGGAAGGGGGAAGATGCCAGAATAAGAAGGTGGGGGAGGGGAAGGAGGGCAAGCTAGAGGTAATATGTGAAGCCAGGTGAGTGGGGGAGGGGGGAATAAAGTAAGAAGCTGGGAGGTGATAGGTGGGAAAGGTAAAGGGCTGGAGAAGAAGGAATCTGATAGGAAAGTAGACCATGGGAGAAAGAGAAGGAGGAATGGCACCAGGGGGAGGTGATAGGTAGTTGAGCAGAAAAGGCAAAGAGGCCAGAGTAGGGAAATGAAGAACTGGGAAGGTGGGGGGGGGGGAATTAATTGAAGCTGTAGAAATCAATGTTGGGGGCTACCAAGACGGAATACGAGGTGTTGTTCCTCTAACCTGAGAGTGATCTTATAGTGGCAGAAGAGGAGGCCACTGGCCAACAAATCAGAATGGGAACGGGGATAGGAAATAAAATGGTTAGGCACCGGGAAATCCCTCTTCTTGCAGATGAAGAGCAGTCGACAAAGCAGTCCACCAATCTATGTTTGGTCTCACCAATATAGAGGAGTCCACATAAGGAGCACTGGATACAGCAGGTGGTCCCGACAGATTCACAGGTGAAGTGTTGCCTCGCATTGAAGGACTGTTTGGAGCAAATGAGGGAGGAGGTGAAAGGGCAAGTATAGCAATTTTGTCACTGACAGGAATAAGTGCCAGGAGGGACATTATTGGGGAGTGACGAATGGCCAAGGAGGAAGCAATCTCTATGGGAAGCAGATAGTGGTTGGGGGGGGAGGGGAGGTAAAGATGTGTTTGGAGGTAGGATCTTGTTGTAGATTGCATAAGTTGTGGAGACTCTCTTATAGCTCCCGCTCAATGATGCAGCTGTTTAGGATGATCTCCATGGGGAACCTTTAAAAAAATGGCGAGGGTCAAAGGGTACAGGCTAAATTTCTTTCACCTCCAGAAGCATTGGTGCTGGTGAATTTTCTTGGCCACGATTTCAAAATAATTGGACCAAGTCAGGTTATCTGCGGTGCTTTCCCCAAGGAACTTGAAACTCTCAACCCTCTTGACCTCAACACTGCTGATGTAGACAGGAGTATGTCCATTGACCCCTTTCCTAAAGTCAATAACCAGCTTTTATTTTGCTGACATTGAGGGAGAAGCCATTGTCACGACAATGTGTTTTAAGATCTCTATTTCCTTCCTGTACTCCGAAACGTCGTATCTGATGATCAGCCTTCCACGGTGGGATCATCTCAAATCATAGATAGATAGATAGATATACTTTATTGATCCCGAGGGAAATTGGGTTTCGTTACAGCCGCACCATCATGGTGGGAAAAAAAAATGCTCCAAGCTATTTGGTTAAGTTTATGAAAGGATCTGGCTCACTAATGTTATTTGGTGAAATCTGTTCTTAACAAAATTCTGCAGAGTAAACAATATGATTGACATTCAACTCCCTTCAGTTCCGAGCTATTTTGGGAACCAGGATCCGACGTCTGTATATTTTGGCTGATGTTCATTATTGTGTTCAATTTATTTGCCAACTAGATCCAGTCTATGCGAAAAGTACCAAATGGCTTGAGGCGAAAATAGAAATTATTTGCATGTGTTTTGTTTACCTTTATTGAAAAGCTGGGAATAAGGATCCCTAACGCTGAAGCGCAGATTCCGACAACTTTTCAGCATTTAAAACAAAATTCTGTTAATACTTAGCAGGTGAAGCAGCACTTTTGGTTCTCAGGTGAGGATGTCTGATCTGGGTACGAATGTTTAACTTTCTGCAATTTTGCATCGGGCCGGGACAACGTCCAGAACAGGCAACGGAGATTTCGACTCAAACCCGCCCACAGCGCCCCCCTCTGGCCCAGAATTCTCGCACATCCGTATCGCGCAATTTGGGCCACGTCACCGACGCATGCGCGTAGCGTTACCACGGGGTGAGTCGCGGCTGGGCCGCTGGAGCAGCAGCAACCGGCGGTTCTACAGCGTCGGAATCAACGGCGGATCCACTGATTGCGCCGCTTCGGCTTCAGCCATGTTCAAGAAACTCAAGCAGAAGATTAACGAAGAGCAGTCACCGGCCAAAAGCGGGCAGGTGAGAGGCCGGAGGCGCTGGTGCTGTGGGACGGGGGAAGGGCTTTTAAATTGGCCCTGCTGCGCCTGCGGATGGGGGGAGTCACTTTGTGTTGGTGAGATTGGGGACCGGAGGTCAGTTCATAAACACAAGATGTGGGCCTACTGAATATCTTGTATACTAGTGAGCCGGACAATTGTTTAATATTTAAGTTCCTTAGGATTTATTATTTCCTAATAAGGGACAGGAGGAAGTTTATGATTAAGACTGTCACCTTGATGCAGGTATGCAGGGAGTTGGTGTGGCCATAACTGGAGTACTTACCACTGTTTTGGTCACCTTATTAAAAAAGAGAAATGCTGGCATTGGAGGTGCTCCGGAAGGCTAGTTCCTGGGAAGAAAGTGTTAAGAAATTAGATCTATATTGAATCGAGAAGAATAAGGAGTGATCTTATTGAAGCTTAAGATTCTTAAGGTGGGGGTTTAGATCAATAGTTCCACGAGCTGGAGGGTTATAAATGTAGTTGCAAAATTAAAGGGTGTTTAAAACTGAAATGCTTTGGTACTTTTATCAGAGGTTGGTGAATCTTTGCAATTCTATGTCCTGGAGGGGTTTGAAGACAAGATCTTTGGAGTATATAAAGTTGGTCTGGTGTTTATCACAGGTGCAGTGAAAAAATTAGTTGCATCAGCATCACAGACACACAAAATCACATAACAGCATTTGAAAGAAAAAAACAAACAAGTTGTACACTTTTTTTAACAAGGAAATTAGAACAAAAATAAGACAATTTTATTGAATAGTGTTGTTAAGCGGTAGCGATTAGTGTTCTGGTGGTTGGTTCATGAACCGAATGGTTGAAGGGAAATAGCTGTTCTTGAACCTACGGTTGTGGGACTTCAGGCTTCTGTACTTCATGCTTGATGGTAGCTGTGAGAATATGGCAATTCTTGGATGTTGGAGGATTTTTGATGACAGATGTTGACACTTCTTAAGGCATCACCTGCTCCAGATACTACCAGTGGTGGGGAGGGATGTGTTCATGATTTATTGGCAGAATCCACAACTCTCTGCAGAATTACTGAACCATACCATGATGCAGGTTGTCAAGATACTTTCACAGTACAAATGTAGGAGTTTGTTCACGTGTTTGATGGCAAGCTGAACCTTCTTAACTCCTAAATAGAAATGTTGGCATGCTTTCCTTATGATTGTATCTGTGTGATGGGCCCAGGGACAGGTCATCTGATATGTTAATACCCGCAATTTAAAGTTACTGACTTACTCCACCCCAATTTAGTCTGGTGCATATTTGTCCTCCTTTCCCTTCCTGAAGTCAACAGTCATCTCTTAAGTTTTGCTGACGTTGGATGAGAGATTGTTGTTCAGGCACCACCCAATATGTATGTACCAGTAGGTTGACTCACCACACCTGTGATTCGTGGATAACTTTACTCAGTACAACCTACAGACTCACTTTCATGGACTCTGCAACTCATGTTTTCAGTGTCATTTATTTTTATATTTGACAATTCGTCATCTTTGCACATAGTTCTTCGCCAGTCTTTAAGTAGTTTTTAATAAATTCTGTTGTATTCTTGTATGTCACTGTAAATGCCTGCAAAAAATGAATCTCAAGGTCATGTACAGTGTAGTACGTTGATAATAAATTTCACTTTGACTTTGGATCTTTTGGCACTGATGTAAAAGTGGAGAAATGGTTACTGTTGGTTGAGAGTCACTCAGTGTTGTTCAGCTTGCAACATTATTATCATCAATAAATTACAAATCAATAAACTGACATAAACATCTATTTGTTTTTGGTATAGCTCTGTCATTGAATGCTATGAAAAAAATTACTGAAGGCCAAATACAATTTGCATTTTAGCATTTGTTGTAAAGGCTAAAATGTTCAAATTCTTCCTTAATATTGTTTTCATCTTAATTTGTTTACTCTTAAAATAGTATATTCATCAAAATAAAAAAAAACATTTATTTTTCTTTCTTCCTTGTTTGAGATCTTAAATGTGATTGGCCATTTAGGCAGTTTTATAATAGGAAAACAGTTAAATGCCAGAAATTCCATTTGGCCTGATGCCTTGCAGTAACAGGCATGATAAATGGGATTGTATTTCAGAGATTGCAGGGTCTTTGGTGCAAAGCTTTCCTCAAACTCCCTAATGAACATTCATTCTTTTGAACTGACTGCATTTTCTGGACCAGATTCAGTTGTAGAATTATTCAGGGAGCACTTTACCTTGAGTGATCATATTGTATTTATTTAAATATCTATTGTTATAATTTTAAGATGGTGATGGAAAAGGATAAGACTAGAGCAGAAAAAGATCCTAAGCAAGAGCAAGACTAATTTTAGGTGAATTAGGCAGAATCTAGCAGAGGTTGATTGTGTGAGACTGTTTGAAGGGAAAGGAATGGAGGCTTTTAAGAGGGTAATATAAAGAGTCCAGCAGCAGCATGTTCCTTTTAGGGTAAAGGATAAACTTGAATAAAAGGGTGGTTGGGGAGATCAGCAGGGCTGCCTTTATCCCAAGCTGTAGGAGGTGGGGGAGATTTTTTCTAAATATTGCTCCTCGGTGTGCAATGAGGAGAAAATCACAGTTGCTTAAGATTCCCAAGGAGGAGATCTGTGCAGACTTGCAGTGCATTAAGATGGATAAATCCCCAGGGATTGACCATGTGCATTTTCAGATTTTGTGAGAGGCGAGTGAAGAAATTGCAGAGGCACTTGTGGAAATCTTTAGCTCCTGGTGAAGTTCCTGAAGACTGAAAGGTGATTAATGTTCAGTTTTTTTTTAAAGAAGGGTAACAAGGAGATGCTATTGAAATGTAGGTTGGTCACCTTGATGTCAGTAATGGGGGAATTCTGAGGAGCAGGATCTATCAGCCTACAACAGGAACTCTGCAGATGCTGGAAATTCAAGCAACACACATCAAAGTTGCTGGTGAACGCAGCAGGCCAGGCAGCATCTCTAGGAAGAGGTACAGTCGACCGTTTCAGGCCGAAACCCTTCGTCAGGACGAACTGAAAGAAGAGCTAGTAAGAGATTTGAAAGTGGGAGGGGGAGGGGGAGATCCAAAATGATAGGAGAAGACAGGAGGGGGAGGGATGGAGCCAAGAGCTGGACAAGTGATTGGCAAAAGGGATACGAGAGGATCATGGGACAGGAGGTCCGGGAAGAAAGGCAATGGAGGGGGGGAACCCAGAGGATGGGCAATGGGTATAGTCAGAGGGACAGGGGGAGAAAAAGGAGAATGAGAGAAAGAATGTGTGTATGAAAATAAATAATAGATGGGGTACGAGGGGGAGGTGGGGCATTAGCGGAAGTTAGAGATCGATGTTCATGCCATCAGGTTGGAGGCTACCCAGATGGAATATAAGGTGTTGTTCCTCCAACCTGAGTGTGGCTTCATCTTTACAGTAGAGGACCCACCTCCCCCTCGTACCCCATCTGTTACTTATTTTTATACACACATTCTTTCTCTCACTCTCCTTTTTCTCCCTCTGTCCCTCTGACTATACCCTTTGCCCATCCTCTGGGTTCTCCCCCCACCCCCCCCGTCTTTCTTCCCGGACCTCCTGTCCCATGATCTTCTCGTATCCCCTTTGCCAATCACCTGTCCAGCTCTTGGCTCCATCCCTCCCCTTCCTGTCTTCTCCTATCATTTTGGATTTCCCCCTCCCCTTCCCACTTTCAAATCTCTAACCAACTCTTCCTTCAGTTAGTCCCTGACGAAGGGTCTCGGCCTGAAATGTCGACTGTACCTCTTCCTAGAGATGCTGCAGGATCTACCAGCATTTGGATAGACAGTAAAATTAGAAGTCAGCTTGCATTCGTGTGCTAAGTCATGCTTGCTGAACCTTTTAGATGTTTTGAAGAGTTACATCAGGGTAGGGCAGTGGTATTTGTCCACTTGGACTTCAGCAAAAGGCTGCCAGTGTGCCACATAGTAGGCTGGTCTGCAAGGATGGGTCCCATGGATTCCAGGGAGAGCTAGTTAAATGGATTCAAAATCGTTCAGAAGTGGGAAGTAAGGTGATGATTCAAGGTTGTTTTCTGGAATGGAGGGTGCTGACTAGTGTGCACGGGGGATTGGTGTTGGTGCCCTTGTTATTCATTACTTAGGCGAAGCTTGATCAGTAATTTCATGGATGATCTGAAATTCAGAGGCATTCTGATAGTGAAGAAGGTTATTGTAGATTATATGGACATCCACCAGGTAGGGAGTTGGGCTACGGAGTGGCAACTGGATTTCAGTACTGCCATATAGCCAAGTGTGAGGTGATGAATTTGGGATAGGCAAACCAGCTTAGGATTTGGAGTGTGAATGGTAGTAGGAAAAATAATGGAACAGTAATGGTTCTTTGAACGTGGTATCATGAGTAGACAGGATGGTGAAAAATGTCTTCAGCGTGCTATTCTTCATCAGATAGGGATTGAGTATAGGAAATGGGACATAATGATACAATTGTATAAGTCATTGGTGAGGCTGAACTGTAGAAAGGATTGCAGTGTTTTTCCCAGGGTAGGGGAGTCTAAACCTGGAGGGCATAGGTTTAAGGTGACAGGAGAATGATTTAAAGGGGACTTGAAGGGCAAGTGTTTCCAATGTTTCAACTGGTATGTACATAAGTAAGGTGTTGTGGATTATGGGTGAAATGCAAGTAAATGGGATTAGCTCAAGAAGATAATTTGGTTGGCATGGACTGTTACTGTGTTGTGCGACTTTGACTCTCATGAGCTTTAAGACACTAAACACCTCTTGTTTTGTAATACTGATGTGTTTTAGGACATAATTGTTGCCTTCCCTAAAATTCTCTCATTTCCATGACCTTCTCCACAGTAAATACAAATGAGAAGTATTCGTTTAAGATTCAGCTTATATCCTTTTGGCTGCACACAAGATAATCAGAATGTTCTTTAAGGGAACCTGTTTTCTGCCTACCACCAAGATGACCACAACCTTGGTGTAGGATTTGGAGGCTTGCATGCCTCAATGGCCCAGAGAGCTATGTTGACTGGAGTCAGGGCATTATGCTTTGGCTCTTGGTAGGGTCACTCATGCCAAACAGGTCAAAGGGTAGAAGCCATACTTAGAGTGGTCCACCAGTCCTCCAGGTTTGGGGGTTCAGCTCAGTGCTAACAAAACAAAATTGTTATGGAAACAGCAATGAAGAATCTTTCCACATCTGAATGTGATGGTATTCCTGAGTCTCCACCTGGGACTTGCATGACTCTCAGTAGTGAAAACTGAGAGGAGGCTCCTGACGTGATGAAGCAAGCCCTGAACTCTGCCTGAGAAAGAGGACCTTCAATGCTGCCCTAAATGTCAGCGTCTAACGAGTAGTAATAAAATAATAGTAATTCTCTGCATAGTTCTTAATATATTCTCTGTCCTTTTGTTCTTAATATGTTAAGATAATATAATGATAATTGGCAGGTCAGCTTTTTTGAATATGTTCCTGAGGTTATAAGGAACGCAGACTCATTTGACACTTTTAAATGCCAGAAATCCTATTTAAAACCTTGGTTTTGACTAACAACTTTTTGTCATTTATTTTCATGTTTGCATTTTATCCCATTGTAACGCACTTGTAACTACATTGTTTGTATGAAAAGTGCTCTATAAGTAAATGATTATTAATATATTTATTGAATTGCTTATAATTCTCCTTTACCTTAACTGCCATGATATCCTGTCTCCCCTTTTTGCCCATTTGATTTCCTTCCCAAGAGTTCCCGTTCAGCCAGTTGTAAATTAAAGCTGGGTCTACAGTATGTGTTGACAACTTTCTTTTGAAGGAGAACTGTTCAAAGTCATTAAAATATGATGGTCTATAGGTCATGAAGCTTCATTAATCAGGTATTGAATTTGTTTGGATTGTTCATTAGTCCAGGACGTGAGCCAGGTTTTCAGAGTCAAGTAGGTTGTGGGTCATGACTGGGGTCTGGATTGAGGCTGGATGTGTAACCAGAACTAGCAGTGGAGTCAGGAACTCAATCAAAATACAGAGTGCTTTAAAATTTCCTATTCCTTTTAAACTCCATGGGTTCACTGGAAACAGGTTCTTTGGCCCAACTGGTCCATTGCAGTCAAGTTGCCCCATCCAAGCTAGTCCCATGTGTCTACTATAAGCCTACTGACTCTCACAGCTATCTGGACTATTCCTCTTCTCACCCTGTCTCTTGCAAAAATGCCATCCCCTTCTCGCAATTCCTCCATCTCCGCCGCATCTGCTCTCAGGATGAGGCTTTTCATTCCAGGATGAGGGAGATGTCCTCCTTTTTTAAAGAAGGGGCTTCCCTTCCTCCACCATCAACTCTGCTCTCAAACGCATCTCCCCCATATCATGCACATCTGCTCTCACTCCATCCTCCCGCCACCCCACTAGGAATAGGGTTCCCCTTGTCCTCACCTACCACCCCACCAGCCTCCAGGTCCAACATATAATTCTCCGTAGCTTCCGCCACCTCCAAAGGGATCCCACCATGAAGCACATCTTTCCCTCCCCTCCCCCGCTTTCCGCAGGGATCGCTCCCTACGCGACTCCCTTGTCCATTCATCCCCCCCCATCCCTCCCCACTGATCTCCCTCCTGGCACTTATCCTTGTAAGCGGAACAAGTGCTACACATGCCCTTACACTTCCTCCCTCACTACCATTCAGAGCCCCAGACAGTCTTTCCAGGTGAGGCGACACTTCACCTGTGAGTTGGCTGGGGTGATGTACTGCATCCGGTGCTCCCGATGTGGCCTTCTATATATTGGCGAGACCCGACGCAGACTGGGAGACCGCTTTGCTGAACACCTACGCTCTGTCCGCCAGAGGAAGCAGGATCTCCTGGTGGCCACACATTTTAATTCCACATCCCATTCCCATACTGATATGTCTGTCCACAGCCTCCCCTACTGTAAAGATGAAGCCACACTCAGGTTGGAGGAACAACACCTTGTATTCCGTCTGGGTAGCCTCCAACCTGATGGCATGAACATTGACTTCTCAAGCTTCCGCTAATGCCCCACCTCCCCCTCGTACCCCATCCGTTATTTATTTATATACACACATTCTTTCTCTCTCTCTCCTTTTTCTCCCTCTGTCCCTCTCACTATACTCTTTGCCCATCCTCTGGGCTTCCCCCCCTCCCACTTTCTTTCTCACTAGGCCTCCTGTCCCACGATCCTCTCATATTCCTTTTGCCAATCAACTTTCCAGCTCTTAGCTCCATCCCTCCCCCTCCTGTCTTCTCCTATCATTTTGGATCTCCCCCTCCCCCTCCTACTTTCAAATCTCTTACTCTATCTTCTTTCGATTAGTCCTGATGAAGGGTCTCGGCCCAAAACGTCAACTGTACCTCTTCCTAGAGATGCTGCCTGGCCTGCTGCGTTCACCAGCAACTTTGATGTGTGTTGCTTGAAATTTCAGCATCTGCAGATTTCCTCGTGTTTACGTAGTCCCATTTGCTAGTGTTTGGCTCCGAAGATTTTACACCTTTCCAATCCATGTATCTGCCACAACTATCTCTTAAATGATATTGTGCTCACCTGAACCACTTCCATTGGCAGCTGATTTCACATAGATACCACTCTTAGCATTTTTAAAAAGAAGGTTGACCTTCAGATTTCTCTGAAAATGTTCTCCTCTCAACCTGAACCTATGCCTTCTCATTCTTGATTCTGCAACCCTGGGAAAGGAGTGAGTGCATTCACCTATCTATGTCCCACATTATTTTTGCACCTCTGTACAATCAACTTGTGCTTTAAGACAGGGGTCCCCAACCTTTTGCCCACCGCGGACCGGTTTAATATTGACGATATTCTTGCAGACCGGCCGACCGTCGGGGCGGGGGGTTGTGGGGGAGGGGTTGTTCAAGTTCAACAGTGCGTGACAGGGAATGAGGAAACGTGCAGCTGACTCATATCATTTCTTATCGCCAAATCATATCATTTCCTCGTGGCTCGGTAGCACATGTTTTGCGGCCCGGCGGTTGGGAACCACTGCTCTGAGGAATGAAGTGTTGGTCAAAAACACAGAATAGTACAGCCCACAGTGTTGTGCCTACCCTTTAACCTACTCCGACAGAGCTCTCCATTTCCTTTCAGCCATGTGCCTCTGAAAGAGTCATTACCCTATAACCATCAAGCTCCTGAACCAGGTAACTTCACCCGCCTCATTTACCTTCCTGATGCATGGGATCACACCACCATAGAAAATCTCATTTAAACCCACCCTTGTAGCACCACCAAATATTACCACAATATTGGTTCTCTTTTGTTCAGGTGTAACAAAAGAGTAAAGGTGTAATCTCTGCCCTGGGAGAGATTCCAGTGATAAACTAATCTGAATTCCTGCCCACTACACTTTTTTTAGCAACACACATCAAAGTTGCTGGTGAACGCAGCAGGCCAGGCAGCATCTCTAGGAAGAGGCACAGTCGACGTTTCAGGCCGAGACCCTTCGTGGAGTCCTGACGAAGGGTCTGGGCCTGGAACGTCGACTGTGCCTCTTCCTAGAGATGATGCCTGGCCTGCTGCGTTCACCAGCAACTTTGAAGTGTGTTGCTTGAATTTCCAGCATCTGCAGAATTCCTGTTGTACTATTTTTTTTAGCTACACTTTCATTAGCCATATTGTCCTATTCTTCGTCTCACTGGCATAGGCACTGAAAGTCTTCCCCCTCCAGTCACATTATACTACTGTGCAATATTTAAAACGTGTGAAGAAAATTCTGTTGGTTATTATTAGATGTAACCTTTGATTATCTGGAAAATCTACTGTACATACCAACAAATTTCTAAGGCTGTTGGGTTTTTACAGTTTTACTGCAGTGGATTGTAAGATAGAATGGGACACTGCATTTAAGTAATGAATTTCTGTACTTTAAAATTGATTATCATCTGTTTAGCACATTTCAATCATTATGCATTTGTGTTAACAAGATTGAAATATCAATGAGAGATAGGAACATTGAGTCTGCTCCGCCATTCCGTCATAGGTGATTTATTTCCTTCTCAACCCCATTCTCCTGTCTTCTCCCTGTAACCTTTGATGCCTTTACTTATCAAGAACCTGTTGACCTTTGCTTTAAATATATCCAATGACTTGGCCTCCACAGTCGTCTCTGGCAATGAATTCCACAAGTTCTTCACTCTCTGGCTAAAGAACTTCTTCTTCATCTCTGTTCTAAATGAATGTTCCACTATTCTGGAGCTGTGCCTTCTGCTCCTAGACTCCCTTACTATAGGAAACATCCTCTCCATGTCCACTCTGTCCAGGCTTTTCAATATTTTATAGATTTCACTGAGGTCTCACCACCCACCTCCATTCTTCTAAACTCCAAATACTCATAAGTTAACCCATTCATTCTCGGATCATTATTCCTGAAAACCTCCCCTGGACCCTCTCCAATACTAGCACATCCTTTCTTAAATAAGGGGCCCAAAACTGCTCATAATACTCCCAAGTGGGCACTAGCCTCTCCAGAATCGAGGACACCTTCAAAAGGCGTTGCCTCACTGTCACGTGACCGGCAACAATGAATGTCAATTGAGTCAGGTTTTATAAAAACAAACAAACAAACGTTTATTAAACTCTGCTCAACAATAGCGAAAAATATTCAAACGACTAATTTAACCGGAAGTTAACTGCTATGCAGCAACTCTGGAACAGTTCTTAAAAGGGTCAATGCGAAAACAGTTCTTAAAGTGGTAAATTCAAACACAGTTCTTAGAATGGTAAATTCGAAAGTCCAAGAGATTTATATAGTCAATTAGGAGAGTATTTCCTAAAGTAAAGAATTCCTCGAAGACATGACGTTACTGCTGATCCCAGCCAGAACTTGCCTTGTCTGCAGGATTCACAACGACGGAAAAAATATGGTTTAAAGGAACTGACCTTTTCCCTCTGGAGAATAGACACTGCGCAATCCTTCCTGCTTTTAGCAGAGGATATCTCATGCAGGTCACTATTTCTTGAATGAAGATTCAATAAAGGTAGATCCTCTCCAAAACTGCCGAACAATATCAGCTTTACTCGGCTCTTTGAATTCCTGTACTTTAGTAAGGTCTTCATTCTCCAATATTACTCACAATAGAAAGTAGAATTCCACTTTAAAACGAAACTGCGTCATAAGACGAATACACAGCATAACGGAGTATCTGATGAATGAAATAACAAACTAAACTTAAAACTCAACTGGAAAATCTAACTGCGTCACACCAGGGGTCTCCCCTTATATACCTGATGAGAACATGACATCACGTGACCTCACCGGCGGGAAAATTACATCATGTGACCTCCACAAGACCAGTACATCATGCTAATCAGATACTCAATTACATCATGGTCATAAGACAGTTACAAGATACCCATGAGGTATGTAACACCTCCCTCCCAAAAAAAATTTTTGGTCTTTTTAGGAGCAAAATTTTAACAATTAAATATTTACAAAAAAAAACAAATGTATAAGATTTACAACTTACACAATATGCGCAGTATTATCATACAGCATCTTGCAAACTAATATACAGGAGTGTTACAAATGTTAAAATACCACTCCATAAAAAAATTTACATTGTACATTTAACATCTAGACAATCAGCGATCACTTTATCTTTACCTTTAATATGAGTTATCAAAATATTATACTCCTGTAACATCAAACTCCAATTAAGTAATCTTATATTTTTGTTTTTCATCTTACTCAAAAACACTAACAGATTATGATCGATGTAAACTATGAGTGGTTTCTGAGTAGTACAAACATACACTTCAGAATGTTGTAAAGCCAAAACAAGAGATAATTCCTTTTCTATTGTTGAATAATTTTTTTGATGCAAATTAAATTTCTTAGAAAAGTAAGCTACTGGACGATCAACTTTATCGCCCTCATCCCTTTGAAGTAACACTGTTCCTGCAGCTTCAGCACTAGCATCTACAGCTAATGAAAATGGTTTTTCAAAGTCAGGGGATTTGAACACAGGTTGACTACACAATATAGTTTTCAATTTATCAAAGGCCTCTTGAGGAAGGCTCTGTCCAAACAACCTTCTCATTTTTCTTCAAGAGGTTAGTTAATGGAAGAGCAATATTCGCAAAATTCTTACAAATTTTCGGTAATATCCTACTATATCCAAGAATCTTCTGACAGTTTTGTTACCAGTTGGAGTGGGTACTTCTAAAATTGCCTGCACCAGAGCTAATTTTCCTTGACCCACAACATAACCAAGATAGGTCACCGTGGCATGACCAAATTCACTTTTACCTAAGTTAATAGTTAAGTTAGCTTTTGAAAGTCTTTCAAATAGTTTCTCCACGGCAGTAATATGTGCTTTCCAAGTATTATTTCCTGTAACTAAATCATCAATATAGGCATCTGTATCTTTTAACCCATGAATCACACTATTAATCATCCACTGGAAAGTACCTGGTACATTCTTCTTTCCAAATGGAAGAACATTATATTCATATAAACCAGATGGGGTCACAAATGCAGAAATTTCTCTACCTCTATCCGTCAATGGAACACACCAATAACCTTTTAACAAATCAATCTTTGTAAGGAACTTTGCTCATTCAACTTTATCCACACAATCATCTACCCTAGGGATTGGATATGCATCAATTTTTGTCACAGCATTTACCTTCCTGTAATCTGTACAAAACAGAATACTATTGTCTGGCTTAGGCACCATAACACATGGTGAACTCCAATTCGAATTAGAAGGTCTCGAACATATACTTAATTTCTTGTTCAGCAAGTTCACATTTTTCCCTGTTCATCCGATATGGATGTTGCTTTATTGGTTTTCTGGGTTTTGCATCTCCAACATCTACATCATGCGAAGCTATGGTGGTTCTTCTAGGAACGTCTGGAAATATATCCCTATATTTAAAAATTAACTGTTTCATCTGCTGTCTCTGCTCTGGCTGTAAATGAGCTAATTTCTCATCAATATTTTCCAGAATTGTTGAGTTTGGTAATCTGGCAGAAATAATGTTGGGTTTAAAATGAGCTTCAGATGAATTATCCATTAAATTCCCAGTGGGATCAAACTCATTATTATTGACCACAACAGTCATAGTAGCAGCCTGTCTCTCATAATACGGTTTTATCAGAGTTATATGACATAGCTGTGTTGACTTTCTTCGATCTGGGGTTTTTATCACGTAATCCACATCATTTAATTTAAATTTAATCTCATGAGGACCATGAAATTTAGCTTGTAATGGGTTTGTTTGCACCGGGAAACGAACCAACACTTTATCTCCAGGCTTAAATGACCTCATTCTAGCTTCCTTATCATACCAAGTTTTCATTTTCTCCTGAGCTGATTTTAAAATTTCCTTGGCTAAGCTACAAACTTTATGTAATCTTTCCTTGAATTTTAAAACATAATCCAGCAAATTAGTATGTACTCTTTATTAATCCACTGTTCTTTCAACAAGGCCAAAGGTCTTCGAACACTATGCCCAAACACAAGTTCAAAAGGACAAGTTCACAAGTTCAAACCTAATGATTCTTGCACTGCCTCCTGTACTGCAAAAAAGTAGTAAAAGTAAGCCTTCATCCCAGTCCTTTTCATTTTCCACACAATACGTCCTAATCATAGTTTTGAGGGTAGAATGGAATCTCTCCAAGGCTCCTTGTGATTCTGGATGATATGCAGATGAGGTAATCTGTTTTGCTCCCAGTTTATAAACTATCTGCTGGAACAACCCAGACATAAAATTACTACCTTGATCAGAATGTATTTCCTTAGGCAACTCAAAATAAGTAAAGAAATTTATAAGAGCCTTTGTCGCAGTTTTGGCTGTTATATTCCTAAGAGGTATTGCCTCTGGAAACCTAGACGCTATACACATAATGGTCAGCAAATATTGATGTCCAGTTTTAGTTTTTGGCAGTGGGCCTACACAGTCTATAATAATTTTGGAAAATGGCTCACCACATGCTAGAATTGGTTGCAGTGGGGCCACTGGAGTAACTTGAATAGGTTTACCCACAATTTGACAAATATGACACGTTCTGCAAAATGTCGCCACATCTTTTCTTAAACTTGGCCAGTAAAAATGTTTGAAAACCTTGTTCATAGTTTTTTTTTACACCTTGATGGCCACCCAAAGGCATTACTATGAGCCATAGTTAAAATCTCATTTCGATAAACCTCAGGAACTACTACCTGGTGATTAACTTCCCATTCATCACTTGCAAGAATTGTAGGTGATCTCCACTTCCTCATTAATACTCCCTTTTCAAAATAATATCTTACTGGCACCTTCTCAATTTCACTATCTGGAAGAGCTTGTTCCTTTAATTTGATAATCTCAGGGTCTCTACTCTGCTGTGCTATCATCTCCTTCTGAGATAAAGACAAATCTTCATGGTCAGACTTACTACAATAATCTTGATTAAATAATGAAGGTAAGAAAGTTTCTGACACATCCTCAACATTCGCATCCTGAGTTGAACAGTCATGGGTAACAGACCCATCCTGCACATCAATCTTTTTAGCCATAGCTCGGGTTACAACGCAGGAAGAATCTGTGTTAGAATCCTTCTGTGGTTCCTCAGAAATAGGCTTTATTGTCAAATGCACTTCAGGAAAAACTTGTCCGTCTGCTAAGTCATTCCCTAACAATAGAGCAACATCATTCACGGGTAAACTGGGTTGTAGTCCTACTTTAACAGGCCCTGTAACTAACCCTAACCTTAAATTTACTCTATGCAAATGTACCGGCATAAGGGCACTCCCAACTCCTCTTGTATAGTTTACCTCACCAATATCAGATTCACCACTAAACTTTAGAACACTGTCTAACATTGGTAATTGAGAAGCTCCAGTATCTCTAAGGATTCTTATTGGCACTGGAGTGGATCCCTCTTTCAAGGATCCAAATCCCTCGGTTATAAAATGTTCATATCCCCTCTTAACTTGGTCAGACTCTGACAAAAGCTCTCTTCACGACCCTATCTACCTGTGACGCCAGTTTTAGGGAATTTTGTATCTGTATTCCCAGATCCCTCTGTTCCACTGCACTCCTCAGTGCCTTACCATTAACCCTGTATGTTCTACCTTGGTTTGTCCTTCCAACGTGCAATACCTCACACTTGTCTGTATTAAACTCCATCTGCCATTTTTCAGCCCATTTTTCCAGCTGGTCCAAGTCCCTCTGCAGGCTCTGAAAACCTTCCTCACTGTCTACTACACCTCCAATCTTTGTATCATCAGCAAATTTGCTGATCCAATTTACCACATTATCATCCAGATCATTGATATAGATGACATATAACAATGGACCCAGCACTGATCCCTGTGCAACACCACTAGTCACAGGCCTCCACTCGGAGAAGCAATTCTCTACTACCACACTTTGGCTTCTTCCATTGAGCTGATGTCTAATCCAATTTACCACCTCTCCATGTTACCTAGCGACTGAATTTTCCTAACTAACCTCCCATGTGGGACCTTGTCAAAGGCCTTACTGAAGTCCAGATAGACAATATCCACTGCCTTCCCTTCATCCACTTTCCTGGTAACCTCCTTGAAAAACTCCTATAGATTGGTCAAACATGACCTACCACGCACAAAGCCATGTTGACTCTCCCTAATAAGTCCCTGTCTATCCAAATGCTTGTAGATTCTGTCTCTTAGTACTCCCTCCAATAACTTACCTACTACCGACGTTAAACTTACTGGCCTATAATTTCCTGGATTACTTTTTGATCCTTTTTTAAACAACGGAACAACATGAGCCACTCTCCAATCCTCTGGCACCTCACCTGTAGACAGCGACAAACATTTTAAATATTTCTGCCAGGGCCCCTGCAATTTCAACACTAGTCTCCTTCAAGGTCCGAGGGAACACCCTGTCAGGTCCCGGGGATTTATCCACTTTAATTTTCCTCAAGACAGCAAGGACCTCCTCCTTTTCGATCTTTTCAGTTTCCATGATCTCATTACTTGTTTCCCTTTATTCCATCGACTTCATGCCAGTTTCCTTAGGAAATACAGACGCAAAAAACCTATTTAAGATCTCCCCCATTTCCCTTGGTTCCGCACATAGCTGACCACTCTGATCTTCAAGAGGACCAATTTTATCCCTTACAATCCTTTTGCTCGTAATATACCTGTAAAAGCTCTTTGGATTATCCTTCACTTTGACTGCCAAGGCAACCTCATGTCTTCTTTTAGCCCTCCTGGTTTCTTTCTTAAGTATTTTCTTACACTTCTTATACTCCTCAAGCACCTCATTTACTCCCTGCTTCCTATACATGTCATACAACTCCTCCTCCTTCTTTATCAGAGTTGCAATATCCCTTGAGAACCAAGATTCCTTATTCCTATTCACTTTGCCTTTAATCCTGACAGGAACATACAAATTCTGCACTCTCAAAATTTCTCCTTTGAAGGCTTCCCACCTACCGATCACATCCTTGCCAGAGAACAACCTATCCCAATCCATGCTTTTTAGAGCCTTTCTCATTTCTTCAAGTTTGGCCTTCTTCCAGTTAAGAACCTCAACCCTAGGACCAGATGTATCCTTGTCCATGATCAAGTTGAAACTAATGGTGTTATGATCACTGGAACTAAAGTGCTCCCCTACACAGACTTCTGTCACTTGTCCTTACTCGTTTTCTAACAGGAGATCCAATATTGCATCCCTTCCAGTTGGTCCCTCTATATATTGATTTAGAAAACTTTCCTGAACACATTTTACAAACTCTAAACCATCTAGACCCCTAACAGTATGGGAGTCCCAATCAATATATGGAAAATTAAAGTCCCCTACCACCACAACTTTATGTTTCCTGCAGTTGCCTGCTATCTCTCTGCAGATTTGCCCTTCCAATTCTTGTTGACTATTGGGTGGTCTGTAATACAATCCCACTAATGTGGCCATACCTTTCCTGTTTCTCAGCTCCACCCATAAGGACTCAGTAGACAAGCCCTCTAATCTGTCCTGCCTGAGCACTGCTGTCATATTTTCTCTAACAAGCAATGCTACTCCCCCACCTTTCGTTCCTCTGCCTCGATCACATCTGAAACATCGGAACCCTGGAATATTAAGCTGCCAGTTCTGCCCCTCCTGTAGCCAAGTTTCACTAATTGCTATAACGTCATAATTCCACGTGTCAATCCACGCCCTCAACTCATCCACCTTCCCCTCAATATTCCTAGCATTGAAGTATATACACCTCAGAAGATTTTTACCACCATTCACAACCTTTCTGTTAGCGGATTTGCTTGAACTTTTAACATTATTTATTTTCACCCCAGCCACACTGTCAGCTCTGGCCCTCTGGTTCCCATCCCCCTGCAAATCTAGTTTAAGGCCTCCCCCATAGCACTAACAAACCTCCCTGAAAGGATATTGGTCCCCCTGTAGTTCAAGTGTAACCCGTCTCTCTTGTACAGGTCCCACCTGCCCCAGAAGAGGTCCCAATTATCCTGAAATCTGAAACCCTGCCCCCTACACCAGTTCCTCAGCCACTTGTTCATCCTCTAGAGCATCCTATTCCTCCCCTCACTGGCATGTAGCACAAGTAGCAATCCTGAGATTACCACCCTCGAGGTCCTGCTTTTCAACTTCCTACCAAGCTCTCTATACTCACTCTCCAGGACCTCCTCACTCTTCCTTGCTATGTCATTGGTACCGATATGCACCACGACATCTGGCTGATCACCCTGCCACTTCAGAATGTCATGCAATCGATCAGAGACATCCTTGACCCTGGCACCCGGGAGGCAACAAACCATCCTGGATTCTCTGTCACAACCACAGAACCTTCTACCTGCTCCTCTAACTATCGAGTCCCCTATCACTACCGCTCTCCTCTTTCCCCCCTCCCTTCTGCACTGCAGAGCCAGACTCGGTGGTGCCAGAGATCCAGCTACTGCAGCTTGTCCCAGGTAAGTCATTCCCCACAACAGTATCCAATGCGGTATACTTGTTGTTGAGGGGAATGGCCACAGGGGAACCCTGCTCTGCCTGCCCTTTCCTCTTCCCTCGCCTGACAGTGACCCAATTTCCCTTCCTCTGCTCCTTTGGCGTAACTACCTCCCTGTAGCTACTATCTATAATCTCCTCATTCTCCCGAATAATCCGCAGGTCATCCAGCTCCTGCTCCAGTTCCCTAACGTGGTTTGTTAGGAGCTGCAGCTGGATGCACTTCTTGCAGGTGTTGTTGTCAGGGACACCGGAGGGCACCCTGACTTACCACATCCTGCAGGAGGAGCATTCCACCATCCTGCCTGGCATTCTCTCTACTCATAACAGTCTGAACAAAAAAACTTACCGGAACCTACCCTGGCCTTTGCCTGTTCTCGCCGAAGCTTGTTTGAGCCAAAGCCGTCCCACTCTGACTCAGTCCACTCCGATGATGGCCGCTACAACGACGGTCGCTGTATATGGCGATCTGTTTTTAAACCTTGGCGCGCTACGTCATGCGCCTACGTCTGCGCCGGAAAGAGTAAGGACTAATTCCGCTAGACAGAGCAGAGTGGTAGTAGAGGGGAACTGATTCGGTCTGGAATCCAAAAAGAAGCGGAGAGCTTTGTGTCCTTCCTGGTGAGGGATGGAAGTATATAGGGACTGGACATCCATGGTGAAAATAAAGCGTTGGGGGCCAAGGAACTTAAAATCATTGAAAAGTTTAAGAGTGTGAGAAGTGTCACGAACATAGGTAGGGAGGGATTGAACAAGGGGGGATAAAACTGTGTCGAGGTATGCAGAAACGAGTTCGGTGGGGCAGGAGCAAGCTGAGACAATAGGTCTGCCAGGACAGGCAGGTTTGTGGATCTTGGGTAGGAGGTAGAAACGGGAAGTGCGAGGTGTGGGAACTATAAGGTTGGTAGCAATGGATGGGGGATCCCCTGAGCGGATATAGTCGGTGATGGTGTGGGAGACAATGGCCTGGTGCTCCTTAGTGGGGTCACGATCGAGGGGTAAATAAGGGGAGGTATCCACGAATTGTCGCTGTGCCTCGGCAAGGTAGAGGTCAGTACGCCAGACTACAACAGCACCCCCCTTATCGGCCGGTTTAATAGTAAGGTTAGGATTAGTGCGGAGGGAGTGGAGAGCAGAGCGTTTGGAAGGAGTGAGGTTGGAATGGGAACAAGATGTGGTGAAGTCGTGACGGTTGATGTCCCGTCGGCGGTTAGCGATAAAGAGATCCAGAGCAGGCAGAAGACCAGAGTGGGGTGTCCATGAAGAAGAGGAGGGTTGAAGACAGGAGAAGGGGTCATCGGTGGGGGTGGAAGACCCGACGCAGACTGGGAGACCGCTTTGCTGAACACCTACGCTCTATCTGCCAGAGAAAGCAGGATCTCCCAGTGGCCACACATTTTAATTCCACATCCCATTCCATTCTGACATGTCTATCCACGGCCTCCTCTACTGTAAAGATGAAGCCACACTCAGGTTGGAGGAAAAACACATATTCCATCTGGGTAGCCACCAACCTGATGGCATGAACATTGACTTCTCTAACTTCTGCTAATGCCCCACCTCCCCCTTGTACCCCATCTGTTATTTATTTTTATACACACATTCTTTCTCTTACTCTCCTTTTTCTCCCTCTGTCCCTCTGAATATACCCCTTGCCCATCCTCTGGGTTCCCCCCCCCCCCCCCCGTCTTTCTCCCTGGGCCTCCTGTCCCATGATCTTCTCATATCCCCTTTGCCAATCACCTGTCCAGCTCTTGGCTCCATCCCTCCCCCTCCTGTCTTCTCCTATCATTTTGGATCTCCCCCCTCCCCCTCCTACTTTCAAATCTCTTACTAACTCTTCCTTCAGTTAGTCCTGACGAAACGTCTCAGCCTGAAACGTCGACTGTACCTCTTCCTAGAGATGCTGCCTGGCCTGCTGCGTTCACCAGCAACTTTGATGTATGTTGCTTGAATTTTCAGCATCTGCAGAATTCCTGTTGTTACAGTTCTTAGAATGGTAAATTCGAAAGTCCAAGGGATTTATACAGTCAGGAGAGACTTTCCTAAAGTAAAGAATTCCTCGAAGTCATGACGTTACTGCTGATCCCAGCCAGAACCTGCCTTGTCCACAGGTTTCACAACGACAGAAATAATACGGTTTAAAGGAACTGACCTTTTCCTCTGGAGAATAGACACTGTGCAATCCTTCCTGCTTTAGCAGAGGATATCTCATGCAGGTTACTATTTCTTGAATGAAGATTCAATAAAGGTAGATTCTCTCCGAAACCGCCGAACGGTATCAGCTTTACCCGACTCTGCGAGTTCCTGTACTTTAGTAAGGTCTTCACTCTCCAATATTACTTACAATAGAAAGTAGAATTCCACTTTAAAATGAAACTGCGTCATAAGATGAATACGCAGCATAACGGAGTATCTGACGAATGAAATAACGAACTAAACTTAAAACTCAACTGGAAAAGCTAACTGCGTCACACCAGGGGTCTCCCCTTATATACCTGGTGAGAACATGTCATCACGTGACCTCACCGGTGGGAAAATTACATCATATGACCTCCACAAGACCAGTACATCATGCTCATCAGATACTCAATTACATCATGGTCATAAGACAGTCACAAGATACCCATGAGGTATGTAACACTCACAAAGACGACATCCATCAGTAAAGACCCCATTCATACAGGAGGTGACCTCTTCTTATTGCTACCATTAGGGTGGAGGTACTCAACATTTTAGGGATAACTTTTCCCCTCTGTCAGCAGATTTCTGAATGGATAATAAATGAACCCACGAACACTACCTCATTTTTTGTTGTTGGCTTTTTGCACTACTAATTTAATTGCTGCTGCAAAACAAGTGTGGTCTGACAAATGCCTTGTAAAGCTTCAGCATTATATCCTTGCTTTTATGTTCTAGTCCCCTCAAAATGAATGCTAACATTGTATTTGCCTTCTTTACCACTGACTCAACCTGTATGTGAACCTTTAAGGAATTCTGCATGAGGACTTCCAAGCTCATTGTACCTCTGATTTCTGAATTTTGTCCCCCTTTAGAAAATATTCTACATCTTTATTCCTCCTATCAAAGTGCATGACCATATAATTCTTTAAATTGTATTCCATCTGCTGCTACTTTTCCCATTCTCCTAATATGTCTCACTCATTCTGCAGATTCCCTCCTTCCTCAACACTATTCACCCCTCCACCTATCTTTCTGTCATCGCAAACTCGGCCACAAAGCTATCAAGTCCATCATCCAAATCACTGACATATAATGTGAAAAGTAGCTGTCCCAACACCGATCCCTGCAGAGCACCAGTCGTCACGAGCAGCCCATCAGAAAAGGAATGCACCCCCCATTCTCATTTTTGCTCCTTGCCAGTCAGCTATCTTCTATCTATGCTAGTATCTTTCCTGTAATACTATGGGCTCTTATTTAGCAGCCTTGTGTGCAGCACCTTGTCAAAGGCCGTCTGAAAATCCAAGTGAGCAACACCCACTGACTCTCCTTTGTCTATCCTGCTTTTTACTGCCACAAAATTATTTCAACAGATTAGTCAGGTAATATTTCCCCCAAGGAAACCATGCTGACTTTGGCCTATTTTGTACTGCCAAGTACCTGGAAACCTCATCCTTAACAGTGAGCTCTAGCATCTTCCCAAACGCTGAAGTCAGGCTAACTGGCCTAAAATTTTCTGCCTTTTGCCTCCCTTCTTCGATCTTGAATCATTCCAGATTGTAGTGATTCTTGAAAGGTCATTACTAATGCCTCCACATCTTTATCGACTACAGTTTGGAATCCAACACTATCATCCCCTCAAAGCTCTCAGTAAGTTTCAAGACCTTGGCCTCAGTACCAGCTTGTGCAGTTGGATCCTCTATTTTCTCACTTACAGACCCCAGTCAGTTTGGATTGGCAACAGCATCTCCTGCACGATATCCACAAGGAGCACCTTGCCCCCACTAAGCACAGCTCCAGTGCTGTATTTAATTTTGCAGACGATACCACTGGAATTGGCTGAATCAAGGTGATGACAGCATATAGGAGAGAGATTAAAAATCTGGTTGAGTGGTGCCACAATAACAACTCTCACACAGTTTAAGCAAGACCAAGGAGCTGATTATTGACTTCAAGAGGAGGAAACTTGTCTGTATTTAAATCCATCTGTCATTTTTCAGGCCATTTTTCCAGTTGGTCAAGATCCGGATGCAAGCTTTGATAACGTTCCTCTCCACCCACTATGCCCCCAATTTTGGTGTCCCCTGCAAATTTGTTGATCCAGGTTACCACATTGTCATCTAGATCTTTGATAAACACAGATCCATGCAACACACCATTAGTCACAAACCACCAGTCAATCTAATGCCCTCGCAGTTCGCATATACAAAGCTAGGTAGGGGTTAAGCACCATCTCAAAAATCAACTGACCTGGAAACTTTATTCAGGGTTTTCAATGAGAACTTGTAAAACTGCAGAAAAATATGTAAAATCTATATATTACTAAAACTCTCATGCTCTGTATGTCTGTTTGTCACCTCCAATTAGCACAAACGGTGCATTACAGCAGCACTTTTTTTTGGCTAAATCAAATTAAAATGCGCTAACTTACAGAATGCAGGCAAAGTTCAGGGTTATATATTCGTATAACATTGCTCATTCACCAAAAATCAACAGGCTCCCTTTTAACCCGAGAGCTGATCCGCCATCCTGGAAATCGGGATGCGACAGCCCGACGCATGCACACGGCCAGCCTCAGCAGCGACACCTACCGGAGCAAAAGGGCAGGGCAGCTCTATTTTGAGGGGTCACGTTCTGCTAATCACCATCAGCATGTGCAGGATTGGGACAGATCTAACTGCCACCCATCAATAAGAGATAATTAAATCTTATTGTAATGACATGCTCCGAGACACCCATAAAACCCTTTGCTGCAGTCAAAGGACAATGGTGAAAATATCACATCCATTTAGGAGAGCACCAACCACATCAAGAATAATTAGCATCCTTTGGTGTTACTGCTTCGTATCTTCTGTCCAGCATTAGGGTAAAAAAAAATTGTCAGCCTAATTATGCCGCGTGGAAAGGGAAGGGGGACATTATGGTCAAGAGATGATGCCAAACGTCGTCGGGAAGCGGCAAGGAGAGGGAGAGAACAAGAATCAGATAAGGCCAGGGCTGCACGACTCCAGGATCAAAGAGTCAGGACAAAAAAAGATGAGAGAAGAAGAGACAGAGGACGAGAGGCATGTATGTCTCCAGGATCAGAGACAAACAACAAACAACAGAAGAGACGAAGAGACGGCGGATGAAAGAACTGCACGTCTCCAGAATGACAACGAGAGGCACAAGGGTGTCAGATTAACCAGAAATGATGCCATCAAAAGTGTCCTTTGTTAAATGAGGAGCAGCTATACTTGCTTTGCTATGTGTTGTTCTTCTTTAATAAACTGAGGTCTTCTACTTCAGTTTCCAAAGCAAAGTGATACCAATAGCATTCAGGAAAATTTAATGTTCATTCTTGTCACATCGGACTGCACTACCCTTCTCTCAAAGGGTGCCCGAACGGGTCACCCTGTTGTCTAGTAGGAAATAAATTCAATATAGGATTATTGTGTGCCTGAATATACAAATACCATTGATTATTTTCACAATTGGTGTTAACCAGTGTAATATACACAATGTTCCATAACTATGCCGTGAAAACCAGATTGATATACAGTGATGTTCATACAAAATGAACAGCACCTCTAGAGGCCAGAACACAACCATCTAGTATCACTGTCTTTTCTTGCTAAGCCAGTGTTGAATTTAATTTGCTGCTTTTTGAATGGCAAATGAAGGCCTGCATCAGCCTTCCACGTGGGACTTTGTCAGAGGTCTTGCCAAAGTCTACGTAGGTAGCATCCAGCACCTTTCCTCCAACATTTATGGTAACCTCCTTGGGAAAAACTCCAACCAAACACAGTCATGTTGACTATCCTTAATCAGGTCCTATCTATCCAAATACCAACAGTTTCAAGAAAAAGTTTGTGAACCCTTTTCAATTATTTGGTTTTCTGCATTAATTACTCATAAAATGTAGTCTGATCTTCATCTAAGTCACAATAATAGACAAACCAATCTGTCTAAACTATAACACAAACAATTGTAATTTTCATGACTTTATTGAAGACATTATTTAATTAGTGACAGCCCAGGCTGGAAAAATTATGTGAATCCTTGTATTTAATAACTGATAGAAACTCCTTTAGCAACAATAACCTCCACCAAACATTTCCTGTAGCTGCTGACCAGACTTGCACAACAGTGAGGAGGCATTTTAAACGATTCCTCCATACTGAACTGTTTCAGTTCATCAACATTTCTGGGATATCTTGCATGAATAGCTCTTTTCAGGTCATGCTGCAGCATCTCAATTGGGTTAAGGTCTGGACTCTGACTTGGCTGTTCCAGAACACAGTTTCTTCTTAAGCCATTCTGTTGTTGACTTTCTCTTGAGCTTTGGATCATTGTCTTGTAGCTTCTATTAAGCTTCAGGTGATAGACCACTACCCTGACATTCTGCTGTAAAATGTCTTGATACAATTTTGAATTCATTGATCCTTCAATGATTGCAAGCTATCCAGGCCCTGAGGCAGCAAAGCAACTCGAAACCATGTTGTTTGCGTCGAAACCATGATGCTCCTTTCATGCAACACACATCAAAGTTGCTGGTGAACACAGCAGGCCAGGCAGCATCTCTAGGAAGAGGTACAGTCGACATTTTGGGCTGAGACCCTTCGTCAGGACTAACTGAAAGAAGAGCTAGTAAGAGATTTGAAAGGGGGAGGGGGAGATCTGAAATGATAGGAGAAGACAGGAGGGGGAGAGATGGAGCCAGGAGCTGGACAGTTGATTGGCAAAAGGGATGTGAGAGGATCATGGGACAGGAGGCCTAGGGAGAAAGAAAAGGGGGAGGGGGGAAATCCCAGAGGATGGGCAAGGGGTATAGTCAGTGGGACAAAGGGAGAAAAAGGAGAGTGAGAGAAAGAATGCGTGTAAATAAATAAATAACGGATGGGGTACGAGGGGGAGGTGGGGCATTAGCGGAAGTTTGAGAAGTCAGTGTTCATGCCATCAGGTTGGAGACTACCCAGACAGAATATAAGGTGTTGTTCCTTTAACCTGAGTGTGGCTTCATCTTTACAGTAGAGGAGGCCGTGGATAGACATATCAGAATGGGAATGGGATGTGGAATTAAAATGTGTGGCCACTGGGAGATCCTGCTTTCTCTGGCGGACAGAGCGTAGGTGTTCAGCGAAACGATCTCCTAGTCTGCGTTGGGTCTTGCCAATATACGGAAGGCCGCATCGGGAGCACCGGACGCAGTATATCACCCCAGCCAACTCACAGGTGAAGTGTTGCCTCACCTGGAAGGACGTCTGGGGCTCTGAATGGTAGTGAGGGAGGAAGTGTGAGGGCCTTTCACCATGCTTCACAGTTGGGATGTGGATTTGGTGTTGGTGTGCTGTGCCCTTTTTCCTCCAAATATAGCAGTGTGCATTTCTGCCAAAAAAGTTCAACTTTTGTCTCATCTACCTACAGAAAATTGTCCTAGAAGTGTTGTGGAACATCCAGGTGGTCTTTTGCAAGCTTGAGAAGTGTAACAATGTTTATTTTTGGAGAGCAGTTGTCGCTTCCATGGTGTCCTTACATGCGTACTATTCTTGTTCAGTGTTTTTCTTATAGTGGATATATGATTGGAGACTAGCATGTTCTAGAGACTACTGCAGGTCTTTTGCTGTTACCCCGGTTTCTTTTTCACCTTCTTCAGCATTGCATGTTGTGCTCTTGGTGTGATCTTTGCAGAATGGTCACTCCGAGAGAGATTAGCAACAGTACTGATTTCCTCCATTTATAGACAATTTCTCCTACTGTGGACTGATGAACACTCAGGTCTTTAGAAATACTTTTGTAGCCTTTTCCAGTTCCATGCATTTCTTCAATTCTTCTTCTAAGGTCCTCTGAAAGTTGTTTTGATTGAGGCATGGTGCACATAAACAGATCTTTCTTGAAAAGAGCAGGGTCTGTCAGTAACCTGTCTTTTTATAGGACAGGGCACCTCTACAACCCATACCTTCAATCTCATCTGATTGATTGGAACAACTGACTCCAAATAGTTTTTGTAGAAGGCATTACCCCAGAGGTTCACATTCTTTTTTGAACCTAGACTGTGATAGTTTAAATAGTGTACTCAATGTTGACAAGAAGTACGATTGTTTGTGTGTTATTTTAGGCAGATTGTGTTTGTCTGTTATTGAAGACTTAGATGAAGATCAGACCATATTTTATGCAGAGCAAATTTGGATCCTCGTTTTGCCTTCCTGATTTCTCTCAAGTGTTCTCTTCAATTTCTTAGAACATAAGAAATAGGAGCTGGAGTAGGCTATCTGACCCATCGAGCCCACTCTGCTATTCAATAAGATCATGGCTGATCTGGCCATGGACTCATCTCCACTTACCTACCTTTTCCCCATAACCTTTAATTCCCCAACTATGCAAAAATCTATCCAACTTTGTCTTAAATGTATTTACTGAGGTAGCCTCCACTGCTTCATTGTGCAGAGAATTCCACAGATTCACCACTCTCTGGGAAAAGCAGTTCATTCTCTTCTCCATTCTAGATCTACTCCCCTGAACCGTGAGGACATGTCCTCTAGTTCTTACCTACCAGTGGATACACCTTTCCTGTCTCTATTTTATGTGTACTCTCTCACATCTCAGCCACTGAAGCTTGTGACTCCTTCAAAGTTGTCCTTAGTCTCTTGGTGGCCTCCCTCACTAGTCCTGTTCTTGCACGGTCACTCAGTTTTGAGGCAGGTTTATAGCTTTGTGCCATATTCTTTCCATATCTTGATGATTGACTTAACTACTCCAACAGATATTCAGTGACTTAGAAATTTCCTTATATCCATCTCCAGACTCACCAGTGGTTGGACCTTCCAGATACAGATGTATTTTTACTGCAATAATTGAAACACCTTGACTGCACGCAGGTGATCTGCATTTAACTAATTAGGTGACTTCTAAAACCGATTGGCTGCACCAGTGATGATTTGGTGTGTCATATTAAAGGGAGCGAATACTTGGGCAATCAATTATCATGTGTTTTATGTTTGTAATTCATTTAGATCACTTGCAGAGATCTGTTTCCACTTTGACACAAAAGAGTCTTTTTCTGTTATTCATTGTCAAAAAATCCATATTAAATCCACTGTGATTCAGTGTTGTAAAACAATAAAACATGAAATCTTCCAAAGGGAGTGAATACTTTTTATAGGCATTATACTATGAATATATGGGCAAGATGTCAAAGGTATATTTGAAACTGGATTCATTTGTTGATTTAACAACATTTTAAAATTTCACCGAGTTTACAATTGTTTATAGGAACGACACTTTTGTATATATAATCAGTCAGTCAGTAATCCTTTCATTTCGCAGCCTCTTTATTTTAAGAGGCTTGCAAATATAATTTCTGAGATTAGTAAAATAAAAATCCTGAAGTTGCGAGTGCAAGACTATTTACTAACTTTTATATAAAAAAAACCTTAAAAATAGTCTGTTTTCCCTTAGATAACTCCAAGGTCCACTCCAGCAGCAGGAAATAGGATCCATGACTCACCCTTGTCAGGCCAGTCTAATGAAGACACCTTCACTCCAGGTGACAAGGAGGTAAGACCAAATTTCTTAAGATAAAATATGCATCAATGTTGATGTTTTATATTTAATTTTAACATTGAACTGTTTGCAGCCACTTAGTATGCAGCTTGACTGCTTTTATTTGTTGCTATGGTGCTTCCACAGAATGATAGCACTGTTGCTTCATAGCTTAGGGATCCTGGGTTCAGTTCTGATCTTGAGTGCTGTAACTTTACGTACGTACAATCAGACTAAGCAACCACAAACAGTTACTTGTATATTGTTTCTTACAGATTGTTTTTGCATTTGTATATTTTTTGTTCTTTATACTGTGTGTCTGTTTTGTTGGATCCTGAGTAGCAATCATTTTGTTCTCCTTTACACTTGTTTACTGAAGAATGACATTAAGCAATAAACACAAAGCCAATGTGTTGGAGGTTCTGAAAGGACCATACTATTTTATGTCATATTCAAGAGACGAGACATTTTTTCCCCTAACTACAGAAGTATATGTCTGCTACATTTGGTCATTGATATGGTCCTCCATAACTGCCTCCTTTTCATGGCTGAGGAGTTGTTTCCTGGATCATTGTTTGGACTTGAGTCATCTACAGGCATATGGTACAATGATATAAAGGAACCATATGGGAGCTATAGAGAGCCAAAGGTGGGGGGGTAGGTTGGAAACCCATCAAGACCATAAAAAATATAGGGGATGCATAAAAATGAAATAAAGGAAAGTGGTAGATTAGGTTAATCCATAGGTGATTTTTCCAGTATATTAAAGGCAGAAGAAGAACCATATAAAGAGTAGGGCTGATTTGGGTCTTGAAAAATCAGTGCACGGAGCCTGACAGTATAGATAAGTCTGAAATGAAGACTTTTTTTCAGTACTGTGGTGGTTTTGCAGAGGTGTACAAGATGATGGGCAACATAGATAGCCAGAGACTTTTTCCCAGGTGGGAATGGCTAATATGAGGGGCCAGATGGGATATACCCCAGGTTACAACAGCAAGCGAGGATGAGATTGCTTTGCCTTTGGGGATAATGTTTGTGTCCTCACTGGCCTCAAGAATAGTACCTGATGATTAGAGGGTGGAAAATGTTACTCCTTTGCTCAAGAAAGGGAGTTAGGGTAATGCTGGGTATTGTAGACCAGTGAGTCTTAATTCAATGGTGGGCAAATTATTTGAGAGAATTCATAGAGGCAGGATTTACAAGCATTTGGAGAAGCATGGTCTGATTAAGGTTAGGGATACCCAATATGGCTTTATGAGGGACAGGTCAAGCCTCACGAGGTGGAAGTGGTGTTTATATGCATTTTAGTAAAGTTTCCCATGGTGGGAGGGGAGATGGGGGTTGGCAGCTCACCTAGGTAAAGGAAAAACCCTGATCTCAAAGCTTCACTGCCTTATGGCTATACCCACTCATGGGGAAGGCTTCAGGAGTAAACCGTGAGGGGGACAAGTCCGGAGCTGAAGTCTAAGGGAGTCCTGCATAGAGTTCAATGCTGACTGGCAATTCCTGCAATGTGGCTGATACAAGCTGTATTGGTCTCTGCCATTCCTTTGGGTTCATCAGATGCGTGGAGAGGGAGAACTTGCTACATGGGCAAACAGCCTGTTTTCCATATTGTACTACCCAGGCTTGCATATCTAGACAGCTAGGATGCATATTCATGGTCAGTTTTGACCAACGGAAGCCCTCACTCCTGTGGTAGGGTCATTCAGAAAGTCAAGAGGCATGGGATCCAGAGAAACATAGCCCATAGAAGGCAAAGGGTGGTATAGATGGAGAGTATTCTGCCTGGAGGTCACTGACCAGTACTGTTCTGCAGGGATCTCTTCTGGGATCCCTGCTCTTTTGTGAGTTTTATAAATGACTTGGATGTAGAATTGGAAGAGTGGGTTCGTATGTTTTGTGTTCACAGAAAGGTTAGTAGAGTTGTGGATAGTGTGGAGGGTTATTGTAGGTTGTGTTGGGGCTTTGACAAGATGCAGAGCTGTGCTGAAAAGTGGAAGATTGAGGTCAACTCGGAAAAGTCAGAAGTGATTCATTTTGGAAGGTCCACTCTGAAGGCAGGATACAGGGTTAATGGCGGGATTCTTGGCAGTGTAGAGGAACAAAGGGATCTTTTAGACCATGACTATAGATCCCTTAAAGTTGCCATGCAACTTGATAGGATTGTTAAAAAGGCATATGGTTTATTGGTCTTCATTAGTAAGGGGATTGAGTTCAAGTGCTGTGAAGTAATGTTGTAGCTTGATAAAACAGTGGTTAGACCACACTTGGAATAGTGTGCTCAATTCTGGTTGCCCCATTATAAAACAATGTGGAAGCTTTAGAGAGGGTGCAGAGGAGATTTACCACGATGCTGCCCGAAGTAGAGGAAATGTCTTTTTTTTTTTGGCATGTGCCTGCATGCGTGTGGGTCTGTGCGTGTGCGTCTGTGCACGTCTGTGATGATGTCTTTTTCATGGCTTTTTACAAGGCGCGGAGTGAGAGAAAGAGTGTGTGGCGTGCCACTCCTCACACAGACATTTTTGCAGTATTTTCCCCTTTATTTGATGAGGTCGAGTTGTAATCTCGACATTCAACCCGGCACGGTTGGAAAGCGTACTCGGGAGCGGACCCGACTGGTTTTGATCTTGGGAACCTCTGCTCCTGGGTCTGGCACCGATGTCATTGCACCACCAGCCAGCCCTGTAGAGAGACTGTCTTATGAAGGTAGGTTGAGTGAGCTAGGGCTTTTCTCTTTGGAGTGAAGAAGACCGAGAAGTGACTTGATAAAGGTGATCAAGATGAGAGGCATAGGTAGCCAGACTTTTTCCAAGGGCAGAAATGGATAAAAATAAAAAAATAAGGTGAAAGAGGGCATAGATTTAAGGTAGTTGGAGGAAAGTATGGTTGGGCGGAGGGGATGTCAGAGTTAAGTTCTTTATCCAGAGTGGTGGAACACCCTGCCAGGGGTGGTGGTAGATGCAGATACATTCGGAGCATTTAAGAAACTCTTACGTAGACACATGGATGATTGAAAAATGGAGGGCGGCTATGTAGGAGGGAAGGGTCAGACGATTCTGAGGAACAAGATATGCGTATATCAAGAAGGATGGCTGATTAGCAGTAGTCAGTGTGGCTTTGTGCAAGGGAGACCATGTCTTATGAACTTCATTGAGTTTTTTGATGAGGTGACCAAGAAAGTGGATGAGGGCAGGAAGGTAGGTGTGGTTTAGATGGAATTCAGGAAGGCCTTTAAGGTTTCTTTAGGTTGCATGGGATTCGGGAGGTATGGCTAATTGGATATGCAGTTGGCTTGATGGTAGAAAATGGAGGGTGAGAACGGAAGGTAGTGGATTGGATGGCAGCCTCCTGTGTCATTGCAAGTATAAAGTGAGAGATATGACCCCAAGTTCCAGATGCTCCCAAATGAAGCTTTGATCACACCGTTAGGAACCGTCAGGATCTTGTACATTTAACGATGACTGCTCGGAAGTATCTATAATGTTTTTATCTTAACTTGGAGCTGACTGCTAATAAAGTATTTCAGATGCTTGTTATGATGTATACTTTCAAATTACATTTCAGCTGAGATAATTAAACTCCAGGAAGAAACTAAAGTGTATACATTGGAAAAAAAAACTCTTGGCTGTCAGGAAGTGGTTTTGGGCCCTTTGGAGGCTCACGCTAAAACAGGCTGAAGTCAGCATGGTTTCCTTGCCCAAGTGTTGGAATACTTTGAGGAAATAACAGACAGGCTAGACGAGAGTCATTGGATGTTTAGACCATAAGACCATAAGTTATAGGAGCAGAATCAGGCTAATCAGCCCATCGAGTCTGCTGTGCCACTTCTTTATGGCTGATCCATTTTTCCTTCCTGCCTCAATCTGCTGCCTTCTCCCCATATCCCTTCATGCCCTGAACAATCAAGAATCTATCAACCTCTGCCTTAAATATACATAAAGACTTGGCCTCCACAGCTGCCTGTGGCAAAGAATTCCACCGATTCACTGCTCTCTGGCTAAAGACATTCGTCCTCATCTCTGTTCTAAAAGGATGCCCCTGTATTCTGAGGCTGTGTCCTCTGGTCTTAGACATTCCCACCGTCGGAAACATCCACTCTTATCAAGTCCTTTCACCATTTGATAAGTTTCAGTTAGGTGATCCCTCATTCTTCTGAATTCCAGTGACTACAGGTCCAGAGCCAACAAATGCTAATCCTGGAATCATTTTCGTGAACCTCCTTTGAACCCTCTCCAGTTTCAGCACATCCTTTTTAAAATAAAGGGCCCAAAACTGCTCTCAGTGCTCCAAGTGAGGCCTCTCTTGTATTCTAGTCCTCTTGAAATTATTGCTAACATTGCATTTGCCTTCCTCACCATAGACTCAATCTGCAAACTAACCTTTAGGAAATTCTGCATGAGGGCTCCCAAATCCCTTTGTGCTTCAAATTGGGCACGGGGTTGGGGACTGGAGTGCTAGGGCTGAGGATTGGGATTTTGGTTTGCAAGCACAGGTGGTGGAAAGTGAGACTGTCAGGAAGGACAGGCAGATGATGGGGTAAAATTCAGTCAGTTTGATGAGTTGCAGTGTAAGGGGGGACACAATTGAAAAGGATGACAAATAAAGGATTGAAGGTGTTACATTTGAATGCATGCACAATACAAAATAAGGTGGATGAAGTAGATGATCTTGTAGTGTTAGAGACTGGCAGGTTTGATGTGGGTATCATTGAGACGTGGCTGAAAGACAATTGTAGTTGGGAGCTTAGTAACCAATGATACACAATCTATACAATCTATTAGAAAGACTTGCGGGTAGGCAGATGAGGAGGAGGAGTGGCTCAGCTGGTAAAATAGAAATCAAATCTTAGAAAATGGTGACATAGGATTGGATGACGAGGAATCCTTATGGGTAGAGTTAAGAAACTGTAAGGATAAGAAGACCCTTATGGGAGTTATTTACAGGCCTCCAAACAGTAGCCAGGATATGGTCTACAAATTACAACGGGAGATAGAAGAAACATGCCAAAAAGGCAATGTTATATTAGTCATGGAAAATTTCAATATGCAGGTAGATTGGGAAAATCAAGTTGATGCTGGATCACAAGAGAAAGAGTTTGTGGAATGCCTCTTAGATGGCTTTTTGGAGCAGGTTGTGTTTGAGCCCACGAGGAGACAGCAACTTTGTGAAATAAACCAGATATGGTTCAGGAGCTTAAGTCAATGGAACCGTTGGGAAAACGGTGATCATAACATGATGGAATTCACCCTGCAATTTGAGAGGGAGAAGCTAAGGTCAGATGTATCAGTATTGTTGTGGAGTAAGGGGATTTAGGAATGAGAGAGGAGCTGGCCAAGGCTGATTAGAAGGAGACACTAGTAGGGAAGATGGCAGAGCAGCAGTGGTTGAAGTTTCTGGGAGCATTTCAGAAGGTGCAGGGTAGATACATCCCAAGGAAGAGGAAGTATTCTAAAGGCAGGAAGACACAGTCGTGGGGGACAAGGGATGTCAAAGCCAACATAAAACCAGAAGAGTGGGCATATAATAGAGCAAAAATTATTTGCAAGTTAGAGGATTGGGAAATTTTAAAAAATCAAACTGAAGGTAACTAAAAATACATGGGAGGGGAAGATGAATTCTAAAAGTAAGCTAGGCAATAATATCAAAAATAATACCAAAAGTTTTTTTCAGATATATAAAGAGTAAAGGGGGGAGAATAGATATTGGACTGCTGAAAAATAACACTGGGGAGATAGGAAGGGGGACAAGGAAATGGTGAACAAACTGAGTACTTAGCATTCGTCTTCACCATAGAAGTATGCTGGAAGTTCGAGGGTGTCAAGGTGCAGAAGTGAGTGCAGTTGCTATTACTGGGGAGATGGTGCTCGGGAAACTGAAGGGTCTGAAACCTGATGAACTGCATCTCAGGTTTCTAAAAGAGATAGCTGAAGAGATTGTAGAGCCACTGGTAATGGTCTTTCAAGAATCAGTAGGTTCTGGCATGGTTCCAGAGTGATGGAAATTTGCAAATGTCACTCCACTCTTTGAGAAGAGAGGGAGGCAGAAGAAAGGAAATTATAGGCCAGTTAGTCTGACCTCAATGGTTGGGAAGATGATGGCATTGATTGCTTAGGATGTAATTTCAGGGTATTTGGGGGCACATGATAAAATGGGTCTAAGTCAGCTTGGCTTCCTTAAGGGTTGGAATTCTTTGTAGACATAACAAACGGGATAGACAAAGAAGAATCATAGGATGTTGTTTACTTGGATTTTCGTGGTGTGCAGGAGGCTGCTAAACAAGGTATTACAGGGTAATTATAGCCCAGGGTATTACAGGAAGAATACTTGCATGGATAGAGCATTGGCTGATTGGCAAGGAGTGGAAATAAAGGGAACCTTTTTGGACTAGTGGTGTTCCACAGGGATCAATGTTGGGTGCACTACTTTTAATGTTACAATATATGTTAATAATCTGGATGATGAAATTGATTGCTTTGTTGTCATGTTTACGGATGATATATATGGGTAGTGTTGAGGAAATGTAGTCTATGGAATGATTTGGACAGATTGGGAGAATGGGCAGAGATAAGTTCTTTATTAGTAAGGGCATCAAAGGGTAGGAGAATGGGGTTAAGAGGGAGAACGTATCAGCCATGATCAAATTGTGGAACAGACTCTGTGGGTCAAGTGGCATAATTCTGCTCCTACATCTTATGGTCTTATGAGTTTCCACTTTACTAAAGAATCCCTGGGTTTGCAGTTTAATGGTGAATCAAAAATAAGACCTGAACATGCTAGATCTGTATGTCATGAAGTTTAAAGGTGTCTGGATATAACTTGGTATAATATTTGGGCTGATGACTTTTTCTAATTTGCTTTTTTATTTGAAGCATATTTGTGCCTCTCTGCTCTTGGTTTGTTTTGGCTATTAAGAATTTAATATTTATATTTTCCTTTTTCTTTTTTGCTGTTTATACTTGAACAGTAGTAGTATTCCTGAAAAGTGGAAGATTTTCTCATGCTTAGTTTGGGCTTAAATAAAGCATATCATGCGAATTAAGCTTCTGTTAATGCTGGAATAGTCAGGTGATGTGGTTTTAATAAGAGAAACTTTCAGAAACTTTGGTAGTTATTTGAATGAGAGTTCCTTTTGCACGTAAAAGATCAAGATGCTTTTGCTGCTGCTCCCTTTTAAACAACGTCCACGATGTTACTTGGTTTGAAGGTGCTTGACTATTTTACTTATTTCAGCTGCAAATCCTTATTGTCCTTTTGCAATGTCTGGAGATCGTTGTAACTTGTTTATAACAGGAATCTAGAACATGTTGTCACTGGTGCAAAAATGATTTTCTTTTGTCCAACTCAATGGATCTTTAGAAAAGTCAAATTCTAATAGAATGTATGGAACATATGGTTTAACGCATTGTTATTTTATTACTGAGATTTCCATAATTTCCTGAGTATTTCTTTGTTTCCCTTTCTGTTTGTGAACGAGACAGCTGTTGGCCGAGATGATAACAGAGCCTGCTTTTCTCTCTGAGTACACTATCTTTGCTCTGGAAAGCATCAAGCGGCTTAAACCGCTGAATATCAATGTGGTGAGTCCTCCCACCCTACCAGCAATGCCATGGTAGTGTAGGAGAAGCATTTTGGAAGAGAAAATTATGTTGCTTGAAGCTTGCATTTTTTTTTCCAAGGCATTTAGTACTGAACCTTGAGTTTATCTAGGGGTTTCAATAAGTATTGTTGATGTCTACTTTGCAAACATACCCAAATAGTGCTTTAAGTGTCTGTTCAGATTTGGAGAATGGGAACTTCAAATATGGGAATTGTAAGCTCTTACCTCCAACAGAATAATGAAACCCTTAAATAATCAATATATGGTTTGCTGTAGAATATTAACCAGGTATTGCTTTTGAATACTAGCTGATGTGAATAATATCCACAAATGCATGTTTTATAAATTAATACATCAAAGCAAAGACTAACTTAATGTTAACATCTTGAGCTTGGTTATGTTGTGTATTTTATTAAACTTAGATAGACTGAGCTATTAAATGACTATTTTGTTGCCTTACTGTAGTACATCTGATGTAACATTAAATTGAAACCAATTGACAATGTCTGTCAAGGAGTGTAATTGTAAATGCTAACAATTATTTATAGAACGCTAGAGTGCAGAAGCTTGCCCCTTGGCCTAGCAGTTATCGACATTAGCCGCATTTCTTTAAGACGTCATTTTGAAAATCCTGTTTCATACAAAAACAGACGTTGCTGGAAACACTCAGCAGGTCAGGTGGTATCTATGGAAAGAAAACTGCGAATGTTTCCGTCCTGGATCCTTTCTCAGAATTTTTTCCCTTTGAAAGACGTTGAACAAGACTTGGTAAATAGAGTTGCTATGTCAATTGAATTTGTAGCATTAACTGGATTCTAACTCCCTTGTTACCCACGGCCTCTACTTTGGGATAACGAAAATTGTTGCTTCACTGGGCTACACAAGGACCCCTCAGATGTGTTGTGTTTAATTGGACTGATGGGCTGAAAAGATCTTGAAGTTTGGTACATTGTGCAAACTTCCCAGAGTTTGCACTATGTGAGAGTTATTAACTGACCGTTCACCCCCCTCCCTTCCCCCAAAAACATCAACATTAATTGTTGGAGGTCCCATCCGGAATTTTGTGTTGGATTCTCTAGTGCAGGAAAGGTACTGACTTCAATGGGAGCACAACGAAGATTGATCAAAATTATATGGCTGTTAATGAAGTTGAGGTAACTACTTGCATCAATTTGGATTCCTTTAAGTAAAGGCAATTAAGGTATAATTTAATTGAGGTGTTTAACATTTAATAGAAGGTTAGATGGAATTAGCATTTAGTCGAGAACTGTGAACCTTAAAATTTGATGCAAACCATTCAAAGTTCAGAAAACACTTGTTGGAAACGATTGCAGAATCCTTCAGCTCTTAAGCTGAAGTATTCTTAGAGCTAAAAGAATACAAAAAACTGAATACTCTATAAATTTTGGTAGTCAAGGGTATAAAAGTCACTTCTTCACCACCCTGTCACTTCTATTGTGCCATAGGCTGAAAGCAACTCACCAGAGTCCTTTGTCCCAAGCCAGTCTTTCAAGGTATAGCCCATATTTGAAGATCCTTCCTCTGCGAGGGATGAGGTCTTTGGAACTTCTGACGTTTCTGTCACACTGGTTTTTTTATGGGATGGAGTTGCTACTCTCATGCCTAAACCTCCTCCTTTTGCAGCCAGGCCCGGAACCCCCCCCCCCCCCCCCCCATGGTAGGTGAGACTGGAACTAGGAGACACAGCCTCAAGGTTCAGAGGGACATATGTCAGTGGCCTTGCGAAAATCCAAGTAAACACATCCACCAGCTCTCCTTTGTGTGATCTGTTTATTACTAAGCAACACACATTAAAGTTGCTGGTGAACACAGCAGGCCAAGCAGCATCTCTGGGAAGAGGTACAGTCGACGTTTCAGGCCGAACCCTTCGTCAGGACTAACTGAAAGAAGAGCTAGTAAGAGATTTGAGAGGGGGAGGGGGAGATCCAAAATGATAGGAGAAGACAGGAGGGGGAGGGATGGAGCCAAGAGCTGGATAGTTGATTGGCAAAAGGGATATGAGAGGATCATGGGACAGGAGGCCTAGGGTGAAAGAAAAGGGGGAGGGGAGAAACCCAGAGGATGGGCAAGGGGTATAGTGAGAGGGACAGAGGGAGAAAAAGGAGAGAGAGAGAGGAAAAAAATGTGTATATATAAATAAATATACACATCTATCCTCTGGTTTGCAGAATAATGAGAAATGCAGTTTTATTTCAAAATCAGAATCAGGTTTATTCTCACTATGTCTTGAAATTTGCTTTTGTGACAGCAGTACAGTGCAAAGATATAATTTTAAAAGTCCAGTCACAATTAAAAAATTAATAGTGCAATTGAGTAATAGTGGGTGAGTGTTCATGGGCTGTTTCAGAAATCTGATAGAGTGGAAGAAGCTGTTCCTAAAATATTGAGTGTGGGTCTTTACGCTCCTGTACCGTCTCTTTGAACATAAGGACATAAGAAATAGGAACAGGAGTAGGCCATCTGGTCCTTGAACCTGCTCTGCCGTTCAATAATACCTTGGCTTATCTGACCATGGACTCATCTCCACTTGTGTGCCTTTTCCCCATAATCTTTAATTCCCCAACTATGCAAAAATCTATCCAATCTTGTCTTAAATATATTAATTGAAGTAGCTGCCACTGCTTCATTGGGCAGAGAATTCCACAAATTCACCACTCTTTGGGAAAAGCAGTTTCTCCCCTGAATCCCTTAATTCTAGTTTCTCCCACCAGTGGAAACAACTTTACTGATTCTATCTTATCTATCCCTTTCAAAATTTTATGTTTCTATAAGAACTCCTCTCATCCTTCTGAATTCCAGCAAGTACAGTCCTAGGCGACTCAATCTCTCCCCATAGTCTAACCCCCTCATCTCTGGAATCAACCTGGTGAACTTCTGCACCGCCTCCAGAGCCAGTATATTCTTGCTCAAGTAAGGAGACCAGAACTGCACGCAGTATTCCAGATGTGTTCTCGCCAGTACCCTATACAGTTGCAGCATAACCTCCTTGCTCTTAAATTCAATCCTTTTAGCAATGAAGACCAAGATTCCATTTGCTGCCTTGGGAGCCTGCTGCACCTGCAAACCAACCTTTTGCGATTCATGCACAAGCACTCCCAAGCAGCATGCTGTAATCTTTTACCATTTAAATACTAACCTGATCTTCCATTTTTCCTTCCAAAGTGGGTAGCCTCGCATTTACTAACATTGTACTCCATCTACCAGACCCTTGCCCACTCACTTAACTTATCTATATCCTCTGCATAATTTGCTTTTCCACTCAATTTAGTGTCATCAGCAAACTTAGATACACTACACATGGCCCCATTTCCCAGACCGTTAATGTATATTGTAAACAGCTACGGATCCAGCACCAACCCCTGATGATTGCCAACCAGGGAAACACTCATGTATCCCAACTCTCCGCTTTCTATTAGTTAACCAATCTTCGATCCATGCTAATGTAACCCTCAGGGTCGCCCAGTTCGTGTTCATCCAGGGGAAACAGCCTTTGGCCCCGCCAAACTTGGAAATCACGTTTGTGTGGATGCTCTGTAATGTACCGCCTAGTTATAAACCCAGAACGCAAAATATCAGACAGTACACCATATGCAATTAAACGATTGAACTTTATGAATCTTAATCCGAATATAGGGTTAGTAATGAAAATATAAAAAAAGGGCCCAATTCAAGGAAAAGTCCAAAATTCACATTGGAGCTCACTCAGTAGTCATTCTTCCACCATCGGTCTCCTCCGAGCGTCGCCAATCTTCGGCCCGTCAGATCCCAGTCCACTCCGTCCGGTGCTCTACCAGCCCTCTCCACATGCGTCTTCCCTCTTCATCTTTCCTCGACAAAAGACCATGAATAAACGTCCTTCCAGGTACACAAGACAAAGCAACAATCTCCGATTGGCTAACATGCAATACCACAGTCCTGTTATCTCCAGCCATAACCCAAAAATTGCTGCTACAGAGAAACCGTTACCTCAGCAGTGAACATTACAGAGAAGCCATTACGTTAGCTTTAGCAGTGAAACATTACAAAGAAGCCATTACATTAGCAGTGAATCCTTACAGCACGTTACACTGATACATCACCACTAGCTCTGTGCATCCTTATCTTTATAAGTCTTTTATGTGGCACCTTATTGAATGCATTCTGGAACTCCAAGTAAATAATGGCCATCTGTTCCCCTCTATCCACTGCACTTGTTATATCCTCAGAGAACTCCGGTAAGTTTGACAGCCAGGACCTGCCTTTGTTGAATCCATGCTGCGTCTGCATGTTGGATCCATTTCTTTCTAGATGCCTCACTACTTCTTTAAATATAGCTTCAAGCATTTTTCCAACTACAGATATTAAACTAACTGACTTAACTAACCTGTCTTTTACCTACATCCTTTTTTTTCTGAACAGTGGCGGGACAGTCGCCTTCTTTTAATCTCCTGGGACCTGTCCAGAGTCCAGAGAATTTTGGTAAATTATCACCAAACCCTGTATGATCTCTGCCATTTCTTTCAGTACCCTGGGATGCATTCCATCAGGACTAGAGGACTTGTCTATCTTTAGGCCCGCTGGTTTGCTCAGGACTACCTTTTTAGTGATCCTTGCCTCCCGTTGCATCCATATCATCTCATATCATTGACGATAGTAATGAGAAAAATGCATACCCTGATGGTCAGGGTCCTTAATGATGGATGCTGCTACCTTGAGGATGATGTCCTTGATGCTGGGGAGGGTTTTGCTGTGACAGAGCTTGCTGAGATTACCATCAACTACAGCCTCTTTTGACACCCAGGAACTTAAAACTGCTCATCCTTTCCACTGCTGACCCTTCAACGTGTTCTCCTGACTTTCCATTTCTGGAGTCCATAGTTAATTCCTGGGTCTTGATGTTAAATGCAACACCAGTCACCCAGCCAAACTCTTTCTCTCCTGTATATTTCTTATTGACATGTGAGATTCTGCCAGCAACAGTGCTGTCATCAGTGAATTTTATAGATGGTGTTTGAGCTGTACCTGGCCACAAAGTCATAAGCATAGAGAGATATTGTCAGTGAGGAGGAGGGTTTTGATTTTGGAAGTTGAAGGTAAGCATGAAGGATTGTGGATGAAATGAGAGATCTTTGTGTCTAAGTCCATAGTTCTATGAAGGATGCAACTCTGATGTATGGCATGCTTGATCAGGGGATAGAAGGCATATTTCCTTAAATGCTTGGTAGGGATATTATTGGAGAAGATTTTTAGTGATGGGGTCCACTCTCATCTGGAAAAGCATAGACATAGATTACACAAACTGGCATGGGTTTGTATGTGGGAGTTTGTGCCGAAAAACTTAAGTGGGTTTTTGAGGAGGTGACAAAGACAATTAAAAGTAGGGCAGTGGGCTTTGTTTATTTATTTAGCAATAGAGCTCTTCAAGCCATGCTGCCTCAGCAACCCAGATTTTAATCCTAACCAAATGATGGGACAATTTACAATGACCAGTTAACCTACCTGGTATGTATTTGCTCTGTGGGAGGAAACTGGAGCACCCAGGGAGGACATACGGACTCCTTAAAGATGATGCTGGAATTGAACTTCAAACTACAACGCACAAGCGATAATAGCGTCTTGTCAATATGCTACTGTGGTGCATGTTGTCTACATGAAGTTTAGTAAAGCATTCCCCAAGGTCCCTTGTGCAGGTTGATCCAGAGAATTAAGGCACATGAGATCAATGGAGACTTGGTAAATAGATAAAAAAAATCGCTTGGCTTTTGAAGATAGAGGATAGTAGTGGAGGGGTGTTACTCTGATTAGAGGTTTGTGACTTGTGGCATTTGACAGTGATTAGTGCTGGGACCTCTATGATACGGATATACGATTTTGATGAACATACAGGTGGGCAAATTAGTAGACACAAAAATTGGTGAAGTTGAGTAATGAGGAAGGCTGTCACAGATTCAGCAGCATGTAGACGAGATAGAAATGTGAGCAGAGAAATGGTAAATTAATTTTATTCCGGGCAGGTGGCACTTGAGAGGTCAAATGTAAGAGCAAAGTATACAATAAATGGAAGGACACCTAACAGCTCTAATACATAGAGGGATCTTTGTGTGCAAGTCCAGAGGTAAGAATGGTAATCTAAGTAGACAGGGTTTAAAGGAGGCCTATGACATACTTACCTTTATTGATTAAGGCTTTGAGCAGAGATTTCTGGCAGTCATATTGCCCCTCTATGAAATTGGTCAGGGCAGATTTGAAGTAATATGTGTAATTCTGGTCACTGCATTACAGAAAGGATATGGAGAGGCCACAGAAAACATTCATGGGGATTTTCCTTGGATTTGAGAGAATTTACTATTTGAAGCCCTTAGACAAACTTGCGTTGTTTTCTCTGGAAGGGTGACTTGGTAGAAGTGTACAAGATCAGAGGCATAGATAAGGTAGATCTTCCTCAGGATGGACATCAGACGCTAGTAGACATAGGTTCAAACTGTGAAATGGAGGAGTAAGAAAGTATAAAGAAGACATATATAGCTATTTTTTTAAAACAAGGAGGTGTGTGCCTGGAAAGTGCTACCGGGGAAATGGTGGAAGCAGATATGATAGCAATGTTTAAAAAGCATTTAGAAGTCTGAGCAGAAAGGGAATAGAGATATGCATCATGCAGGTGGGATTAGTTCTCTTTTGACTTTATGGTTTCTGCAGACATGGTTGTGCTGTGCTACCTTTTAGATGTTAAGTAATAGGACATTATTTTGCAACTTGATAAATCAGTTTTTAAGCCACAATTGGAGTTTTGTGTGCAGTTGTGGTTGCCACATTACAGGAAGGATGTAATTGCACTGGAAAGAATGCAGAGGTGATTCAGAGGACATTGTCTGGATTGGGGACTTGATTGGGTGATCTGAGTTTGTTTTCCCTGGAGTAAAGGAGGGGGATAGATGACCTCATGAGATTATGATTGCAACCCTATATATTCTTCCTGAGGTAAAGTGTGCAGAAAAACTAGGCATCCCAAATCGAGCTGTGGGACAATTTGCATATCTTCTGTTTCATTGCATTTTTGTTTGTTTTCTACACATCATCATTTTGATCATACAGCTACATTATCCATAGATCTTTTTGGACTTTACAAAATGTAGTCTATTCTATCCTTTTTGCAACACTTCTGCTCATTGGCTTAATCGATTAATCAAAATGATCTTCTGCTGAGATCCGTGGCATATCTGTCTGCAGACGTAAAGGGCCTCTTCAAGTTATGGCAGGGTTTCATTCCAGTGTACTGTTCATAATCAGACAAGTTGGAAATGCGGTTGTGGACCAAGTTTCCATATGGCACAAGATGCCTGCATCCCCATAGCAGCTGGGCAAAACCAGCCCACCAGTTTCCCTAATCCTCTGCTGTAGGTCGGAGACTGCACTTTTTCACTTTCTGCTCTGCCAGCCAGGATCGCCCAGTGGCCAGCTATTTCAACTTCACATCCCATACCCACCCAGTCATGTTTGTCCACAGTCTCCTTCACTGCTAGATAATGGCCAAACAAAATTAGAGGAACATCACCTCTGATTCTGTGTAGGTTGTCTTCAGTCTGGTGGCATAAACGTTAAATTTTCAAAGTTCCACTCCACCTCTTTGCCCAATTATTTTTGTTTTCTTTCTCCCCTGATCTAACCGGCTCTCATCCTTTCTCCTCCTATCCTCATGATTTATGAGGTCATTGTGCCAAAAGTTCTTAAGACCCAACCTACCCGTGGTGCCACATTCAAGGAACTATGGATCTGTATTCCCCAGTCCCTTTGTTCTACCGCACACCTCAGTGCCCCTCCATTCACTGTGTAACTCTTGCCCTGGTTTGTCCTCCCAAAGTGCAATGTTGTTTGCATTAAGTTCCATCTACCCATTTGAGCTGGTCAAGATCACACTGCAAGCTTTGATAGCCTTCCTTGTGGTTCACAAAACCCCCAATCCTGACTTCTTCCTCAAATTTGTTTACCTTGTTATTTAAATAGATAGGTACTTTATTGATCCCAAAGGAAATTAGAGTGTCACAGTAGCATTACAAGTGCACAGATATAAATATTAGAAGAGAAGAAGAAAGAATAAAAAGTAAGTTACCAAAAACAGTCTTGGGGGGGGAAGGGGGGTGGTCATCATTTCCCCGGCTATAGGTTGACTCATTTTAGAGCCTAATGGCTGAGGGTAAGAATGACCTCATATAGCATTCTTTCGAGCAGCACAGTTGTCTTAGTCTATTACTAAAAGTGCTCCTCTGTTCAGTCAAGCTGGCATGCAGAGGGTGAGAAACATTGTCCAGAATTTCCAGGATTTTCCGTAGGGTTCTTTGTTCTACCACAGCTTCCAATGTGTCTAATTTGACTCCTATAACAGAGCCAGCCTTTCTAATCAGTTTTTTGAGCCTGTTGGCATCACCTGTATTGATGCCATTGCCCCAGCACACCACCGCATAGAAGTTTGTACTGGTGATAACAGACTGGTAACACATGTGAAGGAGAGGCTTGCATACTCAGTCTCCTCAGCAAGTAGAGGCAAATCTGGCTCTTCTTGTATGCAGCCTCTGTGTTGGTGCTCCACTCAATTCTGTCATCCAGGTACACCCTGAGGTACTTGTAGGTCCTCACCACATCCATGTCCTCACCATCAATAGTACAGGAAGCAGTGCAGGCTTAGTCTTCCTAAAGTCTGTCACCATCTCCTTTGTCTTACTGATGTTGAGCTGCAGATGAATCAGCTTGCAGCATTTGATGAAGTGCTCCACTGGGTCCCTGTAGTCATTCTCCGGTCCTCCCTTTATACATTCAGCTATTGCTGAGTCATCAGAGGATTTGGGTCAACCCTAATCTTGAGACAGTGACTCCAGATTGTGGATTCTCCCACAAGTGGATATATCCATTTGAGCAAGACCCTTCGAGATAATTTCTGTCAATTAGGGACTACTTAGAAAACATACATAAGTGCATGAGATGTTTTTTATTCTCAGATATGTTATATAAAATGCATTTATTTCAGGTATCTGCGTTGATATCTTTAAGTGTTACTAACTTTCAATGCATAACTAAACAGAACTTTTATGTTAATAGCAATAGGAAATACACTGTTGATTTACACATTTTCAGTTGATGAGATGTTTTCCTTGAAGGAACTTATTTCCTTATCAAGAACTGTAAGTGGGGACTGAAGGAAATTTAAAAAAAAATTAATAGTTTTTCCAGCAGATAGCTTGTTGAGGAACAGAGACTTGTCAATATAGAAGTAAGATGCAAAGTTTTGGGGGAAGTATGGAGACAAAATTTGGCTCTTTGATGGGATGCAAAATGTGATTAGGGGCTGGAGGTTAGTCAGACAGAAGATGGTTGGTGTCATTGTCTGGGGACCTGCTTTGGGTTAATTGCTCAGAGGTGGGCTTGGGTATATAAGTTATGATTATAGTTTATTGAAAATAAGAAAGAGGAAGCCAGTCCTGAAGAGGTAGTGAAACCTGATGTCTAAATTTTGTAAAATAAAGTTAGATATTTAAAGATGAGGATAAGAGTTGGCTTTAAGATAATCTGGTGTTTCTCAAGCTAATAGAAGCACAGTGGATGGAATCATCTCTTGCTATTTTGTATGTTTCTGCAACTATAAGTTCATATTCTTCAGCAAACCATTTTCTCCTGCTTGAGAGTACTATTTACAGATCCAGTCTGGAAAAAGCTCAATCAACTGTTAAGTGAAGCCATATATAGTTGTGGTTAAACATTAATACCAAGGGTTAATCATAATTTAGCCAAAGGGTTGTGAATTTGTGGAATTTGTTGTCATATGCAACTGTGGAGGCCAGGTTGTTGGGTGTATTTAAGGCAGAGGTTGATAGGTTCTTGATTGGACATGGCATCAAAGGCTACGGGGAGAATCAGAATCGGGTTTATTATCACTGGCATGTGACGTGAAAGTTGTTAACTTAGCAGCAGCAGCAGTTCAATGCAATACATAATCTAGAAGAGAAAAAAACTAAATAAAACAAATAAGCAAATTAATTACAGTATATGTATATTGTATAGATTAAAAAACCATAAAAAAACAGAAATACTACCTTATATAAAAAAAAGTAAGTTAGTGTCCAAGGGTTCAATGTCCATTTAGGAATCGGATGGCAGAGGGGAAGAAGCTGTTCCTGAATCGCTGAGTGTGTGCCTTCAGGCTTCTGTATCTCCTACCTGATGGTAACAGTGAGAAAAGGGCATGCCTGGGTGCTAAGGCTGGGAACTGGCATTGAGGAGGAGATGGAAAAAAAAAGGATCACCTATGATTGAATGGTGGAACAGACTCGATGGGCCTGATGGCCTAATTCTGCTCCCTTGTCTTATGGTCTTATAATTGATCAGATTATCAGCCCTGTGTAATCAGAATACCAGTTGGTCAATTTTGAATAATCAGAATCAGATTTAATATCACTGGCATACATTGTGAAAGTATGATGTTGTGGGAATATCAGAGACATGGCTTCAAGTGGACAGGGCCTGGGAAATGAATATTCAAGGGTATATGTCATATTGAAAGGACAGACTGATGGGCAGAGGGGGTGGGGTGGCTCTGTTGATGAGGAATGATGTTCAGTCCCTTGCGAGGGGGGACATAGAATCAGGAGACGTAGAGTCAGTATGGATAGAACTGAGAAATTCTAAGGGTAGAAAGACCCTAATGGGAGTTATCTACAGGCCCCCAAACAGTAGTCTGGATGTAGGGTGTAAGTTGAATCAAGAGTTAAAATTGGCATGTAGCAAAGGTAATGCTACTGTTGTTATGGGGGATTTCAACATGCAGGTAGACTGGAAGAATCACGTTGGTGCTGGACCCCAAGAAAGGGAGTTTGTGGAGTGCCTTCGAGATGGATTCTTGGAACAGCGTGTACTGGAGCCTACCAGAGAGAATACAATTCTAGATTTAGTTTTGTACAATGAACCGGATTTGATCAGGGACCTCGAGGTAAAGGAGCCATTAGGAGGTAGTGACCATAATATGATAAGTTTTAATCTACAAAATGAGAGGGAGAAGGGAAACTCGGAAGTGTCAGTATTACAGTTGAACAAAGGGAACCACGGAGCTATGAGGGAGGAGCTGGTCAAAGTTTAATGGAACAATACCCTAGCAGGGATGACAGTGGAACAACAATGGCAGGTATTTCTGGGAATAATGCAGAAGGTGCAGGATCAGTTCATTCCAAAGAGGAAGAAAGATCCTAAAGGGAGTAAGTGGAGGTCGTGGCTGATAAGGGAAGTAAAGGGCAGTATAAAGATAAAAGAGAAGAAGTATAACATAGCAAAGATGAGTGGGAAGCTGGAGGATTGGAAAACTTTTAAAGAGCAACAGAAGATAACTAAAAAGGTAATATGCGGAGAAAAAATGAGGTATGAAGGTAAACTAGCCAAGAATATAAAGGAGGATAGTAAAAGCTTCTTTAGGTATGTGAAAAGGAAAAAAAATAATTAAGACCAAAATTGGGCCCTTGAAGACAGAAGCGGGTGAATTTATTATGGGGAACAAGGAAATGGCAGACGAGTTGAACAGGTACTTTGGATCTGTCTTCACTAGGGAAGACACAAACAATCTCCCAGATGTAATAGTGGCCAAAGGACCTAGGGTAATGGATGAATTGAAGGAAATTTATATTAGGCAGGAAATGGTGTTGGATAGGCTGTTGGGTCTGAAGGCTGATAAGTCCCCAGAACCTGATGGTCTGCATCCCAGGGTACTTAAGGAGGTGGCTTTAGAAATCGTGGATGCATTGGTAATCATTTTCCAATGTTCTATAGATTCAGGATCAGTTCCCGTGGATTGGAGGGTGGCTAATGTTGTCCCTCTCTTCAAGGGAGGAAGAGAGAAAACAGGGAATTATATAGACCGGTTAGCCTGACGTCAGTGGTGGGAAAGATGCTGGAGTCAATCATAAAAGATGAAATTATGACACATCTGGATAGTAGTAACAGGATTGGTCTGAGTCAGCATGGATTTACGAAGGGGAAATCGTGCTTAACTAATCTTCTGGAATTTTTTGAGGATGTAACTATGAAAATGGACAAAGGAGAGTCAGTGGATGTAGTGTACCTGGACTTTCAGAAAGCCTTTGATAAAGTTCCACATAGGAGATTAGTGGGCAAAATTAGGGCACATGGTATTGGGAGGAGAGTACTGACATGGATTGAAAATTGGCTGGCCGACAGAAAACAAAGAGTAGCAATTAACGGGTCCCTTTCGGAATGGCAGGCGGTGACCAGTGGGGAACCGCAGGGTTCAGTGCTGGGACCGCAGCTATTTACAATATATATTAATGATTTAGATGAGGGAATTAAAAGTAACATTAGCAAATATGCAGATGACACAAAGCTGGGTGGCAGTGTGAAATGTGAGGAGGATGTTATGAGAATGCAGGGTGACTTGGACAGGCTGGGTGAGTGGGCAGATGCTTGACAGATGCAGTTTAATGTAGATATATGTGAGGTTATCCACTTTGGTGGTAAGAACAGGAAGGCAGATTATTATCTAAGTTGAGTCGAGTTAGGAAAAGGGGAAGCGCAACGAGATCTAGGTGTTCTTGTACATCAGTCACTGAAAGCAAGCATGCAAGTACAGCAGGCAGTGAAGAAAGCTAATGGCATGCTGGCCTTTATAACAAGGGGAATTGAGTATAAGAGCAAAGACGTCCTTCTGCAGCTGTACAGGGCCCTGGTGTGACCACACCTGGAGTTTTGTGTGCAGTTTTGGTCTCCAAATTTGAGGAAGGACATTCTTGCTATTGAGGGAGTGCAGCGTAGGTTCACAAGGTTAATTCCTGGGATGGCAGGACTGTCATATGTCGAAAGATTGGAGTGACTGGGCTTGTATACTCTGGAATTTAGAAGGCTGAGAGGGGATCTTATTGAAACATATAAGATTATTAAGGGATTGGACACGCTGGAGGCAGGAAGCATGTTCCTGCTGATGGGTGAGTCCAGAACCAGAGGTCACAGTTTAAGAATAAGGGGTAGGTTATTTAGAACGGAGTTGAGGAAAAACTTTTTCACCCAGAGAGTGGTGGATATGTGGAGTGCTGTGCCCCAGAAGGCAGTGGAGGCCAAGTCTCTGGATATTTTCAAGAAAGAGATGGATAGAGCTCTTAAAGATAGCAGAATCAAAGGTTATGGGGATAAGGCAGGAACTGGGTACTGATAGTGGATGATCAGCCATGATCACAGTGAATGGCGGTGCTGGCTTGAAGGGCCAGATGGCTTACTCCTGCACCTATTGTCTATTGTCATGTGTTGCTTTGCAGCAGCAGTACATTGCAATGCATAATAATAAACAAAATTACAATAAGAAGTATATATAAAAAGAAAATTAAATACGTAGTGTAAAAAGAGAGGGGAAAATACTGAGGTAATGTTCATGGGTTCATTGTCCATTCAGAAGTTCTGATGGCAGAGGGGAAATAGCTGTTTCTGAAATGTTGAGTGTGTGTCTTCAGGCTCCTGTATCATTTCCTTGATAATAACAATGAGAAGAGGGCATGTCCTGGGTGATGGGGATTTCTAATGATGGATGCTGCCTTTTTGAGAATCAGAATCAAGTTTATTATCACCGGCATGTGACGTGAAATTTTTTAACTTAGCAACAGCAGTTTAATGCAATACATAATCTAGCAGAGAAAAAAATAATAAATAAAAATTTAAAAAATGATAAACAAGTAAATCAGTTGTATATATTGAATAGATTTTAAAAAATGTGCAAAAATAGAAATACTGTATATTTTTAAAAAAGTGAGGTAGTATCCAAAGGTTCAATGTCCATTTAGGAATCGGGTGGCAGAGGGGAAGAAGCTGTTCCTGAATCGCTGAGTGTGTGCCTTCGGGCTTCTGTACCTCCTTCCTGATGGTAACAGTGAGTAAAGGGCATGCCCTGGGTGCTGGAGGTCTTTAATAATAGACGTTGCCTTTCTGAGACACCGCTCCCTGAAGGTGTCCTGGATACTTTGTAAGCTAGTACCTAAGATGGAGCTGACTAGATTTCTAACCTTCTGCAGCTTCTTTCGGTCTTGTGAAGTAGCCCCTCCATACCAGACAGTGATGCAGCTTGTCAAAATGCTCTCCATGGTACAACTGTGGAAGTTTTTGAGTGTATTTGTTGACATGCCAAATCTTCTCAATCCTTTCGAAAGGCATCCTGGATGCTGGAGAGAATAGTGCCTATGATGGAGTTGGCTGAGTTTACAACTTCCTGCAGCTTTTTCTGAGCGTGTGGTGGCCGCTCCATACCAGACAGTGATGCAACCGGTTAAAATGCACTCCATGGTACATCTGTAGAAATATGCAGGAGTCTTTAGTGATATATCAAGTCTCTTCAAATTCCTAATGAAATGTAGCCACCGTTGTGCCTCGTTTGTAACTGCATCGATATGTTGGGCCCAGGATAGATCTTCAAAGATGTTGACACCCAGGAACTTGAAGCTGAGCACCTTTTCCACTTCTAATCCAGAACACCAATTGCAGGAAGTTCACTGAAGTGCCTTAATCTTAAATTTCTTTCTCCCTCAACTTTGTTGTTTTTGTAAAAAAAAACTGCTTTGTAGATCACTTGGTAATTATAAACGTTTATAAATTTTGGAAGTGTGTGCTCCTCAGGTTTTATTCATGATCAAAATAAAAGATGAGTCTGCTTCAAGGTTTGGCTGTAAAAGTATTCATACTATCTGTATTTTTACCTTTTTCAACAAATTGCCAATTGCATTTGCTGCAAGTGCTATTGCAACAAAAAGCAGTGAATTGCAATTGTCACCTACATTACAATTAGATGGGAAAATCCTTCAGTGGTTATGGAATACTTTTACTATTGAACTTACCTGTCAGCTTAAGTTTGAAAATAGTTATTCAGTATTACCTTGGCCAGTATTAACAATATTGGCCCAAAATTTCATCTGTAAATTAACTTTAGCTTTGTCAATTAACAAAAAGTAAGTGCTGAATTTATTTCATTCCTTCAAGGTTACTGCTCACTTTTGTCCTTTGTGCAGTAGAGCATAATCTCCACAATAAATATGGTTTTGTGTTGACTTATGAAAGTGAAGAATTTAATTTGGCTGAGAGCAGCCAAAGTGGACGATTTTTTTTCGTCTTCACATTTTGTTTATTGGATTTCATTTAGAAAAAGGCATTGTATATCCTTGCATTTAAAAGCTGTGAGCTACTTATAATTAAGTTTTGCTTAAACGTTGGGTCAAACAATCTTGAAATGTTCTACCCAACTGAACAATTAGTTGCTTTTTAAAATATTAATCTCATTTTGTGACCCTGGGAAATGGAGTTGAAATAAATGCTATTTGTTTCAGTTTTGACAGAGCAAAATGGAACTTATATGCATTACTAATTGATTATATATTGCAGAATGCACAAAAGACAGATCATCTGAGTTCTCCAAAGGGCATAGATAATTTGAATGGTGATGGTTCAGCAGCTGTCCAGGTGAGACTTTTATAGCAATTAATTCATTGATTAACTTAATTCATCAATCAAGTTTTGTGATGGCCATAAATTGTGGCATTTTTGTGATGTGAACTGAAGTCTTGAAGGTGCATGACAGTTGCGGCTGAATCGAGGCAGCGCGGTCCAGAGTTGAGAGCAGGGAATGAGCTAATGTTTGCCCATTGCTGGTGTAGACTTTGAGGCGATTCAACAGTCTTGGGCAATTTCAATATACAGGTAGATGGGAAAATCACGTTGATATTTTGGAGAATCAAATGATTAAATGCTGTGAGAGTCATTGCCTCCACCTCCAATTCAGGCAATTTCAGATTCCAATCACTTTCTGTGTGGAACAGAAAAAAAATGCCTTGAATCCCCTCTAAACTTCCTACCTCTCATCTTCAATCTATGCCCTTTTGTTTTAGACATTCCTGTCTGTGGCACAGCTAACGAAGGCAAGCATCCCATATCTCTTTGTCATCACCCATCCCATGTGGTGGCCCCATTTTCAGATTTGGACCCAAGGACTATCTATTAATCAGCACTCCCCGGGGCCCTTTCACTTACTGCATATGCTGTGCTATTGTTGCCCTCCTAAAATGCATCACTTCTCATTAATCAGGATTAAATTCCAAGTACAATTACTCTGCTCACAACTGTTCATCCGAACTGGATCATACTGTAGCCTTATACAAGCTTCCTCTGTTTCTGATGCCATCAATTTTTGTACCATTTGCAAACATGCCAGTTATTCTTCTTACTTCCACATCCAAGCCATTCATGTGCGTCAAGCAAAGGTCCCATTACTGAGCTTGTGGTATACCCCCAGTCACAACTTCCCATTAGAAAACAACACTATCACAGATTTTAGATCCATGTTCTCATTCTTTTCCTTGTGCTGATGAAAGATCATTCTCCTGTGACATGGACTTTTGGTTTTGTCTCCATAAGTGCTGCTGAGACAGGAGATGCCTTCCATTGGTGGGGTTGACAATGGGTATTGCACTCTTGCTGTCTATGTGATGCACAAGCCAGGGCAGTACGATACAGAGAGCAAGTTGTTGCCCACGCAGCAGGCTCCCCTTCCCGTGCAGTAGATGAATGCAAAGGAATGGCATGGGCAGATACGCAGATGGCATCGCAGGAGTTGCCAGTCAGTGCTGAACTCAGCATAGGACTGCCTTAGATATTGGTCCCCCTTGGATTCAGTTGTACCTGTCTCCTTTTTTTTTTACAGTTCGTGTCTTCCCCAGAGGAGATCCCAGTGATTCCGAAATCTGAAACCCTGCCCCTGTACTAGATCCTCAGCAAACTTATTCATCTGTACCATCATACTATTTATGCCCTGACTAGCATGTGGCATTGGAAGTCATTCAGAGATTACTACTTTGGAGGTCATGCTCTTCAGCCTTTTCCCTAACTCCTTATACTCACTGCACAGGACCTCTTCCCCTTTTCTCCCTATATCATTGGGACTAATGTACACTACATCCTCCCTCTTGAGAATATTCTGCAGACGTTCTGAGACATCTGGGACCCTGGCACCCATGAGGCAACACACCATCCTGGCGTCTTTTTCACAGCCACAGTCTTGACCTTGTCATTCAGAACTGAAGTTGGGTGCAATTCCAGCAGATGTAGTCATCAGGGGATCCATTTAGTCCCCTGCAGTCCCATATCTTAGAAGAAGAGCATTCCACTGCCTTAACTACCATCCTGCATACACTTGTTATAACTTAGGCTCTACCTTCTTAAGCTTAAGTTCTACAATCAACAAACTGACTCCTAAAGACTCAGCATCTTTAGCCTTCACCTGCTCTCGCCTGCTTTGGCCCGTTGAGCCAAAGCCTGGCTATCCTAACACTGGCCACTCACAGAATGGCCACTTGGCTTAAACTCCCTTTTTGATGGCTCAGATAAAACTAACTTCTGATAATTTTTTTTTCAAATGGCTTCCACCCTGCAAAATGTCGATTTCTCACTTGCTACTTCAAACATGATCTCCACTTTCTTTTCTTTGCACTCTGTTCTTTGAATCAAAACTGGTGATAGTTTAGTAAATCTATGATTGACTTCTTGGGTTATAGAATAGTATTAACATTTGTTTGGTGTGATTGAGAGTGCTCAGTGAGCACATGCCGTACACGTGCGGATTTTGCACATGCATGCACATTTCACCCTACACGCACACACTCCGCGCAAACATTGGCTTGTCATTCTGCTGTTGTTGCATCAAATGTGCACACTTCAACGTCTTCCTCCGGTATTTTCTTATAAAGGGTCCTTCAATTAACTTTGTGGGTGATTAAAGATGGTATATCCCAGTGTCTAAAAATTGGCGGATTGCTGTTAGTTGCAGGGAGAGAGAGACACATCGGGCTTCCAGCAGTTCACACAGGACAAATAGTATTGTATTTTCTGGTACATGTCTTTTTGTAAATATTGGCAGTTTTCTTTTCACTCTTTTTGCTAATTATTGTAAGTTTGAATTTTGATGCACTTAATAAACACTCTGCACGATAGTGCTAAGTGACTCCAGTCATCCTTTTCTTGGGCCATAACTCATGATCTAACATTTGGTCTCTTAATTCTGCTTTATTTTATTTAGTGATGCAGCACAGTAACATCAACCCAACAACCTTCCACCACCCAGTTACACCTATGTGATCAATTAACCTATTAAACTGTACATCTTTTGAATGTGGGAGGAAACTGAAACAGCTGAAGGAAACCCACATGATCATGGAGAATGTGCAAACTCCTTAGACAGTGGTGGAACTGAACCCGGGTCATTGGCGCTGTAATAGATTTACGCTGCTACATTACCGTGCTGGTCCCGAAACCGATCAATGCTCACTGGCATTTCAAAATAAGGAAATGCTTGACATTTACTTGAACACATTTTCTTTTGAGACTTCATCTAAATGATTCAAAAGTAATTCAATGTTTTTTTTTGTAGAAAACCGAGATGCAGTCTTTTGCCCAGATACTTCAACTTCGTGTTCCCTCCATGGAGTCTTTATTTCGAGCCTCTTCCAAAGAATCACTTTTCTCATCGCCTTCAAAAGACTCACTTGTACGAACTGCTTCAAGAGAGTCACTTAATCGGATTGATTTAGATGTTCAGTCTTCTGGTGCCATCTTTGATCCATCATCAGATATTGAAAGTGAGACAGAAGATAATGCAGGCACCTTTGAGAGCATCAGTAAGGATCTATCTTCCAACCAGTTTCGTCGGATTGAGCGGAGTTTGGCCAATTATAGATCGAAATATTCAGAGGTAGTTGTGGTTGAAATTATGCACTTGACAGATTTCTGATTTTTTTTTTAGAGCTTCAAACCCAGTCCTCTGCCTTTTCCTTGTGTCTTTGTTAAAGGTGTTCATTGCAATCTATTTGGCTGAACATTTCTTCAGTTCTCTTTCTCTTTCTTTACCTGGCTTAGTGTCGTTATTTTGGAAATGTTTATAGAAAAATGAATATCTTCTAACTGGCAAATCAAATATTTGCAATAACATGCTGCTGAAATATACTTGGAAGTAAAGATATTCAGAATAGAATATTGAAGGCGAGCATTTCATGACAATTTGGATTTTTTTTTCAGCTAGTTACTGCATATCGAACTTTACAGAGAGACAAAGAGAAAATGCAGGTAAGTGAAGATGCCAGCTGCAATAACTTGTAAGAGAAAAGCAAATGGGTCAAGTCAGCAAACTAATGATTCAAAGTAAATTCAGAGCTTCCTGCATGTACTCTTTTTATCCCTGATAAGTCCGACCCACACTCAAGACATTCTCCTGTTCTTCACAAATGTGTAGAAATGTGTATAAATTTCTGGGATAATTTTAAGGAACCTCCTGGACCCTTTGCAATGCCAGCACATATTTCCTTAGAAGAGGCCCAAAACTGCTCACAGTACTCCAAGTGTGGTCTGACCAATGGCTTATAAAGTCTCAGTATTACATCCTTGTTTTTATGTTCTAGTCCTCTCGAAATGGATACTAACATTGCATTTGCCTTCCTTACCACTGACTCAACCTACAAACTAACCTTTACAGAATCATGCATGAGAGCTTCCAAGTCACTTTGCACCTCCGATTTCTGAATTTGCTCCCTATTTAGAAAATAGTCTGTGCCTTTATTCCTCCTACTAAAGTGCATGACCATACACTTCCCTACACTGTATTCCGTCAACCACTTCTTTACCCATCTCCCAATCTGTCTGTCCTTCTGCAGACTTCCTGCTTCCTCAACACTACCTGCCCCACCACCTGTCTTCAAATTGTCCGCAATCTTGGCCAACACTAAAACACCACTTAGTTTAATATTTATATCCTTCTGAAGCTGTAGTGCAAGGGATGCTCCAAAGTGGCAGTTTTAACAGCATTATCATTAACTTTTACATGTGGAAGAAGTCTGACATTCTGGCATCTGACTGTCTGACCGTTTGGAAATTCAGAAAGTCTCTCTTAGTCGCAATTACATCATGTTGACTAGGGATATAGAATGCAGATGAGATCAGATTCCTGTCTGTGGGCTAGGTGTGTTGTCAGGGCTGCTGTTGTGGCCTGAAGCATCAAGTGTCAGGAACATGAATAGGCTTCTGGCTGAGGCCAAGGCCTGGAATGCCTATATACTCCCTTTAAATTCACCAGTATTACTAGGGACATTAATGTACCACTCTGTTAATTCATATAAAAAGTGTGAAAAATGTTTGTTTGTGTATTAATGTGGGTAATGTCCAATAGTTTAGAAAATACACTCAGTGGACACTTTATTAGGTACCGCATGATTTGCTGATGAGATATTTGCATTAATAGCACGTGAACCTAATAAAGTGGTCACTGAGTGTAAGTTTGCTTGGTGCTTCAAAAGTCCCAGAGCTACCAGATTGTCAGAATTTGACTGTTGTTTGAAATATTCACTATCACTATCATATATAAATATTTTTCTTAATATTAAACAGTTAGCAATCTATAAACAAGAATGTTGAAATTGAACTAGCAATAGAAGTACAACTTAATTTCAATTTGTGGAAAAGTTAATTCATTAACTGTTTATTGATGTTATAATATTTCTACCCAAATTTTAAGGTAGTTCTGAGTCAGGGTCAAGATAAAGCCCTGCGTAGGATTGGTGAATTACGTGAGGTGAGACCTACATTCTTCAAATTTATTTTTTATTCTTTCATGTTTATTGTTTGTTTGTGGTTTTGTTAAACTTCTGTTTGGAGATCCATTTTAAGTCTGCTACACAATAAGATCATGAATGACCAAACCTTGCCATCAGCCATGCTCTCTTCACTTAGTAGTTTGAATATCTGTCAGTCCTTATCTTGAATATGTTCAGTGCTTTTGCGAATGATTCATTTGTCTGGGATAGAAAATAAGAAAGGCCTTTGGAAAAAATCAATTCCTTTTAAAATCCACCTGAAATGAATGACCCTTAAATATATTCCAGAAGACTTGACATTTAGCATAAGGTGCATTTATAGCACGTTTAAAAAGTAAACAGTATAACACTGCTGGCGCTTTATAAGTAATCTGGACATGGGTCATGGCAGGGTGTTGGGTGATTTTTTTTTTACCTACTCGTTAAACTTGCTTGGGGGAGGGTTCTCATGAGGTTAATGTCAACTTTCAACAATTCTTGTCTGTAAATTTCACAGGAGCTACAGATGATTCAGCAGGCAAAGAAGCACATTCAGGATGAATTTGAAGCAGCTCTGGAGGAGAAAGATCAATTTATTGGTGTTCTGCAGACACAGGTAGAAGGCATAATTGGTACATGTATTCATAATTGGCTAGATGGTAACTAAACAGATTGCAATGCAGGCGAGTGATTATACTGTTCCACTTTCAGTTGTGTAATTTTGATGTCCTGTATTTGAGCTTGTTAGTGGGAAGTGAGTTCTGGGTCTGATTTTGCCATGATTCCATTCAATGGCAGAGTTTGTTAATACAACAGACAGCGACCACATAAACCCATTATTTAAGAGAAAAGTCTCACTGCTTCCTGAACACCGTGTACCTTTCCACCTATCTGAGTGCCAACCACCAATTGTTAACAAATCCTACATTTATCCAATTTCTTGGCTGAGTAAATTCTACCACGTACCTACCCTCTAGGGGCAGTTTCCAACGGCCAGTTGACTTTCCTTTTGCCAAGATGGCACTGCGTATGGGAGTCATGTTGCGAGCTCCGTAATAATTTTACAGTGTACTCTTAATTTCTGCAATTTCCTTCACATTTCTTGTTCAAGAAGCTGATAGTCACATCAGATATGATCAACCGACTCTTCTGAACATCAGGAAGATGGCACTTACCCACAATGTGCCACCTTTTCTACACTGGGGACTCCTGCTTACGTGATCCATAGGAGGCTCATTTATTGCACTGTCACAACCTCGGAAGTCGCGCCGGAGGTGAGGGAGAAGGGCCGGAGTACTTTGTGGAGACCTGGATGAGGGAGGAGATACTGGACCATGCCATCGAGCCCTCTGGGTTCTTCCTGTTCTGGGTGGACAGGTCAAAAAAACCTCTCTGGGAAGGGTAAAGGAGGTGGCGTACACTTCATGGTCAATAATGCTTGGTGCAAACCCCAGAATGTGCATGCCCTCAAATCATTTTGTTCCCTGGATCTGGAGTGCCTGATGCTGCTGTGCAGACCTTTCTGGCTGCCAAGAGAGTTCACTGCTGTAATTATCTCAGCTGTGTACATTCCACGGCGGGCTGATACTGACCTGGCTCAAGGAACTGTACGAGACCATCAGCACACAGAAGAATGTAACCCGGAGGCGGCTTTCATCATCACCAGAGACTTTAATCGAGCGTCGCTGACTAAAGTCTCTCTGAAGTTTTGTCAACACATCCAGGTGCGCACACAGGGAGATAGCATACTTGTCCACTGCTACTCTCCTTTCCACAATGCTTACAAGGCGCTCCTCTGTCCACCGCTTGGGAAGTCTGACCGCTCCTTCATCCTGCTTCTGCCTGTGTACGGGCAGAAGCTGAAACAAGAGGCGGCCATAATTAAAACTGTCCGCTGTTGGTCCACCCAATCAGTCTCCATGCTACAAGACTGCTTTGATGATGTCAACTGGAATGTCTTTCGTGATGTGAGTGTCTCTGAGTTCACGGAAGGGGTCTTGAGCTCCATCCAGAAGTGCATCGAGGACATTTGTCTCCCAAAAATCGGTCAGGGTCTTTCCAAAACAGAAGCCCTGGATCAGCAGTTCTGAGCGCGCTGCACCCACTGAGCGAGACAGAACTTTGGCCACCAGTAACCACCAGGAACTTAAGAAATACAGCTACGATCTATGCAAAATCATCAAAGCAGCGAAATGAAAATACAGGGACAAGATCCAGACACATGCAGTTTATGGTAAAGTCTGCACACTATCGCCGACTTCAAAGCTAAATGCATTGGTGCTGCCAACATCACTGTCTCTCTCCCAGATTAGCTAAATCTTTTTCACACTCTGTTCAATGTCACCTACACTGAGCCCCTGAGGAGAGTCGTTGATGTACCTACACCTTGGTCATCTCTGAGGCTGAAGTACACAGGTGTTTCCAACGAGTGGACAGTCACAAGGCTGCGGGACTGGATGGTATCCCAGGGCGGGTACTCAGGATATGTGCGGCACAACTGGCTGGTGTGTTTGCAGACATTGTTAATCTCTCCCTCTCCCAGTGTAGAGTGCCCTCCTGCTTCAAAACATCCACCACTGTCCCTGTACCTAAAAAGACCGAGGTAACGTGTCTGAATGATTGGCGCCCTGTCGCACACACCTCAATAATTAGCAAATGTTTTGAGAGGCTGGTCAAGGACTTCGTCTGAGTGTGCTGCCACCCACACTAGACCCCCTATAATTTGCCTATCGAGACAACTGATCGACAGATGACACAATAACCACAGCTCTACACACCGTCCTTACACACCTGGAGAAGAGGGATGCTTATGTGAGAATGGTGTCCTTGGACTACAGTTCAGCATTCAACACCATAATTCCCTCTCGGCTTTACAAGAAGCTCAAAGACCTTGGCCTTCACCCTCCCTTGTGCAGTTGGATCCTGGACTTCCTGTCAGATCACTGGCTCCCTCACCTCTGACCCTCAACACAGGAGCCCTCCAGGGCTTGTCCTAAGGCCCCCACTTTACTCTCTGTACACCCATGACTTTGTAGGCTAGTACCCAAGATGGAGGCGACTAATTTTACAACCCACTGCTGCTTCTTTCGGTCCTATGCAGTAGCCCCACTATACCAGACAGTGATGCAGCCTGTCAGAATGTTGCCTTTGGAACTTGTATTCTCAGAGCCTTGGCTGATGAAGGCCAGCATGCCAAAAGTTTTCTTCACCACCCTGTCTACCTGTATTCTACTTTCAGAGGACTGTGTATATGAACATGGCTGCAGCCTTGATGTTAAAATAATTTGAAATTTAACAATTTAAGATTTCTTAAATATACTAGTATCGAAAGAACAATCATGCTAGGGAATAAACTGCATGTCCATAAATAACTCTTGAACTGGGATTTTCATCAGATTAGTCAGGGTTGTATAATATTTTTCTGATAGAATGTTCTTAGACATGAAGTAACAAGTTATGATAGATAATGTAGAAATGTTGATTTTGATTTGTGATTGCATTGTAACCTTTTGTTAGTAAAGTAAACTACTTAGTTTAACAGAAAACTGTGCCTGGTAATCAGATATTTCTTTGGTCATTATTGCTTTAGTGGAAACGTGCTCAGCAGATTAGGTAACACACATCAAAGTTGCTGGTGAACGCAGCAGGCCAGGCAGCATCTGTAGGAAGAGGTGCAGTCGACGTTTCAGGCCGAGACCCTTCGTCAGGACTAACTGAAGGAAGAGTGAGTAAGGGATTTGAAAGGGGGAGGGGGAGATCCAAAATGATAGGAGAAGACAGGAGGGGGAGGGATGGAGCCAAGAGTTGGACAGGTGATTGGCAAAAGGGGATACGAGAGGATCATGGGACAGGAGGTCCGGGAAGAAAGACGGGGGGTGGGGGGGGACCCAGAGGATGGGTAAGAGGTATATTCAGAGGGATAGAGGGAGAAAAAGGAGAGTGAGAGAAAGAATGTGTGCATAAAAATAAGTAACAGATGGGGTACGAGGGGGAGGTGGGGCCTTAGCGGAAGTTAGAGAAGTGGATGTTCATGCCATCAGGTTGGAGGCTACCCAGACGGAATATAAGGTGTTTTTCCTCCAACCTGAGTATGGCTTCATCTTTACAGTAGAGGAGGCCGTGGATAGACATGTCAGAATGGGAATGGGATGTGGAATTAAAATGTGTGGCTACTGGGAGATCCTGCTTTCTCTGGCGGACAGAGCGTAGATGTTCAGCAAAGCGGTCTCCCAGCCTGCGTCGGGTCTCGCCAATATATAAAAGGCCACATCGGGAGCACCGGACGCAGTATATCACCCCAGTCGACTCACAGGTGAAGTGTTGCCTCACCTGGAAGGACTGTTTGGGGCCCTGAATGGTGGTAAGGGAGGAAGTGTAAGGGCATGTGTAGCACTTGTTCCGCTTACATGGATAAGTGCCAGGAGGGAGATCAGAGGGGAGGGATGGGGGGGACGAATGGACAAGGGAGTTGCGTAGGGAGTGATCCCTGCGGAATGCAGAGAGAGGCGGGGAGGGAAAGATGTGCTTAGTGGTGGGATCCCGTTGGAGGTGGCGGAAGTTACGGAGAATAATATGTTGGACCCGGAGGCTAGTGGGGTGGTAGGTGAGGACCAGGGGAACCCTATTCCTAGTGGGGTGGCGGGAGGATGGAGTGAGAGCAGATGTATGTGAAATGGGGGAGATGCGTTTAAGAGCAGAGTTGATAGTGGAGGAAGAGAAGCCCCTTTCTTTAAAAAAGGAAGACATGTCCGTCGTCTTAGAATGAAAAGCCTCATCCTGAGAGCAGATGTGGCGGAGACGGAGGAATTGTGAGAAGGGGATGGCGTTTTTGCAAGAGACAGGGTGAGAAGAGGAATAGTCCAGATAGCTGTGAGAGTCAGTAGGCTTATAGTAGACATCAGTGGATAAGCTGTCTCCAGAGACAGAGACAGAAAGATCTAGAAAGGGGAGGGAGGTGTCGGAAATGGACCAGGTAAACTTGAGGGCAGGGTGAAAGTTGGAGGCAAAGTTAATAAAGTCAACGAGTTCTGCATGCGTGCAGGAAGCAGCGCCAATGCAGTTGTCGATGTAGCAAAGGAAAAGTGGGGGACAGATACCAGAATAGGCACGGAACATAGATTGTTCCACAAAGCCAACAAAAAGGCAGGCATAGCTAGGACCCATACGGGTGCCTATAGCTACACCTTTAGTTTGGAGGAAGTGGGAGGAGCCAAAGGAGAAATTATTAAGAATAAGGACTAATTCCGCTAGACGGAGCAGAGTGGTGGTAGAGGGGAACTGATTAGGTCTGGAATCCAAAAAGAAGCATAGAGCTTTGAGACCATCCTGATGGGGGATGGAAGTATATAAGGACTGGACATCCATGGTGAAAATAAAGCGGTGGGGGCCAGGGAACTAATCAGTTTCCAGACCTAATCAGTTCCCCTCTACCACCACTCTGCTCCATCTAGCGGAATTAGTCCTTACTCTTAATAATTTCTCCTTTGGCTCCTCCCACTTCCTCCAAACTAAAGGTGTAGCTATGAGCACCCGTATGGGTCCTAGCTATGCCTGCCTTTTTGTTGGCTTTGTGGAACAATCTATGTTCCGTGCCTATTCTGGTATCTGTCCCCCACTTTTCCTTCGCTACATCGACGACTGCATTGGTGCTGCTTCCTGCACGCATGCAGAACTTGTTGACTTTATTAACTTTGCCTCCAACTTTCACCCTGCCCTCAAGTTTACCTGGTCCATTTCCGACACCTCCCTCCCCTTTCTAGATCTTTCTGTCTGTCTCTGGAGACAGCTTATCCACTGATGTCTACTATAAGCCTACTGACTCTCACAGCTATCTGGACTATTCCTCTTCTCACCCTGTCTCTTGCAAAAATGCCATCCCCTTCTTGCAATTCCTCCGTCTCCATTGCATCTGCTCTCAGGATGAGGCTTTTCATTCTAGGACGAGGGAGATGTCTTCTTTTTTTAAGGAAAGGGGCTTCCCTTCCTCCACTATCAACTCTGCTCTTAAATGCATCTCCCCCATTTCACGTACATCTCTCACTCCATCCTCCCGCCACCCCACTAGGAATAGGGTTTCCCTGGTCCTCACCTACCACCCCACCAGCCTCCGGGTCCAACATATTATTCTCCGTAACTTCCGCCACCTCCAACGGGATCCCACCACTAAGTACATCTTTCCCTCCCCCCCTCTCTCTGCATTCCGCAGGGATCGCTCCCTACGCAGCTCCCTTGTCCATTCGTCCCCCCCCATCCCTCCCCACTGATCTCCCTCCTGGCACTTATCCATGTAAGCGGAACAAGTGCTACACATGCCCTTACACTTCCTCCCTTACCGCCATTCAGGGCCTCAAACAGTCCTTCCAGGTGAGGCAACACTTCACCTGTGAGTCGACTGGGATGATATACTGCGTCCGGTGCTCCCAAAATGGCCTTTTATATATTGGCGAGACCCGACGCAGACTGGGAGACCGCTTTGCTGAACATCTACGCTCTGTCTGCCAGAGAAAGCAGGATCTCCCAGTGGCCACACATTTTAATTCCACATCCCATTCCCATTCTGACATGTCTATCCATGGCCTCCTCTACTGTAAAGATGAAGCCACACTCAGGTTGGAGGAACAACACCTTATATTCCGTCTGGGTAGCCTCCAACCTGATGGCATGAACATCGACTTCTCTAACTTCCGCTAAGGCCCCACCTCCCCCTCGTACCCCATCTGTTACTTATTTTTATGCACACATTCTTTCTCTCACTCTCCTTTTTCTCCCTCTGTCCCTCTGAATATACCTCTTGCCCATCCTCTGGGTCCCCCCCCACCCCCCATCTTTCTTCCCGGACCTCCTGTCCCATGATCCTCTCGTATCCCCTTTTGCCAATCACCTGTCCAGCTCTTGGCTCCATCCCTCCCCCTCCTGTCTTCTCCTATCATTTTGGATCTCCCCCTCCCACTCCAACTTTCAAATCCCTTACTCACTCTTCCTTCAGTTAGTCCTGATGAAGGGTGTCGGCCTGAAACGTCGACTGCACCTCTTCCTAGAGATGCTGCCTGGCCTGCTGCGTTCACCAGCAACTTTGATGTGTGTTGCTTGAATTTCCAGCATCTGCAGAATTCCTGTTGTTTGCAGCAGATTAGGTAACATCTTCAACAGAATGGAGAAATCAAATGTGTTTTAAGTTGCAAACGAAGGACCAAATGAATACCAGGTGACACAATTGCTTCTTGTAGCCTCTGATGAATTCAAATGTAATTGCTTGGAGGACCACAAATGGAGGAATGCTGAAAAGAAGCAGTTAGAAATGAAGAAGGCCGGAAATACTCAGCAGATCAGGTTGCTTCTGTTGGAAGAGAAAAATTGCACTGCTGTTCTTGCAGTCTTACACTTCCAGTAGCTGTGTTTCTTATTCTTGATAATCTAGTTCCACAATTTAGATTGACTATATCTGCATTTTAACTTTGGTTTAATTGTCATTATCTGAGCTAGCATCTATAGAACATTGCTTGTAACAGTGAATTACAAGTAAGGCCAAAATGTTGGCCAAACATATACTCATCCTGAAGATTTGAGAAAATTCAGAAAAGGAAGTCTGAAGAAAATAGATATAATTTATTGACAGATATTAAACAGATGGTAAGGCTTCAATAAAGAAGTAACAAAAATATGAACCTCTGAAATATTCTGTTCCTAAGTTTCAGGAATATTTTTCTGGGACTTGGAAGACGGCAAATTTAGATGTACTATTTTGGGCTGGCAACACAGAAAACTGAAAGCTTGCTACAGACCAGCTGGGTTTGCGTCAGTGTCAGGAAAATGAGAATTTACTATTGAGGTTACTAGCCCGTAAAAAAGGAAGAAATAATAGAATAGGGTTGAATCTGCAGATCATGGATTTATAAAAGGAGAATCATGTTTGATTTTTTTTTACTTTTTGTATTCTGTAACAAGCAGAAGAGGTTTGGAAGATTGAGTAGATACTTTATACCTTATTGTCGCCAAACAATTGATACTAGAACGTACAATCATCACAGCAATATTTGATTCTGCGCTTCCTGCTCCCTGGATTACAAATATTAAAAATTAAGAATAGTAAAAATTAGTAAATATAAAAATTTAAATTATAAATCATAAATAGAAAATAGAAAAATGGAAAGTAAGGTAGCGCGAAAAAACCTAGAGGCAGGTCCGGATATTTGGAGGGTACGTCCCAGATCCTGGTCAGGATCCGTTCAGCAGTCTTATCACAGTTGGAAAGAAGCTCTTCCCAAATCTGGTCGTATGAGTCTTCAAGCTCCTGAGCCTTCTCGTGGAAGGAAGAGGGACGAAAAGTGTGTTGGCTGGGTGAGTCATGTCCTTGATTATCCTGGTAGTATTGTTCCAACAGCATGCGGTGTAAAGTGAGTCCAAGGACGGAAGATTGGTTTGTGTGATGTGTTGCGCCCTGTTCACGATCTTCTGCGGCTTCTTTCGGTCTTGGACAGGACAACAGATATTTGTGTTGTCAGACTTTAACCATGTGCCCATGAGGTTATTCAACAGAAATTGAGGATATGTATTGGTGGGTTGCATCTTTGCCTGAACTGAAGGTTTGTTGAGACATAGAAAAATGTTGGTATAAACTGGTAATTCATGGTTTGAGAGACTGATACTGATGGCTGCTTTAGGGATCAATACATGGATCATAACTTTACAATTGATGCCAATGCTAATGTCAAGGTGACTGAATTTATTAAATGCATTTGCTGATGAAGCAAAGATGGTTGGTATCGAAATTTCTGAGGAAGGTGCAAAAATGGGATATGGACCGGCTAAGTGATACATCCAAGACATGGGAGATGAAATATGAAGCACCTCCTTCCCTTCTTACCCCATTGTTCGTTCGTTCATTCATTCATTCATTCATTCATTCTCTCTCTTTCTCCCTGTGTCCCTCTCACTATATCTTCCTCTAATGCTCCCCTCTTCTTTCTCCCTAGGCCTCCCGTCCCATGATCCTCTCCCTTCTCCAGCCTTGTATCTTCTTGCCAATCAATTTTCCAGCTCTTAGCTCCATCTCTCCCCCTCTTGTCTTCTCCTATCATTTCGGATCTCCCCCTTCCCCTCCCACTTTCAAATCTCTTACTATCTCTTCTTTCAGTTAGTCCTGACGAAGGGTCTTGGCCCGAAACGTCGACTGTACCTGTTCCTATAGATGCTGCCTGGCCTGCTGTGTTCCACCAGCATTTTGTGTGTGTTAGATGAAATATAATATGGGCAAGTAAAAGCAGAGTGTGTTTCAGTTAGTAACTTATTGAAAAGTTTTGGTGCTCAAAGGGATTGAGGAGTTCTGGTAAATGAATAATTTAACATTACCATTTAGCAAGAAGTTATGAAGGCAGATGGCACGTTAGCCTTAAGCCTAAAGAGGCTTGAGTGCAAGTATAATGTTGCCTCAGACCAGTTATACAGGATACTGGTGAGATTATGTATCAGCTTTGTCATCCTGCCTCAGAAATGAGGAGTGCAACAAAGTTTGACTAGGTAGGTTCTTTGGATAAAGGTTCTGTCCTACTAGTCAAGATGATGAGGACTGCAGTCTTCATCAAGGTTGTGGCTCAGGCTCTTTTTCGTAGGGATAGTTTTGAGGTTGGAGGTCAGGTTAGGGTTTAAGGACTGTGATGTGTCTCAAGATTGTTTAATGTCATTTCCAGTACACAAGTGCAAGGAGAAAAACTCTATTGTTACTCCGGATCTGAGGCAGAATAAAAAAAAATGCATTAAGATAAAGAAAACAACAATAAAAAATTACAATAAATATAAATACATAAGAAGGTTATATACATAGATTGTATGCCCATAAAGTGATGCTAGGTATAGGAGTGACTCTGACAGGAAGTAATAAAGTAGGGTTGGGGTGTGTTTGGTTGGGTTAGTGGGTGAAGGTATTGATCAACCTTACTGCTTGGTGAAAGTAAGTATTTCTGAGTCTGGTGGTCCTGATGTGGATGCTATGTAGCTTCCTCCCTGATGGGAGTGGGATAAACGGTCCATGAGCAAGGTAGGTAGGATCCTTCATGGCCTTTTTCCAGCGGTGGAAATAATTTATAAACTTATTATGAGGTTGTCCCTCAGCCTTTGAAGCTCCAAAGGAAGCGATCAAGGTTTGCCTAACTTTAATACTCCAAAAGTGGCATTACCAAGGTTTTGTACATCTGCCGTGTGACTTCCTCTATCTGTACACAGAACTCCCACCAATGAAGGTAAGGATGCAGTACGTAGTTCTTACCACCCCCATCTACTTACGTTGCCACATTCTTGGGAATTACTTAACACACTGAGATCTCTCTACCAGTGTTCCCAAGGGACTTGCCATTTACTGTACTTTTAGTGGTCACTGTATTAGGTACACCTGTACACCTGGTTAATGCAAATATCTAATCAGACAATCATGTGGCAGCAACCCACTGCATAGAAGCATGCAAACTTGGTCAAGAGGTTCAGTTGATGTTCAGACCAAACATCAGAATGGGTAAGCAATGTGATCTAAGTGACTTTGACCATGAAATGATTATTGGTGCCAGACAGGGTGATGTGAGTATATTGGAAACTACTGATGCCCTGAGATTTTCATGCAAAAGTCTCCAGAATTTACAGAGAATGTGTAGTGATTGGCAGTTATGTGGGTGAAAATGAGAGAGGCCAGAGGAGAATGGTTCAAGTTGACAGGAAGACGACGGTAACTCAAATAGCAACATGTTACAACAGTGGTGTGCAGATGAGCATCTCTGAATGCACCATACTTTGACGCTTGAAGTGAATGTGCTTCAGCAGCCAGAAGCCCACAAACAGGAGGTACCTAATAGAGTGGCCACTGAGTGTATATTTGTATGTTTATATTATTTTACATTGTTAACAAAATAGTTTACAGTTTAAATAGAAAGAGAAAATACTGAAACTTCTTGACAGGTCTTGTATTGGGTGAAGATATTTTCTTAGAATTGGAAAAAGAGAAAAAGAATTGTTAAGCTGCCTGGAAACTTGGGCAGAGAGGGTGCCTTAGGGTAAAACAGGGATGACCATGGGAATATGCTGTACACAAGGTTGTCAGGTGAATGGAAGGAGTAAGAGTAGAGAATAAACCACAGAATGCAAAGGTGTAACAGGTCAGTCTGCCCTTAACTTCCAGAGGGGTAAAGCTAAGGGTGAGGGTGTGTTAAGCTGAACCAATAGCACAATGAAGACCGATACAAGGTAGAGAAAACAAGTTACTTGACATTGTAGAATTCGGTGTCGAGTCCAAAGTGTTGCAGCATGCCCAGGCAGAGGTTAGGTGCTGAATTTTCAAACTTGCATTGTGTATCAGTGTAACCTGCCACAGAATGATATTGGGATGAAGAATTCAAGTTGAATAAAGATCAGGGTTGCCCCTGTGGGCTGAATGTCCGTGCTGCACAAAGCGGTCACTCAATCTATCTGATATAGAGGAATACTAAGTGCTATACACCGATCTGCAAGTTTGATTTTTCATTTAATTATTTAGTTGTCTGTTGTAACTATATTCCTTACAGTTGATAAAGCACTGGGTGGTAGTAGGAATAAGTTCCCACTACCTATTAAATCTCCCAGTGGCGTGTGTCTCAAATAGCCTTTGACAACCAAGTCCAGCTCCTGGCCTTCACATGTAGCTTAGCTATTTACCCCGGCGGAACCATTTCTACTGACAGGAGAAGGGCAAAGGCTTGTTAGCCATGGCTGGCTGCTCACCTAGGAGAAAGAAAATTCTGATCTCAAACCTCTGCTGTCTTGGGGCTATACCCACGTAATGGGAAAGCTTTGGAAGTAAACTCTGAGGAAGAATCCGCAGCTGGATTTCCTAAGGCAGTCCTGTTTTGATTTCAACATTGATTGGCAACTCTTGTGACACTGCTGGTGCCAAACTGTTTCAGTCTCTGCTTTTCCTTTGGATTCATCAGCTACCTGGAGAAGGGCAGCCTACTACATGGGCAACAGCTTGCTCTCCATAACATACTGCCCTGGCTGGCATACATTGTAGATGCTGGGACGCAACATCCATGGTTGACCCCAAACGACAGAGGACCTCCTTTGTAACTCTGTTATTGACCATGTAACTAAATTCTTTAATTTGAATGTAAAATGAATTTGGATTCAAAATTTCCTTCAGGTATTGACCAACAGATCTTGCAAATAAATCCTGTTGCAGGTAGGTCTTTATGATTTTCAGATATCTAAATATGAACACGAGCTGCTTTAGATGCTGGAAGTGCAGGGTCACACACACACAAATACTAGAGGAACTCAGCAGGTCAGACAGCATCTGTGGAAATGAATCAACAGTCAATGTTTTAGGCCGAGACCCTTCATCAGGACTGGAAAGGAAGGGGGAAGATGCCAGAATAAGAAGATACCCAAATCGTTGACTGTTGATTCATTTCCATAAATGCTGCCTGACCTGCTGAGTTCCTCCAGTATTTTGTGGGTGTTTATCGAAATACGAGCAATTTTCTTATTTATCCAGATGGTTTTTGAGGTGTATTCACTGTCACCAGGTTTTTCTAATAGAAATAATTTTTTTGCCTCATTGGGTCCATTACTTTGGCAGACATGGAAAAATGGCTACTTAACAGATAAAATAGCTACTGATGTTCCTGAGGAACTTTTTTATTTGTATTAATTGGTATTTTTAGCTGAATTGGTTGTGTGCAAAGAAGTGCTTCAAACATAGATGTCATGAAATGCAGTTCAAATTTGTTAATGCTGAACATATTATATCTATAGGTTGCATTACTGAAGCAAAGGACTGTACCTGGAGGGTCAAGTGCGGACGTCCATGAACCCACAGCTCAAGCCTCTGTGGAGGAAAGCACAGAAACAGCTCAGCAGAGTTCGAACACTGAAGATAGTACAGATGACCCAGATGGGTTAGGAGGTAATATTTATAATACAATCACACATCAAATTAAGATTGTAGAAGGCATATTTGGATCTTTATCTCTGAGCAATCAAGAAGGTTCTTCAATAAATCATGAGGCTGGCATTTACTATAATCAAAAAAAAATAGTGAGACTTGTAGCCTTGCCCATTTCACAAATCAGTATTTTCCAGTTTAAAAAACAGTAGTTAATGTGGAATTGGAAATTTCATTATTTTAATTTGAATTGATAGGGTATTTTAATATTTTTAACTTGTCTTTCTGTTCCTTTCTTTAATCTTGGCCTACTTTGGAAGGAAATTCAATATTAAAACACTGTTGTCATGATTGATTTGAGTCTGAATTAAGCAGGGCTTGCTCTGTTCAGTCTTAACAGATTCCATTGCACTATTTCAGTTTCATAAGCAGGAATTCAATGTGCACAATTCATGGCAGGCTATGGATAGTCGAGCACACCTGTGGTAGTATTCGTTTGCCTATTAAATTCTGACTTTAGGTTCACACAGGAACGGTCCATGTTTTTGGATAGGTGTGATGCAACATTGCTTACAGTTGACTTTGAAAGAAGATAATTGTAAAGATTTGGTCCCTCTGTTGCAGTGGCTCTATTTAAGCAAAAGTGGATGCTTTCAGATGTTTGCTCACAGACATCTATGATGTTAACACTTTGGCAAGGGATTTGACAGGTGGTACAGTTACTATCCTAATACAGGTTTCCCCCGACCTCCGAAGGTAGAGCGTTCCTCTGAAACGTTTCGTAAGCCGGAATGTCGTAAAGCAAAGAAGCAATTACCATTTATTTATATGGGAAAAATTTGTGAGTGTTTGCAGACCCAAAAGTAACCTAACAAATCATGCTAAATAACATATAAAACCTAAAATAACAGTAACATATAGTAAAAGCAGGAATGATATGATGAATACACAGCCTATATAAAGTAGAAATACTTTTCCACAATAATTGCCTGCACTGTTCTCCGTAGCAAAAATCTCACGCAAGCACTCTCGGCAAAAACACGGCGCAAGCGCTCTCCAGTAACCTTTAAGCTATGAAGCTGCCAAATCATACCAAATAACAGGTAAAAATACACATCCGATATAAAGTAGAAATAATGTATGTACAGTGGAGTATCACTTACCGGAATTGGGAACGCGCCGAGCACACTGATGATGGTGTTAGGCTGAGTCGTTGGAAGTTGGGCTGGTACAGTGGCCCCCACCCTCCAGGCAGCAAACCGATACCGATCTGTGAAGAATGCAGCGGTCCAGCGGTGCCGGGGGTGCACCCAGCACATCTTTAAGAAAAAAGCCGAAATAAACAAGCTAATTAATTAGGTGCCGCCCGACATGTAAATGTCGGCCCAGATCAGAGGCGATGCAATTGGCAATTGTCTCTGATCTGGGCCGACATTTACACGCCGGGCGGCACCTAATTAATTAGCTTGTTTATTTTGGCTTTTTTTCTTAAAGATGTGCTGGGTGCCTCCCGGCTACCGCTGCATTCTCTGCGGATTGGTATCTGTCCGCGGCCCAGATAATCTCACGTAGTTGCCTCACATTCAGTTCCTGGACAACTTTACTTTCGCTACTGCATTCGGTTTTAATTGTTATCCTTTCCTCTTGCAATTGCATCAGCTCTTCATCTATCAGTTCTTGGTCATGAGATGCCAGAACCTCTTCAACATCACCTTCGTCACCTTCCACAGGCCAAACTCAGTTTGTCCTTACTTCGTTCACCACGATCGAAATGCTTAATTATGTCTAGTTTTACGCTAAGTGTAACACCCATACGAGCTCTTTCAGGCTTTTGCAATACCTTAGAACTCAGCTTGCAAACGGCTGCTCACAGGCAGGTGTTTAAGCAATGCCGGCGAGAATGCCATTCCGAATCTGGGGGAGAGCGGCTGCGCGGGCCTTTTTTTCGCGCGCTGCTTTTTTTCGTAACAGTGAAAACTCTTAGTGAAAACAGGGAACTAATGTAGGTCTTTTGTAACAGTGAGGTTTCATAAAGCGAACGTTCAAAAAGCGGGGGGCACCTGTACGTTGCTCTGTTAAACAAAGACTGGACGAGATGCATATTGGATGCAATTAAAGAATGGTTTCTAGTTTATCACTACATTTTTATAATGAGCGGTTTTTAATCTACAGCATATCGTTATTTTTTTTTAGTGCAAGACATACAGTAATTGTGAGCTGATCGGACCATGAAATTCAATGAAATGTATTCAATAAATTGTAATTTTATTTAGATCTTTTACAGCATAATTAGTGAAAAATGCCTTGGGCTCTTGTTATTTTAATACATGTTTATAGATTACTTGGAAGAATGTTGTAAGGGGTGTCGTCAGTGAAGGAGGAATAATTCATTGCAACTTTGGAATATTTTCTTAAAATATTTTCAAAAAAGGCATTTTCAAAAAAAAGTTTTTTTGATACTGTATTAAAGCAACTAAGAGATGAAAGTTTAGTTTTGGAATTTTGCCATGAAATTAGTAACTAATGGAGTAGGCATGGGTTAAATGGCCTACTGAGAGTAATAGTTGTACAGCACAGAAACAGGCCCTTCTGCCCAATGGGTCGATGCCAACCAAACTTGTCCTGTTTGCCTTCATTTGACCCCATATAACTTCTATCCATGTACCCATCCAGCAGTCTTTTATATACTGTTAACATACAACTTCAACCACTTCCTCTACCATATCATTCCATATATGAATCACTGTCATTTTGGAAAAAGTTCTCCCTCAGTTTTCTATTGAATTTGTCCCCTCTTGCCCTAATCCTCTCCAGTTCTTGATGCCCCCACTGTGGGGAAAAAGGATTGTGCATTCACCCTACTTATGCCTCTCATGATTTGAAACACCTCATCACTGGATTGTGGGAAATGAGGGGTGACATGAAGTCCCAGCATGATCAACCTCTCTTGTTCTGGCAGTATCTTGGTCAATCCCAAACACAAGATTCTGTAGATGCTGGAAATCCAGAGTAACACACACAAAATGCTGGAGTACAGGCAGCATCTATAGAGAGCAATAGTTTCAGGCTGAGACCTTTCATCAGGATTGGAAAGGAAATGGAAAGAAGCCAAAATAAGGAGGTGTGGAATGGGGAAAGAGTACAGGTTAGTAGGTGATAGGTGAAGCCAGGGAGAAGGAAAGTAGGGGAAGGGGGAATGGAGTTAGAAGCTGGCAGGTGATAGGTGGAAAAGATAAAGGGCTGGAGAATAAGGAATCTGATAGGAGAGGAGAGTGGATTCTGGGAAGTAGTGAAGGAGGAGGAGCACCAGAGGGAGGTGATAGGCAGGTATGAAGAGAGAAATGAGTCAGGGAGAGCCAGAAGGAGGGGTGGAGAGAAATTTCCAGAAGTTAGAGAAATCAATGTTCATGCTGTAAGGTTGCAAGCAATCCAGATGAATATGAGGTATTGCTCCTCCTGACAGTGGCCTCATTGTGGCAGAAGAGAGTGGACTACATGGACTGCATGTCAGAATGGGAATGGGCAGTGAAATTAAAATAGTTGGTCAAGGGAAAATCCTGCTTGTTGCGGACAGAATGAAGGTGCTTGATAAAGCGGTCTCCCAATCTACTCTAGGTCTCACTGATGTAAAGGAAGCTGCATTGGGAGCACCGGATACAGTCGCTGACCCCAACAGACTCACAGGTGAAGTGTTGCCTCACCTGGAAAAACTGTTTGGGACCCTGAATGTGAGGGAGGAGATGAATGGACAGATGTAGCACTCCTGATTGCAGTGATAAGTGCTGGAATAAGAGCACTGGGGAGGTACAGTTGGATAATGGAACCACAGAGAGGGGGATCCTTGTGGAAAGTTGGATGGGGGTGTGGGATGTCTTTAGTGGTAGGATCTTGTTGAAGATGGTGGAAGTTGTGGAGTTCCCTGCTGACGGAAGCAGGAGAGACCTGCTGCGATCCTCGAGTATTTTGTATGTGTTACCTTGATCAATCCCTTGGCACTCTTTTGGCTTAATAGCATTTTTGCTAAAGCAGGGTTGCCAGTAATGAACATGACAAATGTGGCCTCACCAACCTCTTAAAACTGCAACATAACATCTATACTCACTGGTTTGACTGATGAAGGCCAGTGTGCCAAAAGCTGTTTTCACCACCCTATCTATCTGTGATGCCAGGTACTCTGTTCTACAATACTCACTGGGGCTCTACCATGATAGACACTGTCTGTGAGCCTGGTGGTACATGATTTAAGTGTCGTATATTTTCCCCAATGGAAGAGGGGAGAAGAAAGAGAGCATTGGGTGGGACCTTTGATATGTTGGCTCTTTACTGGGGCAGTGAGAAGTATAGACAGAGTCCATTGATGGGAAGCTCGTTTCCCTGATTTGCTGAGCTGTGCCAGTAAGTCTCGATTGTTTCTTGTGGTCATGGGCAGAGCAGTTGCCATACCAAGCTGTGATGCATCTGGATAGGATGTCTTGCATGGTGTATTGATTTAAAAGTTGTTGAGTGTTAAAGGGGACTTGCCAAATGTATTTATCCTCCTCAGGAAGCAGAAGTGTTGGTGTGCTTTCTTGAACATGGTATCTGTGTAATTGGACTAGAGCAGGCTATTCATGATGTCCACTCCCAGGAGCTTGAGGCACTTGACCTGCCTGGCCTCAGCATTGTTGATGTAAACAAGAGCCTGCGCACTGCACATCCTTCTTGGTGCATGACTGACACTTATTTTGATGACATTGAGGGACAATTGCCTTGGCACTGTGCCACTAAGCTCTCTATCTCCTTCCTGTATTCAGACTCATCATTATTTGATCTGCAGCCCACTACAAACTTGTAGACGGAGTTAGAACAGATTCTGGCTACACTGTCATAAGTGTATAGAGAATAAAGTTGGGCTGAGGACACAGCCTCATGAGGCACCAGCGTTGAGGATAATTGTGGCAGATGAGTTGCTGAATATTTTTATTGATTGTGCTCTGTTGGTCAAGAAGTCAAGGATCCTGTTGCAAAAGGTGGTGGTGGGTCTCAGGTCTTGGTGTTTAGAAATAAATTTACTTGAAGTTATGGTATTGAAGGCAGTAGTCTGGCACAGGTGTCTTCACTCAACCGATGCTCTAGAGATGAGTATTGGACCAGGAAATGACATCTGCCATGAAACTGTTCTGATAGTAGTCAAATTCCAGAGGTTGAGGTTGTCTGAGAGACTGGAGATGATTTTGCTGTAATGAGCCTTTCAAAACACTGTGTCAGAGCCACTGTGTGATTTTAGTGTCATTTGCAGATTTATTTGCCATCCAGATTATTGATATAGATGCAATTTGCCTTGCACTATCTCCTGGGTACACCACCCATCATGATCCTCCAGTCCAAAACAATATTCCACCTGTTCACTGTGTCAAACCATTCTTGTATTCAGTTAGCTAGTGCTCCCTGAATTCCATGTGATTTAATTTTCCATAGCTGCCTATTGTGTGGGACTTTATCAAAAGTATTATTGAGTCCATGTGGACTATGCCTGTGGCACTTCCCTGCCCTTATTGACTTCCTGGGATGATTCTTGAGAAAGCTTGAATCAAATTTGTGAAGCATGATCTTCTATGTGCAAAGCTGACTATCTCTATTCAACTCTTGTCTTTCCAAATGTATGTGTATCTTATCCCTCAGAATTCCCTGTAGTAACTTCACCACAGATGCTAAGCTTACTGGTCTAGAGTACTCAGATTTTTCTTTGCAGTCCTGAGGTAAAGGCACAATGTTAGCCTCCCTGTAGTTTTCTAGCTTTTCACCTGTCACTAATGATGTATGTATCTCAGTTAGGGCTCCTGCTTCTTCTCTAGCTTCCTACAGCTTTTTATACCTACCCTGTGAGACATCCAGTGTCACCTCTGCTGCAATGTGAACTATCCCCAAGTTATCCCTATTAACTGTCTCAAATTTTGATGTCTTCATGTCATTCTCTAGGATAGAAACACAAATATTTGTTGGGGACCTCATCTACTTCTTGAGGCTCCTCTGCGCTCTTTGAGAGGTCGTATTCTTTCTAGATACTTTTTCACTTTTGATTCTTCTTGCTCTTCTCTATCAAAGCTATCTCACATGCCCCCTTTTTGGCCTTTCTTTCAGTGTAATCCTGCACCTCTTCTAGGGAATCACTTAACTGCAATTCCCTGTACCTGACCCATGGTGCTTTTTATTTTATTGATTATGAATATCCATCGCCATATAGGGTTTCCTACACCTGTTGGCCTTGCCCCTTACTCTAACCTGTTTGCGATCTCACTTTCAAGATCTTCATGTTTAATCATAGCCATAGTCATAGTCATACTTTATTGATCCCAGGAGAAATTGGTTTTTGTTACAGTTGCACCATAAATAATAAATGGTAATAGAACCATAAATAGTTGAATAGTAGTATGTAAATTATGCCAATAAATTATGAAATAAGTCCAGGACCAGCCTATTGGCTCAGGGTGTCTGACCCTCCAAGGGAGGAGTTGTAAAGTTTGATGGCTACAGGCAGGAATGACTTCCTATGACGCTCTGTGCTACATCTCGGTGGAATGAGTCTCTGGCTGAATGTACTCCTGTGCCCACCCAGTACATTATGTAGTGGATGGGAAACATTGACCAAAATGGCATGCAACTTAGACAGCATCCTCTTTTCAGACACCACCGTGAGAGAGTCCAGTTCCATCCCCACAACATCACTGGCCTTACGGATGAGTTTGTTGATTCTGTTGGTGTCTGCTACCCTCAGCCTGCTGCCCCAGCACACAACAGCAAACATGATAGCACTGGCCACCACAGACTCGTAGAACATCCTCAGCATCGTCCAGCAGATGTTAAAGGATCTCAGTCTCCTCAAGAAATAGAGACGGCTCTGACCCTTCTTGTAGACAGCCTCAGTATTCTTTGACCAGTCCAGTTTATTGTCAATTCGTATCCCCAGGTATTTGTAATCCTCCACCATGTCCACACTGACCCCCTGGATGGAAACAGGGGTCACCGGTACCTTAGCCCTCCTCAGGTCTACCACCAGCTCCTTAGTCTTTTTCACATTAAGCTGCAGATAATTCTGCTCACACCATGTGACAAAGTTTCCTACCGTAGCCCTGTACTCAGCCTCATCTCCCTTGCTGATGCATCCAACTATGGCAGAGTCATCAGAAAACTTCTGAAGATGACAAGACTCTGTGCAGTAGTTGAAGTCTGAGGTGTAAGTGATGAAGAGAAAGGGAGACAAGACAGTTCCCTGTGGAGCCCCAGTGCTGCTGATCACTCTGTCAGACACACCTCCTCCAATCAAGTTTTTCAAGTTCCTTTCGAATACTATCAAAATTTGCCTTGCCCAAGTTAAAACTTTAACTTGTCAAGCAGGTCTGTCTCTTTCCATGACTGAATTAAAGCCAATGGAAGCATGGTCACTGGTTCCAAAGTGCCCTCCTAAAGTCACCTCAGTCACTTGACCTGCTGTATTTCTCAAGAATAGTCATGTTTTACCCTCAGTCTAGCAGGGCTTTTTGTGTTTTGTGAAGCAATGTTCTTGAGGACACTTAACCAATTCTACTCCATCAAAGTAAGCCCTTAGCACTATGGCAGTTAAAATCCCCTTAAATGACAATCCTGTTATTCTGGCAACTTTCTGAAAAATTCCTGCATACATGTTCCTTTAATTCCTGTTGACTAATAGGAGCAATGAAACATTGCAAGAGGCCTGAAGATAAGAAGGATGAACTCATGCCATGTATAGCTATAAGGAATAGATATGTTATAGCCATTACAGAAACCTGTTTTCTTTGTTCTCTGCATTGCTGCTTGCCCATCTTCTGAATTTACTGTAGTTGAATTCTGTGTCAACTTCCAGTCTCCCATCTGTTTCACTGCTTCTTTTGATCCCACCCATGTAGTTTTGAACCCTCCCTAGTAGTACCAGAAAATCTGCTCACCACATATTAGTCCACCTCCAGTTCAGGTACAGTCCGCCACCTCTCCCCTTGAACAGATCACTTCTGTCTCAAGAGAAATCCCTATGATCCAAAAACCTTCAGTTTCTTTTGTTCAAATGTTGCTGTGTTCATATTCCAGTAGTTTGGTCCTGCTTGCAATTGTAAATCCAGGCCAGTATATTCTATTCTATTGAAAGTATATTATATTCAGGGTATTATATTGTACGTGGCCTGTCAGCGGCGCCAACAGAGCTTTACCAAGAGGGATTTCTCGCAGGTTGGCAGTGGTTATTTAAAAAGGGAACTTCTAGAATATTTGTCCATTGTACATGGCCGATCAGCCGCTATAACCAGAGCACCATTCGTGAGGTACATAGCAGGGAAGGTTCAGGCATAAAAAGGAGATGCTGCCCAGCAGAATGGTCATCAACGGAGTGATCTGAGGCAGAGTGGTAGGGCTTTGGCTCATTCAGGCTTCAGCGAGGTAAGTGGGGAAGTGGTCTTTTTTTTCCTCTTTTTTTAAAGGAATCAAGAGCATGTCTGTAGGGTTTGTACTTTGCTCTGGGTGTCACATGTGGGAATCCTGGGAATCTTCCAGTCTCTCAGGTGCCCCAGGTACACCGAGATGTAGCTCCTGAGAGACCCTATTAGAGACCTGGAGCTGTGGCTTGATGATCTACAGCTTATTAGGGTAAGTGAGTAGGAGATAGATAGGAGCTACAAGGAGTTAGTCACCCTGAGGCTGTAGGAGTTAGATAAGTGGGTGACCATCAGGGAAGGGATGGGAAGAGCTCAGATAGTAGAGAGCACCACTGTGGCCATCCCCCTCAGTAATCATTATCTTGTTTTGGATGCTGTTGAGGGGGGTGGGGGTGACCTGACAGAGGACGACCATGGCGATCGGATCTCTGGTACTGAACCTGGTTCCGTGGTGCAGAAGGGAGAGAAGAAGATGTGGAATGCGGTTGTCTTAGGGGATTCCATAGTGTGGGGAACAGACAGGAGATTCTGTTAGCCTGAAAGAGATACCTACATGGTCTGTTGCCTCCCAGGTGCCAGGATGTCTTAGACTGGGTGCAGAGTATTCTGAAGGGAGAGGGTGAACAGCCAGAAGTCTTGGTACATGTTGGTACCATTGATATAGGTAGCAAAAGGGAGGAGGTTCTGAAAAGGGAATTCAGGGAATTGGGTAGGAAGCTGAAAAGCAGGATCTCCAGGGTAGTAATCTTGGGATTGCTACCTGTGCCATGTGCTAACGAGCACAAGAATAGCGTGATTAGGCATATTAATGTGTGGCTGAGACACTGGTGATGGGGGCAGGGCTTCGGTTTCCTGTATCATAGAAACACAGAAAGCCTATAGCACAATTCAGGTGCTTCTGTCCACAAAGCTGTGCCGAACATGTCCTCACCTTAGAACTACCTAGGCTTACCCATAGCCCTCTATTTTTCTAAGCTCCATGTACCTATCCAGGAGTCCCTTAAAAGACCCGATTGTTTCCGCCTCCTCCACCACCGGCAGCAGTCCGTTCCATGAACTCACCGCAATCTGCGTTTAAAAAAAAAAAAAAAAACAACAACAACAACTTACCCCTGACATCTCCTCTGTACCTACTTCCAAGCACCCTTAAACTATGGCCTCTTGTGCTAGCCATTTCAGCCCTGGGAATAAGCCTCTGACTATCCACACGATCCTCTCATCATCTTGTACAACTCTATCAGGTCACCTCTCATCCACCATCGCTCCAAGGAGAAAAGGCTGAGTTCACTCAACCTATTCTCATAAGGCATGCTCCCCAATCCAGGCAACATCCTTGTAAATCTCCTCTATGGTTTCCACGTCCTTCCTGTAGTGAGGCGACCAGAATTGAGCACAGTACTCCAAGTGGGGTCTGACCAGGGTCCTATATAGCTGCAACATTACCTGTTGGCTCTTAAGTTCAATTCCACGCTTGATGACGGCCAATGCACCATATGCTGCCTTAACCACAGAGTCAACCTGTGTAGTAGCTTTGAGTGTCCTATGGACTCGGACCCCAGGATCCCTCTGATCTTCCACAATGCCAGGAGTCTTACTATTAATTCTATAACCTGCTATCGTATTTGACCTACCAAAATGAACCACCTCACACTTATCTGGGTTCAGCATCCATCTGCCACTTCTCAGCCCAGTTTTGCATCCTATCAATGTCCCGCTGTAACCTCTGACAGCCCTCCACACTATCCACAACACCCCCAACCTTTGTGTCATCAGCAAATTTACTAACCCATCCTTCCACTTCCTCATCCAGGTCATTTATAAAAATCACGAAGAGTGGGGGTCCCAGAACAGATCCCTCAGGCAATCCACTGGTCACTGACCTCCATGCAGAATATGACCCATCTCCAACCACTCTTTGCCTTCTGTGGGCAAGCCAGTTCTGGATCCACAAAGTAACGCCCCCTTGGATCCCATGCCTCCTTACTTTCGCAATAAGCCTTGCATGGGGTACTTTATCAAATTTCCTTGCTGAAATTCTTGTACACTACATCTACAGTTTTACCTTCATCAATGTGTTTAGTCACATCCTCAAAAAATTTAATCAAGCTTGTAAGGCACGACCTGCCTTTGACAAAGCCATGCTGACTATTCGTAATCATATTATGCCTCTCAAGATCTTCTCCATCAACTTACCAACCTCTGAAGTTATGACTTACTGGTCTATAATTTCCTGGGCTATCCCAACTCCCTTTCTTGAATAAAGGAACAACATCCGCAACCCTCCAATCCTCTGGAACCTCTCCTGTCCTCATTGATGATGCAAAGGTCATCGCCAGAGGCTCAGTATCTGCTCCCTCACTTCCCACAGTAGCCTTGGGTACATCCTGTCCGGTCCCGATGACTTATCCAACTTGATGCTTTCCAAAAGCTCCAGCACATCCTCTTCCTTAATATCTACATGCTCAAACTTTTCAGTCCGCTGCAGGTCATCCCTACAATCGCCAAGATCCTTTTCCATAGTGAATACTGAAGCAAAGTATTCATTAAGTACCTCTGCTCTCTCCTCTTGTCCATACACACTTTTCTACTGTCACACTAGATTGGTCCTATTGTCTTGTGTCTTATCCTCTTGCTCTTCACACACTCGAAGAATGCCTTAGGGTTTTCCTTAATCCTGTCTGCCAGGGCCTTCTCATGGCCCTTTCTGTGTTCCTAATTTCTTTCTTAAGCTCCTTCCTGCTAGCCTTATAATCTTCTGGATCTCTATCATTACCTAGTTTTTTTGAACCTTTTGTAAGCTCTTCTTTGTTTCTGGGGCATCTTCTGGGTGAGATGATACAACCTGTATGAAAAGGATGGGTTACACCTGAACCCAAGGGGGTCCAATATCCAAGCAGGCAGGTTTAAGAGAGCTGTTAGGGTGGGTTTAGACTAATTTCACAGGGGAAAGGGAATGAGAGTGATGGCGCGGGGGAGGTTAAGGAAGGGGAAAACAGAAATAAATCAAAGATAGCGTGCAACAAAGATGATGGAAAGGACAGGGAGGAGATGAGGCATAATCACAGCCAGTAAGATGAGTTAAAGGTCAGTAGAGGTGTGGAGCAGTTAAAATAGAAAGCAACAAATACTGGATTGAAAGTGTTGTGTTTGAATGCATGCAGCTTAAGAAATAAAATGGATGATCTTGAAATTCAGCTACAGATTGGCGAGTATGATGTTGTGGCCATCTCTGAAACTTAGCTAAAAGATGGCTGCCATTGGGAGTTGAATGTCCAAGGATATATGGTGTATTGGAAAGATGGGTTAGTAGGCATAGGGGGTGGTGTGGCCCTGTGTATAAGAAATAATATTAAATCATTAGAAAGTGATGAAATAAGAGCGGTAGGTGTAGAGTCTCTATGGGTTGAGCTAAGAAATGGCAAGGGTAAAAGGACCCTAATGGCAGTTGTATACAAGCCTCCAAACAGCAGTCAGGATGTGGATTACAAATTACAGGAGGAGATAGAAAAGGTGTGTCAGAAGGGCAATGTCATGATAATCGTTGGGGATTTTAACATGAAAGTGGATTGGGAAAACCAGGCCAGTACTGGACCTCCAGAGAGAATTTGCAGAATGTCTAAAAGGATGGCTTTTTAGAACAGCTTGTTGTTGAGCCCACTAGGGGATCGGCTGTGCTGGATTGGGTGTTGTGCAATGATCCGGAGGTGATAAGAGAGCTTATCGTTAAGGAACTCTTAGGGAACAGTGGTCACAATATGATCGAGTTCACTTTGAAATTTGAGAAGAAGAAACTAAATTCCAATGTGTCGGTATTTCAGTGGAATAAAGGAAATTACAATGGCATGAGAGGGGAACTGGCCAAGGTTGACTGAAAAGGGACACTAGCAGGAAGGACAGCAGAGCAGCAATGGCTGAAGTTTCTGCGAAAAATGAGGGAAGTACAAGACATATATATTACAAATAAGAAATTTTCGAATGGAGGAAGGACACTATCGTGGCTGACAAGTGAAGTCAGAGGCAAAGTAAAAGCAAAAAAGAGGGCATACAAGGAAGCCAAAGTTAATGGGAAGATAGAGGATTGGGAAGCTTTTAAAAACTTGTGGAAGAAAACTAAGAAGGTCATCAGGAAGAAAAAGATGAATTATGAAAGGAAGCTGGCGAGTGTGAGGGTAGATAATTCTCCTGGACCTGATGGAATGCACCCTTGGGTTCTGAAGGAAGTAGCTTGAGAGATTGCGGAGGCATTAACAATGGTCTTTCAAGAATTGATAGATTCTGGCATTGTTTCAGATGACTGGAAAATTGCAAATGTTACTACGCTATTTAAGAAGGGTGGGAGGCAGCAGAAAGGAAACTATAGACCTGCTAGCCTGGCATCAGTGGTTGAGCCCACTAGGGGATCGGCTGTGCTGGATTGGGTGTTGTGCAGTGATCCGGAGGTGATAAGAAGAGCTCACTAGATCTTACGAAAGGTTCAAAAAAACTAGGTAATGATAGAGATCAGTGGTTGGGAAGTTATTGGAATCGATTGTTAGGGATGAGATTATGGAATATCTGGAGGCACATGACAAGATAGCCAAAGCCAGCATGGTTTCCTGAAAGGAAAATCTTGCCTGACTAACCTACTGCAATTTTTTGAGGAAATTACAGCAGGGTAGACAAAGGAGATGTAGTAGATGTGGTGTACTTGGATTTTCAGAAGGCTGCACATGGGGCTGTTTTGCAAGGTAAGAGCCCATGGAACTACAGGGTAGTTACTAGCATGGGTGGAGCATTGGCTGATTGGCAGAAAACAGAGTGTGAATAAAGGGATTCCATTCTGGCTAGCTGCTGGTTACCAGTGGAGTTCCATAGACATAGACATACTTCATTGATTCCGAGGGAAATTGGGTTTTGTTACAGCTGCACCAACCAAGAATAGAGCATAAATATAGCAATACAAAACCACAAACAATCAAACAACTATATGCAAACTATGCCAGATGGAAATAAGTCCAGGACCAGCCCATTGGCTCAGGGTGTCTGACCCTCCATGGGAGGACCTGCAAAGTTCGATGTCCACAGGCAGGAACAACCTCCATGATGCCCAGTGTTGCATCTTGGTGGAATATGGCTGGAATCCAACAGCAAAGAGTTCAATATCCGGGCTACAATCACATTCCTCAATCGTAATATGACCAGGATTGCACCATCTGTTGTTAGCCAGAGCGGCAAGCCCCCCTCCTTTACGCTTACCGCTGTCAGTGCACTTCTGGTCAGCCCTAATGGTCTGGAAGCCCTCCATGGAAACGTTTTGGTCGGGTATGTCCACGTGCAGCCACGTTTCAGTAAAACACGTAACACTGCTTTCCGGAAATATTCTCTGACACCTGGCTAACGCCATCAACTCGACCATTTTATTACCCAGCGATCTCACATTGCCCATAATGAGAGAGGGAAGACACAGCTTATAACTCCTCTTCTCCATAAGTCTCTGTTGTCTCGACCTGGTCCTCTTTCCTCGCCTTTTTGATTCCCCGTCTGCATCCTCAGTGTGTTTTCCTCCAGATTTCAGCTGGGGTGTCCACTACTCTGTTCGCTAAACCGGCCGGCATAAGCGCAATCAGCTGGTCCCTGGAATAAACAATGCGACCATACTGCTGCCCCGCTAATGAGATGTGTCCGAATGTAACTATTTCCAGTGCTAAAAACCCATATAAAACTCTCCGCCAGCATGTTAGAGAGGGTGCAGCTTCAACGTGTTACCATGGAAAAAAAATACAACAGCGTAAGTTAAGAAAGTAAGAAGAAAAAAAGTAAGAAAACTAGTCGGAGCGGCTGTTTCAGGCTGCATGCACAACCGGCGCATGCACACTGACATGGGTAGGTGTTGGGACCGCTGCATTTTACGGTGTAAGTCAGTGATTTGAACTTTGGGATTAATGGATTTGTGGCTAAATTTGCCAATGATACAAAGATAGGTGGAGGAGCAGTTAGTGATGAGGAAAGAGGGAGCCTGCTGAGAGGCTTAGATAGTTTAAGGGAATGGGCAGAGAAATGGCAAATGAAATGCAGTGTTGGAAAGTGTACGGTCATGCATTTTGGTGGAAGAAATAAATGGGCAGACTGTTATTTAGATGGAGAGAGAATACAAAATGCAGTGATGCAAAGGGACTTGGGAGTCCTTGTGCAGGATACCTAAAAGGTTAATCTCCAGGTTGAGTTGGTGGTGAAGAAGGCGAATGCAATGTTGGCATTCATTTTTGAAGGTATAGAATATAAGAAGCATGGATATGATGTTGAGGCTCTATAAACACTTGTGAGACCACACATGGAGTATTGTGTGCAGATTTGGGCTCCTTATTTTTAGAAAGGATATACTGACATTGGAGAGGATTCAGAGAAGATTCACGAGAATGATTCCAGGAATGAAAGGGTTGCTGTATGAGGAACGTCTGGCAGCTCTTGGGCTGTATTCCCTGGAATTCAGGAGAATGAGGGGGATCTTATAGAAACATTCCGAATGTTAAAAGGTCTGAACAGGTTAGATATGGCAAAGTTATTTCCCATGGTAGGAAATTGTAGGACAAAAGGGCACGACTTCAGGATTGCAGGATGTCCATTAAGAACAGAGATGCGGAGAAATTACTTTAGTGAGAGGATGGTAAATCTGTGGAATTTATTGCCACGAGAGGCTGTGGAGGCCAAGTCATTGGGCACATTTAAGGGAGAGATAGATAGGTTCTTGATTAGCCAGGCCATCAAAGGGTATGGGTAGAAGGCAGGGGAGTGGGGATGATGGGAAGAATTGGATCAACGCTTGATTGAATACCAGAGCAGACTCAATGGGCTGAATGGCCTATTTCTCCTATATCTTATGGTCTTATGATTGACTTGCATGATTTATATCAATATTGCAATCACCATGATAACTATCCAATCAATACTGTTGGTTTATAAGGCCATGAGTATGGTCAATCTATTTATAGATATTGATTGCAGTGCATCCTTGCTTTTATTATTGACATGAAAGCAAAGATGCACTGCTGAGGCTTGATAAATTGTTGGTCAAAGCATATTTGGAGTATTGTGAGAAACTTTGAGCCTGATATCTAATGAGATGTGCTAGTCTTGGAGAGGGTCCACAAGAGGTTCTCAAGAAGGTACCCTGGAATGAAAAGCACAACAAATGAGTATTTTAAACACAAAATAATCTGCAGATGCTGGGGTCAAAGCAACACTCACAACAAGCTGCAGGTCGGGCAGCATCCGTGGAAAAGATCGGTCGACGTTTCGGGCCAGAACCCTGAAGAAGGGTTCTGGCCCGAAACGTCGACTGATCTTTTCCATGGATGCTGCCCGACCTGCTGAGCTCCTCCAGCTTGAAATGAGTATTTTGTGTTTCTGGACTTGTTCTCAATGGAGTTCAGAACAGGTGGTGGGGTGGGGGGGCGTGGAGACTCTTTGAAACCTACCAGCTACTGAAAAGCTTGGGTAGAGTCGATGTAGAGAGGGTGTTCCCATTTGTAGAACAGCTTGGGATGTGATGGCATAGTGTCATGTGCCCCATGACGGGAATAAAGAACCAGCAGAAATAGAAAACACTTTGGAGTCCAGTATTGCTATAAACTAATAATATTTATTAGTAACTATGCAATACAGTAATATAAATGTAAATAAATCAAATGGGTTAGCAATGATTTTTTATATATGTGTGTGTAAGTAAATCAGTAAGTGTGGAAATATATGTATGAAAAAGCAAGCTTCTTTAAGTCTAGGGGTAAAAAGATACAGCCTTATGATGATGAGTAAAGTTCAGTTCAGTTCACTTGTGAGAGAGAGAGATATATTTGAATCTTCAGGTGAGCTGATGCCGTCAATCTTCTCATTGTCCTTCAAAATCCTTTAAAAGTCACCGACTGTGACTTTAACGAAGTGGACCGGTTTTCTGTCGTGGAGCTATCCCCCAGGCGAGGGTGGGACACATGGACAACTCCCCACCAGTCAGCCCCTTTTCCTTCTTTTCACTGCAAGAGCGATTTGATTGATCCGCCTGATCGCTCCTCCAAAACCCACTTTTTCTACGGGCACAACAATGCTCATTTGGTGTCCAAACATGTGTCTGAGGTCTGTATCATCTGACCTCCTATTTATCTCACTGTACTGGGTACCACCTGTCATTCAAGTAACTCCTCCTTCCTCTCTGAAGAAATGCACAAGCAGGCGAACTGTCCTTGAAGTAATATCAACAACCTGCCTTCGGTCACCATAGCAACTTTTGAGCTGCTCAGTGCTGTCTCCAAACCCAACTCAGTAGAATTCTGAAGTTTCTTCCAGTGCCTTAAAATGACAGTCCAACCGTTAGTCTTTGTCTCTCTCTCTCTCTTTTACAAACAAGCCATTGGTGGTAAGTAACTCTCTGTCTCTCTTTTCAAAACAACAGTTAGTAGGGGTACTTCAGGATCCCCTCACAATAGCATCAGAATAAAGGGACATCTCTTTAAACTGAGATGAGGAGGAATTTCTTCCACCTGGTGAGTGGTGAATTTCTGGAATTTGTTGCTATAAAGGACTATGGAGGCCAAGTCATTGGGTGTGTTTAATGGCCTAGAGATGCTGCCTGGCCTGCTGCGTTCACCAGCAACTTTTATGTGTGTTGCTTGAATTTCCAGCATCTGCAGAATTCCTGCTGTTTGGGTGTGTTTAATGCAGAGATTGATAGATTCTTGTTTCAGGGTTAATGAGAGAAGGGGGATGGAGAAGTTGGTTGAATTTTTAAAAAAAACACCAAGATTGAATGGTGGAGCAGAGTTGATGGGCTGATTGGCCTAATTCTGCTCCTAAATCTTGCCTCATGTTTTGCTTATATTTACATAGATTAGGGTAGGACTGAGCATGGTCAGGATAAAGTGAAAAACCTTGTGGTAGTAGCATTCCAAGATATTTTGTTTGTATTTTCAAGAAATACAATTAAATTCCAAAGTGAGTTTGTAAGAAGTTCTTCATTTATGTTATTAAATAACATATGTCTGTCACAGAAAATATTCTTTTCTGACTGAGTTCATGATTTTTTTGTATTGTAGAATATTCTCTTTAGTTATTAGTTCAAGGAAACATAGTTTTTCAACAATGCTGTATTTGTCTGTGTATCTGAGTTGTGGGTGCATGCATAAACAAAAATTTTACTGGACCATCAGCATTAGATAAGTCAGTGAAAACTGATAGTTCTTACCAGGAGTCCCCATTTTTCATAGCTATGCCCTCATAACTCTAAATGGTGCTGTAGAAATAGAGTATGATTTCAGTATCCAATTTTGTTACTGTCTTATAAATCAATCTATTTTGTTTGCGCAAGAAGCATTCTGTTCATCATATGGGCTGTTGGTAACAAAACAATTCTTGAAATTTCAGAAGTAAAATTCAGACCTGTATTCATTAGTTATCTGTTAAGTTTCCTTTAGATTTTATGTCAAAAATAACTTTGCGTTTTTTATTTGTTGCTTTAATGTTCTTTACAGCCAATTTTAGATTTCTTTTTGTGGCCATGTTCCAGATTTCTTCTACTATTGTTAAAGTTACTATGATTCTATGCCATGTAGAGGGAGCTGGCAATGATGCTAATTCCATAACAATTCTTCAAAAACGTGTGAAGAGGCAAGAAAATCTTCTACAGCGCTGCAAAGAGATGATTCATGTCCATAAGGAACGCTGTGCCCAGATGACCAACGAAAAGGAAGCCCTTCAAGAGCAATTAGATGAGCGCTATCAAGAGCTGGAGAAAATAAAGGTGAATTTAAAACCTGACAATCTTTCTCATCTCTGAATGCTCCTGCTCATCCCATCCAGACACAAAATAGTTTACTGGTTGATTGGTGTTCAATTACAGCATAATATTGAGTATTTCGCTCCTAATAAAATTATTTTGTAGTCAATGTGACTTGGTAGATTGGATTCAGAATTGGTGGTGGATGGTGTAATTCTAACAGGTGGTGTTCTGCAGAGGTCACATCTGGGATTTCTGTTTGTTATACATGTCAGTTATCTGAAGAAAAGTGATTGGCTGATTATAAAGATAGAGATGGCACAGGAATTGAAAGAGCGGTGGATTGTGAAGAAGGTTGTCAAAGCATACAACAGGGAATAGAACAGTTGCAGATTTGGCTGGAGAAATAGCAGTGGGTGTTCAATCAAGGAAAATGTGAGGTATTAATCTTTGAGAGGTTAAATGCAAGGAGGAAGTATACAGTAAATAGCAGGACCCTTAAGAACACCAATGTACAAAGGCATCTTGGGTCTAAGTCCATTACTGTCTAGAAGTGGCAACAGAAATAGTCAAGGTAGTAAAGAAGGCATGTGGCATACTTACCTTCACTGGTCAGGATGTTGTGTACAAAAGTCAGGAAGTCATGTTGCCGCTGTATAAATCTTTAGTGGTCAGGGATAGTAACCACGGCTGCAGGAAAGGAGGAAGTCATGGGGGGATTGTCTACTGAGTCATTGTGGGTTGAAGTTAGAAATGGGAAGGGGCAATAACTCTGAGTGGGCAAGGCAGATTCTGGAACAGTGCCACAATAGTAGGGTTGGGTGATTTTAACTTTTGGAATAGTTATTGGCATCTCCTTAGACAAGGGGTTTAGATGGGATGGAGTTTGTTAAGTGTGTTCAGGAAGGTTTCCTATGCAATAAGCCAACTAGAGGAGAGGCTGTTCTTGATCTGGTATTGGGAAATGAACCTGGTCATGTGTCAGGTATCAGTGGGAAAGCATTTTGGAGGTAGGGATCACAACACTTATTGCCTTCACCATAGTGCTGGAGAGGGATAGGAGCAGACAGTTTGGGAAAGCATTTAATTGAGGTAGGGGGAAATAGGTTATTAGGCAGGAACTTGAGAGCATAAATTGGGAGCATATGTTCTCAAGGAAGTGCACAGCAGAAATATGGCAAATGTTCAGGGAAAATTTGCATGGTGATCTGCTTAGAAGTATGGAAAGGATGGTAGGGTAAAAGAACAGTAGTGTACAAAGGATATAGAAAATCTAGTTAAGAAAAGAAAAATTTACAAAAGGTTCAAGAAACTAGGTACTGTTAGAGCTCTAGAAAATTACAAGGATGCCAGGAAGAAGCTCAAGAATGAAATTAGGAGAGTTAGAAGGGACTATGAGAAGGCCTTGGCAAGCTGAATTAAGGAAAATGCCAAGACATTCTACAAGCATGTGAAGAGCAAGAGGATGAGCTGTGTGAGAATGGGACCAATCAGGAATGAGAGTGGAAATGTGAATGGAGCCAGAGGAAGTAGCGGAGGTACTTAGTGAATACTTTGCTTCAGTATTCACCAGTGAAAAGGACCTTGGCAATTGTGGGGATGACTTGCAGCAGACTGGAATGCTAGACATTAAGAAAGAGGATTCGTTGGAGCTTTTGAAAGATATTAAGTTAGATAAGTCACCAGGACCGGCTGAGATATATCCCAGGCTACTGTGGGGAGTGAGGGAGGAGGTTGCTGAGCCTCTGGCAATGATCTTTGTATAATCAATAGGGACGGGAGAAGTATCAGAGGATTTGAAGGTTAAAAATATTGTTCCCTTGTTCAAGAAAGGGAGTAGAGATAACCAAGGAAATTATAGTCTTAATTCAGTGGTGGGCAAGTTGTTGGAGAAGATCCTGAGAGGCAGGATTTATGAGCATTTTGAAAGACGTAATCTGATTAGGAATAGTCAGCGTGCCTTTGTCAGGGGCAGGTCATGCCTTTTTAACCTGATTGAATTCTTTGAGGATGTAACAAAACACACTGATGAAGGTAGAACAGTGGATGTAATGTATATGGATATCAGTAAGGCATTTTCTATGTGAGGCTCATTCAGAAAGTAATGAGGCATGGGATCCAAGGAGACCTTGCTTTGTGGATTCAGAATTGATTTGGCCACAGAAGGCAAAGGGTGGCTGTGGGTAGTTCTTATTCTGCATGGAGGACGGTGACCAGTGGTGTTCCACAGGACCCTCCTCTTTGGGATTTTTATAACTGACCTGGATGAGGAAGTAGAAATGTGGATTAATAAGGTTGCTGATGACAGAAGTTGGAGGTGTTATGGATAGTCTGCAGGGTTGTCAGAGATTACAGTGGGGCATCAATAGGACGCAGAACTAGGCTGAGAAGTGGCAGATGGAGTTCAACCCAGGTAAGTGTGAAGTATTTCATTTTGGTGGGTTAATTTTGAAGACAGTATATAATATTAATGGTAAGACTCTTGGCAGTGTGGAGGATCAGCGAGATCTTGGGGTCCGTATCCATAGGACACTCAAGGCTGCTGTGCAGGTTGACAGTGTTAAGAAGGTGTATGGTGTTTTGGCCTTCATCAACTGTGGGATTGAGCTCAGGAGCCGTGAGGTAATGTTACAGCTATATAAGATTTTAGTTATACCTCACTTGGAGTACTGTGTTCAATTTTGGTCACCTTATTACAGGAAAGATGTGAATACTACAGAGAGACTGCAGAGGCGATTTACAAGGATGTTGCCTGGATCGGAGAGCAGTTTAGTTGAACTTGAGCTTTTCTCCTTGGAGCGACGGAGGATGAGAGGTGACCTGACAGGGGTGTATAAGGTGATGAGAGGCATTGATCATGTGGATAGCAAGAGGCTTTTTCCCAGGGCTGAAATGGCTAACACGAGGGGGCATAGTTTTAAGGTGCTTGAAAGTAGGTATAAGGGGGATGTTGAACGTGACTGTGGAGCAAAGAAAAATGGAGCCCACGCAGGTGTACTTGAGTCTGGTGCACCAGCATCTTTTGCAGGTGTACTTTCTGGGTGTAAGTGACTGGACCAGACTGCAATGCACCAGAATGACTTTCAGTGTCAGGTCTGTCATGAAGTAAGTCAACATTGAATTGGAATTTGAACCAAGTCCTGGATAATGGCAGACATAAATGAAGCCAGTCTCTATTTGTCTCAATTACCTCAAATTGGGCACAGCATAGATCCTCTTCTAATTTTCAGCCCAAAGAGCCAAGTCCAGGTGTGTGGTCTGGACATTGCCCTCGAGTTCTGCAAGGTCTTGAAAATTTGTATTAAAATATGTGCACCTAATTTTGCATCTTGTCAGAGAATTGTTAACTTTCTTTAGCTGTTCAGCCAAGTTAATAATATAATTATAGCTGGGTATTAGAAATCTTCTTGACTTGAAGCCAACCAACAATAATTGTCGGAAAAGTAGTACAGAGGTTGCTTGATTACTTATAGCTTTTTTTGAGGCTTGCTAATGTGTGTTGCTATTTTGCTGTTGATAGAAAATTTAGATACATCTGAAATGAAATCGCATTTTACAAACTTGTGAAAATTTTGTGCGTAAACATGAGGAATTCTGCAGATACTGGAAATTCAAGCAACACACATCAAAGTTGCTGGTGAACTTGATGTGTGTTGCTTGAATTTCCAGCATCTGCAGAATTGGCCTGCTGCGTTCACCAGCAACTTTGATGTGTGAAAATTTTGTGCAATAGCATTTGAAGCCAAGTTAGTTCAGAGCATGAGGGGGAAGGACAGGGATATCTTTACTAGTTTAGTTTCCAAGTCTAGTGCCTTGGTATCTATGGGGGTCAAGGAATTTTGTGTGGAGAAGAACTACTGACAAGTTGGTCAAACAGCTTGTAACTTTGTTATAAATTCCATCGACAATATCAAGCAATGTTCATTTTGTTTTCAGGATCTGCAGACAGCTGAGAAGACGAAACTGATTACTCAGCTTCGAGATGCAAAGAATTTAATTGAACAATTGGAGCAAGATAAGGTGAGCAGTAAGTATGGAAGGGAGTTGAATGTTTGAATGTGTGGCCATCCACCTCAGAGAAGCAGGAATAACAACGGATTCAATGGTGAGATTTGCTGGCGAATGACTGACCTTTGAACATTTCCATGTATCTTTTCGTAGATTTCATGTTGAAGTCTGGCGATTGGTCTGCTAGCTGCAATCTGAAATAATGAATTCCAGGCCTAACTAGATACCTTCGTAGGAAGTAGGTTTGGGGTCCAATAGTTCCTGTCAAAAAATTTAGTTCAAAGTAAGTTCATTATTGAAGTATGTATAATGATCATGAAAAAACAACGTAACATTCATTGGACATGTGATTAGGAAAGAGGAGTTAGAATGCACAGTAATTATGGGAAAGATTGAAGGGAAGAAAGCAAAAGGAAGGCAAAGGCAAATGATGATGGAGACAGCAATGAATACCAATGATTTGATCCACTTGCCCGTAACAGGAGTGTGTGGGCCATGGCAGTCAAAACTCAATCTGGGCATGCACCTGATGATGATGATGATGTCACTACATACTACCTTGAAATTCATTTTCTTGCTGGCATTTAGAGGAAAATAAAGAAATACAGTAGAAATTTATGAAAAACTATACATAAGCAAAGACTGACAATTTGCAAAAGAAGACAAAATGTGTAAATAAATAAGACAGAACATGAGTTGCAGTCTTTGAAAGTGAGTCTGTAGGTTGTGGAGTCAGTTCATCGTTGAGGTGAGTGAAGCTTTGCATGCTTGTTCAGGAGCCTGATGGAGAGGGCTTTGCCTGTCATGGACAGGGCTGTATCCACCACATTTTGTAGACTTTTATGTTCCTGGTTATCGGTGTTTCTATACCAAGCCATGATGCTACCAGTCAGGATACTCCCCATTGTGTATCTATCTATAAATGATTGTCAAAGTTTTAGATGAGGTGCAAGCTTCTAAGAAAATAGGCGCTGTTGTGCTACCTTCATGATGGACTTGCATGCTGGTTCCAGGACGGATCCTCTGGTATGGTAACGCCAAGGAATTTAAACCTACTGATGACTCCACCTCCATTTCCCCTAATATGGACTGGCTCATGTAACTGGCTTCTTCCTCCTATAGTCAATAATCGGTTTTCTGGTTTTGCTGATATTGAGTGAGAAATTGTTGTGGTACCAGATTTTCAGTCTCCCTCAGGTTTGCCAGTTTATTGATTTGTCGAACAACAATGGTGGTGTCAACAAACTTCATTATGGCATTGGAGTTGTACTTGTCCACGCAGTCATAAGAGTTGAATTGACTTTATTTCTTACATTCTTCACATACATAAGGAGCACAAATCTTTAAGTTACGTTTCCACCTTAAAGCAAATTATAGTAATTTGTAATAAATGGTTTGTACGGTAAGAAATACAACAGAGCAGTCAATTTAGCTTAGAAATACAATTATATCGGCGTGAATTAAGCAGCCTGATGGCCTGATGGAAGGAGCTGTCCCGGAGCCTGTTGGTCCTGGCTTTGATACTGTTTCCTAGATGGTCATAGCTGGAACAGTTTGTGGTTGGGGTGACTCAGGTCCCCAATGTTACTTTGGGCCCTTTTTATGCACCTGTCGCTGTAAATGTCCTGAATAGTGGAAAGTTCACATCCACAGGTGCGCTAGGCTGTCCACATTGCTCTCTGCAGAGTCCTGTGATTGAGGGAAGCACAGTCCCCATACCAGGCAGGGATACAGCTAGTCAGGGTGCTCTCGGTTGTGCCCTTATAGAAAATCCTGAGCATTTGGGAACTTGCGCTAAACTTCTTCAGCCGTCTGAGATGAAAGAGGTGCTGTTGTGCTTTTTTCACCACACAGCCAGTACGTACAGACTACGTGAGGTCCTTGGTGATGTGTATACTGAGGAACTTGAAGCTGTCCACCCTCTCAGCCCCAGATCCATTGATGTCAATAGGGGTTAGCCTGTCTCCAATCCTGCTGTAGTCCACAACCAGCTCCTCTGTTTTTGTGATGTTGGGGGGGGGGGGTGTTTTCTTGACACCACTGTGTCAGGGTGATGACTTCTTCTCTGTAGGCTGCCTTGTTATTATTTGAGATAATATGTAGTATCGTCAGCAAATTTAATTAGCAGATTGGTGCTGCAAGTGGCGACACAGTCATGCGTGTACTGAGATTTACGGAGGGGGCTTCGGAGACAGCCCTGGGGGGGCTTCTGTGTTGAGGTGAGCGAGCCCACTCTTACCACCTGCCGGTGATCTGACAGGAAGTGAGTATAACAGGGTGCTAAGCACACAGCCTTGTGATGCACCTGTGCTGATGGTGATTGGTGAAGAGATTTGGTTGCCAATCCATAGTGACGGGGGGTCTGCAAATGTGGAAATAGAGGATCCAGTTGCACAGGGAGGTATCATGGCATGGAGATCACAGAACTTCTTATAAATTTTAAAATCTAGCAGTAAACACCTCACTTTATTTTAAATAACGTTCTAGCAATCATTGCTTTGTTAACTGTAAATGTCAAATATCCTTAATTATATGAACAGAAGGTTCAATGTAAATACCAAATTAGTTGTAGCAGTTCTACAAAATCTGATTGCAATTTGCATTGAACTAGTTATTGTAGTCTGTCACCCAGGGTTGTGGTCAGCTTGTTCCCACTCCAGTTCTGTGGATTGTATGCTAGCTGAATGTGGCACTCTGCAACACTCAGTTCCTATTGAAGAGGCTTTTGCCTAGTACTTTCCGTAATGCTTTTTTAAAAGATTTTCATTTGTTACGGTGCAGGGATCCCATGAGTCAGTGTCGATGTAACAAATGTCCCACAAGTTTTCTTACTTTGTTGGAATTTGGAGTAGAGTGTTTGTGTTGGTGGATTGGGCTAAAGCATATTGATAATGGGGTATACCCAATGTTGTTGGTGGAAACTGGTTAGAACCTCAGTGCTAGAGATATTGATTTGCAGAAGTGTGACCATTGGTTTGTCCAGTCTTCCAATTAATATTGGAGTTTTGTGGTGACTACATTGGTTTTCCTTTAACGTTTCAAGATGCTGAATTCAGTTGCTGTTACTGAGTAAGAATCAATACTGCTTAATCTTCCAGATGCTTGCTGTCAGCCCCAGCCTCTTGGTGATCCCTGTAAAATTGATTAAGCAAATAAAACCATGGAAGACCTGACAGCTTGCCAGCTTCGGACTTTATTTCTTTTCCTTTCTGTGTACTACCTTTAAAATTCCTTTTGGAAGTAATTAATGCTTATGTGAACAATTATTTACAACTAATCTCCGTATTACCTAAAAACAGATGGACATGTGCAAAAGATGAACTAAGAGTGATTTAACCAGATGTTTTTTTGCCCCCTCAGTTCCTCCATGTGCACAAATATTCTGTTTTCTAACCAGAGCTCTGGGCATCTCAGGTTTATTTGGCTTATTGCAGTACATCTTGCTTACATGCATTTAGCCTCTTGTGTTGCTATTTAAGCCTTAGACATCTGTGGAATTCTCTTACTGATCACATCTGTTACTGTGCATTACGTGAGGACTCTGTGAAGTATCCACTCTGATTTTTTGCTCAGTGGGACCTGGAATAGACAGACCTCATTGATTTCAAGGGTGTTAAGGGCTACAAATTAAGGAAGTAGAGGGTTGGGTGGGCAATATATTTTAATTATGTATAAATTTCTGAATGTTTGTAAGTAACTATTTTTTTTTAACTTAACTATTTAGGATGAGCGTAGTTGAAATGTCAGTTTGGGCAATTGGTGTGGTCCTCCTGAAGGACAAACTCAAAGCAGGACAACGCAGTTGCAGGCCCTTCAGTCCAATAAGCTCATGCCTACCTTGGTGCTCACTCAACTGCTCCCAATTTCTTGTAATCAGCCCATATCCCTCTAAGCCCTGGCCGTCTATGTGCTTCTTCACATAGAGCACAGTACAGGGTCTTTAGCCCACAATGGTGTGCCAACTGTTTAGCCTACTCCAAGATCAATCTAACACTCTCTGCTATGTAGCCCTCCATTTTTCTTTGATCCACGTGCATATCTTACGAATCCCATAAAAGGGATCTGAGGAGCTTTTTTAGTAATTCATTTAAACTGCATTTATTTCTATAGAAGAGGCTCAACACGTCAGCTGGATGAACTTGGGACATGGATTGGCTCTGGGAACTGGGATGTTATAGCCATAAAAGAATGATGGCTGAGGGAAGGGCTGGACTGGCAGCTCATTGTCCCAGGATACAAATGCTATAGGTATCACAGGCATGCAGGTAAAAGAAGAGGAATTTGTCTTGATGAAAGAGGACATAGCAATGCTCCTGAGAAAAGATAATTTTGGGGAATTTTCTAGTGAGGCAATATAGGAGAAAATTAGAAACAAGGAGGGGATGATTAATCTGGAATTGTATTCGAGGTTGCAACCAGTTGTGAACATAATACTGTAATTTTAGTAGGAGATTTTGATTTCGGGGTCAACTCCTTGGATGGAGTGGAATTTGTCAAAAGTGTGCAAAGAAGCTTCCTTTATCGATATACTTGGGACCTACCAGAGAGGATATAACTGAGGGTTGAGTAGAGGAAGTGTCTTTTCGTGAGCACCATGGATCCAGTGACAGTAATTCTACTAGGTTTTAAAAACTTACGGAGAAGGATATGACTTGTTCACAGGTTAAGGTCCTGAATTGGGCAGAGAAAATTATGGAGCTATTGGGAAATATCTTGCAGTAGTTTATTGGGTGAGATTAATTGCATAGAAAGGAGCATCTGTTAACAGTGGGAGGATTTCAAAAGGTTGATGTCAGGAGAGAAAATTTAAAATATGAATGTAAGCTCCCCAATAAAAATAAGTGGACACCAAACGTTTTTCATATATATAAAAAATACAAGAAACAAGAATAGACATTGGACCGCTGGGAAATGACACTGGAGAGGCAATTATGAGGACCAAGAAATGGCAGACGAAATTAATAGAGTTTTTATATCAGTTTTCACTCTGGCCTCTATGAGGTGGAATGTGAGGTGAGTATTACATCTTAATGGTCTAGGGAAGCATTCAGCTATCATTTAAGAGTTTGGTGGAAACTGTCCTTGAGTATGGTGGTCTGCCTGATGATAAGGGAAGAAAAGCAAGAATGTCCAGCTGGCTGCTTTACAGTGGCAGTGAGGTGCAGACAGTCCATGGAGGGGAGGCTGGTTCCTGTGGTGTGCTGAGCTGTGTCTGCAGTTTCTTGTAGTCCTGCTCAGAGTAATTGCCAGACCAATCAGAATCAGGTTTATTATCACTGATATACATTGTGAAGTGTGTTGTTTTGTGACAGCAGAACAGTGTAAAACAAAAAAATTATATATGGTTATCTCGATAAGACACTTAAAATTTGTGAGGATCAAAGGGGACATGCCAAATTTCTTGAGCCTCCTGAGGAAGTAGAGGTACTGTTGAGCTTTCTTGGACATGACTTCAACATGGTTGGACCAGGAAAGGCTGTTGGTGATGTTTACTCCTTGGATCGTGAACTCTTGACTCTAGCACCATTGATGTAAACAGGAGCATGCATGTAGCCATCCCCCTTCCTGAAATCCATGGCCAGCTCCTTTGTTTTGTTGACATTGAGGGGAAGGTTGTCATGACACCATGTCACCAGGCTCTGTTTCTCCTTTCTCTACTCCAATTCATTGTTATTTGTGTTTCAACCCAGTACTGTGGTGTCATCTGCAAACTTGTAAATGGTGTGAGAGCAGATCCTGGTTATGCAGTTGTGAGTAAAGTAAGGGGCTGAGGATGCAATCGTGGGGCATCAGTATTGAGGATAATCATGGCAGAGGTGTTGCTGCTTATCCTTATTGATTGCGGTCTATTGGTCAGCAAGTCAAGGATCCAGTTTGAAAGGAGATTAAAGATTAGCTTTTTTAAACGCAAACAACAGGAATTCTGCAGATGCTGGAAATTCAAGCAACACACATCAAAGTTGCTAGTGAACGCAGCAGGCCAGGCAGCATCTGTAGGAAGAGGTGCAGTCGACGTTTCAGGTCCTGACGAAGGGTCTCGGCCTGAAACGTCGACTGCACCTCTTCCTACAGATGCTGCCTGGCCTGCTGCGTTCACCAGCAACTTTGATGTGTATTGTGTAAAGATTAGCTTTATTTGTCACATGTACATCAAAACATACAGTGAAGTGCATCATTTGGGTCAAATCAGTGAGCATTGTGTTAGGGGCAACCTGCAAGAGTCATCACGCTTCTGGCGTCAGCATAGCATGCCCACAACTTATTAATTCTAAATCTTTGGAATATGGGAGGGAACTGGAGTGCCCAGAGGAAACCCATGCAGGGGGTGTTGAGTCCCATGTTTAAAAGTGTGGAGATGAATTTATTTGGAGTTATAGGCAATAGGTGGTATATTCTGTGGAGAACGTAATAAAAAAAATTACAGGGGGTCTTGTGTAGTTACGTATGTGAGCTGAGGATTGGTAAAACTTTTGTGGTAATTTTTATATACAAGCTGTCATCATATTAAACCAGTGCATTGAACCAGACCTTCCAGGTTGGAGGAAGCGCGGCAGGTGAAGGAGCGAGTGCGGGGATTGGCTGAGAAGGAGCGGCTGATTTAAAAAGCCGGTTGTGAGCAGCGAGCTAACCAGACCTTCCAGGTCGGAGGAGGCGAGGCAGGTGAAGCTAATTACTCAAATTATCAGCTAATATAAGCAAGGCTCGCTGTAGGGGAGTGGCCTGTCGGGGAGCGGCCTTGTCGAGGGAAGTGCCTTGTGAGAAAAGTGCGAGTCTTTGGCTCCAGAGTCTTCGGCGAGGAGACTACGCCACAGTTGGAGAGGGGGAGAAGTGGTGAGGAAATGACTGCTAGGCTGATTCAGTGTGCTGCGTGCATGATGTGAGAGGTCACAGACACTGATGGTGCCTCAGGGTCCTACACCTGCGGAAAATATGTCCAGATTCAGCTTCTGAAGGACCGTGTTGCAGCACTGGAGAGACAACTGGATGACGTTAGGTTAATCTGGGGGAACGAGAGTTTTCTGGACAGGACCTACAGTGAGGTCGTTACACCCAGGATACAGGAAGAGAGAAGGAGGACGTCGATGAGCAAGGAAAGGATGTTCGAAGTACAGGAGACCCCGGGAGATGTGCCTCTCGTAAATAGGTTCTCCCTCTTGGAAGCTGTCGGGACAGATTCAGTGCCAGTCTGAGAGGCGGACGGGTCTGCGAGTCAACAATTGGCGCTGAGGCAAAGCCAAGGAGACAGGTGTCAGGCAGAGCCGTGGTAGTAGTGGACTGCATAGTGAGAGGTTCAGAAAGGGGTTTCTGTGGCAACAGACGAGATTTAAGGATGGTGTGTTGCCTCCCTGGTGCCGGGATCCAGGATATCACGGACCGATTGCAGGGAATCCTCAAGGGTGAAGGTGAACATCCAGAAGTGGTGGTGCATATCGGCACAAATGACGTGGGGAAGAAGAGGAAAGACATTCTACAGTGCAACTTCAGAGAACTCGGAAGAAGGCTGAAAAGCAGGACTTCCAGGGTGGTTATCTCCAGTATGCTTCCAGTTCCCTGTGCTGGAGTGGTCAAGAATAGGGAGATAATGGATCTGAATGTGTGGCTGAGGAACTGGTGCAGGAAGCAAGGATTTACATTCTTGGACCACTGGGGTATGTTTCAGGGTAAGGATGAATTGTACAAAAGGGATGGGTTGCACCTTAATAAGTGGGGCACCAGCATTCTGGCAGGCAGGTTTGCCTCTGCAACATGGGTGTGTTTAAACTAAGTTGTGGGGGGGAGCAGGCGAACTGGAAATATAAGGATGGAGATAAAGGGAAAGTGAGAATAAGAAAAGTTAAGAATGACAGCAGAATAAACAGAGCAGAAAGCTCAAGAAAGGATCGTACGGTATGGCCAAGTGAAATAGGAATTGGTATGGGAGGTGAGGGGAGTAGTGAATTAAAAGTATTGTATATGAATGCACGGAGTATAAGAAATAAAGTGGATCAGCTTGAGGCACAGTTGGAAATTGGTAAGTATGATATTGTGGGAATAACAGAGACATGGCTTCAAGTGGCCAGGGTCTGGGAAATGAATATTCAAGGGTACACGTCCTGTCGAAAGGACAGACTGATGGGCAGAAGGGGTGAGGTGGCTCTGTTGGTGAGGAATGATATTCAGTCCTTTGCGAGGGGGGACATAGAATCAGGAGATGTAGAGTCAGTATGGATAGAACTGAGAAATTCTAAGGGTAGAAAGATCCTAATGGGAGTTATCTACAGGCCCCCAAACGGTAGTCTGGATGTAGGATGTAAGTTGAATCAAGAGTTAAAGTTGGCATGTCACAAAGGTAATACTACAGTGTTATGGGAGACTTCAACATGCAGGTAGACTGGAGGAATCAGGTTGGTACTGGACCCCAAGAAAGGGAGTTTGTGGAGGCCCTCCGAGGTGGATTCTTAGAACAGCTTGTACTGGAGCCTACCAGAGAGAACGCAATTCTAGATTTAGTGTTGTGCAATGAACAGGATTTGATCAGGGACCTCGAGGTAAAGGAGCCATTAGGAGGTAGTGACCATAATATGATAAGTTTTAATCTACAATTTGAGAGGGAAAAGGGAAACTCGGAAGTGTCAGTATTACAGTTGGGCAAAGGGAACTATGGTGCTATGAGGGAGGAGCTGGCCAAAGTTTAATGGAACAATACCCTAGCAGGGATGACAGTGGAACAGCAATGGCAAGTGTTTCTGGGAATAATGTGGAAGGTGCAAGATCAGTTCATTCCAAAGAGGAAGAAAGATGCTAAGGGGAGTAAGGGGAGGCCATGGCTGACAAGGGAAGTAACGGACAGTATAAAAATAAAAGAGAAGAAGTATAACATAGCAAAGACGAGTGGGAAGCCGGAGGATTGGGAATCTTTTAAAGAGCAACAGAAGGTAAGTAAAAAGTAATACGCGGAGAAAAAATGAGATACGAAGGTAAACTAGCCAAGAATATAAAGGAGGATAGTAAAAGCTTCTTTAGGTATGTGAAAAGGAAAAAAATAGTTAAGACCAAAATTGGGCCCTTGAAGACAGAAGCGGGTGAATTTATTATGGGGAACAAGGAAATGGCAGATGAGTTGAACAGGTACTTTGGATCTGTCTTCACTAGGGAAGACACAAACAATCTCCCAGATGTAATAGTGGCCAAAGGACCTAGGGTAATGGATGAACTGAAGGAAATTTATATTGGGCAGGAAATGGTGTTGGATAGGCTGTTGGGTCTGAAGGCTGATAAGTCCCCGGGACCTGATGGTCTGCATCCCAGGGTACTTAAGGAGGTGGCTTTAGAAATCGTGGATGCATTGGTAATCATTTTCCAATGTTCTATAGATTCAGGATCAGTTCCTGTGGATTGGAGGGTGGCTAATGTTGTCCCTCTCTTTAAGGGAGGAAGAGAGAAAACAGGGAATTATATAGACCGGTTAGCCTGACGTCAGTGGTGGGAAAGATGCTGGAGTCAATCATAAAAGATGAAATTACGACACATCTGGATAGTAGTAACAGGATTGGTCCGAGTCAGCATGGATTTACGAAGGGGAAATCGTGCTTAACTAATCTTCTGGAATTTCTTGAGGATGTAACTATGAAAATGGACAAGGGAGAGTCAGTGGATGTAGTGTACCTGGACTTTCAGAAAGCCTTTGATAAAGTTCCACATAGGAGATTAGTGGGCAAAATTAGGGCACATGGTATTGGGAGCAGAGTACTGACATGGATTGAAAATTGGCTGGCCGACAGAAAACAAAGAGTAGCAATTAACGGGTCCCTTTTGGAATGGCAGGCGGTGACCAGTGGGGAACCGCAAGGTTCAGTGCTGGGACCGCAGCTGTTTACAATATATATTAATGATTTAGATGAGGGAATTAAAAGTAACATTAGCAAATATGCAGATGACAAAGCTGGGTGGCAGTGTGAAATGTAAGGAGGATGTTATGAGAATGCAGGGTGACTTGGACAGGCTGGGTGAGTGGGCAGATGCATGACAGATGCAGTTTAATGTAGATAAATGTAAGGTTATCCACTTTGGTGGTAAGAACGGGAAGGCAGATTATTATCTAAGTTGAGTCAAGTTAGGAAAAGGGGAAGCGCAACGAGATCTAGGTGTTCTTGTACATCAGTCACTGAAAGCAAGCATGCAGGTACAGCAGGCAGTGAAGAAAGCTAATGGCATGCTGGCCTTCATAACAAGGGGAATTGAGTATAAGAGCAAAGACATCCTTCTGCAGCTGTACAGGGCCCTGGTGAGACCACACCTGGAATTTTGTGTGCAGTTTTGGTCTCCAAATTTGAGGAAGGACATTCTTGCTATTGAGGGAGTGCAGCGTAGGTTCACAAGGTTAATTCCTGGGATGGCAGGACTGTCATATGTCAAAAAATTGGAGTGACTGGGCTTGTATACTCTGGAATTTAGAAGGCTGAGAGGGGATCTTATTGAAACATATAAGATTATTAAGGGATTGGACACGCTGGAGGCAGGAAGCATGTTCCCGCTGATGGGTGAGTCCAGAACCAGAGGCCATAGTTGTAAGAATTAGGGGTAGGCCATTTAGAACGGAGTCGAGGAAAAACTTTTTCACCCAGAGAGTGGTGGATATATGGAATGCTCTGCCCCAGAAGGCTGTGGAGGCCAAGTCTCTGGATGCTTTCAAAAAGAGATAAATACTACTCTTAAAGATAGCGGAATCAAAGGTTATGGGGATAAGGCAGGAACTGGATACCGATAGTGGATGATCAGCCATGATCACAGTGAATGGCGGTGCTGGCTCGAAGGGCTGAATGACCTACTCCTGCACCTATTGTCTATTGTCTATTACCTAGATTTTAGACCATAAGACCATGAGATCGGTTTTGGGAGATCAAGCCAGTTTTGGATTTAGACAGAGTAAGACTGTGTTGGATATGAAACAGAGACCCAGAAGTACAAGTGCATACTTCTCTGAAAGCAGCGCCAAAGATAGAGGGGTAAAGAAGGTGTTTGGCGTGCTGGCCTTCAGTCCGGACATGAGTATATGAGTGGGGAAGTTATATTCCAGTTAGATAAGACTGCTTCTCGGATTGAGATTTTAATTTGGAACTGGGCCAATTCTGATGGCATTGGAATGGATCTGGCAGATGTGGATTGGGATATGTCAAAGAAATGGTTGGAAAGCGAGAGGCTTTCAAAGGTAGATATTGAGAGTCCAGAATCCCTTAGAGTAGAAGGCAAAGCTAATAGGTTCTGGAACCTTGGTTATTGAGGGATATTGAGGCCTTGGTAAAGAAAAAGAAGGTTGCACATATGAGGTATACGCAGTTAGATTCAAATGAGGTGCTTGAAGAGTATAAGACATGTAAGCAAACACTTCAGAGGGAAATCAGGAGGGTAAAACTGGACCTGAGGTTGCTCTGGCAGACAAGGTTGAAAGAATCCCAAGGGTTTGTATATCTATACTAAGACCAAGGGATAGTAAGGGACAAAATTGGTCCTCTTGAAGATCAGCATAGTCATCTCAACATGGAGCCAATAGAGATATTGTCATTTTGTTTTGCATCCACTTTTACTGTGGAGACAGACGTTAACTTTTGAACTGAAGCAAAACGGTAGTGAGGTCATGGACTGAATCTTGATTACAGAAGAGGAGGTGTTGTCTGGAGTTGAATTAAAATGAATAAATCACCAGGACTTAGCAAGATACCACCTTAGACCTTGTAGGAAGCTAGTGCAGAAATTGCAGGTGCCTGGGCAGAGATATTTAATAAGTTCTTGGTTATGGGTGAGGTGCCTGGAGGCTGGAGAATAGCTAATATAGTTCTGTTGTTTAAGAAAGGCTCTAAGAATAAGCTGGGAATATTCCCTCTAAAAAAAATATTTTTTACACTGCCTGACAACTGCACGGCACTTTAAATTAACATTATATAAAAGAAAATTCCAGCTATGCGGCAACAAAGGTGTCTGTGTGGGAGCATTTCAGTTACTACACAGCCACATACCCACGCAGCTTAGTGGGAACAGTGGCTGGGAAAATCTAGGCTAGTGAGCCAGACATCAGTTGTGGGTAAATTATTGGAAAATATTCTAAGGGAAAACAAGACCTGATTAGGGTTAGTCGACATGGCTTTGTGTGTGTTAGGCTATGTATAACTAATCTTAGATTTTTGAGGATATAAGCAAGAAGGCTGATCAAGGAAAAGCACTGAACGTTTTCTGCATGGACTTTCGGAAAGCCTCATACCCTTTCCCCATGATTCCCTGCAGTTCAGAAGGTTAAGTCACTTGGCATTCAGGATGAAGAAGCCAACTGGAACTAATATTTGCTTAGTTGGAGAAGATGGACAGTGGTAATGGATAGTTTTCCTTTTGACTGGAGAGCTGTGGGTCATGGTGTGCTGCAGAGGTTGGTGCTGGGTCTTTTGTTTATCATTTATATTATTGATTTGGATGATAATGTGGTAAACTGTATCAGCAGATTTGCAAATGATACCATGATTGAAGGTGTAGTATACATCAAGGAAGAATGGTTAAAACTTGCAGTATGATCTTGAATAGCGAGGAAACTGCTGAAAAATATCAGGTAGAATTAATGCAGACAAGTGTGAGGTGTTGCATTTGGAAAAACAAAGCAGATTATGAATTAGTGAATAGTAATGCTTGGAGGTATATGGTAGAAGCTTCATAAATTAGGGCATTGGATACTAGGGTCAGAATATTTTCTTGAAGTTGTGCAAGGCAATGAAGAGGTCAAATTTAGAGTATTGTGTGCACTTCTGGTCACCTACTTACAGGGAAGATATCAATAGGCTTGAAAGAATGCAGAGAACATCTAAAGGCTGTTGCTGGGAATTGAGGACCTGAGTTATAGAGAAAGGTTAAGTAGGTTAGGACTTGCAGAAATCCAAAGGAAATTTCAAATGTACTTTATTGCCTAGTAGGAGGCAAATGTAACTGCTAATAATCAAGTTTATAAGGTGGTAATTGCCAAGAAAGAAGTTCTTGAGGAATAACAATGTTTGCAAAAACAATTGAGCTAAATGGCCGGTTTTTATGCTCTGAATTCTAAGAATTAATAAATTACAGGGAATGGTGATTGCAGAGACAAAACGACAGATGCATGAAACATTAGAAATGAAAGAAGAAGAAATCTCTCAGCTTCGTGCAAGAATTCAGCAGTTCACTGGGCAGCGAGAAGACCTGCTGGAACAGAAAGAGAAATCTGACAGAGCTGGTAAGTAGTCCCTGCTGTGTTCTTCTATTTCATCCTCATTTTTAATTTTTTTTAATGTTAACATGCAAATATGTTCCTGCATAAGGCCCAGTAGCTTCAATTAAATGTATAAGTCAAACTTATTCCAGACCAATCCAGGAAACACATATGTAACAACAAATTTACATAGCTAGCAAATGTGAAATCTGAGCTTTGGTTGTTTTTTTTAAATCCCACTGTAATTTATATAGCCTTGTGAATGAGGTTACACACTCAAGCTTCACACACAAAGTGCTGAAGGAACTCAGCAGATCAGGCAGCATCTATGGAAATGAATAAACAGTTGACGATTCGGTCTGACACCACTTCCTTCATCAGGACCTCCAATCTGTGTTAGCTGTCACCTATGTAGAGGAGGCTACATCAGGAGCACTGGATACAGTAGATGACCCCAGTAGGTTCACAGGTGAGGTATTGCCTCACCCGGAAGGACTGCTTGGGCCCCTGAATGGAGGTGAGGGAAGAGGTGCACAGGCAGGTGTAGCACTTCTTCAGCTTGCAGGGATAGGTGCCAGGAGAATAGTAGGGAGAGACAAATGGACAAGAGAGTCATGGAGAGATTGATCCCTGGCAGAAAGCGTAGAGTAGGGGGCTGGTAAAAATGCGTTTAGTGGTAGGATCCCATACAGAATGGTGAGAGTGATGTGCTGTATGTAGAGGCTCATGGGGTGGCAGTTGAGAACAAGAGGAACTCTCCCTAAGGCAGTGGGAAGATAAGGTGAGGACAGGTGTTTGGGAAATGGAGGAGATGCAGGTGAGGGAAGCATTAATGGTAGAAGAAGGAAAACCATTTTTTTTGAAGAAGGGCATCTCTGATACCCTGGAAAGAAAAGTCTCATCAATGTCTGGTAATTTTTATATCCTTCCCCCTTCCTCTTCAATTTCCCTACTCCAGTACCCTGTTCACCTCTTTCCTTCTGCTCACCAGCCTATCACCTCCCCCGGTGCCCCTCCTTCCCTTTCTCCCATACTCCACTCTCTCCTCCTCCTACCAGATTTCTTCTTCAGCCTTTTACCCTTTCCACTTATCACCTCAAGCTGCTCCCACCCCCACCCATTCAGTCTTCACCTATCACCTTGTAGCTTGTGCTCCTTCCCCTCCCCCACCTTCTTATTCTGGTTTATCCCCTCTTCCTTTCTTGTGTTCATAATATGCAAGTTTGCTGTATAGTTCTGAGCTTAATACACCAATGCTCAATTGTAGGTAATTTTCACCATCCAGTACTACACAAAATGATATTCAAATATGACAAAGGCACAACCATTAATTTGAAGAACTTAGTACTTGCAGATATCTCTCACTCAATGGTCATTTACATCGTTTTATCATACATTTTTGGGCTCATTTTCTGTCATTGCAATTAATAGATACACAGTGTCAACTGCAAGTGGTCGCCTATCGTAGACTATTAAGTATTTCTTAAGACTCATAAATTCTGGAAGCATCAAGCTTAATAAATGTATTATTTTATTTTCCAATATACTGATAATAAATAATTCAATAAATCCAGTGAAACTCCATTAATCAGGCACATTTAGGACTTTGATGCTGCCAGGCTAGCAGATGTTCCCAATGTCATATGTCAATGTAAAATGTCAACACTATTAATTCATGTTTTAAAAAAATTGTACTCTGACAGTAGTGTTGCAGATAGATAGGGTGGGGAAGAAGGCTTTTGGCATGTTTCCCTTCAATCAGGGCACTGGATATACATGTTTGAGTGGATATTATGTTGCGGTTGTACAATATGTTGATGAGGCTACATTTGGTCACCTTGCTATAAGACACATGTCACTAAGCTGGAAAGACTGCAAAGGATATTTAAAGATGTTGTTGGGTCTTGAAAGACTGTGCTAAAGAGAGACTTTGAGTAGGTTGGGACTGTTTTCATTGGAACATAGAAGAATCAGGAGTGGTCTTGCAGAAGTGTAGAAATGATTGGGGCATAGAGTAAACTTGCATGGTCTTTTTCCCCATGGTTTGGGAGTTGAAAACTACACAGCATAGGTTTAAGTGGAGAGGGGAGAGATTTAATAGGAATCTAAAGGGCAACTTTTATACCCAAAGGGTAGTTTGTATAGAATGAGCTGACAGAGAAATGGTTGAAGTTGCAGCATTAACAACTGTTAAAAGGTTCTTGGCAGATGCATGGATGGGAAAAGGTGGGATGTGGGCCAACCACAGACAGTTGTGTCCAGCTTAGATGCAAATCTTGGTTGGTATGGACCATTTGGTCTGGTGGGCATGTTTCTTTGCTATATGACTATATGCAGTAAAATAGCAGTGAGCCTGATAAATATAAAGGGAACACAGGAAAAAGAGCCAGGTTAAGTTTAATGGAAGCATGCCAATTGTAGCTCCAGCCAATGGACAGTGTGGCATCTTAAACTCCCATGAATATATGGGGACTGTGTCAAAAGTTATTTGGTGAGCCAGCTGCCAAACAGTTGGGGACTTTTTATATTATTGTTTTGTCATGCAGAATCTTTTAATTTTTTGTGGCAAATCAGAGACTGGGGATTTTTGAAATATAATTTTATTATCTCATTTGAACAATGAGCATTATTACTGTGGGTTGGGTTGGAGTCTGACACATTGTGCAGAACATTTAACAGTTTTGCACATGACCAGGCCCTTTGTCACGAGGTCTGGGTTGACTATCATCATCATCACCATCAGGTGCCATGCCCAGTTTGAACTTTGACTGCCATGGCCTACACACTCCTGTTTCAGGTCAATTGGATCAATTCATTGGTATTCATTTCCAGTTCTCTGGCTGCTGTCTCCATCATCATTTGTCTTTGTCTTCCTCTTGCTTTCTTCCTTTCAACCTTTCCCATAATTACCGTGCATTCTAACTCCTCTTTCCTAATCACATGTCTAATGAAGTCATGTTGCCTTTTCATGATCTCATACATTATTTCTTTTTTTGTGCTTGCTCTGTTCATGACATCCTCGTTAGATATTTATTTCATCCATGATATTCTTTGCATCCTCCTCAAAAACCACATCTCTGCTGCTTCAATTCGTTTCCTCATGTTACTAGATATTGTCCAACATTCTGAGCCATATAACATAACTGGATAAACATAACATTTCAGTAGTCTGAGGTGGGTTGTCATGCCTAGTTTAGTGTTGGTCAGTATACTCTTCATTCTTGTCAAGGTGTCTTTTGCCATCCCTATTCTTCTTTTGATGTCCATGTCGCACCTGCCATCTGATGTCACCCAGCTTCCTAAGTAGCAAAAGTTCTGTACTTGTTTTATGTCTTCCCCGTTTATTCTCAGCCTGCAGATAGGATTCTCCTTCTTTTTGGATATCACCATACATTCTGTCTTTTTGCAATTGATAGATAGACCCATTTTTGCACTTTCTTCAACAACTATATCAATTAAGTTTTGTAGTTCTTCCTCCGTACTTGCAATTAACACTGTGTCATCTGCATATCTAAAATTATTGATGTTTTCACCGCCAACTTTGATACCCAAGATGTTTCTTTATTTTTTGTAATATTGTTTCACTGTACACATTAAATCGGGGAGAAAACACACCCTTGTCTAACGCCTCTCTTGATTTTCGTAAATTGACTCACTTCTCCATCTAGTCTTACAGCGGCAGTTTGTTCCCAGTACAGATTTCTGATTAGGCGGAGGTCTTTCGAATCTAGATCTAGAGTTTCCTGTAATATTTCAAATAACTTACTGTGTTTCACTTTATCAAATGCTTTTGTGTAGTCGATAAAACAAGCAAACAAATCTTTTGCACTTGATTAGCTCGCTCTGCTAGTACCCTTAACATCAATATCGCGTTTCTTGTGTCTTTCACAAAACCACATTGTTCTTTACCTATTTCAGCTTACTACCTTACTTTTAGCACTTGACATCAAAATTCTTTGAAGTATCTTAGTGATATGACTCATTAAACTTATGGTCCTATGTAATTCACATTCTATTGCTCCAGGTTTCTTAGGAAGAGTGATGAAAACTGACTATGCCAATCTAATTAATCCATCTGTCTGCAAAGGGTCCGTCACCCTGCCTTTAAATTTTCCCTCTTTCATCTTAAAGCCAAACTCTTGTCCTTGATCCTGGGATAAAAAAGACTATCTAGTCCTATCTATGCCCCTCATAATTTTAGTTGCTTCTATCAGGTTGCCTTTAAGCCTCTGACCCTCCAGGAAAAACAATCCAAGTTTATTCAACTTCACCTTATAGTTAATGTTCCCTAATCCAGGCAATAGCATGGTGAACTACTTGTGCACTTTCTCCAAAGTCTCCAAAGCTTTCCTGTAATGCAGCAACCAGAACAGCATATGGTATTCATAATGTGGCCTAACTGAAGTTGTATATAGCTGTAGTATGACTTTTTTGCTTTTATACTCTACATCCAGTAAAAGCAACTGTGCCATACACTGCCCTTGCCACCCTAATGAATCTGTAGGGTGAACTTTGAGGCCATGTACTTTCAAGCCCAAAGCCCTTGTGTTCCTAAGTGTCATGCCAATTACTGTCTATTTTCCCTGCCTACATTTCCAACTGATCTTGTTAAATACTTTGACATCCATCTCTCAACCCATGACGGTGCTAATTTTCATGTCTTTTGCAAAGGTACTAATCAGCCTACCAATATTTTCATTAGATCATTTTGACCATCAAAGCAGAGGTCCCACCACTGATCCTTGCAGAACATCACCTGTCATAGGCCTTCAGTCAGAAACACATCTCACCACTGCTCTCTGTTGTAAATGACCAAGAAGATTTTGAATGCAACCTGCAAAGTCTCCACGGATTTCAAGTGGTTTAATCCTCTGCATCAGCCTTACCACAATATACCTTATCAAAAACTTTAGTAAAGTCAGAGTATACAACATCCATTACTTTACCCTAATCAGCTTCATGACTGGCTCTCTACAAAGCCATTTTGACTATCCCTAAGAAGTCTATGCTTCACCAAATGGGAGTGGATCCTATGTTTTCTTTGTCCTTGAGTGGTCCTCCCCTCTTGTTTTTAATGTATTATAAAATGAGATTTTTTAAAATCCTGCCAATGGGTCTGGGCCTGAAACATTGATTGTAATTTTGTCCAAAGATGCTGCTTGACCTGCTGAGTTCCTCCAACATTTCCAGCATCTGTAGATTTTCTCTTGTTCATGTTTTCCTTAATTCTCCTCATCAAGAACATTTCGTGACCCCTTATAGTCCTCCTGATTTCCTGCTTGAGCTCTCCTTTCTTTATATTCCTCAAAAGTCCTGTCTGATTTTTGCTTCCTCAACCAAGCCTCACATACAGTTCCACTCATTTTATGGGAGATAGTTAAGATATCAGCTGAATGGATCTCTCTTGTTACAGTTTGCACTTATTTTTATTTATCCACCCGACCCTCCAAATAGGTCCTTCGAGTGAGCCGCACTGCCCAGCAATTCTTCCCCCCCATCCCCCAACCTGGAAATTAATCCTAGCCCAATCACAGGACAATTTACAATGACCAGTTCACCTACCAGTACTGTTGGAGGAAACCAGAGCACCCAGAGGAAACCCATGCATTCATCGGGAGAGCATACAAACTCCTTACAGGTAGTGCAGGGAATTGACCCTGGATCTTTGGTACTGTAAAGTGTTGTGCTTAACCACTACACCTTAAGTGCAGTTAGATTTAATTAAATAACGAAATATTTTTGCCTGTTATTTACCATTATAAATACAATAAAATTATTCCTTCTCCATACACCCACTTTTTGAATCTCATTGTACTGGACAATTGTTGTATTGTAGCACAGAAATTCTCTCATCAGTAATTGAATTTGTGTATCTTGAGCTTCTTCTGAAATTCTCAAGATTCAATGGCAATGATTTACACTGAAATAATGGTTTTAATGTCACATTAGAACTTCGATCATTCGGCATGCTCAGGACTTTGGCAATGCAGAAACATAGATGTACAGACAAATGGATGTAATTTCCATTAATACCCCAACACAATTATTTTTTATTGATGCTTAATACCTTGCACTGAATTTTCTAGTGAACCAGGTAAGTTTAAAAAAACGTGGGAGCTGGGGCTTCAGCAAGTGGAAAGGAAGCATGGGAATCAGAGTCTGGGTGAATGGAAAGGGGGCACAGGATCTGGGGTCCTGGTGAGTGGAAAGGGAATGTGGGAACCAAAGTACCCCCGAGTAAAAAGAGAGCACAGTAATTATCATCTGGTAAGCAAAAGGTAGAGCCATTACAGTTTCTGAATCATTGGATTGTAGATTATTGAAATTTTACTGTATTGCTGAGCATTATACTTGCTTAAAATGTCCAAATTCCAATGCAAACATCTACCCTATTAATCTGGCATTGATTCACTGATTCACTGTCCAATACTCGCATCAAGCTAAAAGTCATTAAGTGAAGATTGGCAGAACTGCTTGCTAATGCCCAAGGTGCAAAGATTTTGTTTAAAAAAAATCAAATTGTGAATTTTATTTCATTAACATATTGTAACCACTATATGGTTGCAATGTTCAATTAGCTTTGTCTTTTCATTATTTATCTCTTCATGTGTTGTATGCAAGTTTTACATATGTTTTGCTTTGTAATCTAACTCTTGTTAGTATTTGTTTAAATTTCTGGTGTTTTGCATTTAGTTTTATTTAATATGGTAAGGAATGGTAAATGAAATAAATATTGAAGAAACAGGTTTAATAAGCAACTATTGTGTAAAGAAAGAGATACTGTTAGATGATTACTTTTAAGTTTTGGCTTTCAAGCAGAAATCTTAAACAGTATTTTATTTCTGTATACCCATGCATGCCAATAAGTGAATCATGGTGCCTTTCCCAAGCCTTGTATGAACAGGACTGGGGTAAGGGCTCTTTTTTTTTTACAATCCATAATGCTTGCATTTAGCCCAGCAAGTAAACCTTATGTTTCTCAGGCAATCTGCTCATGGTTTTCACTGTATAAATTGCTCTCTTAACATTAGCAGAATTGTTTTCAAATTTGTATGTTTACTTTCAAGTATGCACATATTTCATGGACCATTTGTTTGGCATACCAAAATTAACCAGCTCTATTTGGGGGAAGAGGTGGCAAATCTTCATATTCCAATAAAAAAGTTGAAAAATTGTGTTGATCTTATGTTTGAGCTTGCTTATTTCAGTCACGGTCTTTAGAATGTTTATATTAAGCTGAGAGCTTGATCCAATAGATGGAAATGGAATGTTCATATGTCCATCTGTACAGGCCCCTACAGCTCAGGCAGGTTGTGGGATCTCTAATCGTATCCAAGTTTGGTTTATTTTATTGAGATACAGCACAAAGTAAATCCTTCTGGCCCTTCAGGCTATGCCAGTCAGCAATCCCCCAATTTAACCCTAGTCTAATCATTGGCCAATTTACAATGACCAGTTAACCTACCAACTGATAGGTCTTTGGACTGAGGGAGGAAAACCCACGCGGTCACGGGGAGAACTTGCATACTTACAGTTAGCAGCAGGAATTGAACCTGAGTCTCCTATACTGTAAAGCATTGTGCTAACCACTACACTACAGTGCCACCGGTTCCCTTTAGCTCAACCCCTCCAGTCCCAGTGACATCTTTGTGAATCTTTTCTGCATCCTCTTGTGCTTAATCACATCTTTCCTGTAGCTTGACAGTCAGAACTGCACACACTTCTCCAGATGAGATCTCAACTCCTGTAATCGATATCCAGACTGATGAAAACAATCTCTCCATTTGCCTGTTTCACCATGTATACCTGTGACACCACATTCAGGGTACTATGTACTTGTACCCATTGATCCCTCTGTTCAACAATATTACCCAGACTCTTGCTATTCAGAGTATGTCTTGTCCTTGTTTAACTTCCCAAAATGCATCACCTTGTATTTTTCTGAGTTGATGGGCATGGGTAGGGAATGTGTAACATGGCAATAAATGGGAGAATGGGACAGGTGAGAGTGTTCTGAGCAACACACAATGAACTGAGCAGGCCAGGCAGCATCTATGGAAAAGAGTCCTGCCGAAGAGTCTCAGCTCAAAACGTCGACTGTACTCTTTTCCATAGATGCTGCCTGGCTTTCTCAGTTCCTCCAGCATTTGGTTGTGTTGCTTGGATTTCTAGTGACTGCAGATTTTCTCTTGTTTGTGATGGGAATGCTCTGGGTTAGCATTAATTCAAAAGCATGAAAAACAATGTAAGAATATTATGGTTGAGCTCAAACAAGATAATGTAGAAGAATGGGTAGGAAGAATAAAGGCATAGACTGGTTTCTAAACGGAGAGAATTCAGAAATTGGAAGCTCAAAGGGACTTGGAAGTTCTTGAGTTCAGGATTTCCTTAAGGTTGACTTGCAGGTTGAGTTGATAATAAAAGAAAATTTAATGCTGGTATTCATTTCAAGAAGACTAGAATATGAATACAAGAATGTATCCCTTTGAGGAAGGTTTGAGGTGTTGGTCAGACTGCATTTAGAATATTGTGAGCAATTTTGGGCTACATATCTCAAGAAAGATGTGCTGCAACCGGCGAGGGTCCAAAGGAAGTTTACAAGAACGATCCCAGGAATAAAAACAACACACATCAAAGTTGCTGGTGAACGCAGCAGGCCAGGCAGCATCTCTAGGACGAGGTACAGTCGATGTTTCAGGCCGAGACCCTTTGTCAGGACTAACTGAAAGAAGAGCTAGTAAGAGATTTGAAAGTGGGAGGAACTTTTCTTCTGCCGTCGCTGTCTCCGTCTCCGAGCCTACTTCTTTGGCAAGGACTCTTCCACCCCCACCGATGACCCCTCCTCCCGTCTTCAACCCTCCTCCTCTTCATGGATACCCTGCTCTGGATCTCTTTATTGCTAACTGCCGACGGGACATCAACCGTCTCGACTTCACTGCACCTTGTTCCCATTCCAACCTTACTCCCTCCGAATGCTCTGCTCTCCACTCCCTCCGCACTAATCTTAACCTTACTATAAAACTTGCCGATAAGGGGGGGTGCTGTTGTAGTCTGGCGTACTGACCTCTACCTTGCCGAAGCACAGCGACAACTCGCGGATACCTCCTCTTATTTGCCCCTCGATCGTGACTCCACTAAGGAGCAGCAGGCCATTGTCTCCCATACCATCACCAACTTTATCAGCTCGGGGGATCTCCCATCCACTGCTATACCAACCTTATAGTTCCCACACCCTGCACTTCCCGTTTCTACCTCCTACCCAACATCCACAAACCTGCCTGTCCTGGCAGACCTATTGTCTCAGCTTGCTCCTGCCCCACCGAACTCATTTCTGCATACCTCAACACGGTTTTATCCCCCCTTGTTCAATCCCTTCCTATCTATGTTCGTGACACTTCTCATGCTCTTAAACTTTTCGATGATTTTAAGTTCCCTGGCCCCCACCGCTTTATTTTCACCATGGATGTCCAGTCCCTATATACTTCCATCCCCCATCAGGAAGGTCTCAAAGCTCTCCGCTTCTTTTTGGATTCCAGACCTAACCAGTTCCCCTCTACCACCACTCTGCTCCGTCTAGCGGAATTGGTCCTCACTCTTAATAATTTCTCCTTTGGCTCCTCCCACTTCCTCCAAACTAAAGGTGTAGCTATGGGCACCCGTATGGGTCCCAGCTGTGCCTGCCTTTTTGTGGCTTTGTGGAACAATCTATGTTCCAAACCTATTCTGGTATCTGTCCCCCACTTTTCCTTTGCTACATCAACAACTGCATTGGCGCTGCTTCCTGCACGCATGCTGAGCTCGTTGACTTCATTAACTTTGCCTCCAACTTTCACCCTGCCCTCAAGTTTACCTGGTCCATTTCCGACACCTCCCTCCCCTTTCTAGATCTTTCTGCCTCTATCTCTGGAGACAGCTTATCTACTGATGTCTACTATAAGCCTACTGACTCTCACAGCTATCTGGACTATTCCTCTTCTTACCCTGTCTCTTGCAAAAATGCCAACTCCTTCTCGCAATTCGTCCGTCTCTGCCGCATCTGCTCTCAGGATGAAGCTTTTCATTCCAGGACGAGGGAGATGTCCTCCTTTTTTAAAGAAAGGGGCTTCCCTTCCTCCACCATCAACTCTGTTCTCAAACGCATCTCCCCCATTTCACGCACATCTGCTCTCACTCCATCCTCCTGCCACTCCACCAGGAATAGGGTTCCCCTTGTCCTCAGGTACCACCCCACCAGCCTCTGGGTCCAACATATTATTCTCCGTAACTTCCGCCACCTCCAACGGGATCCCACCACTAAGCACATCTTTTCTTTCCCTCCCCCCACCCCTGCTTTCCGCAGGGATCGCTCCCTACGTGACTCCCTTGTCCATTCTTCCCCCCCCGTCCCTCCCCACCGATCTCCCTCCTGGCACTTATCCGTGTAAGCGGAACAAGTGCTGCACATGCCCTTACACTTCCTCCCTTACCACCATTCAGGGCCCCAGACAGTCCTTCCAGGTAAGGTGACACTTCACCTGTGAGTCGGCTGGGATGATGTACTGCGTCTGGTGCTCCTGACGTGGCCTTCTATATATTGGCGAGACCCGACACAGACTGGGAGATCATTCGCTGAACACCTACGCTCTGTCCGCCAGAGAAAGCAAGATCTCCCAGTGGCCACACATTTTCTGATATGTCTATCCACGGCCTCCTCTACTGTAAAGATGAAGCCACACTCTGCTTGGAGGAACAACACCTTGTATTCCATCTGGGTATCCTCCAACCTGATGGTATGAACATTGACTTCTCAAACTTCCGCTAATGCCCCACCTCCCCCTCGTACCCCATCCGTTATTATATACAGACATTCTCATTCATTCTCTCTCCCTCTCCCCTCTCCCCTCTCCCCTCTCCCCTCTCCCCTCTCCCCTCTCCCCTCTCCCCTCTCCCCTCTCCCCTCTCCCCTCTCCCCTCTCCCCTCTCCCCTCTCCCCTCTCCCCTCTCCCCTCTCCCCTCTCCCCTCTCCCCTCTCCCCTCTCCCCTCTCCCCTCTCCCCTCTCCCCTCTCCCCTCTCCCCTCTCCCCTCTCCCCTCTCCCCTCTCCCCTCTCCCCTCTCCCCTCTTCCATAGACCAATTGAATAATTACTTTGGTTCTGTCTTCACTAAGGAGGACATAAATAATCTTCCAGAAATAGTAGGGGACAGAGGGTCCAGTGAGATGGAGGAACTGAGTGAAATACATGTTAGTAGGGAAGTGGTGTTAAGTAAATTGAAGGGATTGAAGGCAGATAAATCCCCAGGGCCAGATGGTCTGCATCCCAGAGTGCTTAAATGAAGTAGCCCAAGAAATAGTGGATGCATTAGTGATAATTTTTCAAAACTCGTTAGATTCTGGACTAGTTCCTGAGGATTGGAGTGTGGCTAATGTAACTCCACTTTTTAAAAACGGAGGGAGAGAGAAACCGGGGAATTATAGACCGGTTAGCCTAACGTCGGTGGTGGGGAAACTGCTGGAGTCAGTTATCAAGGATGTGATAACAGCACATTTGGAAAGCGGTGAAATGATCGGACAAAGTCAGCATGGATTTGTGAAAGGAAAATCATGTCTGACGAATCTCATAGAATTTTTTGAGGATGTAACTAGTAGAGTGGATAGGGGAGAACCAGTGGATGTGGTATATTTGGATTTTCAAAAGGCTTTTGACAAGGTCCCACACAGGAGATTAGTGTGCAAACTTAAAGCACACGGTATTGGGGGTAAGGTATTGGTGTGGGTGGAGAATTGGTTAGCAGACAGGAAGCAAAGAGTGGGAATAAACGGGACCTTTTCAGAATGGCAGGTGGTGACTAGTGGGGTACCGCAAGGCTCAGTGCTGGGACCCCAGTTGTTTACAATATATATTAATGACTTGGATGAGGGAATTAAATGCAGCATCTCCAAGTTTGCGGATGACACGAAGCTGGGTGGCAGTGTTAGCTGTGAGGAGGACGCTAAGAGGATGCAGGGTGACTTGGATAGGTTAGGTGAGTGGGCAAATTCATGGCAGATGCAATTTAATGTGGATAAATGTGAAGTTATCCACTTTGGTGGCAAAAATAGGAAAACAGATTATTATCTGAATGGTGGCCGATTAGGAAAAGGGGAGGTGCAACGAGACCTGGGTGTCATTATACACCAGTCATTGAAAGTGGGCATGCAGGTACAGCAGGCGGTGAAAAAGGCGAATGGTATGCTGGCATTTATAGCGAGAGGATTCGAGTACAGGAGCAGGGAGGTACTACTGCAGTTGTACAAGGCCTTGGTGAGACCACACCTGGAGTATTGTGTGCAGTTTTGGTCCCCTAATCTGAGGAAAGACATCCTTGCCATAGAGGGAGTACAAAGAAGGTTCACCAGATTGATTCCTGGGATGGCAGGACTTTCATATGAAGAAAGACTGGATGAACTGGGCTTGTACTCGTTGGAATTTAGAAGATTGAGGGGGATCTGATTGAAACGTATAAGATCCTAAAGGGATTGGACAGGCTAGATGCAGGAAGATTGTTTCCGATGTTGGGGAAGTCCAGAACGAGGGGCCACAGTTTGAGGATAGAGGGGAAGCCTTTTAGGACCGAGATTAGGAAAAACTTCTTCACACAGAGAGTGGTGAATCTGTGGAATTCTCTGCCACAAGAAACAGTTGAGGCCAGTTCATTGGCTATATTGAAGAGAGAGTTAGATATGGCCCTTGTGGCTACGGGGGTCGGGTATGGAGGGAAGGCTGGGGCGGGGTTCTGAGTTGGATGATCAGCCATGATCACAATAAATGGCGGTGCAGGCTCGAAGGGCCGAATGGCCTACTCCACCTATTTTCTATGTTTCTATGTTTCTCTCTTCTCTCTTCTCTCTCTTCCCCCCCCCCCCCTTCCTCCCTCTGTCCCTCTCACTATACCCCTTGCCCATCCTCTGGGTTTCCCCCCCCCCACCCCTTTTCTTTCTCCCTAGGTCTCCTGTCCCATGATCCTCTCATATCCCTTTTGCCAATCAACTGTCCAGCTCCTAGCTCCATCCCTCCCCCTCCTGTCTTCTGTCATTTCAGATCTCCCCCTCCCTTTCCCACTTTCAAATCTCTTACTAGCTCTTCTTTCAGTTAGTCCTGACGAAGGGTCTCGGCCCAAAACATCGACTGTACCTCTTCCTCGAGATGCTGCCTGGCCTGCTGCGTTCACCAGCAACTTTGATGTGTGTTCCAGGAATAAAAGGAGCCTTTGATATTTCTGAGCCTGTACTCGATGGAGTTCAGAAAGGTGGGAGGGAGGGAATCTTACTGAAACCTATTTGATACTGAAAGGAGGATGTTTCCTATGAAGGGAGAGTCTAAGACCAGAGGACACTGCCTCAGAATGGAGCGATGTCCATTTAGAACGAAGATGAGTAATTTCTTTAGCCAGAGAGTGGTGGATCTGGAATTCATTGACACAGTGGCTGCGGAGGCAAAGTCATTGGGTATATTTAAGGCAGAGGCTGATAGATTCTTGATTAGTGAAGGCATGAAGGGATATGGGGAGAAGGAAAGAGAATGAGGCTGTGAGGGAAATGGATCTGCCATGATGAAATAGTAGAGCAGACTCAATGGACCAAATGGCCTAATTCTGCTCCTATGTCTTATGGTCTTATATTTTATATCTTATGTTACCCTGAAAAAGATAAAAAAACAAGTTATCATACTGAAGGCCTTTATTTGGTTGTTGAAAATCAGCTAGCTTTTTAAAATGTTAATTGTAATGAGTGATAGTAGTTAATTTGATAATTTATGGTTTGCTGTCTCTGAAATTACTTACTGATACAACAACAGACTGTTTTTCTAATCTAAAATAGCAATCTATTAAAATGCACATGACTGCATATTGTGTTGGTGCATTATTTCTAAAAATCTAAACATTTGTTTGTGAAGGTGATGGTAAGAACAGTTAAACCTGAATGTGATGCAGCTTAATTGCCTGAGATCCATAGTTTCAACTTTGCACAGACTTAGCTGTATTTGTAGAAGATCAGTGGTTACTTGCTGCATATACTGATGGGCTGTTTTTAACTGTAAAGAAAGTGGCTGCTGATAAGGCTTTTGCAAGCTGTGTCATGGTTTGGCCTTGCAGATCATCTTAAATCATCTTTAGTAGGTGCAAGAGCCAAATATTTTGATGAGCAAATAGCTCAGATTCATGTGGAGTGATTTCTAACAAAAACTAAATGTATTTAGATGGAAATTACATTTGAAATGCTTTGTGAAATTGTTAACTGATAATTGTTATTCTTACTGGCTTTTCAGAGAAAATATCACTGAGAATCCAGCTTGCAATTGTCACTTCTATATTGCAATTGCTATCTCCAATTTGAAATGCAATCGTGCACTGATTGTGGGCATATAATGCAGCTGAAATGGTCAATGTTATTAGATACTTGGCACACTTAAGCACTTCTGTAAGTGTTGCACAGTTTGTTCACACAAATCCTGCTTGTCCCACTGAGTTTTTCCAGTGTTCTGCTTCTTGTTCCAGATTGTAGCATCACTATGTGAATTAATGTCAATTCCGTTTATAGCCATAAGACATACTAGCAGAATTAGGCTATTTGGCTCATTGAGTCTGCTCCACCATCCCACCATGGCTGATTTATTGTCCCTCTCAACCCCATGCTCCTGCCATCTCCCTGTAACCTTTGACGCTCTGACTAAAAAAGAACCTATTAACCTGTGCTATAAATATACCCAATAACCTGGCCTGCGCAGCTGTCTGTGGCAATAAGTTCCATGGATTCACCACCCTCTGGCTAATTTCTCCTCATCTCTTTTTCTATTCTGAGTCTGTGCCGTTTGGTCCTAGACTCTTCCAAGATAGGAAACATTCTGCTCACATCCACGTTATCTACGCCTTCAATATTTGTTAGGTTTCAATGAGATTCTCCCCGACCCTGCCCCCCCCCCCCCCCACCATTCTTCTAAACTACTGAATCATTGTCTTGAGCCTCTTCTGGATCCTCTCCAACCTAGCACATCTTTTCTTACCATGTCCTGTCTGACCATTGTCATTGCACCCTTGCTTTTATATTATAGCCCTCTTGAAATGAATGCTAACATTGCATTTGCCTTTCTTACCACCGACTCAGCCTACAAGTTAACCTTTAGAGAATCCTGCACAAGGGCTGCCTAGTCCCTTTGCACCTCTGATTTTTGAATTTTCTCTGTTTAGAAAACAGTCTACTCCCTTATTCCTTCTACCACAGCGCATGACCATACACTTCCCTACACTATATTCCATCTGCCACTTCTTTGCTCATTCTCCCAACCTGTTTAAGTCCTTCTGCAGACTCTCTGCTTTCTCAACACTACCTGCCACCTATCTAATAGCATTGATGTACAGAGGGATCTGGGGGTCAAGTCCTTAGCTCCGTGGAAATGGCTGCACAAGTTGATAAGAGTAAATAAGGCTTATGGCATGCTCACCATTATTAGTTAAATCATTGAATTCAAGAGTCAGTAAGTTGCGTTGAAGCTTTTGAAAACCCTGGGTAGGCTGCATCTAACGTAAATCTTTCAGTTCTGATTTGTCCCATTATAGGAAGGATTTGGAGGCTTTGGTGAAGGTGCAGAAAAGGTTTTCCAGGGTGTTGCGTAGATTAGAGGGCATGTGCCTTAAGGGGAGGTTGGACAACTTGGGTTGTTTTCTCTGGAGTGGTGGAAGCTGAGGGGAGACCTAATGGAAGTTTACAAGATTGAGAGGTCAAGATAGAGTAGACAGCCAGTGTCTTTTTCTCAAAAGTGAAAATGTCTAATACTAGAGGGTATGCATTCAAGGCGAACTGGATAGATTCAAAGGAGATGTGAGTCTTTAGTGTTAGGTGATTGGAACGTGCTGCAGGTGGAGACGAATAGAGATGTTCAAGAGGCTGTTAGGCACATGAGTATACAGAGAATGGAGGGATATGATCCTTGTGTAGGTAGAGGTGATTAGTTACTAGTTTAATTACTTCGTGGGCCAAAATGTCTGTTGCTGTTCTGCACAGTATGATGGGGCAGCACGGTAACATATACTGGTAGTTTAGCGCAATCACTTTGCAGCGCCATTCCTCAGCAATTGTGGTTCGATTCCCACCACTGTCTGTAAGGAGTTTGTATGTTCTTCCTCTTTATCTTTACTGCTCTGTATCCCTCAAAGATTTTTGCTTGATTTTATTGCTTATATCTGAAGTTTGCCTTTTTTTCCTGATGGGAGCCTCAATTTCCTTTGTTAACCAGGGTTCTCTTGTCCTGCCAACAGGAACATGCTAGCCGTGAGCTCTAGGCATTTAAAATCACCCCACTTGCCAGATATCCCTTTACCTGCAAACAGCCTCTCCCAATCAACCTTTGCCATTTCCTGTCTTAATGCTATCAAAAGTTGCCTACCTCCAATTAAGGGATTCAACTTATGGATAATTCATATCCTATTCCGTAACTATTTTCTGTTTTCTAATTCAGAATAGAATTATGATCATTGATCCCAAACTCCTCCCCCACTGATGCTTCAATCACTTGCCCACCTCATTTGCAAAAAGTGCTGTACCCACTTTCATAGAGGCACCTGAATATTACTTGAGAAAACTTTCCGGACGTGCTTAATCAACTCTGCCCCATCCAAATTTTTAGCACTATGGCAGTCGCAGTTAACAATAGGGAAGTTAAGATGACATCTAATTGCAACCCTATTTTTACTGCTATCTGAAATCTTCCTGTATATCTGCTCCCCTAATTCATAGAGTCTCGGGGCCTATAATACAAACCAATTAAAATAATCACCTCGACATTTCTTACTGGATGTTTACATAGGAATATCCTACTCGTATGTTCTCCCTAATCAGAGACACAACTCTTTCACACATCTTAACTCCCATGTCTATCAATACCTTTAGGAATAAGAAGCACATCCCTCAACCATGTTCTTTTAATCATCACGATATCCCAGTCCTATGTACCTAACCTGTATGCATCTGCTTTCCTATTCGGCTTTTTGCATTAGAAAAGAAATTAAATTTGGCCTATGATATTTTCCTCACTTGTTCTGCTCATACCTGTTGCTACCTACTAAATTGTTTGTTTGAACTTATATATTTGTCTCAATTTTCTCATCTGCCATGTTAATCTTTAGGTCCCACGCCTTGCTAGGTCAGATTGAACCCTCCTAAATAACACTGGCAAATCTCCCTGCCCGGATATTAGTCCCTCTCCAGCTTAGGTACAATCTGGCCTTGTAGAAGTAATTTTCAAAGAAGAGAGTCCAACTGTCCAAAAACCTGAATCCCTCTGTCCTGCTCTAGCTCCTTAGACATACATACATCTGCCATATTTCCGTCCTACCCTCCAATTCCTACCCTTTCTTGTACGTGGCAGTAAAAGAGTAGAGGTTAGCGCAACATGATTACATTTTGGTGTGTTGGATTTCAATCTCAGCGTCCTCTGTAAAGAATCTCTCTGCGTCCTCTTTGTGGAATGCGTGGCTTTTCTCTGGTTTCTTCTTGCAATCCAAAGATGTACCAGGTGTACCAGTTTGCACTGTAAATATGATTGGGTTAGGGTTGAATTGGAGTTGTTGGGAATTGCTAGGCAGTGAGGCTCGATGGGCTGGAACGGCCTATTCCACTCTATTTCTAAATAAATTAAAATAATAGAGATTAAAACTTCTTGGGGTCCTGTTTTTAAATCTTCCCTCTAGATCATTATATTCACTCCTTAGGACCTCTTCCTTTTTTCTCAATGTCATTGAAACCAATGTGTGCAGCCTCTGTCTACGTGTTCATCCTCCCTTTTGAGCAGGTTATACACCCACAATGAGACATCTTTGCTCTGGTAGTTGGCAGGCAACATGCCATCCTGGATTCTTGGTTTAGACCATAGGATTTGCTGAGTGTCCCCCAGTTAGCAAGTTGGCTATTACTGCAGGTCTCCTTGTCTCCACACTCTGCTGCTACGCTTTGGAGCTTGTCATCATGCCACACCTGTTTGCTACTGCTCTCTGAAAGGCCCTCCATGCCAACAGTATTCAAAAAATCCTGTTAGACTGCATCATTAGTTCTTACTTGCCTATCCTGTTCACAACGTAAACAGATTTTCAAAATATGTCCTAGAGAATCCTGTTGACTCCACCTTATTATTGTGATTTTCTGTCAGTCCTCCCTTAGAAAAATGTAATACTGCTATCATTTAATAATTTGATTTCCCTTTATTTCTGAGATAATTGGAGACGAGGAGATTTCCTCTGATTTAATCCCTATTGTCACATTCTATAGCCTGACTTTACAAGTAATTGATTCAAGATAATTGAATTTTCAGCTGGTTTTGGACCTGAATTTTCCCTTATCTCAAAATGTAGATTCGTGGCAGAGTTGCTCCTGACTCAGGGTTTCCTGTATGTAGCCTAAATAGAATTCAGAAACGATCATAGCAGTTTGTTTTTGTGAAAGTGTTCAAAGAACACATTTGTATTTGTAAATAGAGATTTTTAATTACTTATGTTCAGTGACTTAATTTAAATTCTGTGTTTAATACTAACATCACTTAGTAGACATATTGTTGTCTCAAAATTGTTACTGAAATAAAGAGAGAAAGTGCTGGATAAGCACAGCCGATTAAGCAGCATTTGTGGAAAAAGATTCTGTCAGGTAACTGAAAAAGTGAGAAAAAATTAGTTTCAAGTGCCACAGGGGGTAGGGGAGGGGTAGATGAGACAAAAGGAATATCTGTGATCATTGCTAAAGTGATCCCATTAACGGCTTCGTACTAATGTGGCCATTTGCACAGAGAGAGAGAGGGGCATGTTGAAGCTGGGAAATGTACATCAGAGATGTTGCAAAAATCTAAAACCAAAAGTATAATACTGGAAGTTTTCACCAAATCAGGAAATTTTGTGGGGAGGGAACCTTACAGTGGAATAAGCTAGTTCCAGAAGAAATTGTAAATAAGTACATTATCTTAAAAAGCTGAATTTGTCTTTGAGTCTGGATGGCTACAAAAGCACCCCCAACACCAATAAAATACAGTCTTTGAAAAATAACACTGAAGGTCTCAGAACAAGACTGCAATACAAAAGAGATATCAGGAATTGCTGTGTAACTCACAGAGACATGGTTCATCCCTAGCACTCTGGATGCAGTGTTCTCATCCAAGGGCTTCACCATCCACTACATGGATCACAGTAATGATATCAGGTAAAGGCAAAGGTGGTGGCATTTGCTTCATGATTAACTCAATAATGCACAAATGTGTTAGCTCTATCTCAGTTCTGTTCCTTTAACCTGGAACATCTGGTGGTCAAGTGACATTCGTTCTTTCTGCCGAGGAGTTCTCAGTCGTATGTAAATCCCACCTCTGGCAGGTGTTAAGCTGGCATTGGAGGATCAACAGACACAGATGCCTTCCTGATCATTGTGGGGTCTTCAAGCAGGCAAGCATGAGGTCTGACAAACTACACCAACGTGTCACCTCTAGAACCACAGGAACCAATACACTCAGTCAGTGTTAAGCCACCATCAAGAACACTTACCATGCTATCCCATGACTGCATTTTGGCTAGTCTGATAACCTGGCTGTAGGTAGAGACTGAGGGCTGCAGCATTAGTGGTGAAGACTGTCAAGGTATGGTCAAGGGAGGCAGAAGAGTGTTTAAGGAACTGTTATGAATTGGTGGACTGGACCATATTCAGGAATCCTTCTTTGTATCAGAATAAATATGCCCCCGGCAGTTATTGACTTCATCAAGACCTGCTGAGATGAATGTGCACCTTCAACAACATACCAACTGAATGCACTCAAACTAGAAGCCTTTGAACCAGAAGATCACAGTCTGCCGAAAGTTAGTTCTGTGGCAATCAAGACTGGCAAAACAGAACCAAACAAGAATCCAGCTAGGACCTACAGAAGGCCTCTGAGAGTGAAAGTGCAATTCCATCTTAAGTTAGAGGCACAGTTTGCATGCCATTTTAAAGGTAAAATCTTAACAGCATAAATGGCAGTGATGCTTCACTCAATACATTTTGTGTATGATTTGAAAAGAAAAGTAATGTTATGTCTGTTTGAATCCTCACAGCATCAAATGACCATGTGATTTCTGCCTTGGGGGCTGATGTTTGACATCCTTTAAGAGGATGAACCCTTGCAAGGTATCAGGCTCCAGCAGTATACCTGACAGGAAACTGAAAACCTTTGCTGACCAGCTGGGTGGAGTACTAAAGGATATCCATGACACTAAGTTTGGGTCATAAGTGGACCAGCTGGAAAAATGGGCAGAAAATGGCAGATGGTATTTTATGCATGTTTAGTGTGAGGTATTGCACTTTGGGAGGACAAGCCAGGGTAGCACTTGCACAGTGAATGGTGGGACATTGAGGAGTATGGTAGATACAGATCCATAATTCCTTGGAAGTGGTGTTACAGATAGATTGGGTTGTAAAGAGAGTTTTGGCATATTGGCCCTCGTAAATCAAGTACAGAGTACAGCAGTTGAGATGTTTTGTTGAAGTTATAAGACATTAGTGAGTCCTAATTTGGAATATTGTGTGCTCCAGTAGTTATAGAGAAAAGTTGAATAGGTTAGGACTTTTTTCCCTGGGGCGTAGAAGAATGAGGGGAGATTTGAGAGAGATGTACAAAATTAGGGGAGGGTAATTTTATGATGGGTAAGTGCAAGCAGATTGGGTGAGACTAGAACTAGGCGTCACTGATTAAGGGTGAAATGTTTAAGGGGACTATGGGGTGGCGTAGTGGCTGGTGCATCGTTATTACAGCTCGGAGCTTCAGCGATCAGAATTCAATTCTGAAGCTGTCTGTAAGGACTTTGTACACTCTCACCTTAAGTGCACATTTCCTCCAGGTGCTTCGTTTCCCTCCCACATTCCAAAGATGTACTGGTTGGTAGGTTAATTGGTCTTTATAAATTGTCTTGCAATTAGGCCAGGGTTAAATAGGTGGATTGCTGGGCAGTGTGGCTCATTGAGTGAGAAGGGCCCATTCCACGATCTATCTTTAAATAAAAAAATAAAATTTCTTCAGTCAGACAGTAGTGAGAGAGTGGAACAAGCTGCCAGTGCAAGTGGTGGATGCAGGTTCAATTTCGACATTTAAGAGAAATTTGGATAAGTACATAGATGGGAAAGGTATAGGGAGCGATGGCCTGAGTGCAGGTCGATGGGGCTACGAGCAGACTAGATGGGTTGAAGGACCTGTTTCTCTGCTGTAGTGTTCTATGACTCTGACATCTTCAAACTCTTAACTGCAACAGTAAGAGTTTCCCACCTGCTTCAAACGGTCATCAATCATAGTGTGTCCAAGAAAAACAGAGTGAGCTGCCTCAATGACTATCACCTGGTACACTCACATCTACTATAATGAAGTGCTTTCTGAAGTGTTGATCCTGGCTAGGATTAACTCTTGATTGAACAAGAATCTGTGCCTAATGCCAAATCAGCAAAAAGTGTATCTCAGGCTGGCATTTATTAATTACGGCTTCATACTCAACACCATCAAAACCGGTACCTTTGTACCTCCCTCTGCAATTGGATCCTCTACTTCCTTATTAGGAGACCACCTCCAGTATGGCCAGTAATAACATCTTGCTGATAATTAACACAAGTGCGCCTCAAGGATGCATGCTTAACCACTGCTCTGTTCTTTCTACACTCATGACTAGTTAGGGTGAGCTCAAATAGTATCTATAAATTTGCTGATGATGCCACTGCTTTTGGCAGATTCTCAGATGGCAACGAGGAGGCATCCAGGAGTGAGATAGAGCACCTGGTTGAAGTACTATAACAATAACAATTTTACACTTATTGTTAGCAAGACCAGGGAATGGATTGTGGACATGCACCTATCCTTGATGTGGGGTCAGCAAGTTTCTTGAGATGTACGGTGGGGAGTATTCTGACTGGTTGCATCACTCCGTGGTATGGAGGCTTTATTGTGCAGGATCACAAGGGGCTGCACAGGGTCGCAGACTTAATCCACTCCATTGACAGATAAAACCTTACTCTCCATTGAAGACAACTTCAAGAAGTGGTGCCTCAAAAAGGCAGCGTTGATCTTTAAGAACCCTCACTATCTGGAGCATGTCCTCTTCTTGTTACTGCCGTTGGAGGGTAGGTACAGGAGCCTGAAGACCCATGCCCAACATTTTAGATTTTTGTGTGGTTCATGATCCCATGAACACTACCTCATGATTCATTTTTTGGACAATCTATTTTGAAGTAGCTTATAGGAATTTTTATCTTTGCGTGTCAGTGTTAATAAACCTGATTCTAATTACTTCGCAAAGCTGTCATCTGATTTTCATTTGACCTCTCCAATGTATTGGAGACCGTGTGATATGGAAGGCCATGACTTCATAAGAAAGGACTGTTTGAGTTCCTAAGTGATGGGAGTAATCAGATAAATTTGTATATATCCAGTGTTGCTCTGGGAAGTTGTGAGAAGGGCAGTAGAGGTGAAGGGGCTGAAAGGGAAGGGATGGATTGGATGTGTCTGATAGTGGAATCTAATTCATAGTTATGGAAATAGCAAAGGATAATCTGTTGAAGATGAGGACCAGGGGATTTCTATCCTTACAGAGAGTAGACATGGTCAAAAGTAAAAAGAACCAAGTGGATGATGTGTGGTTGACAAAGCTTTTGAGCTCAATACAAGTTAATTAGGTATTAAGAAAGAACCAATACACTTAGAGCACATGAATAGATAGTCTTGTCAATAGATAGATATGACAGACGATGGAATTGGAGGATTTGAATGGAATCCTGACAGGTGGCGTTATAGTTGAAATAGCTGCAAACATCTTGGCTATGCACTGGGTGTTGGTATTCTGGTGCTGTAGATGGAGATGGGTTCTTTTGTAATATTCAAAAAAAATTAAGCTTTTTCACCATTTTCCCACTGTTTTACAGTGAAAAATGAGCTAAACAAATTAACTGAGCTTTTAATTTGAGGAACTGTAAATTTAGCTAATGTTATTACAGAATGAAAAGCAAAGTAATTGATAGCACATTTCAATTATATCCATTACTTTATCAATTAAATATAGCTAGGCATATTTTAAAATATAAATGTGATTCATACAGAAGCAGAGCAAATATGTATCTGCTGTATGTTGTGGAAAAAGCAATGTCACAGTTTAAACCCTTCAGAAATTGTAGATAAAGTGACTTATTGGGTATTAAGCAGATGCAATCCACCTTGCGCAAGCAGTAACGGTGCCATGTGTGTTTTGAAATTAAAAGGCCAGGTTCAATGATTTTATTTATTTTTATGCAGAATTAGTCACATAACTTTTAATTATTCCCTTCCTAAATTCCAAGAACAATTTTGGTTTCAGATAGTTTTTATTAAGTTGGTTGAATAAGATCAGGTGTCCCAAGTTTGAATCAATCCCATGCAATAAAAATAAATCTTAATCTTAGTTTTTACTTCATCTTTCAAAGAAAAAATCTGTTCAGAATTGTAAATTTATATTTTCTTTTCCAAAGATTGGGAACACCATTTGTAAATCAAACTCCCATTGATGAAGCAATGCAACATTAGTGTAAATATTTCTCTGCCCTCTTTCCCTCAGTTTATTTTCCTAATACCATACTGCAAGGCATCATCTGGCCAAGTACACTTCGAGTAATTTCAGCTTTTGATAGTGAATGACATCTGGTTCATACTTTAATTGTAATGATTACTGCCACAGCTTGATGCTTTACTGTTAATCAATTTGGAGATAAGAGAAACTTATGGCTGAATTTTAATAGGCTATTCATTTTAATGCTTTAGAATTTCTTTTGTTTAAAAAAAAAATCTGCCTGAAATTCAGACATTTATTAGAAATTTTTTCTTTCACCAGCATTTGAAGAGCTTGAAAAAGCACTAGCTGCAGCTCAGAAATCAGAAGACAAATATAGAAGGCTGAAGGAAGAAATGGAAAAGCGTATATCAGCTGTAGAAGAAGCAGGTGAAGAAGAACGGAAGAACTTGCAACAGGAACTTAGACGAGTTAAGCAGGAAGCTGTAAATATAATGAAAGTAAGAAAACTGATTTTTTTTTTCTTGCAAACTGTTGATATAATGAAACTTAAAACTGTAAGTACACATTTAGAATACTGTGTCCAATTTTGGTAGCCTCATTACTAGAAGGATTTGGAGCGTTCAGAAAGGATGCAGAGGTTTTACCAGGGTCACAGAATCAGATTTAACCAGTGCAATACACAATTTTAAAAAAACTATAAATTGCAGTAAGAAATAGATACAGATTGAGCACCCCCTTATCCAAAATGCAGAACACTTATTTAATAGTGATTAAGATTTATTTATGACGTGTACATCGAGACAAAAGGGATGGGTTATACCTGAACCCAAGGAGCACTGATTTCTTTGTAGGCAGGTTTGCTGGAGCTGATAGGGAGGTTTTAATCTAATTTGGCATGGTGATGAGAATTGGAGTGATAGGGCTGAAGATCAGGCATTTGGTGTACAACTAGATGCAGTGTGTAGTGATATGTGAGGAAGGACAGGCTATTGATAGGGCAAATTTGCAGTCAGTGGGTTGAGTTGCAATATAATGGGGGGGGAGAATCAAAAAGGATGATTAAGTACAGGACTGAAGGTGTTACATTTGAATACACAGTTAACAGAATAGGGTAGGTGATCTAGTGGCGCAGTTAAGGCTGATTTATACTTGTGCGTCAAATGTACGCCGTAGGTACGGCATGGTCGCGTACCCTATGCTGTAGCCTAACGCGCACCTCTCCCAAAATGTAACTGCGCGTCGCGGCGATGCAGACCAAAACAACTGTGATTGGTCACAAATTCCTACGCTGCAATAGCTTCCCATTGGGCGACTGAAGGGCTGCAATGCTTCCATAAAGCTTTACAGACCTCCGAAATTATGGAGGACCCTGTGCTTGATGCCAGTTTGTAGCTAGCTGCTACAGCCTGTTGACTTCCACCTGAAGCTAAAACTCGAATGGTGATTGCCAGTCTCCGAGTATACTGTGCTTACACTGATGCAAAATAAATGGTTGGAGTTGATGAACCAAATCGTCAAATCTACCCGCCGACATCCAAAAATATTTGAAATGCATTTCCTCGTCCATGTCTCCCAGTAGCCGGACAAACACAGAAAATTCACCCACCTTCAGTTTCAGTCGCCATTGTTTGAAGTTTGAGTTTCTTCATGTTGAGTTTCAACACAAAGAAACTGAACACAGTGGCATAGAAACCCCACCGCCAGCTAGTGTTTTGGCGGTGAATTGCAGAGCGATGCAGACACACCAACGCACAGTATAAATGCTCACAACAGCGTAGCCCACTTGCGTAGGCTACGGTGTAAGCTAGTACGCACAAGTATAAATCGGCCTTTAGAGATTGGCAGGTATAATGTCTTAGTTATTTCAGAGTCATGGCTGATAGAAAATCGTAATTGGGAACTTAACATTCAAGGATATGCGTTGTATTGAAAGTACAGGCAAGTAGGCAGAGGGGTAGATTATATTGGTAAAAGATTATATCAAATCCTTGGAAAGAGGTGACATAGGAATGGAAGATGTAGAATTCTTGTGGATAGGATTAAGAAAGTGTAAGGGTAAAAAGACCCTGATGGGTGTTATATACAGGCCTCTGAACAGTAGCCAGGATTTTGGCTACAAATTACAATAAGAAAACATATGTGAAAAGGGCAATGTTGCAATAATGGTGGATAACGGTTGGATTTGGCTCCCAAGAGAAGGAATTTGTAAATTGTCTATGAGATGGCTTTTTAGAGCAGTGTATGGTCAAGCCCACAAGGGGATGGCAGTTCTGGATTGGATGTTATGTAATGGCCCAGATTTAATTAGGGTGCTTAAGATAAAGGAAACCTTAGGCAGTGATCATAATATGATAGAACTTACCCTGCAGTTTGAGAAGGGAAAACTAAAATTAGATCAGTATTAGAGTAGAGTAGAGGCAATTAAAGGCTTGAGAGAGGGGCTGGCCAAAGTTGATTGGAAGGGGTTACTAGCAGGGATGACAGCAATGGTTGGTGTTTCTGGAAGAAATTCAGAGGGTACAAAAAAGGTGCATCCCAAAGAGGAAGGAGTATTCTAAAGGGAGGATGAGGCAATTGTGACTTATACCCCAGAGTTCTGCAAGAGGCAGCTGAAGAGACTGCGGAGGCAGTAGTAATGTTCTTTCCAGAAACACAAGATTCTGGAATAGTTTCTGAAGACTAGAAAATTGCGAATATCACTCCACTCTTTAAAAAGGAGGGAGGCAGAAAAAAAGGAAATCAAAGTTCAAAGTACAATTTATTAACAGAGTCACCACATGCATCCCTGGGATTCTTTTTCCTGCAGGCATACTCAGCAAATCTATAGAACAGTAATTGTAAACAGGATCAATAAAGAGCAGGAGAAGAGAAGACAGACCATACAAATGTAAATAAATAGCAATAAATGAACAGAGCATGGAATAACAAGATAGAGTCCTTAAAGTAAGATCATATGTTGTAGGAACGTCTCTATAGATGAATGTAGTTATCCCCTTTTGTTTAAAAGCCTGATGGTTGAGGGGTAGAAACTATTCTCGAACCTGGTGGTGTGAGTCCTGGGGCTTTTGTACCTTCTACCTGATGGTAGTAGCAAGAAAACTGTATGGCCTGGGAGGATCTTTGATGGACGCTGCTTTCCTTTGACAGTGTTTCATGTAGATATGCTCAATGGCAAGGAGAGCTTTACCTGTGATGCACTGTCTAAATCCACTACCTTTTTTAGGAGTTTTCTGTTCAAAGGCATTGATGTTCCCATACCAGTCTGTAATGCAGCCAGTCATATACATTCCACTACACATCTATAGAAGTTTGTCAAGGTTTTTGATCTCATGCCGAATCTCCACAGACGCTTGAGGAAGTGGAGGGTCTGTCGTACTTTCTTTGCAAGTACATTTATATGCTGGGTCCAAGAGAAGTCCTCTGAGATAATGACATGCAAAAATTTAAAGTTACTGACCCTGTCAGCCTCTGGTTCTCTGACAAGGACTGGCTCATGGATTGCTGATTTCCCTTTCCTGAAGTCTACAATCGGTTCCTTGTTCTTGCTGACATTGTGTGAGAGGTTATTGTTATGACACCACTCAGCCAAATTCTTAGTCTCCCTCCTGTATACTGATTCATCATCCCCTTTGATACAGTTCACAACAGTGATGTCATCAGCAAATTTGAATATGGTGTTGGAGCTACACTTAGCCACACAGTCATAGTCATAGGCCAGTTAACCTGACTTCTGTGGTTGGAAAGACATTGGAGTCTATTGTTAAGCATGAGTTTTCAGGGTACTTGGAAGCACATGATAAAATAGGCCAACGGTGTTTTCTAAAGGGGAGATTTTCCCTGATAAATCTGTTGGAACTTTACGAGGGAAGATAGATAAGTTCATGGCCAAAGGTAGAAGGAGTCAATTTTAGAAAACCTAGCACATTTATTTTTCATAACTTATCTCCTTCTACCTTAGGCGACGAACTTATCAATCACCCCATTGAGTTATTAACTTCAAACTTCCTGCATAATCACTAAAAGAGTTGAACTGCATGTAATGAGAGCTGTACAACTCATCTCCTTCTGCCTTAGGCCACAAACTTATCAGTCACCCCTGCTGTGGACACCTTCTGGAGGTCCAAGATCCGTATGCTCCACGACCGCTGGGCTAAGTGTGTAAATGTAGGAGGGGACTATGTTGAAAAATAAATGTGCTAGGTTTTCTAAAATTGACTCCTTCTACCTTAGGCCACAAACTTATCAATCACCCCTTGTATGTGGAAGTAACAGATAAGATGGACAAATGAAGTGAATGTTCTTTATTTGTATTTTCAGAAGGTCTTTGATAAGGTGTCGCACATGAGGCTGCTTAACAATAAGAGGCCATGGAAAGGTACTTGCATAAGTAGAAGATTGGCTGACTGGCAAGAGGCAAAGAGCAGAGATAAAAGGGAACTTTGCTGTTTGGCTGCAGGAAGTCGACGAAGGACATAGACAGATTGAGGGAATGGGCAACAGAATAGCAGATGGAATATAGTGTAGGGAAGTGCATGGTCATGCACTTTGGCAGAAGGAATAGAGGCTTAGGGTATTTTGTAAATAGAGAGAAAATTTTAAAAATCAGAGGTGCAGAGGGCTTGGTAATCCTCGTGCAGGATTCCCTGAAGGTTAACTTGCAGGTTGAGTCAGTGATAAGGAAGGCAAACGTGATGTTAACATTCATTTCAAAAGGACTAGAATACAAAAGTAGTATGTAATGCTGAGGCTTTATAAGGCATTGGCCAGACCATAGTTGGAATTTGTGAGCTGATTTGTGCCTCTTTTTCTAAGAGGAGATGTGCTGGAATTGGGTAAGTCCAGAGGAGGTTCACAAGAATGATCCCAGGAATGATCCCTGATGACTACACCTGTAACAGGTGTATCCAGCTGCAGCTCCTTACAAACCGAGTTAGGGAACTGGAGCTGGATGAACTTCGGATCATTCGGGAGGCAGAGGCAGAAATAGACAGGAGTTACAGGGAGATAGTCACCTCTAAGAGTCAGGAGACAGGTAGCCGGGTGACTGTCAGGAGAGGGAAGGGGAATAGACAGAATGAGCAGAGCACCTCTGTGGCCGTCCCCACCAATAATAAGTATGTCATTTTGGATACTGATGATGGGGACGACCTACCAGGGACAAGTTGCAGTGGTTGTGTCTCTGGCACCGAGAGTGGACCCTCAGCTCAGAAGGGAAGGAGGGAAAAGAGCAGTAGTGATAGGGGATTTGATAGTTAGGGGGACAGATAAGAGGTTCTGTGGAAGAGATTGAGAATCCTGGATGGTCTGTTGCCTCCCTGGTGTCAAGGACCGCGATATCTTGTGTCTTGTGCGCATGCGCCGGTCGTGCATGCAGCTGGTTACAGTTGCTCCGCAGTTTCTTACTCTTAAACTTTTCAACTTAGTTATTTGTTGTATTTTTTTTCTCACGGTAACACGTTGAAGCTGCACCCTCTCTACATGCTGGTGGAGAGAGTTTTACTTGTTTTTTTAGCGCTGGAATTAGTTACATTTGGACACATCTCGTTAGCGTGGCAGCAGGATGGCCACATTGTGTATTGGGAGCAATTGATAACGCTCATGCCCGCCGGTTTAGCGAACAGAACAGTGGACATAGCGGCTGAAATCTGGAGGAAAACACACAGAGGATGCAGAAGGGGATCAAAAAGGTGAGGGAAGAGGACCGGGTTGAGACAACAGAGGCTTTTGGAGAAGAGAAGTTATAAGCCGTGTCTCCCCTTTCTTATCATGGGAAATATGAGATTGCTGGGGAATAAAATGGACGAACTGACTGCGCTTGTCAGGAGTCAGAGAACATTTGAGGAGAGCAGTGTCATGTTCTTCGCAGAGATGTGGCTGCACGAGGACATACCCGATCAAAGCGTTTCCATGGAGGGCTTCCAGACCGTTCGAGCTGACCGGAATTGCACTGAGAGCGGTAAACGTAAAGGAGGGGGGCTGGTGGTTCTGGTAAATAACAGATGGTGCAATCCTGGATCCTGGGCATATTACGATCAAGGAATGGGTCTGTAGCCTGGATATTGAACTTTTTGCTGTTGTACTCCGGCCATATTATTTGCCAAGGGAAATCTTGCATGCAATTGTGGTTGTTGTGTACATCCCTCCCTCTGCCAACCCGACATCGGCGTGTAACATCATTTACACCGTCATAGCCAGACTACAAATCCAGCACCCGAGTGCCCTCATTACCATCTCGGGTGACTTCAACCATGTTACCATGGCTAGAACACTGCCGAACTTCACGCAGTATGTGAGCTGTACAACCAGAGGGGAGAGGACTCCGGATTTGATGTGCGCTAACATTAGGGATGCATACAGCTCCTCTCCCCTCCCCCCACTGGGAAGGTCAGATCACAACCTGGTGCATCTAAAACTCTGCTACGTGCCTCTGGTGAACAGTAAACCTGCAACCTCGAGGACAGTGAGAAAATGGTCGGAGGAGGCTTATGAGGCGCTCCAGGGTTGTTTTGAGGTGACAGACTGGCAGACACTCTGTGAGCCACATGGAGAGGATATTGACGGGCTCACAGAGTGCATCACTGATTACATCAACTTCTGTGTGGACTGCAATGTTCCGACAAGAACTGTCCTTTGTTATTCAAATAACAAGCCATGGGTGACAAAGGACATTAAGCACTTCCTGAATGCTAAAAAGAGGGCGTTTAGAGATGGAAATAGGGAGGAGCTGAGGGCAATACAGAGTGACCTGAAAGCCAGGATCAGGGAGGCTAAAGACAGGTACAGGAGGAAGCTTGAGTGGAAACTCCAGCAGAACAACATGAGAGAGGTCTGGAGGGGGATGAGGACCATCACTGGGTTCCGGCAAGCTAGCAACAGAGGAGCGGAAGGCAGGGCCAATGAACTTAACCCGTTCTTTAACAGATTTGACAGTGTGGCCCCTGCCCATCCCACACATGAACCATCTGTTGTCAGTCCCCAACCAACACATATTTCACTCTCCCCTCCTACCCCTCCTCACAGTCCCCCACCCTGCTCTCATGACTATACCCCTTCCCCACACGAAACCACAACGGTGGGCTTCACAGCTCTACAGGTGAGGAGAGAGCTGAAACGTCTCAATCCAAGCAAGGCTGCAGGACCGGATGGTGTCAGTACCAGGGTGCTCAAAGCCTGTGCCCCTCAGCTATGTGGAGTACTTCACCATGTATTCAACCTGAGCCTGAGGCTCCGGAGGGTTCCTGTATTGTGGAAGACGTCCTGCCTCGTCCCTGTGCTGAAGACACCGTGCCCCAGTGGCCTCAATGACTACAGACCGGTGGCTTTGACCTCCCACATCATGAAGACCCTGGAGAGACTTGTTCTGGAGCTGCTCTGGCCTATGGTCACGCCACACTTAGATCCCCTCCGGTTCGCCTACCAGCCCCGACTAGGAGTTGAGGATGCCATCGCCTTCCTGCTGAACCGTGTCTACACCCACCTGGACAAGCCAGCGAGCACTGTGAGGGTCATGTTTTTTGACTTTTCCAGTGCGTTCAACACCATCCGCCCTGCTCTGCTGGGGGAGAAGCTGACAGCGATGCAGGTGGATGCTTCCCTGGTATCATGGATTTTTGATTACCTGACTGGCAGACCACAGTACGTGTGCTTGCAACACTGTTTGTCCGACAGAGTGATCACCAGCACCGGGGCTCCACAGGGGACTGTCTTGTCTCCTTTCTCTTCACCATTTACACCTCGGACTTCAACTACTGCAGAGTCTTGTCATCTTCAGAAGTTTTCGGATGACTCTGCCATAGTTGGATGCATCAGCAAGGGAGATGAGGCTGAGTACAGGGCTACGGTAGGTAACTTTGTCACATGGTGTGAGCAGAATTATCTGCAGCTTAATGTGAAAAAGACTAAGGAGCTGGTGGTAGACCTGAGGAGAGCTAAGGTACCAGTGAACCCTGTTTCCATCCAGGGAGTCAGTGTGGACATGGTGGAGGATTACAAATACCTGAGGATACGAATTGACAATAAACTGGACTGGTCCAAGAACACTGAGGCTGTCTACAAGAAGGGTCAGAGCTGTCTCTATTTCCTGAGGAGACTGAGATCCTTTAACATCTGCCGGACGATGCTGAGGATGTTCTACGAGTCTGTGGTGGCTAGTGCTATCATGTTTGCTGTTGTATGCTGGGGCAGCAGGCTGAGGGTGGCAGACACCAACAGAATCAACAAACTCATTCGTAAGGCCAGTGATGTTGTGGGGATGGAACTGGACTCTTTCACGGTGGTGTCTGAAAAGAGGATGCTGTCTAAGTTGCATGCCATCTTGGTCAATGTCTCCCATCCACTACATAATGTACTGGGTGGGCACAGGATTACATTCAGCCAGAGACTCATTCTACTGAGATGCAGCACAGAGCATCATAGGAAGTTATTCCTGCCTGTGGCCATCAAACTTTACAACTCCTCCCTTAGAGGGTCAGACATCCTTATTTCATAATTTACTGGCATAATTTACATATTACTATTTAACTATTTATGGTTCTATTACTATTTATTATTTATGGAGCAACTGTAATGAAAACCAATTTCCCCCGGGATTAATAAAGTATGACTATCACTACTACTACTATCTCGGATCGAGTTCTCAGTATTCTCAAGAGGGAGGGTGAGCAGCCAGATGTTGTGGTCCATTTAGGGACCAGTGACGTGGGTAGGAAGAGTGAGGAGGTCCTGAAAGGTGAGTTCAGAGAGTTAGGCGCCAAGTTAAAGGACAGGACCTCCAGGATAGCAATCTCAGGATTGCGACCAGTGCCACGTGCAGGCGGGTTTAGAAATAGTAAGATAGCGCAGATCAACACGTGGCTGAAGACATGGTGCAGGAGGGAGGGCTTTAGATTTATAAATAATTGGGCAGTTTTCCAGGGAAGGTGGGACCTGTTCCGGTGGGACGGTTTACATCTGAACTGGAGGGGGACAAATATTTTTGCAGGTAGGTTTGCTAGAGAAGCTCCAGTGGATTTAAACTAGATACAAAGGGAGAGGGGAACCCAGAGTGTAGGAACAGATGTAAGGGAGAAGGAAGAAAAAAAAGATAGTAAAGTTGTTTGCACTGTTAGTGATAAACAGAGAGTAAGAGGTGGAAAATTTCTTAAATACATCTATTTTAATGTTAGGAGCATTGTAAGAAAGGTGGATGAGCTTAGAGCATGGATTGATACCTGGAAGTATGATGTTGTAGCTATTAGTGAAACATGGTTGCAGGAGGAGTGTGATTGGCAACTAAATATTCCTGGATTTCGTTGCTTCAGGTGTGATAGAATTGGAGGGACAAAAGGGAGAGGTGTTGCATTGCTTGTTAGAGAAAATACTACAGCGGTGCTCTGGCAGGATAGATTAGAAGGCTCGTCTGTGGAGGCTATTTAGGTGGACTTGAGGAATGGGAAAGGTGTAGTAATACTTACAGGGGTGTATTATAGACCACCAAATGGGGAAAGAGAATTGGAGGAGCAAATTTGTAAGGAGATAGCAGATATTTGTAGTAAGCACAAGGTTGTGATTGTGGGAGATTTTAATTTTCCACACATGGACTGGGAAGCCCATACTGTAAAAGGACTGGATGGTTTGGAGTTTGTAAAATGTGTGCAAGATAGTTTTTTGCAGCAATACATAAAGGTACCAATTAGAGAAGGGGCATTGTTGGATCTCCTGTTAGGGAATGAGATAGGTCAGGTGACGGAGGTATGTGCTGGGGAGCACTTCGGGTCCAGTGATCACAATGCCATTAGTTTCAATATAATTATGGAGAAGGATAGGTCTGGACCCAGGGTTGAGATTTTTGATTGGAGAAAGGCTAACTTTGAGAAAATGAGAAAGGATTTAGAAGGAGTGGATTGAGACAAATTGTTTTGTGGGAAGGATGTAATAGAGAAATGGAGGTCATTTAAAAGTGAAATTTTGAGGGTACAGAATCTTTATGTTCCTGTTAGGTTGAAAGGAAAGGTTAAAAGTTTGAGAGATCCATGGTTTTCAAGGGATATTGGAAACTTGGTTTGGAAAAAGAGAGATATCTACAATAAATATAGGCAGCATGGAGTAAATGAGGTGCTCGAGGAATACAAAGAATGTAAAAAGAATCTTCTTTTAATTTTATTTTTATTTGGATAAGGAATTCACAAATATCATGTACTTTTTTCACACATATAACCTTTTCCCTTTTTTTATATGTATAAAACTACAATTATTTATACATTCTTAAGTACACATTGAGATGATATAAAAGGAAAATAAACATTTAAATAGATAATTATGTACTGTGGTAAATCTAACCTATTAGGCTAAGTAATGGAATTAGTTGTTAAGAAAAATGGTAATAATAGTTTCCATATAACCCTTCTGGACCATTTCCACTGGTCCAAAATGTTGTATATAAGCCTATGTATCAACCATTGTAGGTGTTTATATCCTAATTTGTTCATGCTTGCTCCTGCCCGCAGACATAATTATCCAATCCCTATGTACTTATTTACTTAATTTTTTCATTTTTTTATCCCTTTTCCAAATCTTTCTTAAAAAGAATCTTAAGAAAGAAATTAGGAAAGCTGAAAGAAGATATGAGTTTGCTTTGGCAAGTAAGGTGAAAATAGATCCGAAGGGTTCCTACAGCTATATTAATAGCAAAAGGATAGTGAGGGATAAAATTGGTCCCTTAGAGAATCAGAGTGGACAGCTATGTGTGGAGCCAAAAGAGATGGGGGAGATTTTGAACAATTTCTTTTCTTCGGTATTCACTAAAGAGAAGAATATTGAATTGTGTAAGGTAAGGGAAACAGGTAGTGAAGTTATGGAAACTATGATGATTAAAGAGAAGGAAGTACTGGTGCTTTTAAGGAATATAAAAGTGGATTTTTCCGGGTCCTGACAGGATATTCCCTAGGACCTTGAGGGAAGTTAGTGTAGAAGTAGCAGGGGCTCTGACAGAAATATTTCAAATGTCATTAGAAATGGGGATGGTGCCGGAGGATTGGCGTAATGCTGATGTTGTTCTATTGTTTAAAAGGGTTTTAAGAGTAAACCTAGCAATTATCAGCCTGTAAGTTTGATGTCAGTGGTGGGTAAGTTAATGGAATGTATTCTTAGAGATGGTATATATAATTATCTGGATAGACAGGGTCTGATTAGGAACAGTCAACATGGATTTGTGCGTGGAAGGTCATGTTTGACAAATCTTATTGAATTTTTTGAAGAGGTTACTAGGAAAGTTGACGAGGGTAAAGTGGTGGATGGTGTCTATATGGACTTCAATAAGGCCTTTGATAAGGTTTCATACGGAAGGTTAGTTAGGAAGATTCAATTGTTAGGTATTAATATTGAAGTAGTAAAATAGATTCAACAGTGGCTGGATGGGAGATGCCAGAGAGTGGTGGTGGATAACTGTTTGTCAGGTTGGAGGCCTGACTAGTGGTGTGCTTCAGGGATCTGTACTGGATCCAGTGTTGTTTGTCATATACATTAATGATCTGGATGATGGGGTGGTAAATTGGATTAGTAAGTATGCAGATGATACTAAGATAGGTGGCGTTGTGGATAATGAAGTAGGTTTTCAAAGCTTGCAGAAAGATTTAAGCCTGTTAGAAGAGTGGGCTGAAAGATAGCGGATGGAGTTTAATGCTGATAAATGTGAGGTGCTACATTTTGGTAGGACTAATCAAAATAGGACATCCATGGTAAATGGTAAGGTTGAGGGGGGACTTGATAGAGGTATTTAAAATTATGAGGGAGATAGATAAAGTTGACGTGGATAGGCTTTTTCCATTGAGAGTGGGGGAGATTCAGACAAGAGGACATGAGTTGAGAGTTAGGGGGCAAAAGTTTAGGGGTAACACGAGGGGGAACTTCTTTACTCAGAGAACGGTAGCTGTGTGGAACGAGCTTCCAGTAGAAGTGGTAGAGGCAGGTTTGATGTTGTCATTTAAAGTTAAATTGGATAGCTTTATGGACAGGAAGGGAATGGAGGGTTATGGGCTGAGTGCAGGTCGGTGGGACTAGGTGAGCGTAAGCGTTCAGCACGGACTAGAAGGGCCGAGATGGCCTGTTTCCGTGCTGTAATTGTTATATGGGTATAATGAAACGGCTAACATAATGACATTTGATATCTCTGGGCCTGTACTCACTGGAGTTTAGAAGAATGAAGGGGGATCTCATTGCAGCCTATTGAATATTTAAAGGTCTAGATAAAGTGGATGTGGAAAGGATTTTTCCTATGGAGGGGGAGTCTAGGACGAGAGAGCACACCCTCAGACTTGAGGGACTTCCATCTAGAAAAGAGATGAAGAATTTCTTTAGCCAGAGAGTGGTGAATCTGTGGAATTCATTACTACAGATGACTGTGGAGGTCAAATCATTGAGTATAATTAAGCCAGAGGTTGGTAGGTTCTTGATTAATCAGAATGTTACAGGTTATGCAGAGAAGGCAGGAGAATGGAGTTGAGAAGGATATTAAATCAGCCATAATGGAATGGCATAGCAGATTCGATGGGCCAAATGGCTAAATTCTGTGCCAATATCTTATGGTCTTATCACTTGTCATTTGTTCTTCTGGAGTCTTTCTACATTTACATAAGGCTGTCTTTAGATTCCTCTTGAAGTGCAGAACCTCACATTTTACTACATTGAACATAATGTACTGTTACAGTGATTTTTGGGTTTGGGTCATTTACATTTGGCTACCAGTCTTCTGTTCCTTGATAAAGTATTGTGGATTTAATTTGGAACAATGGATTACTAAAAGCTCTGAATCCCACTCCTGACACCAAATGTTGTTGTGTGAATTAAATCACCGATATTAGGGGTATAGGGGGAAGACACTTGAAAGCAGAAAGAAGCGAGTTGCAAATACTGAAAATCGGGGGAGAGCAGCTTCCAGTGTATTTCTGGGTATGTCCAAATAATGAGGGCACTGTCCTTGGAATAGACATCCTAAAGGAAGCAGGAGCTGTTATAGATTCTGGAAAGGGAGAAATAATATGGACAAGTCAGGAGCAGCGAACGCGTACAACCAACAGAATACACAATCTGGCTAACATGGTCGCAGCTGCCCGATCACCAGAGACTGGAGCCAGGATGGTGTCTATGGGTTACTTTGTCAGCAGTTCCCAGCTGTGTGGACTAGGCACAAACAAGATTGTGGTCAAGTAAAGATAAACCGAGTGAAAATAGATGGGGACCTGCATAAACCCCACAAGCAGTACCCTATAAAAACTGACGCACTGACAGCTGTCCAGGGTAGAGTGAAGGAACAAAAGAGGAACAAGAGGCAATTGAAATTGCAAGTGCGCAGGAAGAAACGACAGAAGCCAGTTTAGAAAAATTATATGAAAAGTTGGAGGCAAAAGAGAAGGAGGGGTGGTGGAGAAAGGGAACAAAGGAGGGACCAGATGGGAGCTGAGCACATGGGGAGGAAAGAGACGCGGTGGCCCCACCATGTAATATCAGCCGGCCATACCAGATCTGACCACAGCTGATGAAAACATACCCGGAGGAAACGCAAAGGCAGAAGACCCGGAGAGTGTGGCAGAAGACGCAGAGAGCGTGACGGAAAACCGTGAATAGCGTGCTAAATTGTGATGATGTACTTTGTAATGAAGACTGGTTGCTGAAGGTAGATGATTAGTTTAATAGCATAGAATAGAAAAGATGTTGGAAAATAGATGGGGAGGAATTTTTAAGTCAAAGCAGAGACAGCAAATTCCACAACTTTTATGGCATTTCAGACTGCACACAGCATCTGGAAGCACTTACCCCCAGTCTGAATGAGGAGTAAACCCAAATGAACTGGGCCCTTTTAGCAGTCGGGCCAGTGATCAACTCGTCAGTTCGGAAGGGGGTGCCAACCGGGGAGAGGTCTTTGTAGTCATTTACATAGAAACCACCCCAACCTTTTGACAAGGTCCCACATAGGAGATTAGTGTGCAAACTTAAAGCACATGGTATTGGGGGTAAGGTATTGATGTGGATAGAGAATTGGTTGGCAGACAGGAAGCAAAGAGTGGGAATAAACGGGACCTTTTCAGAATGGCAGGCAGTGACTAGTGGGGTACCGCAAGGCCCAGTGCTGGGACCCCAGTTGTTTACAATATATATTAATGACTTAGATGAGGGAATTAAATGCAGCATCTCCAAGTTTGCAGATGACACGAAGCTGGGTGGCAGTGTTAGCTGTGAGGAGGTTGCTAAGAGGATGCAGGGTGACTTAGATAGGTTAGGTGAGTGGACAAATTCATGGCGGATGCAGTTTAATGTGGATAAATGTGAGGTTATCCACTTTGGTGGCAAAAACAGGAAAACATTATTATTTGAATGGTGACCGATTAGGAAAAGGGGAGGTGCAATGAGACCTGGGTATCATTATACACCAGTCATTGAAAGTGGGCATGCAGGTACAGCAGGCGGTGAAAAAGGCGAATGGTATGCTGGCTACATAGCAAGAGGATTCAAGTACAGGAGCGGGGAGGTACTACTGCAGTTGTACAAGGCCTTGGTGAGACCACACCTGGAGTATTGTGTGCAGTTTTGGTCCCCTAATCTGAGGAAAGACATCCTTGCCATAGAGGGGGTACAAAGAAGGTTCACCAGGTTGATTCCTGGGATGGCAGGACTTTCATATGAGGAAAGATTGGATCGACTAGGCTTATACTCGTTGGAATTTAGAAGATTGAGGGGGGATCTTATTGAAACGTATAAAATCCTAAAGGGATTTGACAGGCTAGATGCAGGAAGATTGTTCCCGATGTTGGGGAAGCCCAGAACAAGGGGTCACAGTTTGAGGATAAAAGGGAAGCCTTTTAGGACCAAGATTAGGAAAAACTTCTTGACACAGAGAGTGGTGAATCTGTGGAATTCTCTGCCACAGGAAACATTTGAGGCCAGTTCATTGGCTATATTTAAGAGGGAGTTAGATATGGCACTTGTGGCTAAAGGGATCAGGGGGTATGGAGGGAAGGCTGGTACAGGGTTCTGAGTTGGATGATCAGCCATGATCATACTGAATGGCGGTGCAGGCTCGAAGGGCCGAATGGCCTACACCTATTTTCTATGTTTCTATGTTTCTAATCCCTTTCTGTACATCGATGAGAGGGCCGTGGGCCTCATGCATTTACCTTGCTGGTGCCCCTGGAAAGAGTGTTTTAGAGACCAGAGAATGAGGGAGTGAAGACAAGGAATGTGATTAAGCTGCAATCGGCCTGCAGGGGAACAGCCAACAGGCAAGGGAAAAAAGCCGCATTTCTAAAGATGTTTAAATTTTTGGAGTAACTTCTCTGCTTTAGCATTTGGTACTTAGCGATTAGGGAATACTAGGGTAGATATTGAGGTACATAAAATTGGGGAATTTTGAAACAGGGCATTTTTGCTGTCCTAATTGAGTAGATCCTCCTAGGTTGGCCTTTCCTGGTACAAATTTATTTTGTTCAGGAGGGCCAAGAGGAGGGACTGTTAGACTGATTTTTGGGTTTATGTCATTTACATTTAGCTACTAGTCTTCTGTTCCTTGATAATGTATTGTGGATTCAGAAGGTGTGAATTTTGTATGTAGTTTCAAAAGAAAGCATTATATATACTTTGTAAATATGGAATTGTCCTTTTTGTTTAGCAAATAAATATCGAGCCGCATGTTGGGCCAACAGACCTTTTCACTGAAAGCGTCTCCATATGATGCCTGTTGTACCTTGTTTTGTCAAATAAAGAAGCTGCTTTGTATCTACCAGTAATTCTCTTTGGCAATTTCATTCACGTAACAACAGTGCCAATTTTCAACATCCCTATCCAGTCACAGAGCTGTTCTATGCCCTCCCATTTATTTTTGTGAGACTGTTTTAACACTTATATTGATGGAGTGATTGTTATTTTACTGGATTTATAATCCAGATGTACAGATTAGATTACAGTGACAGGGATGCTACTTTGAGGATTCAGATATCATAATGTTTCAAAACCAGAGGATGTGCTTTCAAGTTATGAGGAGGAAAGCTTAAATGTAACACGAGGGCAATTATTTTCATGGAGAGAGTGTAGGAACCTGGAATTGTTCACTGGAGTGGGGTTGTGGGTAGTAGTGGTAGTGAAAACAGTAATGTTGGTGGAGTTTAACAGACTTCTAGATAAATACATGAATATGAAGGGAATGAGGGATCTAGATCAGCGGTCCCCAACAACCGGGCTGCAAAGCATGTGCTACCTGGCCGCGAGGAAACGATATGATTTGGTGATATGAGTCAGCTGCACCTTTCCTTGTTCCCTGTCACGCCCACTGTTGAACTTGAACAAACGCGAGGTCATTACGCACGCGTCATCCATGTCAGTGAGGGAAGGAGATCAACTCCTCGAGCTTGCAAATGACGGCGGGCTGAAAAGTATGTTTGACATAACATCTCTGCCGCCATTCTGAATCAAAGTCAAGGCTGAGTATCCTGAGTTAGCCACGAAAGCACTGAAAACGTTGCTTCCATTTCCAACATATCTCTGCAATGAATGCAACGAAAACTAAGTTGCAGAATAGACTGGACATAAGGATCCCCCTTCGAGTATCACTGTCTCCCATCACCCCTCGATCGGACTGTCTTGTTGCAGGAAAACAAGCCCAGGGCTCCCACTGATTCAGCAATATTGGTGTGTTGCAATGATTTTATATGTTCATGTGGGGAAAATATGTGCTGTGTGTTTAATATCCAAATGTTACTTAAAATGTTATGATGCTATTGACTTATAAGTGACTTGTATAACCATATAACAATTACAGCACAGAAACAGGCAATCTCGGCCCTTCTAGTCCATGCCGAACGCGACTCTCACCTAGTCCCACCGACCTGCACTCAGCCCAGAGCCCTCCATTCCTTTCCTGTCCATATACCTATCCAGTTTTTCTTTAAAAGATTAATATCGAACCGGCCTCTACCACTTCTACTGGAAGTTCATTCAACACTTACTTCAAGCTCCCCTGTCCTCCCCTGATAATTGACTTATCACTATATTCATACGAGGAAAATATGCGCTGTGTGTTTAATATTAAATTAGTTAGATAAACCCCTTTAGAAATGAAATTAAGTGTATTAGTCACTTATCACCTATATTCTGGTCGTGATTACCCCCCCCCCCCACCCGACAGAATCGCCAAAAACGATTTGTAGAAAAAAATTGGCACGTACACACATGCGCAGGTCATGCATGTGCACTGGTGCCCGCGCAAGACTTCATGGTCATTGTAGTCTTTCTTGAGGTAAACACAACGTATTTGACTGCGACTCTTGTACGTTGGCAAGACTAACCCGCCCCCCACCCCCGGGTCGGCAGGTCTGCAAGAATATTGAACCAGTCCATTTTGCAAAAAAGGTTGGGGGCCCCTGATCTAGATGACACACTGGAGAAGGATCTTTATATAAATTGGATTAAGGTCAGCACATTTTGGGAAGAGTGGTCTGTAAAGTGCTGTTCTATGTAAACAGGTAAAACATAAACATGGGCACTTGTGCTTTTAACCAGTCACTTAAGCTAATCCTACATTGGTCCTTTTTTAAAAATCTCCTCATTCTTCTCAGATTTTACCACTTGAGTAGGAACAATTTACAATGGTTATTTAACCAATTTACCAACTGCTATGCCTTCAGGAAGTGAGGGGAAACCCACGTAGTTCATGCCACCTCCACACAAACGGTACCTGATCTCATGTTTGAAGGAAAACAGCAGAGTAACAAAATGCCAATAATTGTCAATTTGTGCAATCAGACTACTTCAGTTCTCTTTCTCAAAAGTGATTATTTGAAGATGAGTAAAAAGGCTAATATGTTTCATGTTATTTTGGGCCCTGTAGATTTGGACTTATCAAGTCTGATGGCACCAATGAATTTGGTGCATTGCCATAAATTTCTCGAAACCACTCAAATCACTTCCATCCAATTCTCACTGTAGATATTGCATGTTTCATTATTGATGCTGAGAGGAATTAACTGCTCTTGCTGCTGACATCATTGCACTGATATGACTTGTAAGTTCTTGTGATTTCTGTGCATTTCTAGACAGATTGGGTTGTCTGGTATTTTCAAGGTGCAACTACAAGTGGCTATTGTCACAGAAGGTTTTTGGATCAGCCTGTATGTTTCACTGGCTTTTGTAGCTTCTTGTAAGAATACCAAGAATTTTACACAAGAGCTGTTTCAGAGAATCTGCATAGCTGCAGAAGGCCAGACAAGCACGAAAATGTGGGCTTCCTCCATTTATCAGCAAACTCGTAGTATCAAAAGTAAACTCAAATAATCAGCATTGAAGCTAACATGTTTCGCTACAATAGTAGTCACCAACCTTTTTAAGCCCAAGATCCCCTACCTCGACCTCAGTGATCTAACTACTAAATCGTTTAGAGAAAAAACAGCTCAGATTGTACTTCCAATTTGAGGCCTTTTACTTGGGGGAATTGTATTTGAATTACACAAAATACTTTTGTCAAACTTTCAAATTAATTCAAACAAGAAAATACTGTAACTAGCATATCAAACAGGCCATAGCTGTCTTTCTTTAAGAATATTACGATACTTCACACCTTTAATTCTAAGTTTCATTATTTAATTTTATTTCAACACGAAAAATAAATGAATAAAAATTGACTGTTGCACTCAGTGTGATGACTGGGGCTGAATACTTCCTCCCAGTTCCCTGAAATTTGGCTCATAACTACAGACAGCCAGTCTGAGACAGTCTATGAGGTGTAGGGTTGACAACTGTCCCGTATTTCTCCCCCACTAAGGTGGAGCGTTCCTATGAAACCTTTCATGCTGAAATGCTTTACGCTGAAGAAGCAATTACCATTAATTTATATGGAAAAAATTGTGGCATTCCCAGACCCAAAAAAATAACCTACCAAATCATACCAAATAACACATAAAACCTAAAATAACACTAACATATAGTAAAAGCAGGAATGATATGATAAATACACAGCCTATATAAAGTAGATATAATGAAGATTAAGCCAAAATTGATTCGTGGGGTAAAAAAAATCGGCACGTACGCACATGCACACACAGGTGCCCGCGCAAGACTTCATGGTCATGGTAGTCTTTCTCGGGATAAACACAAATGTCCCAGGATTTGACTGCTACTTTTGTCCCTTATTTGGGAGTGAGAAAGTTGGCAACCCCAGTGAGGTGTCTGTCAGTAAGTCAGCTCCTGTACTTAGATTTAATAATTTTCATCTGTGAAAATGCAATTTCACACAGATAAGTTGACCCGAAGTAGGCACTGACTTTTAGTGGTATAAAACCAACGCGCACACTGCACATTGTTCGGCCCCATCAGTAGTAATTGCCACCAGTTTATGCATGGGGATGTCATTTTCACGGGCATTTTTTTAAAACTCATTGTAAATATCCTCACCTCTCGTTCTTTAATTGCGAAAGAGTGGGGAAGTCTTCCTTTGTTGTAAAATCCTGGAAGGCCATTCTGACAAATACAACAAGCTGAGCTGTTTGCATTACATCCAGGAATTCATCGAACTGTAGTGAAAAATATTCACGTCCTCTGACAGTGACTCTACCCTCCTTGTCACTGTTGCAGGGCCAAGCAGTATATTATGTATTGCAGTTGTGATGCCGTTTTTGTTTTTAAAGTCATTAAGAACAGTCTCTGCGGTAATGACCGTTGCTTCCTTGAATAAATTGCCATCTGTAAAAGGCTCCTTGTGTTCAACCAAAAGGTGACTTACACGAAATGATGTTTCAATAGCAGCCTTATTTTGAGCAGTATGTTTTGTGGAAAACGATTGCTTGGCCTTCGACCCCGATTTCAGCTCAACTTTCCAGGCACGAATTGCGCTCTTTTGGGGGTAGATATCTTTAAATTCCTGGTGGTTGGTGTTGCGGTGCCGCTCCAGATTCCCTCTTTTAGTTAGTGCTTGTGTTTGGTGGCACAACATACATCCACACTTGTCTTTCACCAAGATAAATAGAAATTCCTCTTCCCATTCTGGATGGAATTTGTATGTTTTCGCCTTTTTTCATGGAGCCTCCGCTATGCTATCAGGATATCACGAGCGATCCGATTGCGTCGCCTCTGATCTGGGCCGACATTTACGCGCCGGGCGGCACCTAATTAATTAGCTTGTTTATTTCGGCTTTTTTTCTTAAAGATGTGCTGTGTGCATCCGGACTACCGCTGCACCACCGCATGCTTCGTGGCCCGGAGGTTGGGGACCACTGCCGTATATTGATGTTTGCGACAGTCTGTACTCTTATCTAATCTAATCTGATTGGTCACTTTGATGCAGCACAGGCTACGCTGAAAACGTGGTGCATGGCGGGGGAACTACACACATGCGCACTGGGCAGAAAGAATGGAACTAAACCCCCGCAACCCGGGAGCAATCTCTCTTTACAATCAGCTTTTTAGCAAAAATATTGCTATATTACCATTATGCTAATTAGTATTACTTACTTTTATAATGCTCACATTACAACAGTATTTGTGTATTTATTTTTGATTTTTCTTCGGGATCTGCTGGGAAAGTCTCAAAGATCGACCGGTCGATTGCGATCGATGGGTTGGTGACCCCTACTCTACAATATAAACCACCAGCAATTTTTTTTGTAGATTTCATCAGGAAAGGTGCCACAATTTTGGAGTAGGACAAAACACATTTCTCACAAGAAAAAATGTTATTGCCGTAAAATAGGACCAGATGGAATGCAGTTTATTACAAAGCCAATAGGAATGAAGTTGGAATTTTCCTCTGAAAGCAGCGGAAGAATAAGTGAACATCCATCTCTGTTCACTGGGGGCACATTTGCCACTCGTACCTGAGTATATTTGTGTGGGGACCTGTCCGCGTAAGTGTTCGTAAATCCTATCCCTAAGAATCCTCTCCGCTAGCTTCCTTGCTGTTGGTGTGGCCCACTAACTAATAATTGTATGGATTATCTCTATATCCCTAAATAAGTGTGAGGTGGTTCATTTTGGTAGGCCAAATATGATGGCAGAATATAGTATTATAGTAAGACTCTTGGCAGTGTGGAGGATCAGAGGGATCTTGGGGTCCAAGTCCATAGGACGCTCAAAGCTGCTGCGCAGGTTGACTCTGTGGTTGAGAAGGTATACAGTGCATTGGCCTTCGTCAATTGTGGAATTGAGCTTAGGAACCAAGAAGTAATGTTGCAGCTATATAGGACCTTGGTCAGACCCCACTTGGAGTACTGTGCTCATTTCTGGTCGCCTCACTACAGGAAGGATGTGGTAACCATAGAAAGGGTGCAGAAGAGATTTACAAGGATGTTGCCTGGATTGTGGAAATGAATACCAATGAATTGATCCACTTGACCGGAAACAGGAGTGTGTGGGCCATTGCAGCCAAAGCTCAATCTGGGCATGCCACCTGATGATGATGATGATGATGATGATGTTGATGATGCCTGGATTGGGGAGTATGCCTAATGAGAATAGGTTGAGTGAATTCGGCCTTTTTTCTTTGGAATGACGGAGGATGAGAGGTGACCTGATAGAGGTGTATAAGATAATGAGAGGCATTGATCGTGTGGATAGTCAGAGGCTTTTTCCCAGGGCTGAAATAGCTAGCACAAGAGGGCACAGTTTTAAGGTGCTTAGAAGTAGGTAGAGAGGAGATAGAACATAGAACCGTATAGCACAGTACAGGCCCTTCGGCCCACAATGTTGTGCCGACCCTTAAACCCTGCCTCCCATATAATCCCCCACCTTAAATTTCTCCGTATACCTGTCTAGTAGATGTCAGGATAAGTTTTTTATGCAGAGAGTGGTGAGTGCTTGGAATGGGCTGCTGGCAGCGGTGGCGGATACAATAGAGTATTTTAAGAGACTCTTGGATAGCTTAGAAAAATAGCGGGCTATGGGTAACCCTGGGTAATTTCTAAGGTAAGAACATGTTCAACACAGCTTTGTGGGCCGAAGGGCCTGTATGGTGCTGTCGGTTTTCTATGTTTCTTTTTCCTTTTATTGGGCAAAGGAACAGTGGCTAATCTCCATTCCACTGGGATCTTACAAAGATTTTTGTCAAGTTTCCAGCATTCTCCTCTTTCATTAACCTGGGATATATGGGATGTCCACCATAATGATCTTCCATTCTGATGGTGTCTTGAACCTGATACTTCTATACTTCTGTCATACCCCTAAAACAGGGGTCCCCAACCTTCTTTGCACTGCGGATGGGGTGGCGGGGGGGGGGGGGGGGGGTTGGGTAGGGTTGCCAACACACAAGAGTAGCACTCAAATACGTTGTTTACCCCAAGTGACTACAATGACCATGAAGCCTTGCGCGGGTACCAGTGCGCATGCGTGATTTGCGCAAGCATGTACATGCCGATATCACGACCGGAATATAATTGATAAGTGGCTAATACACTCAATTTCGTTTCTAAAGGGTTTACCTAACGAATTTAATATTTAACACACAACACATATTTTTCTCACATGAATATAGTGATAAGTCAATTATCAGGGGAGCTTGAAGTAAATATTGAACGAACTTCCGGAGTAGTGGTAGAGGCAGGTTCGATATTATCATTTAAAGAAAAATTGGATAGCTATATGGACACAAAAGGAATGGAGGGTTATGGGCTGAGTGCAGGTCGGTGGGACTAGGTGAGAGTAGCGTTGGGCACGGACTAGAAGGGCAGAGATTGCCTGTTTCCCTGCTGTAATTGTTATATGGTTATATAAGTCAATAGCATCATAAATTTTAAGTAACGTTTGGATATTAAACACACCACATATTTTCCCCATATGAACATATAAAATCATTGCAACACACCAATATCACTGAATCAGTGGGAGCCCTGGGCTTGTTTCCCTGCAACAAGATGGTCCTATCGAGGGGTGATGGGAGACAACGATACTCGAAGGGGGTTCCTTATGTCCAGTCTATTCCGCAATTTAGTTTTCGTTGCATTCCTTGCAGAGATATGTTGGAAATGGAAGCAACGTTTTCAGTGCTTTCCTGGTTATCTCAGGATATTTAGCCTTGACTTTGACCCAGAATGCTGGCAAAGATGTTATGTCAAACATACTTTTCAGCCCGCCGTCATTTGCAAGCTTGAGTTGATCTCCTTCCCGCGCTGACATGGATGATGCGCGGGTAATGACCTTGCATGCGTTCAAGCTCAACAGTGGGCATGACAAGGAATGAGGAAAGATGCAGCTGACTCCTATCGCCAAATCATATAGTTTCCTTGCGGCTCGGTAGCGCATGCTTTGCAGCCCGGTACCAGTCCGCGGCCCGGTGGTTGAGGACCGCTGCCCTAAGAGAAGGGCACAACTAGGAGCTCGGTATGACAGGTTAAAGATGCTACTGGCATGACTGGTATATTGAGTGAGGAGTGGGTGTTGTCTTTTTGATAAAGGAGTGCACAAAGGCAAAGAAAGAAATGACATTCTTGGGAGATCATCCATTGAGGCCATATGGGTAGTACTTAGAAACAAAAAGGGCAGGGCTATTCTAGCAGAACTATATTATTGAACCCCTGGTTGTTAGCAGGAACTTGAGCAGGTGTGTAGAGAAACTGCTCATAGTTGTAATTATAAGGAGGTTGTATTAGTGGAAGATTTCAAGTTCCCCATTATTGACTGGACTATTCAGAGTGTTAAGGGCCTGGACGGGTAGAAAATGTGCAATCTGTCAAGGAAAGTTTTTCAGTCAACATATATAAAGGGCCTTACTCAGGAGGGTGCAATATTGTTCTTTCTTTTAGGGAATAAGGTAAGCCAAGTGACTGAAGTGGCAGTCTGGAAGCACTTTGGCTTGAGTGACCAGAGCTCTTAATTCTAAGATAGTGGTAGAAACGGACAGGACAGGTGTGCAGGTTGGGTTCCAAAGCCAGAGCAGTGATTTTCTTTTTTGTGGGGGGGGGGGGGTGCGATTAGGCAGGATCTATTTGAAGTCTCTGAGACAGACCATAGGGCTGCCAGATGCTGTGCAGATCTACACTGGCATATTATCCTTTGAAGGGATGCATAAAAGGCATTGAGCTTATTGGGAGTGAAGAAACACATTCATTTATGCTGTTAGGTTTCACCTTGTAGAAAGTAATGGCATGTAAATCCTTCACAGGGTTTCAGTTTAAAAAAAAAACATTTATCTAGATAAGGGACTACATGTGAACATTATCTGAATCTATAGAACTACAATTCAAAGCGCAGTAACAGCAAAATACTAACCAAATATTGAAGACTAACTAAATATGCATTGCACAATGTATGATGTAGATATGATAGCAGAAAGTGTATTGCTCATTTTTCTCTATGGATTAAAGATAAATTTGAAGTGAAGTAAATATGATGTGACGATAAATGGCTAAGTCTGTTTTGAGCCATGTGTTCACGACTCACTACAAAATCTGTTTTGCTGTCTGAATTTTTGGATGACTCTGATGACGGACTTGACAAGGCCAAGAAAAGAGTATGCAGGGTAGCAAAGATCACATTGGACTGTTCAAAAAGTTCAGATGTGAAGAGGGGCTAGTGGAGGAGGGATAAGTCCATGTGGAAAACTATGCCACAGTCTATTTTGTACAATAGATAAGAAATGGTACTCTTAATATCAGTGGGGGGGGGGGGGGAATGGTGATGTGCAGTATCTGTGATTCAGATGTTGAATTACTCAGGAAGAAAGGAGTTAAAAGTTGGGTTCCAAACTGGATAACAAGAATAAAAATGTTTGTGAAGCAGTTCAAGCTCTGTATAGCTTTTAATACTTCTTTATAAATAGGACGTTCAGCATGTAGACTGTATACAATCTAGAGTCACTACTGACAAAGGCTTAGAGAAGAGGATCTTGTTAATATGAGCAACTAATTTCCTTTTAGTTGGTTTACAAAGTAAGAAGTTTATGGCCTAAATTTTCTTCTTGTTATAGAAATCTTCTGAAGATCATATTGGAGAGTTGGAGAAAAGTCATATGGAAGCATTGGCCTGCAAAGAGAGGGAGTTTGAGCAGCAACTTCTGGTTTCCAGGCAAGAATTTCAGGAACAGCTGAAAACAGCTCTGGTATGTACCATGTAACCTGAGCTTTTTAATACATACTAACTAGACCCATCGTTTCCAGATGTTAAAGAGCATTTTGTGAAATGAACAACAAACTCTGAGATGAGATTTGAATTGGTAAATGGCTGTACTATTGTTACATATACCGAGGTACGCAAAAAATACCAGGTCTTGCATACTGTTCATACAGACCAATTCATTAGTACAATGCATTGGGGAAAGTAAAAGGTAAAACAATAAGAGTGCCAAATAAAGTGTTAGTTACAGAAAACATGCAGTGCAGTTAGACAATAAAGTGTAATGTCGTAAGATAAATTGTGAGGTAAAGAGTACCGTACTTGAGAACCATTTTAAAAGTCGGACAGAAACTATCCTCGAACTTGTGGTACATCTTTTGCCTGATAGGAAGGGGGAGAAGAGAGAATGTCAAGGTTGGGTGGGGTCTTTGATTTTAGTTCTACTTTACTGAAGCAGGGTGAAGTGTAGATAATCCAGAAAGATAGTTTCTATGATGTGATGAGCTGTGTCTACAACTGTCTGCAGTTTCTTGCAGTCAAGGACAGAATGCATTCAGATAAGATGCTTTCTATGGTGCATCAATGAAAATCCTTGAGGGTCAAAGGAGTGTGCCAAATTTCTTGACTCCTGAGGAAGTAGAGGCGCTGGTGAGTTTTCTTGGCCCAGCGGGTCATGTGGTTGGACCAGGACAGGTTGTTGTTGATGATGTTCACTAGTTGGGAATTGAAGCTTTCAAACCTCTTAATTGTTGTAAATAGGAGATTGTGTACTGGCTCCATTCCTGAAGTCAATGACCAGCTCTTTTGCTAACATGGAGGGAAAGGTTGTTGTGATGACATCATGCACAAGGTTCTCTATCTCCTTCCTGTATTTTGACTCATTGTTATTTGAGATATGGCTGATTACCATGGTATCATTTGTATACTTGGAGATGGTGTTAGAACATAATTTGTCCATGCAGTCAGAAGTGACATCCAAGCTGGTGCCGAGCTGCTTCCTCCATTCAGTCGCAGCTTCATTTTAGTTGTTTTTTCATTTAATTTTTAATCACTTTCTAAATTCATAAGGATGGCTTTGTGGACAGTGGAGAGTTAGGATCAGATTAAGATTTGGGGATAGGGAACAGGAATGTGGTGGAATTTGAGCTCAGAGTGGAGTCTTATGTCTCTGCTTTGCGTTTGAAGACCAGTGATGTGGACGTGGGAGACTCGTGGTCAGATGACACACTGGCAGAGGAAATGAGGCCTCCCCCACACCAGTGGGTGTTTTTCATGTGTTCCACAGTTGGAGTTCTGTGCGGGCAACAGGAATAGGTTCTGTGGAACCCCTGGGTGAGACCTGAGTTCAAAGCGTGAAATAGTGTTCAGAATTCTGTCATCAATGAGTCCAGAGTTCAAGGCCTAGTGTTGGTGATCGGTGTGTCCTGGTGTTGATGCAGAGGGTTGGATCAGAAGTCCAGAGCTTGAGGTTGTTGGCAGGAGCCGAGTATGTGAATCTGCTGCAGAGGTTGAAGCTTGGCGTCTGCAGGCCCGACTCAGTGTCAGCTGGAGGCCTGTCCTGGGTTAAAGGACGGTGTATGTGGGTGGGAGAGAGGAATGGGACTTGCTTTTGCCATTGTTGTTCACTTGCTTGTTGTGTTTTGTGTTGTTCTGCTGAACAGTGTGGGTATATTGGCCCTGGAATGTATGGCGATACTTGCAGGCTGCCCCAAGAACAATGTCAGATGTGTTGGTTGCCTATGCAAACGGTACATTTCAGTGCATGTATCAATGTTCACATGGCAAATAATTTTGAATTGTGTGCGTAGAACCTTAAAGTTAATAAAAAATCACAGAGAGACTATTTGACCCACTGTACAAAATCGACATCAGGTTGTCCTGCATATGGCTTCTGAACCATTATGCTTCAAGTTTTCATTCAGGTATTCTTTAAATATAATTTCTCTCAATGAAATATATTTTTCCCACACCACTTTAGTCATTTTACCAGTTGACTTCAATTTGTGTGCTTTTGTCACTTCTCTCTGTTAAGGTGGATAGGTTTATTTTGTGTAAGCCTTGTAGGTTTATCCATCTTGAATTAAATCTTATTGTCCATCATTCCAAAACAAAAAACTCCCATCTGAGGTGGTCCCTCCTTTCATAAATAATTCTTCAGCCTTGGCAATTTTCTTGCAGCTAGTCTCTGAGCCTTTTTAGTGCTATCATATCCTTAATGAAGTTTAGTGACCAGGCTATAAAGGTTCTTGCTGTGGCCAAACTTATGGTTAATGCAAGTTAATCCGGGATGCATTCAGGACTGAAAGTGTTATATTTGAATGTGTCTTCCTCCATCGTCGATGTTGATGAGGACCTCGACTTCAGTGATATCGAGACTAGCGCGTGATTTGGATCTAAGTGAGGGAGCCTCACTCTCTCTTCCCAATTCCCATCTGGATCCAGTGGCAAGACAGAGTTGAGACGGCTGGAGCTGGGACTAGGTGCAGTGGATGACCAGGACGTCTTCTGTGTCTTTTCCTGCTCTACACGTTCCATGACGCTTGTAGAGACCGCCGCCTTGACCGTTGGTCCTTCCATTGGTCTGGTCCGCTTAATCCGCCGGAGTCTGTCTTCCCATGCTGGGATAGACAACACCCTGTATCACAGAGGGTTTGAGACCCATCAGCTACCCTCACCTACCCTCACCTGGTATAGCCAGTTTGTCGAAGCTGTTGCTCGGGGTGTGGCTGCTGTCACATGCAAACAGCTATGGGGAGCCACAGGTGAGAGCTGAGTGCCAGATGGGGACCAAAGGTGGACTAACTGCCTTGAAAAGGACGTGACATGTCCCCCCACCAGAGGTGCTACCCCTCCCAGACACCCCAAACGCCCCAATTTCAATGTACACAGTATATGGAATAAGGTATATGATTTTGCAGTGCAGTTATGATATTGTAGGCATCATTAAGTCATGGCTGAAAGAAGATCATAGTTGGTTACCATCCAAGGATACACATTGTATTGAAAGGACAGGCAGGTGGGCAGAGAAGCTGGGGTGGGTCTATGGATTTAAAAAAAAATAATGATGTCAAATCCTTAGAAAGAGGTGACATATGATTAGAAAATGTAGAGTAGTTATGGGTAGAGTTATGAAACTGCAAGAGTAAAAAGTCCTTAATGGGAGTTGTATACAGGCCTCCGAACAGTAGCCAGGATGTGGGATACAAATTACAACAGGAGATAGAATAGGCATGTAAAAAGGGCAATGTTACAATAGTCATGTGGGGCTTCAATATGCAGGTAGGTTGGGGAAATTAGGTTGGTGCTGGATCCCAAGAGAGGGAATTTGTAGAATGCCGACAAGATGGCTTTTTAGAGCAGCTTGTGGTTGCCCCACTAGGAAAAAGGTAAGTTTGAATTGCGTGTTGTGTAATGAATGAGATTCATTTATAGAACTTAAGGTAAAGGAACCCTAAGGAGGTGGTGATCATAATATGATAGAATTTACCCTGCCGTTTGTGGGAGAGAAGCGAAAAGTCAGATTCATTAATATTATAGCAAAAATTAGTGGAAGGTTAGAAGATTAGGAAGACTTTAAAAACCAATAGAAGGCAACTTTAAAAAGCCATAAAGGGAGAAAAGATGCAATATCAAGGTAAGCTAGGCAATAATATAAAAGAGAATACAAAAAGTTTTTTCAGATATGTAACGAGTAAAAGGGAGAGGAGAGTGGATATGAGACCGCTGGAAAATGATGCTGAAAAGATTGTAATGGAGGACAAAGAAATGGCAGAAGAACTGAATAAGTATTTTGCGTCAATCTTCACTGCAGAAGACAGTTGTAGTATGCCAGAAATGTGAGAGTGCCATGGGGTAGAAGTTTTGTTACTATTACCAAGAAGAAGGTACTTGGGAAGCTGAACAGTCTGAAGGTAGATACGTCACCTGGACCATATGGACTGCATCTCAGGGTTCTGAAGGAGGTAGCTGAAGAGATTATGGAGGCATTAGTAATAATCCTTCAAGAATCACTAGATTCTGGAAATGGTTTCTGAGGACTGGAAAATTGTGAATGTCACTCCACTCTTTAAGCAGGGAGGGAGGCCGAAGAAAGGAGATTATAGGCTAGTTAGCCTGACTTCAGTGGTTGGGAAGATGTTTGAGTCTTTTATTAATAATGTGGTTTCAGGGGCCTTAGAGGCGCATGATAAAGCAGGCTGTAATCAGCATGGTTTCCTTAAGGGGAAATCTTGCCTGACAAATGTGTTGGTATTCTTTTAAGAAATACTAGACAGGATAGACAAAGGTGAGTTAGTTAATGTTGTCAACTTGCATTTCCAGCAGGTCCGTTGACAAGATGCTGCACATGAGGCTGTTTAACAAGTTAAGAGCACATTGTTTTACCAGAACGATACTAGCATGGATAGAAGATTGGCTGACTGGCAAAAGGCAAACAGTGGGAATATAGGGGGCCTTTTCTGGTTGGCTGCTGCTGACTGCTGGTGTTTCACATGGGTCGGTGTCGGAATCATTTATTTTCACGTTACATGTTAGTAATTTGGATGAAAGAATTGTTGGTTTTGTGGCAAATTTGTGGACAATACGAAAGTAGTTGGTGGAGCAGGTAGTGTTGAGGAAGCAGGGAGTCTACAGAAGGTCTAAGACATTTTGGGAGAATGGGCAAAGACATGGCAGATAGAACACTGTAGGGAAGTATATGGTCTTGCGTTTTGGTAGAAGAAATAAAAATGTAGACTTTTTTCTAAATGAGGAGAAAATTAAAAAATCAGAGGCACAAAGGGTCTTGAGATTCCATAAAGGTTATCTTGACTCTGTCTTATCCCTCTAGTTCTGTCCCTTCCTACCTACCCCTGTGACACTTCACACACTCTGGATCTTTTCAATGTTTTCAAGTTCCCTGCCTCCATCATCTCCATTGTTTTTACTTTGGATGTCCAGTCCATATGTACAAACTCTCTGTTTCTTTCTGGACACCAGACCCAACCAGTTCCCTCCACCACCACTCTCCTCCATCTTGCGGAACTTGCCCTCATTCTTAATAATTTCTCCTTTCTCCTTTCAAACCAAAGGTATAGTCATGGGTCCCAGCTATGCCTGCCTTTTTGTCGGCTACGTGGAACAGTCTGTTCCAAGCCTACACTGCTGTCCGTCCCCCACTTTTCATACACTACATCGACGACTGCATTGGTGCTGTTTCCTGCACCCATGTTGAACTTGTCAACTTCATCAACTTTGCCTCCAACTTCCACCCTGCCCTCATATTTACGTGGTCCATTTCAGACAGCTTCCCCACCCCTTTCTTAATCTCACTGTCTGTATCTCAGGAGATAGCTTATCTACTGATGTCTATTATAAACTCATGGACTCTCACAGGTACCTGCACTATACCTCTTCCCACCCTGTTACTTGTAAAAATGCATCTCCCTTCTTTCAATTGCTGTGTCGGTGCTGCATCTGCTCTCAGGATGAGGCTTTTCATTCTAGAACAAAGGATATGTCCTGCTTTTTCAAAGAAAGGGGCTTCCCTTCCTCCACCATCGACACTGCCCTCAAGTGCATCTCTTCCATTTCATGCATGTCTGCTCTCACCCCATCCTCCCACCACCCTACCTGGGATAGGGTTCCTCTTGTCCTCACCTACCACCCCACCAGCCTCCATGTCCAGCAAATAATTCTCTGGAACTTCAGCCATTTCCAATGCAATCCCAATGCACATCTTTCCCTCTGTCCCACTTTCTGCTTTCCACATGACTCCCTTGTCCATTCATCCCTTCCCACTGACCTCCCTCCTGGCACTTATCCTTACAAGCAGAGCAAGTGCTACATCTGCCCCAACACCACCTCCCTCGCTATCATTCAGGGCTCCAAACAGTCCTTCCAGGTGAGACAACAGTTCACCTGTGAGCATACTGGGATCATGTACTGTGTCTGGTGCTCCTGGTGTGGCCTTCTGTTTATCAATGAGACCCGATGTAGAATAGGAGATCATTTCGTCAAGCACCTATGCTCCATCCACCAGAAAAAGCAGAATCTCTCCCAGTGGCCACCCATTTTAATTCCAGTTCCCATTCCCATTCTGATATCCTTGACCATCTCTACTGTTGTGATGAGGCCACGCTCAGGTTGGAGAAACAACACCATATATTCCGTCTGGGTAACCTGCAACCTGATGGCATGAACATTGATTTTTCAAACTTCCGATGATGGACCCTCCACACTTCACCGTTCCCCATCCCCTTTTCTTTCTTCTGTGGCCTTCTGTTCTCTCCTTTCGGACTCTCCCTTCTCCAGCCATGTATCTCTTTCACCAATCAACTTCCCAGCTCTTTACTTCATCCCTCCCCCTCCAGGTTTCACCTATTACCTTGTGTTTCTCTCTCTCCTCCCCCACCTTTTATATCTACTCCCATCTTTTTTTTCCAGTCCTGTCGAAGGGTCTTGGCCCAAAATGTCGACTGTACTTTTTTCCATAGATGCTGCCTGGCCTGCTGAGTTCCTCCAGCATTTTCTGTGTGTTGCTAGCATTCATTTCGAGAGGACTATTATATAAAAACAAGGGCGGTATGCTGAGGCATTGGTTCAGACTGTACTTGAAGTATTGTGAGAAGTTGTTAGCCCTTTATCTAAGAGAGAATTTGCTTGAATTGGAGAGGATCCAGAGGAGATTCACAAGAATGATTCATGGAATTATAGGGTTAACATATAAGGAGTACCCATGTGGTTTCCGGGTCCCTTAAAAGAATAGAACTGCTGTACCCTGCCACGCACGTCATAAAAGGCAACTAAGGAGGGTTAGGCATAGGGTTAGCAGCCCTATCCTGTAAAAATAATTATTGCTACAGAAACATCAGCAGCATCAAAATCAAGCCAGCCAGTCTTGGTCTCTTTTGGAGAGCTGGATGATGTGGAGAAGTGAAAGCTGAAAGGAAGCTCCTTCACCGGAAAACCTACTGTCAACCAAGAAGACCTCCAGAATCGGCATCTGGAATGTGAGGACCATGTATGAAGTTGGGAAAACCCTACAAATGGCAAAAGAATTTCAGAACAATAAATTAGAGGAGAGAAGTGTTAACCGATGCCAGGAAAGTGGGAATGACATGGTCACAGCTGGAGAGATATGTACAAAACAGATTGATCTGGAAAGAGGTTGTTGATGGCCTATGCTCACTAGTGAGTTGAAAGGCAGAAGAAGATATAAGGAGTGTTTGGGTGTGGGCCTGTGCTCACTGGAGTTTAGAAGAATGGGAGGGATCTCATTCAAACCTACCAAAAATATTGAAAGGCATAGAAAATAGATGTGTTTACTGTAGTGGGGGTGTTTGGGAACAAAATGCACACTCAGAATAGAGGGATATTCATTTAGAACAAAGATGAGGAATTTCTTCAGCTGGAGGGTAGTGAATCTGTGGAATTCATTGCCACAATCAACTGTGGAGGCCAAGTCATTGGGTATATTTAAAGCAGAAGTTGATAGATTCTTGATTAGTCAGCGTGTCAAAAGTTAAGGGGAGAAGGCAGGAGAATGCAGTTGAGAGGAATAATAAATCAGCCATGATGGAATGGTGTAGCAGACTTGATAGGCCAAATGGCCTTATTCTGCTCCTGTGTTATGGTCTGATTTCAGCCTGACCTCCTGCCTCTTGTATTCCACACCTCAAGTAATAAAGGCAAATCTCCAGTGTAGAATACAAGATGCTGGAGGAACTTTATGGATCAGACAGTATCTGCAGTTGCTGGAAATGTTGAGCAAAAGGCACTCTTGATGAAGATCTCAGCCCAAAACATCAACTGTTAATTCCCGTTTTGTTGTTGCCTGACTTGCTGAGTTCCTCCAGCATTTTGCGTGTGTAACTTGTCATTTCTCATTTATTTCTTTGCCTTGTTTGCCCCCAATAAATGTGTTACCTCACTCATCAGTTTTAAATTCTATTTATACCTTCCAAAAATACGGTTGATAAAAGAAGGGGAAAAAGTCACATACTGGCAATGCTTAAGTAATTTCAATCATTAATAACTTAAACTTTTCAATGTTATTATCTTTGGAGTGAGATTCATCACTTGTTAATGTGTAGAAAATAATTTTGACAGGATAAATGTCATGCTGAGTACAGAGAACAGCAACAAGAGAAAGAACAGCAAGCCTTGTTGGCATTGGAAGAGCAAGAATTGCAAAGAGAGGCTGTTCGGACGCAAGCTGCGAAGCAAATGCAGGAACTACAAGGAGAATTGGAAACCTGCAAAACAGTAAGATACGTTTATGTGGCTTTAACCTTGTTATTTTAAATTAAACTACAGTATAATAAGGTATTTTCAAATTTGCATGGTGTGTATTTAATGAGGTGTTGTGCAGAAAAAAATTGTACAAAGATAAACAGTTTCCAATTACAGATTTCCTGATGGGGATGCTAAATATTTAAATACTGTGGGTGTGGTTTGCCTTTAGAGGTTAACTTAATACCAGTTATAAAGTGATGTTGTTACAGAGCTGGACAACACACTGTTATATTTCAATTTCTCAGAGTAGAGTAAATATCAGAGAAAGGGAACTTGAAGTAACTGGCTTTTGTTAATGCTGATAAAAGATCAATATCATTGCACTGAAAAAGATCATTGCAGTAAACAGTTCTGTAATTTTTCATGGCAGTATAGTTCACAGATTGCAGCTAGTCATTGTGGAAAAACTTAGAAAATATTTTCAAAAGTTACCTTTTTGCTGTGTCTATATTCTGGTATCATCCCCATTTTACAGGTAATTCCTTGGAATTTATCTTGAAGTCACATGTACGGAGATAAAGTGAAAATCTTGTCTTTCATATCATCCAGTTAGATCAGTTAATTACAACAATATATTGAGGTAGTACAAAGTAAAATAATAACAATGCAGACTAAAGTATTACTGTGGAGAGGAAGTACAGTGCAGGTAGAGAGTAATGTGTAATGTCCCAATTAGGTAGATTGGGAGGTCAAGAGTCCATCTTACCGTACTAAGAAATCATTCAATCATCTTATAACAGCAAGGTAGTAGCTATCCTTGAGCTTGGTGTGTGCTTTCAGACTTTTGTATCTTCTGCCTGATAAGATGTGAAAAGGGCTCCATGAGGTACCTGTGATAAAGTCCTGTGCTTGGAGATGTTATACAGAGACAGATGAACTAGTTTAACAAAAGGATGCAGGGTAAAATGAAGTATATTTGAAATTATTGTGGAAGTGTATGGTAAAACTTCAGTTCTGTTGAGGATCTGAATATATTGCTGATATTAATCAATTCTTTTTCTCTCCAAAAACACTACCTGACCTACTGTATATTTCTTGGCATTTACTGTGATATAATATTTGATCTTTAATTGCTCAGGTTTAACTAGGCATTCAATAGCAAATTAAATCATAATTACATTTGAACAGTGTCTGTATGCCAACCAACTAGCGGGAGTATGCAAGGACGTTTTCAACTCTCACTGCTATGAGCGGAAGTTCCCACTTCAAAAGGGCAACAGTTATACCAGTGCCTAATAAGAATAATGTGAGCTGCCTTAATGACTATCGCTTGGTAGCACTCACTCTACAGTGATGAAATGCTTTGATAGAGTGATCATGTCTAGACTGAGCTCCTGCCTCAGCAAGGACCTGGACCCATTGCAATTTGCCTATCGCCACAATAGGTCAACGGCAGGTGCAATCCCAATGGCTCTCCACGCAGCTTTAGACCAACTGGACAACACAAACACCTACATCAGGATGCTGTTCATCAACCGTAGCTCAATATTTAATACCATCATTCCCACAATCCTGATTGAGAAGTTGCAGAACCTGGGCCTCTATATCTCCCTCTGCAATTGGATTCTCGACTGCTAACCAGAAGACCACAATCTGTGCGGATTGGTGATAACACATCCTCCTCGCTAACGATCAACACTGGTGCACCTCAGGGGTTTGTGCTTAGACCACTGCTCTACTCTCTGTATACGCATGACTGTGTGGTTAGGTATAGCTGAAATACCATCTGTAAATTTGCTGATGTACAGCCATTGTTGGTAGAATCTCAGGTGGTGACGAGAGGGCGTACAAGAGTGAGATATGCCAACTAGTGGAGTGGTGCCGCAGCAACAACCTGGGACTCAACGTCAGTAAGACGAAAGAGCTGATTGTGGACTTCAGGAAGGGTAAGAGGAAGGAGCACGTACCAATCCTCATAGAGGGATCAAAAGTGGAGAGAGAGAGAGAGCAGTTTCAAGTTCCTGGGTGTCAAGATCTCTGAGGGTCTAACCTGGTCCCAACATATCGATGTAATTATAAAGTAGGCAAGACAGCAGCTGTACTTCATTAGGAGTTTGAAGAGATTTGATATGTCAAAAATACACTCAAAAACTTCAATAGATATACCGTGGAGAGCATTCTGACAGGCTGCATCACTGTCTGGTATAGGGGGGCTACTGCACAGGACTGAAGGAAGCAGGGGGTTGTAAATCTAGTCAGCTCCATCTTAGGTACTAGCCTACAAGGTACCTAGGACATCTTCAGGGAGCGGCGTCTCAGAAAGGCAGCATCCATTAAGGACCTCCAGCACCCAGGGCATGCCCTTTTCTCACTGTTACCATCAGGTAGGAGATACAGAAGCCTGAGGGTACATACTCAGCGATTCAGAAACAGCTTCTTCCCCTCTGCCATCCAATTCCTAAATGAACATTGAAACTTTGGATACTATCTCACTTTTTTTAATATACAGTATTTCTGTTTTTTTGCATGATTTTTAAATCTAGTCAATATACGTATACTGTAATTGATTTACTTCTATATTATGTATTGATTGAACTGCTGCTGCTAAGTTACCAAATTTCACATCACATGCCGGTGATAATAAATCTGATTTTGATAAGCCAAATTTTAAGTTTGCAGTTGCATTCTGTCAGTGCAAGTAATAGACAATAGGTGCAGGAGTAGGCCATTCAGCCCTTCGAGCCAGCACCACCATTCACTGTGATCATGGCTGATCATCCACAATTAGTACCCTTTTCCTGCCGTCTCCCCATATCCCTTCACTCCGCTATCTTTAAGAGCTCTGTCTAACTACTTTTGAAAGAATCCAGAGAATTGGCCTCCACTGCCTTCTGAGGCAGAGCATTCCACAGAACCACAACCCTCTGTATGAAAAAGTTTTTCCTCAACTCCGTTCTAAATGGCCTACCCCTTATTCCTAAACTGTGGACTCTGGTTCTGGACTTCCCCAACATCGGGAACGTGTTTCCTGCCTCTAGCGTGTTCAGTCCCTTAATAAACTTATATGTTTCAATCAGATCCCCTTCTAAATTCCAGAGTATACAAGCCCAGTCACTCCAATCTTTCGACATATGACAATCTTGCCATCCTGGGAATTAACCTTGTGAACCTACGCTGCACTCCCTCAATAGCTAGAATGTCCTTCCTCAAATTTGGAGACCAAAACACTACACAATATTCCAGGTGTGGTCTCACCAGGGCCCTGTACAACTGCAAAGGACCTCTTTGCTCCTATACTCAATTCCCCTTGTTATGAAGGCCAGCATGCCATTAGCTTTCTTCACTGCCTGCTGTACCTGCATGCTTACTTTCAGTTACTGATGAAGAAGGACACCTAGATCTCATTGTACTTCCTCTTTTCCTAACTTGACACCATTCAGATAGTAATCTGCCTTCCTGTTCTTGCCACCAAAGTGGATAACCTCACATTTATCCACATTAAACTGCATCTGCCATGCATCTGCCCACTCACCCAACCTGTCCAAGTCACCCTGCATTCTCATAACATCCTCCTCATATTTCACATTGCCACCCAGCTTTGTGTCATCTGCAAATTTGAGGGGAGATTTGATAGATGTCTACATAATTATAAGGGGTATAGGCAGTGTAAATGCAAACAGGCTTTTTTCACTGAGGTTGGGTGAGACTACAACTAGAGGGCGTGGGTTAAGGGTGGAAAGTGAAATATTTAAGGGGAACATAAGGGGGAACTTCTTCACGCAGAGTGTGGTGAGAGTATGGCATGAGCTGTCAGCGCAATTGGTAGATGCTGGGTGGATTTCAACTTTTAAGAGAAATTTGGATAGGTACATGGATGAGAGGGGTATGGAGGGTTGTGTTCTGGATGCTGGTTGATGGGAGTAGACAGATTAATGGCTCAGCACAGACTAGATGGGCTGAAATACCTGTTTCTGTGCTGAAGTGTCCTATGACTCTATGAAATGATAGAGATAAGGACTGTGAAAACAAGGAGCGGAATTCAAAAATAGAGGTGTTGTATAATTGGAAACTAATGTGGCTCAGCAAGCACATAGGTAGGTCAATGCCTAGTCGAAGCCAGTACACAGGCATAGTTGGGAGGATGCAACTTCATAGAGTCAGCAAGGAATATACTAGAAGCTTAAGGTGTAAGATCTGCCCTTTACTTCTTCATTCCCATTGTCCAGACCCCCAAGCAGAAATTTACTGTTTCATACATGTTCTGTACAGTTGCATTCTTTCTTCTGAACTCTTGCTTATTAATGTTACCCACACAAAATGCTGGAGGATCTCAACAGGTCAGGTGGCATCAATGTCGAGAGTCGACATTTCGGGCCGAGAGCCTTCTTCAGGACCAATGTTTATTTCTTTAAAATAGTTGAAATTTATCTTTACATTTTACTTCCTGAATTGTGATATTCTTCAGTCTGCTTACTCGAACAGCTTCCCTATTGTCAGATCTCCATTGAATCTCTGTGGGCAGCTTGATGTGATGTGAAGGCCTTTACTACTTAAAATCGGGGTTATTATTATCTTTGGATATCTATTTTTTGTTGAGTATCAAGTGTATTTTAAATTAGTAGTAGTAGTTGGAAGTATTTGGAAATTTGAAGTTTATTTAAAAAGACTTATTTAAGTGCAGTTTAGTTGACTGCTGACTTGCATCAATTTTGCATCATTCAATGACCAAACATTTGTTAATGACTTACTGATTAATTATTGGCACAACACAAGCAGATATGTGAAGTTCAAAGGATTTTTCTTTTTTTTTCCCCCTCCCAGAGAGTATTGGAATTGGAAAGTTTACTTGTACAAAAGTCACAAAACAGTGAAATGAAATCAGAAGAGCTTGAGGCAGAGAAGGCCAAGTACAAAGAAGAAATGGAAGCCTTAATGGAAAAACAGCAGATTTCACTGAAAAGTAAAAGTCAGGAAGAGGAACAAAGATGGTTGGAAAAATTGCATCAGGAGCAGGCTAAAGTGGCGGAGCTCGAAGAAAAATGTGGAGAACTGGAAGCACAATTGAAGGAGAAGGAAACCCAATTCCATGCACACATTGAGGAAATGAACCAAAGGACACTGGAGAAACTTGATTTGAAACAAACTGAGTTGGAGATGCTCTCAACTGAGATGACAGAAATACTTAAAGTACGGCAGGAGTTGGAAAATAAATTAACTTCAGTTGAGGAAGACTTGGAGAAGCAACTAAAACAAAAAGAAATAGACTATAATGATACGATTGAAGCTACAAGAAAAGATGGTGAACAATCCATATGTGTAGTTGAGAAAAATTTTACAGAAAAATTAAACAGCCTCCACCATCTTCTTGAGGAAAAAGACAAAAATATACAAGAACTACAAACAGACAAAGAACAATTGACAACAGAGCTTGAAAAAATTCAAAGAGAACTTGAAATTGTCAGTCAAGCCCAAAAGTGTGAGCAGGAAACTGCAAAAGAAAGGATGACTTGTGAGCTAGGTGACCAGCGTCAACGGTATGAAGCACAATTAACAGAGATACAGAACTTGTTGAGGAACATGGAGACTGAGAAGTTGAATCTTAACAAACAGTTAGAAGAGAAAGAATTGTCATATCAAATCAGACTTAATGAGGTTACTGCTAATTTAGATAACTACAAATTGCAGGCACAGGAATTCAGGAGCTTTGAAGAAAAGAACCATGAATTGATACAAAGAATAGCTTCCTTAACTGAGCAATATGAAAGTAGAATTACTCAGCTGGGATTAGACATTGTACAGATGCAGGAAAGTTCAGAAGAAAAGCAAAGGGCACTCAATCAGGCACTCAGTAATGAAAAACAACAAGCGGAACAGGTCAGTCAGCAACAGGCAGATGAACATAAACAGCATGAGCACCAAGTTGCTTTACTTCATGAGGAATACGGGGAAAAAATTAGAACACTTGAAACAAAATTGGGAAAAATGAAGGAAAGTAGAAAAGGAATGCAAGAAAAGTTCAAGTTGCAACTTTCTGAACTGGAAATAAAACTGAAAGCAGAGCTAAAGGAGAAGCAGGAAGAATTGATTGAAAAGGAACAGATGTTCAATGCAAAGATGGTGGAGATGGCACAATCAAGTTCCACAGGAATCAGTGAAACTGTGGCCCAGTTGGAATCCAGTCAGAAACAACAACTGGAGAGTCTAAATGAAATTCACAAAAAAGAGGTTGCAGAGCTGAATGAGAGTTGGGTGAGTAGACTGGATCGGCATATGGAAGAACTAAAAGAAAAGCATGAGGTTGAGCTTCAGGAAAAGGAGCAAGAATTTACAGAAATGAAACTTTGTCTAAAAGCCTCCAATGATGATAAGGATAAACTATCCAGGAAAGTAGAAGAGCTTACAGAAGAGATTGCTTCAACAGGAAATAAAATACAACAGCTCCAAGGGGAGCTTAAAGAAGCATCTTCTCAGGTCTCTGCTTTGATGGAAAGTGAAATAATCCTTAAAACTAAATTAGAGACCCTTGAAGAGAATACCAGCCAGAATTTACGGGAAAGAACAGAGTTAGAAAATGTATTAAGTGAGCTTAAAAAAACACATGAACAAAGCCAGAGGAAGATTCATGAGCAAAACTGCTTGTTGAAAGAAGCAGAGGATAAACTACAGCTGTTAGAAAACCTGCGTTGTAAGGAACATGAAAAAGCACTTCAAGAAAATTCTGTTGAACTTCAGAATGAATTTGGGAACCAAATCAAGCAATTAATAAACTGTTTCAATGAAACAGGTGGGAAAATAGACCTACAAACCAATAAGTTCTCTTTGTTCTGTTTTGATAAAATCAGCAACTTAAATGAGCGGATTACAGTTTACCAAAATCAAATTGAGAAGATAAAGAAGGCACTTGAGAGAAAGATCTGCCAAAATGATGATTTAGAAACCCGTATTCAAGAGTTAGTAAATCAAAATGTCTTATTAAATAATTCAGTGCAGCATATCACACAACAACTGCAAAATAAAGAACAAAACTTTCAGGACTTGCAGTCTGAATTGCAAAGCATCAATGCAGAGTGTGACACACTCCAACAAGATAGCAAGTTCAGTAATGAGGTTTTAGAAGAGAAGGAGGCAATAATTGAGCACTATAAAACAGAACTGGCAGAAAATGCAAATACTTGTATATCCATCACTGAACAGCTGAAGAAAAAAGAATCAATCATCTTAAGTTTAGAGAAAGATGTACAGAATTTAAAGTTGCAGCTTGAGCATAGTGTTTGTCTTGCAAATAAAGAAGAAGCTCTGTCCTTGCTTAACAAACAACATGAAGTGGAACAGCAAAAGCTGCTGGATCAAGTAAGTCAACTATCTGAAAGAGTTGAAGCTATTTCTCAAGAAAAAATATCAGCTCTTGGCCAGGTAGATCAATATAAGAACAAGTTAACAGAATGGAAGAAAAAAACAGAATCTAAATTTGCACAGCATAACAACAAAATGAAAGAGCTTGAGTTAAAATTTGAGATGTCTGTTAAAGAGAATGAAGAGAAGGACGGTAAATTGTTATCATTGACAGCAGAGATAGAGAAACTGTCTAACAATTTAGAAAATCTTAATATTGAAATGGAACATGCAGAAAATGAAACAGAGAAATTAGTTGATGATCTGAAGGCTCAGTTGCAAGTAACTAAATCTAGAATAATCGAAATGGAAGAAGATATTGCTATGAAGTCTCAGCAATCTGAAATCGCAGAAGTCACCAAGCAATTGCAACAGAAAGAAATGGAATTGCAGGAGATGAGGCAACAGCTGGAGCAGGCTCAGGCTGGAGCTTCTGAACAGTGTGTCAAGTTCAAGGATGCTAAAGAAAAAAATGAAAGATTTGAGAAAGAGATACAGTCACTGAGGGTTGAGTTTTCAGGAAAACAAACTGAATGGGAGCAATCCAAATTGGATCTTAAAAATAAGAAGGATGAGGAATTGAGGGATTTAGAAACTAAGCTGAAAACAGAGAGTGCTGCCAAAATAGCTGAATTTAAGAAAAAGGCAGAGCAGAAAATTGCAAAAATCAGGAAACAGTTAATAAACCAAATGGAAGAGAAAGAAAAATGCATGGATGAACAGTTAAGAGACTTGAAACAAAAAGCAGAGATGCAAGATGCAACAAATGGGGTCTTGGAAGAAAAAGTGAAAACTTTAGAAGCTACAGTAGTTTCAGAAAAAGAAGGAAAGCAAAAGTTGGTTGATGAAGTGAAAAAAGAAATGCAACTTGAGAAGGAGAACTCTCTGAAAGTGTTGAGAGCAAGCTATGAGGAAAAAATAACGGCTCTACAGACAGAGTTATCAGCACGTAATGAGATGATGCAAAAATATGAAGAAGTCAGTGTTAAAACTGATGACTCTGAAGAAGTCACTAAGTCTCATGTGAATATTCGAGAGCATTTAGAAATTGTTGAAGTGGAGAGGGAGATGAAAACAGAACAGCTTCAGCCAGAAATTGAACAGCAGAAACATATGTATGACTCATTGTCTGAGAAACAACAAGAGAAAACTGATAAATTAAATAATTTAATGCTACAGTTGAGCATAAAAGATAAACAGATAATTGAGATGGAAAAGAGAATTGCAGAGTTAGAAACGGGGAAGGAAGTTACTGAAAAACATATGATAGAATTGGAAGATGGTCTCACCTTAAAGGAGGACAATGGGGATAAGGCAAGATTAGAGGGAACTTCTTTAATTGAGGGCTATAGAAAAGAGATAAAGGCTCTGCAAGAGCAGTTGCAGGAAAAAAATTCTCTGCTTAAGATCTTTGAGGAAGGTTCTGAAGAGAAGTCAAAATCTGACTTGGAGCTACTTAAGGTGTTGGATGACTTGCGAGCACAGCAAACTGAAATGGGTCGCAAACTGGAAGAGGCAGAAAATGAAAAACAGAAGTTGCGTAAAGAACACACTAGACTACAGAAAGATCTACGTGTCTTGCGGAAAGAACATGAAGCTGAAATAGAAATAATTAGAAAGGAAATAAATGACGAAGCTGAAAAAACCTCCAAGTAAGTGTGTACTTTGTAACATGAATATTTTAGAATGAATTTGCCAGATCACTCACTCTTCCAACACTATTCTTTTTTCATTAATTTTTTTTGTAAGTTTCTACAATGAAACAACAAAAGAAAAGAAAAAAAAAGGTTTATACAGTGCAAAACGCGCATATCAAATGTACAGTTCATACAGTTCAGGAAAAGCACCCATAGCAGAATTGCATAAAGTTAGTTACCACCCCACCCTCTCACTACCCGACTCCAAGCCAGCCTTACGATATATAGAAAAGTTAATCAGAATTTTTATCACCACTGAGCTGTATTTATAAAAAGGAAGGTATATTGCCTACCTTCTATAATACTATAATATGCTTACACATCAAAAAAAAAATGTCTTAACCGAACGAAGCTGGAAATAAGGTACTTAAATGCAAAAGGAAAAAAAGAGGGATAAACCCTTAATCTAAATGGAAATTATGAAAATATTCAAGAAAAGGACCCCACACCTTTTGGAACTTTATGTACGAATTAAGAAGCAAATAATGAATCTTTTCAAGGTCTAAGCAGGACATAATGTCTCTGAGCCATTGAGCATGAGTGGGTGGGGCAACATCTCTCCACTTAAGAAAGACTGCACGTCTGGCTAAAAGGCAGGCTAAAGACAATGTACGACGTTTAGCCGGACTCAGATGGGTGTCAGCTTCTCCCAAGGTGCCAGAAAGAGCAATCAGAGGGTTAGGTTCCAAATAGCAATTAAGGATATGGGATAAAGTTAAAGAGACATCGCTCCAGAATTTCTCCAAGCTAGGACAAACCCAGTACATATGAATAAGGGAAGCCTCACCCTCTTTACACTTGTCGCAACAGGGACTAATGTCAGGATAGAACCGCGATAATTTAGTTTTAGACGTATGAGCCCTGTGTACAACCTTGAACTGTAAAAGGCAGTGGCGAGTACATAAGGAAGTTGAATTAACTGACTTGAGAATTGAATCCCAAACCTCGTCGGACAGAGAAAAATTTAAATCATGCTCCCAGGCAGTTTTAATTTTGTCAAAGGGGGCTCGCCTCAAAATCGTTAACATATCTTGAATAGTGGATATTAAACCTTTACCCAGTGGGTTCATACGAAGAAACAAGTCCACGACATTTTTATTAGGTACCTCAGGAAAGTTTGGTATTAAAGGGTTGATAAAATGTCTAATTTGGAGATATCTGAAGAAATGAATGTTGGGTAGGTTGAACTTTACAGACAGATGTTCAAAAGTTGTAAAGTGATTGTCTATGAAAAGATCTTCAAAGCACCTAATGCCCTTTCTGTGCCAGTCTTGAAATGTGAAATCCTGCATAGAAGGCTGAAAAAGATGATTATGTAGAATAGGATGAGAGAGAGAAACCATGAAGACCATTATATTTTCTGAACTGAGCCCATATTCTCAGTGTGTGTCTGATGACAGGATTAACAATTGATTTAGGCAGATGGCAAGGAAGTGTGGGAATGGAGAGATTCTTATAAGAGTTCAACTCCATGCCACCCATATTTCGCAGTAAGACTGATTATAAAAGTAAGACCAAAAGATAAGACAATGTATGTTGGCTGCACAGTAATATAAACAAAAATTGGGCAAGGCCATACCACCTGCCCTTTTAGGTTTTTGAAGTTGAGCTTTATTTAGTCTGGATCATTTGCGCTTCCATAGATAGGACGAAATAATAGAATCTAACGAGTCATAAAAAAACTTTAGAAATAAAAATTAGTAAAGATTGAAATAAGTATAAAAATTTAGGAAGGACGTACATTTTAACAACATTAATTCGACCTGTCAGAGACACAGACGGGTGACCACTGTACTAGACTCTGTTTTGTATGGTTTAAAAGATTAGTGAAATTTTCTGCAAAAAGATGCTTATAATTCCTTGTTACTGTAATGCCAAGGTAAGTAAATTGATTATTTACTTTAAAAGGGAGGTTATGAAATTCTACTGTTTGTGCTTCTGTGTTTATTGGAATGCTCTTATGTAAATTAAGTTTATATCCGGAAAGGTGGCTAAATCTTCCAGCATTATTCTGAGCTCTGAACACTGTGCTGGTTTCACTTGTCTCCTGCAGATTATCATGATAAACTTCTCTCCTATACTGCACAGCAACAGTAAATACAGAAACCTCATGGACCCTTTAGTTTCTTAATTTGAAACCATCTGCAGCTTCACTTATTTCACCAAGCTCATTTTGAAATATTTCCAAAAAAGCATTTGAAACATGGATTGTTTTTGTTTGGGCCCTCTGCAAATTATGTAGATCCAAGTGATAACACCTCTTGCTCCACACACCTCATTCCCATTTAACTACTGACCTCCAAGTTCCCTTCTTAAATTCTGTTAGTTGATGATGGTTGACATCAACTACGTAATCTCTAGATAACATATTATCCCTAGCTAATTTGCCTGCTCTTTCAAGTCTGCTCTCATGCAACCAGAAAACTAAATCTTCTCCCTTTTCAGGCTGTTAGCCCATCACCAGTTTTCCTTTCCTGGTTAGTTCTTTCACCTTGCACTAGACTCCTTTCTTAATTTTATCTATTCTGGCTTCCACCCCTCCACAGTTCCAAATAAGACTGCTAACAACATGATGAAGAGTCCCAGCCCAAAACATTGACTGTTTATTCCTCTCCATTGATGCTGCCTGGCCTGATGAAGTTTCTATAACATTTTGTATGTATGGCTCTGGATTTCCAGCATCTGCAGAATCTTCTGTGCTTATAAACAGCATCCTATGTAATTGTGACAAAAGTTAATCCTCTTCTACATCCAGTAGAGTAGCAATCTTTGACCTGGTAGACTAAACCATATTAACCCTTCACCTGTCTCTAAATTGTCAAATTATTTGTTAACTCAACATTGAGAAGACTAAAACAGCCATGCTTGGCCCTCATTCTTGGCTTTCTAGAGCAGCTTGTGCTTAAGCCCATTAGGGTAAAGGCAACTCTGGACTGGATGTGTGTTATGAACCAGATTTGATTAGTGAGCTTAACATAAAGGAACCCTTAGCAGTCAGTGATCATAACATGATAGAATTCTCCCTGCAAATTGAGGAGAAGCTAAAGTCAAATGTATCAGTATTACAGTGGAGTAAAAGGAATTACAGAGGCATGAGAGAGGAACTGGGCAATATTGATTGGAAAGGAAGACTAGCAGGGATGATGGCAGAACAGTATTAGCTGCAGTTTCGGGAGAAATTTGGAAGTTGCAGGATAGATATGTCCCAAAGTATGGAAATATATGTGAAAATTAAGCTTCTTGAAGTCTAGGGGTAAAAAGATACAGTCTTACGATGATGAGTAAAGTTCAGTTCAGTTCAGTTTGTGGTATTGAGTAGTAATGGAGAAGAGAGAGGGAGAGATTTGAGTCTTCAGGTCAGCTGGTGTTGTCGATCATGGTGTTGTCGATCATCTTGTTGTCCTCTGAAATCCTTTAAAAGTCACCGACTGTGACCACAACAAAGGGGACCAGTTTTCTGTGGTGGAGTTATCACCCAGGCAAGGGTGGACACATGGACAACTCCCCACCAGTCAACCCCTTTCCCTTTCACTGCCAGAGCAACTGATCGATCTGCCTGATCGATCCTCCAAAAACCCACTTTTTCTGCGGGCACAACAAAGCTCATTCAGTGTCCAAAACATGTGCCTGAGGTCTATAACATCTGACCTCCTATTTATCTCACTGTACTGAGTATCAACTGTCATTCAAATAACTCCTCCTTCGTCTCTCTGTGTAAGAAATGCAAGCAGGCAATGTCCTTGAAGCAAGTATAAACAACCTGTGAGCATCTTCATCTCTCTCTCTCTTTTAAAAACAAGTTGTCGGTGTTAAATAACTCCCCCTCTCTCTCTTTTCCAAAGCACAGTTCACAGGGGTAACTCAGGACCCCGTCACACTAGTAGTATTCATAGGGAAGGATGAGCATCTGTGGCTAACAAGAGAAGTCAAAAACATATAAAAGCAAAAGAGAGGGTATACTACAATATTGCAAAAATTAGTGGGAAGCTAGAGGATTGGGAAGATTTTTTAAAAATTTGTGTTGGGCACGTGGCCAAGTGGTTAAGGCGTTCGTCTAGTTATCTCAAGGTCGCTAGTTCGAGCCTCAGCTGTGGCAGCGTATTTGTGCCCTTGAGCAAGGCACTTAATCACACATTGCTCTAGTCTGTGCAAGGAGTAGCGCCCCACACAGACTTCCAATCTGCGCCTTGTAAAGCATGAAAATGCCCGACGCAGGCCTCTCATGGTCTGAGTCGACGTTCCCTCCCTCCCCTTTAAAAACCAACAGAAAGCAATTAAAAAATCAATAAAAAGAAGAAAGATGAAATATAAAGGTAAGCTAGCCAATACTATAAAAGGGGATAACAAAAGTCTTTCCAGATATATAAAGATTAAAAGAGGTGAGAGTGGATATTGGACCATTAGAAAATAATATTGGAGAGTTGGTAATGGGGGACAAAGAAATGGCAGAGAAACTTAATAAGTATTATACGTTGGTTTTTACTGTGGAGGACACCAGTATTATACCAGAAATTCAAGAATGTCAGGGGGCAGAAGTGAACATAGTCACTATTAGTAAGGAGAAGGTCCTTGGGAAGCTGAAAGGTCTGAAGATAGGTAAGTCACCTGGACCAGTTGAACTGCACTCCAGGGTTCTGAAAATGGTAGCTGAAGAGATTGTGGAGGCATTAGTAATGATCTTTCAAGAATAAGTAGATTCTGGAATGGCTCCAGAGGACTGGAAAGTTGCAAATGTTTCTTTAAGAAGGAAGGAGCAAAAAACAGAAAATGATAAGCCAGATAGCCTGACTTCAGTGGTTGGGAAGATGTTGGAGTCTATTATTAAGAATGCGGTTTTGGGGTTTTTGGAGGCAATTGATAAAATAGGTCAAAATCTGCATGTTTTCCTTAAAGGGAGATCTTATCTGACAAATCTGTGGGCCTCTTTGAGGAAAAACAGGCAAAGCACTACCATAGCATAGCGGTTATTGCGACGCTGTTACACCCTGGAGTTCAGTGGGTTTTCTCGTGGTCCTCTGGTTTTCTCCCACAGTCCAAAGGCATGCCAGGTAGGTTAATTGGTCATTGTAAATTGTTCATGATTAGGTTAGCGGTAATCAATGTGTCAGGGGTTGCTGGGGTGGCTTGACTTGAAGGACCAAAAGGACTTATTCCACCCTGTATGGATAGATAAATAAAACAAAGGAGAGTCAGTGGACGTTGCTACCTTAAAATTTTAGAAGGCTTCCGACAAGGTGCCGCACATGAGTCTGCTAAACAAAATTAGAGACCATGTTTACATGGGAAAGATACTAGCATGAATAACTGACTGACAGGAGGTAAGTGTGGGAATAAAGAAGCCCCTTTCTGGTTGGTTGCCAGTGACTAGTGGTGTTCTGCAGTAGTCAATATTGGGACCGCTTCTTTTTTACGTCATATGTCAATGATGTGGATGATGGAATTGACTTTATGGCCAAGTTTGTGGGTGATATGAAAACAGATGGAGGGGCAGGTAATTCTGAGGAAGAAGAGAGGTTGCAGAAAGACTTGTACAGATTGGAAGGATGGGCAAAGAAATGGCAGATGGAATATAGTTTACAGAACTGTATGGTCGTGCACTTTGGTAGAAGGAATAGAAGTATGGACTATTTTCTAATCGGAGAAATTTCTGAAAATATAGGTGCAAAGGGACATAGGAGACCTCATGCAGGATTCCCTAAAGGTTAACTTGCTGGCTGAGTCGATGTTAAGGATAGCAAATGCAATATTGGCGTTCTTTTCAAGAGGACTAGAATATAAAAGCAAGGATATAAAACTTCAGCATTACAAGGCATTGATCAGATTGCACTCAGGATGTGGCCCCTTATCTTAGAATGGATGTTCTAGCATTGGAGAAGACTCAGAGGAGGTTATCAAGAATGATCCCGGGTATGAGGAGTATTTGATGGCTCTGGGCTTATACTCACTGGAGCTTAGGAGAATGAGCAGGAATCTCAATGAAAACCTGTCAAATGTTGAAAGACCCAGATAGAGTGGAGAGTATGGTCCTATAGTGGGGAAGTCTTGGACCAGAAGGCACAGCCTCAGAATAGATGGACATCACTTTAGAACAAGATATGAGGAGGATTTTCTTTAGTCAGTCTGTGGAAATAGTTGCCTCAGCATTGGAGGCCAGGTCAATGGCTGTGTTTAAAGTAGAGGTCGATGGGCTCTAAATTAGTAACAAGCTCTCGTCTACAATCACTCTGAGCACCGGTGCCCCACAAGGCTGTGTACTGAGCCCCTTGTTGTACTCACTGTACACCCATGATTGTGTAGCCAAGTTTCCATCGAACTCAATATATAAGTTTGCTGATGTAGGCTGTATCTCGGGTAATGATGAGTTTGAGTACGGAGAGGAAATTAAGAACCTGGTGGCATGGTGCAAAGACAATAACCTATCCCTCAACGTCAGCAAGACAAAGGAATTGGTTGTTTACTTCAGCAGGAGTAGCGGACCACACGACCCCATTTACGTCGGTGGTGCGCAAGTGGAGCAGGTCAAAAGCTTTAAGTTCCTCGGGGTCAATATCACAAATGACCTGACTTGGACCAACCAAGCAGAGTCCACTGCCAAGAAGGCCCACCAGCGCCATTATTTCCTGAGGAAACCAGAGAAAACCAGAGAAATTTGGCCTGTCCGCTAAAACCCTCACTAATTTTTATAGATGCACCGTAGAAAGCATTCTTCTATGGTGCATCACAACCTGATATGGAAGTTGTCCTGTCCAAGACATGAAGAAGCTGCAGAAGATCGTGAACACGGTGCAGCGCATCAAACAAACCAATCTTCCGTCCTTGGACTCACTTTACACCGCACGCTGTTGGAGCAGTGCTGCCAGATAATCAAGGACATGACCCACCCAGCCAACACACTTTTCGTCCCTCTTCCCTCCGGGAGAAGGCTCAGGAGCTTGAAGACTCGTACAGCCAGGTTTGGGAAGAGCTTCTTTCCAACTGTGATAAGACTGCTGAACGGATCCTGACCCGGATCTGGGCCGTACCCTCCAAATATCCGGACCTAGCTCTTGGTTTTTTTGCACGACCTTACTTTCCATTTTTCTATTTTCTATTTATGATTTATAATTTAAATTTTTAATATTTGCTATCAATTTGTAATCCAGGGAGCGGGAAGCTCAGAATCAAATATTGCTGTGATGATTGTATGTTCTAGTATCAATTCTTTGGCGACTATAAAGTATAAAGTAGTAAGGGTGTCAAAGGTTATGGGGAGAAGGCAGTAGTCGGGGTTTGAGGGGGATAATAAGTCAGCTACGACGGAATGAGGAAGCAGATTTGATGGGCCAGGTAGTCTAATTCTGCTCCTATGTCTTATGGTCTCCCAACAAATTTCATTCCCTGGCCATAGTTTCCATATCTTTCACTGGCCACTGTCTGATACAGTACTATATTACATTTTAGCCCAAATTGTATTACTGTCTAAAGTGCATGTACTTAAGCTGTGCTCCTTGGAAAGCTGAAGATCAAGTCCTTGCAACCTATATTGTATTGTTAATGGTCTTCAAATTTTCTTCAAAATTTGTTAACAGAACCCATAATTGACCTGCTGTCCTGGTTTCCCTTGGAAATTGGAAATTTATTATTATCTCATGTACTGAAGTGCAGTGAAAAGATTATCTTGCACACTGTTCATAAAAAAAAAATGACACAGTATGTTGAGGTAGTGCAAGGTAAAATAGTAACAGAATGCAGAATAAAGTGCAACAGCTACTGTGGCAGTGCAGTGACAATAACGATAAAGGTGCAATACCATATGAGTTAGATTGTGAAGTCAGGTGTCCATCTTATTGTACTGGGAAACCATTCAGTAGTCTTATGACAACAAGGAAGAAGCTATCCTTGAGCCTGATGGTCTGTGCTTTCAGTCTTTTCAGGCTTTGTTTGATGGGAGAGGGAAGAAGATGGAATGTTTGGAATAGGTGTTTTTGATTATGCTGGCTGCTTTACTGAAGCAGCAAGAAATATAGACAGAATCCACAGAGGGCAGTGTGGTTTGCATGTTGTGTTGGACTATGTCCACTTTCTTAGTTACCAGCAGCACAGTTACCGTACCAAGCTGTGGTGCATCAAGACAGGTGCTTTCTATGGTGCATTGATTAAAAATGACTAAGGTCGATAGGGTCATGCCAACTTTTTTTCAGCCTCCAAGGAAGTGGAGGTGTTGGCAAGCTTTCTTGACCATGACATCTACATGGGTTTGGCTATTGATGATCACTGCTAGAAACTTGAAACTCTGCTTTCATGTTTAATTAAATCAGCAACAATTTTGACATAAATCTGAGCACCTTCCCAAAATTGTATCTTATAAGTGCCAACCTTCACTGAGCAAGATGTGCTTTCCCAAATGAATTAGCTAAGAATTGTTGGGCAGTAAACATTGAGACCAAATGTTTCAGCTCTTTTCAGGATGAGATTCCTGAACTGTTGAGTAATTAAACAATTTATCTGCAGCAAGTCCAGATTAAAAAATAGAACAACAAAATTTGAAATCTCTGCAAGCCATGGACTGTACATAAACTAAATAAGGTGGTAGGATTGTATGCATGCTTCTAATGCAGGTTTTCAACCCAAATATAGGCTATTCCTTTCCCCTACAGATGCTGCTTTTCAGTGAGTTCTCCAGCAGGTTTGATCATTGCATGGTCCAAAGATCCTGGTGGGGAAAATAGTAACAATTCAAGGGCACTGACACCAGTACTGGTGAAGGAAGGAGCTGCTCCTAAAATCATGAATCTCGCTGGGATTAGAAAATGGTTAATTGGGCTGCAGTTACAACTTCCACCAAAATAGTTAGTGGGAAGGTTTTGATGAAGAGAGTTTAAAAAATTAAAAAGAAAAGATAAGCTTTTGACAGATGACAGGTAGCAAAATGATTATTGATAACCAGACTGTAATCAGGAAGGGACAGTACATGAACATTTAAAAAAAAGTTCAGAGTCAAAAAAGAGAAAATCTTTCACAAAAAAAGACAACGTTGAAGACTCTTTGTTCATTTGGTAAATCAAGTCTGACCCTTTGTGGCCTCATAGACTCCTGTACACCAAGGCTTCTTGTTGGAAACTGCCTCTCTGAGATTCCCCAAGGTCATACGCATTGTCTGAGTAACATTATCTATCCATCGTAGCCTCTATTGTCCTCTCCTTCTTTTACCTTCTGTTTTACCTAGCATGAGAGTCTTCTCCAAGGAATCCTCTCTTCTCATGATGTGGCCAAAATATTTGATTATTTTCAAATGTTTTTATTGTGAAGCAACATCAGCTTAACCACAACTGACAATGTCCTAAAGTACAATGCTTCTTTTCTTTCTTATAACAACATAATGAAAGTAATATGAATGTATGTATAGTAAACAAGCAAAAAGCAAAGGAAACCCTACCACCCCGTCTCCTTTCCCCTTCCCAGCCCTACCCTCCCCTCACCCCTCCCGTATGTGCTGTTTAGATCCTACCGCCCCCCCCACACTTAGCTCAGCTGTCGGTCTCGTTTAGATACAACAGAAATGGTTGCCAGATTTTTTCAAATTCCTTGAGTCTGTCCTTGATAACGTATCTTATCTTCTCCAGATGCAGAGTATCCATGCAGCCAGCCATTGTCTGAGTGATGGAGTTTCCTCCTTTTTCCAGAAAATCAGTACGAGTTTCTTTCCATTAAGTATGCCATAGGTCAGGAGTTGTTGCTGGGTGGCCTGGAATTTATCTGACCTCGCAGAAGTTCCAAAAATTATTAAAATGGGGTCTGGTATTATCTGAACCTTTAGTACCTTCAATAGGACCTCAAATATTTGCTTCCAGTACTCTTGTATCCTAGGACATAAAGCATAACTATGTAACAAATTTGCCTTTGAGGACTTGCATTTCTCGCACATTGGGGACACCTCTAGGAATATTTTATGAATCCTTACTTTTGAGTAATGTGGCCTATGTAAGATTTTAAATTGTAATAAACAGTGCCTGGCATTGACGGAACAGGAGTTAACATACTCCAAAGCCTCATTCCATATAACCTCCTCTGTCTCTGTACCCAACTCCTTTTCCCTCTCTTTTTTAATATTAAAGTAAAGGCATCTGTTAGTCTTGCGAGACCATGGATCTGCGCCTGGAAAGTCTTCACTCTCCAGGGCGCAGGCCTGGGCAAGGTTGTATGGAAGACAAGCAGTTGCCCATGCTACAAGTCTCCCCTTTCCACGACACCAATGTTGTCCAAGGGAAGGGCATTAGGACCCATACAGCTTGGCACCAGTGTCGTCGCAGAGCAATGTGTGATTAAGTGCCTTGCTCAAGAACACAACACACGTTGCCTCGGCTGGGGCTCGAACTCACGACCTTCAGGTCGCTTGTCCAATGCCTTAACCACTTGGCCACGTGCCCACACTTCAATATTATCCATTGTTGTATGACACTTCTTTAGTATGGTATCATACAGATAGGCGATGATGTGTTCTGTCCCTAAACATGATCTTAAATGATTATCTAATTAATCAGGTTCTGCCGTCTCAAAACCAGAAAGATGTGATCTTATATAGTGTCTTAGCTGGAGATAGCTGAAAAAGTGACTCTTTTGCAATCCAAATTTGTGCTGGAGCTGCCGAAATGACGCAAAAATCCCTTGTATGTATAAGTCTCCAACGTTGCGTATCCCTAATTCTCGCCATGCATCAAAGGCTCCATCTATACATGAGGGGATAAAAGGGGGGTTCGCTGATATAGGTACAAGAAAAGATAATGTTCTGAGTTTCAAATGCTTCCCCTTTTGTTTCCACATCTGTATGGTGCTATGGATAATGGGATTGCCTCTATAACAGGCTTTATTTAATCAAATAGGGGACATGATGATTGCCCCTATGGAATATGGCAGGCAATCCTCATGCTCCATCTCCAACCATCTGGGCAGTACAACTGTATCATCTATCCAGTGTGCTATATGGCTGACGTTCGCAGCCCAGTAATAAAAAATAACGTTGGGTAGTGCCAGCCCCCTGCTCGTCTTATTCTTGCAGAGATGTTCTTTTCTAATTTGATGGGCTTTATAATACCATATAAAAGGTAGAGTTATCAAATCTAATCCTTTAAAAAAGGTTTTGGTAAGATAGAGGAGCAGGTTCTGAAATAGATAGAGCAGTTGGCGAAGAAAGATCATCTTGACGGCATTTTCTCTACCCACTAATGTCTTCCAAAATTCTATTTTCTTTCTTATCTTTTCAATTAGAGGGATAAAATTTGCTTCAGGTAGAGAACTGTACTTTTTGGTTATTACAATTCCAAGGTAAGTAAACTTCACAAGGGTTATTTTGAATGGAAATTGTTTAAGCCCCTCCTGTTCTTCTACTTGGACTGGGAACAATTCACTTTTCCCCCAATTAATCTTATACCCTGAGAAAGTGCCAAATAAATTGACTATTTCCAGCAAAACTGGAATAGTAATATATGGTTTCGTCCACATAAAGGGAAATTTTGTTGATAGTATATTCTGTATTGTACCCGTAAATTCTGGAGTGAGAACGTATAGTCTCCGCCAGTGGTTCCAGGGCCAACACAAACAATAAGGGACTTAATGCACAACCCTGTCTTGTGCCCCTGTGCAAACTGAGTGGTTCCGAGAGGGTCTGATTAGTTAGTATTTTAGCACTAGGGTTACTGTACAGTAGCTTAATCCAAGTTATAAATTTGTCCCCCATTCCAATAACCATAACCATAACATAAACCAGTAACTGTAACATATCTCCCATCCTTGTCTGCTATTGTTGTTAGGTGATGAAATGAAACGTTTCTGTGAATTATTATTGCCACACCCCTAGATTTCATTGGAAACTTTGAGGAATATGTTTGGATCTCCCCCTTCCCCCTCCAACTTACAAATCTCTTACTAACTCTTCCTTCAGTTAGTCCTGACGAAGGCTCTTGGCCTGAAACGTCGACTGTACCTCCTCCTAGAGATGCTGCCTGGCCTGCTGCGTTCACCAGCAACTTTGATGTGTGTTGCTTGTAAACCAATTTAGTAGCTTCCCAGTTATATAGATGGTCACAAAGCCAAATCTGGCATTGGAGTGAAAAAACTGAGAAAAACTAGCAAACAGAGATTATTGGGAGGTTAAAGTAAGTGTGATTCTCAAAGCTATAACTTACTGTAGCACCATTAACAACATACTCTACATACAACACCAGTTTAGACCAACTCTTACTACTATCTGCCCACATAGGGCCTTAATCTGACATAGCACAATCCAAATATAACTCAGAGTCCTGTTTTCTACAGGAATTAGAGGCAGGGCCTCATTAATATTCAAAACGTTCATAATTTCCTACCACGGAGTTTTACTTGGGGCATCTTCATTCTGTAAGGGGTTTCTTCTCACTGTGCACAGTCACTTCTCAGCATTTCCCAAATGAGGTTCCGCATACTGGCGAGCTGCTTCTGGATCTGTTAACACTGCCTCGGTTCCATTAATAGTCATTCGTAGCTTCGCAGGATAGAGGAGGCCAAACTTGACTCCGGGAGGTCTATCCTGCAGCAACCTCCTGACCAGTGTGAAAGCCGCACGTCCTTTGGCCACTGTGGATGGAAGGTCTCTGAAGATCTGAATCCTTTGTCCTTGATATTGTAGGTTCTTGGTACCTATTGCCTTCTGCATTATATCTTCAAGTACATGTCAATAATGGATCCTTACAATCAGGTGTCACGGCAGCTTGTCGTCCCGGAGTGCTCTATGTACTCAGTCTATCACCAGAGCTTCTTCCAGCTTCTTTTAGCATCTGTGCTATGAAATCTCTTGTTTCCTGCCCATTTTCCTTCCCCTCTCGTAGGCCTGCAATTCTCAGATTCTGTCCTTTCAAACGTCCCTCTAAATCCAGGCACTTTTCAGAAAGTTGTTCAACTTGCCCACCAAGTCGTTTCACCTTGCTTTCCAGCTCCACAACTATGTCTGAAGCTCCGTTAGCTGACTCTGCTATCTCTTTCATAGTTTGATCTTGTATATTCAACTGGGCTTTCTGTGTGGTAATCGCAGTGTCATTTTCTGCTTTCAACGAAGCTTTTTACACTCAAAGCGACCGCTACCTCTGCAACTTTTTCTTCAATTTTCTTACAGATATCTGACTTCATCGTAGTTAGCTCTGCATGTAGCGACTCTATGGCCACCAATACCGCATTGTTGTCCATACTCTGTGCACGTGGCTCCACGTGGCCCTCACACGTCAGCTCCGAGGCGTCAATTGGGCCTATTTCTTCGTTTGTCTCTGCCTTAGCCGTTCCTCTTCTTGGCATTTTGTAGTGCACTCCTTCACTCTTTCTCCTTCTGGTAGGTATTGAAGAGCACCTCCCCTTCGTTTACCACCCGAAACCTCAAATTAACTTTGTGTAAATGATGTTTTAATATCAAATCTGCCGGAGCTACAGGGGGCTGCATCCTACTTGCTCATGGCTCCACAGCGCCCCCCTCCGGCCAAAATATTTGAGCTTTTGCCTGATAATGAAGCTTCCTTGTGAGCAGACTGGCTGTATTTTTTCAAGTATTGACTTGTTGGATCTTCTTGCTGTTGAACGAACTCTTAACACTTTACTCCAGCATCCAAGTTCAAAGGTGTCGATTCTTTTGTATTCAGCCTTACTAATAGTCCAGTTCTCACAGCTGTACATCACAACTGGAAATACCATAGACTTGAAAACTCTTTAGTAATTGTATTTAGCACTTGCATCAAGGTAAAAGATCTAATGGCACAAATGAACGCATGGGTCCCACCTAACTGCTATTGAAGAGATGTGGTTGCAAAGCAGTGAAGGTTGGTATTTAACTGGGATGTTGCCAGAATGGAGGACACTAGTTATGGGGAGGGTTTAGATGTGCCCACTGTTTTCCCTGGGGCAAAGAAGGCTGAGGGGTAACTTATGTAATTATAAAAGAGAAGGTGGATAATCACCATGTTTTCCCCCAACATTGAAGTATAAAAAAATAACAAAGTTAAGGTAAGAGGAATGTGTTTTTAAGGGGATCTAGAGGGTAAGTATTGTTTTATACGAAGTGATTGATTGGAGCCAGTGGAGTCAGGTACAGTCACTACACTTAAGAGACATTGGGACAGGCACATAAATAGGCAAGGTATAGAAAGGAATGGCCTTTGCATGGGCAAATGGTGCGATTGTGTATGGGCAAAAACGTCAGCAAAGGTGGGCTGATGGATTTCTGAACAGTATAGTTCTATGAATTTGTCTTCCAGGTTATTTTAATTTAGAAGATGTGAACATAATGGAAAAAGAGGCAGGATAGCCTTGATATTAGACGGCGGAAAGGGATAAACTCATAGCTCTGAAAGTTACTACAAGTATCAGTATGGATTGAGTTAAGAAACAGCAAGGGACAAAAAACATTGGTGTACCCATATTGTGATGGCACTATATGGCATATACAAATCATAAAGTCATGGATTTATACAGCATGGAATTAAGTGCCTCAGTCCCACTCAACCAAGCTGTAAACTTGAAAATGCTGCAGTCAGACCCATTTTCCAAATCATTAATGCATTTACGAGCAGTTGCAGGCCTAGCACTGACCCCAGCTTACCACTGGTTGCCAACCAGAGCAACAGCCATTCATCCCAACTTAAAACATAGAACTTAGAAAAGCTACAGCACAATACAGGCCCTTCGGCCCACAGAGCTGTGCCGAACATGTCCTTACCTTAGAGATAACCTAGGGTTACCCTCTATTTTTCTAAGCTCCATGTAGCATTGCAGGAGTCTCTTAAAAGACCCTATCCACCTCACCACCATCACCAGCAGCCCATTGCACACACTCACCACTCTCTGTGTAAAAATACTTATCCCTGACATCTCCCCTGTACCTACTTCCAAGCACCTTAAAACGGTGCCCCCTCACACTAACCATTTCAGCCCTGGGAAAAAGCACAATCAATGCCTCCAGAGCACAGTACTCCAAGTGGGGTCTGACCAGTGTCCTGTATAGTTGCAACATTACCTCTGTGCTCCTAAACTCAATCCCACAGTTGATGAAGGCCAATGCACCATACGCCTTCTTAACCACAGAGTCAAGCTGCGTTTGAGTGTCCTGTGGACTCGGACCCAAAGATCCCTCTGATCCTCCACATTGCCCAGAGTCTTACCATTAATACTATATTCTGCCATCATATTTGACCTACCAAAATGAACCACTTCACATTTATCTGGGTTGAACTCCATCTGCCACTTCTCAGCCCAGTTTTGCATCCTATCAATGTCCTGCTATAACCCCTGACAGCCCTCCACACTATCCACAACAACCCCAACCTTTGCGTCATCAGCAAATTTACTAAGCCATCCCTCCACTTCCTCACCCAGGTGATTTATAAAAATCATGAAGAGTAGGGGTTCCAGAACAGATCCCTGAGGCACACCACTGGTCACCAATCTCCATGCAGAATATGACCCATCTACAACCACTCTTTACCTTCTGTGGACGAGTCAGTTCTGGATCCACAAAGCAATGTCCCCTTGGATCCTATGCCTCCTTACTTTCTCAATAAGCCTTGCATGGGGTACCTTGTCAAATGCCTTGCTGAAATCCATATACACTACATCTACTGCTCTACCTTCATCAATGTGTTTAGTCACATCCTCAAGAAATTCAATCAGGCTTGTAAGGCATGACCTGGCTTTGACAAAGCCATGCTGACTATTCCTAGTCATATTATGCCTCTCCAAATGTTCATAAATCCTGCCTCTCAGGATCTTCTCCATCAACTTACCAACTACTGAAGTAAGACTGTAATTTCCTGGGTTATCTCTACTCACTTTCTTAAATAAGGGATCAACATCCACAAACCTCCAATCCTCTGGAACCTCTCCCATCCCCATTGATGATGCAAAGATCATCGCCAGAGGCTCAGCTCAACTTGTTTCAGAAATTCTCTATCCATGCCAATAAATTACCCCAAACTCCATGCATTCTTATGTATAAGTCTTTTATGCAGCACCTTATCAAATGCTTTCTGGAAACTGAACCGCCACCTGTTCCCCTCTATCAACTATGCTTGTTACATCCTCAAAGCAACCCCAGAAAGTTTGTCAAACAGGACCTTGCGTTGCTGAATCCATGCTGCACCTGTCTGATGGAACCAGTTCAATCCAGATGTCCTACTGTTTATTTCTTAATAGATTCAAGCATTTTCCAGACTACAGATGTTAAGTTAATTGGCATATAGTTGCCTTCAGCCAATATCCTTTCTTAAACTGTTGTGTGGTATTGACTTCCTTCCAATCCACTGGGACCTGCCCTGAGTTTTGTAATTATTCTACAACTTATGCCATCTCTTTTAGTGCCCTGGGATACATTCTATCAGGACTGGGGGACTTGTTTAGGCTCACTTGTTTGCTCAACGCTTCCTTGTTACTGATAATGATTGTATCGAGGTCCTCACCTCCCAGTGCTTCCATAACACATCTCTTTGGTATGTTAGACATGGCCTGTATTGTGAAGATCAACACAAAACAAGACTTCCTTGACCAACTTGATTTGCCCAATTTATGTGCAAGTTAAAATGGCCCATGATAACTGCCACCCATTCTTAAATGCACCAACTGTGTCTTGGTTTTATGGAGGACCATGTCCTTCTCTAATAGCCATTTTAGTTACAGGCACATTAAGTGTCAATCATATTAATCTATATTCAGGTGGTTAGCATTATTTGGAAAATTTTATTGTTTGGAGGTGAAGGCAAAAATGGATTTGAAAAAATTCGAAGACCTGCTGTTGGCTGAATGCAATTGTTTCTGCTGGTAATAAAGTGAAATAAGATAACCAGACCCAGAACACACACACACTTCTGATTCAAACATGCGTTATTTTACTTGCACAAGGAGAAATCATGACCCCTGTCACCACACTGTTCTGAAGCCAGGACAGAACATTGCTAATTTTTATACAGAATTTGCTTATCAGCTATGGATATTAACCATATGGTAAACTGCGTATGTTTGAATTTCTTACTTACAAGATCAATTGCCATTCACAATGGAGGTATTAAAAGTCAATTAAAACTACAAGTTGATTAAGGAATCTACTTTAAAGTTATTAAAACAATTGTCCCTTAGTTGTTGGGTGTGTTTCACAATCTTCCATTATTCTTACCATGTCTGTCTTTGGCACCCTCTAATATACAAAGGGAATCTGTGTTCAAGGAAGACCTTTCTAGAAAAGGTCTTTTTTGGAGGCCCCACTTGTCCAGGTTGATTACACTCTACTGCAGTCATGGTCGCCAATCTTGTCTGTAGTAAGCAGGAGGTGCATCTGACAGTCCCACTTCAAAGGTCTGGGTTGACTACAACTGCTGAAACTACCCTTGCCTGGACTCTGTCTTTAACCCTTGCCTTACTGCAACTTCCATACAATCTGCCCTGGAAGCAATATTCTACTGCATGTTACTTATCTGCAGGTGTGAACACATGTAGTCTGGTGGTGTCATCTAATTAGGGATGGCATAGTCATCTAGGTCACAGAGCTAGTATCTCACAGCTCCAGTGACCCAGGTTCAGTTCTTATCATGGTACATTTGATGTTGAATTGACATAAACTCAATGGCTACTTTAGGTCCACCTGTACACCTCGTTAATACAAATATCTAATCAGCCAATCATGTGGCAGCAACTCATTGCATAAGAGCAATCAGACATGGTCAAGAGGCTCAGTTGTTTTTCACACCAAACATCAGAATGAGGAAGTAATGTGATGTAAGTGCCTTTGGCTGTGGAATGATTGTTGGTGCCAGATGGGGTGGTTTGAGTATCTTGGAAACAGCTGATCTTCAGGGATTTTCACACACAGCAATCTCTAGAGTTAACAGAGAATGGTGTGAAAAACAAACAAAAAAGATCCAGTGTGCAAGAGTTCTATGGGCGAAAACACCTTGTTAATGAGAGAGGTCGGAGGAGAATGGCCAGTCTGGTTCAAGCTGACAGGAAGATGACAGTAACTCAAATAACCACATGTAATAACAGTGGTGTGCAGAAGGGCAACTCTGAACACACATCTCGATCCCTGACGTGGATGGGCTACAAAAGCAGAAGACCATGAACATACACTCGCAGGGCTTTTTTAGGGTGCCTCATAAAGTGGACACTGAGTATAACAGAGGGTTAACATATGAGGAACGTTTGTCCGCTCTTGGATTGTATTCCTTGGAGTTTAGAAGAATGAGGGGAGACCTCATAGAAACATTTTGAATGTTAAAAGGTATGGACAGAGTGGCTGTGGCAAAGTTGTTTCCCATGATGGGGGAGTCTAGTACGAGAGGGCATGACTTCAGGATTGAAGGGCGCCCTTTCAGAACAGAAATGCGAAAAAATTTTTTTAGTCAGAGGGTGGTGAATCTATGGAATTTGTTGCCACGGGCAGCAGTGGAGGCCAAGTCATTGGGTGTATTTAAGGCAGAGATTGATAGGTATCTGAGTAGCCAGGGCATCAAAGGTTATGGTGAGAAGGCGGGGCAGTGGGACTAAGTAGGATAAAATGGATCAGCTCATGATAAAATGGCGGAGCAGACTCGATGGGCCGAATGGCCTACTTCTGCTCCTTTGTCTTATGGTCTTATGGTCTATATGTCTGTTGTTTTCAAGATAATTTACAGAATTATCTGCATAACCTGAGGTCTGGTTCTTAGGCTGAGACTTGAAAATGGAGAAAGGCCAATTTTGATGATATCAGAAAGGATCTGGCAAGTGTGGATTTAGACAAGTTGCCTTCTGGTAAAGGTGTGCTTTTTAAGTGGAGGGCCTTCAAAGTGAAAATTTTAGAATACAGTGTTTTTATATTCCTGTCAGAATAAAAGGCAAGGATAACAGAGCTATTGAAGCTCTGGTTAAGAAGAAGAGGTACATAGCAGTTTAAGCAACAAGGAACAAATGAGGTACTTGAGTATAAGAAATGCAAAAGGACATTTCAGGAAGTCAGGAGGGCTGAAAAATAAACTGTGAGGCTGCTCTAGCAGACAGGGTGAAAGAGAATCCCAAGGGCTTCTGCAGATATATATATATATATATAACAAAAGGATTGCAAGGGACAAAATTCATCTTCTTGCTGATCAAAGTGGTCATCTACACATTTGCGCTGAACCAGGTGGAGGTGACCTTCATTGGATTTTTTGGGTCTGCATTTCATAGGGAGACAGACAGAATCCAGTGATCCAAGCAAATGTATTTAAGAAGTTCTGAATCACGGGTGAGGTGCCGGGGTATTGGAGGATAGTTAATGTTGTTCTGTTTAAGAAGGGTTGTAAGAATAAACTGGGAAGTTATAGGTCAATGTTGGGTAAGTTATTGGAAGCTATTCTAAAGGACCTTGTATGTAAGTATTTGCATAGACAGGAGCTGATATTGTGATAGTGAACATGGCTTTGTGCATGGTAGATCATGTGTAACCAGCCTTTTTTGAGCAAATTACCAGGAAGGTCAGTGGATGTCATGGATGTGGACTTTAGCAAGGGCTTCGATAAGGTCCAGCCTGGAAGAATACTCTATTAGTTGGGTGCTGTAATTTGCCCCAGTGGTGGGTGAGTCGGGGGATTTGGTTGATATGCAGAGAGGTAAATAGTTGCTTGATAGTTACCACTAACTTGGTGGACTGTTGAGCCTGTTTCCATGCTATAAGACTCTATTACATAAATACTTCACATACAATAGTAATTGTTTTATTTGCTTATTGTACTTCTGTTAATAAAAAGGTAATGCAATCATTTTATTTTGTACCAAGCTAATTTTTCCACCAAATAATGTTCTCTCTTGCAGCTCAAACTCTATACATAAGTACTTCACATTCAATAGTAATGGTTGTATTTGCTTATTGTACTTCCGTTAATAAAAAGATAATGCAATCATCTTAATTAGAACTGAGCAAAAAGTTTAACCAAGCTAATTTTTCCGCCAAATAATGTTTTCTCTTCCAGGCTCGAATTGGAGGATTTGCAGCTGAAACACAACTCAACTCTCAAACAGTTAATGCGAGAATTTAACACACAATTAGCACAGAAAGAGCAGGAGCTTGATATATCAGTCAAAGAGGCCATAAGTAAGTCAAAGTTGTGCTTTGGTACTTATTGAATGAAATTTTTATTGGTCTTTCATCAAAAGACCTTTGATAATGGAATTAATTCACTGAAGGAATATGATATTTATTCATTTAAATAGGATTTTCAAACTTCATACTAAGCTTTCTGGAAATTGGCTACATACTCTACTTGCATTTAAAAAAGAATGGAAGGAGGAATGTAATAGTCATTGTTATCTAGTATGAAAACAGTCCCTTTGGCCCAACTCATCCATTCTGTCCCTGTCTATTTGAGCTAGTCCCATTGCTCCACATTTTGCCCATATCTCTTTAAACCTTTCCTGTCTAAATTTCTATTAAAGAAGGCCTTTGACAAGGTGCTGCACATGAGGCTGCTTAGCAAGATAAGAGCCCATGGAATTACAGGGAAGTTACCAGCGTGCGTGGAGCATTGGCTGGTCAGCAGAAAACAGGGAGTGGGAATAAAAGGATCCTATTCTGGCTGGCTGCTGGTTACCAGTGGAGTTCCACAGGGGTTGGTGTTGGGACCACTGCTTTTTACGATGTGTGTCAATGATTTGGACTACAGTATTAATGGATTTGTGGCTAAATTTGCTGATAATACAAAGATAGGTGGAGGAGCGGGTAGTTGGGGAAACAGAGCCTGAAGAGAGACTTAGATAGTTTAGGGGAATGGGCAAAGAAGTGGCAAATGAAATGCAATGTTGGAAAGTGTATAGTCATACACTTTGGTGGAAGAAATAAAGGGGCAGACTATTATTTAGATGGGGAGAGAATTGAAAATCCAGAGAAACAAAGGGTCTTGGGAGTCCTTGTGCAAGATACAATAAAGGTTAACCTCTGGGTTGTATCAGTTGTGAAGAAGGCGAATGCAATGATGGCATTTATTTCTAGAAATATAGAATATAAGAGCAGGGATGTGATGTTGAGGCTCTATAAGGCACTCTTGAGACCACACTTGGAGTATTGTGTGAAGTTTTGGGCTCCTTATTTTAGAAAGGATATACTGACATTGGAGAGGGTTCAGAGAAGTTTCACAACAATGATTCCAGGTATGAAAGGATTGCCATGTGAGAACCTTCTGGCAGCTCTTGGGCTGTGTTCCCTGGAGTTCAGGAGAATGAGGGGGATCTCATAGAAACATTCCGAATGTTAAAAGGCCTGAACAGATTAGATATGGCAGTTATTTCTCATGGTAGGGGATTGTAGGACAAGAGGGCACGACTTCAGGATTGAAGGACGTCCTTTTAGAACTGAGATGTGAAGGAATTTCTTTAGTCAGAGGGTGGTAAATCTGTGGAATTTATTGCCACGAGTGGCTGTGGAGGCCAAGTCATTGGATGTATTTAAGGCAGAGATAGGTAGGTTCTTGATTAGCCAGGGCGTCAGTGGATTATGGGGTGAAAGCAGGGGAGTGAGGATGACTGGAAGAATTGGATCAGCCCATGATTGAATGGCGGAGCAGACTCGATGGGTCAAATGGCCTGCTTCTGCTACTATGTCTTCTGGTCTTAAATGTTGTAATTATATCCACATCCAACACTCCTTCTGATAGCTCATTTCATTTACTTCTCTGTGCAAAAAATTACCCAAGAATCCCTTTTAAAACTTTCCTGTCTTAGTTTTGACCTACGCTGTCTTGAATTATTCTGAATGAAATCAGAATCAGCTTTAATATGTCAAGACATGTTGTTTTGTGGCTCCAGTACATAAAAAATCAACTACATTAAGAAATGTATATATATTTCAATGAGAGAGAGAGAGAGAGAGAGAGAGAAATATAGTGGCAGGCATTTGATCCATAATGACAGACAAGGAAGCTGTTTAACTCAACAACAGTTTTTAATGTGATACACACCAAAACAGACCGGGCTCATAATCCACAAAGAGAACCCAACTAGTCTAATGAAGACAGGGGAGGTGACCGTCACACACCCCGGTTACAGCCAGGGTGACCCACGAGTACTCAAGCGAATAACTGTATTACCAACCCTAAAATGTGGCAATAAATGAACCGGAACTTCCCACCATAATCCAACAAAAGTATTTTAACGGAAGGACGATAAACAATGCTGGTCATTAGAAATGCAGGGTGGGCTGTCGACCAAATACCCCCCCCCCACTCTGTGTGTGTGTGTGTGTGTGTGTATATATATATATGTCTCTCTCTCTCTCTCACACACACACACACACACACACACACACACACACACACATATATGGCATCATGTTGTGGATAGTGTGGAGGGCTGTCAGAGGTTACAATGGGACATTGATAGGATGCAAAACTGGGCTGAGAAGTGGCAGATGGAGTTCAACCCAGATAAGTGTGAGGTGGTTCATTTTGGTAGGTCAAATATGATGGCAGAATACAGTATTAATGGTAAGACTCTGGGTAGTGTAGAGGATCAGAGGGGTCTTGGGATCCGAGTCCATAGGACACTCAAAGCTGCTACACAGGTGAACTCTGTGGTTAAGAAGGCATACAGTGCATTGGCCTTCATCAATCGTGGGATTGAGTTTAAGAACCGAGAGGTAATGTTGCAGCTATATAGGACCCTGGTCAGACTCCACTTGGAGTAGTGTGCTCAATTCTGGTCGCCTCTCTACAGGAAAGATGTGGAAACCATGGAAAATGTGCAGAGGAGATATACAAGGATGTTGCCTGAATTGGGGAGCATGCCTTATGAGAATAGGTTGAGTGAACTCGGCCTTTTCTCCTTGGAGTGACGTAGGATGAGAGGTGACCTGATAAAGTTGTTCAAGATAATGAGAGGCATTGATTGTGTGGATAGTCAGTGGCTTTTTCCCAGGGCTGAAATGGCTAGCATGAGAGGGCATAGTTTTAAGGTGCTTGGAAGTAGGTACAGAGGAGATGTCAGGGTGAGTTTTGAGAGAGTGGTGAGTGCCGGTGGCAGCGGAGGAGGTGGAAACGATAGGGTCTTTTAAGAGACTCCTGGATGGCTACATGGAGCTTAGGAAAATAGAGGGATATGAATAAAGCCTAGGTGGTTCTAAGTTAGGGACATGTTCGGCACAGCTTTGTGGGCCGAAGGGCCTGTATTGTGCTGCAGGTTTTCTATGTTTCTATCATAGGTAGATAAGGACGTAAAAAAAAGCTTTTTGACACATTGACCTTCGTAAATGAAAGTATTGGATACAGGAGTTGGGATGTTACATTGAAAAATGTCAATAGGAAAGATGTCAATGAGATTGAAAGGTCAGGACTTGAGAACCTGAGGTCTTGGAAAAGTTTGAATAGATTAGGACTTTATACTCTGGAATATAGGAGAATGAAGGAAGATGTGATGAAGATACACAAAATTATGAGGGGTACAGATAAGGTAAATGCAACACACACAAAATGCTGGTGGATCACAGCAGGCCAGGCAGCATCCACAGGAAGAAGCACAGTCGACGTTTCAGGCCGAGACCATTTGTCAGGACTAACTGAAAGAAGAGATAGTAAGAGATTTGAAAGTGGGAGGGGAAGGGGGAGATCCGAAATGATAGGAGAAGACAGGAGGGGGAGGGATAGAGCTAGGAGCTGGAAAGTTGATTGGCAAAAGGAATACAAGGCTGGATAAGGGAGAGGATCATGGGATGGGAGGCCTAGGGAGAAAGAAAGGGGGAGGGGAGTGCCAAAGGAAGATGGAGAGCAGGCAAGGAGTAATTGTGAGAGGGACAGAGAGAGAGAAAAAGGAAAAAGTAAAAAATAAATGAATAAGGCATGGGGAGAGAACGGGAGGAGGGGCAATAACGGAAGTTAGCTAAGTCAATGTTCATGCCATCAGGTTGGAGGCTACCCAAACGAAATATAAGGTGGTGTTACTCCAACTTGAGTGTGGCTTCATCTTGACAGTACAGGAGGCCATGGATAGACATATCAGAATGGGAATGGGACGTGGAATTAAAATTTGTGGCCACTGGGAGATCCTGCTTTCTCCGGCGGACAGAGCATAGGTAAATGCAAGCAAGCTTTTCCCACTGAAATTGGATGAAACTCGAGCTCGTCATGGGTTAAGGGTGAAAAGTGAAATGCTTGAGGGGAACATGAGGGGGAACCTCACTCAGAGGGTGATGAGTGTGGAACAAGGTGTGAACAGAAATGGTGAAGGCAGGTTTGATTTCAACATCTAAGAGAAGTTTGGATAGGTACCTGGATGGGAGTAGTGTGGAAGCCGATATAGTCCGCGTGCAGGTCAATGGGACTAGGTAGATTAATAGCTTGGCATCTACTAGATGGGCTGAAGGGCCTTTTTCTGTGTGCTGTACTTTTCTATGATTATAACTCTAAATTGCTGCAAATGTTGAAAGGTTGGGGATCAACTGTGGGCAAAGAGGCAGAGTTAATGTCCAGTTTGATGACCTCATGTAATCCATTCCAAAAGACCTAAACTTGGCAACATGAGAGTTGGATTGATTGTACATAGAGAATAAAGTCTAGAGTTGAAGATCTTGCACACAATCTGTTCTGAATGTTATTATCAGAGAAGTGACATACATAGCTGCATTATCTCAATTGCCGCATACTTTGTTTCACATATTGGTCTTGTATACTGTTACACTTCATATAAATACAAATGTATGAAGGTATATTGTGGTTATACTTTGTGATTTCTTAGAGGAGGTGCAATTATATCAGTGCACAGAAGAAATTGCTATGAATCATAATACGGTAAATGGAACACTGTGTTCTAAATAGTGAAATGGCTCAGGAGTATAATATTCATAATTACCAGAGGTTGCCATTTACTCCATTGGTTTCTGTTTCTGTTTTCATCTTGAATGATATTAAAACCATATGAAGATTCTCTAAGCTTGATTATTGCATTTAAATTCTATAAGTTCTTTGAAATTTGACATGATGCATATGTGAAATGTTCACATTAATTTGTTGTGGAGGATTATTTAATTGGTATGTGCATTAAGTCTGAAAATTAACTGCTTGAGTTCATGGCTAACGGAATGATTTCCAACAACATATTAGAAAGAATGCAAACACGAGGAATTCTGCACATGCTGGAAATTCAAGCAACACACACAAAATGCTGGTAGAATGCAGCAGACCAGGCAGCATCTATTGGAAGAGGTACAGTCAACGTTTCAGACCGAGACCCTTCGTCAGGACTGACGAAAGATCTTGGCCTGAAACGTCGACTGTACCTCTTCCAATAGATGCTGCCTGGCCTGCTGCCTTCCACCAGCATTTTGTGGATATTAGAAAGAATCTTTGGTTCAAGATAAAAAGTAGACAAAATAAAAAATCCATCAGTGAGATGGTGCTTTTGTATCACCAGCTGTACTCTCCAAGTGCCTGTGGATAGGTGGAGGACTACCTGCTTTTGAAGAAATTATTTTTAGTGAATGCCATAATTAGAGTTAAATTTTCAATATTCTAGGCAAAGCCCAGGAAGTTGAGGCTGAACTCCTGGAAACTCACAAGGAGGACATAAACCAGCTTTATCGAAAGATCACTGACAAGGATGATTATCTACAAAGGACAGTAAAAAGATATGAAGAAATTTTACAAGTATGTAATCCTAAAGGATTTTTTGTTTATTCTGTATTACCATCTTTAAATACAAAGGTTATTCTGTACTGATTTTCATTAAAAAAAAACATGAGAAATTTCAAAACCACAGACTCTTGTAAAGTGAGCCATTCAGCCCAGTCCAAACATATTCATATTTGTGCTGCTTTCATCCTCCTTACTTTTATCTAAATTCATCAGATACCTGTCTTATTTTTCCCATGTACATTTATCAAAATTGCACTTATCTGTCCTTTTCACCTCACACACACTGAGAAAGAGTTCCACATCCTGATCACTTTAAAAAACAACTAGAGTTTGTCTTTTGTTTGGTGTCTGTTATATTGATGTTTTGCTCTTCCCACAAGCTGGAAAATATCTCAATCTCTTTAAGTTATAAACAATGGCTCTGTCTATTTTTATACATGAAAAAAGGTGATCTATTACAGTATGTTAATCTCGTTATGATAACTATGAGTGTCTTTCTTTTGTGGCCAGTTTATTAGGTACAAGAGAGCAACTTATTAAAGTAGCCACTGAGTGTATTTATGTATGGTCTGTGCTTTTCTGCTGCTGTTGCCCATCCACTTCAAGGTTTGACGTATTGTACATTCAGCAATGTCATAACGTGTGCTTATTTGAGTTATTGACACTTTCCTGTCAGCTTGAACCATTCTGGCCTTTCTCCTCTGACCTTTCTCATTAACAAGGCGTTTTTTCCCATAGAATTGCCGCTTACTGGATTTTTTTTTGTTTTTCGCACCATTCTCTGTAAAATCGAGAAATGTGTGTGAAAGTCCTAGGAGATCAGCAGTTTCTGAGGTCTGAAACCACCCTGTCCTGCACCAACAATCATTCCACTGTCAAAGACACTTAGATCACATTTCTTCCCCATTTTGATGTTTGGTCTGAGATACAACTGAACCACGTGATCATGTCTGCATGCTTTTATGCATTGAGTTGCTGCCACATGATTGAATTAGATTGGACAGCAGAGGTTTTGCCTCCTGAATACTTGGGTCTATCTTATGGATTTTGGGCTGCTGATCATGAAAATCACCATGAAATTTCCCAATCCGACACCATTTTTTTCTGAAATCATCTACATTTGTTATTTCAATTCATAATTCAAGTCAATTAAAATGTTGCCCACAATGTAAGCTGAGAAGTTTTCTATCTTGTCCAGGTATGCCTAGGCATGTTTAGGCAGGGCCAATGCTGCATGGCGGGACAGGATTGAGAATGGCTATAAAAACATTGTGCCCACATACAGTTCTATGCATCGTCTTTACATGTACTGTTGTGTGATCAGGTTGATGCACATGGTCTTAATCTCATATCATATTGTGCGTACACATTATAATAAAGTAATTGTATTTTCAGGAGTATTTGCGATAGCAAAATGTCTCTCTAATGTTGCAACAACTGCGATACTTTCTTTTATATCTGTGGCGAGTATGTGCTTAGATCTCAAAGATGGAGCTCTACTTTGGGTGTAAAATTAGAGACCAAGGCAAAGCCTGCACTCCTCGCATTTGTTGCACAACATGTGTTGTCAATCATAAAGCTTGCCTCAGACATACTCGGAAGTCACTGCCTGTTGCTGTCCAGATGATATGGCGAGAGTAGAAGGGTCATGTGACAGACTACTACTTCTGTCTGACCTGTGTATCTGGTTTCTCTGTTAAAACAAGAAATTCATTGAATGCTCCAATCTCTCTTTAGCCATGAGAGCCTTACCATATGACGATAGTCTTCCCGTACCAAAGCCACCAGAAACATGGCATCTAGAGGAGGCAGACAAAGATGTCATGGTGTACGAGCCAGGAATGGAAAACGATACTGATACAGATTTTGAACCATTTATGTCGAGTGAGTCTCATCTGATAACTCTGACCTGAATAGAATGACCTTGTCAGAGACTTAGGTTTGTCAAAGGCAAAAGCAAAATTACTAGGTTCAAGGCTGCAAGGATGGAATCTGCTGTCACCAGGCACAACATCTGTTTTTCCACTGCGTTAATGGGCTTTTGACTGCTTTGGTTTACCAGTTGACCCACAACAATGTTGTCTTTTTATTGATTCTTCAGTATTAAACCTGCAAGCTGTGCTGCTACACAACAGCAGTATACATGAAAGAAAACTACTGAAATTTGGAAGTTTTTGAAACACAAAGAGCACAGCAACTACAACTGGAACATCTGTAGTGATCTGAAATAGCACTGCCACTATGAATGCAGCTCAGATACACTAAATGCTGTTGTTTCATTTGTAGATTGGACAGCCGTGCTAAAGAATCTCAGTACATTAAAAAGGATTAGCCACTCCATAAGCAGTTAGTTCCAGGGCAAAAAAGTGTGGCACATAAGCCACTTGTAGACCCAGCAAAGATATTTTGCCTCCTTTTCTTATAAAGCTGGGGCTTATGAAAAATTTTGTGAAAGCGATGAATAAGGAAGGTGATGGATTTTGATATTTGAGAAATTTTTCCCAGAACAACTGATGCCAAAGTTAAGGAAGGCACTTTTGTTGGTCCACAAATTGAACAGGTCATCAATGACAGACAATTCAAAAATTTTCTAGTGGGACTGGAGAAAATCACATGGAAGGCATTTAAGGATGCTGCTGAAATTTTTCTTGACAACTTACAGAGCATCAAACTATGTGCAGTTGGTTGAGAACATGCTTCAAGCATACAAAACCATTAAATACAACATATTACTAAAGATTCATTTTCTGCATTCCCTTTTAGATTTCTTCCCTGCAAATCTTGTTGCTGTCAGTGATAAGCATGGCGAAAGGTTTCACCAGGGCGTTGCGGTTGTGGAGAAATGGTATCAGGGCAATTAGAATCCATCAGTGCTGGCTGATTATTGTTGGACACTTAAGCCAGAAGCCTTGGACACTAAGTAGAAAGGAAAATTATCAAAAAAACATTTTTAGCTTAGTTGAACTATTGCAAAGCATCAGCACTGTTAATGCAATGAAGTGCATTATATGTAATAAAAGTTAATTTCTTGTTTCTCCAATTCAAACGTGCTATAAGTAGTCTAAAGTTATATTTGTGTCCAGCTTCAAGCGGTCTATCATAATCCCAAAGAAAAAATTCTGAGGAAGCAACCCTTTCATCAGGGCAGCCATTTATTTGGGACGACTCTTAAAGCACAAAAAATAATTGAGAAAATTTCCAGGATTCCCTTCACTTATTTGGGACATTATGCTGCGCTTAATTGAGGCAGGAGACTTTTACTGAACAGCTACTAACTAGCTTCAGTCATGTGGCCGTTAGATGATACACCGTGCTTAGAAGGAACAGTTTTAAATAGCATCAGTTGCATACGTTTGTGTTCAAAAAGCAGTGACTTTTGTCAGTAATAATTGGTGAGGAATAAGCAGCAAGACAATTCACTGTAGTTTCAAGTATTTAATCTTGGAGATGCCTGAAATGGCCGGGAGTGAAAATGAAACAATTTCACTCACTACTTCAAGTTAGGGACTATGAAGAATCACCTTGACTGTTACAGTTAAAATGAGGGTTTGTTGGATGCAGTTGCCGATAGCATTATTTGAAGGTAGTCCATTATCTTCACTTGGAGTCTGTGCTGATTTTGTTTATAGTGCAATCTGGATGAAATCCTTCATTGATTACTATTAGAAACTAATACAGTTTTGTAGTACTGTTAGTATAGTATTAGTAGTAATTTGTTACGTATTTCATTTAAATACATAATTTGCTATTCAGTTTGTCTTTTTATACCTTTTATATTATTTCCATAAAACTTTAGCTAATTGGAGCAGTGGCTTAATTTGGCTAAAAGGTACTGTGTCCCAATTAACCATAATCCACTGTATTTGTATTAATGAGCAGCTATACTTAATAAGTGGCGGCTGTGTGTATTTTGAAGTAATATTCCATGCGATTTTACCAACATATAAATCAAACTTATTTTCATTTTTATTCATATTAATGTTGTCTTACAATTTATTGCAATTCCTTCAATATTAACGATCCATCATACGGCATCTCTGCATGCACATGTTGCTGCAAATTTAAATTTACTTTTTGATTTAATAATTATATGTGGTAATGGTTGTCATCCCATACAGATCTCTGTGAAGCTCCTTTCTCCATCTCCTGGCTTTCTGAATAATATAGAATTTAGAACAGTACAGCATATGAAAGGCCATTCAGCCCACAATGATGTGCCAAGCTATTTAAGCTAAAAATGCTTAGTTGCACTAATTCTTTCTGCCTGCACATGGTTCTTTACCTCCATTCTCTGTATATTCATGTGGTTATTTAAGAGTGGCTTGTATACCTCTATCATATCTGTCTCTACTACCAAGCATATCAGTGCATTACAGGCACCACCACTCTCTTTTTCTTAAAAAACCTAGCCACGCATCTAATTTGAACTTTTCCTGTCTCACCTTAAATGTGCGGTCTCTGGTATTAGACATTTTGCCCCTTGGAAAATGTACTGCTCTCTAGCTATGCTCCTCATAATTTTTATCAGTTTTATAGCAAGCAGGTCTCTCCTCAATCTCTACCACTCCAAAGGGAACAACCCTAGATTGTCCATCACCTGCCCTCTAGTCCAGGGAGCATTCTGGTAAACCTTTTCCGCAACCTTCCTACATTATATTGGAGTGATTAATAGATTGAATACTTTAGATGGGGGCTATCTATATATATATATCTCACACACACACACACACACACACCACTAACAGACATGTCCACATGTAACATCACTAATCTGAGATGGGTTCTTGAAACAGTTTGTGGAGAATCCAATTAGGGGAGAGCACATTGGACCCAATTTTGGGATATGAGCCAGGGCAAGTGAAGGCCTTGACAATGTGTAAATATTCTGAGAATAGTGACCACAGGTCTTGGCTTTAAGATCTTTATGACCAGTGGTCCCCAACTTCTGGGCCGCGGACCGATACATTGCCACGAAGAATGCAGTGGTGCAGCGGTAGTCGGAACGCACCCAGCACACCTTTAAGAAAAAGAGCGGAAATAAACAAGCTAATTAATTAGGTGCCACCCGGCCTCTGATCTGGGCTGACATCTACATGCTGGGCGGCACCTAATTAATTAGCTTGTTTATTTCGGCTTTTTTTCTTAAAGAAGTGCTGGGTGCGTTCTGACTACTGCTGCACCACTGCCTTCTTCGCTTTAATGTATTGGTCCATGGTCTGGAGTTTGGGGACCACTGCTTGTGAGTAAGGATAGAATTTGGATCTTGTGGGAAGCTATTAAATTGAGTGAAGGCAAATTACAACAGGATAAAACAAGTTGAGGGGTGTGATTGGGTGCAGCTGCTGTTGGACAAGTTCATGTCTGAAATGTAGGAGTTTTTGAAAGTCCAGCTGATCAGAGCTCAGGATCAGCATGTTCTGGTATGAGGTAGAGACAAGGATGGCAAGCTAAGGGTACCTTGGATGACCATGGATGTCCTAAATTTAGTCAGGAAGGAAAAGGAAGCATATTTAAGGTTTAGAAAGCTAAAGTCAGGCTGGGCCCTTGTGGACCATAAAGACAGTAGAAAAGCATTCAAGCAGGCAATTAGGAAGGCCACATGGGGCAGGAAATGATCTTGGTGTGCAGGATCAACACGATCCCACAGCATTTTATACTCATGGTAAGAAAAAGGGGTTAATGAAGGAGAGGGTAGTTCCACTATGCATAAGAGAGGGAATTTGTGCTTGGATTTACAGCTGAGAGCTAAATGAGTGCTTTGAGGCAGTACTTACTGTAGAACAAGATTTGGAGGATAACGAAAACAGATTGGGACATGCATTTTTATTTTATTTAGCAATATACTGTGGCCCTCCTGGCTCTTTGCACCGCATGGACCAGCAATCACTGATTTACACCGCCCCCCTCCCCCCCCCCAGCCTAATCACGGGACAATTTACCAGGGCCTGGTGGCATATATCTCAGAATATTGAAAGAAGTCAGTGAAGGAATTGCTGGGGCTTTGGCAAAGATCTTTCTGTCTTCAGTTGCAACAGATGAGGTCCTGGTGGACTTGGGAGTGGCAAATGTTTTACATTTGTTTGAGATGAGAAATGGGGGTAATCCAGGTAATTATAGGACATTTAAGACATGATCTGCCCTGCGTAAAGTCATGCTGAGTGTTTCAAAACTGCTGTGCCTTTTCAAATTTGCATGAATCCTATTCCTCAGAATTTTCTCCTTCCTTCTGGCTAAAATAAGAGCCATTGACTATTAACCTCCAGCCAGAATAAGAGCTATTGACTACTACCCTCTGAGTTGCATGGACAAGCCAATTCTGCATCCTTTCTGCCGTATCACCATGTATCACATGCATGTAATCTTTTGGATGATCCTATCATAATGTTTTTGTCAAACACTAATATCCATGTAGACAACACCTACCGCTCTATTTTTATCAATCACTTTTGTTCTCCTCAGAAAAACTTAATTTAGTTACTAAGACCCCTGATCTGTCCCACACAGAGCTATGCTGACTGTTCCCAATGAGCTGTGTTCACACGTAACAGCTATGCTCACATATAACAGCTGTGCTTTATCTCTGTGTTCTGCTTTTTCATGAAGCATTCTAGCCATGGACTTTAAAACTTGGTTGTTGACTGTCCATCCTCTGACAAAGATCTGTCTGTTTAATAGTGCCTCATCAAAATAAATTAATTCCATCAATAATATTATTGTCATATACATTTGGATTTAATGTCATTTAATATTGAGCTTTTTAAAATTCTATTCTATTTTTTTTTCCTGTAGTGGACTTTCTGTTAAAATTCATTGAACAAATACCAAGCTGAATGTTATCTAGTGATACAACATGGAAGCAGCCCGTTGGGCTCACTAACTTACAGCACTTGGCCTATATCTCATCTAGATACTTAGTCATAGAGATGTACAGCACAGAAACAGACTCTTCGGTCCATCTAGTCTGTGTTGAACAATTTAAAATGCCTACTCCCATCGACCTGCACCAGGACCATGGGCCTCCATATGGCTACCATCCATGTACCTATACAAACTTCTCTTAAAAGTTGAAATCGAGCTTGCATGCATCACCTAAACTGGAAGCTCATTCGCGCTCTCACGACCCTCTAAGTGAAGAAGTTACCCCTCATGTTCCCCTTAAACTTTTCATCTTTCACCCTTAACCCGTAACCTCTGGTTATAGTCTCACCCAACCTCAAGTCTTGTCTCAGTCTTCTGTGTTCCAAGGAATAAAGTCTGAACCTATTCAATCTTTCCTTGTGACTTAGGCATTGCCGACCTGGCAACATTCTTGTAAATTTTCTCTGTACTGTTTCAGCATTATTTACATATTTCCTGTAGTTAAGTGACCAAGACTGCTCACAATAGTCCAAATTAGGCCTCACCAATATGCATGTTCATTGCTGTCAGCCTCTCTGTGTCTCTTCTCTCAAGCAATGTAATCCACTACTCACTGTACTCTGGGTGAGAAAGCTACTCATCAGATTCCCTCTAAATCTCTTGCCTCTTAATCTAAACCTATGTTCTCTATTTACTATTTACAGTACCCTTAATATGGGGAGAAATTTTCTGCAGTGTACTGTATTTATACCACTTGTAATTTTATATATCTCATTTGTGACCTCTTGCCACTGCTTCTTGGATGACATAGCCATCTTTAATCCCACTGGTGCATCAAGCTCCTCTTAGTTTTTGGAGACTTTTACTAGAATTTCACCTTTCACTACAAATGTACTAATCCTTCAACTACAATGTTTAAGTACCAATGGAAACATATACATTTTGGACCTCACCTGCACCTTCCAGCTCAATATACCAATCACCTCTGTTGTCCCTAATGTCTCCTTTGTTTATTTATTAATTCCCCTAATATATTATAAAACACCTTCAGATCCTTTATTATTAATCCTGTCAGATGGTGATTATTTTAAGATACATTTTGCCTTCCTAATTTCCTTTCTAAACTCCTTGTGTTTTTTATACTCTTGATGGGCCTCCCCCATCTTTAGTCCTCTATACCTGTCAAATGTTTTTCTTTTTATCCGCACCTTGTTGCCTCACAACATTCCTTGGCTTTCACCCTTCCAGGATCATAATAGCCTGAACTCTTCAAGTGTGAAATGAATGCTTCCCACTGTGCAGATGTAGATACTTACAAATAGATGTGGCAATCTACGTTTGTCAGGTCCTGTCTTTCTTTAGTGAAATTGGTCTTCCATGCCCCCCCCGCCCTGTTTAAGACCTTTATTCTTTGTCCATCTCTATCATTTTCCATAATCACTTTGTAATATGTATTCATGATATCTGACATTCCCTCCATTTGACCAACTAAAATTTCTCTAAGATAAGGCCCAACAATTCTTCTTTTGTTGGTCTTTGTACATTGTGTCCAAAAGATCTCCTGGATATACCAAAAACATTCAACTTCCTCTGGGCCTTTTACACTAAGGTAGTCCAATTAGTATTTCTAAAATTGAAATCCTCTGTTATTATAAGCACTATTTTAACTTCTCTCACTTTCTTGTACCTTCCCCTCCCTCTCCCCCGTAAGACTCCCACCGCACTCACCCTCACTGTTAGAAGGTCTGTCATAAACTCCCAACAAAACAATGACGCCCTTTTTCATAGAGTTAAAGAACATGGAAATGGGTCAATTGGTCCTCCACACCTCACTGTTATTAATCCTACTTTCTAGCACTTGGCCTATTGTTTTTAATGCCAAGGCGATTCAGCTATTTGTCTAGGCACCACTTCAATGCTGTCAACAATTCTGCTTTCACCAATCCCTTTGGCAATGTGTTAGGTGAGAAAGGACCTGTCGGATCTCCTCTAAATCTTTTATCCTTTAACCTGAGTCTGTCACCTCTCATTTTATCTGCCTGATCCTACAGTTTCCTACAGGTACTCAGTTGCACCCCTTATATTTGTATTTGCTTCCTTCATGTCCCTCTTTGCCGCCTCTGCTCCAGGGAAAATAAACCTAACCTTGTTGTCTCTTTATAACTGAAATTCTTCATTCCAGACATGTACTGGTGAGTCTCCTCTGTGTCCTCTCCAGTGCTGTTCTGTCGTTCTTGTACTTTGAACAGAATTGGTTGCAGTATTCCAGCTGAAGCTTGGCCAATGTTTTTTTTAAATTGGAGCTTAACTCCCTGCTCTGTATTTAGTACTCCACCTAATGAAGACCAGCGTCTGTACTAATAGACAACTCGTTGTTTGAGGAGCCATCTAGGATATTCTTCCTCAACATTGAAGTGGTACATCCCTTAACTAATGCATTGAACAGGCACCTCCTCCTTTACATTCTCATAAACAGGATGCACCACAAGATAGAGCTGTGAAGGAACACACTCATTTTACCAGCTCTCTTACGAGTATTTTGATTCATTCGTAATAAAACAGCAAACAACAAGGGCTCGGTATATATTGGGGTCTTGTTTTAACGTGACAAAATCATAGCATGGCATTCATTAATAGAACTGGAATCATGAACTGTTTTGCATGAAACCAGGGGAAAGCTGTTCGAAATGCTCAGTTTTCTTTTCAGTTGACATGAGAACAAATTCAACACCTGCATGGTTGATGTATTCTGAAATCTGGTGTTGATATCATCCTCAGTGTGTTCCTCCTCATTTATTTCTCCATGGCTATGATAAATACATTAGTGATTTAACAATAATTTTCATACTTTTAAAGACCCGGGAAGAAGAAATGACAGTGAAGGTGAATGATCTACAATTGCAACTGGAAGAGTTACAAGCCAAACATAAGCTGTGTGAAGAGGGAAATTGGAATACTGAAGAGGTAATATGTTAATTATGCATGAGTGCTGCTCAGTACCTGAATGGTGCACATAGCTCAGAACTATTGTTGTGATATTGGTAACTCTGAACTTTGTTGTTTCAGTCAGTTTGTGCCATATTAGAAGATTAACCACCAGAAATTGAGTGTAAAATGATAATACAAGACCAAGAGTGATTTTAAAGTGCATAGGTTTATTTTTTAAAAAAGTGATTTGCCTTTGTTTTCATAAAATATCATTTATTGGTGATTTTGTATTCCATTGCAGTAAAATTCTATTAATTCAGCATGTTAGGTGCTTTAGTAGTGTTGAACCAGCATATTTCAGCAATACACTGCTAGTTCAGTTTTTTAAGGTATGGTCATGCTCCAATTAAGTGAATGAAGAGTCTAGGAAACAAGGCCCTTGCAAGTTTCAGGGGAGCCTGGGAAAAACAAAACCAGGTGTAGTTAAAAGGAACTACGGCTTAGCAAGTAGAGAAAGAACACAAGAACCGGGCCTCTGGCAAGTCAAGAGGGGACTCAGGAACTGGGGCCCTAGTGAGGTGGATGCCAAGCCATAATTTGATCTGTCAAATAGAAGCGGAAAACCTGCAACACCTTACAGGCCCTTCGGCCCACAAAGCTGTGCGGAACATGTCCTTACCTTAGAAATTACCTAAGGTTACCCATAGCCTTCTATTTTTCTAAGCTCCATGTACCTATCCAGGAGTCTCTTAAAATCACTTACTTCTGAATATGAAATTGTTAGCATAGTCTGATTAGGGATATTCATCATGGGTTTGTGAGAGACAAGTCATGCCTCATGAGCCTAATTGACCTTTTCGAGGAATTGACAAGATATATTGATGAAGGTCAAGCAGTGAATGAGCTATACATTGATTTTTAGTAAGACACTTGGATAGGTTCCCCATTGTAGGCTCATTCAGAAAGTCAGGGAGCATGGAATCAAATGAAACTTGGCTACATGAATTTGGAATTGCCTTGCCCACAGAAGGCAGACAGTGGTTGTAGATGGAGTGTCTTCTGCCTAGAGATCCATGATGCTCCACAGGGATGCAATCTGGGACCCTCTGTTCTTTTGTAATTTACATACATGACGCATGAGGAAGTGGTGGGGAGGGTTAGTAAGTGTGTAGATGACACAAAGGTTGCTGGTTTTATGGAAGGTATAGATATAGACACCATGCAGAACTGGGCATGCTCCAGATGGCTCTTGACGTGAGTTGGCAACAGCACATGACGAATGTCAAGCTCTATGACGACCTACCGACTTTCGCCACTAAAATCAAAGCGAGAAGACTGCAACTAGCAGGGCACTGTCTTCGCCACCCCGAGCTACTTGCCAGCCTTGTCATCATATGGGAGCCTAAGCATGGGAGGATGAACCCTGGGCGCCCTCCCAAGACAGCGGCACGGCTAATATAGATGAACTGAACACACTGATGAGGGAGAGGGAGAAGTGGGGAGTCCGTCATCGTGCCCGAAGATGGCCCCCTTGGCCTGAGGTGACGTAGTAGTGGAAGTAGTCTAAGTAGTTAAAAGAATAAGAAGATGATGATAGACACATCCATTCCTCTGTGTCTTCACATGGGTCACCATCAAGTTAGAAAGAAATAACTTGTCCTGTGCAAAACTAGGCTAACTATCCCTAATCAGGCCATGCTTTTCAAAATATTTATAAATCCTATCCCAAACAATGCTGTCTAGTAGCAATGACTTGTACCATTGACTTGCAACTCACTGATCTATATTTTCTACAATTCTCCCTATTTCCCTTTTTGAACAATGGAACAACATCAACCACTTGCCGGTCCTCTGGGACTTTGGCTGTGGCTAGAGAGGACACAAAGATCTTGATTAAGGCCCCAACGATGTTATCCTTTGCATCTCCTAGCAACCTGAGTAAATCCCATCAGGTTCTGGGGACGTAGCCACCTGAACAAAAAAACCCAACATATCTTTTAGGGTTCCATAAATGTTTTTTTATTGTATGGGTTCTGGGAACTATTCTGTACTGTTAGCAGACGGTTTTGATAAAGACTATCGTAAACTATGGATTCTGTTTATGAAGGTGTAATTTAGTTGTAACAGAAAATAATGTGTATTTTGAAGTTTTTTTTAATGTTGATTCATGCAGGGACATCTTCACACAGTAACAGAATTGAAGGTGAGATTATTTCAATGTTTACTTGCTTATTTCAAAGCTAAAGTTCAAGAAGACACTGAAATATTTAAAGGGATATTTAAATATTTAAGTTTTAATGGTCACGTACTTTACATCAAAACATGGAGTGAAATGCATTGTTTGTGTCCACAACCAACACAATCCAAGAATGTGCTGGGGACGGCACAGAAGTGAAAGCGTGTTTCTGGCACCAACATAGTATGCCCACAACTTACTAATCCTAACCTGTGCATCTTTTGCAATATGCCACAAAACCAGAGCATTTGGAGGAAACATGGGCAGCCATGGGGAGAACATACATACTTCTTCCAGTCAGTGGCAGGAATTGAACCTCAGTCTTCTGATTACTGGTGCTGTACGAATAGGGTTGCCAACTTTCTCACTGCCAAATAAGGAACAAAAGTAGCAGTCAAATACGGGACACTTGTGTTTACCCCGAGAAAGACTACCATGACTATGAAGCCTTGCGTGGGCACCTGTGTGCGTGTGCGTGTATGTGCCGATTTTTTTTTCTACAAATCGGTTTTGGCTTAATCTTCCCGATTCTGTTAAGTGAAACTACACTGTACATACATTATTTCTACTTTATATAGGCTGTGTATTTGTCATATCATTCCTGCTTTTATTATATGTTAGTGTTATTTTAGGTTTTATGGGTTATTTGGTATGATTTGGTAGGTTATTTTTTGGGTCTAGGAATGCTCAAAATGTTTTCCCCTATAAATTAATTGTAAATGCTTCTTCACTTTACGCTATTTCGGCTTATGAACGGTTTCATAGGAACGCTCTACCTTAGCAGGGGAAATACGGGACAAGGGCGGTCCCGTATGGGACAAACCAATTTAGCCCAATATTCGGGATGTCCTGGCTAATATGGGACAGTTGGCAACCCTATGTACGAACTAGTCCCCAAACAGCCTAAACGAGGCCTAAAAAGCTAGGCCAGGAAAGTAAAATATACCCACTAAAGGGCCAACACTGCACCCAATAATTAAGAAAGTTATTGAGAAAACCAGAGTAGGGAGGAAGAGGAGGTCCCCTTCAGTCACCCACCCAGAAACAAAATTAAGACAGGTGACCATTAAATAGGAAAGGTACGTCTTACTTTGGAAATAGAGCTCAACAACTAGGCCCCAGAACAGAACCTAATTCCCCAAATAGTAACACCTAAACGGAATAGAGAGGAATAAATGTAGAAAGTATAACTACAATGAATAGACTCCTAACGACCAGTTTGATCCAGACACAGCACTCACCACAACCCCCCAACTTCCCCCCATGGGGAAGAATGCATCTCTGTCACATGGCCCTGCCCTGAAACCTAACATCCTCACACCCCCATAAACCCAAGTCCTCTTCTCGCCAGGGGCCAAACTCACCCCACACCACCAGTTCTATCTCCCGGCACCCCACGGACATCCCTTGACCCTACCCCCCCAACCTAAAATCCTAACATCCAAAAGACCACACACCCAAACTAAACCAGACAACACCACCCCAGATAACCCTGGCCACACCCCCACAAAGGGGCCTACTTAACACTGGGTCCCATGCTGCTCTCCCCCCCCCCCCCCCATATGGGGAGGCCTGCATCCACATTCCTCAGCCCTATCCTAAACCTAACAACTTGACCCATCCTACGCACCGCCATAAACCCGAGCCCTCTCTCCACCAAGGGGCCAAGGTCACCCCACATCACCAGTTTAACACTAACACGCCACCCCACAAACATCCCCAACCCTACGCTTCACCCTAATCCTAACTTCCAATGGCCTGCGCACCCCAACTAAACTGAACAGCATCCCAAATAACCCAAGCCACACCCCACAAAGGGGCTTACGTAACAGCTGCCCCCACCATTCCCTCTCGCATCCCCAGTCCTTTGCCCTACCCCTAAACCTAACATCTCCAACCCTCCTACGCACCCCCATAAACCCAAGCTCTCACCCCACCAAGGGGTCAAATCACCCAATATCACCAGCTGTTCAGTTCCTCTTTCAGCCCTCCCCACCACTGCAAGGTCCTGCAGAACCCCTCCCCCGCCCCAATGCTGCCAGTTGCCACCCCACCTCCCTTCGCAGTGAATCCTCCACCCTCATTACCTAATGCTACCCCTGGGCCTGACCCTCCCCACATCTTGCGAGACCATGGATCTGCGCCTGGAAAGTCTTCACTCTCCAGGGTGCAAGCCTGGGCAAGGTTGTATGGAAGACCAGCAGTTGCCCATGCTGCAAGTCTCCCTTGTCCACGACACCAATGTTGTCCAAGGGAAGGGCATTAAGACCCATACAGCTTGGCACCAGTGTCATCGCAGAGCAATGTGTGATTAAGTGCCTTGCTCAATGACACAACACGTTGCCTCGGCTGGGGCTCGAACTCACATCCTTAAGGTCGCTAGTCCAATGCCTTAACCACTTGGCCACGTGCCCACCCTCCCCACAACACCCCTCAAGTAGCTACTGCTCAACTCCCAGGTCATAGCACCCATTCCCTATAACACACCCCCCCCCCCCAACACTATCCATAGGCAATAACACCATTTAACTTAAACTCCAGAATGGAGGTTAACGAGGAGGAAGATCCCAATAAAGGCAAGTTGAGGACCGAGATGATGACAACGTGGGCCAACAACAAAGTGGCAGAGTGAAGTGATAATGCATCTCCAGTACGAGATCTATAAACACTAGAGGGATATTTTGCACTATGCTAACAGTTGCTTTACTGTGCCATCCAATGCATAAAGTCTAGTTTTTCTGAATTTCTTGAGGATGTTTCTATATCAAGTTTGACATATTATTCATCACTTACTTTGATTGGTTGAAATATTGGATTGTTTGTAAATTAAACCTACTGGGCTGAAACCTGTGAAACTATCTCACTATTTGCATTGCAACTAATTTGTGATATTAGTTAAGCTTTGTGTTTATTTCTGTGATATCTTAATTTCACCTATCAGGCACAATTAGCACAAAAGACCACACTTCTCAGTGATGCCAAACTCCAGGAACAGGAATTTAGAGAGCAGGTAAAAGCAAACTTTTTATTTCCTATTGGTTAGTTTCTCAGTCCAGATTCAGCTGAATAGTTAATTATTTTCCAGATTCATTCACTTGAAGATCAGCTTGGAGTCCATGAGAAAAGTTCTTGTATGTCACCTTTTCGGATATCAGATAGAGGTAAGATTTTTGGAGCTCTGGTTTGCTTCTTTTAAATATATCAACGTTAAAATGACAGCTTCAACGTTAAAACGAAAACCAATTTCCCCCGGGATCAATAAAGTATGACTATGACAATTGAATAGGTTATTACATTGCTCACTCTGAAAGTGGTGCATTTGGGCTTACTTCGTCTTTAATATATTTATAATTACTTTGAGATGCAAGCAACATTGCATTCAAGAAGGTGGTAGTCAGCCATATTTTGGGCCACAGTATTCCTAATGAAGGTATACCCAAATTAAGAAAGTTGGTAAGTTCAAGTTCTTAACACCAGCAACAATGAAGGATGGTTTGTGATTTTACCAGAGCCTGCAGGTGGTTATATTGTTCTCCTTTTCCCCTCCATTGTTAGAGTTTGCAAATTTAAGACATGTTTTAGATACGTGTCCTTGATGTAGTCCAGGCAAGTAACGGCAGTGTACAGTGGTTATGGTGCACTGATGGTAGGAAAAATAAACGTTTTGGATCATAAACAAGAGAAAATCTGCAGATGCTTGAAGTCCAAGCAACAGACATAAAATGCTGGAAGAACTCAGCAGGCCAGGCAGCATCAATGTTTAATTGCATCGTAATAGTTCAACTAAGCTAAAAAAAAATTTTGATCTTTTCGTTTGTGCTCAGTGTCTAAGGTTTCTCGGTTAAGTGTCCAACACTAATCAGCCAGTATTGATGGATTCTAGTTGCCCTGATACGGTTTCTCCAATGTCCTGGTGAAACCTTTCACTATGCTCATCATTGACAATGTCAAGATTTGCAGGGAATGCAGAAAATGAATCTTTAATGACATGTTGCACTTGTCATTTTATATGCTTGAAGTATTTTGGCCACCAGCTGCACGTAGTTTGATGCTCTATACTTGTCAAAAAGATTTTCAGCAACATCCTTAGATGCCTTCCATGTAATTTTTTCCCGTTCCACTAAAGTTTCAAATTGCTTGTCATTGATGACCTGTTTGATTCTGTGGACCTTGCTTAGTTTTGGCATCAGTTATTCTGACTTTAATTATGAATTGAGATAACAAATATAGGCGATTTCAAGAAAATGCTGCATGGAAAGGAAACTTCATGGCAATTTTCTTGATCCGCGTCCCAAAATCCCTAAAATACACTCAAAAGTTTTCAGGAAGCAAAATCTTTGTTGTCCGGTAGAATTAGTAAATACTGATACAGAATTTAAAAAAAGCAGAAAGGCTGTGTTGAACTTGGTGTAAAACAGTGGTTGGGCTACAACTGGATTACTGTGTGCAGCACTTGATTTGCCAAAGGATGCGAACATCTACTAGGATGGTCCCTTGAATAGGTATGTGGATAGGACAGGTTTCGAGCAATATGGGCTAATCATGGGCAAAAGGGAGCAGTATAAATGGGAATCTTGCTTGGCATGGGCCGAAGGGCCTTGTTTCTGTGCTGTATGACTTTTGTATGCCACCTTCACTTTATTTCCCTTTTTATTTTGAGTCATGATGTAAACACCGTAATCCAGTACAAAAAATGTTCATTAAAAGTAGTAATCATCAAGATACTAAGCCATGAATTGAAATTGTGTGTTTAGCATTTTTGTCCTAATACTCAAGAACAGTTTTTTAATACCACATTGCCTGTGTCAGAAACAGTTTCCATTATTGAATCTGTACACTTGTGGTATTTTGCGTTACATATTTAAATGCTTTTTAAAAGAAGTTGCAATATGTAATAGACCATTCACAGCCATTCATATTCAGGACTGTTCAAAGTTGCAGAGTCATCAGAGTTTCAGTTTTGCTGAGATATTAATTTAGTTCTAAGGCAAAAACCATTTACTGTCAACTCAGTAGATTTAATGATACGCTTACAGTTCAAATTCGCTTGCATCAGTCTTGGCTCTCTCTCTTTCCACTGTCCTTTACATTTAGTCCCAAAGTCCAATATTTCACATTTGGTCGGATGAAACTATCTACTATTTCTCCGCAACTGATCTATATTGCACTGTATCCTTTGGCAGCTCTACACTGTTCACAACACCAGAAGGGGCCATGAGAAGGCCTTGGCAGACAGGATTAAGGAAAACCCCAAGGCATTCTAGAAGTATGTGAAGAGCAAGAGGATGAGATGTGAGAGAATAGGACCAATCAAGTGTGACAGTGGGAAAGTGTGTATGGAACCGGAGGAAATAGCAGAGGTACTTAATGAATAGTTTACTTCAGTATTCACTATGAAAAATGATCTTGGTGATTGTAGTGATGACTTGCAGCGGACTGAAAAGCTTGAGCATGTAGATATTAAGAAAGAGGATGTGATGGAGCTTTTGGAAAGCATCGAGTTGGATAAGTCGCCGGGACTGGATGAGATATATTCCAGGCTACTGTGGGTGGCGAGGGAGGAGATTGCTGAGCCTCTGGCGATGATCTTTGCATCATCAGTGGGGACGGGAGAAGTTCCGGAGGATTGGAGGGTTGCAGATGTTGTTCCTTTATTCAAGAAAGGGAGTAGAGATAGCCCAGGAAACTATAGAGCAGTGAGTCTTACTTTAGTGGTTGGTAAGTTGATGGAGTAGATCCTTAAGAGGCAGGATTTATGAACATTTGGAGAGGTATAATATGATTAGGGATAGTCAACATGGCTTTGTCAAGGGCAGGTTGTGCCTTATGAGCCTGATTGAATTTTTTGAGGGGACATTGCTTTCTGGATCCAGAACTGGCTTGCCCACAGAAGGCAAAGAGTGGTTGTAGATGGGTCATTTTCTACATGGAGGTTGGTGACCAGTGGGGTGCCTCAGGAATCTGTTCTGGGACCCTTACTCTTTGTGATTTTTATAAATGACCTGGATGAGGAAGTGGAGTAGTGGGTTAATAAGTTTGCTGATGACATTAAGGTTGGAGGTGTTGTGGATAGTGTGGAGGGCTGGCAGAGGTTACAGCAGGACATCGATAGGATGCAAAACTGGGCTGAGAAGTGGCAGATGGAGCTCAACCCAGATAAGTGTGAGGTGGTTCACTTTGGTAGGTCAAATATGATGGCAGAATATAGTATTAATGGTAAGACTCTTGGCAGTGTGGAGGATCAGAGGGATCTTGGGGTCTGAGTCCATAGGATGCTCAAAGCAGCTGCGCAGGTTGACTCTGTGGTTAAGAAGGCATACGGTGCATTGGCCTTCGTCAATTGTGGAATTGAATTTAGGAGACGAGAAGTAGTGTTGCAGCTATATAGGACCCTGGTCAGACCCCACTTGGAGTACTGTGCTCAGTTCTGGTCGCCTCACTACAGGAAGGATGTGGAAACCATAGAAAGGGTGCAGTAGAGATTTACAAGGATGTTCAAACAACACACAGAAAAGTTGCTGGTGAACGCAGCAGGCCAGGCAGCATCTCTAGGAAGAGGTTGTTGCAGCAGAGTTAGTACTTTATTCCGAATAAAAGAGACGGAGACTCTTTGGGCTCACTTCGCAGCAAAGTCCTTTTATTGTCGTGATGATCACGGAGAGCCAACCTTCACAATGGAGCGGCGGGCTCTGACCGGACGCATAAGCAAGTTGAACTTTTATACAGATAAATGAGACAGCTCTACGTAAAGAGAGATGATTACTTCTTAGAATATGTCTAGTCTGTGGTTGATGATAAAGCAGATAGCGCTACAATTCTTTTTTTTTAAATTTTATTTTTATTTGGATAAGGAATTCACAAATATCATGTACTTTTTTCACACATATAACCTTTTCCATTTTTTTATATGTATAAAACGATAATTATTTATACATTCTTAAGTACACATTTGAGATGATATAAAAGCAAATTAGACACTTAAATAGATAATTATGTACTGTGGTAATTCTAATCTATTAGGCTAAGTAATGGTATTAGTTGTTAAGAAAAATGGTAATAGTTTCCATATAACTCTTCTGGACCATTTCCACTGGACCAAATTGTTGTATATAAGCCTATGTAACAACCATTGTAGGTGTTTATATCCTAATTTGTTCATGCTTGCTCCTACCCGCAGACATAATTATCCAATCCCTATGTACTTATTTACTTAATTTTTTCATTTTTTATCCCTTTCCCAAATCTTTCCCTTTACTTGTGTTAATTCTCTATTTTCCAAAAGAAAACAAAAAAAAAAAGACATTTAGACTAGGGGTGCTTATGTTAGCAATATTACTGTGTTGATGAGAAGAGCAGTATAAATTATTAGGAGAGTCATCTAAAGTCTGCTCGCATTGGGGTTATATATTCAATCCATTTATTCCAGATTTGATAAAATTTTTCTTTTTGAATTCTCAGGGAGTAAGTCAACTTTTCCATTTTAAATATTTCCAAGATAATTTCGTGCCAATCTTCTAATGTAGGTGGTATTGGATTTAGCCACTTTCTAGTGATTGATTTCTTACTTGCCGCTAAGAGGGCCTGCAGCAACTTTATATCTTCCTTCTGTTCAAGAAACAATACATGCCCCAAATAGAGCGTCTCAAAGTTCAGAGGTATCTGAGACCTAAGTACCTTAACTAATGTTCTATGAATACCTTCCCAATATAGACTTAATTTAGGGCAATCCCAGAAATTATGAAAGTGATTTGCCTCCTTGGAGCCGCACCTTCTCCAACACGTCACGTTTGTATCTTTATATTTTTCCTGATATGGGGTCTTGAAGTATCTTATAATGTTTTTCCAACAATGTTCTCTCCAAGTCAAAGAATTAGTCGAGGACCATTGAAAGCTGCAGATTTTCCCCCAAGCCTCCTCTGAAAGTACCAACCCCGCTTCTTTCTCCCACTTCTCTTTAATATACAGTGTATTTACATTTTTAGCATGGGAGAGTGCATTATATAATCGAGAAACTGATTTACTAGGTATTGAACTGCAAGCTGAATTCAGAATCTTGAAAATTTCTAATTCTACTGTTCATAGGTCTGTATATCTACAACTCTGGTTAACATAGTTTCGTACTTGAAGGTACCTAAAAAAGTCATTGTGTTCTAGGCCATGTTTGTCCTGCAGGATTTGGAAACTTTGTAATACTCTTTTATCTATAAATGAGAGGTAGGTTGTAAGACCTTTCTTTATCCATAGCTCAAATCTTTTATCTCCTCTGTTGGGAAGGAATTCGGTATCATATGCACACCATCTAAAGAGTTTTAACATGTTATTAATTCCACATGAATTAACCACCTTCTGCCATACTTTTAATGTAAGATTTATCCAACTGTATTTAAATTTTTCCAACTGGGCCATCAATCCTTTGTCAGCTATTGAGTCCTGTAGAGGAAAACTGTCAACTAATCCAAATTCTATTTCCTTCCATCTAGCCTTATATTCCCTATTACGCCAATATAACAGAAGGGTTATCTGTGAGGCATAAAAATAATTTCTCAGGCAAGGAAGAACCATACCTCCTCCTTCCTTCCCTAACTGTAAGGTGTTATATCGAATTCTAGGTTTCTTTCCTTGCCAAATGAAGCGGGAAATCCATTTGTCCCATTCCCTGAATTGATTATCATTCACCTCCACCGGTAAAGTACGGAAAAGATACAATAACCGAGGAAGAATATTCATTTTTATAGTATTTATCCTTGAAATTAAACTTTAAAAGGGGATAAGATTCCATCTATGCATATTTGCTTTTATCTCTGAGATTAATGGCCCATAATTTACCTGTGACAGTGTTGAAAGATCCTTCGGCAGGGTTATTCCTAAATATTTTAATGATTTAGCTTCCCACTTAAGATCATATGTATCCTGCAATTTTTTGGATGGTGTATAATTTAGGGACATAACCTGCGTTTTCTTTACATTTATTTTATAACCTGATATTTTCCCAAAGTCATCCAACAGTGTAAACAATCCTATAAATGATTTTTCTGGTTCACTCAGATAGACCAAAACATCATCTGCGAATAACGCCACTTTCTGTTCAATCCCTGCCTCCTTGATACCTTTTACGATTTCGCTCTGTCTTATTAGTTGGGCAAGCGGTTCAATATATAGCGCAAAAAGGAGAGGAGAAATTGGGCATCCCTGTCTAGTGCCTCTCTCTAAGATGAAGGAGTCAGAGAGGTCCCCATTTATCTTAATTCGGGCTGTAGGGCTGTCATGTAGAGTCTGAATTACTTTAATAAACTTTTCTTGAAAGCCGAATCTTCCTAACACTCTGTATAGGAATGCCCAACTAACCGAATCAAAAGCTTTCTCAGCATCCAATCCTACTACCATTGTCTCTGTCTCGTTCTTATTAACCTGTTCTAATATGTGCAGAGTTCTCCTTATGTTGTCCTGTGTTTGTCTTTGTTGAATAAATCCGGTCTGGTCTAAGTGGATTAGGCCAGGTAAAAGCTTTTCCAATCTGCGCGCTAATATAAATGTAAATAGTTTGTCATCTAAATTAAGAACACTAATTGGCCGATAATTGCCACATTCTAGTTTATCTTTACCCTCTTTAGGAATAACTGAAATAATTGCTTCTCTCCAGGAAGGTGGAGTTTCTCCTCTCTGCAAGATCCAATTAAAGGTGTTAAGTAGTAATAGGGCTAACTGTGTCTTCAGGGACTTGTACCACTCTGAGGTAAACCCATCAGAACCCGGGGACTTTCCAGCCTTTAACCTAGAGATGGCCACGTTCAGTTCTTTGACAGTTACTGGTTCTAATAAACTTTCATTTTGTAAATCTGTAAGTTTAGGTAGATCTAAAAAATTCAATACACTGTCTATATAGGGCTCATTGGGGGCCCGGGGTTGGGAGTACAGCTCTCGATAATATGTTTCAAAACTCTCTTGAATTTTCCCTATTGTACTCTCCACAAGCTTTGTCTTTGGATTCTTTATTTTATGAATTGTATTGTCTGCTTGTTGTTTTCGTAATTTATATGCTAATAATCTAGCTGATTTACCTCCTACTTCATAATTCTTTTTTCTCAGGTAAAGAAAATTTCTTTGAGTTTCCAACGTATAAATATCGTCAATTTCACTCTGCAAATTCCTAATTTCCTGTTTTCGATTTGAATTACTTTTGTTGCTATCTACAACTTGAAGTTGTTTTAATTTTCCTTGAAGGTCTACTAATTTTTGTGCATTGATCTTTTTCATGTGAGTGGTAATGGAAATAATTTTCCCTCTCAGTACAGCTTTCAATGTATCCCATAAGATTACTGGTGATGTTTCTCCCGTGTCATTAAGGTCTAGATATTCTTCGATTTCTCCCCTTAATCTCTCCATTACTTTCGGGTTATTGAGTATATGTGAGTTTAGCCTCCATAGTGTTTTCCTCATTTTCCTTTCCAGGATTAGAGACATAGAGACTGGGCTATGATCCGACAGATCAATTGTTGCAATATTACAGTTTTTTATCCTGAGTCTATCTGTATTAAAGATAAAGAAATAGTCTATCCTTGAATAGGCTGAATGAGGGAAAGAGTAATGTGTATAATCTTTACTAGTAGGGTGTAATTCCCTCCAGACATCTATAATTCCCAACTCCTCCATCAATGAATTCATTTTCCGAGTCAGAGGTTTATTCTGAGTAACTATTCTTGAAGAATCTAATACAGGATTTAATCTAATATTAAAATCCCCTCCACAAATTACTACCCCTTGAGAACTGACCATTAGGTCAAAAATGTGTCTATAAAATGACCATTCACAACCTGGAGGAGCATAAACATTCAGCAATGTTATTTCTGTACCTTCCTGTGATTTTTACAAACGGTCCTTCTTTGTCTTTAGTATCTGAAATATGTTCATAATTAAGAGTACTTGATATTAAAGTAGCTACCCCTCTTTTGTGACTCAATTTATATGATGAATAAAATACATGCTTAAAGCCCATTCTTTTTAATTTTCCATGTTCAGGTTGGCTCATATATGTTTCCTGGAGGAAAGCTATTTGTGCCCTCTCTTTTTTCAATTTAGACATAATCTTATTTCTTTTAATTGGATTCAAAACCCCATTAACATTATAGGAAATTATTTTTACCAATTCAGTTTGCATTTTTCTCTAGTGGGAAAAAAAAACTCTCCTTTTCTAACCAAACAGTAAGCAATCCCTTCTCAACAGTAAACCAAGACATATAACCACACCCTAGACATTTTTGAAAGTGTAACATTTGAAAATTTTTCCCGACTTCCCACAGTGAGGCCTGAGCACCAACCGGCCTCAGTTCAGAGGGATAACCTCTATCTTCACCCTGTGTTAGAGGGCCCTCAGCAGTTTGAATAATCATAGAGAATTTTCTCCTATTTATGTCTCGACCAAATTGCTATCATTCAAGTTATTCCGCCTAGTTTATTTTTAGTTACCAGTTTTCATTTTACCTTTAAGTCCGATTTACTCTTTTCAGTCATTTCTCTTAATTAGTCTGTATTCTCTGTACATTCGTGTCTGAATATTTGCAGCTTTTCCTTGTAGTTTGACACTCTGGTTTGTGTGGAGCGTCCTTGCCCCAGTAACTGCCACGACTTCTGCCGAATCCTCTCCAGTAGCGACTCCGGTTGGGTGATAAGTTTAATAGGTAGTCCCCGGTCCGCCAGGTCCGACGTTGCCTCCTCCACCGTAGCGTAAGTTTTTGTCCATTCGTCGTAAAAGACTGTCAGCCGAGCTGGATACGGGGTCTGGAATCTGATGTTGTTTTCCTTCAGGACCCTCCGTGTTTCCGTATATTCCTTCCGTCTGGCAAGGATCCCCGGTGCGTAGTCGTGGTCTAAACTGATTTTACAGTTGCTCCACATGAAACCTTTCTTTTGCCATGCCCGTTTAAGCACCTCTTCCTTCGTTCTGTAACTGAGAAATCTGACCAGAATCGATCTGGGCTGCGCGCCTGCCGGGGGCTGTGGTGCCAACGCGCGGTGAGCCCTTTCTATCTGTAGGTCTTTTGCGGCCGGTATATCAAGGTTCTCTCTAAGCAGCTTCTCTATGAAGGGAATCATCAATCCGGGTTTACCTTCGGTTCCTTCGGGAACTCCGTAAACCCTCACATTTTCCCTTGAGCGGCCTTATTGATCTATTAGTTTCCACTGGAGCTGGTCTTGTAGCTTCAGCATTTCTGCTATCACTTCCTCGGCGTTTTGTAGCTTCTCTTCAATTCCAGCAATCCTCGCTTCGGCTTCATCTATCCGCGAGTTAGTTTTTACTATTTCTCCTTTAATATCTTCCAGCTGTTTGCTGTTATCTTGTCGGAACTCGCGAATCTCTCCGAGAATCAAAGACAGAGTCACAGATTTCCCCTCATTATCCCCGTCCTGGCTTGCCGTGGGGGAGCTAGGCCCGTCGCCTTGCTGCGTCTCTTTATGTTTATCAGCCTTCGGAGCGGACTTTTTAGTCTTAGACATCATCCTTGCCCCTTTTATTAATATAGTTATGCAATATTAAGTATTTGTCTAAATTCGATTTTGGGGCAGTTTACCTTCTTTTTTGTCGAGAGACCTTTTCCTTACGCCGCCATTCCCTTGATGACCCGGAAGTCATAGCGCTACAATTCTTGTAAGAACATTGCTTTGACAGAAATAAACTGTTAACACCTTAGCAAAGTCAAATGCATCAAGGAGAGCTTTTAACACCTTTGCAAACTCAAATGCATCACAGGGAGCTCTTAGCAGCGAGCAAAGAAGAGCTGCTAATGCAGAATTTTCCAGTTACCACAGAGGTACAGTCGACATTTTGGGCCGAGACCCTTCATCCTGACGAAGGGTCTCGGCCCGAAACGTCAACTGTGCCTCTTCCTAGAGATGCTGCCTGGCCCGCTGCGTTAACCAGCAACTTTTATGTGTGTTGCTTGAAATTCCAGCATCTGCAAATTTCCTCGTGTTTGCGTTACAAGGATGTTACCTGGATTGGGGAGTATGCCTCATGAGAATAGGTTGAATGAACTTGGCCTTTTCTCCTTGGAGTGACAGAGGATGAGAGGTGATCTGATAGAGGTGTATAAGATGATGAGAGGCATTGATCGTGTGGATAGTCAGAGACTTTTTCCCAGAACTGAAATGTTTGCCACAAGAGGACACAGGTTTATGGTGCTGGGGAGTAGGTACAGACGAGACATCAGGGGTAACTTTTTACGCAGAGAGTGGTGAGTGCATGGAATGGGCTGCTGGCAACGGTGGTGGAGGTGGATAGGATAGGGTCTTTTTTAAGAGACTTTTGGATAGGTACATTGAGCTTAGAAAAGTAGAGGGCTATGGGTAAGACTAGTATTTTCTAAGGTAGGGAAATGTTCGGCACAACTTTGTGGGCTGAAGGGCCTGTATTGTCTGTGGGTTTTCTATGTTTCTATGTATTCTTCGTATCATATGCATATCCATCTGCACTTTCATAAAGGTCATTTATATATCAATTACAAACAGCAGAGGTCCCAGTCTAGAACACAATTAGTTATCGACTTCCAGTTAGAATACGTACCACTGACTTGTCTTTTACGGGTGAACTAATTTTGATTCCAAATGTCCAATTCACCTTTGATCTCATGCACCTTAATCTGTATGAGCCTCCCATGAGGAGCCTTATCAAACACCCTGCTAATATCTATGTAAACATCTATAGCTCACCTTCATCAATCACCTTTATTGTCTTACTCAATCAAGTTAGTAGGACACAACTTGCCATGCTGACTGTCTGAATTTTGGCTATAGTTTGCCAAGCATTAATGAACCTTAACTTTAAGAATCCTCTCCATTGACGTTCCTACCATTGAATTGCCAGGATATAGTTTACAGGAATATCCCTATTTCCCTTCTGGAAAAATGGAACTCAACCAATCCTCTGGGACCTCTCCTGTAGCTGGAAAGGACACAGTGATATAAGTAAATGTCCAAGCAATCTCAGCTCTTGCACTTCTGTGTAACTTGATTTATCCTCTTTATTGTTCTTTACACCCAACACCACCTTTTTCTCAAATGCCTTAGCATATTAGCATGTTCCATACTAATCTTCCTTTTTCCTGTTCTTCTCCTTGGTAAATACTAATACATAATACTCACTTTGGACCTCATCCATGTCTTCTGCCTTCAAGCACATGTTCCCTCCTATGTCCTTGAGTGGTCCTACCTGCTCTTCAGTTATCCTCTTGCCCTTGATTTGTGCATAGAATACCTTGGAAATCTCTGTGATCTTACTTGCCAAGATCTTTTTGTGGCCCCTCCTGGCTTTCCTTATTCTCTTTTTTAATTCTTTTCTGACTTCTTTATAATCCTCAATGGAACTGTTTAATTTTAGCATCCTAGAGTAAATTCACCACCTCTCTCAAGATCCAAGTTTCCCTTACCTTGCCATCTTTGTCAGAATCTGAATCAGAGTTAATATCATCGGCATTGTGAAATTTGTCTATCCTTCCCGACTGGAACATAACTGTCCTATAATCTACAGTTGGTCTTTAATCTTTCTTTGAGTTCTATCACTATAGACTCAGTTATGACCCCTTAAATGCAGCTGAAATATTGTCCCTGATTAATAGTGTATCTTCCCCCGTCATTTTTTTCACCTTGGAACATTAAGCAACCATTTTTGTACCCCTCTCAACCTCCTTCGTTATGACCTGCAACATCATAGCTAAATGTACTGAACCATGTACTCAAGCCCATCAACCTTTTGAATAATACTTGGCATTAAAATACACACTCTTCAACCCATCTGCCCCATTGCTCCTTGCATCTATCTGTTCTTGCTGTTCATGACATCTATCTTCCAGTCAATCCTTCCACTTTCTGTGCTGGTGCTCTCGCTGCCATCTCCTGCAAAACTAGTTTAAACCCTCCTGAACAGCACTTGCAGTATTCCCAGCCAGGATATTGGTGCAAGCAGTCCCTCTTGTACAGCAACACACATCAAAGTTGCTGGTGGACGCAGCAGGCCAGGCAGCATCTGTAGGAAGAGGTGCAGTCGACGTTTCAGGCCGAGACCCTTCGTCAGGAGGGTCTCGGCCTGAAACGTCGACTGCACCTCTTCCTACAGATGCTGCCTGGCCTGCTGCGTTCACCAGCAACTTTGATGTGTGTTGCTTGAATTTCCAGCATCTGCAGAATTCCTGTTGTTCCCTCTTGTACAGGTTACACTTGCCTCAGAAGATGTTCCAATGATTAAAGATCCTGAAAACCTGCCTCCTGCACCAGTTCCTCAACCATATATTCATCAGTTCTATCTTTCTGTTCCTGCCCTCACAGTGACACTGGGAGTAATCCAACGATTACTACCCTAAGGTCCTACCTTTCAGCCACTTTCCTAACTCCTTGTATTTTCTACATAGGACCTCATCTCTTCTCTCTCCTCCCCCCCCCCCCCCAAAAAATTTGTTTACACCGGTGTGCACAACAATCTCTGGTGCTCACCATCCCCTTGAGCACGTCCTGCTTCCACTCTCAGACATCCTTGACTTAGGCACCTGGGTGGCAACATACCATCCTGGCATCTCTTTCATGGCCACAGGATTTGTTCCCTTACTGAGTTGCATGTCATTGTTTCTCTGCATGACTTTACCCTTCCCTGCTGAGCCTCAGAGCTGGCTACAGTGGCACTGATTAGCTGCTGCTGCTGAGAAAATTGGCCACACGTCTTCCACTTGCATTTCCTGTGGTTACCCAACTATCTAAAGCCTTTACCTGAAGTGTGACTAGCTCAGTAATGCTCATGACTATGAAGCTTTCATCATCCAAGCCACTCCAGAGAATGTCCAACTCCAACTCCAGTTCCTTCACCTGGTCTCCCAGGAGCTGCAGTTGGACACACAGGGATGTTGGTAGTCTCCCTGATCTCCCTCATTCCACAGTCTTCACTGACATCCTATTTATTTTAATAGGAACAATAATTCTTAGGAAAACTCTGCACTGTCCTGCTTAGTTTTAAAGCAGGACAGTGCAGTGCCTCTTCTCCTCCGGCTACTGCAATTGGACAAGCAAGCTCTGAACCATTAAAATGCAAAAACAAAACAAAATCCAAGTTTATTTAATCTATCTTTAGATCTGATAGTGTAATCCAGGCACATCCCGGTGAACCTCTTCCTGTAATGGTGGGGGGAAATCAGAACTGCGCACAATGAAGTTGCATTTGTGGAAAGAGGAACAGAATTAATGTTTCAGGTCCAAGACCTAACATTCGAACTGGTAAGGTGAGAAAATAAGTTGATGGTTACATAGAGGTTGCAAGAGTAGTAAATTGGACAAGAGTATAAATGACAGTGTAGACAAGGTTTGCCCAGATGAGTCCAATGATTTTTGAGCTTGTTTGTTTATTTGATTAATAGTGCCAGGTAAAACTAAAGGGGCCTGCTGAACCTGTGGCAGCTGTATTTAAATGCTAGTGATGGTTATGATAAACCTCACAAAATACTTATTGATAGGTTGCGCTATGCTTACCATTAATCTTGCATGGAAGGTAGTCGCCTTTTACTACTCTGCCTTTTTTTCAAGAATTCTAAAGTTATGTAACAGACTAGAAATTTGATTTCCTTTCTCAAGCCCAGCATAAACCTCTAGTTAAAGTCATATAGCATGGAAACAGGACCTTAGGCCCAACTGATCAATGCTGAAAAAGATACCCATCCAAGTGAGTAGCATTGCTAGTATCTTGCCCATAACCTTACCAACCACTCACTCAGAAAGAATACAGTAAATAATTAAGCAAGATGCACACATTCAGATATTTTGTCAGAATGCCTTTTATTATTTTCTTGTGTTTGCTGCTATCTACTTGGGAGAAACTAGATACAGTAATAGGAGTTGATTGTGAATTTTTTTATTGGTTTCTCCTTCCAGCCAATTGTATTCATAATAATTTTTTTAAATCTTTGGGCAAAATGCAGTTTGTGACATTGCAACACAATTGAGATGACAGATTATTTCAATGATTAGTAATGGAGTAGGTAACTTCAAGATTTTTTGTTGTGCCCAGAAGCAACGGCACTGATTGTGACGTGTACGAGACCTTGGTGAGACTGCACCTTGAGTACTGCGTACTGCTTTGCTCTCTTGATTTGATGAAGCATGTTGTTACGGAAGGATTTCAGCAAAAAATCATCAGACTGATTCCTCGGTGGCAGGGATAATGTTTAGGTCAACCATACTTATATTTACAACAGTTTAAAAAAAATACAAGGACATCTCATAAAAATTCCAGAGAAATCTCTGCATGAACAATCCATTTAGTGTATGTCTAGAAATGTAATTCAACATATAGAAACATAGAAACATAGAAAATAGGTGCAGGAGTAGGCCATTCGGCCCTTCGAGCCTGCACCGCCATTTATTATGATCATGGCTGATCATCCAACTCAGAACCCTGCACCTCCATACCCCCTGATCCCCGTAGCCACAAGGGCCATATCTAACTCCCTCTTAAATATAGCCAATGAACTGGCCTCAACTGTTTCCTGTGGCAGAGAATTCCACAGATTCACCACTCTCTGTGTGAAGAAGTTTTTCCTAATCTCGGTCCTAAAAGGCTTCCCCTTTATCCTCAAACTGTGACCCCTCGTTCTGGACTTCCCCAGCATCAGGAACAATCTTCCTGCATCTAGCCTGTCCAATCCCTTTAGGATTTTATACATTTCAATCAGATCTCCCCTCAATCTTCTAAATTCCAACGAGTACAAGCCCAGTTCATCCAGCCTTTCTTCATATGAAAGTCCTGCCATCCCAGGAATCAATCTGGTGAACCTTCTTTGTACTCCCTCTATGGCAAGGATGCCTTTCCTCAGATTAGGGGACCAAAACTGCACACAATACTCCAGGTGTGGTCTCACCAAGGGAAGGTAGTACCTCCCTGCTCCTGTACTCGAATCCTCTCGCTATAAATGCCAGCATACCATTCGCCTTTTTCACCACCTGCTGTACCTGCATGCCCACTTTCAATGTCTGGTGTATAATGACACCCAGGTCTCGTTGCACCTCCCCTTTTCCTAATCGGCCACCATTCAGATAATAATCTGTTTTCCTATTTTTGCCACCAAAGTGGATAACTTCACATTTATCCACATTAAATTGCATCTGCCATGAATTTGCCCACTCACCCAACCTATCCAAGTCACCGTGCATCCTCTCAGCATCCTCCTCACAGCTAACACTGCCACCCAGCTTCGTGTCATCCGCAAACTAGGAGATGCTGCATTTAATTCCCTCATCCAAGTCATTAATATATATTGTAAACAACTGGGGTCCCAGCACTGAGCCTTGCGGTACCCCACTAGTCACCGCCTGCCATTCTGAAAAGGTCCCGTTTATTCCCACTCTTTGCTTCCTGTCTGCCAACCAATTCTCTATCCACATCAATACCTTACCCCCAATACCGTGTGCTTTAAGTTTGCACACTAATCTCCTGTGTGGGACCTTGTCAAAAGCCTTCTGAAAATCCAAATATACCACATCCACTGGTTCTCCCCTATCCACTCTACTAGTTACATCCTCAAAAAAATTCTATGAAATTCGTCAGACATGATTTTCCTTTCACAAATCCATGCTGACTTTGTCCGATCATTTCACCGCTTTCCAAATGTGCTGTTATCACATCTTTGATAACTGACTCCAGCAGTTTCCCCACCACCGACGTTAGGCTAACCGGTCTATAATTCCCTGGTTTCTCTCTCCCTCCTTTTTTAAAAAGTGGGGTAACATTAGCCTCCCTCCAATCCTCAGGAACTAGTCCAGAATCTAACGAGGTTTGAAAAATTATCACTAATGCATCCACTATTTCTTGGGCTACTTCCTTAAGCACTCTGGGATGCAGACCATCTGGCCCTGGGGATTTATCTGCCTTTAATCCCTTCAATTTACCCAACACCACTTCCCTACTAACATGTATTTCGCTCAGTTCCTCCATCTCACTGGACCCTCTGTCCCCTACTATTTCTGGAAGATTATTTGTGTCCTCCTTAGTGAAGACAGAACCAAAGTAATTATTCAATTGGTCTGCCATGTCCTTGCTCCCCATAATCAATTCACCTGTTTCTGTCTGTAGGGGACCTACATTTGTCTTTACCAGTCTTTTCCTTTTTACATATCTATAAAAGCTTTTACAGTCAGTTTTTATGTTCCCTGCCAGTTTTCTCTCATAATCTTTTTTCCCCTTCCTAATTAAGCCCTTTGCCCTCCTCTGCTGAACTCTGAATTTCTCCCAGTCCTCAGGTGAGCCACTTTTTCTGGCTAATTTGTATGCTTCTTCTTTGGAATTGATACTATCCCTAATTTCTCTTGTCAGCCACGGGTGCACTACCTTCCTTGATTTATTCTTTTGCCAAACTGGGATGATCAATTGTTGAACAATTGTATGACTTTTAATTTGGCCGTTATCCATTATCTGTGATGATTGTATGGCCTGATGTGTAAAAATCACTTAAAGTATTTGTCAATTGAAATAAAATGATTTTATATTTGAATTGTTGAATACTTAATCTGTTTTTCTTAACACTTGGGTTTTTTGTTTGTATAACAGATAGAAATTATGCTGTTGATGGTTCTGTGATAACTGAGCCAACAGAGATCGAATATCTTAAGAAGGTCCTCTATGAATACATGATGGGAAAAGAAACTAAGGTATGGTGTAATGATAACATGTTATGTGATAATCATATTGATATTGAGGCCCTCTCTTGGTTGGGGTTGACCATGGATATTGTGTCCGAGCTGTCTACATGACACGCAAGCCTATATGGAGAGCAAGCTGTTGCCCATGTAGCTGGCTCCCCCTCTTCACCCAGCTGATGAATCCAAAGGAATGGTAGAGACCAGTGCAATTTGGCACCAGTGGTGTTGCAGGAATTGCCAGTCATAATTGAACTCAACATAGGACTGCCTTTGGGACTATAGCTCTGGATTTTTCCTCGGGGGTTTACTCTCGAAGCTTTCCCCATGAGTGGGTATAGCTGCAAGGCAGTAGAGGCTTGAGATCAGAGTTTTCCTTCTCCTAGATGAGCTGCCAACCATGGCTGACAGGCCCATCTGTGTGAAGCAACTGATTTTAAGGTGCCATTAACCTGCCTTTGCCCTTCTCCTTTCAATAGAAAGAGTTCTGGTGGGCTCAGTAGCTAAGCCATGTGTGAAGGCCAAGAGCTGGGACTGGTTGTCATCAGAGGTTAGTTGAGATGCATGCCAGTGGGAGCATTTAATAGACAGTGGGAGGGTATCCCCACTACCTCCACAACCCCCCCCCCCCGCCCTGCGGCTATGAATATAGATGTTTCTGACATATCTGACTGATTGTGAGAAAGGGTAAGACGAGGAACACAAACCAGTCATCAGAGAGGGATCAGAAGTGGGTGATTTCAAGTTCCTGGGTGTCAGTAAGGTGGCTAGTTCCTGGATTAAGTTAAGAAACTGCAAGGTATACAGGCCTCCAAATAGTGGCTGGTGGTGTTCTAATTTGTTCTGTATTTCATTTAAATACATCATTTGTTACTCCGTTAAACAGTGTTTTGTCATTTTTATACCTTCTTGACTATTTTCATGAAGCTTCAACTAATTGGAGTAGCTACTTAGTTGGGCCAAAATGCACTGGTCCTGATTTGTCCCAGTTAACCGGAATCCACTATATAATAATGGTTGTTTATGGTGAGCATTTTGATAAAACTACCTAAATTTTAAGCAAATTATTTCTGTAACTATTGTACGTTCTGATGAGTGTTTGGTGTTTGAAGTGGATAACTAGTTTATAGTCTAGAATTCACATCTGAATAAATTGCACAAGTCAGAGTTTTCTATTTTGTAGTGAAATTATGTTAAAAATTGATTTTTTTAAAATATATCTATATTTCAGACTTTGGCGAAAGTAATAACTACTGTCCTGAAGTTTCCATCAGATCAGACACAGAAAATACTAGAACGAGAAGAATCTCGATCCTCTGTGAGTCTATAATTTATTATGATTTGATGTAGTCAATATAACAATTGGCAAGGTATCAGCAACTAAGTGAAAGGCCACTCATGGAGTCATAGAGGAAATAGGCCCTTTGGCCCAACTGGTTGATGCCGGCCAAGAGCAGTCCATTATCTGTCCAACTGTCTTTTAAAAGTGTTCTTCCATGTGCACTCACTTCCTCTGGCGGTTGGTTCCATATAGTTACCCCTCAAGTTCCTCTTAAATCTTGCTTCACTCACTTTAAATATATGTCCCCTAGTCTTGGTACCCCAACTCTGAGAAAATAGTGTGCATTCACCATATCTATGGCCACAGGGGAGTCTTGTACTATCATAAACACGATTGTCTGCAGATGCTGGAAATCCAGAGTAACACAAAAAATGCTGGAGGAACTCAGCAGGTCAGGCAGCATCTGTGCAGAGGAATAAAGAGGAATAAAGAGTTGACATTTCAGTCCAAGACCCGTCAGATCGTCAGATCTGTACAATTGCAGTCAAGATTGCACTATCTGCCTTTTCCTTTCCTGGTGGTCACATTACTACTTTCTATTGGTACCTGTGGTGTGACCAGTGTTAACTGACCTGACTAGACTTCATGTCTGTTTAATTTGAGTGTGAATGGAATACAGCAATAATCAATATGACAGTTAAACCCTTTAATATCAGCCTTGTTCTACAGTTCAGAGAGAATGGGGAGTAAAACCTTTGCAAATCACAACAGCATTTTTAATTAATTTTCTTTTGATCAAATCTTCTCTGGACATGTATCCTGATGCTGTCCTCGCAACACTCACAACACGCTGGAGGAACTCAGCAGGTCAGGCAGCATCCGTGGAAAAGATTGGTCGACGTTTCGGGCCGGAACCCTTTGTCAGGACTGTAGGGGGAAGGGGCAGAGGCCCTATAAGGAAGGTGGGGGGAGGGTGGGAAGGAGAAGGCTGGTAGGTTCCAGGTGAAAAACCAGTAAGGGGAAAGATAAAGGGGTGGGGGAAGGGAAGCAGGGAGGTGATAGGCAGGAAAGGTGAAGAAAGAATAGGGGAAAGCACAATGGGTAGTAGAAGGAGGCGGAACCAAGAGGGAGGTGGTAGGCAGCTGGGGGAGGGGGCAGAGTGACGTAGGGGTAGGGGAAGGGAAGGGGAGGGAATTACCGGAAGTTGGAGAATTCTATGTTTATACCAAGGGGCTGGAGACTACTCAGACGGTATATGGGGTGTTGCTCCTCCAACCTGAGTTTAGCCTCATCATGGCAGTAGGGGAGGCCATGTATGGACATATCTGAATGGGAGTGGGAAGCAGAGTTGAAGTGGGTGGCTACTGGGAGATCCTGTCTGTTTTGGCAGACAGAGCGGAGGTGCTCGACGAAGTGGTCCCCCAATCTGCGTCGGGTATGTCATTTAACATGGCATAAAGAGCTATTGTTCTTTTCTGTTTGATCATTATTTGCTTTGAGTGTGTTCAAAAGATGGGATAGATTCTACATTAAAGGGCGACTTTGCTCATACCATTCAATTTATGTCATTTTCATATGGCCTATATGGAATTAAAATGTATTTTCTTTGAAAATAGCAATCTATATCATTTACTGTTCACTTGCAGGGGATGAACATTTTACAGTCTAATATTTTGCCCCTGTATTCCATATTGACATATATTTTGACAATGTCCTAGCCAACTGGATTTATAGGTGTAAACTGTGTAGGCTGGAAAAGAAGTGCTATTCAAGCTTGATTATATATTGAAGGTACTGTTGTCCATGCCAGTACTTTTTAACCTACAAGTTCATTTGAAGAAAGTGAAATAAGCTGGAATCACATTTCTTGTGCTACCAAACCAATTAATTCTGGTCTGTTTCATTGCCAATGATAATCACTCTCTCAATGATAGTTATGTCCACAGTTACCAAGCTCTATATTTCCCTCCTTCATCCTGTCTGTATTTACTTTCAGCTTTAAAATCCTGCTTAACATGTACTCTACTCCTCTGTGTCTCCCCCCCCCGCTGTCTCCCAACCCCCATCTCCCTATCACCCTCCTAATTCCTTAGCTTCTGTGACATTCTGAACATTAAAGATAGACACAAAGTATTTATTTAACCCACTGCCCATCTGCAGCTCATTGATCCTTAAGGGGATCTATTCTTTCTTTTTGTTTTTAATATGCTTTAGAATCTCTCAGGATTGTCCTTTACCTCATCTACCCAAGCCATGTCTTATCTTTTTTGTCTTCCTTTATGTTCTCGTGTATTCCTAACATTACTCAAGCAATTTGCTTGATCCTAACTGCCTATAGCTAACATACACCTTTTTCCTGCCTACATCAGACATGATTTCCCTCTCCTGCCAGCCTTTCCCTTCAATCTGTCCTTGAACTTTCCCAATCACACTTTAAATGGTCCCTCACTTGCCACAGGTCTCTTTACCTGCAAACTACCTTTCCCTATCAACTTTCGGATCAAATCCTGGCTGATGACTTCCCCTAATTTAGGACTTCAACTTGACTTTAACTTTCCATGACTACCTTGAAACTAATAAAATTATGGTTGTTGATCTCAAAGTATTCCAATCAATCTTTGCATGTGCGGAATGTCATAAGGTAATACAGCATGAAAGCAGGCCCTACTATCCGTGCCCATCGAAGCTGGTCCCAGATGCCCACAATTAGTCTATATTTATCCCTTAAAACCTTCCCCATCCATTACTGTCCAAGAGAGTTTGAAATGTTGTTATTGTACCTGCCTCAACCACTGCCTCTTGGCAGCTGATTCCATATACGCACCACCCTCTTCACTATCAGGTCCCCTTTTAAATCTTTCCCCTCACTCCTTTAACCTGTGTACTCTAATTTTAGACTCGCTTACCCTCCACAATATCAGTGTTATAAAGGAGCTGGTGCTGGCTGAAGACACTGTTTCTTCAATTATGACGGGTAGCAAAAATGTGAGGGAATGACAACTCGGTGAACTTGACATCATTCATTGTTAGCAGGGGTTCTGGAATCTGCTGACTGAGGATTTATTTGCATTTTGAAGACCAAAGATAGTCAGAATGCTTTGGTTCATGGAAAGTTGTCTCATAAATTTGAATGCATTTTTGAAGAGGGTTGAAGATGCTAAAGCAATAGACATTGCCTATGTGGACTTTAGCATGGTGTTTGATACTTACACAGTGGGCTGTTCTGAAAGATTAGATAATGTGGGATCCAAAGCAAGTTAGCCAATTGCATTTAACATTAGCGTGGTGGTCCGAGGCATAGGGTAGTAGTTGAGGATTGTTTTTGAGATTAGAAGCCTATAACAAGTGTGTGCGTGTATTGGTGCTAGGTTCTGTTTTGTTTGTCACATGTATTAATGATTTGGATGAGTATGTAGGTAGCATATTTTGTCTGTTTGCAGATGATACCAAAATATATTAAACAGTAAAGGAGGTTACAACAGTGTTGTTGATCAACTGGGAATGTGGCAAAGAAATGGATGGTGGAATTTAAATCTGACAGGTGTGAAGTGATGCACTTTGGGAAGTTAAACCAGGGCAGGACGTACACAGAGAATGGCGTTACTCTCTGGCATGTTTCTTCAGTAGAGGCGCCTTGGAATTACAAAGGCATAGTTCCCTGAAAATGGAAACGTGGAAAAATGTGGTGGTGAAGGAGGCATCTGGTATGTTGCCTTGTGCAAGAGTTGGGATGTCATGTTATAATGGGACAGATTATAATGATTAGCCCTCATTTGGGGAAATATACGCAGTTCTGTTTATTCCATTATAGAAAAGGTGTGATTAAGCTGATATTGCAGAAAAGGTTAATGAAGATTTTGCTGGGATTGGAAGGACTGAGTTGTTAGAAGAGATTTGAATAGACTGGGTCTCTTTTCTCTAAGTGAGGAGACTGAGAGATAACATGATAAAATATATAAAATTATAAGAGTGTGTATCTCATGTTTGGAGTGCTTCACACTAGAGGGTTCAGGTTTAAGGTGACAGGAACGTTTAAAGGGGTTTAAAAAGTGTACCTGCAGGAAACGTTTGCTCTTATCTGAGATGAAAATGAGATTCAGGGTAGGGGGGTAAGAGATTTGGAAGGAACCTGAGGGGTCCTTTTCACCCAGAGAGTGGTGAGTACTTGGAATACACTGCCTGAGAGAGTGATGAAAGCAGAATCGCTTTCAACACTTGAATTACCAAGGCACTGAAAGCTGTAGACCAAGTGCTGGATTTGGGATTGATGTAGATCCATTGTCACATATTGGTGTAGATACGGTTGGCCAAATGGACTGTTTGAATGACTTTAAACAGTCATTACAACATAAAAGTCTTCCTGAAATTGAGGTAAAAGGATCAGTTTGCATAATCAGTTCACAAATAGAATTGTTTGCATTTATGAGTTTTTAAGTGGATGTTGGATAAGTAATGTCAAATGTAGAATATGTAATGTCCCGATCTCCCGCCTTGCCGTATATTTTAATTTACAGTACTTTTGTGATGAGGCACAAACAAAGGGTCAAATTACCACCTATTGTTCTGTAATGCAGAGGGCTAGATCTTGCCCAAAGCTCCCTTTGGAACAGTTGCTAGTTTTGCACAGGAATAATGAAAGATTTTCATTAGTTTCAAAGACGACGTTTTTAAAGATTGCCCCACCTTCAACTCCTCTCTGGCCGCCTGCACTGTTACAGCAATATCCTACATAGGCTCGAGGAACAATACCTCCTCCTTTGTTTGCACACATTGCAACCTGCAGGACATTATATTGAGTTCTCCAACCTTTTAACTTGACCTTTCTTTCTGTTTGTATCAGGACAGGAAATCTCTGCTTGTCGTTTTTCTCCCTTTTCTTTCTCTTGTGGCCTGTGGGATATGTCCAGTATCTGCATAGAATACCTGTGACTAATGAACTATATTTTAAGGAGTTAAGTGAAAAGCTAACTTTTAATGTTGCATGTAACATGACCTGTATTTTGCAGCATTACTATCTACTTCAAGAAAATTGCTAACCACTTTATTAATCACACTTTTTTTCGAAAGTGATCTTGCCTATAACTGCCCTTTCGACGATGAGCTTTTGAACTGCCTTTACGACCTAGCATTTTTGTTGTGTAAACTGAAGTTTCGAAGGTGCAGGACAGTTGTGGCATGATGTGTACAGGCCAAATCGAGGTGATGGGCCTGAGCCGGAGAACAGGAAACGAGCCAATGTTTGGCCATTGCTGGAGTGGACTTGAAGTGGATTTGAAGCTGTAGAGTCGAGATGGCGGGGCCCAGGCCTGCTAGTGAGGAACAAACTGACGGTTGATCAATTTAAACATCATGCCATATCGGAAAGGTTTGGTACAGTTCGAATCAAGGCAGCGGGGCCTGAGAATGAGGAACAACTCGTTATGGGCAAGTGTTCAGCTTGCTGCTCGTGAGGTTTACTTGTCACTGTGCTGAACTAAGACTGTACCCTGCAACTATTAGGCTCCTGGATCAGCTACGGCAATGAACTGGCTTCGTCGCTGTAGACTCACTTCTGCGAACTTAAGTTCTGAATGATATTTACTTACTTGATTGTTTACCCAATTTGTACATTGGGTGTTTGACAGTCTTTTTTTTAAAATGGGTACTATTGGGTTTCTTTGTTTTTGTGGCTACCCATAAGGAGACAAATCTCAAGGACGTACAGTATATAGAATACTTTGATAATAAAGGTACTTTGAAAATTAGTGACATATTATACTAACCAAGCTTAACCACCCTCTTGCTGTGTTAGTTTGTTCTGTCTCACAAATTCCCATTTCCTTCATGTACCTTTTCTGCCACCGAGATCTCTTGTTTTCTCTTTCTTAGTTCTAATGAAGGACCTTCGATCTGAAATAGATGTTCCTTTTTCAACAGATGCTGTCTTATCTGCTGATTTTTACAGCATTTCCTATATTTATTTCAGATTTCCATTGTTTGTAGTTTTTCTCTGATTTTTTTAAAGTTTTCATTAAAAGTTACAGTAGCTTTAGGCTTTATTTCTTATAGCCCATTGGTTACAAGTATTTTTGCAGGTTAAATGCAGTTGATTCAGTTAAAATTGTTGCTCAGGAATGCTGTATCCTGGATAAAATTTAGTAGCGTATTCTTTAATGTGAGAGAGAATAAGAAGGGATTTAGGGAGAGAGAAAATAAGAAGGGAATGGGGGGAACAGAGTAAGAAGGAATTCAGGAAAAATGTGACCACATTACAAGGAAATAATATTTCACAGGTAAGAGATGCATGATAATGTTTTTTAATCTGGGAAAATATAATTTGCTGTTCCACTTAATGTAAGCGTTTTGTGATGGGTATTATTTGACTAGTTATTATCAATGTGTGCTTTATATTTATTTTGTTTGGAAATTCAAAAGGAGCACTCATTATTTTGTTTTAGCATGTTAATGTTCCAGTATTAACTGCTGTCATCTTTAACATCCTCATGTCACTGTTAACTATTGTTTTTTTAAAAAAAGAAACATGGCCCAAATTATCTTAAACATTCTGGAAATAATTGCAAACTAAGGAATATCCCAAACTGATTTTCTCTTTATTCCCCAATCTGATGGATAATCCTCTTGAAGTACCAAGTGGAAATTTTGATATGTATCATTCAATTATGTTTATACACCTGGGAGTCATGGAAGAGGCATTTCATCTGCTCACCAGAAACTTTGAATAGAGATGAATGAAGTTCTAGTTCACAACTAATAAAATCAATCCTGAGGAAAATTTCAAAGTTCAAGAGACCTACATTACTTTGACCAGCAAAACAATGGTGTATAGGAGTTTAATTATTTCCACATTCAATAATTGGCTGCTCATCTCAGTTCAATAAGGAAAAGGCACTGAGTTTTACTATGTTTAGATGGAAAAGCCATTTACTCAAAATTTGATCATTATTTCTGGAATACACTCCATTATCAAATAACTCAGCACATGCTTGACTCAAACAATTAACTTCTTGTCCTGTAATTTGTTGTTAGCCATTGTACCTTCTGCAAGTGGTCTATTTCCAAACATTATGTAGCTTTCTGCAATTTCAAAGAATGTTTGTGTTTTAACATTCATTTTGCTTATTGTTATATGTCAATATTGGCAATAGCACCAGCATTTACTAACTGGTTTTTATTTCAAATTTGGTTTCCACAAATACAAACTCATTTCATTGTCAAGTGGATGACCTTGATAGATAACAGGATTATAAGCCACCATCTGAATCAATCGTGGATTGAACTGAAAATAGCATATTGAAAAAAATTAATATTAATAATTTGGTGCATATGTTACAAAAATTGTTGGAATTTGGATAATATCTTTGTCAGGATTGTATAGACAACAACATTTTAAAATTATCGGGTGATTAAATCAGAATGTCCAATTCTAGTTACCACAAAATAGGAAAGATATAAAGGATCTTCGAAGAATACAAAGGAAATCTATCAGATCATGTCCAGCAGTGAGGATTTTTAGCTGCAATGTTAGGTTGGCAATGTGAAAGATGTTTGTTCTCTTTGGAACTAAGGAAGATTTGATAGTAGTGTTCTAGATGGTAACAGCTTTACATAGGGAATGCAAAATTGATCCCATTCACTTTTTACAAAAAAAAAGCCAATAGCTTTAAGGTTTTGGACAAAATATGCAGTGGGATGGCAAGGAGAACATTTTTACTCAGTGACGACTTTATTATTGGAATAGCTGGAGCAGAGATGATCCATATTTTCACAAGGAATAGGCACTTCAGGGAAAGAAACCTCCAGAGTTAAAAGAAGAGAGCAGGGGAAGAGAGCTGATTAAAGCACTTAAGAGAGAGCTGACGTGGACTTGTGCTGAATGGCTACCTCCTTTGTGTTGTGACTCCTACAGTGGATCACTGTAGATGTTTTTATGTGTAAAATAGGCATTTAATTCATCTTACAACAAGGTTGAAGAACGCACCCTTAATTAGTTATTTAGCTATGTAAAATTGTGTACTGAAGCAAAATAAAAAGAAAAAGTTGATATTGCAATATAGATCAGACTTAAAAGAACATTTTTTAAAACATTTTTAATAATTAAAATCTTAAATAACGTGACTGAACGTAATAGTCCATTTTTAATGCTATAATGGCTTCTGGACGTTATGTGATCACAGTCCTTTACTGGAATGGGTAAAGCATCAAATTTTTGTTCAACTATCTTAATTCCAGTTGATCCCATTTCTAAATGGCAGGAGCCAACCCTCACAGGATGTTATTTTCTTCCTGTTATCCCCATCCCATCCCATTCCATTCCTTCCTGAGTTCTCCAATTCAGATGCTGGTTTACAATCATTGGCACAATTCATCTAATGGTTATCCTGTTTGCTTGCATTTTCCAAGCTTTGAATGTTTCTTGCATAACTTATAAAATCCAATATGCTCATTTCCTCTGGCACTGTAGTATTCTTCGCCTCGCACTGGCATCTTCTGAGAGTTGGCTATTGATGCATTCATTTCATGGGTGAGTGTTATCTTTAATTGTCTTTTTCTCATCTTTTTATAACAATAATATATTTGTCCTACTAACAAACTAATACTAAATGTATTTCAGCTCATCTGTCTAGATATTTGTCATTAACTGGCAGAACACTACTAATATATGAAAATCTGGAAAAAGACCATTCAGTTCCTTCAACAGCCTTTATCATTCTGTAAATTACCCTTCTGAAGGAAATGAGCAGCATGAGGAAGTACATAACACTATCAAACAGAATGAAGTTTTTTTAAAATTTCAAACCAATTACAGTTTGTGCTTGACCACATTTGCAAAATAACATCTTTGACTTAATTCTGAGGGTACATTTATTTGGTTTCAGTCGGGCATCCATGGTAAAGTACTTCATATGGACAATAGTATCACTGCAATAAAATCTTTTCTGTTGTGCATGTAGGTGTACAGAACATTGACAGCAGTAATGTGCACAATTGTTCAGGATTTCAATGGTCAATAGATGAAGACCAAATACAAAATGTATCTAGAAATCAGAAGGTTGTCTTCTACTTCTATTAGCAGAGATTTTTCAGTTCTGACTAGTCTGCTTCTCTTCCCAATATTCAGGCTTCATGTCAGCTGATTGTGCAGTAAAGAACTTCTGGTTTTTGCCAAGCATGATGCATTTCTTTTTTGTTTCACTATATTCTTGTAATTTTCAGCAAACCTTACCTACAACTCTCTTTTGCTGGTATATTAGAACATAAGAAATAGGAGCAGGAGTAAACCATCTGGCTCATCAAGCCTGCTCCGCCATTCAGTAAGATTGTGGTTGATCTGGCCATGAACTCATCTCCACCTACCTCCCTTTTCCCCACAGCCTTTAATTCCCCTATGCAAAAAATCTATCCAACCTTGTCTGAAATATATTTACTGAGGTAGACTCCACTGCTTCATTGGGCAGAGACTTCCACAGATTCACCACTCTCTGGGAAAAGCAGTTCCTCCTCATCTCCATCCTAAATCTACTCCCCCGAATATTGAGGCGAGGTCCTCTAGTTCTAGTCTCTCCTACCAGTGGAAACAACTTTCCTGCCTCTATTTTATCTATCCCCTCCATAATTTTATATGTTTCTATAAGATCTTCTTCTGATTTTCAGCGAGTACAGTCCCAGGCGAATCAATCTCTGCTCTTAGTCTAACCCCCTCATCTCTGGAATCAACCTGGTGAGCTTCCTCTGCACCACCTCTAAAGCCAGTATATCCTTCATCAAGTAAGGAGACCAAAACTGGATGCAGTACTCCAGGTGTGGCCTCTCCAGTACCCTGTACAGTTGCAGCATATTCTCCGGCTCTTAAATTCAATCTTTCTAGCATTGAAGGCCATCATTCCACTTGCCTTCTTGATAGTTTGCTGCACCTGCAAATCAACTGTTTGTGATTCATGCACAAGCACTCCTAAGTCCCTCTGCACAGCAGCATGTTGCAATTTTTTACCATTTAAATAATAACCTGCTCTTTCATTTTTCCTTCCAAAGTGGATGACCTTGCATTTACCAACCTTGTACTCCATCTACCAGGCCCTTGCCCACTCACTTAACCTATTTATATCTCTCTGCAGACTCTCTGTATCTTCTGCACAATATGCTTTTCCACTCAATTTAGTATCATCAGCAAACTTCGATCCACCACGCTTGGACTCCTCTTCCAGATCGTTAATGTATATGGTGAACAGTTGCGGGCCCAGCACTGACCCCTGTGGCACACCACTCACCACTGATTGCCAACCAGAGTAACAAAGGCTCAAAGGTCCAATTCAATGTCAGAGAGTGTATACAATATGCATCCTTCCTTTTTCAATCTTTTTTATTGAGTTTCAAATTGATAAACATAACAATGATAATAATACAAAGAGATCGGGATTACAGACACAGACTCCGAGTAACATATTTAATTTAAACCTCCCAACCTCTTAATAACTGAACATGAAAAAGATTTAAAAAAAATTTTTACCCCCTGCACTAAACTGGGCTGCCATAGTTCATCGGTTAAGATCATTATTTGTCATTAACTCTGCTCCCCTATACACAAACAAAAAGTTATTGAAAAGGATTCGGAAAAGGTCAGCTTATGTCATATTAAAATGTTGAATAAATGGCCTCCAAGTTTCTTCAAATTTAACCAGAGGATCAGTGGTACCACTCCTAATTTTTTCCAAGTTTAAACATGTTAAAGTTTGGGAAAACCATTGAAATGTAGGAGGGGGATTAGAATCTTTCCATTTAAATAAAATGGATCTTCTGGCTAATAAGACCATAAGACAAAGGAGCAGAAGTCGGCCATTCGGCCCATCGAGTCTGCTCCGCCATTTTATCATGAGCTGATCCATTCTCCCATTTAGTCTCACTCCCATGCCTTCTCAACATAACCTTTGATGCCCTGGCTACTCAGATACCTATCAATCTCTGCCTTAAATACATCCAATGACTTGGCCTCCACTGCTGCCCATGGCAACAAATTCCATAGATTCACCACCCTCTGACTAAAAAAATTTCTTCGCATTTCTGTTCTGAATGGGTGCCCTTCAATCCTTAAGTCATGCCCTCTCATACTAGACTCCCCCATCATGGGAAACAACTTTGCCACATCCACTCTGTCCATGCCTTTCAACATTCGAAATGTTTCTATGAGGTCCCCCCTCATTCTTCTAAACTCCGAGGAATACAGTCCAAGAGTGGACAAACGTTCCTCATATGTTAACCCTCTCATTCCTGGAATCATTCTAGTGAATCTTCTCTGTACCCTCTCCAATGTCAGCACATCCTTTCTTAAATAAGGAGACCAAAACTGCCCACAGTACTCCAAGTGAGGTCTCACCAGTGCCTTATAAAGCCTCAACATCACATCCCTGCTCCTATACTCTATTCCTCTAGAAATGAATGCCAACATTGCATTCGCCTTCTTCACTACTGACTCAGCCTGGAGGTTAACCTTAAGGGTATCCTGTACGAGGACTCCCAAGTCCCATTGCATCACAGAACTTTGAATTCTCTCCCCATTTAAATAATAGTCTGCCCGTTTATTTCTTCTGCCAAAGTGCATAACCATACACTTTCCAACATTGTATTTCATTTGCCACTTCTTTGCCCATCCTTCCAATCTATCCAAGTCTATCTGCAGTCTCTCCGTTTCCTCAGCACTACCAGCCCCTCCACCTATCTTCGTATTGTCAACAAACTTAGCCACAAAGCCATCTATTCCATAATCCAAATCGTTGATGTACGATGTAAAAGGAAGCGGCCCCAACACGGACCCCTGTGGAACACCACTGGTAACCAGCAGCCAACCAGAATAGGATCCCTTTATTCCCACTCTCTGTTTCCTGCCAATCAGCCAACGCTCTATCCATGTATGTAACTTTCCCGTAATTCTATGGGCTCTTGTTAAGTAGCCTCATGTGTGCCACCTTATCAAGGGCCTTCTGAAAATCCAAATATACAACATCCACTGCATCTCTCTTGTCTAGCCTACTTGTAATTTCCTCAAAAAATTGTAATAGGTTTGTCTGGCAGGATTTTCCTTTAAGGAATCCATTGCTGAGTTCTGCCTATCTTGTCATATGCCTCCAGGTACTCTGTAACCTCATCCTTGACAATCAACTCCAACAACTTTCCAACCACCGATGTCAAGCTAACAGGTCTATAATTTCTTTTTTGCTTCCTTGCCCCCTTCTTAAATAGCGGAGTGACATTTGCAATCTTCCAGTTCTCCGGAACCATGCCAGAATCTATCGACTTTTGAAAGTCATCGCTAATGCCTCCGCAATCTCCACAGCTACTTCCTTCAGAACACAAGGGTGCATTCCATCTGGTCCAGGAGATTTATCTACCTTTAGACTATTCAGCTTCCTGAGTACTTTCTCTGTCGTAATTGTGACTGCGCACACTTCTCTTCCCTGTCACCCTTGAGTGTCTGGTATACTGCTGTCTTCCTCGGTAAAGACTGATGCAAAATACTCGTTCAGTTCCTCCGCCAGCTCCTTATCTCCCATTACAATTTTGCCAGCATCATTTTCTATCAGTCCTATATCTACTCTCATCTGTCTTTTACTCTTTATATACTTGAAAAAGCTTTTAGTATCCTCATTGATATTATTTGCCAGCTTCCTTTCATAGTTAATCTTTTCCCTCTTAATGACTTTCTTAGTTTCCTTTTGTAAGCTTTTAAAAACTTCCCAATCCTCTGTCTTCAGTAACTTTTGCTTCCTTGTATGCCCTCTCCTTTGCTTTAACTCTGGCTTTGACTTCTCTTGTCAACCACGGTTGCATCCTTTTTCCATTAGAAAATTTCTTCTGTTTTGGAATATACCTGTCTTGCACCTTCCTCACTTCTCGCATAAACTCCAGCCACTGCTGCTCTGCCGACTTTCCTGCCAGTGTCCCTTTCCAGTCAACTTTGGCCAGTTCCTCTCTCATGCCACTGTAATTTCCTTTACTCCATTGAAATACCGACACGTCAGATTTCGGCTTCAAATTTCACAGTGAACTCAGTCATGTTATGATCACTGCCTCCTAAGGGTTCCTTCACCTCAATCTCTCTACTCACCTGCAGTTCATTACACAATACCCAATCCAGTACAGCCGATCCCCTAGTGGGCTCAACAACAAGCTGTTCTAAAAAGCCATCTCGCAGACATTCTACAAATTCTCTCTCTTGAGATCCAGTGCCGACTTGATTTTCCCAATCCACTCGTATGTTAAAATCCCCCACAATTATCATAACACTGCCCTTCTGGCAAGCCTTTTCTCTTTCCTGTTGTATTTTGTAGTCCACATCACTGCAGCTGTTTGGAGGCCTATAAATAACTGCCATCAGGGTCCTTTTGCCCCTGCGATTTCTCAGCTCAACCCATAAAGATTCTGCAACTTCCAATCCTATATCACCTCTTTCTAATGATTTAATATTATTTCTTACCAATAAAGCCACGCCTTCCCCTCTGCCTACCTTCCTATCCTTCCGATACACCGTGTGTCCTTGGACGTTCAGCTCCCAGAGACATGCATCCTTTAGCCACGTCTCACTGATGGCCACAATATCATACCTGCCAATCTGTAGCAGTATGACAAGATCATCCACCTTATTCCTTATGCTGCAAGAAATGTAAGTATAACACCTTAAGACCAGTATTTGATACTTTTCGCTTTGATTTCACTGCAACTTTATCGCATTGCAACTCATCCCAGTGGCTACAAATTTGCCCCATCACCTGCCTGTCTTTCCTGACATCTTTACTGCTCACTATCTTAGATTTATTTCTGTTTTCCCCTTCCTCAGCTCTGTCATTCCGGTTCCCATCCCCCTGCCAAATTAGTTTAAACCCTCCCTAACAGCTCTATTAAACTTTCCCGCCAGGACATTGGTCCCCTTCGGGTTCAGGTGTAACCTGTCCTTTTTGAACAGGTCATACTTCCCCCGGAAGAGATCCCAATTATCCAAGAATCTGAAGCCCTGCCCCCTACACCAGTCTCTCAGCCACACATTCATCTGCCTGATCCTACTATTCTTGCCCTCGCTAGCATGTGGCACAGGTAGCAATCCCGAGATTAGTACCCTGGAGGTCTTGCTTCTCAGCTTCCTTCCTAACTCCCAGAAATCTCTCTTCAGGACCTCCTCCTTTGTCCTATCTATGTCGTTGGTACCAACATGTACCAAGACAACTGGCTGCTCACCTTCCCCCTTCAGAATATTCTGGACCCGATCTGAGACATCCCGTACCCTGGCACCTGGGAGGCAACACACCATGCGGGTATCTCTATCAGGCTCACAGAATCTCCTGTCCATTCCCTTGACTATGACTACCGCATTCCTCTTCTCCCTCCTCCTTTCCTGCACAACAGCGCCAGGCTCAGTTTCAGAGACCCGGTCACCGTGGGCGTCCCCTGTCAGGTCATCCTCCTCAGCAGCATCCAGAACAAGATATTTGTCGCTGAGGGGGACAGCCACAGGTGTGCTCTCCACTATCCGGGCATTTCCCTTCCTTCTCTTGACAGTGACCCAGTTTTCTGACCCCTGTAGCCTAGGGATGACTACCTCCCTGTAGCTCCTGTCTATCACCTCTTCACTTTCCCTGATAAGCAGTAGGTCATCAAGCTGCAGCTCCAGATCCCTAACATGGTCTCTGAGGAGCTGCATCTCGGTGCATCTGGCGCAGATGTGGCCGTCAGGGAGGCTGGAGGTCTCCCAGGATTCCCACATCTGACACCTTGAACAAAGCGCTAACCCTGCAGGCATGCTATCTTCCTGTTTACCGCCAAAGCCCTACACTCTGCTACTGCTCACTCCGCTGTCCGCTGTATAGGGTGGTCTCCTTTTTAAACTCTCTGTGCTGTCCCTTTACGTCACGCGCCTGCACAGTCTCGTCCTTCTTGCACTGGAGGAAGTTTTTAAGAAAAACTGCCTTCCTTCAGAATGCAGCTCCCACGCCGCTCTGTAGTCCCGATCCAAATGTAATCAAACGACAAACTGAAAATGATTAAAGTCTATCATTGGTAGTCTAAAAATTGCAGTAATAGGATGAGGTTGTAAATCAATACACAAAACTACTGAAATAATATCAAAAATGTCTTTCCAATATTTTTCCAAAAGAGGGCAAGACCAGAACATATGTGTCAAGGAAGCTACCTCAGAATTACATCTGTCACAGACAGGATTTATATGACCATAAAAACGAGCTAACTTATATTAGATATGTGGGCCCTATGAACCACCTTTAATTGTATCAAAGCGTTTCTGGCACACATTGAAGTGTTAACTAGTTGGAGAATTTTCTCTCATTTCTCTATGGGTAAAGATGCCTGAAGTTCTCTTTCCCATTCATTCTTAATTTTATCAGACATACCTAAATGTATTTTCGTAATTAAATCATAAACAATTGCTATTAAACTCTTCTCGTAGGAGTTTAAACCTAAAATATTTTATGTAATTTCAGTTTGATGTGATATTGGAAAAGTAGGTAAAATAACTTTCAAAAAGTTTCTAATCTGTAAATATCTGAACAGATGTGATCTAGACAAATTATATTTATTAGACAACTGCTCAAGGGACATGAGACAATTATCTATGAATAAATCACAAAAACATATTATTCCCTTCATTTTCTATAAAAGAAAAGCTTGATCAGTTCTGGATGGTTGGAAGAAAACACTGGATATAATAGGACTTGATAGGATTAATTACAATATACATCCTGAAATGCTTTTTCTTAGTAAACATCCACGAAAACAGAAGAGTGGCCTAAAGAATAAATGACAGTTAAACGTAAGAACCCCAAAGTCCCCACCAGCTCCCCTCCTGCGCGTAAGCGGCAGCAAGCAATGATCCCTCCCCCCCCCCCCACTAGCAAAATAGAGCATCAGCACCCACCACCGGGCATTCAAGAGTGAGCAAAGTAATGGCAAAGACACAGACTTGCAGTTATCCCAAAGACTTCGCGTTTCACCCGGCATTTGACATACCACAGGTTCTCTCTCTCCCTAATAAGGGAGAAGGAGGTGTCCTCATTTTTCCCCAGCGAGCGGGGAGACATAATAAACAACATGCTGGTTTACAATGTTAAAAGTCTGTTATGTTGCTTTTTCCAGGCTCTGTTTCCAAAAATCTCAAGGATCCCGTGTCTTTGGGCACACAACAGTATAACTGTTCCAACTTCCAACTCCCCCCACGATACGCAGGTCTCCTGCCGTGACACCAACCCTCGATCCACCCGTCTCCAGAGCCCCGAGATCTTAGGCTTCCAAATCTGAGCTGGACTCCCAGGCCGAATCTTTGGCGTGCCGAACAACGGCCAGTCCTGAAACCACGAGAATGTGTCCCATTCCCGCAAACAACCGAAGTCAGTGTGTAATTCCAGGTCAGAGTCTTCAAAAGAACCTTGAAAGGGAAAAATAGAGATATTAAAGCTGGAAATAGAGCTGTTTCTGAAGATGCAAGTAAAGGAGTCGCCATTTAGCGCCATCTTGACTTCGTTCCACCTTCCGTCTGTCCCAGCTCTCTGCTTTCTATTAGTTAACCAATCCTCTATCCATGCTAATACATAACTCCCAACTCTATGCATCCTTATGGATAAGTCTTTTATGTGGCACCTTATCGAATGCCTTCTGGGAATCCAAGTAAGTAACGTCCATCTGTTCCCTTCTGTCCACTGCGCTCTTTATATCCTCAAAGAACTCCAGTAGGTTTGTCAGACAGGATCTGACCTGGCTGAATCCATGCTGTGTCTGCCTGATTACTACTTCTAAATTAAGCCCACTAAATGGAAACATACCAGTACTAGTTAATTGGTTTAGTTAGTTTAGTTGGTTTATTTCTTACATGATGACATTACACACTACAGATACAGGCCGAACTCTCACCTGCTGACCAAGCTGTCTATCCAAACTAGCCCCTTCTGCTTCTGTTTTGTCCAAAGCCTTTGCTATCCAGTGTCTTTTAAACGTTGTAATTGAACCAGGTTCGACATCTTCCTCCAACAGCTCATTTCATATACTCATTACCCTTTCTGTGAGAAAGATGCCCCTCAAGTCTCTTTTAAATCTTTCCCCTCTCACCTTAAGTTTATGTTCTCAAGATTTAGACATACCCTACTCTGGGGAAAGAATGTTACCATACAATTTGGAAGAAAATTAGGAGTTGTCTAATAAAGATGCGAGATTCTGCAGATGCTGGAAATGTTGAACAACACATGTATTAATTTGTTAAGAACAAACTGTTTGACCAAGGTGTCAGAATTTTTGATGTGTTAACAGTTAGTAGTAATGCAGTTAATATGTTGTTTTGGTGTTTCCAGAGGAAGCTGCAGAGGTAGGTACAATTATGCATTTAAAGGTCATTGTGCATTCTTTTCGCATTAACGGGTGTAGAGTTACATTAGGACACAATGAAATTGGAACAGATACTTATATTGCTGACTTTATGCAGGAAGTGCCTTTCTGAAGTCTTTGTGATGATCTGTTTGCTCCTGATACTGCTAATCAATCAAGTGATCAGAAAATCGTGCCACTACTTATGCAGAAAGTGCCTTTCTGAAGTCTTTGTGATGATCTGTTTGCTCCTGATACTGCTAATCAATCAAATGATCAGAAAATTGTGCCACTGCTTATGCAATTTCATTTATAAAAATAAATGCTTAGTCTGAAAGATGGATAGTGTATTTGCCAAATCTTTCTTTGTGGTTGACAAGTTGATCTTCCATGACCAAAGCAGAACAGTAAATTTGTTTGTATTTCTAAGTAATTGTGATTTGTAAATGCAACTGAAAAATATTTACAGTCCACTTCATTAATTCCTTACTTCTCCTTCCAGACTTCTTGGCTCCGTTAACTAAGGAAGTCACCTAAGTGGAACTGTTCAGGGATCATGCTTCTGGGAAGTTATTTATCTGGTTGCACATGGGGAGAATATGGTACTGTTATCAGGATAATGTTTTCATGGCCTTTTACTGTGATTTGTACAAAACCTAAAATGCAAAAAAGCTCTCAATCTTATTCTGATATTAATTCAAGCAGATTTTTTTATTAAATGGCACTAGGATAAATTGTGCAATAAAATTAATGGAACTTGAGCTGTTAATGTTTGACTGGAATGCTCTCTGTACAACTGATTTATTTTTGCAGGGTCTCATCCTTGGAGCTTCAGCCTTTGAAGGTACTAAATAGCTGTACCTAGTTTGTTTATTATAGCTTTTGTACTTGTATTTTCGAAAGACACTACTGTAAATTGTAAATACATGATTCATATCTCAGCTAAGGAAGAGGATAACTTGTAACAGACTTGGAAAGTGAATAAAGTTTTATTTACTGTACTAAATGTTTCTATTTGTCTACTGGCTTGTTTGTAATTGTTAATAGAAATACGTAAATCAATATATATTTTCTAAACATGTTAATGCCATTTTGCCTCTTTTGTCACAGTCCAGTAATGTAAAATTATTTCCCATTTTTATTTTCCATGGGATTTTCCTTAGTTTGCAGTAAAGCGTCAGGCATACTGTACCAAGGATTGTTTATTTCAGCAAGCTGCCAGTGGTCCCTCCTCTGAAGAAAACTAATTCAAAATATTTGTTGAAGTACTCTATATTGTGATGGCTGATTTGTCCCTGAGTGGCTGCAGCCAAAGGTATACAAGTAACATTAGTAGAACAAGGGATGTGGTTCTGCAAAATGAGTATAGGGAGTTCGATAAGAAGCTTAGAAGGAAGACCTTGAGGTTTGTGATCTCGAGATTACTCCTGGTGCCATGTGCTAGTGAATTCAGAGATAGAAATAAAGGCCAGGGAAATTCCTGGCTAAGGAGCTAGTGCAGGGCAGGGATTCAGGTTCTTGGACCTTAAGACAAAATAGACCATTCAGCTCATTGAATGTGCTCTGCAATTTGATCAAGGCTGATTTACTTAACCACTCAGCCCCATTCTCCTGCCATTCCCCATAAGCTGTGACACTCTTACTAATCAAGAACCTATCAACCTTTATTTTAAATGTACCTAATGACTTGGCTTCCACAGCTGTCTGTGGCAATGAATTCCACAGATTCATCCCCTCTGGCTAAAGAAGTTCCTCCTTATCTCTATTCTTAAAGGGATGTCCTTCTATTCTGAGGTTGTGCCCTCAGTCATGACTCCCCCACCAATGGAAACATCCTTTCCATATCTTTCAATATTCATTTGGTTTCAACAAGATCTCTTTGCATTCTTGTAAACTCCAGCAAATATAGGACCAGAGCCATCAAATGCTCCTCATATGCTAATCCTTTCATTCCCAGAATCATTCTCGTGAACCTTCTCTGGACCCTTTCCAATGCCAGCACATCTTTTCTTTGATAAGGGGCCCAAAACTGCTCTCAATACTCCAAATGAGGTCTGACCAATGCCTTATTAAGCCTCAGCATTACATCCTCGCTTTTATATTCTTGTCCTCTTGAAATGAATGCTAACATTGCATTTGCCTTCTTGACTACCAACCCAACTTAGAAGTTAACCGTTAGGAAATCTGCACTGGGACTCCATTTGCACTTCTGATTTCTGAATTTGCTCCCCGTTTAGAAAATAGTCCATGCCTTTTTTCATTCTACCAAAATTCATGAACCATATACAGTGGAATACGTTGTATTCTATCTACCACGTCCATTCCTTAATCTGTCCAAGTCTTTCAACAAACTCCGTGCTTCCTCAACATTACTTGCCCCATCCATCTATCTTTGTATCATCAGCAAATTTGGCCATAAAGGGAGGGAGGCAAAAGACAGGACATTATAGGCCAGATAGCCTGACTTCCATGGTTGGCAAGATGTTAGAATACATTATTAAAGATGAGTTTTCAGGGTACTTGAAGCCACATGATAAAATAGCCTGAAACCAGCCGGGTTTTCTTTAGGAAATCTTACGCTTTTGGATTTATTCAATAAACAGATAGCACATAACATGACAATAGAGTTCCCTCTGTCCTCGCCTTTCACTGAACCAGCCTCCCTATCTAACATTCAATCCTTCATTTTCTCTTTCTCCCTTCTGTCTGATTTCCATAGAAACCACCCACTCTGTGGCCCTTGGTCCACTCATCCCTTCTGACCCACTCCTCCCTGTCCCTTAGGACTGCAACTATAGGATGGAATCTCAACAGCCCATCCAGTTGAGGTAAAATTCTCCTGCATCTCTTTCAACCTGAGCTGTTGCATTTGGTGCACGTTGTGTGCCCTCCTTGATTTCTGAAGACCAAGCATAGACTCGGTGACCATTCTGTCTGCAATAGACCTCTTGAGTTTCTGGTTGCATCTTATTTCAGCTTCTGCTTGCTATTCCCACACTAGTCAATCTCCCTTTGGTTGCCTCCACTGCCATGCTGAAGCCAAGTGCAAACTAGAGAAACAACAACCTCATTATTCCTCTTGGGCTTCCTGGTGATCAGAACATTTAATTTTCCAATTAAAGGTAACCTACACAGCATATAACTTCCACCAAATCCAACTGGATCCCACCACAAAGCACATCTTTCTCTCCCCCCGCCATCCCTCCCCACTGATCTCCCTTCTGGTACTTCTCTTTGCAAGTGGAGCAAGTGCCACATTTGCCCCTACACCTCTTCCCTCACTACCATTCAAGGCCCCAAACAGTCCTTCCAGATGTGACAACACTTCACCTGTGAGTCTGTTAGGGTCATCTACTGTTACACTGGCCATCTCCCCTCTCCACTGAGTTCTGATGTAGAGTTTCAACCCACAATGTTGTTAATTCCTTTCCTCAACTGATGCTACTCACATCATTAAGTTCTTCCAGCAGATCGTTGCCCCACGTGCCTGCATTTGCGGTCTCTTGTATATCCTATGGACAGACAGAGCTAGCTGCGGGTGGGAGGGTGGTGGTGGTCGGAGGGCTGGAAAAAGTGATCAAAGGTGTGGTAACATGAACAAAGTCACATCCCTGCTCCTATACTCTATTCCTCTAGAAATGAATGCCAACATTGCATTCACCTTCTTCACCAAACACAGCTGTTGGATACAAGTCTTCATTTGGGACACACACAAGCTGGCAGCCTTTGGAGTCATGAGAGAGACAGACAGAGATCCGAAAATTGGTTGAAGTTAATAATTGCTATATACCCTAACAAAAGGGAGAGAGAAAATGGATGTGCTAGTTGGGGGTGGGAGAAGTACTGGTCGTGTAGGTTCACAAAAGAAAATCTGCAGCTGCTGGAAATCCAAGCAACACACACAAAATGCTGGAGGAACTCAGCAGGCCAGGCAGCATCTATGGAAAAGAATAAACAGTTGATGTTTTGGGCTGAGAGCCTTCATCAGGACTGGGAAAAAAAGACGAGCAGTCATGGTTAAAAAAAAAAGGAGGGAGGGCGGGGTGGAACAAGTACAAGATGGCAGATGATAGGTGAAGCCGATTCGGGGGAGGGGTGAAGTAAAGAGTTGGGAAGTTGATTGGTGAAAGAGATAAAGGGCTGAAGAAGGGGGAATCTGATAGGAGAGGGTAGAAGACTGTGGAAGAAAGGGAAGGGGAAGGAGCACCAAAGGGAAATAATGGGCAGGTAAAGAAATAAGGTTAGAGGGGGAAAACAGCAATAGGGAATGGTGAAGGTGGGAGAGGGGCATTACGAGAAGTTCGAGAAATCGATGTTCGTGTCATCAGGTTGGAGGCTACCCTGACAGAATGTGTGGCTCCTTCAACCTGAGTGTGGCCTCATCGCAGCGGTATAGAAGGCCATGGATTGACATGTCGGAACAGGAATGGGAAGCAAGATTGAAATGGGTGGCCACCGAGAGAGCCAGGTTGATTGGGGAAAGGGGAGGGGAGGAGCCCATGGGTCATGTGTATGTAGTGGGTGGATGGAAACAGGAGGGGAATCGGGACGAAAATGGGAGGACTGGTGGAAGATCAGAAAGAATATGAAAAAGAAAAAAGGGAGAGAGGTTAACCTAAAACTTGGAAAACTCAGTATTCATGCCATTACATAGCAGATTACCCCAGTGGAATAAGATGGGCTGTTCCTCCATTTAGTCTTGGGCTTTATCCCGGCAGTAGAGACGGCCAAGGGAACTGAAATGGCATGTGGCTGGGAGTTTGGGATGGCCACTGCAGACCTGCAAAACGGTTATCCGATCTGTGTTTGGTCTCACCAATGTACATAGAGGCAAAATGGGAGCACTGAATTCTGTAGACAAAGTTGGAGGAAATGCATGTAAGTGTTTGCCTCACCTACAAGTGTTTAAGGTCACTGGATGGTGGTATAAGGATATATGTTACATCTACTGGGAAGGTTGGGGGAAGTACCAGGGGTCAGGGAGGGATGAATGGGAATAGTCCTTCCACAAGCTGTAACAAAATGGAGCCACATGTCCTCCATATCCCTTTATGTCTTCAGCAGGAGACCAGTCCCTCTGTAACTACCTCGTCTGCTTAACTGTCACTGTTTGTTTCTATCTATCGCTCACCTGCACTGACTCCCACCTCCATCCCAACCCCCGCTCCTATGTGACACAAGCTGCCTGCTATATTACACTTCTCAGTCCTCCGGTCTCACACTTTTGTCCCGATTCCCCTCCTGTTTCCATCCACCCACTACATACACACGACCTATGGGCTCCTCCCCTCCCCTTTCCCCAATCAGTCTGGCTCTGGTTCCAACCACCATTCACCTCCCCCCATAATGGTTCCGATTTTCACTTCTTTTACTTAACAGAATCCAGCACTGGAAGTGATTTGTGTTTCTATTTCTTAGCCTCTCCCTCCAGCAACTGTCTCTTGCCTTCACACTCTCTGTCCTCACCTTGTTCCACTGTGCTTTCCCCTATTTTAATTCCTTTTTTTAATCTCTCTGTCCCCCTCCATCTATCATGCACCTGCCACTTTCTCCCACCCCCACCCCAACTCCCTTCCTGACTTCCTACACCCCTCCTCGGTCCACCAATCACCTTGGACTTCTTCCTCACTATACACTTTTCCCTTTTTGGACTGGCCAACTCATTGCTCCAGTCTAAAGATTTCAACCCAAAATGGTTCCATTCTTCTCACAGATGTTGCTTGACTTGCTGAGTTCTTCCAGCAGATTCGTCGTTGCTTCGTCTATCCATAATTCCCCTTATCTGCTTCCCTACCATCTATTGTCCTACTTCCCCCCCGCCCCAGTACTCTTTATACAGCTTCTTTTCCCCTCCCGACATCAATGCATCGTCTCATCCTGAAACATTGACACACACTTTTAACCTACACAAAAACTACTTCATCTGCTGAGTAATTACAGCAGTTTTTTTTTGCATTCGTTTTCTTTAATAGACAGTATGTCAGTTGTATCAGTTTAATTTTACATGTTCCTGTTTAACATTCCAGTTTAACCATCAGAAGTTCAAATCATTGTAAACTATTCTCTATAATCTTTGACTTGAAATGCACTTCTTTAAAATACTAAATTCAAAGGCTTCTATAGGCTTAAACATTTAACACAGAACATAGTACGGCAAAGAAAGTGGGCCCTTCACACCACCATGTTGACATCGACCATGATGCCAATCGAAACTATTCCCATCTGCCTGCATTCCCTGCCTGTTCATGTGTCTGATTAATACTACGTAACCATTTGCTATTATCTTAAGGTTAAGGCATCTCTGTACTTGCAAATTGGAGACGTTGTCCAAATCACAAATGGTTAAATTGAGGTTCGGTTTCTTGCCAAGAAGGGTATATAAGATCATGAGTTGAGCTAAAAAGTTGCAACATAGGACCACATGCAATCCAAACAGCAAAAGAATGTCAAGAAGAAAAGGGAAGCATATATATAAGGTTTCGGAGTCTAAAATCAGACTGGGCCCATTTGGAATATAAATGTAATCACAAAGTGCTCAAACAGATGAGTAGGAAGGGTGAATGGGGCCACGAGTCGTCCTTACAGAACAGGGTCAAGGGGAATCCCAAGGCATTTTATGTTTATGTTTTGAGAATGATAGCAAAACTAAGGAGAGGGGTAGGTCCACTGAAGGATAAATGCGAGAATTTGAGCTTGGAATCATAGCAAGTGTTTGAGGTGAGTATAAAGAAGAAGGTATTGAAAGATAGCAAATATTCTGGGAGGTTTTGAGATTAAGTAGAGTTGAGTGCTGAGTCTTCTCCCTACCATCTCCCTTCCGTTTTCCCAACCATGCTTCCCCTCTCCCTGCCCACTTCCCACTCTCACTCCACTATAGTGACCAAAATCAGAATTGGGTTTATCATCACTCGCGTATGTCATGATTTTATATGAAGCAGCAGTACAGTGCAATACTTTAAATTACAGTACTGTACAAAAGTCTTAGGCACCCCTGCATGTGCACACTCTCTATCTCCCTCTATCTAACTCTCTCTTTCTCCCCCTCCCTTCCCCTTCCCCTCCTCCCTCTTCCTGTCTCTTTATCTCGATTTCTGTCTTTCTTTCTCTATCTCGAGCTTTATCTTTCACTTTCTCTATCTGTCTCTCTCTATCTCTATTTCTCTGTCTCGCTTGTCTCTCTGTATCTCACTCTATTTTTCTTTCTCTCTCTCCCTCCCCATCTCTCACTCTCTCACTCCCCCCCTCTCTCTCTCTACCCTCCTGTCTCTCTCTCTCTCTCTCTCTCTCTTTCCCTCCCCATCTCTCTCTCTCTGTCTGACTTCCCGTCTCTCTCTGTCCCCCCATCTCTCTCTCTGCCTCCCCGTCTCTCACTCTCTCACTACCCCCCTACCCTCCCCGTCTCTCTTTCTGTCCCTCCTCGTCTCTCTCTCTCCTTCCCCATCTCTCCCTCTCTCTCCCTCCCTCCCTGTCTCTCTCTCTGTCTTCCCATGTCTGTGTGTGTGTGTGTGTGTGTGTCTCTCTCTCTCTCTTTCTCTCTTTCTCTCTCACTCTCTACCCTTCTCTCTCTCACTCTGTCTTTCCCCTCCCCGTCTCTCTCTCTCATGTCAAATTGGGACCTTGAGAATTATAAAGAAGCTAGAAAAGAACCCAAGAAGCCAGCTGGGACCATGAAAAGTCCTTGTCAAGTAGGATTAAAGAGAATCCTAAGAAATTCTATACATACATGAAGAGTAAGAATATAACTTAATAGAGGAAAAGACCACTTGAGGATAACATGTGATGAGTGGGCGTACAGGAGTGAGATATGCCAACTAGTGAAGTGGTGCCGCAGCAACAACCTTGCACTCAATGTCAGTAAGACAAAAGAGCTGATTGTGGACTTCAGGAAGGGTAAGACGAATATCTGCAATTGGATCTTTAACTTCCTAACCAGAAGACCACAATCTGTGCGGATTGGTGATAACATATATTGATATTCATATAATATCGATTGGCATCTCCCTAGAGTAAAGGGTTTAGATGGGGTGGAGTTTGTTAGGTGTGTTCAGGAAGGTTTCCTGACACAATATGTAGATAAGCCTACAAGAGGAGAGGCTGTACCTGATCTGGTATTGGGAAATGAACCTGGTCAGGTGTCAGGTCTCACAGTGGGAGAGCATTTTGGAGATAGTGATCACAATTCTATCTCCTTTAACATAAGCATTGGAGAGGGATAGGAACAGACAAGTTAGGAATGTGTTTAATGGAGTAAGGGGAAATATGAAGCTATCAAGCAGGAACTTGGAAAGCAAATATTGGGAATAGATGTTCTCGGAAATGTACGGCAGAAGTGTGGCAAATGTTCAGGGGATATTTGAATGGCATTCTGCATAGGTACATTCCAATGAGACAGGGAGAGGATGGTAGGGTACAGGAACTGTGGTATACAAAGGCTGTTGAAAATCTAGTCAAGAGAAAAGAAAAGCTTACAAAAGGTTCAAAAAACTAGGTAATGATAGAGCAACACTCACAACACGCTGGAGAAGCTCAGCAGGTCGGGCAGCATCCGTGGAAAAGATCGGTCGACGTTTCGGGCTGGAACCCTTTGTCAGGACTGTAGAGGGAAGGGGCAGAGGCCCTATAAAGAAGGTGGGGGGAGGGTGGGAAGGAGAAGGCTGGTAGGTTCCAGGTGAAAAACCAGTAAGGGGAAAGATAAAGGGGTGGGGGAGGGGAAGCAGGGAGGTGATAGGCAGGAAAGGTGAAGAAAGAATAGGGGAAAACACAATGGGTAGTAGAAGGAGGCGGAACCATGAGGGAGGTGATAGGCACCCGGGGGAGGGGGCAGAGTGACATAGAGATAGAGGAAGGGAGGGGGAGGGAATTACTGGAAGCTGGAGAATTCTATGTTCATACCAAGGGGCTGGAGACTACCCAGACAGTATATGAGGTGTTGCTCCTCCAACCTGAGTTTAGCCTTATGGTAGTAGAGGAGGCCATGTATGGACATATCTCAATGGGAGTGGGAAGCAGAGTTGAAGTGTGTGGCTACTGGGAGATCCTGTCTGTTGTGGCGGACGGAGCGGAGGTGCTCGACAAAACGGTCCCCCAATCTGCGTCGGGTTTCACCGACGTAGAGGAGGCCGCACTGGGAGCACCGGATGCAATAGATGACCCCAACAGACTCGCAAGTGAAGTGTTCCCTCACTTGGAAGGACTCACTTGAATGGTGGCAAGAGAAGTGTAGGGACAGGTGTAGCACTTACGCTTACAGGAATAAGTGCCAGGTGGGAGATCCGTGGGGAGGGACCGATGAGATCTAGAAGATTATAAGGCTAGCAGGAAGGAGCTTAAGAATAAAATTAGGAGAGCCAGAAGGGGCCATGAGGAGGCCTTGGCGAACAGGATTAAGGAAAATCCCAAGGCATTCTACAAGTATGTGAAGAGCAAGAGGATAAGACGTAAGAGAATAGAACCAATCAAGTGTGACAATGGAAAAGTGTGTATGGAATCAGAGGAGATAGCAGAGATCCTTAATGAATACTTTGCTTCAGTATTAACTACGGAAAAGAATCTTGGCAATTGTAGGGACGACGTACAGTGGATTGAAAAGCTTGAGCATATAGACATTAAGAAAGAGGATGGTGCTGGATCTTTCGGAAAGCATCAAGTTGGATGAGTCTCCAGGACTGGATGAGATGTACTCCAGGCTACTGTGGGAGGAGAGGGAGGAGATTGCTGAGCCTCTGGCAGTGATCTTTGCGTCGTCAATGGGGATTGGGGGGGTGTGTGGAGGTTCTGGAGGATTGGAGGGTTGCAGATGTTGTTCCCTTATTCAAGAAAGGGAGTAGAGATAGCCCAGGAAATTATAGACCAGTGAGTCTTACTTCAGTGGTTGGTAAGTTACATCGAACATAGAATAGTACAGCACTGTGCAGGCCCTTCGGCCCACAATGTTGTGTCAACCCTTAAACCCTGCCTCCCATATAACTGCCCACCATAAATTCCTCCATATACCTGTCTATAGAATAGAGAAGATCCTGAGAGGCAGGATTTATGAACATTTGGAGAGGCAAAATATGATCAGGAATAGTCAGCATGGCTTTGTCAAAAGCAGGTCGTGCCTTACGAGCCTGATTGAATTTTTGAGGATGTGTCTAAACACATTGATGAAGGTAGAGCAGTTAGATGTAGTGTATATGGATTTCAGCAAGGTATTTGATAAGGTACCCATTGCAAGGCTTATTGAGAAGGTAAGGAGGCATGGGATCCAAGGGGACCTTGCTTTGTGTATCCAGAATTGGCTTGCCCACAGAAGGCAAAGAGTAATTGTAGACGGGTCATATTCTGCATGGAGGTCGGTGACCAGTGGTGTGCCTCAGGGATCTGTTCTGGGACGCCTTCTGTTCATGATTTTTTATAAGTGACCTGGATGAGGAAGTGGAGGGATGGGTTAGCAAATTTTCTGATGACACAAAGGTTGGGGGTGTTGTGGATTGTGTGGAGGGCTGTCAGAGGTTACAGCGGGACATCAATAGGATGCAAAACTGGGCTGAGAAACGGCAAATGGAATTCAACCCAGACTAAGTGTGAGGTGGTTGATTTTGGTAGGTCAAGTATGATGACAAAATATCGTATTAATGGTAAGGCTCTTGGCATTGTTGAGGATCAGAGGGATGTTGGGGTCCAAGTCCGTAGAACACTAAAAGCTGCTGCGCAGGTTGACTCTGTGGTTAAAGAAACATACGGTGCATTGGCCTTCATCAACCATGGGAATGAGTTTAAGAGCTGAGAGGTAATGTCCTGGTCACCTCACTACAGGAAGGATGTGGAAACTATAGAAAGTGTGCAGAGGAGATTTACAAGGATGTTGCCTGCACTGGGGATTCTCCTTGGAGTGACGGAGGATGAGAGGTGACCTGATAGAGGTGTATAAGATGAGAAGCATTTATCGTGTGGATAGTCAGAGGCTTTTTCCCAGGGCTGAAATGGCTAACATGAGAAGGCACAGTTTTAATGTGCTTGGAAGTAGGTACAGAGGAGATGTCAGTGGTACATTTTTTACGCAAAGAGTAGTGAGTGCATGGAATGGGCTGCCGGCAACGGTGGTGGAGGCGGATACAATAGGGTCTTTTAAGAGACTCCTGAGTAGGTACATGGAGCTTAGAAAAATAGAGGGCTATGGGTAACCGTAGGTAATTTCTAAAGTAAGTGCAAGTTCAGCACAGCATTGTGGGCTGAAGGACCTGTATTGTGCTGTAGGTTTTCTATGTTTCTATGTAATTTATCCTCCTCACTGACGACCAACACTGGCGCACCTCCGGGGTGTGTGCTTAACCCACTGCTCTACTCTCTATATATACATGACTGTGTGGCTAGGCATAGCTCAAAAACCATCTATAAATTTGCTGACAATACAACCATTGTTGGTAGATTCTCATGTGGTGACGAGGACCTACAGGAGTGAACTATATGCCAACTAGTGGAGTGGTGCCACAGCAACAACCTGGCACTCAATGTCAGGAAGACAAAAGAGCTAATTGTGGACTTCAGGAAGGGTAAGACGAAGGAACACATACCAATCCTCATAGAGGGATCAGAAGTGGAGTGAGTGAGCAGTTTTAAGTTCCTGGATGTCAAAATCTCTGAGGATCTAATCTGATCCCAACATATCAATGCAGTTATAAAGAAGGCAAGACAGCGGCTATACTTCATTAGGAGTTTGAAGAGATATGGCATGTCAACAAATACACTCAAATACTTCTACAGTTGTACCATGGAGAGCATTCTGACAGGCTGCATCACTGTCTGGTATGGGGGGCGGGGGTGGGGGGGGTTCTTCTGCACAGGACTGAAAGAAGCTGCAGAGGGTTGTAAATCTAGTCAGCTTCTTCTTGGGTACTAGCCTACAAAGTACCCAAGACATCTTTAGGGAGCGGTGTCTCAAAAAGGCAGCGTCCATTATTAAGGACCTCCAGCACTCAGGGCACGCCCTTTTCTCACTGCTACCATTGGGTTGGAGGTACAGAAGCCTGAAGGCACACAGTCAGCGATTCAGGAACAGCTTCTTCCCCTCTGCCATCCGATTCCTAAATGGACATTGAACCTGTGAACACGACCTCACTTTTTTTAATATACCATATTTCTGTGTTTTGCATGTTTTTTAATCAATTCAACATACATTTACTGAAATTGATTGATTTTCTTCTGTATTATGTATTGCATTGAACTTTTGCAGCTAAGTTAACAAATTTCATGTCACATGCTGGTGATAATAAACCTGATTCTGATGTGCTTCAAAGCTGAGGATGTGTGTGAGGTCCTAAATGAGTGCTTTGCATTGGTATTTACCAAGGAGAGAGGATAGAAAGGATAGTGAGATCAGGGTGGAGCGAGCTAATATAGAACAAGCCCTTAGGCCCAAAATATTGTGCCAGACCAGCAAAAAAGTAAATCAAAAACCCGTGAAAGGCTAATCCCTCCTATCTGCACAATGTCCATATCACTCCATCTTCCTCATACTCATGTGCCTATCTAAACAACTCTTCAAAGCCTCTATGACCATAACAGGCAGCAGATTCCAGGCATCAACGAGTCTCTGAGTAAAAAAACTTATCCCCTTTGAACCTACCCCCTCTCACCTTCAACACACACCCTCCGGTATTCAACTTTTCTACCCTGGGGAACAGGTACTCCCTGTCTACTCTGTCTATGCCTCTCATGGAGCTATGATTTGGACCCCAATATTTCTCTGCTCAGCAACACTGTTAAGGGTCTTCCCCTTAACAGTGTCCTGTCTCCTTGCATTTGCCCTACCAAGGTTCAGCACCTCACATTTACCTGGGTTAAATTCCATCTGCCATTTCTCTGCCCATGTCTGCAACTGATCTATATCCTGATGTATTCTTTGCCATTCTTCTACATCCTCCACCAATTGTGGTATAATCCTCAAACCCAGCCATCTACATTTTCATCCAGGTAATTTATATACATCACAAACAGAAGTCCCAGCTCAGATCTCTAACTGCAACCCTCCAGCTCGAGTGAGTCCCTTCAACCACTACACTCTGTCTTCTATGAGCAAGCCAATTTGACGTGGACCCCATGCATCTTAATCTTCTGGATTAGCCTCCCATGAGGGACTTTGTCAAATGACTTACTAAAATCCACGTAGACAACATCCACTGCCCCACCTTCATTAATATCTCTCATCACCTTTTCAAAAAACACAATCAAATTGGTAAGACATGACTTGTCCTACAGAAGCTCACGCTGCCTCTCCCTAATTAGGCCATGGATTTACAAATGCTCATGGATCCTATCCCTAAAAATCTCCTCCAGCTATTTCCCTACAACTTATGTGAGACTCACCAGTCTGAAGTTTCCAGGACTTGCTCTTGTTCCCTTCTTAAATAGAGGTACAACGTTAGCCGCTTGCCAGTCCTGCAGGACCTCACCTGTAGGTAGAGAGAACACAAAGATACTGGTTGGGCTCCAGCAATCTTGTCTCTTGCCTCCCTCAATAACCTGGGGTAAATTCCATCAGGCCCTGGGGACTTAACCACCTTAATACTCATTAGGAGGCCCCACACTTCCTCTGCCTTGACCTCTAAATGCCCTAACATATTAATACATTCAGCACTGATCTCCTGATCCTCCATGTCCTTTTCCATGGTAAATACTGAAGAAAAGTTATTATTAAGTACCTCACTCATATTCTCTGCATCCAAGCATCCAACCCTCTTTATCCTTGAGTGGTCCCACCCTCTCCCTAGTTATCCTCTTGCTCTCGATGTATGTACAGAATGCCTTGGATTCACTTTCATACTACTTGCCAAGTTATTTCCATGGCCCCTCCTTGCTTTCCTAATTCTCTTCCTAGTTCTTTTCTGGCTTCTTTGTAATCCTTGTGTGCTCTGTTTGATCCTGAATTCCGAAGCTTTCCCTTTTTCTTCTTGACTAAATTCATCACCTCTCTGGACATCCAAGTTTCTCTTATCTTTCCATCCCAGTCCTAGGGCAGTTTGAGATATAGGAGATGGCGTTAGGTCCCTAAAAGAGCATTATGGTGGCTATCCCCAGGCCTGATGGGCTTTACCCCAGTTACTGAACGAGGCAATAGGTGACATTCCTGGGGCCTTGACCAAAATCTTTATGTCTTCTCTAGCCATCGATGATGTTCCAGAGGACTGGTAAAAAGTTAATGTTGTTCGATTATTCTGGGCGGCAAATGTGAATAATCCTGGAAATTACAGATTAGCGAGTCTCATGTCAGTGATAGGGAATTTAATGGAAATGATTCTTAGGGATAGGATATATGGGCATTTGGAAAAGCTGTTTGCAAATTGGGGACAGTGAGCATGGTTTTGTGTAGGGCAAGTTGTGGCTGAATTTTTCCAAGGACATGTTGAAAGTAATAGAACAGTGGATATTGCATACTTGGATTTCCGTAATATATTTGGCAAGGTCTCTCATTAATAGGGCAAATATGTACACATCATTTCCATCATTTTGATGACAACTTTCATGTGTGCCTGCATCAGGTGGTGTGTGGATCCCAGGCTGGACTGATAACAATATGATGATTTGGAAGTCGAGACAACCTACTTGCTGCTCCAGTGGACTGGTCAGACAAGCTGTCAGGGTAAAAAAGGGATACCACATCATGTCCATGTTGATTAAGGTAGGGTTCCCAGCGCAGAAGGGGAGCCAGAGGAGAGCTTTTTGGCTGCTGCTGGCCATTGTAAAGCAACAGTGTGAGTTGATTTCATGGAAAGAACAGAAATAGAAAGACTTACAATGAGCTGGAAGAGGTGATTCAGTACTGTATCACCATAAGGGAGGCTGCCCAGTCAGCACAGGCCAGGGCTAAAGAACTGGTGGACAAGGGTACTGAAGTAGCCTTTCGGCTTGTAAAAGTCCTGCAATTAGAGGCTGCCCAAACGGCTAATTGGCAGATGGACTCTGTTAAGGTCTGAGCCTTGATGCTGTGGAGAGAGAATCCCAACACGTGGATGGGGGAGGAGGATATCTGACTCGATAGAGTCAATGCAGAAGAGGGGTTAGAGGACAGACCTGTAATTCCCCCCCTAAATGACTGCCCCCCTCTTTATGCAACAGAGGCAGTACAGTCTAGACTGGTGACCTCATCATTCCACAACCATGGGGGTTTTCAGCCCAACCCCCGGGACGAGATGAGGAAGAGGTACGTGCAGTGGACAGTATGATGGGCCCTCTGAGATGACAATGACTGGAGAGTTTTCCACTAAGGAGCTGGTGGAATTGGGTGATAGATATAGACAAAAGCCGAGGGAGCCTCTAGGTACTGAGGATATGGGATCTGGGGGTGTGGATGGGGGTAGTTGCTGGAGTGATTTTATCTAATAGAGAGATGGGTACCTGGAGGGAACAGTGGGAGGGGGTCTGACGTCCCATCAGGCGATAAACAACACCTGCTTCCTGAGGGAATGATCAATTAAATCTTTATGGGATCAAATTACAGTGACGATTAAGGTTAGGTATCTCTCCCTTCTCAAATGGCATTTAAAGTCTTGGGAGGAGTGGGCATGGTAGAGGAAGGAACCAAAGCACTTTGTAAGGGTGCCTTGGTCACAAGCTTGGACCCACCAGAAGATTGTGGACTGGCTGAACTGTGGTGGGGTGCTTGGGTAAAACAGCACAGCTGACTAATATTTTGGTAAAGGTTTAGCTCTTAAGAGCAAGCCATTTCTGAAATAGTTTAAAGTCTGAGTGGTCTGAATGTTTCAAAGCAACACACAAAAAGTGCTGGAGCAACTCAACAGGCCAGGCAGTATCTATGGAAAACGGCACAGTTGACATTTCAGGCCAAAACCCTTCGGCAGGACTGGAGAAAAATGCTGAGGAGTAGATTTAAGAGGTGGGGCGAGGGGAGAGAGACACATAAGGTGATAGGTGAAACCTGGAGGGGGAGGGATGAAATACCGAGCTGGGAAGTTGATTGGTGAGGTGAGGTGAATGAGGGAAATGGGGGGGGGGGTGGTGTTGGGGGGCATACCGGAGGTTTGAGAAATTGATGTTCATGCCATCAGGTTGGAGGCTGCCCAAATGGTATATAAGGTGGTGTTCCTCCAACCTAAGTATGGCCTCATCACGTCAGTGGAGGAGGCCATGGATGGACATATAGGAAGTGGAATTAAGATGAGTGGCCACTGGGATATCCTGCTTCTTCTCTTGTTCTGTATGTTTCAAATGTTGCATGAGTTGTGGCCACATGTGAGTTTACCTGAGAGAGAGTATCTGAGTGAGTGAGTGTAAAGACTGTCATGAGTTTGCTCAATCAATATTGGAAGTTTGAATAAATCCTCTACTTCAGCAGAAAAGGTGACCAACTGAAATATTTTGGTACACTGTGGAATAAATTTCCAGGAGATCTTTTAAGAGGCTGTGCACTTAAGATCAAAGTTGCTGGTGAACGCAGCAGGCCAGACAGCATCTCTAGGAAGAGGTACAGTCGACGTTTCAGGCCAAGACCCTCTCGGCCTGAAACGTCGACTGTACCTCTTCCTAGAGATGCTGCCTGGCCTGCTGCGTTCACCAGCAACTTTGATGTGTGTTGCTTGAATTTCCAGCATCTGCAGAGTTCCTGTTGTCTGTGCATTTAAGAGTTTGTGTAAAAGTGTTAATGTTGTCCTTTGTTCTTTGAAAAATGTGTTAAAGTCTTTTACCGTGGAAATTCACTGTTTGTTCTAAATTTTGCAGTTACTTGTGAAGGGTCTGAAGGAAACAAAGTACAAGTGTGGATTTTTGTTTGTCTTGTCTGTGGTTTAATTTTGTTTCTTTATAATTTTAGAGAGAGACCCAGATTCCACGCTGGCCATGTGGAGTCTGAGTTAAGATGATGGAAATCTGTGCATCTCTATCCTGGATATGGAAGCCCATTATTATGTTTTGTAACTTCAAAATATTAAATTAATACAAATGAAGACGGGGGTCCAAAATATGGGTGTAACATTGTCTTCTACTGTAAAGGCTGATTTATACTTCTGCGTCAAATCAACGCCGTAAGTACAGCGTAGCCGCTAACCCTATGCAGAGCCTATGTGGATCCCTATGATGTAGCCTGACAGGCACCTCTCCCAAAATGTAACTACGTGTCATGGCAATGCAGACCGCAACAACTGTATTGGTCCGCTTGGTAGCATCGCATTTCCTCCTACGCTGCAATAGCTTCCCTCTGGGCGAATGAAGGGCCGGGAAGGAACTCTGGCTGTCATAATTTCCATAAAGCTTTACAGTTCTCTGAAATTATGGAGGACACATTTCGCTTTTACGAAAAAAGACGCTCGCTTTAAACTTGTTTACCCTGAGTAAGACTACCAAGACCATGAAGCCTCGCTTGGGCAGGTGTGTCTGCATGCGCGATGTGCCTGAATTGCAGAGCGACGCAGACACACCAATGCACAGGTATAAATGCTCACAATGCACGTAGGCCACTTGCGTAGATTACGGCGTCCATTTGACACAGAAGTATAAATCAGCCTTTAGTGAGGCATGCACATATAATGATAATGATAATGTATACAATTAATGTAATTTTTAATATAACCCATAATTAATGTAACCCTCAGGTTTGCCAGCACGCGTTTGCCTAGGGGAAGGCAGCCTCTGGCCCAGCCAAACTGAAAAATCTCGTTGGTGTGGATGCTGCGTGATGTGTTGCCCGGTTACAAATCCGAACCACAAAATATCAGTACACTGTATGCAATTTAACGATTGAGCTTTATAAATCTTACTTTGACTATCGGGTTAGAAAATAAAAAGAAAAAGGGCCCATTTTAATGAATCAGTTTAATGTGCATGTTGGAGCTCACAGATACATCCAGTCGTTCCCAACAACCTTCTCTGAGCATCGCTGACCTTTGAACCGTTACTTCTAGTCCATTCCATCTGGCGGCCTACCAACTCTCGCTATTCGCGTCTTCTCTCTTCATCTCTTGCCGACAAAAGACCTGCTCCCAGACTATCTCTAATCATAACCCAAACATTGCTGCTACAGAGAAACCATTACCTTAGCAGTGAAACATTACAGAGAGGCTACCACATTAGCAGTGAAACCTCACAGCGCATTACATTAATTATTTAAACAAGCATGAATGCTTAATCAAACAATATCTATACAAGATTACTGAAATATCATTGAAATATTAAATTCACAACACTCCTTCCTGCTTAGCTATAAACTCCAACTCAATATAAAATGCATCTCAGGTATAAACACAGTATATTATATAATGCAATTGTTATATACAGGCATCCATAACAAAGCAAATATTTACATTGTCCCATTCAGGTCTAAAGATTTGATTGCCGTGGAGGATTTCTTCCTCTTCCAGGATAACGTCTTTTCTGACAAGGAAGATCACTCTGCTTGGCAGATGAGACTTGTGGCTGTGAAAACTATCTCAGGTTCTGGAGGTTTCCTCCGTGGTGGTTGTAGGAGTTGACTCTGGGACTGCAGGAACTGGTTCTGACAGTGGTAGCCAACTTTCTTCTTTTTTTCTTTTTCTCCTTCTAGTTTGTGCTTCTTGATCTCGGGATGACGCATTTAGTTCACTGGAGTATTCTCTTATTAATCCAGCTATCGCTCCCTCTATGATCTGATCTTCCTTCTTGGCATCCTCATCCACAACATCAACTGACAAATTCTCTGTTTCCGTATCTCCATTGACTCCTTTCTTTTTGGCCTTCCATTCATCCAGCTGGGCTTTGGTCTTTCCATCTATTTTTACAAGCAGCCTTTTGTCTGTCACTTGACATTCATGCAATAACCTTAATGCATGCAGGGTAGATTCTGGTTCTTTGTACTCACAAAAGCTGAATGCTTGCAACTTTCCTGAAGCTCCTTGAACTCTCTTCCAGCTTAAAACTAAGCCATCTTTTGCAAGTAACTGCCTGACTGACATATCAGAAGCTTTCTCAGATATGTTGCCTACACATACTGTTGTAATTGACCATTGCTTTTGTCACGTGCATACTTCCTCTGAGCAGCATGATCCTTCCTTGGTCTGATATGCTTTCCAACCAGAGGCACAGAGGTTGGCACCAACAACTGTTTGTCTTCTATTGGGCAATGATTCACGGTGTACAGCATGGAGACAGTTGTGGCATCATCCAGAGTGGACAGCTATGTGCGGAGCCAAAAGAGATGGGGGAGATTTTGAACAAATTTTTTCTTCGGTATTCACTAAGGAGAAGGATATTGAATTGTGTAAGGTAAGGGAAACAAGTAGGGTAGTTATGGAAACTATGATGATTAAAGAAGAGGAGGTACTGGCGCTTTTAAGGAATATAAAAGTGGATAAGTCGCCAGGTCCTGACAGGATATTCCCTAGGACCTTGAGGGAAGTTAGTGGTGTCATGTGTGACGCTCAGCAGAGCTACCGGACTGATGATGCTAATGAGAGAGATAAGAAAGACAATGGAAAAACATTCAAAATGCTAATAAGGGAGAAGAGAGGGATTAACGGGAAAGAAACACAATTCAGCTATTGACAGACTGGTTTCTTTGAACCTGAACTGTTTGAAGTTTGATGGACAGGTGGTACCCCAGCAGGGGGATAAAAGGAGCAGGTTTGCTAAGGCACGACACCAGGATACCCTGGAAAGAGTAGTGTGCCCCCACAAGTTGGTGGAAGTTTGGAGGTCCGGTTCGCAGAAACCGACCAGAGGCTCACAGGGTGTAAAGGTACAATCGGTGGGAACTTGGGGTGTGTGTCCGCCCTTGCCTGGGTGCCAGGTTCACTGCGGAAGAATGATCATATCTGGAACGGAGAGGTCATAGTTGGTGACCACAGCGGGATTAGAAGACATCAAAGGGTCTGCCCGAAACCAACTGCAAAGACATCAAAAAGGTCTGCCGAAACCAAATTGCATCTCTCTCTCTCTCTCTCTCCCTCTCCAATGGTACGACAACAGCGATTACTGCGAACTGCACTAAACTGAACTGAACTCTGCTTCACTTAAGACTGATCATTTTACCCCTAGACTGCGATAGAGCTTGGTTGATTCCTATTACCCTATTTCTGTGTATACATGTGTATTATCATTCCTAACCTGTTACATTTATATCCTTACGATTAGTGTACTGCATTACTTATTTCGTTAATAAAACTTTATTAGTTCCTAGTAATCCAGACTCCAACGAGCGTTCCATTTCTGCTGGTTTGGCAACCCAGTTACGGGGTACGTAACAGTGTGGAAATAGCAGGGGCTCTGACAGAAATATTTCAAATGTCTTTAGAAACGGGGATGGTGCCGGAGGATTGGTGTATTGCTCATGTTGTTCCATTGTTTAAAAAGGGTTCTAACAGTAAACCTAGCAATTATCGGCCTGTGAGTTTGACGTCAGTGGTGGATAAATTGATGGAAAGTATTCTTAGAGATGGTATATGTAATTATCTGGATAGACAGGGTCTGATTAGGAACAGTCAACATGGATTTGTGTGTGGAAAGTCATGTTTGACAAATCTTATTGAATTTTTTGAAGATGTTTCTAAGAAAGTTGACAAGGGTAAAGTGGTGGATGTTGTCTATATGGACTTCAGTAAGGCCTTTGTCAAGGTTCCACATGGAAGGTTAGTTAGGAAGGTTCAATCGTTAGGTATTAATATTGAAGTAGTAAAATGGATTCAGCAGTGGCTGGATGGGAGATGCCAGAGAGTAGTGGTGGATAACTGTCAGATTGGAGGCCGGTGACTAGTGGTGTGCCTCAAGGATCTGTACTGAGTCCAATGTTGTTTGTCATATATATTAATGATCTGGATGATGGGGTGGTAAATTGGATTAGTAAATATGCAGATGATACTAAGATAGGTGGCGTTGTGGATAATGAAGTAGGTTTTCAAAGCTTGCGGAGAGATTTAAGCCAGTTAGAAGAGTGGGCTGAAAGATGGCAGATGGAGTTTAATGCTGATAAATGTGAGGTGCTACATTTTGGTAGGACTAATCAAAATAGGACATACATGGTAAATGGTAGGGCATTGAAGAATGCTGTAGAACAGAGGGATCTAGGAATAATGGTGCATAGTTCCCTGAAGGTGGAATCTCATGTGGATAGGGTGGTGAAGAAAGCTTTTGGTATGGTGGCCTTTATAAATCAGAGCATTGAGTATAGGAACACAAACATGAGGAAATCTGCAGATGCTGGAAATTCAAGCAACACACATCAAAGTTGCTGGTGAATGCAGCAGGCCAGGCAGCATCTCTAGAAAGAGGTACAGTTGACGTTTCGGGCCGAGACCCTTCGTCAGGACTAACTGAAAGAAAAGCTAGTAAGAGATTTGAAAGTGGGATCCTCTCATATCCCTTTTGCCAATGAACTGTCCAGCTCTTGGCTCTATCCCTCTCCCTCCTGACTTCTCCTATCATTTTGGATCTCCTCCTCCCCCTCCCACAATTCAACAATTAACAATTCAAACAAGAGGACATGAGTTGAGAGTTAAAGGGCAAAAGTTTAGGGGTAACATGACGGGGAACATCTTTACTCAGAGAGTGGTAGCTGTGTGGAACAAGCTTCCAGCAGAAGTGGTTGAGGCAGGTTTGATGTTGTCATTTAAAGTTAAATTGGATAGATATATGGACAGGAAAGGAAAGGAGGGTTATGGGCTGAGTGCAGGTTGGTGGGACTAGGTGAGAGTAAGAGTTCGGCACGGACTAGAAGGGCCGAGATGGCTTGTTTCCGTGCTGTAATTGTTATGCGGTTATATGGTACTTTTCACAATTGAGTCCCAGATGGCTTCATTGCAGGGGATGTGGTATGCAAGTTGTGGATGGATCCCCAATCAAGTTATAGTTGTTTCAGCCTATCATGTCCCCACGATGCTGGACCTTCTGATTTCTCAAATATTATTGAAATATTAAATAGACATCCACATTTTCAAAGAAATTGGTGATTTGGGAATACACAAATTAGGGATTTGAAACTTGATTTTGGAGGGAGATTGGAACACTCAGGGAGTGAACTTTTCATAACATAGGGTATTTTCAACACACTGAGTGAGTTTTATTTCTTTAGAAGGATTTTTACAAAGTTGAAACATAGTTACAGTGTGTCTCATAAATGCACCCAGTAGCCAGGATTCTGGTCATTCCTGTCTCCTGGAATGCAAATGTAGAATGAGCTTGGAGCCCAGCGTGTGTCTGGTAAAATGCAGGCGAGCGTTCACGGTTGCTGGTCACAGAGAAAAGAAGGAGAAGGCAGACCAAGTGAGTCAGCCCACTAACAATCAAATTACAGGAAACTTAAATAATGGCCATCACAGCCTTTATTTATGCCATGTAACAATACCATTAATCAAGGAGTCCGTGGACCCCAGGTTGGGAACTCGCGTGTTATAATCCTAGAGAACTTACTTTGCTGACTTTTGAATCACCAATGATTGATATTATCTGCAAACTTACCAGATATCATCTGGTAACTATGTTCTCATCCAAATTGTTAATATTGATGACAAAATCATGGGACTCAGCACTGATCCCTGCAGCATAGCAATGGACAAAGGGCTCCAATCTGAAAAGCAACCATCAACTACCACCTTCTAACTCCCACACCAAGCAAAAATTGTATTCCTTCCCCACTGATCTCCCTCCTGGCACTTATCCTTGCAAGTGGAACAAGTGCTTCACCTGCCCCTACACCTCCTTCCTCAGTACCATTCAGGGCCCCAAACAGTCCTTCCAGGTGAGGCAACACTGTTGAGGTCATATACCCAGTTTGCTGCTTCCGGTGTGGCCTCTTGTATATTAGTGCGATAGATTGGGAGATTGGGAAATAGCTTCGCCATGCATCTATGCTCTGTCCGCCAGAACAAGCGGGATCTCCCAGTGACCACCTATTTTAATTCATTCCCATTCTGATACGTCCATCCATGACTTCCTCCATTGTTGGGATAACGCCACACTTAGGCTGGAGGAACAACACCTTATATTCCATTTGGGTAGCCTCCAACCTGATGGTATGAACATCGATTTCTCAAACTTCCAGTAATGCCTTCACCCCGCCTCACCATTTCCCATCTCCTTGTCCCTCTCTCATGTTATCACCTTGCCCACCCATCGCCTCCCTCTGTTGCTCCTCCCACCCCCCTCCTTTCTTCCATGGCCTTTTGCCTCTTTCACCATTCAACTTCCTAGCTCTTTGCTTCATTCCTCCCCCTCCAAATTTCACCTATCTCCTGGTGTTTCTCTCTCCCTTACCCCAACCTTTCAAATCTACTCCTTGGCTTTTTTCCTCCAGTCCTGCCAAAGGGTTTCAGCCCGAAATGTCGACTGAACTTTTTTCCATAGATGCTGCCTGGCCTGCTGAGTTCCTCCAGCATTTTGTGTGTGTTGCTTGGATTTCCAGTATTTGCATATTTTCTCTTGTTTAGTTGTATTCAATTGTCTGCTTGTTTTGGAATCCCTGGTGATCTCACCTTCTGGACCAGCAATACAAGTGAGATCTTGTCAAAGTCCCTGCTAAAGCCCATGTAGGCAACTTCTCTTGGTCATCAACCCTGCCCTTGTCAAGTCTCTTCATCATTTCTTCAAAAAACTCAGTCAGATTCCAGAGACATGATGTCTCATAAACAAAGTGATACTGACTATCCCCTAATCGGTCCTTGCCTTTCCAAATGCAGATAGATTCTGTCCCTCAGAATCCTCTCCAGTAACTTTTCCATCACTGTCATTAGACTCACTTCCTGCAGTTTCCTGGCTGTTCCTTGCAGTTCTTCTTAATTAGAAGCACAATATTAGCCAATGTCTTGGCCCAACGCCTCGCCTCTTTATTCCTCTCCATTGATGCTGCATGATCTGCTGAGTTCCTTTAGTGTTTTTTGTGTGTGTACCTCACAATAAATTACACAGCTTCAATCTTCGGACTTAAGGACCAGTTGTATCCTTTTCCTTAAGTATTTAAAAACTAGTCAAATTATGGTCACTGGCCCCGAAGTGCTTCCCCCCACCCTGCCACTCCTGACATTTCAGACTTGTCCTGCTTCATTTCTCAATAGGAAGTCCAGTGTTTTCCTTCTCTCTTGTACATCCATTTACATATAACTTGAGAAAAATTTCCCGGACACACTTAAATTCTGCCTCATCCAAACATTATCACCATGTCAGCCCCAATCAACATTAGGGAAGTTGAAATAACCTACCGTTACACCTAGCTTCATGCATACCAGCTCCACTAGTTCTTGCTAACGGCTGGGGGCATACAATGCAATTCTATCAAGGTGATGTCCCCTTCTTACACTCTAAGATCAACTCATCGTCGTGGCGATCCCTCGAGGTCGAGGATGATAGTCTTCGTTCTGAAGAAGTGGCCCATATCACCTCACCTCACTGGATGATCGCACAGGATGTCTGATACCGTCAACCTGACAGTAGTATTTAAGATGACTTTATGTAGATAGGGCAGATAGTCAAAATCCTTTTCCCATGATATGAAGGGATTTAAGGGGAATTTATTTATTAAGAAACAGTATGGAGATGGTCCTTTGAGCCAGGTTGTCCAGCAGTCCTCTGATTTAATCCTAGCCTAATTGCGAGACACTTTACCATGACCAATTAACCTAACACCATTATGTCTTTGGACTGTGGAAGGAAACTGGAGCACCCAGAGGAAACTCTTGCTATCAAGGAGAGAACATATAAACTCATTACAGACATGCCTTACTGAGCAGAAATGTGGAAGGATATAAGGATGTTACACTACCAAAGTTGAAAATCTGATGGGGAAGATATCTTTGCGCACACAGAGTGCTTAACATCTCAAAAGCACTGCCAGAGGAGATAATGGAGACTGATATAACTGGTGTGTTTAAGATGCATTTCAGTAGGCAGGCTGCAGAAGGACACATGCAGATCGGATTATCCTAGGTGAGCATAAGTCAAGTCAAGTTGTGGCAAGTCAATCTTACTGTCATTTAACTGTATACATGTATGTAATGTATAACGGTTCTCTGAACCAGGGGTAAAGTACAGTAGTAAACACAACACATGATAACTTATGAAGTTTAGGATAAATTCTAGAGATGAATCACAAATAAATAACAACCTGAAGTGCATTAATATTAAATATCATGAGGTATGGAGCAGATTAACCAATGACACTTTGAATAGGATGCGCCCCGGAGTGCAGAAGCCTAATGGCCTGGGGGAAGAAACTGTTTCCCATTCTGACTGTTCCTGCTTTTATGCGTCGGAGTCTCTTGCCTGATGGTAGAAAGTCATAGATGATGCTGGATGGATGGATGGGTGGGATCCTTAATAATACTAAGGGCCCTGTGTAAGCAGTGCTCCTGATAAATGTTCCCGATGGATGGTAGGAAGACCGCTATGATCCTCTCAGCTGTCCTCACAGTCCTTTGTAGGGGCTTCTGGCCTGATGCTCGACTGCTCCCATACCAGGTGGAGATGCAACTTGTCAGGATGCTGTCAATGGTGCTCCTGTAAAACACAGGTAAGGTGGGTGGTGGGAGCCTTGCTTGCCTCAATTTGCTTAGGAAGTGCAGGTGCTGCTGTACCTTCTTGTTCTGGGAGGTGATATTATGGGACCAGATGAGTTCATCCATGATGTGAACTCCCAAGAACCTGGTGCACTTAACTCTGTCTACAGAGAAGCCATGTATTCACAGAGGGGGATGGTTCATCTGCACCTTCCTGATGTCCACAATGATTCCTATTGTCTTTTCCATGTTCAGGCTTGTGTTGTTGTTCTCACACCAATCCACCAGCCACTCCACTTCCTCTCTATACTCCATCTTGTCATCATTCTTAAGGAAGGCAATGGATGTGATCGGCCAAAGAGCCTGTGCTTTGCTGATCCTATGAATTGTCGCATTTCCACTTTCTTAATGATACAGTATATTTCCACATTTTCCCTTCTGTTGCTGTTTGGCTAACCAGTTAGTTCACTGTAGCTTGTATGTGTCCAGGGCAAAGAAGTGGACAGGAAAAGAAATCATTGTAGACATTACCCACCCTGAAAACTGCCTTTTCCAAAAGTTTCCTTCTGAAAAGCATTATAAGACTATTAAAACAAATATCTCACACCATCTTAAAAGTTTCTTCTTCCCAGGCAGTTAATCTGATCAATCATTCTAGTTAACCCCCCACCACCTCCCTTAATCTATTGCCCCATCATGCAGTGTACTGTAGACACTTTAAACCATATTGATAATGCTGCTTACATTGTATCTATGCATATTATATTCCATATCTGTCCTTTAACCTTTATTTTTATATATTTCTTTATGAATTTTTAACATTATCTATGATAGTTGAATGTTGTTGTTTTTTGTTGCATGCCGTGTCCTGAGCAACACACCACAAGAAATTCCTAATGTCTGTACATGTGGATTAACGTTGATCACTACTCTCCCCTTCCCTCTTGAAGTAGTGGGGCTGTTCAAAGTTCAAAAGTTCAAAGTAAATTTATTATCAAAGTACATATCTGTCACCATGAGATTCATTTTCCTGTGGGTATGCTCAATAAGTCTATAGAATAATAACCATGGCAGAATAAAGACTGCAGCAACTTGGGCGTTGAACCAGTGTGCAAAACATAATAAACTGTGGAAGTACAAAAAGAAATAATAATAATAATAATAATAATAAGGTCCATACAAGATAAGATCAGCCTAACAAAAGCACAGTAGAGTTTATAGATACATACACTAAAACAAAAGCTAAGTGGATACAAAGCCACACTAAATAGATGCATGAAATGCACTAGATGAAGAAAACAGAATTACCAGTTCAGAAACAATGAAAAAAGTTTATATAGGACATTGAAATTAAATTGGATGCACTAAAATGTCACCAACCCCAGCACAGAATTACCAACAAACAGAAAGATAATGAACCTTTGGTCTAATATCTGGTCAAACAGGGAGATGCACAATCAAGAAGCAAACTGGGTTAGGGAGGTAAAAAGACACACACACATGATTGAAGAAATGCACATACCTGAAGTTACAATGGATAGACTGAAACAGATTTTAAAAAATACCCACAATTGGAAAAGTACTGGAAGTGATGGTGTTCAAAATTATTGGTATAGAAAATTCACTTGCCTTTATTTGTACCTATTAATGCATTTCATCAATTTTCTTAAAAATCCTGAAAGTGTGTCTGAATTTTCAAGAATAGGTAAAACATATCTTTCATCTAAAAGGGAAATCACAAAAGATCCATCAAAATATCATCCTATTACTTGTTTACAAACCTTATATAAATTGTAACATCATGCATCTCACAACCAGTCAGCACTCACTTAGATAAATAACCACAAAGGAACAGAAAGGATGCCATAAGGGTATGAAACGATGTAAAGAACAATTGATAATAGATTCCATAATTCTAAATTCAGCCGGGTGGAAAAGCCAGGCTTTTCATGTTGCTATATTGAATAGCAAAAGGTATTTGATTCTGTCCCATAGAATATTAATAGAATAGAATAGAATGTTAATAGAAGTTATTAATATATAGAAGCTACACTCAATACTTGTGAAATTCCTGCAACACCTGCTGAAGCATTGGCGTGCTATAATCCCCCTATCTATTAACAACCAAAAGAGAACAACCACCATTATCAAAATAAACAGAGGCATTTTCCAAGGCGACTCCCTAAGTCCACTATGGTTCTGTCTAGCTTTAAAGGAGGTTGTATGACGTTGAAAGACCTGAAACACCCGATGATTCCAGGAACATCACTGAAGATGTGTCCAGAGGCATCAATAGATATATGTACACAGTTCTAAGGGGACTCGCTAAGTCCACTATTTTTCTGTCTAGCTTTAAACCTGCACTCTAATTTACTGAATCAGATGAAAATTGGGTATCAAATCACAAACAACGAAATGATCTATACCTTAGCACACCTTTTTTATGGATCATTTGAAATTTACATGCTCCTTCATCAGTTAAGCTAAAGCAATTAATTCACATAGTAGAACTATTTTCGAAAGATATGATCATGAACTTTGGATTAGATAAGTGCAGTACATTAAACATAGAGAAAGGTGCAACAGAGCTAGTAGAATAGAAAACGGAGCAGCAGGATACAATACAACTGATAGATGAATATGAAACATAAGCATCTGGGATATCAACAAGCAAAGTAAACAGATCATAGTGCAATAATCTACGAAACAGAGCTCAACAGTAAAAATATAACAAAGGCAATAAATACTTGCACGATTCCTAAATTAATGTATTCTATTGGCATGATATCTTGGTGTGAAACCTACTGTATCTGGAAAATTTACAAAGAAAATAAGAACTGAAATGACAAATTTCAGAAAACATTATGTATATTTGAACGCGCTTAGTTTCACACTACCTAGGACAGAAGGGGGGAAGATCAATAACAGACATTAAAAATCTACACAACACTCAGATAAATCTTCTAAGGAAATACTTTCATCAACAAAAACAGGAATCAGCATTCCATGTAAGCATATGCAATTCTGATAAGAAGTACATACCACTAAACTTAAATGAGAGCACAACCCAGAAAAGTTAAGACATTATCACTATTGAAGAAAAAGTTAACCAATGGAAGAGCATGACCCTCCATGGAAGACATCCCCAGAATCTGAGCAGACTATGTGTTGACAAGGAAGCTTTGGATGACTGGCTTAGAGTTGGAGACCTTTTTCCAGTAACACAAGGGTTCCTTGTGACAATACAGGACAACGTAGTTAACACAAAAACTGATCAAAACTACATAATAAAAGACCAACAAATTCAAGATGATAAATGCAGAAATACTGAGAAAAAACAGAAACAAGCCAATACATTACATGATCCTGTAGCAGTTTAACACAATCTGATTACTTACACAATCAAGTGGCAAACATCATTCATCAAAATCTTGCTTTAAAATACAAACTCATAAGTGAAATCACATTTTACTATACATACACGCCTAATCCAGTATTAGAGTCAGAATACCACAAATTATGTTATGACTGATCAGTTATTACATATATGATAATCCATAATAACTGTCTGGATGTAATAGTACAGGATAAACAAGCTCGAACAACTTACTTAATAGATATAACCATTCTAAACACACATAACCTACAGAAATCTGTAAGTGAAAAACACCAGATATATGCTGAATTAAAAGAGGAAATTGAAAGACTTTGGAACATGAACAGGGTATACATTGTCTCCGGTAGTAATATCTACAACTGGTATCATCCCAAAGGTACTACACAATAGCTTTAAACAATAAGGGCTACACGGTAATATCTATGTAAATCATCAGAAAGCCACAATACTAATCATCACTGGAATAGTCTGAAAGTTCCTAACCATTGAGAAATGACTGTGCTTCGTGATGCCCATACCTCAGGTTTTACCAGCCTGAGCTGAGAAAAAAAATAATAAATACATTAGCAATAAATATCAAGAACATGAAATGAAAAGTTGTTGAAAGTGACATAATTCATTGTGGGTGCATTTCAATGATGGTTCAAGTGAAGATGAGTGCAGTTATCCCCTTTTGGTTCAAGAGCATGATGGTTGTGGGGTAGTAACTGTTTCTGAACCTGGTGGTGTGAGTCCTAAGGCTCCTGTATCCTTTTCCTAATGGCAGCAGCGAGAAGAGAGCACGTCCTGGGTGTGTGCCTTCCGACTTGTGGAAATGTGGAAAGGCAATTTGAAAAAAAAACGAGCACCTCCCTCAAAACCGTGAAAACCCTATTTGGTCCTGGGAAATGACCACATTTTAAGCATTAATTTCTCCAATATTTTCCTAACGTTAATTTCTTTGCGCTCGTCATTCACTCCAAATGCTGGTTATTTTGTTATGATTTTCAGTAAGAGAGATCCAGCTTTTAAGAAGACTGACTAGGAATATTTTTAAAAGGCATGTTATTTTTTTGGAATTGAATGAAGGGATTGTGAAGCCTTTTACAATGCTTCATCTTCATTGGCGCGTAATCTATCTACAGTACTTTAAGAAGACACTTCCCCCACTCGCCTGTGTGTGGTGCCTTTGCTCTCTGTTTGGATTCTGGTATCTCCAGTCCACTCCCAGTCAGATGATCAGAGGTTAAGGACCGTGGTGCAGACGGCATTTAGCGCGAGTCCATCAGAGCCGGACAACAGCAGCGTTGCCAACTGACCATAATAGTTGCGGCACCTTCAGGATTTAATTGTATCTGGTTAGCGAGAGTCGATTTCCCTTCGCTTCAGGGAGTTTCTATTTTCCTTGCTTCCGGTGAAGTGGGGGAATGGATGGGCTGCTTGGGGAAGATATGAAGTTGTTAAAACTCTGCGTGCCTTTTATTTGGTTTGGTTTGGTGCATACGTACAACATTGATCTGGAACACCCAGTCGTTTTTCAGGGAACTAGCGGGACTTTCTTCGGGTATTCGGTGCTGGAACATTTCCACGACAACACCCGGTGGTAAGTAGGACAGGGGGAATCGGCAGGTTAGAAAGCGACCCCACACTTTCTGGCTCTGAAACCTCCCATTTAACAGCTCCATTCCTCTCACCCCGTGGCACTTCCAGCCTGCGAAAGTTAATTTCTTTGTTATGAGATTTTTGCTTGATAATTCCAGATTGAAAGTAAATCGAATGCCAGTGCGGAATGAGTGTCAGCTCTGGGATAATCGCTTAATTTAACAATTTCTTTGATTTGAGCCGGAAACAGTGAACAATTTAATTTCTTGTATTTTACCGCATTCCTCCTGATTGATAAGTTAACTGTTGCCTGTTAAATCTGTTCTGTCTTTTCTCGCCATATTTGGATGTGCAGATACATGAGACGGATTTCCTCTGTTTAACATGATGTAATTTTTGCAGGGTGCTGGTTGGGGCCCCCCAGGCTAACTCAACTTATAGTTCATCTGTGCTGTCCCCGGGCGCCGTGTACAAATGTCGAATCCACAGTAACCCCGCCAAGAGATGTACAGAGCTGGATCTGGGTCGAGGTGGGTTTTGTCGTTCTTAACCCTCGGAGGGTGCATGGGCACGTAGTGTGAAGCAATTTTGCTCCATGTGACGATTTGTCCTGGACCATTCTTGTAATGCTGTATGTTTTCCTCACAGATCCAGGCAGATAACGTGTTTCGGAAGGCACGTGGGATACTGGCCTGCCTTCATTAGTCGGGGCACTGAACGCAGAAATAGTGAGGCGATATGCTCCAACCTTGGTCAAACATCAGCTGAAGTACTGTGCACGGTTGTGGTATAGAAAGGACCTGACAGCGCTGGAGAGGGTGCAGAGGAGATTGACCAGGATGTTGCCTGGGATGGAGCAGTTGAGTTCTGAGGAGAAACTGGGATCAGTTTCTCCTTGAGTGCAGGAGGTTAAGAAGGGATGTGGTCGATGCATATAGAATTTTAGGGTATAGATAGGATATACTGCAAGTATTTTTTCTCCATATGGGGGGGTGGGGGGAGGAGATAAAGATAAAGGACATTGGTTAAGGTAAGGAGGAAGAGATGGAGAGTGGACATGGGAATCTTCACCTGCAGAGTGGTAAGTACTTGACCCTCAATGGTTGAAGTAGGTTTGTTGATGGCATTCAGGAAGTATCTAGATGCGCATTGCATCACTTAGGCACAAGTATCTGTGAAGCAAGTGATGGGCAGTATGGAGGGGTACCCACTGGTTGACATTTGCTTGTTGGGCAGAATGGTCTGATTCCCTACTGTCTGATTCTAACCAGTAGTTTAATGACTTGAGGGTGTTAATCCAGTGTTGCTTTGGACTCTTTATGAAATATTTCTGAGCTGATAATTTCTTGTATGCACACACACTTTTTCAAATTGCAAAGTAAATTTTATTATCAAAGTACATCATATACAAACCTGAGATTCATTTTCCTGCAGGCATACTCAACAAGTCTGGAATAGTAACTATAACAGAATCAATGAATGACTGACCAACTAGTTGTTCAACCAGAGTAAGGAAGACAACAAACTGTGCAAATGCAAAAAGAAGAAACAAAAGAAATATAAATAAATAAGCAATAAATATATGAACAAGAGATAAGGGATGAAAAGTCCTTGAAAGTGAGTCCATTGCTTGTGGGAACATTTCAATGATGGGGCAACTTTTGTTCCAAGAGCCTGATGGTTGAGGGATAATAACTGTTCCTGGACCTGGTGGTGTGAGTCCTGAAGCTGCTGTAGCTTCTTTCTGATGGCAGCGATGAGGAGACAGCATCTCCTGGGTGGCGGATGCTGCTTTCCTGCGACAATGTTCCGTGTAGATGTTTTCAGAATGAGACTAATCAGGACAAAGCATTGATGAAATATTGCCATTCAACAAAAATTTGAGACAATGTTAGGATCACGGACAGCAGCCTGCATCAGTCAAAAATACTAATAGAAATTTGTATTTTCACAGTGCATTATCATAGAACATAGAAATCTACAGCACATTACAGGCCTTCAGCCCACTATGTTGTGCCGACCATGTAACCTCCTCTAGAAACTGCCTAGAATTTCCCTACTGCATAACCGTCTATTTTTCAAAACTCCATGTACCTGTCTAAGAGTCTCTTAAAAGACCCTGTTGTATCCACCTTTACCACCATCGCTGGCAACGCATTCCACACACCCACCACTCTGTGTGGAAAAACTTACCTCCGACATCCCCCTAGTACCTACTTCCAAGCACCTTAAATCTATGCCCCCTTGTGTTGGCCATTTCAGCCCTGGGAAAAAGCCTCTGGTTATCCACACGATCAATGCCTCTTATCACCTTATACACCTCTATCAGGTCACCTCTCATCCTCCAAGGAGAAAAGGCCAAGTTCACTCAACCTATTCTCATAAGGCATTTAACCTGTTCTCAATCCAGACAACATCCTTGTAAATCTCTCTATAGTATCCAGTAAAGTGTTAGAAACAGAAGCATGGTATTGAAGTACAATGATGTGGTAGCGTGAACTTACGACATTCTCAGGAATAGGAACACTCCCTCACAAAAGGCATAGATAGGGTAGATCTCAGAACATGTTGCTCACAATAGTAATGTCAAACACCAGAAGACATGCTTTTAAGTTTAGGAGGGAAGTTTAAGGCTAGTGCGAGGGGTGAGTTTTTATGCAGAGAATGGTAGGTTACCGGGTTGGTGGTGGAAGTGGGTAGTTAAAGAGACTTTTAAATAGACATGTAGATACGAAGGGAAGGGAAAGGTAGGGATGATAAGGTAGGCAGGAAGGCAAGATTCAGTACAAATTGGCATCAAGATCAGCATAACATTGTGGGGGCAAATGGGCTGTCCAGTGCAGTACTGTTCTATGTTTTATTTCGCCATTGGTTCACCAAATCTTAATATCTGTATATTTTAAATTACTTATCAAAATTGTGCAACAATGTCAGAAACATTATTTCAACAGAGAATTTTTTTACAAAGGGCAAGTGAATGAAAATAAATGGTTGAAAAAATTAGGTTTTGCCTTTTGAATAAAACTTATTTGTGTCAAATTCTAACTGTTCAGGCAGAAGTCAGACTTGACCAGCTTTCATGTTTCAGACTGTGATATATAAGTATTTGCATTCACACGGTTTAACCATTGTTCTAGAAGGGGCCTTTCAGCGTGTTTCTGAGCAGATTGAGAACCTTGAACACCCAGGAATGTATCTTTAAAAAAAAAGTAACATTGTGAGTTGAAAATGAATCTCAAGGTTGTATATGGTGTACGTATGTACTTTGATAATGATTTTTTCTTGAATTTTGAATGAAAATGGGGAACTCAGACTTTGGCTGTGTCGGAGGAATAGGGAAGACTGAATTTGTGGATAATTTATTGACGAATACAAAACTCTAGGACATTGATTTCCTAAACTATCAGTAGAACTTTTAGCCAATATGTAGCAACCCTAAAAGGCTGCAGGAGCAGCAATGTTCCCTCCAATTTTTTTCACAGCTGTGCGGACCAACCATTGCTCTGAGCCGGAAATTTTTACATGGCCTGAAAACTGCACAACGTATTATATAAAAGAAAATTCCAGCTGTGTGGCAGCGAAGGCTATGTGCATTTCAGTTACCGTGTGGCTGTGCACCCGTGCTGCTTAGAGGGAACATTGAGGAGCAGTAGTAGGTGGAGGACTGCAAAATACTGTATGTGTTAATTCTTCAGAAGTGGGGAAGGATGAACAGGGAATGGAAGCATCATTATAAGACTAATTAGTTTCACTTTAGTGAAGAGCAAATTATTGCGATCAATTTTATTAGAAGCCTGAGGGAAGGAATTCTGAGGTAAAGACAGGAATAGTGAGTGTAAAAGTAGAATTTGACTAACAGTTGAATTTGTTGAGGTGGCAACATGGAGGATCGATGAGGGAACTGTAATCCAATGTGTTTTGCGTAGGTTTTAGCAAATCTTATTGGCACCTGGTCAGAAAAGTCAAGGGCAAGGGGAGGTTATATCCTAAACTGGTCTGTGGCAGGAGGCACAGACCTGCCTGAGCGTTTAAGGGTTTACAGCAATGATTGTCATAGTTAAGTGACTGTGAAACCACATAACCGCCGTTAACCAAATGAGCCTCATGACTACTCACATATAAGAGGAATGCTTGTGACTGTTCAAAGAATTTTTTTTGCAGTGTATAATAGAAATGTAATGTGGAATCATTAGTTTCCATAGTGTAATACAAGAATTAGAGGTGGAAATGAAAACTGTATGTCAAAGAGCTAGGGTCTACTGGTTTACAGACATTTATATGTGATCGATGGGATGATATCAGCAATTATTTGCATAATTTTGCAGTGTTGTTACCACATTTTCCCTGCAAATTCCTCAGATCTTTAAAGTAGCTGATGATTAAAGTGGCATACAACATGCTTTCTTTTTACTAGATGGGACACTGAGAACCGGGAGATATGATGGAACTGAAATTAATACAGGGAGGGACAGAATTTGAATTCTGTTTATCCTTTTGGTGTCCATTGTGTCATTCTGATGTAATACAGAAGCAACTTTTGACTCTTGGGAGTCAAGTTTTGTCTCTAAATCTATGATTTCATGCATTTGTCAGGGATTTAATAAGCCTAATGGAGCAATATACAATATAGTGGGAACAACCATTAGGTTTCTTAAATGTATCCAATATATTGCAGAGAGGATCTCTCACTTCATTGTTCTCTGTTGTATCCAGCTGAACCTGGGCATTGCATGTCATTTTGCAACAAAGAAATAGGAAGGGGAGAAGAGGTAGACACATTTCCACCTTATTGACCAGAGAGATGGTTCACGTTTACATGTCCTGAGGTCTGGGCAGTATTCTGACTTTGGCTGATGTGAAGCTAACATGCCATTTAAGTCCCAGCCAAAGACGGTCTGCAATAAGACAAAGGCTAACTACTTCCCCATATTCAACAACAGTGTTACTTAGCACAAGAGGTCCTTCAGATGCAGGAAATCTTGAGGAACACACATGAAGTGCTGGAGGAACTCTGCAGGTCAGGTAACATCTATGGAGAGAGAACGAACAGTTGATGTTTTGTGCCGAGACTCTTTATCAGGGCCTCCAGAACTTTGTGAGTGTTACTTAACAGCCTCCCTCCATCCAGTGTTCGGGATCACCATAGACCAGACCAGGTATTAGTTTCTAGATTGTAAAAACACATTTAGAAAAGTATAGTAGAGTGAGGATATCACCTCCTGACTTCACCAACTTCGTCATTAAGTTTAGTCTTGTAAAAGAAGAACATTTTTCTGGATTAGTGCAACACTGAAGAAGTTTTACATGTCTAGAGTCAAGCATTCTGATTTTTGCTCTTCCTCATAATTAACCAGTACATTCAGACTGACCATCACTGATTTTCTGTGATTGCAGCATACACTACCCACAACATAGAAAACTGACTGGGTTCCTTTGGTAATGCCCCCTGTAATACATTCTAATGGAATAAAGGCAGCAACTGCAGGGGTGTAGCACTTCCTGTAAGGTAACCTGCTAAAGCAGTACTGCTTTGGAAAGGTATTCACTATCTCACAGGTGTTGCACCAGAATGCTGGAAATTCCGGATTATTAGACAATTTTCTCTAGAAGGACAGCGGTGGTTTAGTGGATAGTTAGAGAATGATACAACATGGGGTCATTCAACATGGGCCTCCTTATTTAAATAATGGGGCCTTAAAATGAAAGTGCATCTCTCAATTATCTGTTTGAAATTTGTTAACCAGTAGCTTGCATATAATGCCAAATTTTAACATCATTATAGTTTTGTTGCAATGCCTCTTAGTGTTAACCTTAGGCCCTGGTATTTAATTGACCTTCCATGTTTGCTTAAGGAAGGGAATTTAAGTTTTATGTCCCACTCGTGTCAGGGCCACAGTACAAAATGTTATAATGCAGTGGAACGTTACACATTTGAAGGTGCTGTGCATCAATGTATTCTCTTTAGTCTGGTATACAGGATTTTATGCGTACCTCAGATTAGGGTAGTGACTTGTGTTCTGGCATGCTGTTATGTTTCAAAGTTTGAAGTAAATGTTATTTTCAAAGTACGTATATGTCTTCCTCATACATACAATCCTGAAATTAATTTTCCTGTGGGCATTCTCGGCAAATCTATAGAATAGTAATTATAACAGGATTGGTGAAAGTTCAATCAGAGTGCAGAAGACGACAAACTGTGCAAAGGCAAATATACATAACTAGCAAGAACATGAGAATATGAAATAAAGAGTCCTTAAAGAGAGGACATTGGTTGTGGGAGCATTTCAATAACGGGGCAAGTGAATGTAGTTTTGTTCAAAAGCTTGATAGTTGAGGGATAGTAACTGTTCCTGAACCTGGTGGTGTGAGTCCTGAGGCTTTTGTATCTTCAAACTGATTGCAGCAGCAAGAAGAGAGCATGATCTGGGTGGTGGGAATCTCTGGTGATGGATGCTGCTTTCCTTGAACAGCGTTTGATGTGGATGTGTTCAGTGGTTTTGGTCAGTGAGCTCTTCAGCTAACTCAGTGCTGCACCTGGAGGTTGTGGTGGTATGGGGATGGTCAACAACATGAACCTGAATTGATCGCAAAGGTCTTTCTCCTTTCCCCTCTGCTCTGTCATTGAGCGTTACATATATAACTGTACCCATGAGGTGAAGCCAACCAACTATCCTTTTACTTCTATCCCTAAAATACTTGAGGACAAATTTATGATAAGCATTATTGCTCTATAAAAATGAAAGATTTATCATTTTAATCTTCTTTCATAGTTGCATGCAACCATATCTAAGAGATTAATGTTTAGTTTCTATACTGTCACAGAAGACAAGTTTGCAAGACTTGCAGACTTGTGTATCTTTACAGCAATGGTGACAACATTCAGAAAACTGTATTGACTTTGTATGCAACAATACTATGTGATATATAGGACTTCTAGTCTTAAAAGAATATGGGATGAATTTAGAAATGGTGCTTAGGCATAATCTTTTTGAATGATAGTGGAATGACTTGCTGCTTCTGTTGCTTATAAATGTTTTTTGATGGAGGTAAGATGTATTGATTGTCATTTATTTTGTCCTGATATCATTAATTTTCTCTCTGTTGTTTGTTGTTGGTATTCATGTATGTATATAAATTGTTTTGGAATTCACAGGGAATCAACAAGGAAAATCTTGTGGTAAAACCTGCAGAGAGAACAGGAACAATGAGTGGATGGGAGTGAGTCTGTCCAGACAGGAAGGAGGCAATGGTAGTATTCTGGTAAGACAATGACTTTTTTAGCATTTGAGAAAATTTAGTTGCCTTCTCTTTTATAATCTCTCTGGTGGCTAACTTGCAATAAAATTTATTTCCAGCTCATCCCCCAAGATCTTTTCTTTGTTTCTATGTTTTGATATAAACATTTATATGGATGACCTGAAATGCCTTGTCTAAATTAATTGTTGATTAATTTGTCTTGATGATGTGGATTGAACAATCAATGCCAAACAGTCGTTGTCATCATGATTATGTGCTGTGTCGTATTACATCATCATTATGTGGTATGACATCATCATTATGTGCCATGTCACATGACGTAGGCGATCATGCTCTCATGACCAGGATTGTTCTCGGCAGATTTTCCTATAGAAGTGGTTTGTCATTGCCTTCTTCTGGGCATTGTCTTTACAAGACTGGTGACCCCAGCCATTATCAATACTCATTAGATTGTTTACCTGGTGTCAGTGGTTGTATAACCAGGACATATGGTCTGCACCAGCTGCTCATATGACTATCCACCACCTGTTCCCATGGCTTCATGTGACACTGATTGGGGTGGGGGGGGGGTTAAGCAGGTGCTAAAAGTAACCTGCAGGCTAGCAGAAGGAAAGGGCTAACCAATACATGCACTAAATATCAAAACTGCAGCTTGAAGGTTGGCAATTGGCCAACCTGGTCATCTGAACACAGACATCTCAACATTTTGGGCCTTAGTTTTTCTACTTCTAAACTTATTATCTGATTATTTTCAATTTGAGAAGGGTTACTTTTGACCGGGTTATCTAGCATCTGGATAAATCCTGCATTAGAAATCCTGTGCATATAGTAACTTTGCGTGTTATTACGGCTTGCAGCTTGTTCTGATTGTACAGAATAAAAGGCATGGAGAGTAATCATTGATTGGAGGTTGTCTGGCTTGGAGGTCAATGATTAGTTCTGAAGGGATCCTTATAGGGACCTCTGCTGTTTGTGATATATCACTGACTAGGATGAAAATGTGGATGGATGGCTTACTAATTTCACAGGGGTTATAAAGATTGGTGGCAGCAGCATTGTTGATAGCATAGGAGATTGCCAAAGGATACGGTGGAATATAGATCAGTTGCAGATATGTGCAGAGACCAGCAAATGGAATTTCATCCTTGAAAGTATGAGGCGTTGCACTTTGGGCAGGACTCTTAACAGAGGAACCTTGAGATCCAAGTTCACTGCTTCCTAAAGTGCCAAGTTTGATAGGGTGGTAAAGAAGGCATATGGCATCTTTTCCTTTTTTAGTCAAGACATTGAGATCAAAAATCAGAAAGTTCTGTTGCAGGTTAAAAAATTCTGGAGAATTGCATTCAGTTGTGGTTGCCGCGTTATTTTCAGCATGTGGAGAGAATGCAGAAGGGGGTAAACAGATATGCTATCTGGTTTGGATGACATGTGGAGAGGGTGTAGAAGGGGATTATCGATTAGGAAAAGGGGAGGTGCAACGAGACCTGGGTGTCATTATACACCAGTCACTGAAAGTGGGCATGCAGGTACAGCAGGCAGTGAAAAAGGTGAATGGTATGCTGGCATTTATAGCGAGAGGATTCGAGTACAGGAGCAGGGAGGTACTACTGCAGTTGTACAAGGCCTTGGTGAGACCACACCTGGAGTATTGTGTGCAGTTTTGGTCCCCTAATCTGAGGAAAGACATCCTTGCCATAGAGGGAGTACAAAGAAGGTTCACCGGATTGATTCCTGGGATGGCAGGACTTTCATCTGATGAAAGACTGGATGAACTAGGCTTATACTCGTTGGAATTTAGAAGATTGCGGGGGGATCTGATTGAAACGTATAAAATCCTAAAGGGATTAGACAGGCTAGATGCAGGAAGATTGTTCCCGATGTTGGGGAAGTCCAGAACGAGGGGTCACAGTTTGAGGATAAAGGGGAAGCCTTTTAGGACCGAGGTTAGGAAAAACTTCTTCACACAGAGAGTGGTGAATCTGTGGAATTCTCTGCCACAGGAAACAGTTGAGGCCAGTTCATTGACTATATTTAAGAGGGAGTTAGATATGGTCCTTGTGGCTAAAGGGATCGGGGGTATGGAGGGAAGGCTGGTGCAGGGTTCTGAGTTGGATGATCAGCCATGATCATACTGAATGGCGGTGCAGGCTCGAAGGGCCGAATGGCCTACTCCTGCACCTATTTTCTATGTTTCTATGTAACTAGATTTGGATGGCAGTAAGGAGAGGTTGGGCAAACTGGGGTTTTGTTTTCCCTGGAGTGCTGGACACTGAGGATTAACCAGACAGAAGTTTTCAAGATTACGAAGGCATAGATAAACTGGACACCTAGTATCTTTTTTCCCAGGGCTGAAATGTCAAATACTAGATGGCATGCATTTAAATTGGGAGATGATCAGTTCAAGAGAGATGTATGGGACAAGTTTTTATTTCACAGAGTAGGGATACCTGGAATGTGATAATCGAAGTAAATACGATTGATGCCTTAAGATGCTCTTCGGCAGATGAATGTGTGGAGAATGGAGGGTATATATGAATATTTGAAGGCAGAAGGGATTAGTTTAATTAGGCTCTTAATTATTAGATTAATTTGTTTGGCTCAACATTATGGGCTGTAGGGCCTATTACTGTGCTGTTCTGTTAATATTTCTTGGTTGTTCACTTTAATGCACATAGCACACATCAAGCTAAGACAATTCAAAACTTAGTTCTTTAACTCTCAACCTCCCTTATCTCTTTATTCACTTAACCTCAACTTTGCGTGCTCAACTGGCTGTAGGAACACTTCTCGCGTTCTAAACCAGACAAGCAAAATGCTGGAGGAACTCAGCAGGTCAGGCAGCATCTATGGAAATAAATAAACAGTCGACATTTCAGGCCAAGGCCCGTCCTGAAGAAGAGTCTCAGCTCAAAACACCAACTCTCTATTTATTTCCATAGATACTGCCCAACCTGCTGAGTTCCTCTGAGTAATTACTTGCTTCTCCTGTTCTATCTCCTTTCCTTTTAAAGCAGAGCTTTTTAAAGACAACATCATTTCTATTTAATTCCAATAGATTGCGTGAAAGCTCATTTTGATTTTCCTACGAAGTTAATTAATAGTTGAGAGCTAGAAGAAGCTCTGTTATTTTTAGTGTTGTACTACACAGGTCATATCATCAGTCATAAATGATCCTAACGATTCTGAAATTTAATTTTAGTTGAGATTTTAATTATAGCCTTTTTACAATTGGTTCTATGGGGCACAGACTGGCACAGTTTAGTCTGTAAGATTGGCTGTGGTTCAGTGAATAGAGGATATTTACATCATGCCATTTAAGCATTAGCTGCTGAAATGTACCTTGCAACCAATTATGCCTGTTGAAATGCAGATCTTATTGTTGCATTGGAACCCAGAGCATCTAGTTTCTACATCTTGCCTTCACAAAAACCAATGAGATGAATGATTTAATAGTGATGTTCATTCTGGGACTAAGTACTCGCAAAGAAGCTGCAGAATATTATTCTTATTCCATTAAATTTATTTATTCTCAGCAGAAAGAGCAGTGATGCCATTGCTGAGCAACATCACTGAAAGACTGTTCCTCCTGACATAGCAGCAGTCCTTCAGTGCAGTGCCTGAGTGTCAGCCTCAAGTCTTATTATGTGATGCTTACGTGTGAGCGATGAACAGGAGTGCATACTCAACACATTGAGCTATCTCATCTATTTAAAAAGGTCACGGCAGATCTGGTTGTAACCTTGGCTTCATATTCTATCTGCCAACAGTAATCTTTCACCCTCTTGCTAAACAGTAGTATACTGACTTCTGCATTCAAAGGCTCCAGCGTATTTAAGGAAGTAGACCTGGAAGTAATGTATTACTAGTCATTTTTCAAAATTCTTTGGATTGTGACTCAGTTACATTACAAGAAATGTGTTTTCACTTACTCTTTCCTGTTGCTGTTTGCTTGATTTGTTTTTTGCACGCGGAGGTGTTCTTGTTGCCATTTGAGTGATTTTATTTTTGCATGGTGGGTGGGTGTTTGATCTTTTTCATTGAATGGGTTTCATGGTGTTTCTTTGTTTTGTGGCTGTCTGCAGGAAGATGAATCTCAGGGTTGTATATTACATACATACTTCGATATTAATTTACTTTGAATGGTTTTTTTAGAAAAAAGTTCTAGAGAGGAAGTTCATAAATATGGAGATTCTGCAGATGCTGGAAATCTTGGGAACACACAAATGCTGGAGAAACTCTATGGAGGGGAATAAATAACTGAGGTTTCACACCAAGACCCTTCAACAAGACTGGAAAGTAAGGGAGAAGATGGAGAATAAGAAATTGGGGTGAGGGGAAGTAGTACAAGCTGACAATTGATAGGTAAAACCAGGTGAAGGGGAAGGTAGAAGGGTGAAAATGAAGTACAAAGCTGAGAGATGATAGGTAGAAGGGATGAAAGGCTGAAGAAGAAGGAATCTGATAGGAGAGGATGGTGGACCAGGGAAGGAGGAGGGGCACTAGAGGGAGGTGACGGGCAGGAGAAGAGAAGGACTGAGAGGAACCAGAATGGGAAAATGGAAGAAGAGAGACTAGGGAGGGGGCAGAAATTATCAGAATTTAGAGAAATCAATATTCATGCTGTCAGGTTGTAAGCTACCCAGATAGAATGCGAGGTGTTGCTTCTCCAACCTGAGAGTGGCGTCATTGTGGCAGTAGAGGAGGCCATGGACTGACTTGTTCGAATGGGAATGGGAAGTCAAATTGAAATGAGTGGCCACCAGGAAATCCCACCTTTTGGGGCAAACAGAGTGGAGACGCTTGATGAAGTAGTTCCCCAATCTACGTTGGATCTCACCATTGTAGAGGCAGGAGCATTGGCTACAGTAGGTGACCCAACAGACTCGCAGGTGAAGTGGTGCTTCACCTGGAAGAACTTTTTGAGGTTCTGAGTGGTAGTGAGGGAGGCAGCATGGGGCAGGTGTAGCACATGTCCAGCTTGTAGGGGTAAGTGCCAGGAGGGAGATCAGCGGGGAGGGACGAATGGACCAGGGAGTTGTGTAGAGAGCAATTCCAATGGAAAGTGGAGTTTTGGTGGGTGGATGGGGAGGGAAGGATGTGCTTACTGGTAGGATCCCTTTGTAGATGGCAGAGGTTACGGAGAACGGTATGCTGGATATGAAGCCTCCTGGGGTGGCTGGTAAGGTAAGGAGGAACCCTATCCCTGTTCTGGTGGCGGGAGGATGGATGATATGCGGGTGAGGGCAGCATTGATGGTGGTGGAAGGGAAACTCTACTTTGAAAGAGGAGGACATCTCCATATTCTAGAATAGAGAGCCTCATCCTGAGAACAGATGCAACTGAAAGAGTGGAACTGGGAGAAAGAAATGGCATTTTTACAAATGACAAGGTGGAAAAGTCAAGTTCGCTGAGAGTCAGTAGGTTTATAAAAGATATCAGCAAACAGCCTGCCCTCAGAGTTGGAGTCAGAGAGATGGAGAAAGAAGGAAGGGGTATCAGGGATGGATCGAGTAAGTTTGTGAGCAGGTGGAAGTTGGAGGCAAAGTGCAGGAAGCAGCACCAATGCAGTCATCAATGTGGCAAAGGGAGCGTTACCAGTATAGGTTTGGAACACGGACTGTTCATTGTAGCTGACAAAAAGGCAGACATAGCTGGGGCTCGTGTGGGTGCCATTATTGGGTTTGGAGAAAGTGGGAGGAGACAAACGGGAAATTGGTGAGGGTGAGACCATTTCCACCAGACAGAGGAAGGTGGTGATGGAGGGGAACAGGACTGTTGTCCAGAAAGAAGCAGAACTTTAAGGTTTTCATGATGGGTTGGGGGGGGGGGGGGAGTAGATGTGTATAGGGATTGGGCATCCCTAAACACATATAGTGAAAATGAGTCGATCAGGGCTTAAAGTGATTGATGTGATGGAGAGCACGTGAAGTATCATGGATGTAGGTAGGAAAGGACTGAGCTAATGGGGACAAGATGAAGCTGAGGTATGGCGACATGAGTTCAGTGTGGCAGGAGCAGGCAGAAACAAAGGGTAAGTGAGAAAGATTAGACTGACATTGAAAGTGGTGAGATTGCATTACAAAATATGTTATAGCAGATCATTTGGAGAGCAGTGACAGGGCTTGTCAAATGAGTGAAATTTCAAAAGTAAATTATACTTGACAAAACTATTGAAATATTTTGAGATACAAACATGAGGAAACCTGCAGATACGAGGAAATCTGCAGATGCTGGACATTCAAGCAACACACACAAAGTGTTGGCGGAGAAGGGTCTTGGCCTGAAACGTCGACTGTACTTCTTCTTATAGATGCTGTCTGGCCTGAAATAGTTTGAGGATGGAGCTTATAAAATAGATGACTGAGAACCAGAGGATGTGGTGAATTTGGACTTAGTAAAAGAAGTCCAAATGGGCAAACAATTAAAGAACAGGATTAGGGTTAAGATGCTGCTATTAAGATGCTGATAGAGTATTGATCATTGCCTGATACAAAAGAAAGAGTAGCAATAAAGGGGTCTTTTTCCAAGTGATGGGCAATTTCTAGTTGGGTATTACAGAGATCAGTGCTTGAAATATTTATTTACAATGAAAAAAAACTTTCCAACCTTCCCAGCTGATTGCAATTTCCATTTACCAGGCCACCAGTTCTTGTGCTCACTGGGTTCCCTGGTTCCTGCTATATTATCCTTTCTCATCTTTTTATTTATTTGTTGTGATGAAGCGCAGAATCAACCCTTCCAGCCCTCGGAGCTGCACTGTCCCCTGATTTAACCCTAGCATAATAAGGAGACAATTTACAACAGCCAAATAACCTACCAAATGATACGTCTTTGGACTGTGGGAGGAAACCAGAGCACATGGAGGATTGCAGTTAGCTCCTTTGCGGTGGAAGTTCAACTTTAGATTACCATTTGCTCTTCTCTATTACTTACCTCATGATTATCTCCCAGATCCATGTACCTCAGCTCATTCCAGCAGGAGGTAGAGTTCTTCCTCCTTGGGCTGAAAACATTCAACCAGCAATGTTCTGCAGAGCACACTACATCAATTCTTCCTCATCCCTTTTATGTTAATCTCAGCAAAACAGGAGTATGAGACACCCAGCCTTTTAAATTGGTCATAGAAGCAATGTTGGTCAAGTTTTTGACTGTATATTCCACAGGTATGATTTTGGGGGAATGTCTGACAGAGAGAAAATTGCATAAAATTGTTCATTTTATTGTCCCCAAGAAACCATGTCTCTTGATCTGATTACCTTTAGGGAATATTCAATGACTTGACCTTTGCTGTCTTCTGTGGTAAAGAATTTATAGGTTAGGCACCCTATGAGTGAATAAATTTCTCCTGCTCCAAATGACATCCCACAAGCTTAGGCTTTAGATTCCAAGTTCTCCATTTATTGGAGTGTCATGGAAACAGAGAGAATCTACAGCAGAATACAGGCCCTTCGGCCCACAAAGCTGTGCCGAACATGTCCTTACCTTAGAAATTACCTAGGGTTACCCATAGCCCTCTATTTTTCTAAGCTCCATGTACCTATCCAGGGGTCTCTTAAAAGACCCTATCATATCCACTTCCACCACTGTTGCTGGCAGCCCATTCCACGTACTCACCACTCTCTGCGTTTTTTTTTAAAAAAACAACAACAACTTGCCCCTGGCATCTCCTCTGTATCTACTTCCAAGCACCTTAATACTCTGCCCTCTCATGCTAGCCATTTCAGCTCTGGGAAAAAGCCTCTGACTATCCACACGATCAATGCCTCTCATCATCTTATACACTTCTATCAGTTCATTTCTCATCCTCCGTCGCTCCAAGGAGAAAAGGCCGAGTTCACTCAACCTATTCTCATAAGGCATGTTCCCCAATCTAGGCAACACTCTTTTAAATCTCCTCTGCATCCTTTCTATGATGTCCACATCTTTTCTGTAGTGAGGCGACCAGAACTGAGCACGGTACTCCAAGTGGGGTCTGACCAGGGTCCTATATAGCTGCACCATTACCACTCAGCTCTTAAGCTTAGTCCCACGGTTGATGAAGGCCAATGTACCGTATACCTTCTTAACCACAGAGTCAACCTGCATAGCAGCTTTGAGTGTCCTATGGACTTGGACCCCAAGATTCCTCTGATCTTCCACATTGCCAAGAGTCTTACCAAGAGGTGGTAAGAATACTATATTCTGCCATCATATTTGACCTTACAAAATGAACCACCTCACACTTATCTGGGTTGAACTCCATCTGCCACTTCTCAGCCCAATTTTGCATCCTATCAATGTCCTGCTGTAACCTCCACACTATCCACAACACCCCCAAACTTTGTGCAACCTTGTGTATCTTCACAATATCTAGGTGATCCATGAAACCCCTTTCTCATTCTTATAAACTTGAGTGAACTTGGGTAGATAGACCCAATACATCATCATTTCTCGGTCTAGTAAGTCACCATTGCACTCTTTCCATGACTAGAATATCCTTGTCCTCCAATACAGAGACCAAACTTCATGCAGATGAGGTCTCGCTAATTCTGTGTACAGTGGCAGCAAGATATCCTGTCCTTATTTTTGCCAAAAGTGGACAAAACTGTTTAATGCTGAAAGTAGCATTCAGATGCATTAAACCTAACTGTTTGGTTTACAAACAGTTGGTGTAAAAGGACGCGGCTCTTAGAGCATTGTCCATAGCAATCTATCACCATTCTGGTAACAATTTGATTTCTGTTTTTAGAATTAACGTGGATAGCCTTGCATTTATCAATGTCAAACTGCATCTGCCATGCATGTGTGTTCTTTAATTCAGATGGGAACAAGCTTTGTCTTTTTGTGATGCATTTCTGGGCTCTAGCACAGTTTAGTTGATTGTTCACAGTGTATGGAGTGCAAAAGAAATTGTATAGCGTGGACCTACGAAGGTATATTTTGCTTTTGTTATATACAATTTTTCTCACTTCTCTAATTTTTCTAACTTCTCTCTGCTTTCTCTAATTTCTGAGTAGCCTTCCCAGTCTCAGTGGAAACATGTGACTTCTTAAAATACATTTTTAAGTATGTCACTTGTAAGCTAGCACTTGCACAGGTCCTGATCGGTCTTGAGAAATTGGAGTGAATCCTTGTAAAGCATCAAGTCTTGATGGTGTACCTGACTGGGTACTGAAGACCTGTGCCAACAGACTGCCTGCTGTGTTCATGGACATATTCAAACTCTGACTACCAAGGTCTGAGGTTCCCACCTGCATCAAGAGGGCAGCCAGCTCTATTACGGTGCAATCCTCCCCACCGTCAAGGCCGTCGTCAGGAGGCAGTGCTCAAGGAAGTGGCATCCATCACTGAAGGCCCTGAGCATTTGAGACATGCTCTAGATGCATCCAGATACCCTAACCACAAGGCCTTGTTTCATTTTGTTTGAGAACAGACTGACAGGGCAATAATGAGCCTGCTCTTTAGGAACAGGACATACCTGTCAATTTTCTACGTAATGGAATAGCTGTTGTTGTCACTGTACTAAAGAGTTATAGTTGTTTCTGGAATGTCACATGGTGTGGGCAGAATTATCTGCAGCTTAACGTGAAAAAGACTAAGGAGCTGGTGGTAGACCTGAGGAGAGCTAAGGTACAGGTGACCCCTGTTTCCATCCAGGGGTCAGCGTGGACATGGTGGAGGATTACAAATAGCTGGGGATACAAATTGACAATAAACTGGACTGGTCTAAGAACACTGAGGCTGTCTACAAGAAGGGTCAGAGCCATCTCTATTTCCTGAGGATACTGAGGTCCTTTAACATCTGCCAGACAATGCTGAGGATGTTCTACGAGTCTGTGGTGGCCAGTGCGATTATGTTTGCTGTTGTGTGCTGGGGCAGCAGGCTGAGGGTGGCAGACACCAACAGGATCAACAAACTCATTCGTAAGGCCAGCGATGTTGTGGGGATGGAACTGGACTCTCTGACGGTGGTGTCTGAAAAGAGGATGCTGTCTAAGTTGCAAGCCATCTTGGTCAATGTCTCCCATCCACTACATAATGTACTGGGTGGGCACAGGAGTACATTCAGCCAGAGACTCATTCCACTGAGGTGCAGCACAGAGTGTCATAGGAAGTCATTCCTGCCTGTGGCCATCAAACTTTACAACTCCTCCCTTGGAGGGTCAGACATCCTGAGCCAATAGGCTGGTCCTGGACTTATTTCATAATTTACTGGCATAATTTACATATTACTATTTAACTATTACTATTCTATTACTATTTATTATTTATGGAGCAACTGTAACGAAAACCAATTTCCCCTGGGATTAATAAAGTATGACTATAACTGTGTCAGTACTCAAGACAACAGCTATAGGATGTATTTATTTTTATACACAGATTCTTTTTCTCTCTCTCCTTTTTCTCCCTCTGTCCCCTTGCCCATCCTCTGGGTTCCCCCCCCCCCTTTTCTTTCTCCCTAGGCCTCCTGTCCCATGATTCTCTCATATCCCTTTTGCCAATCACCTGTCCAGCTCTTGGCTTCATCCCTCCCCCTCCTGTCTTCTCCTATCATTTTGGATCTCCCCCTCCCCTTCCCACTTTCAAATCTCTTACTAACTCTTCCTTCAGTTAGTCCTGACGAAGGGTCTCGGCCCGAAACGTCGACTGTACCTCTTCCTAGAGATGCTGCCTGGCCTGCTGCGATCACCAGCAACTTTGATGTGTGTTGCTTGAATTTCCAGCATCTGCAGAATTCCTGTTGTTAGCTATAGGATGTAGTCTGGTCTTGTAATATTTGATGTATTCACTGCTCCAAGCCTTGTATTTGATCAAATTAATCGAAGACTTGGACCTCAGAAGGAAGCAATAATGATCATCCACCTGGTACTTCTGACCAATCATGTTTCAGTACATGCTGGGGTCTATCCTTGCTGAGGATTGGGGAGTTGTCAGAGCCTTCCTTTGACTAGTTAACAGTTCATTATTATTCAGGACTGGATGCAGCAGATATTCAGAACCTTGAGCTGTTCCGTTCATTTTGAGCTCCAGAGAGATGTACGCTCCAGTGTACCCTTTCAGGTGACATGCCAAATCCGTGCAAACCTCAAAGAGAGTGGAGCCACTGCCATGTCTTCTTCTTAATGGCAGTTAACTTCTGGACCCAGGACAGATGCTCTGAATGATAACGCCGAGGAATTTAAAGCTACTGACCCTCTCCTCCTCTGATCTCCGATGATGACTGGCTCATGGACATTGGTGTCATCCATCTGTCGTCAATAATCAGTTCTTTGGTTTTGCTGATGCTGAGTGAGAAGTTGTTAATGCAGCATTCAGGCATGTTCTCAATCTCCCTCCGATATGCTGATTTCTCGCCGTGCTTGGCAGGCACTGGCGGCAGCTGTGTCTGTCCCCCCGTGATGGGGCGACACGCGTGTCGGCTCCTCTGCTCAGCCCTGCCTCTCAGTGACGTTTAGCTAGCATGCTCTCACACTCATTCGCTCCGCTCGTTCTCCTCCGCAGCACTGCTGAAGCTAATGGGCAGCTCATGGCAGCAGTGGTGGCAGCTTCTGATGAAGGGTCATCTGAGGCCTCAGCTCCACCCAAAAACTTTACTGAGATAGAAGGAGTGTGTTTTGGATTCATTTTGTCAAAAAAATCTCAGATCCCATACATTGTAATTTTCTAGCTCATTGTGTGGGCCTTACTAATATCAACTTCTACTTCGCACCCTGTCACAGGAACCCCTGTCTCCACTTCCCCCACCACCACTCTGCAATCCTGTGTCTCTCAGGTCCCACCACCAGCTGTTGGGTCTTCGGAGACTCTGTCTTTCCAGCACCCCACTTTCCCTGAACACCCCAAGCCTCCTCTCTCCTCAGACACTACCAACCACCTCCCCCCCCCACCCAGATCCCAGCTCTCATCCGTGCCAGGTCTTCACCATTCCCTACGACTTTCCCCTCTCTGAGGCAGAATGTTCTGTCCTCAGTAAGGACCTCTCCTTTGCCCCCCACCCCCGCGCCCACACCTCAGTGAGTTCTGTGCTTGCCATGACCTCTGTCTCCCTGCCTACTTCTTTGGCAAGGACTCTCCAGCCCGCACCAATGACCCCTTCTCCCGTCTTCAACCCTCCTCCTCTTCCTGGACACCTCGCTCTAGACTTCTGCCTCCTCCAGATCTTTTCATTGCCAACCGCTGACGGGACATCAACTGACTCGACTTCACCACTCCTCTCTCTAATTCTAACCTCACTCTTTCTGAACTCACTGCTCTCCACTCTCCTCACTAATCCTGACTTTACCATTAACAGATAAATGGGATGGTGTAGTAGTCTGGCAGACTGAACTCTGCCTTACTGAAGCCAGATGACAACTCTCAGACCCCCTTCTCTTACTTGCCCCTGAAACAAGACCCCACTAAGGAGCACCAGGCCATTGTCATCTGCACCATCACCAACCTTTTTAACTTTGGTGATCACCCATCCACTGCCAGCAACCTCATAGTTCGCTCACCCCGCACCTCCTATTTCTACCTCCTACCCAATATCCACAAACCTGCCTGTCCAGGTAGACCCAGTGCTTCTGTGTGTTCCTGCCCCACTGAACTTACATTGACTCTGTTTTATCCCCCGGTCGAGTCCCTTCCTACCTACATCCATGGCACTTCACGCGTTCTGGATCTTTTCAATGATTTCAAATAAACTGGCCCCCATCATCTTACTTTCACTATGGATGTCCAGATCCTATACACATCCCCCACCAGGAAGGCCTTAAAGCTTTCCGTTTCTTTATGGACATAACATTCAGTCAGTTCCTCTCCACCACAACTCTCCTCCGTCTGACGGGACCTGTCCTCTCAATAATTTCTCCTTTGGCTCCTTCCAGTTCCATCAAATCAAGGGTGCAGCCATGGGCACTTGCATGGGTCCCAGCTCTGCCTGCTTTTTTGTCAGTTACGTGGAACAGTCTATATTCCAAGCCTACACCGCCGTCAGTTCCCAACTTTTCCTACGCTACATCGACAACTGCATTGGTGCTGCTTCCTGCACCCATGCCGAGCTCGTTGGCTTCACCAACTTTGCCTCCAATTTCCACCCTACCCTCAAATTTACCTGGTCCATTTCAAACACCTCCCTCCCCGTTCTCGATCACTCTGTCTCTGTCTCTGGAGACAACTTATCTACTGATGTCTATTATAAACCTACTTGTAAAAATGCCACACCCTTCTCTCAATTCCTCCGTCTCTGCTGCATCTGCTCTCAGGATGAGGCTTTTCATTTCAGAACTAAGGAGATTTCCTTCTCCTTCAAAGAAAGGGGCTTCTCTTCCTCTACCATCATCACTGCCCTCAACCGCATCTCTTCCATTTTGTGCACGTCTGCCCTCACCGCATACTCCTGCCACCCCACCAGGGATAGGGTTCTTCTTGTCCTCACCTACTACTCCACCAGCTTCCGCATCCAGCACATAGTTCTTTATAACTGCCTCCATCTCCAACAGGATCCCACCACCAAGCAGATATTTATCTCCCCACCCCCCACTTTCTGCTTTCTGCAGGTATCGCTCCCTAAGCGACTCCCTTGTCCATTCGACCCTCCTCACTGATCTCCATCCTGACACTTATCCTTGCAAGTGGAACAAATGCTACACCTGCCCCTACACCTCCTCCCTCACTACCACTTGGGGCCACAAACAGTCCTTCCAGGTGAGGTGACACTTCACTTGTGAGTCTGTTAAGGTCGTCTACTGTATTTGGTCTTCCTGGTTCGGCCTCTTGTATATTGGAGAGATGTGACGTAGATTGGGAGACTGCTTTGCCAAGTGCTCTGTCTGCCAGAAAAAGCAGGGTCTCCCAGTGGCCACCCATTTTAATTCCACCTCCCATTCCAAGACGTCAGTCCTGTACTGTCATGATGAGGCCACACTCAGGTCGGAGGAGCAACACCTTATATTCCGTCTGAGTAGCCTCCAACCTGATGGCATGAACATTGGTTCCTCGAACTTCTGGTCATGCCCCTTCCCCCAACTTCAGCAATCCCTATTCCCATTTTTCCTTTCTCACCTTAACTCCTTACCAGCCCATCACCTCCCTCTGGTGCACCTCCCCCTTTTCTTTCTTCCATGGCCTTTGGTCCACTTCTTTCAGACTCCCCCTTCTCCAGCCCTGTCTCTCTTTCACTGATCAACTTCAAAGCTGTTTACTCCCCCCCCCCCCACCTTCTAACTCTGACTCCTCATTTTTTTTTCCTCCAGAGATGAAGGGTCTTGGCCCGAAATGTCGACCGTTCACTTTTCCGTAGATGCTGCCGAGCTCCTCCAGCATTTTGTTTGTGTTGCTTGGATTTCCAGCAACTGCAGATTTTCTCTTGTTTCTTTAACATTGCTTTTCTTGGTAACCGCAAAAAAAAACTCAGATCATATTTGTGAAGCAGGATTTCCCATGCTCACCCTCATTTGTTCCTGCTTTTCCAGTTTTCCCAGTAGCTCCCACTGCTAAAGCTCATTGGCCTGTAGTTTCCTGACTTTTCCCCACTGTCCTTGTTGGGAGCAACAATATCTCCCCTCCAGTCTTTTTTAAACTACCCTCCAGCCTTGTCAGTTGATGCCATATCCATTATCTAAGTTACATTGAAAAAAAGGTAAGAAATAAGCAGCCTTTACAATGTCAGTGTAGAGATGATAGCACCTCCAATGAGGTGATTTTTTAGCCACTATTAATTTTCCCGAACTGCTCTGGTGTTCAACTCAATCTTATCTATTTACTTACAGAGTTTGAAAGTGTATGATTTGGCCTTCTGTGTCAGCTTCATGATTCAATAAAATCATCTTCTTGTACTGACTACATGTCCCTAGAGTGTCTTTAATATCTAAAAAATCTATCATACACTATCGATCTCTGTAAGTAAATAGTTAAGACTGGAGCAGCTGGGGAAATGAATAGTGGCACAGAAATCACCTCTTTGGAGGTGCTATCATCTCTACACTGACAATGTTAAGCCTGCCTATTTTTATTTGTTCTTGAGTTCTCTTAATTTGCTTTTGGTTATATTTCAATGCAGTCCAGATTGGCCATCCTCCTCCTCCCTTCTGTGAGCTTGAGACCAATTGCAATTACTATTTGTAGTTTACACTCTGCTAAACTCCATTCTGCTCCTGTCCTTCAATTTTGATCATCCCATCACTGATAGTTGTGCCTTCAGGTGTTGGATCTTGAGCTTTGAAATTCTCTTCCTAACCTCTTGCATTTTCTCACCTCCTAATGTATCTTTAAAACTTGCTATGAGTATGCTCACTTGATAAAACATCTTGGTATCACTTGTTTAGTTTACTTTAGCTCCTTTGAAGCAGTTTGGAAGTACACCCTATCCTCGTTATATGCGGGGGATACTTTCCTGGAAGTCGACACATAATATGAATAATTATTTAAATGGAGAAAATAGGGATGCATTCTGGAGGCTTCCTAAATGTTTTATCTGTAATTTATTCACATCTTCATACCAATACGACATGTACGGGGTCTTTCTTTTGTTACATTTAAAATGGCGACTTTGTTATGTTAATCTGGGGAATGCGGCTTTGTTGTGCTTTAACGCTGAAGAGAGTTTGCGCTAGCAGTTTGTTTTACTTTAAATTGAGATAGCAGCCTTCTATTAGCCAATGGGTGGTTATGTATCATTTTGTTTTCGGATACCATGCTGTATGATATGACTGTGGACTGAGTTTTGGCGGGGAGTCGGAGGAGAGACGAGGAGGACGGTGGACGGGATTTTGACGGGGAGTCGGAGGAGAGACGAGGAGGATGGTGGACATGTGGAGGTTTTTGGCGGGGAGTCGGAGGAGAGACGAGGAGGATGGTGGACGGGTTTTGACGAGGAGTCGGAGAAGAGACGGGAAGGACGGTGGACGGGATTTTGACGGGGAGTCGGAGGAGAGACGGGGAGGACGGTGGACGAGGTTTTTGATGGGGAGTCGGAGGAGAGACGAGGAGGACGGTGGACGTGTGGGGGTTTTTGGTGGGGAGTCGGAGGAGAGATGAGGAGGACGGCGGACGTGTGGAGAGGCTCCGGTCGATCACTCAGGGTGGTCCCGAGTCGTGAGTCGACAGGATTCAGGTGGTCGTCCGGATTCGATTGAGCTCCAACGGTAGCGCGCGAAGAACTTGGACTTTGATAAGTGTTGGCACCTTTTTTTTTCATTACTTTCCTCTCTGTATCAAATGTATATTAATGTCATAGAATTAGTAATATCTATAAAGTGTATTTGTTAAAATTTACTGGGTGTGCTGGCTGATGATTGACGTTTGGGATTGATTCGGGCGGCGACTGACCCTGTGGGGAGTGTTGAGGTGGGTGCTGGGCTGGATTTCCCCTAGACATACACGAGCCAATATAACGGAACGTTACAGACACAAAAGCAGTACCACAAGGCAATATTTGTATTATATTTAATCAATTTAAAGTAATATTTAATGTAATAAATCAAAGAAAGTTAACATACTAGGGTGTACAGTACTCACTAACAGTGGCAGGTGTGTTGGCTCCGGGAGATGAGTGGTTGTGCAGTGGTGTCAGGCAGCTTTACATGTATGAGGTGGATGGTTGTGTGTCATCAAGATCATTAAGGACAGCAAGGGGTGAAGGAAGACTCACAGAACTCTCAGAACTGCCGGCAGCAGGAGATGACACTGGTTTGAAGAAAGTGGCGAGGGTTGTTTGCTTGGCAGCATTTTGTTTTTCAGCATAAATTTGCTTGTAGGGAAGAAGGCTTGACTGCGGGGAATGACTGAAATGCTGACTCCGTTCTAAACTTGGGTCCACGTCCATCACCATTTGTGCCAAGTTTTCCGCAGCCTTAAAAAATTCTGCCAGTAGCTTCACTGTAAAATCCTTCACCTGCAACTCGACACTTTCTTCTTCATCGTTGTTATCACCTTCAGTCTGAGTTAAACGCAGAAGGTCATCCACACTTAATTCTTCATCATGAGAATCCAGGAGTTCTACCACGTCAGCAGTCTCGAGATCTTAGAATCCTTCCCCACCAATTTTACGGCCCAGGGCCACACAATCCTGGACAGCTGCAGTGAAGGCAGGAATTCCCTTGAGGGTGTGCATGCACTCCACCCAAATTGATTTCCACGCTCCATTGAGAGGCTTCTTACTTCAGCCCTTAAGAGCACGGGGGTTTAGTGAAGGGTAAACTAAGGGATGCTTCATCTTACAGTCTCCTTCGGCATTGGAACACTTAAACAAAGTCAATCTATCCTTTGCTGCCTTGAAACCTGACGCAGTTTTTTCATCCTTACTTACGTAAATGCATTTCAGCATACGCTTCCAAAAAAGTCCGGTTTTGTCTGCATTAAGCACCTGCTTTGGTGTGATGCCTAACTCAGCTATCATAGCCCACAACTGCACAGGGTAGCGTCCCAGAGCTGTGTTACCTTCACCTGACGCCACCCTGTTTATAATTTCCAACATTTTTTCAAGTGTTAAAGTGGTTCTCTGCTGCTTGGCTGATGGCCCAGGACTTGACATCGGATGCTTAGGAGGCATAGTTAAATATTTCAAGCATAAAATCACTGTACCGTAGGTAAAAACAATAAAAGTCTAAGAGCGCAAGATCGCACATCCATACGTTGCCAAAACCAATGCGAGACTGGTGGGAGTGAGACAGTGAGGCGTGCGCACGTGACTTGTATTGGTGGGTAAGCGGTGCTCCTCGCATAACTGTGAGTTTTGGACACACATAAGGAGAAGTTGGTAGAAATAGGTTCCTCACTTAACTGTGAATCCACGTTGTCTGAAGACACATATAACGAGGATAAGGTGTATTGCTATGTGAAAACTAGTGTGTGTGTGTGTGTGTGTGTGTGTGTGTGTGTGTGTGTGTGTAGACGTAGATAATTACATTGTTACAAATGAAAGTTGGTCCAGTGCATCAATTGCTGCTTTGGAAAAGCCTGTTAAACTTCATGACTTTTGAGCACTGAAGTGTTTCCCAACTTCATTCATGAGGGGCTACCAGTTAGTTTTTCTAAAGTGTACCAAAGTGATAAAAGCAAAAGGGAGGGCATATATAACTTTGCAAAAATTAGAGGAAAGGTAGAGGACTGGAAAGCTTTTAAAACCATCAGAAAGCGACTAAAAAAGTAGTAAGAAGAGAAAAGATTAAATATGAAGATAAGCTAGCCAACAATATAAAAGAGGATGCCAAACTATTTTTCAGATATATAAAGAATAAGAGGTGAGAGTGTATATCGGACTGCTGGAGAGGTAGTAATGGGAGACAAAGTGATGTAGAATGAACTCAGCGAGTATTTTTTCAGTCTTCACTGTATGCCATACACCAGCAGTTATGCCAGGACTTTGAGAGGGTCAGTGGTCAGAAGTGGGTGTACTTGCTATTACTAGGGAGAAGATGCTTGGAAAGCTGGAAGGTCTGAAGGTAGACAAGTCACCTGGAACAGGGTTCTGAAAGAGGTATCTGAAGAGGTTGTGGAGGCATTAGTAATGATTTATCAAGAATCTGGTATGGTTCCATAAGACTAGAAAATTGCAAATGTTACTCCATTTTTTAAGAAGAGAAGAAAGCAAAGGACTGGAAATTATATGGCGAGTCAGCCTGATCTTAGTGGTTGGGAATATATTGCAGTGTATTATTCAGGGTGGCATTTCAAGGTACTGGGAGGCACATGATAACATCGGCCAAAGTCAACATGGTTTCCTTAAGGGATTATCTTGCCTGACAAATCTGTTGAAATTCTTTTAGGAATAACAGACGGGATAGACAAACGAATCAGTGGATGTTCAGGTGTTTGACAAAGTGCTGCTCATGAGACTGCTAAACAGGGTAAGAGCCCATTACAGGAAAGATTTTAGCATGGGTAGAAGATTGGCTGATTGGCAGGAGGCAAAGAATGGGCAGAAAGGGGGCCTTTTCTACTTGGCTGCCAGTGACCAGTTGCATGCCATAGGGGTCGTTAGGACCACTGTTCATGTTATTTGTCATGATTTGGATGATGGAATTGATGGCTTTATGGACAAGTTTGTGGACGATACAAAAATGGTGGAGGGACAGGTCATGTTGAGGAAGTAGTGAGTTTTCAGAAGGTCTTACTTAGAAAAGGGAAATGTATGGTCCTCCCTTTGGTAGAAGGAACAAAGGTGTAGAGCGGAAATCTTTTCTATTTTCTAAATGGGGGGGGAAATCAGAAATGAGAGGTACAAAGGGACTCGGGACTCCTAATGCAGGATTCCCTGAAGGTTAATTTGCAGTTTGGATTGCTAGTAAGGAAGGCAAATGCAATGTTATCATTCACTTCAAGAGGACTAGAATGTAAAAGCAAGAATCGACTTGGAGCCTTGAGAGCTGTTTTGGATCCCTTATTTACAAAAGGATGTGCTGGTGTTGGAGAGGGTGCAGAAGAGGTTCAGGAGAATGATCCTGGAAATGAAAGGGTTAGCATATGTGGAGCATTTGATGGCTTTGGGCCTTTACTTGCTAGAGTTTAGAAAAATGAGGGAGTGTCTCATTGAAACCTATTGCATATTGAAATGCCTAGATAGAGTGGATACGGAGAGGATATCTTCCTGTAGCAGCTGAATCTAACACCAGAGGCCAGAGCCTCAGAAAGCAAGGATTGTCCCTTTAGAACGGAGATGAGGAATTACTTTAGCCAGAGGGTGGTGAATCTGAGGAATTGATGCCAGAGACAGTGGTGGAACCCATGTCAGCGGGCATATTTAAAGCAGAGGTTGCTGGGTTCTTGATCTGTAAGGGCATCAAAGGCTATGGGGAGAGGGTGCCATGGTAGTGTAGCGGTTAGCGGTTAGCACAACACTATTACAGCTCGGGGTGGCAGAGTTTGGTGTTCAATCCTGGTGTCCTCTGTTAGGAGTGTCTGTATGTCTTCCCCGTGAAACGTGAGTTTCCTCCCTCAGTCCAAAGACGTACAGGGTGGGTTAATTGGTCATTGTAAATTGCCCCGTAAGTAGATTAGCATTAAATCGGGGTTGTTGGGTTGCTGTGAAGTGTGGTTCAAAGGGCCTATTCCACACTGTATCTCTGACTAACTAAAATAAGGCAGGAGAATGGGGTTGAGAAGGATAATGATGAATGGTGGAGCAGACTCAATTGGCCAAATAGCCTAATTACTGACCTAAGCCTTATGGTGATAGTCTCCAGCTACTGAAAGCTGATTTGCCCTCATGGCGTTGGGGACTAATTTAGGCTTTGTATTGGCTGGCCGAACCTTTACCCTTTTGAACAGCTGGCGTCTATATCTGGGCCAAAGGTTTGCCATTTCTACAGCTGTCTGTAACATTTTAATGATTTATGTACATGTCTTTGCAGCTCCACTGTTTCTAGTATTTCATAGTGGAGAGTATGTATTCCATGTTTTTAAGGTATACATCCTTGTGTTTGCCTTGATTAAAATACAGTTGCTTAATCATTAAATCTATTCATGTCCTTTGTAATTTAATACTTCTATCTACATTGTTTACAATCCCACATATTGTTATATTTTTGGAACACTTGGAATTCTGGTTATAATATCCATCTACTGGGTCACAAGGAATTGCAAAGGATAATTAATACCATCAACATATGCCTGTGGAATCCTGCTATTCACATCCTGCCATGTACATGTCTGACCTCTCTGTGTTCTCTGCCTTCAGTTGCTCAACTATTTTCCCCAACCAGGGTCAGGTCAATAGTTTACCTTCAGCTCCATGATTTTCAGTTTATTCAAACAGTAGAGTGAGAGAGATTTTATCTAGTGCTGCCTGGAAGTATACACAGCCATCTGTACTATGTGAAGAATTCAAGATTGTTTAATGTCAAGAAAGGATCTCATGCTTTCCTGGCATATGGCGAATAATGTTTAATGTCAATCCTGGTACACAAGTGTAAAGGAAGATGAACTTACTGTTACTCCAGATGTGATGCAGTATAAAAGAAAACACAATAAGATAAAGAATGCAATAGTACAAAAAAACACAGTAAGTATAAATACTTAAGATAGCTGAGGTACATTGATTGTAAGTTCATGAAGTGATGCTAGGTACAGGAGTGTCTGTACATACGGTGGCTGACAGGAACTGATAAAGTATTGGTGCCGGGGGTGGTGTGGAGGGGTGGGTCAGTGGGTGGAGGTGTAGATCAGGCAAAGTAACTGAACGCACTGTCAGGTTTGTGAGTGAAACCCCTTCAAATCCAAGTGGGATTGGTCTGATCAGCTTAATATTTTCAAGGTAAAGTGTAACTTGAAAGTGCTGTTTGCCAATTGTGCCTTCATGATGTTTTGTGATTAAAATGAGGTGGAAGTTTCCCTTTCCTAATATGAAACATTTCTTTGAGCAGCTTGTGTGCAGCATGTGATCATAAGAATTTGCACTATTATTTTAACAGCACCCTGACTGTTTGTGGAAATTTCAAGGGAGTTATCTTGGATTCCTGAATTTGTATTTTGATCAGATTGTGGATGATCATGTAACTGATTAGCTTGCTGTTTTTGTTAATCTGGAAACAGATGGCTATCGAGCAGCTGCTGCAGGAAAACGTATGCTGAAAATATGGTCCTGGATAGGCAGGAGTGGAGCTGTGTCCAGGGGCCCCTGAAGCTAACCGCATCGAGCTGATGGGTCAAAATAATCAGGCATTCGGAAAATGTTATCAGAAAGCCTGGGGCAGCGGAGTGGGACAGTGGTGTAGAACGAAAAGGGAGAGTACAGAATTTGCAAATTGATTATGGTACTAATATCAACATTATTTGAGGAAGGGGCATTAGAAACATCTTAGAATATCCAGAAAATCAAGACTAATCTTCTAGATAATGCAGCGAGTAAAGCAATTTGAGCCTTAGAAATATTTAGTTCCCTACCAATTCTGCAGATTTGAGGGGTGCGTGGGAGAGAAGGTGCAGGTGGCACAAGATAATGAAATGAAATATTCAAGCGAAGAATGTTGAATTGAAATGGTTGGTTCAGAGAGGGAAGAGGATATGAAGGAGGGCAGTAGTGATGAGTGGAAGCTACAGGATTCCTGGAATTCTTGATATTATTTTCAGTTTGGGATTTGTGCAAAACAGATTTGACTGTTCCTAATCCATTATCTGCTCTGGTGCAAAACATCAAACACCCAATGCAAACAAAAAGAACAAATCAAACAAACGGCAAAAATAAGTGAAAAACACAGAATATTAAACATCAAAGCACAGAGTAATTCATTGAAACAGTCTAGGAATGTTCAGTTTAATTCAGTTCAGTTCAATCTAGTGCTGTGTTGTTCATCGACAGCAGGCCGCAGAGTTAGTCCAGAATCACACAAAATGGCAACAAGATCAAAATCACCCAAAGTAGCAATAAAAACAGGAGTAACCAGTTACACACATAACACATAACATGAACTGCAGAGTCCAATCCACAAACTCTGTCGATTAAACCTTGCCCAAGACCAGGACTCTCGCAGCATTAAGCGAGAGGGAGAAAGAGACTGGTCAAATGAGGCACCTTCCTCCGGGAGCAGCTTAACTTGTAGTTTAGACCATTATACTGGTGATAAAAGTTGGTATATTTTGTCACTGGAAACTTCCTGATTGCATCCAGCGGTATCTCTGTTCAGACTCTCTTTGGTTTATCTATCTTCCTGAAGTGTATCAATAACGTGAGTGAATGGTTGCTGCACACACGAACATCATTCTAGATGAATTGCTGACAGCTTAAGATTGGTGTGTGAGGGACAAATGGAAACCACATGGCAGACGGCATGTCGCAACCAAAATGTGGTATGATTTGTTCAATATTCCAAAACAAAGCAATGACTGGAGGTTTTGTAAATTGCAGGTATCTACTACTCACTAGTTACCTGCAGTACCCCAGTCCTGAAGAAGGGTTTCAGCCCAAAATGTTGACTATCTGTCTATTCTTTTCTATAGATGCTGCCTGACCTCCTGAGCTCCTCCAGCATTTTGTGTGTGTTGCTCTGGATTTCCAGCATCTGCAGAATCTCTTGTGTTTATGATCTACAACTCATAGTTTATTTAAGTTACTACCATAATGCTCAGCTGCTTTATTGTTGACAGTCAGATTAATTGTAGTAAAGCATTGCAATAATTGCACAAAATGAACGGCTTTAGAAAAGCAAGAAGTAAGATTGAGCTTGCACTTCTCAGTGATCCTTTATGGGAGTTTGAGGCAGGACACTGGGTTTGAGAATATGTTTCTTTTTATTGACTTTCACTAAGTGGTCTTTTTTTAAAAAACCTTCTGTGTTGTGCGTTTGAGTCATCCATTAAGGTAGTAGAGGAGAGATACTTGCGTGGAGTGTTTGCGTATAGATGGTAATATCAACAGCAGGATAATTTGCCAGATTGGGAGCAAGTGGGCATAGATCGCAGCAATGGGGAAGGCCATTTCTCACATCTTCCTTAACCTATCAATTACCTGAGGAAGACTTCTGTTTTTTTTAATAATTGGGTACTTGAGTCACAGTTACAGCAATGGAATACATTTAATCCATGTCGAATACTTTCTCTACTGAGCAAGTTCCAGATATCCCACCCCGCAAAAACTCATTTCAGGGAGGTAGCACCCCACCCCACACCCCATATCCCCCCCCCCGTTGACCTCCAAGGGTGTATGTAATACTTTGTTTAGTGATTTTGTCTAATCTGTAAACCAAGTTGGGTACATGCAGAAAATGTGACATTAAAATATGTACTTACATTCTCATGTTTATTCTATCACAACTTTAAGCAAGTCTACAGGGAGTTTGGCCTTATCAAGTAGGACATCAATAGAGTAGCTCCTTAGCAGCTAGCCAGCTAGTTTAAATAACGTTAGCTATGCTAATGAACGAATGACACCTGTTAAACTCACCTCAACATGTCTTTTACATTTTAACCCACCATGGGCAATAGAAACAACACACATAAAAGTTGCTGGTGAACGCAGCAGGCCAGGCAGCATCTCTAGGAAGAGGTGCAGTCGACGTTTCAGGCTGAGACCCTTCGTCAGTTAGTCCTGACGAAGGGTCTCGGCCTGAAACATCGACTGCACCTCTTCCTAGAGATGCTGCCTGGCCTGCTGCGTTCACCAGCAACTTTTATGTGTGTTGCTTGAATTTCCAGCATCTGCAGAATTCCTGTTGTATGAGCAATAGAAAAGTCACTGTTGCAAACAGTGCAGCGAGCAACACTGTCATTATTTTTGAGGTCGACTGTAAAGCCCGCCCACAGAGAAAACTGATAGGTCTACTTAGCAGAGATCCGCAATCGTTTTTGCACTGCAGACCGGTTTAATATTGACAATATTCTTGCGAACTGGCTGACCGGGGGCAGGGGTGTTAATCACAACCGGAATATAGGTGATAAGTCAATCGCATCATAACATTTTAAGTAACGTTTGGATATTAAACACACAGCGCATATTTTCCCCGTATGAACATATAAAATCAGTGCAACACACCAATATCGCTGAATCAGTGGGAGCCCTGGGCTTGTTTCCCTGCAACAACACTGTCCTATCGAGGGGTAATGGGAGACAGCGATACTCGAAGGGGGTTCCTTATGTCCAGTCTATTCTGCAATTTAGTTTTCGTTGCATTCATTGCAGAAATCTCCACTTCACAGAGATATGTTGGAAATGGAAGCAACGTTTTCAGTGTTTCCGTGGCTATCTCAGGATATTCAGCCTTGACTTTGATCCAGAATGCCGGCAGAGATGTTATGTCAAACATACTTTTCAGCCCGCCGTCATTTGCAAGCTCAAGGAGTTGATCTTTTTCCCGCGCTGACATGGATGATTCACCGGGGACATTCACAGATAGGTCACGGACCCATTCCTTTGCACGTCTCGGGTCACTGATGACCTCGCGTGTGTTAAAATTCAACAGTGTGTGACAGGGAATGAGGAAAGGTGCAGCTGACTCATATCGTTTGCTTGTGGCCCGGTGGTTGGGGACCACGCTTAGCATGAACAGACACCAATCAGGATGCTTGCTCTCCCTCTCCCTCTCCCTCTCAAAAAAATCTATTTCTGGGATATTGTAGATAATTTCCGGCGTCAGGGAGCCACTATCGATATGCGGGAGACTCCCGGAACTTCCGGAAGAGGTGGGATGTCTGAAGTTCCATTTATCTATGTTTGGTCTATAACTCCTCTAAAACCTTTCCTTTCCATACAGTGAAGGTATTCAGTAGAAGTATTCAACCACCCCCCCAGCCCCTTGTTTATTACAACCAGGGATTTTGATCAATTTAACTGAGAATTTTTATTTATGAATCACGTACTCCTTTTTTCAAAGTGGGGCCCCAAAACAAGGAAAGTTATAAAGCATGAATAACTAAAAATTCAAAAACTGAAATGCCAGCTGTTGAAAAGTATTCATCCCCCTTTGCTCAGTACTTAGTTGAATCACCTCTCGCAGCTATTACAGCCAGTAGTCTTTTTGGATAAGTCTCTGTTAGCTTTGCACAACGTGATGGAGCAAGTGTTTCCCATTCCTCATTGCAAAATTGCTCAAGCTGTGCCAGGTTAATTGGGGAGCGGCAGTGGACAGCAATCTGGAGGTCTTGTCAGAGAGAAGTTCATTTGGATCAGGGCCAGAGCTCTGTCTGGGCTACTCAAGGACATCTGTTTTCTTCATTTGAAGTCGCTCCATGGTTCTTCTAGATGTGTGTTTTGAGTCATTGTCTTGCTGAAAGACAAACTTCCTCCCCAGTTTAAACTTCCTGGCAGAGAATAGAGGTTTTTATCCAGAGTCTCTCTGTAATTAGAAACATTCATCTTCCTTTCAGTCCTGACCTGGTTTCCAGTCCCTGCTGCTGAAAAGCATCCCCATAACATGATACTGCCTCCACTATCCTTTATAGTGGGGACGGTGTTACCTGGCTGATGTACAGTATTAGATTTATGCCACACATACTGTTTTGTGTTGAGGCCAAAAAGTTCCACTTTAGTCTCATCTGAGCACAAGACCTTCTTCCACATCTGTATAGTATCTTCTAAGTGTTGCTTTGCAAGGTTTTTTTTATGAGCAATGGCATGCTTTTTTTAAAGCCAAGGCTTCTTCCTTGCCACTCTTCCATAAATGCCATTTTTATGCAAGGCTTTAGAAGTTGTGGAGCCATGAACTTCATTTCCATCTGCAGCCATTGACTTCTGCAACTCACTCAGAGTGATTGTTGGCTTCACAGCAGTGTCTCTTTTACAAGTGCCATTCTTCTCCAGCAACAAAGTTTTGAAGGGTGGCCTGACTTAGTCAGTGTGGCTGTGGTTTCATGTTTTTCCACGATAGACTGCACTGAGCTCCGAAGTTGTTCAATGCCTTTGAGATGGTTTTGTACCCTTCTCCAGATTTGTGCTTCTCTGTTATCATTTCCCTGACTTGTCAATGCCCTTTTGTGTTCATTTTGATTTGGTCTGTTCAAAATCTACCATACTGGTTCGCCTTACAGAGAGAGCGGTTATTTACTCTTATGAATTCTTTGAAGTCAGTTGATCCTCCAATTTTCTACACCAACAAATTGAGTGAGTTGGTAAGGTAATATGCAGAATTGTGCCCGAGGAAAGTTACTGTAGTAATTACAAAGGGGATTTATACCTTTTCAGCCTCACAATTTTGGTTTTCAATTTTTAGTAAATTGTTGACAGGTTTTGGAATTTTTCTTTTGATTTGACATGATACACAATGTTTTGTAGTTGAGCTCAAAAAATCCTGCTTCAATTTGTTTAAAATTCAGAAAACAAGAGAGTAAAATGTGAAACTAGTTGTAAGGCCTGAGTACTTTTCCTAGTCACTGTACAGATATAAAAAAACTGTAATAGTAACCAAAGATCAAAGGACTGGAGCTGGATGCATTCAGGATGCTGAGAGTATTCTATATTAAGTGCTGTAGTGAGGTGATCAGTCCGGAGGTTCAGGCTGCAGATAATTCGGTGACCATCAGGAAAAGGTTTAACAGGAGTTTGGGCAGATTCTTGGGTGTGCTGGTTCTCTGTCATATCCAACAATGACAGGAAAGCTGTGTGGGAGGGTTTTTATAGTGTAAGAGCTGGTGCACTGAGGCAGTTCCACTCTCTCGACCATGGAAGTCCAGGCTCCAGTGGTGTGAGTCGTCATCACAACTGGGGTCTCCCTTGTTTGCAGTGGATGACCCTGACTTCTTCAGTGCCTTGTCGTGCCCTTTGTTCTCCAAAAAGCCTTCCAGGTAGCTGGATCTCATTGTAGATCTCATCTACCCAGTCTGCCGGAGCTGGGCTTCACATGCTGTGATAGGCATGCTGAACTTGATGCCCTAACTGAAGGACTGTTAACACCTGTATCTGAGCTCTCTGGTTTTGCACTCCCCAACCCTGGGGGAGAAGCTATGACCATCCATTTTATCCATACCCCTCTTGATTTTATAAACTTCAGTGAGGTCATCTCTCATTCTCTTGTGCTTCAAGGGATAAAGGTCCGGTGCGGTCAATTTTTCCCTGCAGCCCAGGCAGTATTCTTGTAAATCTGTTCTCCGCCCCTCCTCCGCTCCACTTTGACAACGTCTTTCCTATAATAAGGTGACTATAATTCTGTCCAACACTCCCAGGTGTGGTCTCGCAAGCAACTTGTACAACGGAAACATAGTGCTCCTACTCCTAAACTTGATGCCCTGACAGAACACCAGCATGCAAAGCACCTTCTTCACCACAGTGTTGACTTGCATGGCTGCATTCAGTGAGCTGTGCTCTTGTACTCTTTCCCCAATGCTCGTCACTGCCCTGCCACTCACTGTATAGCTTATACCCTGGTTTCAATGTTCAAGTGCATCACTTCATGCATATCTAAGTTGAAATCTATTTGGCAGTCCTCAACCCAATTCCTTAACTGATGAAGGTCTTTTTGCAATACATTGTAACTGGCTTCACTATAAACAAGACAATCTAATTTAGTGTCATCAACAAACTTCATAATCTTGCTATGTGCACTCACAACCATATTATTTACGTAAATAATGAATAACAGAGGTCCTAACACCATCCCCTGAGGCATCCCACTAGTCACAGGCCTCCAGTCAATCATCACCCTCTGCTTCCTACCATCGAATCAATTCTGAATCCATTTCGCAAACTCACTGGCGATACGGTAGAGTGGTGATTAGCACAACATTTTACACACAGTACATACAGGCGACCCAGGTTCAATTCCCACTACTGCCTGCGTGGAGTTTGCATGTTCTCCCTGTGACTGTGTGGGTCTCCTCCTGGTGCTCTAGTTTCCTCCCGCAGTCCAGTTGGTAGTTTAATTGTCCCACAATTGAGCTAGGTTTAAATCAAGGGATTACTGGGTGGCATGGCTCTCAGGGCTGGAATGTCTTGTTCCATACTGTATCTCAAAGGTTTCAAAGGTACATTTAATGTCAGAAATGTATATAGTATACATCCTGAAATGCTTTTTCTTCGCAACTGTCCATGAAAACAGAGGAGGGCCCAAAGGATGAATGAGAGTTAAATGTTAGAACCCCAAAGCACCCCCACCAACTCCCCCTCCCACATGTAAGCAGCAGCAAAGTGACCATCCTCCCTCCCCCACCAGCAAATAAAAGCATCGGCGCCCCCCACTGAGCACTCAAGTGTGCAGCAAAGCATCAAAAAAGACACAGACTTGCAGTACCCCAAAGACTACTCACTCACCCGGTAATTCGACATAGTTCAATGGCTCTCTCTACCTAATAAGGGAAAAAGAGATGTCTCCATTTCACAGCGAGAGGGGAAACAGAGTAAAACAACTCACTGATTTACAATGTTAAAAGTCAGTTGTGTCGCTTTGGGCCTAGAACACGGAAAAAGAACTTGGGTCTCTGGGCACACAGCCAGCAGTCAGCTTGCTGCTTTTGATCTTCCGTGTACTCCCACGACACACCGATTTCCTGCAAAGGCACCGGCCACCAGAGCCACGAAATCTCGAAACTTTGAAGGTGAGCTAATCTTCTAGGCCGCGTGCTTGGTATATTGAATAACAGCCAGTTGTGAGACCCCACGAGTGGGTCCCATTCCCACAAAGGACCGAAGTCAGTGTGCATCTCCAGGTCAGGGTGTTCAGAAGAACCCTGAAAGGGAAAAATAGAGATATTAAAGATAGAGCTGTTTTCGAAGATGCAAGCAGAGGAGTCGCCCTCAGGCACTATTGTCTCCTAAGCTCCTCCTTAGGAGCGGTCCTGCAGCCTTGTGACTGTCCACTCGTTGGAAACGCCTGCGTACTTCAGCCTCAGAGATGACCAAGCTGCGGGTCGCATCAACTATAGCTCTCCTCAGGAGCTCAGTGTTGGCAACATCAAATCGAGCATAAAAGAGATTTAGCTCGTCTGGGAGAGAGGCAGTGATGTTGGAAACTCCACTGCATTTAGTTTTGAAGTCTGCGATGGTGTGCAGACCTTGCCATAAGCTGTGTGTGTTGTTGGTGGAGAGTTGAGTTTGAATCTTGTTCCTGTATTGTTCCGTTGCCTTGATGACTTTGCACTGATCGTAGCTGTATTTCTTGAGTTCCTGCTCATTACCAGCAGCGTAAGCTCTGTGTCGCGCGGTAAGTGCTGCTCGCACGAAACTGTTGATCTAAGGTTTCTGGTTTGGGTAGACCCTGACCGATTTCTGGGGGACAACATCCTCGATGCACTTCAGGATGAAACTTGTGACCCCTTCTGTGAACTTGGAGACATCCTCATCACGGAAGGCATTCCAGTTGACGTAATCAAAGTAGTCCTGTAGCACGGAGGCCGATTGGTCGGACCAGCAGTGGACGGTTTTAACTCTGGCCGCCTCTCGTTACAGTTTCTGCCTGTACTCTGACAGTAGCAAGATGAAGGAGCGATCCAATTTTCCAAATGGCGTTTGAAGGAGCAGTTTGTAAGCATTGCAGAAGGGAGAGCAGCAGATATGGAGCTATGTTGAATGATCTGATGTCTGATGACTGATCGGGTTGCAAATAGCAGACCCCAATGAAATGAAAGGCAGATGATCAAACACCAAGAGCATTAGCTGCAGCTTTCTGAGTGTGAGCTGGAATTGCTTCCAGTGCCAAAGGCAGTTTGGAAAGAGAGTCAAGAGGTGGATAAGCATTATTGATAACCTGTATTGTGAGGGTACTTGTTTATTTGGCCTGAGAAAGCATATGACTGGGAACTGCTTCCATAAGAAGTAGAAAAATGATTAAATTGTACGGACAAAGTAAATGTGGAATATTACTTTGAAATAAATTCTGTGACATGTTAAAACAGCCCTAAGGTGTTTTAAGGATTTTTGCTGAAGTCCATAAAATTCCTGATTTACTCTTGAAGAATTTAGCTTGCCTGAAGTGGTAAGCTGGGGACAGTCACATTAACATGGTGCATTCCTGCCTTCCCCATGCAGAGCCTCGGAAAGGAGGAGAGGTATTTTGGTGCCCCAACTTTTCCCCTTTTGTCCTTGCTGAAGATCCTTTCCTGAAAACAAGAAGCTGACCACTACTTTGTGGGAGAACTGAGGTTATAGGGCTGGGAGGTGTTCTCTTTTTTGTGAGTTCCATTGATACCATGACACTGTCGGCCCAGATGTTCATAAACAGGAAGCCAGAGAAACCACTGAGCAATAAAAGGGTGTAGAAAGTTGATGTAATGAATCTGAAGTGTCTCCTTTTGATTCCTGGGAAGATAGAAGGGTGTCACAAAGTTCCAGACACAAGTGATTACTGAATTTCGCTCGACGGAAGGCCATTTGGCCCTTTGTACCTGTGCCATCAATAAATTTCATTCGCCCAGGAATTCCTCCAAACTTTTCCTTGTAAAGTATTCTATTTCCTTTTCAATTCCGCTGGATTATGGCTCCCTCTCAGTTGATTGCCGTGCCAAGATGTGGAGACTTGTGTATTTGTCATAGAACATCGAACAATACAGCTCAGGAACAGCGCCTTCTGCCACAATGTTGTGCCAAACTAATTAAGATAATGACACTTAATCCTTTCTACCTGAACATTGTCCATGTCCCTCCATTCTTGGCATGTCCTTGAACCCATCTACGAGCCTCTTAAATACCTTTCTCGTATTTGCCTGCACCATCTAGCTAGCAGCACATTGCCACCACTCTCTGCTGTGTATTTAAAAAAAAGAATAGTGCCCCCTACATCACTTTTGAACTTCCTCCCCTCACCTTGAATGCATTCCTTCTAGCAATATACATTTCAACCCTGAGGACAAAGGTACTGGCTGTTTACTCTGTCTATGACTTTGTATAATACTCTTAATTTGGAGTATCGTGTGCAGTTTTGTTCACCTACCTACAGTAAAGATATAAATAAGGTTGAAAGAGTATGGAGAAGATTTACAAGTATGTTCTCGAGTCTGAAGGACGAGTTATAAGGAAATATTGAATAGGTGAGGACTTTATTCCTTGGAATGTAGAAGATGTAGGGGAGATTTGATAGAGGTATACAAAATTATGAGGGGTATAGATAGGGTAAATGGCTTTTTCCACTGAGGTTGGGTGGAACTACAACTAGATGTCATGTGTTTGTGTGAAAGGTGAAAAGTTTAAGAGGAGCATGAGGGGGAACTTCACTCAGAGGGTGGTGAGAGTGTGGAATGAGCTGCATGAGAGCTCGATTTCAATGTTTAAGAGAAGTTTGGATGGGTAGACGGATGGTAAGCATATGGAGGGCTATGGTCCTGATGCAGGTCAATGGGAGAAGTCAGTTTAAATGGTTCAGCATGAAATAGATGGGCTGAAAGACCTGTTTTTGTGCTGTATTTTTCTGTGACTATGACTATATCGTCGATAATTTTATAATCTTGTCAAATCTCCCCTCAGCCTTGGCCACTCCTTTGGCTAACCTCTCCTTGTAGCACATGCTCTTTAATACAGGCAACATCTTGGTAAATCTCTTCTGCGCCCTTGCTGTAGACTCCACATCCTTCCTACGACGGGGTGACTGAAGCTGAATGCTATCCTCTAGATGCAGCCGAACCAGAGTTTTGTAAATCTGCAGCATAACTTCCTGACTCTTGACCTCAGTGCATTAACTAATAAAGGCAAAGATGCCATATGGTGCCTTCTTTACCACTTTCAGGGAGCTGTGAACTTGGACCACAAGATCCCTCTACACATCAACACAGTTATGGGTCTTGCTATTAACAGTGTACTGTCTCTTTACATTTGATATCCCAATGTGCAACACTTTACATTTGGCTGGTTTAAACTCCATCTGCCATCTCTCTGCCCGTATTGGCAACTGATCTATATCCTAATGTATCCTTCGGCAAACCGCTGCAATATCCACAACACCATCAGTCTTTGTGCCATCTGCAAACTTTGTAATCCACCTTCATATTTCAGAAATAGCTAGGGTTCCAATATAAATCTCTGCTGAACACCAGTAGTCCTGGACCTCCAGCTGGAATAAGACTCATTAAACTCTGCATTCTGTTGTAAGGATTCAGTTGCTGAACCTGTGTGGCTGCATGAGTTGGGAGGATACTTGAACCCACAATAGTTTTAAAATCCTGATACTAATGCTTTATTTGGGACAAAATATTTTGAAAGAATCCTGAAATTAATTATTTTTGTGTGTCAACTATTCATATGTACAATTTTAGAATAACTAGTCTTTTTTGAGTTGTTGGATAGGTTTATAGGATTAGAGAAAATAATAATGCAGACTTTGGAGAGATTATAGAAAGAGGTTCACCAAGATGTTTCCTGAATTAGAGACTATTGCAAGGAGAGCTTGGACAAACTTGGGTTGCTTTCTCTGCGGTAACAGGCTGAGGGGTGACCTGATTTATGTATATAAATTATGAGAGACAGAGGTGGTCCTGGAATGGAAATGTCAAAGAGTGGGTTTTCTGTCCACCACTATTGATACTGCCCTCAGCTGCATATCCTCCATTTCCCACACACCTGCCCTCAACCCATACTCCCACTGCCATAAAGGGGATAGGGATCTTTTTTGTCCTTATTATCCCGTGAGCTTCCGTATCCAGCACACCATTCTCTGCAATTTCTGTCGTCTGCAATGGGATCCTTCCACTAATCTCATAACTTCTTCCCCCTACTCTAAACTTTCTAAAGAGATCACACTCTGTGACTCCCTTGTCTGCTCGACCCTCCTTACTGATCTCCCTCCTGGCATTTAACCCTGCAATTGTGACAGGTGCTACGCCTGCGGCTACACCTTTTCTCTCAGCACCAGGGCCCCAAACAGTCCTTACAAGTGAGGTGGCACTTCACTTGTGAGTCTGCTGGGGTCATCTGTCGTATACGATGCTCCTGGTGTGACTCCCTCTACATCGATGAGACCCAATGCAGATTGGGTGACTGCTTGGTTGAACACCTCCGTCCTGCTTGCCGTAAAGGCAGATCACCCGATGGCTACCTATTTCAGTTCAGCTTCCCATTCCCATTCTGACATGTCTCTCCATGGCCACCTCTACTGCAACGGTGGAGGGGTGACAGCTTCTGGGTATCCTACCAACCTGATGGCATGAACATTGATTTCTCTAACTGGAGGTAATTTCTCCTGCATCCCTCCTTTTTTCCATTCCCCATTCTGGTTCCCCTCTCCCTCCCTTCTCTTTTCACTTGCTCATCACCTCCCTCTGGTCTCTCTTCCATGGTCCACTGTCCTCTCCTATTAGATTTGTTCTCCATTTCTCTCTAGTCCCCTCCATGGATGCTGCCTGACTTGCTGAGTTCCTCCAGCATTTTGTGTTGCTTAGGATTTTCAGCATCTGCAGAATCCCTTGTGTGTATGAAAATGTCTGATACTAGAAGGTATGCATTTAAGGTGAGGGGGAAAAGTTTAATGGAGATGTTTTGGGGTAGGTCTTTGTTTTTACGCAGGGGAGGTAGGTGGAAACAGATCTGATAGCAATTTCAAAGAGGCATTTGACATCTGAATGTGGAACATAGCACACTACAGTGCTTGAATAGATAGTAAATGATGGGACGTGGAGCAGGTGCAGGTCGATTTGCAGATCAAATCAGTATCATACTCGGCACAAGGGCCAGATCCTGTGCTGTAGTGTTTTGTCTTCTAAATTGAGATGGCAGCCATCTAACCCATTGTGACATTCCCAGTCAAGAAAGTGATACCCAGCCTAATCCCACTTTCTTGACCAGTTGAAGGCCCTAGCTGGTTAAGTCCATATCACCATCTGATATAGGAGCAGAATTAGGCCATTTGGCCCATCGAGTCAGCTCCTGCCATCTCATCATGGCTGATCCATTTTCCTCTTAGCTTTAGTCTTCTCCCTTCTCCCCATACCCCTTCATGACCTGACTAATCGAGAACCTATCAACCTCTGCTTTAAATATACCCAATAACTTGGCCACGACAGCCACCTGTGGCAATGAATTCCACAGATTCACCACTCTCTGGCTAAGGAAATTCCTCCTCATATCTCTTCTAAATGGACATTGCTCTGTTCTGAGGCTGTGTCCTCTGGTCTTAGACTCTCCCTCCATAGGAGGCATCGTCTCCACGTCTACTCTATCAAGGCATTTTAACATTCGATAGGTTTCAATGAGATCCTCCCTTGTTCTTCTGAATTTCAGCGAGTACAGGCCCAGAGTCATCAAACGCTCCTCATGACAAGCCTTTCAATTCTGGAATCATTTTGGTGTATCTGCTTTGAACCCTCTCTAATGTCAGCTCATCCACGGATAAGGGGCCCAAACTACTCACAGTACTCCAAGTGAGGCTTCGTCAGTGCCTTATAAAGCCTCAACATTACATCCTTGCTTTTACGTTCTAGTTCTCTTAAAATGATTGCTAACATTGCATTTGCCTTCCTCACCACCGACTCACCCTGCAAGTTGATCTTTAGGGAATCCTGCACAAGACTCACAAGTCCCTTTCCACCTTAGACTTCTGAGTGTCCTCTCCACTTGAGCACGCACGCAAGTATTGTTTTAGTTTGATACGGGTCTCTGCATCCATCGCCCACCTAGCTGTGCCACTTTCACTTTCTTTTCATAATCTTCCTCTCCATCCTTTGTCCTGATGCAGAAGTTTGGCATGAAATGTCAAGTGTTCACCCCCCACTCCCCCTTGTCGTGCTGAGTCTCCAATACTTCAGATTCCAATCTCTGTATTCTCTTGTGTCTCCACTGTTGATTCACTCTTTTCTCACCGCTGAAGTTGTTTCGGGCAGATATCCTTGAAAACTTTCTTCAGCATGTTCTCAATATAATCACATCTTTCCTGTGCTAAGATGACCAAATCTATACCCAATAATCTAACATATTTTAAGAATGGAATGTATCATGTGCATTTCTCATTATTTTAATAATTCATAGTCATACTTTATTGATCCCGAGGGAAATTGGTTTTCGTTACAGTTGCACCATAAATAATTAAATAGTAATAAAATCATAAATAATTAAATAGTAATATGTAAATTATGCCAGGAAATAAGTCCAGGACCAGCCTATTGGCTCAGGGTGTCTGACCCTCCAAGGGAGGAGTTGTAAAGTTTGATGGCCACAGGCAGGAATGACTTCCTATGACGCTCTGTGTTGCATCTCAGTGGAATGAGTCTCTGGCTGAATATACTCCTGTGCCCAACCAGTCCATTATGTAGTGGATGGGAGACATTGTCCAAGATGGCATGCAACTTGGACAGCATCTTCTTTTCAGACACCACCATCAGAGAGTCCAGTTCCATCCCCACAACATCACTGGCCTTACGAATGAGTTTGTTGATTCTGTTGGTGTCTGCTACCCTCAGCCTGCTGCCCCAGCACAACAGCAAACATGATAGCACTGGCCACCACAGACTCATAGAACATCCTCAGCATCGTCCGACAGATGTTAAAGGACCTCAGTCTCCTCAGGAAATAGAGATGGCTCTGACCCTTCTTGTAGACAGCCTCAGTGTTCTTTGACCAGTCCAGTTTATTGTCAGTTTGTATCCCCAGGTATCTGTAATCCTGCACCATGTCCACACTGACCCCCTGGATGGAAACAGGGGTCACCGGTGCCTTAGCCCTCCTCAGGTCTACCACCAGCTCCTTAGTCTTTTTCACATTAAGCTGCAGATAATTCTGCTCACACCATGTGACAAAGTTTCCTACCGTAGCCCTGTACTCAGCCTCATCTCCCTTGCTGATGCATCCAACTATGGCAGAGTCATTCGAAAACTTCTGAAGATAACAAGACTCTGTGCAGTAGTTGAAGTCCGAGGTGTAAATGGTGAAGAGAAAGGGAGGCAAGACAGTCCCCTGTGGAGCTCCAGTGCTTATGTTACTGCCTTTAAAATTAGTAAACAAATTCTAATGGCCCTTCTGTTCCTTCTCAGCACTCAATATTCTCCTAATCACTTACTTAGCTCCTTACCTTGTTGCAACACCTCAACAGCATTACCTCACAGATTCATTACCATAGATGCTGCCTGACCTGCTGAGTTCCTCCAGCATTTTGGGTGTGTTGGTTCATTTTACATCTAGTTAGCCTCCAACCTGATGGTATTGATTTCTCCTTCCCTCTTCTATTCGCTACTCTGGCCTCTTACCTCTTCTCCTCACCTGCCTATCACCTCCCCCTGGTGTCCCTCCTTCCCTTTCTCCCATGGTCCACTCTCCTTTCCTATCAGATTCCTTCTTCCCCAGCCTTTTTTACCTTTACCACCCATCACCTCCCAGCTTCTTGCCTCATCCACCCCCCCCCCACCCATCTGGCTTCACCTATCACCATCCACCTTCTAGCTTGTCCTCTTTCCCCTCCCCGCATGTTTTTATTCTGGTATTTTCCCCCTTCCTTTTCAGTCCTGAAGAAAGTTCTTGGCCTGAAACATCAACTGTTTATTCCTCTCCATAGATACTGCCTGGCCTGCTGAGTTCCTTCAGCAAATTGTGTGTTGCTTTAAATTCCATTACCTATTTTTCTGACAGACCAGCCAAGTCATAAGGTCATGCACTGAACAGGCCTTTGGCGCACCATGTCTCATTATTACTCATCTATACGCATCTCATTTACCAGCACCGTATATTTAGGCTGTCTCAATAGTGCAATGCTGTGATAGCGTGGGGCATTGGAGTTCGGTGTTCAATTCTGGTATCCTCTGTAAGAAGTTTGTACGTCCTTCCCGTGAGTGCGTGGGTTTGCTCCGCCTGCTCCAGTTTCCTCCCACAGTTCAAAGATGTGGGGGCTAGTAGGGTGATTGGTCATTGTAAATTGCCCTAGGGTTAAATAGGTGGGTTGCTGGCCAGTGTGGCTCATTGATCCAGAAAGGCCTGTTGTACCTTATCTCTAAATAAATAAGATATCCCATATCCTTCTAGGCCATGCCTTGTCCAGATGGCATAGCTGTGGTGATACAAACAGAAGATTCCAGGCCATGGCTTGTCCAGATGTTATAGCTGTGGTGATACAGACACAAGATTCTGCAGATGTTGATCAACACACACAAAAGGTTAGACGATCTCAGCACAAGTCATAACATCTATGGTGGACGTTTCAGACTGTAATCCCTCTTATGGGCTTGTGAGTGCTGGTACAGCTGGTTGTGCTGTACGTAGACTTGAAGTGCCAGAGATCCACCCGGGGGTGGGTAATGGTTAGTGCAGACCGTGTGAGCCACATGGTCTCTTTCCATGCTGCATCTTTCTATGATAAAATTCAATTACAAAAACTAAGGCCCTCTCACTGAAACCTGTGGAACTGCACTCACAATACCCTTTATTTTCATCCAGCACCTATTTTAGATCTAATCTGCAATTCTCCCTTGGATCCTGTGAAGATATACTTTGTTCAATGACTTGCTTTACTTCAAGCAATACTGCATCCATGCAAGAGGACAGGACAGGACAGGGATGACTTGGTTTAACCTGACAGTAGATTAGGACTCACCCAGTACTGATTTAAGCTTGAATCCGTATTAACTATTCAAGTGTCAAGTGAGGCTGAATTCAAGGTTTTTTAAGTTAGTAGCTGTAGCATATAGGACAGTGTTTTGCATCCATAACTCATTTCCCCCAACCAGTTGCTTGTGTCTGGAAGTGAAAGGGGCTGTCTGTGAAATCGCACAAAATGCTAGAGGAACTCAGCTGGTATGGATGGGGACAAGACAGTTGACGCTTCAGGCCGAGACCCTTCATCAGGACTCAGGAGCTGTGAGGAAGGGTCTCAGTCCTAAATGTCAACTGCATTTTCCCCTCCAGCAGAGAGTGTGAGTGTGTGTGTGTGTCTCTATCTGTCTCAAGATTACCAGCAACTGCACAATCTTCGTCTATGAATTCACTTATTTTCCACTTCCAAGTCCTTGCGCTCTAATCCTTGACCCTCAAATCATCAGTCCACTTCTGTTTTCTCAGACCCCTGCCTCTGTCTTTGATATGGTAATCACTATTAAAAACTATTGATGTGTCTCAAGATGGCTGCTCCACCTTTCATGATCCTAGTCTCTACCCTGTAAGTCTAAGGTAGTGTATGTGTTTAGATCTGGGAGGCCCTGTGCAGTACTCTGCATGCTGCTCTGCTGTGAAAGCCTCCCACCTGTCAGAAACAGGAAGATGTTGTGTTTTCAAACCAACACATTCAAAGGAAAAATTGGGAGTCCGAAATGTGGTGTAACTTTGCGTTTACTTTAAGTGAGGTGTGCACGTATCATGTGTTAGCATGATGATGTATGCAATTCACGTATTTATACATATTACCTGCACTGAATTATTTAAATGAACATGAATGCTTAATCAACCTGTGTATATATACAAGATATGTCAAATATTTCCAATGTAGGTTTTAGCGGAGTGGAAGGAATGATGATGTGATGGGAAAGTTATTTTTAATACACAAAGTGGTTGATAGCTGAAACAAAGTGAATCAAATGGGATATCTTAGTTTAAGAGAGTTTTGAACGGGACTGACACTCATCTGATGCGGACAAATAGGATCAGTGTAGGTGAACAAGAGTCAGCAAGTCCATGGTGGCCGAAGGCCTTTCTATACTCTAGGCCTCTGGACTGCAAAGATGATGATTGGCTTTTAATTTCATTTTTTAATCTCTCATTTTCAGTTTTGGTGTGAGGAGCAATTGGATTTCTTGTTGCTCTGATTAAGGCCATCTGTCCTGCTGTGTTCTTCCACTGAGCCAGACTTCTAATGCTGCCCTGAAAGCTTGTCTGTCACTAGTTACTCACTGGTCTGCCATTGTGCTCAATCTGCATTCATACTGTCGATTCCCTTTCCCTATTTCCATTATACTACGGACTAGCCAACTTCACTCTCTGCCATAAACTGTTTCCATTAGAGTTTTGACCTCACAGGAAATAAAAAGATTGAGCAGGAAATTTTAGAGCTAACATAATGCGATTATATACTACCTTGTTTTCATTTGTAGAATTTCTGCCAACTGCTTACTGTAGTTATGGGCCTGATCTGCAAAACACAAGATTCTGGTATTTATTGTCCATCCATAATTTCCCCTCAACTGAATTGGGAGTCAACAATTTTGGAAGTGTATGTAGCTCAGTCTAGGTAAAGGATGACATATTTTCTGGAGGAGAAGCACCTCATTTTCTGTCTTGGTAGCCTCCACCAGAACATCTCTAATTTCCAATAATTTTCCCCTTCCCCCTTCCTTCTTCCCTCTTCTTTTCCCCTTCCCTCTTTCTCTTCTTTTCCCCTTCCCTTTTCCCTCATCTTTTCCCCTTCCCCTTCTCTCTTCTCTTCCCCTTACCCCTCCCCTCTTCTTTTCCCCTTCCCGCTCCCCTCTTCTTTTCCCCTCCCCCTCCCCTCTTCTTTCCCCCTCTTCTTTCCCCCTCTTCTTTCCCCCTCTTCTTTCCCCCTCTTCTTTCCCCCTCTTCTTTCCCCCTCTTCTTTCCCCCTCTTCTTTCCCCCTCTTCTTTCCCCCTCTTCTTCCCCCTCCCTTCCCTCTCCCTTCCCCTTCCCCCCTCCCACTCCCCCTCCCCTTCCCTCTCCCCTCTTCTTTTCCCCTTCCCCTCCCCTCTTTCCCCTCCCCTCCCCTCTTTCCCCTCCCCTCCCCTCTTCTTCTCCCCTCCCCTCTTGTTCCTCCTCCCCTCTTCTTTCCCCCTCCCTTCCTCCTTCCTCCTTCCCCTTCCTCCTTCCCCTTCCCCTTCCCCTTCCCCTTCCCCTTCCCCTCCCCCTTCCCCTCCCCCTTCCCCTCCCCCTTCCCCTCCCCCTTCCCCTCCCCCTTCCCCTCCCCCTTCCCCTCCCCCTTCCCCCCCTTTCCCCCCTTTCCCCCCTTTCCCCCCTTTCCCCTCTCTCCCCCTCTCTCCCCCCCATCACTGCCCCTGTTGCTCATCTTCTTTCCCTTTCTCCCATGGTCAACTCTCCTTTCCTATCAGATTCCTCTTTTTTCAGCTTGTACTCCTGTTGACCCCCTCCCCTCCCCCACACCTTATTCTGGCTTCTTTCACCTTCCTTTCTAGTCCTGAGGAAGAGTCTTGGCCTGAAACTTCGAATGTTGGTTCATTTCCATAGATGTTGCCTGACCTGATTGAGTTCCTCCAGCATTTTGTGTTTGTTGGTCTTGATATACAGCATCTGCAGAATCTCATGTGTTTAAGATTTTCTTTGCTGTTTGACATAGCGGAACATGGTGCGTTTTATGACAGTCCGGCAGTTACGTGGTTACCAGTATCTGAAACTATCTTTTCATTTTAAAAAGTCCAAATTAATTAATTACTTGAATCTAAATTCCCCAGATACTGCGGTGGAATTCAACTTTGTTTCTGAATCAATTGTAGAATTCTACTCCAGCAGCAAAAGTGTTGTACCTAATTTCAGAAGCAGAATGTTCCCAGTAGTTAAGAAACTATTTACTGTTGGTTTCTGGTCAAAAGGTGTCCTGAGCAGCAGAATAATTTCTTACTTGCCAATCAGTGGGCTGCCTACATCTCAACAGCCCGCTCACTGCCAAAGCTAAACCATCATTCTAGAATCTCTCATATTGCAAATGGCAATGAAGATTGTGGGTTCTTATAAATATTTGCCCAAAACTGCAGTGGAAAAGGCAGAGGTAATATTGGCCAACAATTAAGTGAAAGCAGAAGCTGGCTTGAATATATCTTAAAGTATTTTCAAAGTGTTCTGAATTCCTCACAGATGACTGAAAAGGAAGTTCTACTGATGTTCAAAGTTCAAGGTACATTTATTATCAAAATATGTATACGTTATACAACCTTGAGATTTTATCTCCTTACAGGCAGCCACAAAACAAAGAACCCCAATAGAACCCATTGAAAACAAAAGAAGACCGTGCAAAGGGAGAGAAAAACAAATCGTGCATACAATAAAAGCAAGCAGACAGCATTCAGGACTGAAGTTGACAATGCCAGGCATCACTGCAGCCCATCTGGAAGCCCACTAGTTGCAGGCCATAGCCTCAGCCATAGCTAGGAGCAAAGCCCGCAGGGCAGCGAGCCAAACCAGCCCGTTTATCAACTCCAAACCCGCCAATTTCAATCTGGCCTGCCACTTAAATCATCCAAACCTTGGGTTATTCCTTGCTCTCTGCCACTTTGATGCGAGCAGAGTGATTCCATCACTGTTTCCTTTTTTACGGTCCTGCATGAGACCACTTGCCAACATAAAAACTGGCCTAACTGGTAAATGAAATAGTTGACACACTAGATACCTTAACAGTTGACCCCGTGGACATATCAGGAACGTTGACAGAACGTCAGAAATAGAAGCGGGAGTAGGCAAGCTGACACGTCGAGTCTGCTGCACCATTCAGTGAAAGCAGCTCCACCTACCTCCCTTTTCCCCTATAATCCTTAATACCCCAGTTACGCAAAGATCCATCTAACTGTGCCTTAAATATATTTAATGAGGTAGCCACCATTTAAACAATAATCTAATCTGTTGTGGATGATCTCACATTTGTCAATGTTGTACTATCTATATCACTTAACCTAGCTATATCTCTGCTACTTCTCTGCAATTGCTGTACAATTTGCTTTTCCACTTAATTTAGCGTTATCAGCTAACTTAATTATGCTTTAGTTTTATTTACTTAACAAGATACGGTGTGGAATAGACCCCTTTGGGGCTTTGAACTGCACTGCCCTGCAATCCCCCGATTTAATCCGAGCCTACTGACAGGACAATTTACAATGACCAATTAACTTACCAACCAGTACACCTTTGAACTGTGGGAGGAAACCAGAGCACCCGGAGGAAACGCACGTGGTTATGTGGAGAATGTACAAACTTCTTACAGGCAGCGGCGGGAATTGAACTCAGATTGCTTGACTGTAAAGTGATATGCTAACCATTACACTACCATGTACACTCTGTCCTCTCTTACAAATGTATGTTGTGAACAGTTGTGGGCCCAGCACCGACCCCTGTGGCACTCTGCTTACCACTGATTGCCGACCAGAGAGACACCCATTTATCCCAACTCACTGCCTTTAATTGATTAGTCAATCCTCTAACCATGCTAATACATTATCCTCAACTTACCTTGTGCATCCTTATGGATAAGTCTTTTATGCGGTACCTTATCAAAAGCTGCTGGAAATCCAACTATACAACAGCTATTGAAGGATGTCACCAACATCCTGGGGTACTGACGAAAATGAGGGAGCGGGTTCATGTGGGCACTCCCATAAACTTCCAAATCTTTAGAATCAAAAATGGATCTAGATGACTGGAGAGTGGCAAGTGTTGTTCAACAAGCCCGGCAACCCCTGTGCAAACAGTTTAATCTTGGTTATGGGAAATTTATAGAAACATCGGATCAGAGCAGGATTAAGGAAAACACTGGGGAATTGATATGGATAATATAGTGGATATGCAGGGATTTCCAGAAGACTTTTGATAAAGGAGCCATGTAAAAGGCTTATCAGCAAGGAGGAGGCACATGACATAAAATGGGACTTTGACAAGGAAATAAAGCAGTAAACATGGTGAATAGACACATGAAGGGTTTCGGTCTGAAATGTCGACTGTTTGCTCTTTTCCATAGATGCTGCCTGGCCCGCTAAGTTCCTCCAGCACTTTGTGTGTTTTGCTTTGGATTTCCAGCAGCTGCAGATTTTCTCTTGTTTGCCACGGTGAATAGTTGCTTGCCTGGCTGCAGTAAAATGTATCATAGTGTTCTGCAGGGACCAGTGTCAGGCTGTTAGTTTTGTTAACGTATTAGAATTATGAGTGCAAGCTGCAATTTCTAAACATACACCAAACTTGTCAGAATTTTAAATTACAAAGAAGATGGTGACAGATTACACGAGGAAGTAAACAAGCTGCAGCAGATAAAGTTTTTAAAGCAGAGAACTGTGATGGCACAGATTGGGTGAATGCACCCGGTCCTTCCTCCCCAGGTCAGTGAATCTAGAACTCAAGGGAGGGTTAAGTTGAGAGGGGAAAGATTAATAGGAACTTGAAAGGTAATTTTTCTCTCGAGAAGGAGCAACTTTTTTCCCCACTGCCATCAGATTTCTGAATAGACATTGAACTCATAAACACTAACACTCTACTAGTACTTTTTGACTAATACTTAATTTAACTATGATATATTTACTGTAATTCGCAGTTTTTATGTGTTGCAATGTGCTATTGCTGCATAACAACACATTTCGCAATATACACTGGCAATATTAAACCTGATTCTCATTTTGATTCTGATTGAGTTGCCAGAGGAAATGGTTGAGGTAGGTACAATAACAACTTTGAAAAAAACTTTTAAAGGACAGTTGAACAGGTCCGTGGATAGGAAAGGTTTCAAAAGTTATTGGCTGCACATGGTCAAATACTAGTTTGGATGGCATTGACCGTCAGGGCTGAAGGGTCTATGTCTATGCTGTACATCAGAGTGTCAGAGTTGTACAGCATGAACTAAAGGCCTCTCAGCCCATTCTTCCACAACAGCCAAGGTTTCTTCTTGAGTTCATCCCAATTGCCTGCATTTGGTCCTTTATCATTCTGAATCTTTCCATGAACCTCTCTAAATGTCTATTATACTTTGTAAATGTACCACCTCTGCCACTTCCTCTGGCAGCTCTTTCCATGTACATAACTACCATTGTGAAAAGCTTGTCTCTCAGGTCATTTTAAATTGTTTCCTTCTCTCCTTTAAACCATTGCTTTTAGATTTCCTTGCCCTGGGGAGAAAAAAAGAGTTGTGATCATCTTCACTGTCTGTGCCCCTCAAAATGTTATAACCTCTTCAAGGTCACCTCTCAGCTTTTATTACTCCAAGAAAAACCGTACCAGCCTGTTTGGGTTCTCCTTGTAACTCAGAGCCTCCAGTTCAGGCAACGTTCCTGTAAATCATTTCTGTCTAGTTCCAATAACGTTCTTGAGAATTTCTTCTGCACCCTCTCTAGCTTAATCACGTAGTGTGGTGACCAGAAGTGCACAGAGTACTCTAAGTGCTGCCTAACAAACAATTCCAACAACTGAAACATGACCTGAGAATTGGGATGGTTAAGATCTCAGACCCTGTACCACCATGACATCTTAAAAACAATTATTTTTCAACCATGCTGTTACATGACAGACCAAAAGGAAAGAAAGGTGAGAGTTTGCAAAGTGCTCTTGTACCATGTAATTTGTATGAAAATCACCGAATCTGAATATATTTGAGAAAGTATCAATAAATGTTTGGCTGTTAAGGGAACTGAGGGATGATCTTGGTGACTGGTGGCACAGTTACAATGGGCTGAATGGTCTTCTGTCTGCTAATATTCTTGTGACATATTCAATTAATGATTAGCATTGGCAATGGCAGAAATTTTGACCAGAGTAAGTAACATGGAAGATCTTTTCACAGCATCTAGAAGTATGTATTTTAAAATGTCGTTTAATTTTTAGGCATGTGCACATCGTTGGAAGAACGTCCACTATGAGAACGATCACATCCTGCCCCACGGTGCCTGCTACATCATTCCACCTAATTTATCCTCAAAAACTAAAGAGTTGCTCCCCTGCTACCAAGGTAAGGCACTGCTGTACTGTTGGTCAAATGTAAACAAACTAATCTGGGATATCGCAATCAAGAACTGTGTAGCAAAGACAGCTGGATTTAGACCCTGGTGGCAAAATGGTGACTGTGCGTGTTTCACAGGATAATCTAGATCACAACTGCATTTAATTGATTGGCCTGGGGACTGCAAGTTCTGCATGCCAGTGTTTGCATGGACCAGGTTCAGATTTATTGAGCGAACCCATATTTTTCTACATGTACGTGTTGCAATCTTAAAAAGTGAACTGTGCTGCATTGAAAATGCCGCGTAAGGTTATACAAAATATGGACAGGAGTTGTCCATTCAGTCACTCAATCCACCTTTAGTTTTAAACATGATTATGGCTGATCTGATTGCCACTGCATTGCAGTTTACCTTTCACCCCATGCTTATTTATGCCTCTGGCCTGTATCTTAAAAATATACAGGTCTGCTTGTAACTGGTGAATAGACTGCCAAAAACTTGCAACTCCCAGTGTAAAAAAAAATTACACGTCTGTCTTAAATAGGCAACCTTTGTTTTCAATAACCTTAGTTCAAAGGGAAACCTTGCCAAGCAACTTAGAATCATGGAGTCATAGAACAGTGCAGCACACAAACAGGCCCTTCTGCTCATCTACTCCATGCTAACACCCTTCGACCCCTTAGAGTTCTGCATAGCTACGTTCCAATGAGACAGGGAAAGGATGGTAGGGTACAGGATCCGTGGTGTACAAAGGCTGTTGTAAATCTAGTCAAGAAGAAAAGAAGAGCTTATGAAAGGATTAAAATCTAGGTCATGATATGAATCTAGAAGATTATAAGGCTAGCAGGAAGGAGTTTAAGTATTAAATTAGGAGATCCTTGGCAAGCAGGATTAAGGAAAACCCCAAGGCATTCTACAAATATGTGAAGGGCAAGAGGATAAGACATGAAAGAATACGACCAATCAGTTATGACAGTGGAAAAGTGCGTATGGAACCGGAGGAGATAGCAGAGGTACTTAATGAGTACTTTGCTTCGGTATTCACTACAGAAAATATCTTGGCAATTGTAGGGATGACTTACAGTGGACTGAAAAGCTTGAGCACGTAGATATTAAGAAAGAGAATCTGGAGTTTTTGGAAAGCATCAGTTGGATAAGTCTCTGGGACTGGAGGAGACGTACTTCAGGCTACTGTGGGAGGCGGAGGAGGGGATTGCCAAGCCTCTGGCAATGATCTTTGTATCATCAATGGCGATGAGAGAGATTCCAGAGGATTGAAGGGCTGTGGATGTTGTTCCCTTAAAGGGAGTAGAGATGGCCCAGGAAATTATAGATCAATGAGTCTTACTTTAGTGGTTGGTAAGTTGATGGAGAAGATCCTAAGAGACAGGATTTATGACAGGCGTAATTAGGAATAGTCAGCATGGCAGGTTGTGCCTTGCGAGCCTGACTGAATTTTTTGAGGATGTGACTAAACACATTGATGAAGGTAGAGCAGTAGATGTAGTGTATATGGATTTCAGCAGGACATTTGATAAGGTACCCCATACAAGGCTTATTAAGAAAGTAAGGAAACATGGGATCCAAGGGAACATTGCTTTGTGGATCCAGAATTGGCTTGTCCACAGAAGGTAAAGAGTGGTTGTAGACAGGACATATTCTGCATGGAGGTCAGCGACCAGTGGTGTGCCTAGGGTTGCCAACTGTCCCGTATTAGCCGGGACATCCTGTATATTGGGCTAAATTTGTTTGTCCCATATGGGACCGCCCTTGTCCCATATTTTCCACGCTAAGGTAGAGCATTCCTATGAAACCGTTCGTAAGCCGAAATGACACAAAGTGAAGAAGCAATTACCATTAATTTATGTGGGAAAAATTTTTGAGCATTCCCAGACCCAAAAAATAACCTACCAAGTCATACTGAATAACACATAAAACCTAAAATAACACTAACATATAGTAAAAGCAGGAATGATATGAGAAATACACAGCCTGTATAAGGTAAAAATAATGTATGTACAGTGGCTCTCCAGACCTGGTAACATACTTTTAAATTTTCTCTGTATTCTTTCAACCTTATTTACATCTTTCCTATAGGTAGGCGACCAAAACTGCACAATACCCCAAATTAGGCCACACCAATGTCTTGTACAACTTCAACCTGGCATATCATCTCCTGTATTCAATTATTTGACTAATGAAGGCCAATGTGCCAAAAACTTTCTATATGACCTTATTTACCTGAGTCACCATTTTCAATGAATTATGGACCTGTATTCCTGGAACCCTTTATTCTACTGCACTGTCTAATACCCTACCATTCACAGTGTAAGACCTACTGTGGTTGGTCCTACTGAAGTACAAAACCTTGCACTTGTCTGCATAAATTCCATCTGCTGTCTTTCAGACCACTTTCGAGATGGTCCAGATCCCTCTGCAAGGCATGATAGCCTTCCTCGCTGCCCACTACACCCCGAGACCCGGTGTCTTCAGCAAATTTGCTGATCCAGTTAACCACATTATCATCCAGATCTTTGATATAGATGACAAACAACAACAGAGCCAGCATCAGGCCCTGTAGCACTCCACTAGTCACAGGCCTTCAGTCAGAGATGCAACCATCTACTGCCACTCTCTGGCTTCTCCCTCAAAGCCAATGTCTAATCCAATTTACTACCTCATCCTGAATGCCGAGCAACTGAGCCTCCTTGACCAATCTCTCATGTGGAATACATTCATTTAAGTCCTCTTTCATTCATCTAGATTCACCAGGTATAAAACTAGACTGTCCAACTTTTCCTCAGAGGACAATCTTCCCATTTTAGTATCATCTTGCATGCCTGCTCTGTAGGTTTTCCAATGCATCGATGTAACAGAGATCATGGACATAATATGTACTGTATTTAGAGCTTCCATGGAAGATAATTTTTGTTCTGCAAGATATTAGGCTGTTTTTTGCAGTGTGCCATGTAGGAACTACATTGAATGTTACAGAGTTATAGCAGGGAATTGGACCCTTCAGCTAAACTCATCCATGTCAACCAAGGTGCCTTCCTGGAGCCAGTTCCATTTGCTTGTCTTTGACCATGTACCCTCAAAGCTGCATGAACCTCCATGAACATATTTTTAACGTTGTAATTGTATGTGTCTATACCACTTTGTCTGGCAGCTTGTCATATGGAGCCACTACCCTCAGTGTGGAAAAACTTGCTGTCAAATTTTCTTGAAATCTTTCCCCTCTCACCTTAAAACTGTGCCCTCCAGTTTTAGGCTCCCCACTCTGGGTAAAAGACTGTGACAATCCATCTAATCAATGCCTTGCCTGATTTTATAAACCTGTGTCACATCACAACTCACCATCTTCTCACAGGTGAAAAATAGTCCCAACCTCTCCAGTCTTCTGTACTTCAAGCCATCCAGTCCCAGTAATATTCTTGAGACCCTCTTCTGCATCTTCTCTACCTTAACCACATTCTTCCTATCATGTGGTGACCGGATTTCAGCTGTGGTGTCTCAAATGCCTGTACAGTTGTAAAATTTCTCAGATCTCTGCTCCATCCAATGAGGGTAAGCATATTAAACATGATCTTCACCACCGTGTCTGCCTGTGTTGACAGTTTCAGGGAGCTATGTCATTGTGCTCCAGAGTGCCCTGATATTCACGGTGACCTAGTTTTAACCTCCTCAAAAAGTAACTCTTGTCTGAGTTGAATTCCACAAGCGCTTCCACTCTCTAAGGTAAGGTTAATACTGCCCTATTGCTAGGAAGGCTTCAAATGTAGTGCTTCAAAAGAATTCTCTTGACTTCGGTAAAATTTCTGGCCCTTAGCCTCTTGCACTAAAGTCAAAGTTAGGAAACTTGAAATACCCCTCCACTCTAACCATATTGTTTTTAGTCCATTGTGTGGTGTGCTTACAATTCCTTTCTTTTCCTCCCATTGACTGTTGGTGGCCTATAATGTAACCCCAGCAAGATGATTGTCTCTCTTACACCTAACATCTACCCACTTGGCCTCTTTGGACAATTCTTCCGGAATATCCCCTTGACACATTGCTCCCTAATCTGCTGTGAGACTCCCTGTCCTCTTTTGCTTCTTCCTCTGCCATATCAGAAACCACTGCTCCTCAGATGGTTAAGCTATCAGCCCTGCCCTTCAACTACATTTTTGTTGTCTCAAGAATAATCATACTTCCAAGAGGTGATCCGTGTTCTGAGCGGGTCTGACTTCCCTGTGAGTGTCCCTCCATTAAAGTAAATGTCAATGAACCTGACAGTCCTCACATGGTCCCTAATCGGCCTCTGTCTGCTCTGCCCACTGAACCTCATTGACTTATCCTCTACATGAGAGTTTGTCTCTCCCCCTACTGCCCAGTTACATGCCTCCACTCTATTGCCAGATTAGTTTAAACTTAAACCCTCTCCCTCCTCAACCTCAAGTGGATCGACCAAACATGCTTGCAAGTATTGTGACCCCCAGCCTGTTTAGATGCAACCTATCTTTATTTCAGTCTCACCTGTTCTGGATGAAATTTAAATGATCCAAGTACTTAAGCCCTCCCTCTTTAGCGATACTGTGTATTCATCTGCTCTATCACTAGCATGTGGCATAGGGAATAATTCCAAGACTCGGATTAGAGATCCTACTTTCTGCCTAACTCCCTATGTTTACAATGAGATTGAAATATCCATCCCTCCCTCCTGGCCCAAAGATCCTGCCCCACCCAATTACAGCCAATTAACTTACTAATTCACATGTCTTTGGAATCAGAATCAGTTTTAATATATATACTAAAAAAAAGTTGTGAAATAGTGTTTGTGGGTTTAATGTCCATTCAGAAATCTGATGGCAGAGGGGAAAAAGCTGTCCCTGAATCATTGAGTGTGTGCTTTCAGGCTTCTGTATCTCCTTCCTGATGGTAACGATGAGAAGAGGTCATGTCCTGGGCGATGGGGATCCGTAACGATGGATGCCGCCTTTTTGAGACATAAGCTCCTTGCAGCATACTCCGATTCTGTGCAGTAGTGCACCCCACCTCGCACCATACTAGGTGTTGATGCAGCCTTTTAGTATACTCTCCATGGTACATCTGTAGAAATGTGGAATATGGGAGGTAACTAGAGCACACCAAGGAAACCCACGTGATCACAGGTAGAAGCTCCTTACAGACAGACCCGGGTTGCTGTAATGTTGCACTAACCATGACACTACTGAGCCGTCCATATTGCTGGGAGTAACATGCAGTAATCTAGAATAGCTACTAGCCTGTCGCGACCAGAGTCCCATGTGTACTAAGTTATGGGAGTTTTGCTATAGTTTGGTGTTGTTTTACTATTAAAAACACAAGGTCAAAGTAAAAATCAGAAGTGTTATTTCAGGGTACTGCTGGAAAAGGGAAAGTAAGCAATGTAGTAATTAAATTCAGAGGGATTATAACCTAATGCTCCTTAGACTCTCAAACAAGAGAGAATCTGCAGATGCTGAAAATCCGAGCAACACATACAAAATACTGGAAGGACTCAGCAGGCCAGGCAGCATCTGTGGAAAAAAGCACAGTCGAAGTTTTCGGCTGAGATCCTTCATCAGGACTGGAGAAAAAAGTAGAGGAGTAGATTTAAAAGGTGGGGGGGAGGGGAGAGAGAAACGCCAGGCAATAGGTGAAACCTGAAGGGGGTTGAACTAAAGAGCTGAGAAGTTGATTAGTGAAAGAAATAGAAGACTGTGGAAGAAATAAACGGGGGCAAGGAGCACCAGAGGGAGGCAATGGGCAGGCAAAGAGATAAGGTGTGAGAGGGACAAGGGGATGGGAAATGGAGGAGGAGAGGAGTGGCGGATATTACTGGAAGTTTGAGAAATCGATGTTCATGCATCAGGTTGGAGGCTACCCAAACAGAATATAAGGTGTTGTTCCTCCATCTAAGTGTGGACATGTGGGAAGTGAAATTAAAATAGGTGGCCACAGGGAGATCCTGCTTTTTTTGGCTGATGAATGTAGGTGCTCGGTGAAGCTGTTTCCCAATGTATTTCGATTCTCACCGATATACAGGAGGCCACACCGGGAGCACCAGATATGGTATATGACCCTAACAGATTCACAGGGGAAGTGGTGCCTCACCTGGAAGGACTATGTAGGGCCCTGAATGGCAGTGAGGGAGGAGGTGTAGGGGCAAGTACAGCACTTCTTCCATTTACAAGGATAAGTGCCAGGAGAGAGATCAGTGGGGAGGGACGAATGGACAAGGGAGTTCCCTGCAGAAAACAAAGCGGGTGGGGAAGGAAAAATGTGTGCTTGGTGGTGGGATCCCATTGGAGGTGGTGAAAGTTTCAGGGAATTATGTGCTGGACACAGGCTGGTGGGATGATAAGTGAGGACAAGAGGAACCCTATCCCTGGTAGGGTGGTGGGAGGATGGAGTGAGAGCAGATGTGCGTGGAATGGAAGATTCCATTGATGGTGGAAGAAGGGAAGCCCTTTTCTTGAAAAAAGAGGACATCATCTTCGTTCTAGAATGAAAAGCCTCATCCTAAGAGCAGATGTGGTGGAGGTGGAGGAATTGACAAAAGGGGATGGCGTTTTTACAAGTAGCAGAGTGGAATGAGGTAGAGTCCAGGTTGCTGTGAGAGTCCATCGGTTTATAATAGACATTGGTGGATAAGCTGTCTCCAGAGATGGAGACAGAGAGAGATTGAGAAAGGGGAGGGAGGTGTCGCAAATGGACCAAGTAAATTTGAGGCAGGGTGGAAGCTGGAGGCAAGGTGGATGAAGTCGATGAGTTCAGCATGGATGCAGGAAACAGCACCCGTGCAGTTGTCGATGTAGCGTAGGAGAATGTGTGACTGTCACCAGAGTGGACTGTTCCACGTAGCCAACAAACAGGCAGGCATAGCTGGGACTCATGTGAGTGCCCATGGCTACTCCTTTTGTTTGAAGGAAGTGGGAGACGCCAAAGGAGAAATTATTTAGTGTGAGGACAGTTCTGCTAGGTGGAGGAGAGTGGTGCTGGAGGGGAACTGGTTAGGTCTAGTGTCCAGAAAAAAATGGAGAACCTTGAAGCCTTCCTGGTGGGGGATGGAGATTATCGCGACTGGACATCCATAGTAAAAATAAGATATGGGGGCTAGGTAACCTGAAATCATTGAAAGATCCAGAGTGTGTGAGGTGTCACAAAGGGATCAGGAAGAGACTGAACTCGGGATAAAACAGAGTTGAGGTATGTTGATATGAGTTCAGTGGGGCAGGAACAAGGTGAAACAATGGGTCTACCTGGACAAGCGGGTTTGTGGATCTTGGGTAGGAGATAGAAATGAGAGGTGCAGGGTGCAGGAACTGTGAGGTTGGTGGCGATGGATGGGAGATCCCCAGAGTCATTAAGGTTGGTGATGGTGTAGGAGACAGTGGCCTGGTGTTCCTTAGTGAGGTCCTGTTTGAGGGGTAAGTAAGAGGAGGTGTCTGAGGGTTGGTGCTGGGCCTCAGCAAGGTAGAGGTCAGTACACCAGACCACTACAGCACCTCCGTTATCCGTGGGTTTGATGGTGAGGTTAGGATTGGTGCAGAGTGAGTGGAGAGGCGAGCGTTTGGAAGGAGTGAGGTTGGAATAGAGGAGAGGAGTTTTGAAGTCTAGACATCTCCCATCCCCTTTTCCCTCTCTCACCTTATCTCCTTGCCCACCCATTGCCTCCCTCTGGTACTACTTCCCCCCTTTTCTTTCTCCCATGGCCTTCTGTCTCTTTTACCAATCAACTTCCCAGCTCTTTACTTCATCCCTCCCCCTCCAGGTTTCACCTATCTCCTTGCATTTCTCTCAATCCTCCCCCCACCTTTTAAATGTATTCCTCAACTTTTTTCCCCAGTCCTGCCAGAAGGTTTCAGCCCAAAATGTCAATGGTACACATTTCTATAGATGCTGCCTGGCCTGCTGAGTTTCTGCAGCATTTTGTGTGTGCTGCTCCTTAGACTCTTAAGTTTGGGTAAAAATCAATAAATTGAAATTCTGTCCATTTAAAATTGGGCAAATGTAGTGAAAGGGCAGCAAATAAGTGCAGTTGTTCATTTAGCTGTCGATGCCTCTACTTGCCAAAGCACTTGAACAATGAGTCCACTTACAGAAGAATCACAAAAATACTTGAAAGATAAGGAACAGCAAAAAATGATCAAATGAATTATAAGGAGTTTAATAAAAGGGTGGGGAACAAGATGACGTGTTAGCGTAGTGCTTAGCACAATGCTTTACAGTACCAGTGACCCGGGTTCAATTCCTGCTGCTGCTTGTAAGCAGTTTGAACGTTCTCTTTGTGACTGCATGATTTTCCTCCGGGTGCTCCAGTTTCCTCCCACAGTCCAACAGCTCACTGGTTGGGAGGTTAATTGGTCATTGTAAATTGTCCCACGGTTAGTCTAGGGTTAAATCGGGGGCTGCTGGGCAAAGAGGACCAAAAGGGCCTACTCTGCACTGTATCTCAATAAAAAAATAAATAAGCAAGACTTCCAAGTGATATCAGGATCAATCCAATTTTTTCAAAAACAGAAGGCTGCCTGAAATTTATAATTACGTAATGAGAACTAAGTAAATAGTGGACGTGAATGACTGAGATGGATAAAAAGGGTTTTGAGGGGGACATGGACCAAATGCAGGTAAGTGGGCTTTGAATAGACAGGCATCATGGTGTCTGTGGATGAACTGGGCCATCAAGCTAATCTCTGTCCTTTGTACAGTAATTGTGTGAAATAAATTGTATCAGAACCAGGATTCAATTCCCACCGCTGCCTGAAAGGAGTTTGTACGTTCTCCAAGTGACCATGTAGGTTTCCTCTGGGTGCTCCGGTTTCCTCCCACAGTCCAAAGACATACTGGCTGGTAGGTTAATTGGTCATTGTAGATAGTGCTGTGATCTGGCTAGGGTTAAATTGGGGGGTTGCTGGGCGGCATGGTTGAAGGGCCAAAAGGTCTTGTTCAGTGCTGTATCTCAATAAATAACTGAACAAACAAAATGAGATTGAAATGGCTGTTTCGTCCTGGATTGACCTCTGCACCAGATTCTGGTGTAAGACGCATTGCTTAAAAATGAACTTGCGAAGTCTTCCTCATGGACATCCTGAAAGACCCTCTAAAATATGGGAGGAAGTAGCCTTTGTAAAGGCAACTTGATTATGTTAGAGTAATTCACACGTACTACCTTGCATCCAACTACCTGATGAGTGGAATATCAGAGATGTTGCCTGCTTTGACTAATTATGATACCAGAGTGGTGCCTTTGCTTCTGCTAAGTGTCTCTTCAGTTCTGTAGATAGAGTTTGTTCTGGCCCAGTCACAGAACTCATATGTTGAGCAACCTTAGCAAAACCATCTATACTCATCATTGCAGCTGAACAGCATCCATGCTGAACTAGAATATTCAGCAAAATCCAAGCTGGAGACCCCATTATCAAAATGTACTGCGTTAATTTTGCACATTAGTGGTGGTAACAACACTAACTGATTTTCTTCTGATGCCTCTATAGCTTAATGATTTATCATGTGACTTGTAACGCAAAGTTGCAATGTTATCTCTGAGTGTTAAAACGTAATATAGGTTGAAAAAATGTTTAAGTGTTTATTTACTTGCTTTCTTTCCACCACATAAATTCTTTCTTTTTCAGTCTTTTTTATTGAATTTCAGATTGATAAACATAACAATGATAATGATACATTAATAACGGTTAGCGTATACAAACACAGACGCCGAGGAACATATTTAATTTAAACCTCCCAATCTCTTAATAACTGAACATGAAAAAGATTCGAAAAGGAGTTTATACCCCCTACACTAAAAAAAACAAAACAAAACAGACACTGGGCTGCCATATTTCAGCGGTTGAAATCATTATTTGTCATTAACTCCGCTCCTCTATACACAAACAAGAAGTTATTAAAAAGGATTTGGAAAAGGTCAACTTACATTGTATGAAAATGTTGAATAAATGCCGTCCAAGTTTCTTCAAATTTAACCGAAGGATCAGTGGTACCACACCTAATTTTTTCCAGGTTTAGACATGTTATAGTTTGGGAAAACCATTGAAATGTAGAAGGGAAACCCCTTTCTTTAAAAAAGAAGGACATCTTCCTCCCTTACCACCATTCAGGGCCCCAAACAGTCCTTCCAGGTGAGGCGACACTTCACCTGTGAGTCGGCTGGGGTGATATACTGCATCCAGTGCTCCCAATGTGGCCTTTTATATATTGGCGAGACCCGACACAGACTGGGAGACAGCTTTGCTGAACATCTACGCTCTGTCCGCCAGAGAAAGCAGGATCTCCCAGTGGCCACACATTTTAATTCCACATCCCATTCCCATTCTGACATGTCTATCCACGGCCTCCTCTACTGTAAAGATGAAGCCACACTCAGGTTGGAGGAACAACACCTTATATTCCGTCTGGGTAGCCTCCAACCTGATGGCATGAACATCGACTTCTCTAACTTCCGCTAATGCCCCGCCTTCCCCTCGTACCCCATCTATTACTTACTTTTATACACACATTCTTTCTCTCACTCTCCTTTTTCTCCCTCTGTCCCTCTGACTATACCCCTTGCCCATCCTCTGGGTTCCCCCCTCCCCTTGCCTTTCTTCCCGGACCTCCTGTCCCATGATCCTCTCGTATCCCTTTTGCCAATCACCTGTCCAGCTCCTGGCTCCATCCCTCCCCCCTCCTGTCTTCTTCCTATCATTTTGGATCTCCCCCTCCCCCTCCAACTTTCAAATCTCTTACTCACTCTTCCTTCAGTTAGTCCTGACGAAAGGTCTCGGCCTGAAATGTCGACTGTACCTCTTCCTAGAGATGCTGCCTGGCCTGCTGCATTCACCAGCAACTTTGATGTGTGTTGCTTGAATTTCCAGCATCTGCAGAATTCCTGTTGTGTGGACATCTTCTTCGTCCTGGAATGAAAAGCCTCATCCTGAGAGCAGATGCGGTTGAGACGGAGGAATTGTGAGAAGGGGATGGCATTTTTGCTCTCAAATGCATCTCTCCCATTTCACGCACATCTGCTCTCACCCCATCCTCCTGCCACCCTACTAGGAATAGGGTTCCCCTTGTTCTCACCTACCACTCCACCAGCTTCTGGGTCCAACATATCATTCTCTGTAACTTCCGCCACCTCCAATGGGATCCCACCACTAAGCACATCTTTCTTTCCCTCTCCCCTCTCTGCTTTCCGCAGGGATTGCTCCCTACGTGACTCCCTTGTCCATTTGTCCCCCCCATACCTTCCCACCGATCTCCCTCCCGGCACTTATCCTTGTAAGCAGAACAAGTGCAAGAAAATACTTAAGAAAGAAATCAGGAGGGCTAAAAGAAGACATGAGGTTGCCTTGGCAGTCAAAGTGAAGGATAATCCAAAGAGCTTTTACAAGTATATTAAGAGCAAAAGGATTGTAAGGGATAAAATTGGTCCTCTTGAAAATCAGAGCGGTCGGCTTTGTGCGGAACCAAAGGAAATGGGGGAGATCTTAAATAGGTTTTTTGCGTCTGTATTTACTAAGGAAGCTGGCATGAAATCTATGGAATTGAGGGAATCAAGTAGTGAGACCATGGAAACTGTACAGATATAAAAGGAGGAGGTGCTTGCTGTCTTGAGGAAAATTAAAGTGGATAAATCCCCGGGACCTGACAGAGTGTTCCCTCGGACCTTGAAGGAGACTAGTGTTGAAATTGCGGGGGCCCTGGCAGAAATATTTAAAATGTCTCTGTCTATGGGTGAAGTGCCGGAGGATTGGAGAGTGGCTCATGTTGTTCCGTTGTTTAATAAAGGATCGAAAAGTAATCCAGGAAATTATAGGCCGGTGAGTTTAACGTCAGTAGTAGGTAAGTTATTGGAGGGAGTACTAAGAGACAGAATCTACAAGCATTTGGATAGACAGGGGCTTATTAGGGAGAGTCAACATGGCTTTGTGCGTGGTAGGTCATGTTTGACCAATCTGTTGGAGTTTTTCGAGGAGGTTACCAGGAAAGTGGACGAAGGGAAGGCAGTGGATATTGTCTACATGGACTTCAGTAAGGCCTTTGACAAGGTCCCGCATGGGAGGTTAGTTAGGAAAATTCAGTCGCTAGGTATACACGGAGAGGTGGTAAATTGGATTAGACATTGGCTCGATGGAAGAAGGCAGAGAGTGGTGGTAGAGAATTACTTCTCCGAGTGGAGGCCTGTGACTAGTGGTGTGCCACAGGGATCAGTGCTGGGTCCATTGTTATTTGTCATCTATATCAATGATCTGGATGATAATGTGGTAAATTGCATCAGCAATTTTGCTGATGATACAAAGATTGGAGGTGTAGTAGACAGTGAGGAAAGTTTTCAGAGCCTGCAGAGGGACTTGGACCAGCTGGAAAAATGGGCTGAAAAATGGCAGATGGAGTTTAATACTAACAAGTGTGAGGTATTGCACATTGGAAGGGCAAAGCAATGTAGAACATACAGGGTTAATGGTAAGGCACTGAGGAGTGCAGTGGAACAGAGGGATCTGGGAATACAGATACAAAATTCCCTAAAAGTGGCGTCACAGGTAGATAGGGTCGTAAAGAGAGGTTTTGGTACATTGGCCTTTATTAATCGAAGTATTGAGTATAAGAGCTGGAATGTTATGATGAGGTTGTATAAGGCATTGGTGAGGCCGAACCTGGAGTATTGTGTTCAGTTTTGGTCACCAAATTACAGGAAGGATATAAATAAGGTTGAAAGAGTGCAGAGAAGGTTTACAAGGATGTTGCCGGGACTTGAGAAACTCAGTTACAGAGAAAGGTTGAATAGGTTAGGACTTTATTCCCTGGAGTGTAGAAGAATGAGGGGAGATTTGATAGAGGTATATAAAATTATGATGGGTATAGATAGAGTGAATGCAAGCAGGCTTTTTCCACTGAGGCAAGGGGAGAAAAAAACCAGAGGACATGGGTTAAGGGTGAGGGGGGAAAAGTTTAAAGGGAACATTGGGGGGTGCTTCTTCACACAGAGAGCGGTGGGAGTATGGAATGAGCTTCCAGATGAGGTAGTAAATGCGGGTTCTTGTTTAACATTTAAGAATAAATTGGACAGATACATGGATGAGAGGTTTATGGAGGGATATGGTCCGTGTGCAGGTCAGTGGGACTAGGCAGAAAATGGTTCGGCACAGCCAAGAAGGGCCAAAGGGCCTGTTTCTGTGCTGTAGTTTCTATGGTTCTATGGTTCTAAGTGCTACACATGCCCTTACACTTCCTCCCTCACCACCATTCAAGGTCCCAAACAGTCCTTCCAGGTGAGGCAACACTTCACCTGTGAGTCAGCTGGGGTGATATACTGCGTCCGGTGCTCCTGATGCAGCCTTCTATATATTGGTGAGACCTGGAGCAGACTGGGAGACCATTTCGCTGAACACCTACGCTCTGTCCGGCAGAGAAAGCAGGATCTCCCAGTGGCCACACATTTTAACTCCACGTCCCATTCCCATTCTGATATGTCTGTCCATGGCCGCCTCTATTGTCAAGATGGAGTCACACTCAGGTTGGAGGAACAACACCTTATATTCTGTCTGGGTAGCCTCCAACCTGATGGGATGAACATTGACTTCTCTAAATTCTGTTAATGCCCCAACTCCCCTTCGTACCCCATCCATTATTAATTTATTTTTTATTATTTTTTCTCTCTCTCTCTCTCTCCTTTTTCTCCCTCTGTCCCTCTCACTATACTCCTTGCCCATCTTCTGGGCTTCCCCCCTCCCCCTTTCTTTCTCTCTAGGCCTCCCGTACCATGATCCTGTCATATTCCTTTTGCCAATCAACTTTCCAGCTCTTAGCCCTGTCCCTTCCCCCTCCTGTCTAACATTTCGGATCTCTCCCTCCCCTTCCCACTTTCAGATCTCTTACTATCTCTTCTTTCAGTTAGTCCTGATGAAGGGTCTCGGCCCGAAGCGTTGACTGTACCTCTTCCTAGAGATGCTGCCTGGCCTGCTGCGTTCCACCAGCAATTTTTATATGTGTTGCTTGAAATTCCAGCAACTGCAGATTTCCTCGTGTTTGCGAAATAATATCAAAAATGTCTTTCCAATATTTTTCCAAAAGAGGGCAAGATCAGAACATATGCATCAAGGAAGCTACCTCAAAATTACATCTGTCACAGACAGGATTTATATGACCATAAAAACGAGCTAACTTATATTAGACATGTGGGCCCTATGTACCACCTTTAATTGTATCAAAGCGTTTCTGGCGCACATTGAAGTGTTAACTAGTTGGAGAATTTTCTCCCATTTCTCTATGGGTAAAGATGCCTGAAGTTCTCTTTCCCATTCATTCTTAATTTTATCAGGCATACCTAAATGTATTTTCGTAATTAAATCATAAATAATTGCTATTAAACTATTCTGATAAGGGTTTAAACCTAAAAAACTTTCTGTAATTTCAATTTGATGTGATATCGGAAAAGTAGGTAAAATAACCTCCAAGAAGTTTCTAATCTGTAAATATCTGAAAAAATGTGATCTAGGCAAATTATATTTATTAGACAACTGCTCAAGGGACATGAGACAATTATCCATGAATAAATCACGAAAACATATTATTCCCTTCATTTTCCATAAAAGAAAAGCTTGATCAGTTCTGAGTGGTTGGAAGAAAAAAATTGGATATAATAGGACTTGATAGGATAAATTTATTCAATCCAAAAAATTTACGAAATTGAAACCATATTCGTATTGTATGTTTAATTATTGGATTAATCGTTTGTTTATTCAGTTTAGTAAGTGCAAAGGGAAGCTAAGCCCCTAAAATAGAAGCCAATGAGAACCCCTGTACAGACTCATACTCGAGGTTCATCCATCGTGGACATTGAATTTCATCCAAATCTTGCGTCCAGAATGTTAGGTACCGAATATTAATTGCCCAATAATAGAATCTAAAGTTTGGCAATGTCAAACCGCCATCCTTTTTGATTTCTGTAAATATTTCTTACTTAATCTAGGATTTTTTTCTGCCATATATATGAAAAAATTTTAGAATCAATGATATCAAAAAAGGATTTGGAGATGAAGATTGGTACTGCCTGAAATAGATACAGAAATTTAGGTACATAAATTCCTAATAGCAAGTTGTATTTTCTATCTTAAATTTTTGGGCAGTGTTATATGAATTCTGTAAGTGGAATGGCTGTTGTGCAGGGGTTGCCTGTATTCAGCAAGCTGGCTTCAACAGTTCTTTGTGGTGGAGAATTCCACAGTTTCATCACCTTCTGAGAAATTACTCCTCTTAAGTGTTTTGCCCTGTATCTTGAGACTGTGATTGCTGGTTCCATAAACCTCAGTCAAGGGAAGTACCTGGCCTGTCAAGCCCTGTCAGAATTTTGTAAGTTTTAAAGATCCCTGGGTATAGGCGTAATCGATCCAATCTCTGTTCATAAGACAGTCCTAATATCCCGGGAATCATTTTGGTGAACCTTTGTAGTATTTCCCCTTTGGCAAGTGTGTATTTTCTTTGGTAAGGAGATTAAAGCAGCACGCGATACTTTAAGTGCCATCTCACCCAAGTTCTGAAAAATGGTAGCAAGGCATTTTGCTGCTGAACTCAAAGCCTCTTGGGGTGAAGATTAGCTTACCATTTTCTTGTCAGACCCGATTCAAGCAGGTACATCCTGTGTTTTTCCCCAGTCTACAGCCCTTAAGCAGTACTTTGCCATTCTGTTTTCGTTTTTTAAAAAAATGACTCCACGTTGTACTGTTTCTGCTGTGCATTTGCCCAGTTGTTCAACTAGTCTAAATTGCATTTTCCTCCTCACTCTCAAATCCACTTCATTCCATCATGTCAGGAAACCTATTACATTTGGTTGCCTCATCCAAATTATTGATATTCAGCATATTAGATTTTTGTTCTATTTTAATTTATGGACAGCAAAGTCAACTGAAAATGTATTGTCATTGGACTGTATACCATCTAGAGATTGGTTTTTTTGCAGGCACTTACAAAAAGCAAGAATTACGATAGAGTTTAATAAAATAAAACTGTACATAAACAAAGACTGACAAACAACCAATGTGCAATGTGCCAATAAAAAAAATAATGAGTTGTAAAGAGTCCCTGAAAGTGAGCCTGTAGCTTGTAGTTCAGAGCAGTGATGATTGAAGTTATCCATGCTCCTTAGGAGCCTGAGGGTTGTAGGATAATAACTATTCCTGAGTCTGGTAGTGTAGGCCCTAAGGCTTCTGTACCGCCTGCCTGATGGTGAGAAGAGAGCATGGCTTGGATGGCAGGTTTCTTGATGATGGAGGCTGCTTTCTTGTGGCACGCTCCATGTAAGTGTTTCAAAGTTTCAAAGGTACATTTAATGTCAGAGAAATGTATACAATTTACATCCTGAAATTCTTTTTCTTTGCAACCATCCATGAAAACAGAGGAGTGCCCCAAAGAATGAGAACCCCCAAATGTTAGAACCCCAAAGCCCCCCCAGCTCCCCCCTCCCACGTGTAAGCAGCAGCAAAGCAACGATCTACTCCCTCCCCACCAGCAAAAAAAAGCATTGGTGACCCATCCCCGAGCACTCAAGTGTGCAGCAAAGCATCAATAAAGACACAGACTTGTAGTACCCCAAAGACTACTCGTTCACCCAGTAAATGTGCTCAAGTTTGAAGCAGGGATCTTTGTCATTTTGCAACTTTGGTGGATATATGCTAATCACAACACCATATTAGATTAGATTAGATTATGAGGACACACAGTCCTCTTTTATTGTCATTTAGTAATGCATGCATTAAGAAATGATACAATGTTCCTCCAGTTTGATATCACAGAAACACAAGACAGACCAAGACTGAAAAACTGACAAAAACCACATAATTATAACATATAGTTACAACAGTGCAAGCAATACCGTAATTTGATAGAAGAACAGACCATGGGCACGGTAAAAAAAAAGTCTCAAAGTCTCTCGAAAGTCCCAACATCTCACGCAGACGGTAGAAGGAAGAAAACTTTCCCTGCCATGAACTTACAGCGCTGCAAACTTGCGGATGCAGCATCCTGGAAGCACCCAACCACAATCCGACTCTCAGTCCGTCCGAAAACTTTGAGCCTCCGACCAGCCCTCCAACATTGAGCACCATCTCTGCCGAGCGCTTCGACCCCATCCCTGGCCGCCAGCAACAGCCAAAACCGAGGATTTGGGGCCTCCCCTCGGGAGATTCTCGATTGCACAGTAGCAGCGGCAGCAAACCAGGCATTTCAGAAGTTTCTCCAGATGTTCCTCCGTGCTTCTCACATCCGTCTCCATCAAATCAGGATTGTGCATGGCCCCTATTTAACAAATACGATATTTCACCGCAGAGGCCGCGAGCGCTGCGTCACGTCGCCATCTTCTCCTCCCTCAATGTGCTAATCACAACACCATATTTATTTACATCAGCAGTTGGAGATAGATGTGGCTGAATATTGCATACAGTCTAGTTTGATGCAGAAGAATTTGGGCACTCCTGTGCTAAGCATCTATCTTCCATAATAGATGATGGGTGTAACTCTACATAGGGTAATAATCTTATCATTACATAGAATGTGGCCCTCTGCACCATCTAGCTCATGTGCGTAACCTCACGAGTCCCATTTCCCCTTTATCATATTCCACTGTGGCCTGGTAAGTTACTCTCCTTCGCCTTTTGATCTCCTGTCAAAATTTATGGTCACCGATTTATCTGCTTGCATGCCTTTTGGATGTGAGAAGAGACAGAAAGACCCAGCAAGTGTGTTGAAGGGGAAACATTTAAGTTCTCAAAGACAGCAGCTGAGATTAAGATTCTGTTTCTGTCTGTCTCTGTCTGGTCTACCCAGCTGAAAGTTAATAGGTTGAAAGTTTATTTTGCTGGTGAATTTCACAGCTGATGCACTTACACAAACCTTCCAATGTCAGAAACTGGGGGTGCAAAAGGATCACTGAATTATGCCACACAGCAATGGGACCTTTCAGCCACCTCATCCGACCATGATACTAATCCCATTCACCTGCATCAGGCACCTAATCCTCTGCACTTTTCCTATCCAAGTAGCCATCCAAATACAAATTGGGTGCTGTAATTGTATTTGCCTAGACCACTGCCTCTGACAGCTCATTCCAGCTAACCGCCACCCTGTGTAGAAAAACTTACTCCTTTCAGTTTATCCCCTCTCACTGAAAAGATGGGTGCTCTAGTTGGGGATTGTTTTGCCCTGAGAAAAAGATTCTTGACTCCCTATCCTCTCTGTATGGCTCATGATTTCATAAACTTCAGTCTCCTATGTTCCTGTGAGAATAAACCCTGTCTATCGAATCATTCCTTATAACAACAACCCTCCTTTCCAGGCATTGTGCTGCTAAATCCTTCTGCCCTCTCCCCATAGCTGCCACATTTTATTATTTATTAATTTGGAGATACAGTGTGGAACAGGCCCTTGTGGACCAATGAGCCGTACTGCCCAACAACCCACCTATTTAACTCTTGCCTAATCACAGGACAGTTTACAATGACCGATTAACCTGTGAGCTAGTACGTCTTTGGACTGTAGGAGGAAATGGAGGCACCTGAAGGAAATGCGCGCGAAGGGCGTACAAACTTCTTACAGGCATCACTACAACTGAACTCTGATGCCGCAAGTTGTAATAGTGTCGCTCTAACTGCTACGTTACCATGGCGACCCACATCCTTGCAGTGTGGCAACCAATCCTGTACACAATACCCAAGTGCAACCTGATCAGTGTTTACAACTACAACATGATGTACCAAATCTTACACTTTATGCCTCAGCAAACCAAGTATCTTCTTCAATACCCTTTTCACATGTGTCACCACTTTCAGAGAACCTTGCACCCCAAGGGCCTTCTGTACATTAATGCTCCTAACATTTCTGCTCCTAAGATAACTGTGCATATACTACCAGAAGCTGACTTTCCAATTATTAGTTCAGAGTTGTCTGGATTAAATGTTATTTTACACAATTCCTCTACAAGAGGACCACAACCTTGCTGTAGGGTTTTGAGGCTTGTGTGCCTCAATGACCTGGAGAGCTATGATGTCTGAAGTCAGAGCCGTGTGCTTTGGCTCAGACCAGACATCAGACTGGGGAAGAAATGAAGTGGCTATGACTGTGGAATGATTGTTGATGCCAGACAGGGTGGTTTGAGTATCTGAGAAACTACAGATCTCCTGAGATTTTCACGTACACCAGTCTCTAAAGTTTACAGAGAATGGTGTAAAAAAAACGAAAGCACATCCAGTGAGCAGTCTGTGGGAGAAAATGCCTTGCTAATGGGAGGAGTCAGAGGAGAATAGCTAGACTGATTCAAACTTGACAGGAAGGTGACTCAAATAACCACGTCCTACAACAGTGGTGTGCAGAAGAGCATCTCTGAATGCACAACACATTGAACCTTGAAGTGGATGGGTGACAACAGCAGAAGACCATGAACATACACTCAGTGGCCACTTTATTAGGTACAAGAGGTAACAATTTAGTTAAGGATATAGAAAATATAATTATTAGGTTTGCAGATGACACAAACCTCCAAGAGGACCACAAACTTGTTATGACATAGAAGCTTGTATGCCTCAATGACTGGAGAGCTATGCTGGCTGGAGTCAGGGCTTTATGCTTTGGCTTTTGTAGGGTCACCCATACCAAACAGGTCAAAGGGTAGAGGCCAGACTAAGAGTGGACCACTGGTCCTCCAGGCTCAGGGGCTCAGCTCAGGGCTAACAATATCAGAGATGGAGGGCTTCATAGCTGTCCAATCACCAGTGGTGTAACGGGCAGAAAGTTCCACAATTCCACCAAATGTCCCAGTTGATCTAAGTCCCATTATAGCCTTGAGTAAACACCTTCGCTATCCGTGCTTTAACAATTATACATGCCTCCTGCATTCTCATTCAAGCTATTTTATGTATATCAAAAACTACTAAGGTGTCAGCATTGATTCCTATGGTACATTGCTTGTTACAGATTTATAATCATAAAAACACTCGTCTATCACTACCCCCTGCCTCATATTCCGAAGTAAATTTTAGATCCAATTTGCAAATGCGTCCTGCATCTCTTGAGCCTTAACCTACTGGACCAGCCTAGTGTGCATGTCAAAAGTCTTTACGATGTCCTTCTAAATCCATATAAACATTATCTTCTGCTCTCTCTTCATGAACTTTCTTGGTTACCTCAAATGCTGTTGATTTTTGTAGAATTGGCCAGAATTTTAGTTTTTACAGTGTGTGGGACCTGAGTGATTTGGGCAATATATTGCATTGCGCACAATACACAAATATCCATATGATTTTCTTTGGTGTCATGAAGCACCATAGAACATTAGTTTTTAGAACATTGACAGCATCTTCGTAGCAAGTGTTCAGTAACTAATCATAATGTTTTTTCTGCAGAATATAAGAAGAAATATGGAGAAGAACATGGTTCCTGCCAAGCTGGGATAGCAGGCCACTTTGCTGAAGTAGGTCGCCCATCTTCCTGTTTTATGGAAATAGATTAGATTTGTTTAGCCAATGGTCCTTCGTACCTTGGATGGAGTTTCAGTACATTCCACAATGATCCTGTAAATATTTGTAAATACAGTGGATTCTGGTTAATTGGACCATTGGCTAATAGGGGCAACCGATCATTTAGTACAACTCTTGAAGAATGAAAACACCTTCGCTATCCGTGCCTTAACAATTATACATGCCTCCTGCATTCTCATTCAAGCTATTTTATGTATATCGAAAACTACTAAGGTGTCAGCATTGATTCCTATGGGACATTGCTTGTTACAGATTTATAATCATAAAAACACTCGTCTATCACTACTATTACTTTCAGCAAAGAAAGATATTGCCAGGATTCTCGTCATTTATTTGGGACACTAGGCCACTTAATTGGTTCTAACTAGCGTCAGTTGCGCGAACTTGTGTGACCATTAGACACTGCACAGTCTAGGGGGAACAGTCTATAAATAGCAAGCAGAGTTTTTTTGTCAGTGATAGTTAGCAAGAAATAAGCAGTAAGACAAATCTGAACTGTCTTGTTCACTGTGGTTTTAGGCATTCTGGCTTGAGATGCCAGAAATGGTCAAGAGTGAAAATGAAACGATTTCACTACTTCAACAAGTTTGGGACTACAAAGAATTTGAAGGTGTCAATAATCATCTTGGATTTTACAATGAAAATGAAGATTTGGAGGATGCAATCATGGGTAGCATTATAGGAAGGCAATCCACATCAAAGTTGCTGGTGAACGCAGCAGGCCAGGCAGCATCTCTAGGAAGAGGTACAGTCGACGTCTGGGGCCGAGACCCTTCGTCAGGACTTCGCCTGAAATGTCGACAGTACCTCTTCCTGGAGATGCTGCCTGGCCTGCTGCGTTCACCAGCAACTTTGATGTGTGTTGCTTAAATTTCCAGCATCTGCAGAATTCCTCGTGTTAGAGGAAGGCAGTCCATTATCTATACTAAGTGTCTCTGCTGATTTTATTCATTACATACAATGGATGAATTTCTCTGTCGATAACTATTAGGAGCTAATACTGTTTTTTATAGTACTGTAGTACTATTGGTAGTGTTCTAATTTGTTCTTTATTTCATTTAAATAGTTTGTTACTCAGTTTCTGTTTTTAGACCTTCTTAACTATTTCCAGGGAACCTTGGATAATTGGGGCAACCGCTTAATTGGTCCAAAATGTACTGGTCCTTATGAGTTCCAGTTAACCAGAATACACTGTATATGTTTCATAAAATTCTTTGGGTTCTCAAACTAGTTCTGCGGTGAAAGCACAATTTTTAGATCCAGAAGTAGACAGAATCTGTACCTCTGTTAGAAATGTCAAATACTACAGGACATAGCTTTAAGGTGAGAGAGGGAAAGTTAAAAAGCGATGAGCAGGGTAAGCTGTTTATACAGAGTGTTAGGTGTCTGAAACACACGCTGCCAGGGGTGGTGGTGGAAGCAGATCCCATAGTGTATTTAAGAGTAATAATGGACACGTAAGGAGTGGAGGAGGTATGCGTCCATGGCCACTTTATGAGGTACACCTGAACACCTTGTTAATGCAAATCTAATCAGCCAATCATGTGGCAGCAGCTCTGTGCATAAAAGCATACAAACGTGCTCAGGAGGTTCAGTTGTTGTTCAGATCAAACATGGGAATGGGTGACAAATGTGATCTAAGTGACTTTGAGCATGGAATGATTGTTACTACCAGACGGGGTATCTTAAAAGCTGTTGATCTCCTGCAATTTTTCAGCACAACAGTCTCTAGAGTTTACAGAGAATGGTGCGAGAAACAAGAAAATAACAATCAGCGAGCTGCAGATCTGTGGGCAAAAATTCCATGTTAATGGGAGAAGTCACAGGAGAGTGGCGAGACTGGTTCAAGGTTACAGGAAGGAGACTTAAATAACCACGCCTTACAACAGTGGTGTGCAGGAGAGCACCTCTGAATGCACAACATGTTAAACCTTGAAGTAGATGGGCTACAGCAGCAGAAGACGGTACCAGGTTCCAGTTGTGTACCTAATAAAGTGGCCACTGGGTGTATGTTAAAGAATGGAGCTGAATCTAGGAGGAACGGTTCATCAGTTTGCAGGAACACCAGTGGTATTGTTGGTAGTCATAGGCTATAGTACAATATTGATCTGTTGGGAAGACAGGCAGAGCAATGGTAGGTGGAATTTAATTCTGACAAACGCAGGCTAATTTTCCTTGGGAAGACTTTGTCGAAGGCTCTGGGCCCGAAACGTCGACTGTACCTCTTCCTATAGATGCTGCCTGGCCTGCTGCGTTCACCAGCATTTTTTACTGTGTTGCTTCTTCCCCTCTGATATCAGATTTTGGAATGGATATTGAACTGATGAGCAATACTTCTACTTGTTTTGCACAAATTAGTTAACTTTTTAATATAGAATTGACACGTGGAATTGTGACATTATAGCAATTAGTGAAACTTGGCTACAGGACGGGCAGGACTGGCAGCTTAATATTCCAGGGTTCCGATGTTTCAGATGTGATCGAGGCAGAGGAATGAAAGGTGGGGGAGTAGCATTGCTTGTTAGGGAAAATATTACAGCAGTGCTAAGGCAGGGCAGATTAGCGGGCTTGTCTACTGAGTCCTTATGGGTGGAGCTGAGAAACAGGAAAGGTATGGCCACATTAGTGGGATTGTATTACAGACCACCCAATAGTCAACGAGACTTGGAAGAGCAAATCTGCAGAGAGATAGCAGGCAACTGCAGGAAACATAAAGTTGTGGTGGTAGGGAATTTTAATTTTCCATATATTGATTGGGGCTCCCATACTGTTAAGGGTCTAGATGGTTTAGAGTTTGTAAAATGTGTTCAGGAAAGTTTTCTAAATCAATATATAGAGGGACCAACTAGAGGGGATGCAATATTGGATCTCCTGTTAGGAAATGAGTTAGGACAAGTGACGGGAGTCTGTGTAGGGAAGCACTTTGGTTCCAGTGATCATAACACCATTAGTTTCAACTTGATCATGGACAAGGATAGATCTGGTCCTAGGGTTGAGGTTCTGAACTGGAAGAAGGCCAAATTTGAAGAAATGAGAAAGGATCTAAAAAGCATGGATTGGGACAGGTTGTTCTCTGGCAAAGATGTGATCGGTAGGTGGGAAGCCTTCAAAGGAGAAATTTTGAGAGTGCAGAGTTTGTATGTTCCTGTCAGGATTAAAGGCAAAGTGAATAGGAATAAGGAACCTTGGTTCTCAAGGGATATTGCAACTCTGATAAAGAAGAAGAGGGAGTTGTATGACATGTATAGGAAACAGGGAGTAAATAAGGTGCTTTAGGAGTATAAGAAGAGCAAGAAAATACTTAAGAAAGAAATCAGGAGGGCTAAAAGAAGACATGAGGTTGCCTTCGCAGTCAAAGTGAAGGATAATCCAAAGAGCTTTTACAGGTATATTAAGAGCAAAAGGATTGTAAGGGATAAAATTGGTCTTCTTGAAGATCAGAGTGGTCGGCTATGTGCGGAACCAAAGGAAATGGGGGAGATCTTAAATAGGTTTTTGCGTCTGTATTTACTAAGGAAACTGGCATGAAGTCTACGGAATTAAGGGAAACTAGTAGTGAGATCATCGAAACTGTACAGATTGATAAGGAGGAGGTGCTTGCTGTCTTGAGGAAAATTAAAGTGGATAAATCCCCGGGACCTGACAGGGTGTTCCCTTGGACTTTGAAGGAGACTAGTGTTGAAATTGCGGGGGCCCTGGCAGAAATATTTAAAATGTTGCTGTCTACAGGTGAGGTGCCGGAGGATTAGAGAGTGGCTCATGTTGTTCCGTTGTTTAAAAAAGGATCAAAAAGTAATCCCGGAAATTATAGACTGGTAAGTTTAACGTCAGTAGTAGGTAAGTTATTGGAGGGAGTACTAAGAGACAGAATCTACAAGCATTTGGATAGACAGGGACTGATTAGGGAGAGTCAACATGGCTTTGTGCGTGGTAGGTCATGTTTGACCAATCTATTGGAGTTTTTCGAGGAGGTTACCAGGAAAGTGGATGAAGGGAAGGCAGTGGATATTGTCTACATGGACTTCAGTAAGACCTTTGACAAGGTCCCGCATGGGAGGTTAGTTAGGAAAATTCAGTCACTAGGTATACATGGAGAGGTGGTAAATTGGATTAGACATTGGCTCAATGGAAGAAGCCAAAGAGTGGCAGTAGAGAATTGCTTCTCAGAGTGAAGGCCTGTGACTAGTGGTGTGCCACAGGGTTCAGTGCTGGGTCCATTGTTATTTGTCATCTATATCAATGATCTGGATGATAACGTGGTAAATTGGATCAGCAAATTTGCTGATGATACAAAGATTGGAGGTGTAGTAGACAGTGAGGAAGGTTTTCAGAGCCTGCAGAGGGACTTGGACCAGCTGGAAAAATGGGCTGAAAAATGGCAGATGGAATTTAATACAGACAAGTGTGAGGTATTGCACGTTGGAAGGACAAACCAAGGTAGAACATACAGGGTTAATTAAGGCACTGAGGAGTGCAGTAGAACAGAGGGATCTGGGAATACAGATACAAAATTCCCTAAAAGTGGTGTCACAGGTAGATAGGGTCGTAAAGAGAGGTTTTGGTACATTGGCCTTTATTAATCAAAGTATTGAGTATAAGAGCTGGAATGTTATGATGAGGTTGTATAAGGCATTGGTGAGGCCATATCTGGAGTTTTATGTTCAGTTTTGGTCACCAAGTTACAGGAAGGATATAAATAAGGTTGAAAGAGTGCAGAGAAGGTTTACAAGGATGTTGCCGGGACTTGAGAAACTCAGTTACAGAGAAAGGTTGAATAGGTTGGGACTTTATTCCCTGGAGCGTAGAAGAATGAGGGGAGATTTGATAGAGGTATATAAAATTATGATGGGTATAGATAAGCAGACTTTTTCCACTGAGGCAAGGGGAGAAAAAAACCAGAGGACCTGGGTTAAGAGTGAGGGGGGAAAAGTTTAAAAGGAACATTAGGGGGGGCTTCTTCACACAGAGAGTGGTGGGAGTATGGAATGAGCTGCCAGACGAGGTGGTAAATGTGGGTTCTTTTTTAACATTTAAGAATAAATTGGACAGATACATGGGTGGGAGGTGTATGGAGGGATATGGTCCGTGTGCAGGTCAGTGGGACTAGGCAGAAAATGGTTCGGCACAGCCAAGAAGGGCCAAAAGGCCTGTTTCTGTGCTGTAGTTTTTCTATGGTTCTATGGTTCTATATTACTATGCATTACAATATGCTGCTGCCACATAACAGCAAATTTTACGAAATATGTCAATGATATTAAACCTGATTCTGATTCTGGCGTTAAAATATGAGTCAAGGTGATCAATGATTCTGAAATTCCATTGAGTTACGAAGCTATTGAAGCACAAGGTGCTAATTGAGTAAGTTCTTTCCTTTATTTCCTTTCTAGAAATTCTTTTCAACAAGCATGTCCTGCTTTGCTTTCTTATAAGTGGGGTTGTGATTGCAGGGAGAATTTCAAAATTGTACCAATTGTTACAGTTCAACTGTTTTGCACTAAACTGTGCAGCTACAAATTAGGAATTGAATAGTGAGGAAAAGGAGAAGCAAAACATGGTTCCCTGTTCCTTTTGTTTGTAAGAACAATTGCTGTAGAGACTTTGTTTGTTCAACTGTTTTGTGCTGACAGTTTCTTTGCAAATGACACAGTTTATCTTCCTTTTATGTTTTAAGCTTTTGTTATCTCTGCAAATATCGCTTTCGTCACCTTGTCATCCGTTGTTTTATTAGCGGCATTAGAGACCCTCTGAATGTTTTTTCTTTCACTGAGGATGCTGCTGCTCTTTTACTGAGTTAAAAGAAAATATTATTAATGCAGGTGTGCCACTTCAGAACCCATCGGAAGGGCAGAAACCTTTTCTGAGATTAAAAACTCTTCAACATCTGCTTCCTGCTGAAGTTCACACTGGAAATCAATCCTAGTTATGGCACTCTTTACCTGCAGGAAAATGATAATAAACAGAACCAGGCTTGAATTGCTGGCATGCTGTACTGTTCTTAATGATTTCACACACAGCATCCTCAGTTATACAAGTTTACAAAAGGTTTGTTGAAAGCAGCCAAAGGGCAGATGTAGGCAGAGGTTTACAAACAGCTGCTTACATTTATCTCTTGTTATTTTCCCAATGTATTTGTTAGTAAGCTACCTTCTATGTAAACTTTCAAAACATCTTTATAGTTGCTTTTCAATTGGAATTGAACCTGCCTTGGGTAATTAGAACGGAGAATGAAGAACAGGCACGTGGTAAAAGGCTCTTCAACCCATGACGTTGTGCCAAATAAGACCTGATCCCTTCTGCCTGAATATCCATTCATTATCTGCATACTCATATACCTGTCGTCTTTGTTTGCCCATTACGCCACTGGCGTTTAGGGCAGCAATGAAGGTCCTCCATCTCTGGTAGCGTTCATAGCTTTCTTCATTGTGTCAGTAGCTTCCTCTTGGTTTTCACTACTGTCAGTCACGCAAGTCCTGGGTGGAGACTCGAGAGTACTGCACACAGATGTAGAAAGATTTTTCATTGCTGTTTCTGTAACAGTTTTGTTTGACTAGTCAGGGTTGTTAGCCCTGAGCTGAATCCCCCAAACCGGGAAGATCAGTAGAACAGTCTTGGTCTGGCCTCTACCATTTCACCTGTTTGGGATGGGTGACCCTACCAACAGCCAAAGCCTAAAACCTTGACCTCAGACAGCATAGTTCTGTGGGTCATTGAAGCATACCAGCCTCCAAACCACGACAAGGTTGTGGTCCTGTTGGAGGATGTACGTATCTGAAGTGTCTCTGCCATATCTGCCTCTGCCATCGCACTGGCAATGCATTCCGGGCATGCACCATTCTGTGTTTTTAAAAAAGCTTGCTCTACACATCTCCTTTGAGCTTTCCCCACTCTTTCCTTTAGTGCACGCCTTCTAGTGTAAGATATTTTGACGCTGGGGTAGGGGTATCATCTTTCTCTTCTGCGTGTGCCTCTCATAGCTTTATACAGTTCTATCAGGTCCGCACTCAGCCTCTGCTGCTCCAGAGAAAACACCCCAAGTTTGTCTCAACTTCTTATAGCACATAACAAGATAGAATTTTTCCTCCTTTTTAAAGATGCACATTAATATATGTTGAAATCCATACTTAAACTATTTTATTATTTTTAATCTAAGAATGGGTATCTCAGAAAAAAAATAGTCCTCTAGCTATAAATAGCTAATTTAAATTGCTGGAAGTGACGAAAGTACTCAGCCATTTCAAAGTTCAAAGTCCATTTGTTATCGAAGTATGTATACATCAAGCAACCTTGAGATTGTCTCCTTACAGGCAGCCACAAAAAAGAAACCCAAAAGGACCTATTAAAAAAGGAAAATTGACCACCCAGTGTGCAGGGAACAAAAAACAAATCAAGTAAACATAAATGCAAGCAAATAGCTTTCTGAACTGAAGCCTAGAAAGAGAGTCCAATTACCAGTTTAATTTGTTTACAGTGCTTGAATTGTTAGGTAATTATGTATTTTTCACAGGCAATATCATTCTAATCCACACCTACCAATGTCTGCACATCCAAATAACTCTGAGCAGCTGCAGCCAGTGAAAACTCAGATTTCCTCTGAGGGGGTTATAAGTGAGACTGGATTTGAGCTAAATGTGTTTTTTATAAAATAAACTTTAACTGTTGCAGACATCTCAATTATTTGTAACACAGTCATGTATGATGGTTTGGATAATTTCTACTAAATTGGTAACTCACACCGCTGTCTTAATTTGTCATGATTAAGCATTAATTAAGTAGAATACAGATATCTTCACTCAAATGGGTTAACATCCATTTTATTTTGTAGGACCTTGTTGTAATGGGAGCACCTGGATCATACTACTGGACTGGTACAGTGAAAGTTTACAGTTTGAAAGATGGCAAAAATTATCATTTTGAGGATACAGGTTTTGGGTCCAGCCACTACCGTTACCTGGGTAAGTAAAGAAAGCCTTGCAAAATTCAAAGTGCATCTATTATTAAAGTATGTATACGTTAAACAACCTTGAGATTTGTTTCCTTACAGGCAGCCACAAAACAAAGAACCCTAGTAGAACCCATTTTTAAAAAAAAGACATCAAACACCCAATGTGCAGAGAAAAAAAACAAATCATACAAATAATAGGAGTAAGCAAACAGCATTCAGAACTGAAGTTTTACGGAAGTGAGTTCACAGACATGAAGCCAGGCCACAGCCTCTGTTCAATGTAGCCTCTAGTAAAGGTCACCACCTGCTGCTGTAGAGCCATGTTATCCTTGGAAACTTTTCATTTGATGAAGTGTTGCTTTTGTTCTTGATAAACATGGAGTGCTGGTGTCGAAATGTTGCAAAGCAGCTCTGGCATTAGAATGACAGTATAACGGCACTGTGGTGTAGTGGTTAGCACAACGCTTTTGCAGTACAGGTAACCCTGGTTCAATCTTCCTGCTGCCTGTAAGGAATTCGTACGTTCTCCCTGTGAATCCGTGGATTTCCTCTGGGTGCTCCGGTTTCCTCCCACAGTCAAGTTGGTAGTTTAATTGGTCATTGTAAATTGTCCTGTGATTAAGCGAGGGTTAAATCTGAGGGATTGCTGGATGGCACGGCTCAGAGGGCTGGAAGAGCCTACTCCGTGCTGTGTGTCAATAAATAAATAAATTTATTTGCCTGGCCTGTTGAGTTCCTCCAGCATTTTGTGTGTGTTGCTTGGATTTCCAACATCTGCAGATTTTCTCTGGTTTATGATTAGAAAGAAACTCTTCCTCAGATCTCTTCTAAACCTCTCAGCCTTTACCCAAAACCAGTTCCCTCTAGTTTTAGATAATCCCACAGAAGGGAAAACTTCCCTCCTATGCCCCACATAATTTTGTTGACCTCCATCAAGTACCTCCTCATCTTACTGCTCTGCAAGGAATTAAAGCCCAGCTTTTCCTCTGCATCAAATCATATCCTTTTTATTGTGTACACAACACCCCAGTTCTGTGATGTACTTCTTCGCTTCTTTTAAGGGCTCTAGCTATTGGAAGCAAGTGTTTGAAGTCATGAAGAAGGGTTTCGGTCCAAAACATCGACTGTTTACTCTTGTCCATAGATGCTGCCTGACCTGCTGAGTTCCTCCAGCATCTTGTGTGTGTTGCTAAGTATCTGTTGTGCTTTCTTCGCTATCTCATCTTCCTGTTCTGCTGTCTTCAAGGAACTTTGGACTTGTAAACTGAGGTTCCTCTGTTTCTTAATGCTGTCTTGATCTCTGCCATTCACAGAGTATATCCTACTCTTATTAGTTATCCAAGAGTGCATCACCTTGCACATCAGGATTAAATCTTTTCTGCTATTGCTTGGCTGGCCTTAGAAAATGATCGGTATCATTCTGTATCTTATGACTATCCTCAACACTGTTGATTTTGTGCCATCTTTCTTACTTACTGCCCATTACGTTGCTGGTGTTTAGGGCAGCAAAGAAAGTCCTCTATCTCAGGTGGTGTTCAGGGCTTCCTTCATCATGTCAGTAGCTTCCTCAGTTTTCATGACTGTCAGTCATGCAAGTCCCGAGTGGAGACTCAGGAATACTGTCACACTCAGATATAGAAGGGTTCTTCATTGCTGTGTCCATAACAGTTTTGTTTTACCAGTCAAGGCTGTTGGCCCTGAGCTGAATCCTGAACCTGGAGGATCGGTGGACCACTCTTAGTCTGGTCTCTACCCTTTGACCTGTTTGGCTTGTGTGACCCTACTAAGAGCCAAAGCTGAAAGCCTTGACTCCAACCAATATAGCTTTCCAGGTAATTGAGGCGCACAAGCCTCCAAGGTTGTGGTCCACTTGGAGGTTTGTGTCATCTGCAAACCCAGTAATTATATTTCCTATATTCTTAATGAAATTGTTCCCTTCTGTACCTCATAAAGTGGCCACTGAGTGTATGTTTGTGGTCTGCTGCTGCTGTAGCCCATCTGCTTCACGGTTCGACATGCATTCAACGGTGCACTTCTGCACACACCGCTGTTGTAAGGCGTGGTTATTTGAGTTGCCTTCCTGTCAGCCTGAACCAGTTGGGCCATTCTTCTCTGACATCTCTCTCTTTAACGAGGAATTTTTGCCGACATAACTGCTGCTCACTGATTGTTTCTTGTTGGTTTTTTGCACCATTCTCTGTAAACTTTAGAGACGGTTGTGCATGAATATCCCAGGGGATGAGCAGTTCCAAGATACTCAAACCATCCCTGCTTGGCACCAACAATCATTTCACAGTCAACATCACTTAAATCACTTTCTTCCGCATTCTGATGTTGGCCTGAACAACAAGTGAACCTCTTGACCACGTCTGTATACTTTTTTGAGTTGCTGCCACATGGTTGCCTGATTAGATAGTTGCATTAATGAAAGGGTGTATCTAATAAAGTGGCCAGTGAATGTAGTTTAGATTCCCTGCCCTCTTAACGGTTTTGAACATTTTATCAAAGAGTGAAGTCTAGGAGGACGATATCAGCCACTCTCCTATTCAGTAAATTTTATTACCTTCAAAAGTCCCATCAAATTGATTAGGCAGTACCTCTCCCTAACAAAGACCCCCATCAAGTTCCTTTGAATTCCCGCTTTTCCAAGTTCAGATTAAACTTCCATTTATCTTTTTCAAATAACTTTTGTTCCATGAAATTAATTATATCTGAACCAAAAATCATTCAATATTCTTGCCAGAAAATTTGCTTTTGTGGTAGGAGAGGTTTAAAACTAATTTTGCAGCCAATAGGACCTATGGTGGGCAAAGTTTAGTCAAATATGGAAGAAAATCTATGTCAGCCCAGTAGGCTGAGCAGACATCGGCGTGATAAAGCATGTGGGAGGATTGGAAGGCTAAACTGCATGCATTTTAATGCAAGGAACTTGACTGGTGAAGTAGATGAACTTGGAGTGTTGATCATACATGGGAGTATGTTATTGTTGCAATCAGTGAGACATGATTCGAAAAAGGGCAGGGCTGCCACCTCAGCATTCTGGATTATAGACGCTTTAGGTAAGAAAGGGGGTGGAATATGAAGAAGGAAGCCATTACTGCAGTCATGAGGAAAGATATCTTTACAGGATCTTTAGAGCATTGAAGTTGGAAAAAATATTAGGTGGTTTGTTTGATATATACTACAGTCCTCCCAGAGTCAAGGGGCAGAATACAAGGTATCCAGGTTTACCAATGTCATGAAGATAAGAGGAAAGGCATGTTGTGATGAGGACGCTGAAAATGCAAAGAGACATTCAATGAGTGGGTGAAATCTTGAGTTTAAAGTAGCAAAAGGGAAAACCATGCACTTTGGTAAAAGGAATTAGGAGGTAGATTATGTGGAAAGAGATGACGAATGAGTGAAGCACAGATGTATCCAGGTGTTCTTGTGCACGAATTGTGAAAGGATAGTGGGCGGGTACGGCAAGGAGTGAGGGAAGCAAAGGACATGAGTTTAGAAAGAGGGAGGTTTTGTTTGAAAGCAACACCCAAAAGTCTGGAGAAACTCAGCTGGTCAGACAGCATCTATGGAAATGAATAAACAGTCAATGTTTTGGGCCAACACCCTTCTAAAGAACCTTTGCACAGGGTGTTAGTAAAATCTGAAATAATCTAGTGAATGGCAGGGCAGGCTTGAGGTGCTGCTTGTATTTTCTTAATTTCTTATGTTAGTCATAAAGTGATAGAAATAGGCCTTTGGCCTATGTTGAACTCTTCTGCACGTATGTTCTGAGTTGTGCTAATCCCATTTCTCCTGCACAGTGAATTTTTTGCAATGCATTTCCTGAGTTGCTGTTAACTCTGACAAAATGGTATGGAGGTCTCTGAAACAATGGGCCATGGTAGCTTGAATCAGCTGGACTGCACATTTCTCATGCTCTTCTTTCTTCAACTAGGATACTCAGTGGCTACAGGCCACTTCACACAACCCAGTTCTTTGGAGATCGTAGGAGGAGCCCCGCAAGATGGAGGTGTTGGAAAGGTACTGATCCAAGGTTTTATAATCTATTTGATAGTCAGCTTTTACCATGTCGTCACAGATGCCTGCATGATATCTACATACTACTAAAACTCTCATGTTCTGTATGTCTGTTTGTCTGTTTGTGACCTCCAATTAGTGCCAATGGTGCATTACAACAGCACTTTTTTTTGGCTAAGTCGAATTAAAATGCGCTAACTTACAAAATGCAGGCAAAGTTCAGTGTTATATATTCGTATAAAATTGCTCATTCCCCAAAATCAACAGGCTCCCTTTTAACCCGAGAGCCGATCCGTCATCATGGAAATCAGGACGCGACAGCCCGACGCATGCACACGGCCAGCCTCAGCAGCGACACCTACCGGAGTAAAAGGGCAGGGCAGCTCTATTTCGAGGGGACACATTCTGCTAATCACCATCAGCATGTGCAAGATTGGGACAGATCAAACTGCCACCCATCAATAAGAGATAATTAAATTTTATTGTAATGACGTACTTCGAGACACCCATAAAACCCTTTGCTGCTGTCAAAGGACAGCGGTGACTATACAACATCCATTTAGGAGAGGGCCAACCACATCATCAAGAACAATCAGCATCCTTTGGTGTTACTGCTTCGCATCTTCTATCCAGCATTCGGATAAAAAAAAAATGGTCAGCCTAATTATGCCGTGTGGAAAGGGAAGGGGGACATTATGGTCAAGAGATGACGCCAAATGTCGTCGGGAAGTGGCAAGGAGAGGGAGAGAACAAGAACTGGATGAGGCCAGGGCTGCACGACTCCAGGATCAAAGAGTCAGGACAAAAAAGATGAGAGAAGAAGGGGCAGAGGAGGAGAGGCATGCACGTCTCCAGGGTCAGAGACAAAGAACAAATAGCAGAAGAGATGAAGAGGTGGGGGATGAAAGGGCTGCATGTCTCTGGAATGACAATGAGAGGCACAAGGGTGGCAGATAAACCAGAAATAATGCCATCAAAAGTGTCCTTCGTTAAAGGAGGAGCAGCTATATTTGCTTTGTTATGCGTCGTTCTTCTTTAATAAACTGAGGTTTTCTACTTCAGTTTCCAAAGCAAAGTGATACCAATAGCATTCAGGAAAATTTAATGTTCATTCTGGTCACATCAGACTGCACTACCCTTCTCTCAAAGGGTGCCCCGACGGGTCACGCCATAGTTTAGTACTGTATAAAGATAAATTTCTAGAAGCATTAATCTTCTTCAAAAGCAACTGAGGTTGTGTAATATGTGAAGCAATTTGTCAATGTTTTTCTTCAAAATTTTTGTAGTGTTGAGAGTTTTACTGGAATTAATAGTCTTGGAACATCTGGGCCCAATTCTTGAAGAGCTGCCACAAAATAGAAAGCTTTCGAGTTGTGTTCGGTTAATTTCTACTTTTATAAGTTATTCTAGCAAACAACATTTCCCTTAATCTCAACAAGATGAAGGAAATGGTTATCAACTTCAGGAAAACTCAAACCACTCACACCTCCCTTTACATTGGCGGTACGGCAATGGAAATCGCAAACACTTTCAAACTCACGGCAGTGCACATCTCTCACAAACTCTCATGGTCCCAGAACACATTCTACACAGTAAAGAACGCTCACCAACGCCCCTGTTTTTTGAGGAGGCTGAAGAGAGTTGGATTTTGTACATCTGTACTCATGTCATTCTACAGATGCGCAGCAGAGAGCATCCTGGCAAGCTGTTTTACTGCTCGGTACAGAAACTGCACTGTGGTGGGCAGGATGCCACTACAGCTGATAGTCAAAACTTCCCAATGCATCACTGGCTCCAACCTACCCGCTGTCAAGGAGCATTTATACAGAATGGTGCCGGAGAAAGGCGTGTAACGTCAGAAAGGATCCCACAAACCCTGGTCATGGACCGTTTGTCCCACTTCCATCAGGGAGGAGGCTACATAACATCCACACCAGGACCACCAGACTCAAAAATATTTACTTTCCCCATGCAGTAAGTCTGATCAATACCTCCATCCACACTCCACCACTACTTTATTATTCCCTGTCGGTCACCTTGTGTTCAGCCTGACATCACTTTATGAAAATATATTCAATCTATGCTCATAAGCTATCTTATGTATTTATATTTATTGTATGTGTTTTGGTATTATTGTTGTGTTCTTTATCTTTGTATTTTTCTTCATGTTACATCGAATCTGGAATAACAATTATTTTGTTCTCCTTTACGCCTGTGTACAGGAAATGGCATGAAACCATCTTTAATCTTGAACCTTCAAGTCAAAGTTATTTCTAGTGTTGGCTCTGTTAGGCCAGCTCTAACATAAAACCACATTGAGCTGGAGATTGATAATTTGATTTGTTGATAATTTTGAAGATAGATGTCATTGTGCTGCCCCTTTTGGAATGTTTATGAAATTAATTTACTGTTTACATTTGGAACAAATCCGTCAATTAGGAAGATGTTAATGCTAATTGAGGGAGAGGGAGCTACCCAGACTAATCTCAGATTCCAGCTTAGTTTCATGCCCCTGCAAGGCACTGCTCTTCAAATACACCTTGAAATATTTAAAACGTGGTGAAGGTGCCTGCATTGACACTGCAATTCTACACTGCCATCGTAGAGAGCCTCCTCATGACGGTCATTACTGTCTGGTTAGGTGCAGCATCCTGTCACAATACATGAAAACTGCAGTAAACTTTCATGACAGCAGAAATGGCTGCAGTCTACCATCACTGCAGGACTTGTATGAGTCTAGGACAAAGATGTGGACAGAAAATATTATTGTAGACACTACCCGCCCTGCAAACTGGCTCGTCCAAAAGCTCCCTTCCAGAAAGTGCCACGGGGTGTTAGAGCAAAAACATAACACCATCTTAAACGTTTCTTTCCCTAGGCAATTCGTCTGATCAGCCATGCCAGTTAGTCTCTATTACCTCAGTCAATGCACTGTAAGCACTTTAAATCACTTTTTATACTGTTGTTTACATTGTAAAAATGTGTCAGTGTTTATGTATTTATATACACTTGATTCCACATCCATACTTTAACCTCTAACTTGATTTTTATATAATTCTTTCTAATAGCTCAATGTTCTTTTCTGTTGCATGTTGCACCAACACACCACAGCAAATCCTAATACATGTAAATGTATATGGTGAATAAAGTTGATCCTTAATCCTTTCATGCAGTAACTTCTTGATCCCCGTTTCCCTCTAGGTAAAAACTACTTTTCTTTCCTCTCCTTTAATCTTTTTACTATGAACAGATGATAATAATAATACTATTACTAAGTAATGATAATACAGGTGGTCAGAAATGGAAAATTCTACAAGGCGCTAGGAAGGTTCCCAGGTGAAGTGTAGGTCTCTGCACACAGATCATTCCGAGAAGTGACATCACGTAGAAACTAATTTAAGAGAAGGCACACCATTAAACTTTTTAAGTGTAGCTGATAAAAATCTAACACGAAAACAAGTCTACAATGCTGATTGTTTTTATACCTTATATAAAACCTAAAAAAAAAGTGAAGTACAGATAAAAGCACGGTATGGTAGGTGGAGACTGAACGCCTGCCACTGTTTGTTGTTGTTCAATGGCTGATTCAGCGATTCTCCCAATGCTGCTCTGCTGATTTTGTTAGCCTGCACACATTATTTTCTCATTGTATTAATGGTATGTAATATGTTTTTACTTTCAGATACATTTGTGTGATGAACAGATGTAAGACAGAGGCTGCTTACCGGCAGCACATAAATTCAGAGTCAGAAATGATGGTGATCCCAAGCTATCTCATTATGTATTCCAAAATTTAAAAAAATCCAAACTACTTCTGCCCCCAAGTATTTTGGATAGGGAGTACTCAACATGTACAATAAATAAATAAGAATACTAATACATAATGCCAATTAAGAGAAATAAGTTTGTTTTCCTATTTACTCTGTCTCGGCTTTGCCTGATTTTAAATTCTTCATTTAGCTCCACTGTCAGACACATGATACAGGTTTCCTCCGCCATCCGAAGGTAGAAACGGTTCATAAGCCGGAATGTCGTAAAGTGAAGAAGCAACTACCATTTATTTATATGGGAAAAATTTGTGAGTGTTCGCAGACCCAAAAAATAACCTACCAAATCATGCTAAGTAACACATAAAACCTAAAATAACAGTAACAGATAGCAAAAGCAGGAATGATATGATAAATACACACGCCTATATAAAGTAGAAATACTTTTCTACAATCATTGCCGCACTTTCCACCGTAGCGAAAATCTCACGCAAGCACTCTCGGCAGAAATACTCTCTCCAGTAACCTTTAAGTTATGAAGCTGCCAAATCATACCAAATAACACATAAAAATACACAGCCTATATAAAGTAGAAATAATGTAGGTACAGTGTAGAATCACTTACCAGAATCGGGAAGACAACGCTGAGCACACTGATGATGGTGTGTTAGGCTGAGTCGTCGGAGGCTGGAGTGGTGCAGTGGTCCCCAACCTTTAAGCCGCGGACCGATACCGATCTGCGAAGCGTGCAGTGGTGCAGCGGTAGCAGGGATGCACCCAACACATCTTTAAGAAAAAAGCCGAAATAAACAAGCTAATTAATTAGGTGGCACCCGGCACGTAAATGTCGGCCCAGATCCGAGGCGACACAATCAGCAATCGCCTCTGATCTGGGCCGACATCTACGTGCTGGGTGGCACCTAATTAATTAGCTTGTTTATTTTGGCTTTTTTCTTAAAGATGTGTTAGGTGCGTCCCGGCTACCGCTGCATTCTCCACGGCAACGTATCGGTCCGCGGCCCGGTGTTTGGGGTGGTGGGACACTGGGGTGTCATCTCATCGTTGTCTGTTTCCATCAGGGCAGGCAGGTCATCATCTTCTATGTCTACCTGCTTTGATGTCGAAGGTCGAGGTTCGTCGTCTGCTGTGGCTGATGTGGAAGGCTTGAAAAATGACAGTATGCTTGACTGCTTAGCCTTGCGCATTTTTCTATCATACAGTTCTTTGTAAGCACTCAAACCATCCTGCAAATATGCCCTAAACCTACGTACCCTTTCAAAATTAAAGTCGTACTTTTCTGCAACAATTGCAGTGAAAATCTCACGCAGTTGCTTCACGTTCAGTTCCTGGATGACTTCACTTTCGGTCCGTTCGCTACTACATTCCGTTTCGATTGTTATTCTTTCCTCTTCCAATTGCATCAGCTCTTCATCTATCAGTTCTTGGTCATGGGATGCCAAAACCTCTTCAACATCATCTTCATCAACTTCCACAAGCCAAACTCACTTTGTCCTTACTTCGTTCACCACGATCGAAATGCTTAATTATGTCTAGTTTTACGCTAAGTGTAACACTCTTACGAGCTCTTTTAGGCTTTTCCGATACCTTAGAACTCATCTTGCTAATGGATGCTCAAAATAAATCGACATAAAGCACAGATGCTCACAGGCACGTGTTTAAGCAACGCCGGCTAGAATGCAGTTACAGGGGAGGAGCTTGGCTGCTCGGGGCGCACATTGCCTTTCTTCGTAACAGTGAAAACACCTTCTGTTTGCGAAAACAGGTAACTAATGTAGGTCTTTCGTAACAGCAAGGTGTCGTAAAGTGAACGTTCGAAAAGTGGGGGACACCTGTACCAGGAAAATCACTCTGGTTTATCCACAATTTTCCAGTTGCTGGCAATGTTCTGAATTGCTGATGGACATAGAACAGAGGACATTACTGCGCAGTACACGATGTTGTACCGACCTTTTAACCTATTCTAAATCAATCTAATCCTTCCCTCCCACACACATCTCCATTTTTCTATCGTAGTTATTTAGAGTAAATGTTTCATCCTGTGCTTGAAGATCACCCACCATAAATACACGCTGGGAAAATAACATGCTGGGAATGTTCCACTGACTCATTAAGACTTGCTTCAAGAAAATTTGAATGGCTACTTATGCTATTTTCTACATTAAAACAGATGATGCTGGAGATGCCCAGTATCAGATTTACGTTGACATTTCAGGTCAATAATCCTTTTTCAGAATATTATCCTGGAAAACTGTTTCTACTCTTGCCATATACACTGCTTGACCTGCAGAAAGTCCCCTACAATATCAGTTTTTATCCCATTATACAAGATCGCATTAACCAATTCTATCATTTTGCAATAGACTTCTATAAAGCTGTTTTTTCTGTATGAATCCTATGGACAAGAATCTGTATGATTAGTGTTCTGGATGGGAATATCCCTACGTTAAAGTCATAGTTGACACTAATCTGTATATTTCTGAGAAATCACTAAGGTATATTTTGTGTCAAAAGTTATGTTGAGTTCTGCCATGAAATATATACGTTATGAAAAATTATATTTTGACACTGTCATGCAGTTTTCTCCCTCATGGCTTAGGAGTAGTGTTTATAATATCACAAATTTGCTTAATGTTGGTGTAATCTAATACATTATTATTTCCTTTTTAGGTGTACATATTTAAAATTGACGTAGATAAACTCTCAACAGTGTCCACTTTCCCAGGAAAAGAGGTCAGTTTTGTAAATAGTGCAAATCTACTGTAGTGTTTTGCTGAAACCGGTTGAATGAGAGTAAGACTTGTCATTTTTTATAGAACTTTTCATGTTGTTGGAACATCTCAATGCACAGTGCTACCCTGGTCTTTGAACCTTTTCTGTCATCCAATAACATCAATACTGATCTTTTTCTGAATCTAATTTCCATATCCTTGCCTTGATTTTATATCTCCTAGTTTCTGGACTCAACAAAAATCCACCAACCCCTGTTTCAGACCTCTACTTTGTGTGAAAATGTGCAGAAGGTTTTCACTTTAATTTAAAAGGTTACCTTCCTTGTTCTGGTACTCTAGGCAGAAGTAATGTTTCTTTCTTATCTACATTTTAACAACCTTAGTTTTTTTTTGTTTCTAAAAAGTTCCACTAGTGATGCGCTTGCGCAGCTCGGACGACAGCGCGAGTATGCGCACTAGACAGTGTCCAGCACAATCTTAGTTTTTAAGGTGATTATCATACTTTTATCTTCCATTATCAAAGGACTGAAAATCTACACTCCTAATTTAACCCTTTCAGCCTGGTTGAAGTTTTAACGATTATAAAATTTGAATTTCTCCAGCAGCAGCCCTCACCATGAGTAGCCTGTGGGAAAGGCATTGATTATTAATAAAACCAGCACAGCAGCGCCTCTACTTTCTTGGAAGTTTGTGAAGTTTCGGCATGTCATGTAAAACTTGGACAAACTCCTAGTGATGTGCAGTAGAGAGTGTATTGACTGCTTGCGTGAGGATCTGGTGTGGAAACACCAATGCCCTTGAACGGAAAAAAAATAGTGGATGTAGTCTAGTCTATCACTGTTGAAGCCCTTTCCACCATTCAGCACATCTACAAGGAGCTGTGTTGCAGGAAAGCAGCATCCATCATCAGAGGTCCCCACTTCCCAGGACATACTCTCTTCTTTGCTGCTGCCATCAGGAAGGAGGTACAGGAGTCTCAGGATCCACACCAACAGGTTCAGGAGCAGTTATTACCTCTCAACCTTGGGATGCTTGAACCAAAGGAGATAACATCACTCAACTTAACTTGTTCCATCACTGAACTGTTCCCACAACCAATGGACTCACTTTCAAGGACACTTCACCTCATGTTCCAGATATCTATTTTTTACCTCCTTTTTTTTCCGGTTTTGTATTTGCATAGTCTGTTGTCTTTTGCACTGATTGTTTGTCTCTCTCATTATGTGTGTGTGGTTTTTCATTAATTCTATTGTATTTCTTTGTATTTACTATGAATGCCCACAAGAAAATGAAATTCAGGGTTGTATTTGGTAACATATATGTACTTTGATAATAAATTTACTTTGAACGTTGGAAGGACTGTGTGTTTACACACAAGTTTCAACTTCATGGAATGACTTGTGTCACACTCATACATATGGTAAAGTTTAAAGCTAACAGTCAAACCATATGCTGGCCGTAGAACCCTGTCATACTCCCAGAGTCATCATGTTATTCCAACTGCACTTTTCAGTGATGACAGAAAGCCATCTAGTTCTAAAGAATTGCAAATAGCTCAGGCTGCACCCTTTTATCTCCTTGTTTGTAACCTTTGAAGTTGATTTGCTGTGTCCTCTGCTGTGTACTCTTTTTGGTTGCAATAAGGATTGTGGTTTCAGTTATAAAAAAGAAAATATTGTCGGCACTCAGAGGGTTTAGTAGCATCTACAGAAGGAGAAACGAAGGCCTTCAAGTCCTTTGTCAGAGAGGAAAGAAGGATGGTGTAAGTGATAGAGAAGAAATGGGGAGGGGTGGATCAGAGGAAGGGTACATCTGGGATAGGTTGAGGCCAGGATGGCTTTGGAGATATGTTTTATAAATCATTCAATTTCTGGGTTCATGGGGACAGACAAGAAGTTGTAAAATGTAGGTACGTAGGACATACTAATGAAGAGCTAAAACTGAGTCAGTATTGCAGTTGGATGTTGTGCATCAGAAGTGACCAGTTCTGATGTAGCAGTATCAGTAGCTGGGACAGAAGATGTCATGATATTGGTGATGAGTAGCACTGACCCAAGACCAGGACAATCGTGGGCTCAGTCGGCAGTAGTTTGCTAAGCCCAAATGTGAGGGCATTTTCACAATTGTTTTGTGTGGGCTTTTCAGGCTGAGTCGGTGTTTAATAGCCTATCCCTAGTTACGCATTGAGAAGATGGTGGTAAGCTATCTCCTTAAACCACCGCAGTCCTTCAGGTGTGGGTATACCCTTTATGTTATTAGGGAGAGAGTTCTAATATCTTGATCCAGTGATGGTCAGAGAACAGAGGTATACGCTTAGTGGCTACTTTATTAGGTACACCGGCTCATTTATGCAAATATCTAATCAGTCAATCATGTGGCTACAACTCAGTGCATAAAAGTATGCAGGCATGGTCAAGAGGTTCACTTGTTGTTCAGACCAAACATCAGAATTGGGGAAGAAATGTGATCTAAGTGATTTTGACCATGGAATAGTTGTTGGTGCCAGATGGGCCGTTTTGAGTATCTCAGAAACTGCTGATCTCATGGGATTTTCACACACAACTGTCTCTAGAGCAGAATTTCCCAATCTGGGGTCCATGCACCCTTCAGTTAATGGCGGGGATCCATGGCTTATAAAAAGGTTGGGAACCCATTTTCTGGAGTTTATGAGAAACAAAAACCTGGTGTATGATTGGGAGGGCAGCTTCTTGGTGACTGTGTTCGTATGCCTCTGTCCTTGTGTCTGGTTAAGGTTGCAAGGTGCTGTCTAAAGAGTCATCGTGAGTTATTGGAATTCATCCTGTATGTAGTTCAGACCGCTGCTACTCTTCATCGGTGGTGGAAAGAATGGTTGTGGACAGTCTGCTTATCAAGCGGCCTGCGTTGTCCTGCATCGTGTTGAGGTTCTTGAATATAGTCAAAGCTGCAATGAATTTGGCAATTTGAGACCATTCCATCGGACTCCTGACTTCGGAGAGTTGGGAGGTCAGTTACTTATGATGGGATTCCCAGCCTCTGGGCTGCTCTGGTGTAGATGGCTATTCCAGTGCAGTCAGTTTCCATATTTTTCTTGCAGTGCAGAATGTGTAGAACAGGGGCATTCAACTTATCAAAGTCTATGCTAGTTTTCAGAGTAATCCCATTGCCTTCCTATTGCTGTGTATTTTTCTCTCTCAGGCAGACTTTGTTTATTCTCCCACTGCACAGTTTCACTAGGATTAATTTACAGTAGCTGAATATCCCATCAGTTAGCTCAAATTTGGGATATGGGAGGAAATTGGAGCATTTAGAGGAAGCCTACAGGGTCACTGACTGTAAAAGATTATTAAAGACACCCATCACCCAGGGCATGCCCTCTTTTCACTGTTACCATCATGTAGGAGGTACAGGAGCCTGAAGGCACACACTCAATAATTCAGGAACAGCTTCTTCCCCTCTGCCATAGGTTTCCTATTTGGACATTGAACCCATGAACTTTAAAAAAAAATTATATATATTATTTAAAAGCACAAACACGAAGAAATCTGCAGATGTTGGAAATTCAAGCAACACACATCAAAGTTGCTGGTGAATGCAGCAGGCCAGGCAGCTGAAACTATACCCCTTGCCCATCCTCTGGGTTCCCCCCCCTTTTCTTTCTCCCTAGGCCTCCTGTCCCATGATCCTCTCATATCCCTTTTGCCAATTAACTGTCCAGCTCTTGGCTCCATCCCTCCCCCTCCTGTCTTCTCCTATCATTTTGGATCTCCCCCTCCCCCTCCCACTTTCAAATCTCTTACTAGCTCTTCTTTCAGTTAGTCCTGACGAAGGGTCTGTGCCCAAAACGTCGACTGTATCTCTTCCTAGAGATGCTGCCTGGCCTGCTGCGTTCACCAGCAACTTTGATGTGTGGCTTGAATTTCCAGCATCTGCAGAATTCCTTGTGTTTACGTAGATAATGGCCACTCCCTTGAGGATGTTCTGCAGCTATTTTGAGCCATCGGAGAGGAAACATACCACCCTGGTGTCTTCTCAGAGGCACAGGAGTGCATGTCTGTCGCTCACTATCAAATCCTCCATTATTGCTGCTTGGTTAGATATCGTCCTCCACAGCATGGGGTGTCAGGTGACATGTTGATCTCCATTGCGATAGGTTTGAGCACAGGAGCAGAAATGACTTTCTGTAACTCTACAGGGCCTTGGTGAGATCATGCATCGTGTATTATGTGTATCAATCACCTCACTCAATGGAAGGATTTTCTTCCTACAGAGGGGTCCAGCAAAGATTGACCAGACTGACTCTAGTGAGGGCAGGGCTGACGTCTGAAGAGAGATTTGTCATAAGAGTCCTATAGTGCGGAAGAATGCCTTTCAGCCTGGCTCATGCATCTGTATTCATCTCATTTTCTTGCGTTTGGCCTGTATACTTTTCTTCCTTTCCTATCAATGTACCTTTCTAAATTCTTTGTGAACGCTGTGAATGTACCTCTCTTTATCACGTTCCCTGGCAGTGTGTGCTGTAATCCCACCATCTTCTATGCAGGTGGGCGGCACAGTAGCATAGTGGTTAGTACAACGCCTTCTGAGTGACCTGCGTTCAATTCCCGCCGCTGGCTGTACGGAGCTTGTATGTTCTTCTCATGACCACATGGGTTTCCTCCTACAATCCAAAGACGTAGCAGTCGGTAGCTTAATTAGTCATTGTAAATTGTCCCATGATTAGGCTAGGGTTAAATCGGAGGATGGTTGGGTAGCATGGCTCAAAGGGACAGAATGGCCTATTCCACACTGTATGTCAATAAATAATAAAAAGTAAAATCTTGCCCTTTCTCCTTAAACCTATATCCTCTAGTTTTAGACTCCCCTGCCTTGAATTTTATAAATCTTTATGAGGTCATCCTCAGTCTCCTTCACTTCAGTGAAATTATCCCAATGTATCTCAATCTCTCCATGTAACTGAAGGGTACTGAAGAGATTCACCAGGAAATAGCCAACTGGAAAATATAATATTCCAATTGAGAACCATATTCTCTGCATGGCTTAGGCAGACATAAATTCCTCATGCGCTATACTAGTTAAGGGCAACAAATTCTAACCCCTTGATAGTTCTCAGTACATTCAGCAGGAGTTTGACCTGAAACATTGCATTCTCATTCTACAGATGTTGCCTGGCCTATTTTTATACTGCCTGCATTTTTGTTTCTTTAAAGGATGTAATCTTGGTTCCTCTTCCAGATGCCAGCTGAATACACTGCACAGTTTACCATAAGTACAATGACGGATATTAACTGGTTGATTTTCCTGGCAGTCACTTCCTTACTGGCAAGAATTGCTTCTGCTCCAAGTGCGTACTATAGCAATGGAGGAGGATCTATGGAAAAATATATTATTCAGAGCAAGAGGCTTTTGGAAGGAAAGGACTACATTTGACTTCCTGAGATTTTCTCTGGCAGTAGCCCTTGGTCTCAGACATCAAAATTGCACCTGGATGTCTATTGCAGTTGAGTGAACTGGGAGGTTACAGCTGAAGCTTTCTCTCTTATAGTAGGATTGGGATTTCTGTATGCTTCCAGCGATGCACTACACGGCTCAGTGCCAGAAGTCAAGCTGTTGCCTCCCTAATTGTATTACTTTTTGCCAGGCTATAAGCTTAGAACTAAGAGAATGGACTGATTATTGCTGTGCTTGCGGATTTTTTCTTTCTTAATCTTTCTTTTTTAATCTTTTTATTAATTTTCAAATTCATAAACATAGCAACAATACTAATACAAAGAGATTGGGATTACATTATTGGTAAATGACATATGCAGTAAAAACTACAGATAATACAAGTACATTAGGCCTCCCAAACTCTTAATATAATTAAACATGATAAAAAGAAAACTGAAGAAATATCAGGAAAAAAAAACCAAGTTAAAAAAAACTAAAGTAAACTGAACCAAAAACTGAACTAAACTAAACTAAACAAAGCTGGGCTATTATATTACATCGAATACAACCAATAATGTCATTAACTCCACTCCTCTGTCCATATATTTTAGGTTAATAAAAAGGATTGGGAAAAGGTCAAGCTACATCATATGAAAGTGTGGAATAAATGGCCTCCAATTCTCTTCAAACTTCTGATTTTTTCTAAATTTAAACAAGATATAGTTTGGGAAAACCATTGAAATGTAGTACGGGGATTGATCTCTTTCCAATTCAATAAAATGGATCTTCTAGCCACTAATGTAACAAATGCAATCATCCAACGAGCTGAAGAGGTTAAAGAACTATGTTCCATCATTGGTAAACCAAAAATTGCAGTAATAGGATGAGGTTGCTAATCAATACACAGAACTGTTGAAGTAATATCAAAGATGTCTTTCCAAAAATTTTTTCAAAAGAGGGCAAGACCAGAACATATGAGTCAAAGAAGCTACCTCAGAATGACATCTGTCACAAACAGGACTTGTATGAGAGTAAAAACGAGCTAGTTTATCCTTAGACATGTGGGCCCTATGCACAACCTTAAATTGTATCAATGTATGTTTAGCACATATAGAGGAAAAGTTAACTAATTGAAACATTTTCTCCCATTTCTCTGCAGGCAAGTGAAGTTGAAGTTCCCTTTCCCATACATTCTTAATTTTATCAGATATACCTGGCTGTATTTTCATAATCATATCATAACTAATTGCTGTTAAACCCTTCTGATAAGGATTTAAACCTAAAATTTTTTCCGTGATATCAGTTGGATATGAAGTTGGAAAGATGGGTAGTGTAGTATTTTAAAAGTTTCTAATTTATAAATATCTAAAAAAAAATAGGATCTGGGCAAATTATATTTATTAGACAACTGTTCAAAAGACATGAAACAGTTATCCAAGAATAAATCGTGAAAACATATTATACCCTTTGTTTTCCATATCAAAAAGGCTTGATCCATAACAGAGGGTTGGAAAAAAAATTAGATATAATAGGGCTTGATAAAGTAAATTTGTTCAAGCCAAAAAATTTACGAAATTGAAACCATATTCGTAATGTGTATTTTAATTATTGGATTAACCATTTGTTTATTCAATTTAGAGAGAACAAAGGGAAGCGAAGTCCCTAAAATAGAAACCAGTGAGAACCCTTGTACAGATTTACATTCAAGGTTTACCCATTGTGGACTTGGAATTATATCCAAATCTTGTGTCCAAAATATTAAATATCGAATATTAATTAGCCAGTAATAAAATCCTAAATTCAGCAATGCCAAACCACCGTCCTTTTTGGACTTACGTAAATATTTTTTACTTAGTCTAGGATTTTTATTCTGCCATATATATGAGGAAATTTTATAATCAACAGTATCAAAAAAGGATTTAGAAATAAAAATTGGTACTGCTTGAAGTAGATATAAAAATTTAGGTAGAATAATCATCTTAATAGCATTGATTTGGCCAATCAGTGATAAAGAAAATGGGGACCATTTAGTAAACAATTCTTTAACCTGATTAATTAACGGTAAAAAATTGAGCTTAAATAAATCCTTATGCTTCTCAGTAATTTTAACACCCAGACAAGTAAAATAGTCAGTAACCAGTCTGAATGGTGAATGTCTGTAAATTGGACCCTGCATATTTAATCGAAAGAGTTCACTCTTACTGAGATTCAATTTGTAGCCAGAAAAGTTACTAAACTGAGCAAGCAGGGATATTACTGTCAAAATGGATTTCTCAGGGTTAGAGATATATAGTAATAAATCATCTGCATATAGTGATAACTTGTGTATCTCATTCCCACGGGTAATGCCAAGTATATTAGCTGAGTCACGAATAGCAATAGCTAAAGGTTCCAAGGCAATATCAAATAATAATGGGCTCAGAGGACAGCCCTGCCTAGTACCACGAAACAACTGAAAAAAGGGAGATCTTTGATTATTGGTAAATATCGAAGCTGAAGGGGTAAGGTATATCAATTTAATCCAAGTTATAAGTATTGGACTAAAATTAAATTTCTCAAGCGTATTAAATAAATATGTCCATTCGACTCTGTCAAACGCTTTCTCAGCGTCCAGTGAAATGACACATTCTGGAGTTCTAGATGAAGAAGTATACGCAATATTCATTAATCTCCTAATATTAAAGAAAGAATAGCGATTTTTAATAAATCCAGTCTGGTCGACAGAAATAATTTGAGGCAATACATTCTCCAGTCTAGTTGCCAGTATTTTAGAAAAGATCTTGGAATCCACATTCAGCAAGGATATAGGCCTATATGATGCACATTCAGTAGGATCCTTATCTTTTTTAAGAATTGGAGAAATAGAAGCTCGATTAAAAAGATTGTGGTAATTTAACTATAAATAATGCATCCTTAAAGATTCTACATAACCAAGGAGAAAGTATAGTAGAAAAGGATTTTAAAAATTCTACTGTATAGCCGTCCGGACCAGGTGCTTTACCTGAATTCATCGAAGAAATAGCATCCTTTATTTCTTCATCCGTAATAGGTGCATCTAATTTTAAACATTCATTGGATGGTAATTTCGGAATATTCAATTTCCTTAGAAATTCATGCATTATAGTGGGGTCATCAGGAAATTCTGATTGTTATAAAGAAGTATAAAATTCTTGAAAGGATTTGTTTATCTCATCATGATCAACCGTCAGAGTACCATCTCTTTTACAAATCTTAATGATCTGGTGTTTAACCGAAGCAGTTTTCAATTGGTTAGCCAGTAATTTACCAGATTTATCACCATGTATGTAAAACTGACTCCTAGTTTTTACTGATTTTCAATCGAGGATGTTAGTAATAGACTATGCTCCATTTGAAGTTCGACTCTCTTTTTATAAAGCCCCTTATTGGGAGCAATAGAATATTGCTTGTCAATTGCTTTAATCTTGTCAACCAGCATAAGTATTTCATTATTAATTCATTTTTTCAGTCCAGCAGAATATGAAATAATTTGCCCACGGATTATGCTTTAAAAGTGTCCCTTAATACCCCGCTGGAAATTTCTTCCATAAAGTTTGTTGAAAAGAAAAAGTCAATCTGTTCCTTAATAAAATTAACGAGGTCCGAGTCCTGAAGCAGAGTGGAATTGAACCGCCATTGTCTAGTACTAGAAGATGTATCCATTAATTTAATACATAGTTTCAAGGGCGCATGATTGGAAATGGCAATGGAATCATAGTTGCAGTCAATAACAAATGAAATTAAACGAGAATCAATAAGGAAGCAATCAGTTCTAGAATAATTATGATATACATAAGAAAAGAATGAAAACTCTTTATCCTTGGGATGTAAAAATTTTTGAAACTCCAGAATCAACCATAAAAGAATTGATAAGAGTAGCAGATTTGTTCGGGAGTGCCTGATTAGACATAGATCTATCCATCTTTCTTAATCTATTTGGTTTTTCTCTTATTTTTAGCAAGAATGCAGAATTAAACCTAATCTAAGCAGCTGAAATACGAAGGTAAAGAACTCCTGTTGAGAGAGAACAGTGTGGCATAAATAGTAAACCGCTTCCTCTGCACCAGAGACTTGGTTTCAGTCTGACCTTGGCTGTGACCTGTGTAGTGTTTGTACAGATTTCTTTGATCATGTTGGTTTTCTCTGAGTGCCCTGGTTTTCTTGCATATCCCAAAGATGTGCAGGTAGTTTAGTTCATTGCCCATTGTAAATTTTACCTAGCTTGTTGGAGGGTGCTAGAATTTGGTGGGGAAGGGAAATTAATGAGAATGTGGGGAGAGTTAAAAATGGGGTAACAGTAGCATGTGGTGAAATGAGTGATTTATGGGAACATGTTTCTGTGTATGTCTCTGAATTTTTGACTTTTGTGAGTCTTTGTACTGTCTCCTTTGCAAATTTGTCTCCATACATGAAGAAGGATAAATTTAGAGGTAGTGCAGCATAAATTCATTAAATTTATTCCTGGATTAAGGGGATTATGCTTGGAAAGCAGATGGAGGGAAAATCGTCTTCTTCCCTAGGTATTGTAAGTGTGAGAGGTTGCAGAACATGCACATTAGGAGGCATAGTGTCTGTAAAAGGGCTTGACCATTTAAGATGCAGATGAGAAACTCCATGAAGAATTTTGTGAAGAATTTAGGCATTCTGACTCAAGAGGCCTGGTGGATACCCAGTTGTTTCAAATGTTCACAGTTCAGCGTGATGGATTTTTAGATACAAAGGGAATCCAGGGGAACAGTGATTGGGTAGCAGTGTGAATCATTGCAAAATAGAGTAACTGTAAAGGTTTGATGGGTGTTCTTAACTGCTTACTTCTGTTTATGTTCTTAAATTGTTGCTATTCACCTTAATGCATACTGTGTGATTAAAAGTGTGTTGTGATCAGCGACAAGAGATTCTGCAGATGCTGGAAGTCTTGAGCAATGCACACAAACGGCAAGTCAGGCCAAGACTCTTCATCATGAATCTTCAGCAGTTAACTGTTTGTCTGACGAGTTCCTCTAGCATTGTGTGTGTGTGAGTGTGTGTTGATATTATGGTCAGCCATTGATTGGCAGTGTGGATTCCAACAGTGAGCGAAAACTGCAGTTGGCAGTGCCTGATGCCTTTCTCTATATTTGAGCAGAATTTTATCTATTAGTTTCTAGCTTATGAGAAGCCTCTGTCTATCATGAGTGTTGAGATATATGCTCTGTATGATTTTTAAAGTAATCATTTGAAATGCATGTATTTTCCAAAGCCATACCTGTTTTATTAGAACACTGAATTTGAAAAGTATAGATAGGGGGAATGTTTTCTTTAAAAAGGGAACCTGCTTCAATCAATCATTGATTTACCTACACTGGGTTTTTCATTAACTATATACAAATCATGTGCTGAATATTATTGATAAAAATCTCCGGGATTACAATATTATTAGAACTCCAGGTGACTTCTCTTATACCACAGATTGCATTCATTCATATGAATACGACACATTTTGAATCTTTATTCTAGATGGGCTCGTATTTTGGCTCATCGCTGTGTGCAGTTGACTTGAATGCAGATGGCTACTCAGATCTTTTAGTTGGAGCCCCTATGTCCACGCAGATAAGAGATGAGGGACAAGTAACAGTTTTCATCAACAGAGGCAATGTAAGTATAATTTTTGTGAGCAATCTTGACTAGCAAAAGACCCATTGGGAGAAATCCAGTTTGATCTTGATCAATCCTGACTTAATCCCTCAAGTGTTTGGCAAATGGATAGCGGTTTCCAGAAACGGGGGAAAGTGTGTACCTTGTATGCAATGAAATTCCAGAGATTTGTTTGACTATAAATCTGGATCAGTCTTGCATGGAGATTACATTATTGAAAAATAGTAAACCGTGTTTGAACACATCTGTACCAAGTCGCGTGTCACACCAAGAACAAGATTTGTGGTTCAGTGTAATATACTAAAAGGCAATGTATACATTTCATTTTGTTGGGAGAACATGAAGAAGGTTTGAGGTTTTTGGTGGGGAGGGGTGCTGGCATGTTGTCTATTTATTTATTCAACTTTTAGGATATAGACATCAGTTGCAAAGCCAGCATTTATTGCAGGTCCCTAATTTTCCTTGAGAAGGTGATAGAGAATCACCATGTTGAATTTAGACATGACAGCAATGAAGGAACAGCCATACGTTTGCAAGTTGGGGATGGGTGTGCAACTTAAAAGGAATCTGTAAATGGTGGTGTTCACTTACAACTGCTTCCCATGCCCTCCTTGATGGCAAAGGTCATGAGTTTGGGAGATGCTGTCTGATTAGTTTAAATGAGTTACCATATTTTGTAGATGGTGAGCACTCCAGCAGCTGCACCAGTCATACCGGGAATGTAGGTTTAAGATGGTGGATGGATTAACCAATTAAGTATCTGGATAGTATCGAGATTTTTGGAGCCACCCTCATCGAGGCAAGTGGATCATTTTTTTGACTCGTGCTATGCAGGTGGTAAAATGGCCTTGGGGTGTAATAAGGTGAGCCATTTGTTGCAGGATAACAGGATTCTGACCTACACTTACAGCCATGGTATTTGTGCAGCTGGTCCAGTTGAGTTTCTGATCTGTGGTGTATGTGCTGAGTGAGGGTACGATTGCTTGGTGATATTGGTGCCATTGAATGGCGATGGTAGATGGTCATGCACTGCCAGAAACTTTTATAATATCTAAATTGACTGATCAGACAACAATAGCCAGACTGCATTTGACTTGCTTATGTGAATAGGACATACATGGGCAGTTTTCCAATTTCTAGGTAGATGCCAGAATTATAAACATGCAAGAACAGCTTGACTAGAAACATAGTTAGTTCTGGGAAGTTTTAGAAAGCTTGGTGATTAAATTTTCTTAAATTTTCATGAAAATCATTCTGGAATCTTTTGGTCATAGAGCATGTGATCCCTGAAAGGAGCAGAAGAGGGTCTGGTCCAAGACTAAATGAACACATATAGGTCTGCTCCAAGACTATATGGTGAGGATACACTTTTATCAACATGTCTTATTTCCTGTTGTAGGCAGTCCTGGAAGAACAGCAGCTTTTGAATGGAGATAACATGTACAATGCTCACTTTGGAGAGTGTATTGGTGCACTTGGTGATATTGATGATGATGGCTTTCCAGGTTAGTGCTTTTGATATTTATAGATCATAAATACTCGGGCTTACCAAAATATATTAATTTTGACAGACTTTGATCTGTCCGGTTATTTACTGTTCATTAGTATGTTGATTTAAGATATTAAACCTCAAATCATTGGCATGCTAGATATTAGGCTGCAAGCCTTTCAATGAAGTTTATTGAAGTCGAGTTAATGCTTGCTTTTTGCATCAGTGTTTTCCAGAGTTATTTGGGTTCTGATTGGCTGGAGCACTGTCTTTAAACCTCCACTGTCTCTATCAAATGCATCTCTCATTTCCAACAAGGCCCAAGGTCATGTGCAGCACAGAAGAATTTCTTTTGGGTTGTGGGGCAAGGACCACCTTTTGGAAAGGGCTGTCGAAGTTACAGTAATCCAGAAAAGTCAGGACTTTGGAGGCAGATTTTCCAGACAATTAGATGCAACCTCTGTTAATATATTTCACTTTTTTAAATAGTAGTATAACAAATTTTCCAGAGAACCAATGTGGAAAAGAGCCACAGTAAGTTTTCAGAGAGCAAGGAGTGGAAGCTGGTGAGTTTCAGCTTGCATGCTATAGTTTGGCAGAACAAGATGAAACATACAAACTTGTCAGACCTTGATCTTATCACAAACCTGCCCATATTCCTGATGCCCTCAGCCCACCTGTCATTTCCATCCCTGACTGTGGCTCCAGCCGTACACCAGCCCATCAGACAGACTTTGCCCAGCCACGTTCTTGACCTATAGTCTGCATTCTGCTCCCCCATCTTATGCTCTGAACTAATGCATGAGCCAAATGCTGAACTGTTGTGATTTGCCAACAATTAGAAAACAGGTTATTGGAATTTTACAGCAGTGCCAATAGCTAGCTGTTTTAAGAACAGAAATATTCATCTGTACTCAAGATGATACTTTCCATTCTGGAGCTTCTAAAATGTCCTTCTCCTCTGGTAAGTGTGGCTACCATAGCGCCGTATTTGATGGAGCTTTTACACAGATTTCCATTTCCTGCATAAGCTTGAAACTGCCCCTAATTTCCAGAGAGAACAGAGATGGTATTCCCCATTTAGCATATTAGTCTTCTATGATTTTTCCAATGGGATCCTATGACAGGTTACATCTCTTCCCCTCCCCCCCACCCCCTTCCCCTCTCCCTCCTTTCTTCTTACTGCAGGAACCGCTCTCTGTAACGCCCTAGTGCACTCATACTTTCTCATCTGCATCTCTCTATCCACTGGCACCTTGCCTATAACACTTCTTCCTCTCCGCCAGTGAGGGTCCTAAATACTTCTTCCAGGTTAGGCAATCTAATCTGTTGCTTCTGGTGCTTGTGAGGTGGTCTCCCCTATGTCGGCAAGATTAAGTGTAGACTGAGTAATAATTTTGTGGAACACCTGTGCATCATCTACAGTGACCATCTTGAGCTTCTGGTTATTTGTCATTTCAACTCTTAGCTCCCACACTTTCCTGTCCTCCCCCACTGTCGTGGTCAGGCCAAACACCAACTAGAACATGCCAAATTCTTCTAGGTTAGCCAACAGCCCAAGGAGATGAATGTTGCCTTTTCTGATTTCTGTGTTTCTTTTCTAGTCCCACAAGTCCATCTTTTTCTTTTTCAGATATAGCAATTGGAGCGCCTAATGAAAATGATTTTAGAGGAGCTGTCTACATCTATCATGGAGATACCAATGGAATCATCTCCACATATTCAATGGTATTTGATTATAGTCATAGTCATACTTTATTGATCCTGGGGGAAATTGGTTTTCGTTACAGTTGCACCATAAATAATTAAATAGTAATAAAATCATAGATAATTAAATAGTAATATGTAAATTATGCCAGGAAGTAAGTCCAGGACCAACCTGTTGGCTCAGGGTGTCTGACCCTCCAAGGGAGGAGTTGTAAAGTTTGATGACCACAGGCAGGAATGACATCCTATGACGCTCTGTGTTGCATCTCGGTGGAATGAGTCTCTGGCTGATTGTACCCCTGTGCCCAACCAGTACATTATGTAGTGGATGGGAGACATTGTCCAAGATGGCATGCAACTTGGACAGCATCCTCTTTTCAGACACCACCGTCAGAGAGTCCAGTTCCATCCCCACAACATCACTGGCCTTAGGAATGAGTTTGTTGGTTCTGTTGGTGTCTGCCACCCTCAGCCTGCTGCCCCAGCACACAACAGCAAACATGATCGCACTGGCCACTTACTTAACTTACTAATATCAGTACTACCTTGCGTTGCAATGCTTGCAAGACAGTTTTGTGATACTGCTAATTGTGCTGCTGTCTTACAGTTTGACCTCTGGTGCTGTTTACGTGGGGTCTGTAGGTTCTTTCTGTGGCCACAAACATTTCTTCTGGATGTTTCAATTTCTCCCTACATCCCAAAAATATACAAGTGGATAGGTCAATTTGAAACTGCACTTTGTCCCAAGTGTGCTGGTGAGTGAGAGTTTTAGGGAAAAAGACAGGGAAAGTGAAATTACAGGGTGAACATGAGTAGCGGAACAAAACAATGGAGGGCATAATTTAAGGTGAGAGGTGAACGATTTAAAAGAGAACTGAGGGCATTCATGCAAAGGGGGGTGTGCATATGGAATGAACTACTATAGGAAGGTGTTGAAGTAGGAAGAATAACAACTTTTAAAAGACATTTTGATAAGTACATAGATAGGAAGGGTTTAGAGTGGGAGTTTCCAACCATCTTTATGCCATTGACCCCTACCATTAACTGAGGGATCTATGGACCTGGGATGGGGACTCTTGGTTCAGAGGGTATGGGCCAAATGTAGGCTTGTAGCTTGGTGTCACCCATGGGCATGGAAGAGTTGGGATAAAGGGACTTTTTCTGTATTAGATCTCTCTGTGACTTAGCACAGCTTATTTTCAATTTCCTTTGTTCTGCTTTGGGCTGATTGGAGATGACACCATTTTAGTGCCAATTTCCAAGTCTTCCAGAGGTAGTCCAGTCTGTGAATAAGGTACTTGCTCTTGTGGAAAGTACACTGCTTGAATGTCTTTCGATAAAGTGTGATGATACAAAATATTATGACTGATATATTTGTTGTTGCAAAATGGTGATAATTCAATACTGACATAAATATTTGCATTCAACTGAGCTATACATAAGACTTCAGGTGTGGTCCAACCAGCCTTTTATAAAATTATGCTATAAGCTTCAGACTCTTAGATTCTAGACTTAGGCAAATGAAGGCAAGGATCCCACTTGCTGCCTTTACTACTTCCTGCCATTTTCAGGGATCTTTTAAACTTTACGCTAGGGTTCCTCTATTTCTCAATACTCTGAGGTCCTGTCAGTCAGCGTATATGTTCCACCGTTGACACCTTACCTCACACTTATCAGGGTTAAATTCCATCTACCATTGCTCTGCCCATCTTACCAATGAATCAATATTATTTTATAGTCTAATATTAAATACTTGTCTATCAGCAAGAGATTTTTTCCAAATAATTTTCCATAATTTTCTGCTAACAGTTAATTTTACACACTTCATGATTAAATACTTCCATCAAATTTTCAATTTTGTCTGCCTTCTGGTGAACAATACCAACTTTTCCATTCTCTTCTCAAAACTGAAGTCAGTCATCTTTGGAAGGTGGAATTTCATCTCTGAATCAGTCATAACTTGCCACCATGCAGTGCTGAGGACTGGATGCATTACTGTAGATAGGTTTGGACTAGTGTTTTATTTTTTTTAATGAATGAGGCAGTACAAGGTCAGTTGATCCATGAATGAGTAGATACTGTTAACACTGAAGGAGTCTCAATATTAAAGTATGTGTTTTTTTGCAGCCTGTATGGATAAAAACATTGAGGCTTTAATGAGGCATTTGTCAGCACTAGAGTAGTTTTGGGTCCTTTACCTACGAAAAGATGTGCTGGAATCAGATAACCAGGACTATAGAATGTGTTTTAACCTGAACAGTGTGGGGGAGGGGTGGGTTATCAAGGAGGAAATAGTTTAGATACAGGGACATTTACGAAGTTTGAAAACAATAATGAGGGATTGCTAAATAGGCAATGATAACAAGGTTTGATAAGAAGGGAGAGAGATTCCAAACATAAGAGTGCTCCTGGAAACATTCAGTCAGGAGAAATGGTAAATAAAAAAAAGGAATGGTTCTTTATCTGAAAGTATGCAGAATTAATTCGAGGACACATTAACTAGAAACATAGGAAACCTACAGAACAATACAGGCCCTTTGGCCCACAATGCTGTGCCGAACATGCATTTACTTCAGAAATTACCTAAGGTTACCCATAGCCCTCTATTTTTCTAAGCTCCATGTGCCTATCCAGAAGTCTCTTAAAAGACCCTATCGTATCTGCCTCCATCACCGTCACCTGCAGCCCATTCCACGCATTCACCACTCTCTGCATAAAAAAACTTATCCCTGACATCTCCTCTGTATCTACTTCCAATCACCTTAATACTCTGCCCTCTCATATTAGCCATTTGAGCCCTGGGAAAAAGCCTCTGACTATCCACACGATCAATGCCTCTCATTATCTTATACACCTCTATCAGGTCACCTCTCATCTTCCGTCGCTCCAAGGAGAAAAGACCAAGTTCACTCCACCTATTCTCATAAGGCATGCTCCCCAATCCAGGCAACATCCTTGTAAATCTCCTCTACACCCTTTCTGTAGTTTCCACATCCTTCCTGTAGTGAGGCAACCAGAACTGAGCACAGTACTCCAGGTGGGGTCTGACCAGGGTCCTATATAGCTGTAACATTACCTTTCGGCTCTTAAACTCAATCCCACGGTTGATGAAGGCCAATGCACCGTATGCCTTCTTAACACAGAGTCAACCTGCACAGCAGCTTGAGTGTCTTATGGACTCAGACCCCAAGATCCAGCTGATCCTTCACACTGCCAAGAGTCTTATCATTAATGCTATATTCTGCCATCATACTTGACCTACTAAAATGAACCACCTCACGCTTATCTGGGTTGAACTCCATCTGCCACTTCTCAGCCCAGTTTTGCATCCTATCGATGTCCCGCTGTAACCTCTGCCAGCCCTCCACACTATCCGCCGCACCCCCAACCTTCATGTCATCAGCAAATTTACTAACCCATCCCTCCACTTCCTCATCCAGGTCATTTATAAAAATAACGAAGAGTAGGGGTCCCAGAACAGATTCCTGAGGCACACCACTGGTCACCGACCTCCATGCAGAATATGACCTGTCTACAACCACTCTTTGCCTTCTGTGGGCAAGCCAGTTCTGGATCCTCAAACGAATGTCCGCTTGGATCCCATGCCTCCTTACTTTCTCAATAAGCCTTGCATGGGGTACCTTGTCAGATGCCTTGCCGAAATCCATATACACTACATCTACTGCTCTACCTTCATCAATGTGTTTAGTCACATCCTCAAAAAATTCAATCGGGCTCATAAGGCACGACCTGCCTTTGACAAAGTCATGCTGACTGTTCCTAATCATATTATGCCTCACCAAATGTTCATAAATCCTGCCTCTCAAGATCTTCTCCATCAACTTACCAACCATTGAAGTAAGACTCACTGACCTATAATTTCCTGGGCTATTCTTACTCCCTTCCTTGAATAAGGGAACAACATCTGCAACCCTCCAATCCTCCGGAACCTCTCCTGTTCCCATTGATGATGCAAAGATCATTGGCAGGGGCTCAGCAATCTCCTCCCTCACGTCCCACTGTAGCCTGGGGTATATCAAGTCCGGTCCCTGTGACTTATCCAACCTGATGCTTTCCAAAAACTCCAGCACATCCTCTTTCTTAATATCTACATGCTCATGCTTTTCAGTCTGCAGCAGGTCATCCCTACAATTGCCAATATCCTTTTCCCTAGTGAATACTGAAGCAAAGTATTTATTAAATACCTCTGCTATCTCCTCCGGTTCCAGACACAAGTGGTGCATACCAGCTTCATTAGAAATTCAATTCCATAGTGCAATTTATGATGGAATTTTTAAAAAATTGATTGTTAAATGTGTTTGGGAACATAGTGTACACACTTCTGAACATGTACGCTCTGGCTCCTTTGTATATTGCAAATTTCCTGTGCACATGCAAGGACATTGAGTGAGATTACCCTATCAGACTAAATTGGGAAAAGTTGAGGCCGGCTTTGACATTATTGCCACAGAATTTGAGCACTCTGTTATCTTCTGGTTGGGCCCACATGTACACTTTTCTTGGTGTTGCTGTCCTTGAGGCTGCCTTATTGCTTCAGTGACTGACCCATGCCCTTTCTGCACACATCCCCTTTCTTGGACCCCTGGCCTGGTTATCTGGCCCACTGAATGGAGCTCTTAGTATGCAATGTGTGCAGCATCCTTTTTGCCATCTGGAGCTGGGTTTCACAATTGATAGATTTTCACTGTGAGGGGAAAGCACAAAGTAAATGTGGGTTTCCTGTGTAACGCTGCTTTGTTGCATCTTTTCAGTCAATTAATGCTTTCTAGCCCACAATATCTAAAACTTCTTCATGGAATCTTGTGTGGATTTAGGTATCATATGTCTGACATGGTGCTGGCTTCCAAACTGAGAACTTTGCACCCTCTCTTGCCCTATCCACCTATCTCACAGCATGCTCTACCATGATCACAAATGCAGGGGTCTTCTCTGACTCGTCTTGTTTTCCTAACGTGGTGTTATACCTTCACTCTTCCAGAAGGTGTTGGCACAGAAAATCAATCCAGAATTGCGCATGTTCGGCCAATCCATTTCGGGAGGAGTGGACATGGATGGAAATGCTTATAAAGGTACATGAGTGCTGGAAGTCAAGTTTGAAAATAAAAACAGAAAATGCTGCAAGATCATACTAGAGGATCAGAGAGCATTGGATGAAAATAACACAGAGTTAATGTTTCAAGTGAGAGATCCTTCATCAGAACCAGGGAAGTTATCTTCAGGTCGCAGTAGGGAAGACTAAATAGGCTTGGGCTAGTGGTGTTCAAAACAATGAAATATGGTTGTGAAGGCAGGTTTTTATTAACATCTTACAGAACATGGAAGATTGAGGGGAGACTTGATAGAAGTATACAAAATTATGAGGTGTGTAGATAGGGTAAATGCAAGCAGAGCTTTTGCACTGAGGTTGAGTGGGACTACAATGAGAGGTCATGGGATAAGGGTGAAAGGTGAAAAGTTTGAGGGAGAACATGAGGGGAAACTTCTTCACTCAGAGGGTCATGTGAGTGTGGAAAGAGCTGCCAGCACAAGTGATGTGTACCAGATTGATTTCAATGTTTAGGAGAAGTTTGGGTAGGTAAACAGATGGCAGAGGTATGCTCCTCCGGTGCATGTCACGTTTGGGAATGCACGGTTTGGCATGGACTAGATGGGCCAAATTGCCTGTTTCTGTTTTTCCATGGCCCTATGAAGACCAGAAGGAAAACAAAAGCCAGTGTGAGTGAGTATGATGAAAGAGATGGACAGAAGGAAATCTTCGTAGGAGAGAGGAGCAGAATTTTCCCTTTTCACCCAGAAACAACCCTTTCCATATTCCATATTTTGTTTTTCCTAGTGATGATTTTCCTAGTTTAGCTGATTGAGAGCAATCTAATCAATCCCCTTAATTGTTCACCGGTAACTTAATTTCTTGCACGTGTTCATTAACACCTCTGGATTCTCTAGCCATCCACCTAGACTGAATGCTGTCCAGAGTAGCCCATTAACTCAACAGCCAGCACGTTTTTGGGATGTGGGGGGAATTGGATGACTCAGGGAACTACCTACATTGGGAAACCGTTTAGATTAGTGACTCATAATCCAAAGTCTGCAGATGTTGAAAATCTAGAGCAAAACACACAAATCTAGAGCAAAACACACAAAATGTTGGAGGAACTCATCTATGAAACTGAACAAACAGTCAATATTTCTGGCTGAGACCTTTCTGTAGGACTGGTGACTGTTTTGTGGAACACCTGTGCATCTTGATCTTGGAGCTAAATGTTATTTCAACTCTCCTTCCCAATCCCACACCAACATGTCTCTCCTCAGCCTTCTCCATTGCTGCAGTGAGTTAGAGTGCCAGAGCACAGGAACAGGCCCTTTAATTCATCTAGTACATGCTGAACTGTTATTCTGGCTAGTCCCATTAACCCATACCTGGACCATCACCTGCCATATCCCTCCTCTATGCTTACTTATCCAGTCTTCTCTTTTACGTTGCAATCGAACCCACATCCATCACATCCGCTGCCAGCTTGTTTCTCACTCACACCATCCTCAAGTTCCTCTTAAATATTTCACCTTTCACTCTTAACCTATGACCTCCAGTTCTAGTGTGAAACATCTCTCAAAATGTGTGAGGCCAAACACAAATATCTCATATTCTGCTTGAGTCACTGACAGCCCAATATTGATTTTCCCCACACACATTCACCTGTACAGCTAGATTTCTCCCCTGGTTCACCTTTCCTCAGTTCTTGGTAAAGTATGGAAATGGAAGCTCAAGATCATGGGTTTGCACACACCATAGGTGTTCCACAAAATGGTCATGAGTTTACAGTTAGAGTGACCTCCAATTCTGGTTTAATGCTTAAGCAATTTCTAAGCCCCGCTGTTTGAAACTTTACTCCCGGACATACTTGTCAAGGTGGCCCTTAAGTAGTAGCATGAAAAATTCTCACAAGTGCTTGTACTTTTACGCCATTCATTGGGAGAAAAATATTCTGTAACTTTGAAACTGTGAAATGATTTGGAGAATTTTATTAGACTGTCTGCTTTCATTCCAGATGTAACCATTGGTGCCTTCATGTCAGACAGTGTGGTTCTGCTGAGGTAAGAACTGCTTGTTTCTTTCTGTTGTTACATACCCCGTAACTGGGTTGCCAAACCAGCAGAAATGAATCACTCAGTTGGAGTCTGGATTACTGGAACTAAGAAAGTTTTATTAAAGAAATAAGCAACACAGTACTCTAATCAAAAGGATAATAAATACAACAGTTCAGCAATGATAAACACACATGTACACAGAACTAGGATAATAGGATCAATCAAGCTCTATCGTCGTCTAGGGGTAAATGACCAGTTTCAAAGTGACGCAAAGTTCAGTTCAATTGAGTTCAGTTCAGTTCACAGTAATCACTGCCGTGCTGGTGGACTGGGGGGGGTGGGGAAGGAGAGAGAGAGCGAAAGCGAATGAATATTCAAAATGGCTTCCACACAGACCTTCGATATTCCTCGCAGTCAGCTTTCGGGCGAGCCCTTTGTAATGTCTTCTGAGGTCACCGACTGTGACCCCTCCGTTTCAGATACGATCGTTCTTCCACGGTGAACCCAGCACCCAGGCAAGGGTGGACACACACACCAGGTTCCGACCGATCCGTACCTTTCTACCCTGTGCGTCTCTGGCTGGTCCCGCAACCAGACCTCCAACAACTCCCACCGACTTGTGGGAGGCGCACCGCTTCCAGGGTCTCGTTACCTTGTGGTGTCGTGTGTGTCCTGCCTTAGCGAACCTGTCCCTTTTTATCTCCCTGCTGGGGTTTCGCCTGTCCATCACACTTCAAACAGTTCAGGGTTCAAAGAGGAGCTGATCTTGACAGTTCTCAGACCGGTGTCTCCTTCCGTTAAACTCTCTCGTCTCTTCATTAACATTTCCAAATGCTGCTCCATTGTCTTCCTTATCTCTCTTTCCCCTGAAGACAGGTGGCAGATCAACTGCTGATCCCACTGGTGCCAGCACAGGACAGTTAACATCTTCAGTCTATGTGTACTTTTTGTAACCTTCTTTCGTCACACTGTACTTCAAAGTTGTTTTTGAATTGCTACTGTATTGAATTATTGCTGTTTATTGGCTTATCATGCTTCTTAGAAATCTGCTTTTTGATTTTTAAAGAAAATAGTAATGTTGTTGATAATCTGAAACAAAACTACATAAGCAACACACATCAAAGTTGCTGGTGAATGCAGCAGGCCAGGCAACATCTCTAGGAGGAGATATAGTCGACGTTTCAGGCCGAGATCCTTCGTCAGGAAGGGTTTCAAGTTTCAGGTCTGGGCCTGAAACGTCAACTGTACCTCCTCCTAGAGATGCTGCCTGGCCTGCTGCGCTCACCAGCAACTTTGATGTGTGTTGCTTGAATTTCCAGCATCTGCAGAATTCCTCGTGTTTGCAAAATTACATAATGCTGGATATGTATACAGTTGGCCCATCCACCTTCCAAAAAGAATAGTCTAAGCTTTTCCCATGAAAGGTTATGGTAAAGACGTTTGTATTTTTACTGACTTCTAGGCATCAGCATTTTTTCTCATAAAGTATTTACGTTGGAGGGATTTTCTGCTCAAAGTATGCTGTAGGCATATATTATCAATAGCTTACATAACTTGCATATGAGTTATGAGCAGGAATAAACCACTTGGCCCCCCCTTAAACTCACTCAGCCAAAAACTGGCCAGTGTGAAATATTGTTATATGTGCTGTCTTTTCTTGCCTTCACTCTCTGCAATCACATTAATTTAACAATAAATTAGTAGCATAAGGGAGGTCAGGATCATATGCTGATTTTCTTTTACTTTGTGCCAATGTTCTTAATAGTATTATAACAAAAATAATTTGTTAAAGATTTATAATGTTTTCAAAGACTACTCAAATTTCAGTTCTGAAACAAGCAAAATAGATTGAGTTTGCATATCTACTGTAGAGGATTGAGGGGAGTTTTGATAGAGGTATACAAAATTATGAGAGGTACAGATAGGGTAAATGCAAGCAGACTTTTTCCATTGAGGTTGGGTGGGACTACAACCAGAGGTCATGGGTTAAGGATGAAAGATGAAATGTTTAAGGGGGAACAAGGGAATGTTAATAACTCATCAGTTAATAACACATCAGGGGTGATTGATAAATTCGTGGCCTAAGGTAGAAGGAGATGAGCGATTAACTTCAAACTTTCTGCATAATCATTGAAAGAGTTGAACCGTGTGTGCATGTAAAGAGAGCTGTATAACTCATCTCCGTCCCTTAGTCCACAAACATATCAATCACCCCTGCTGTGGGCACTTTCTGGAGGTCCAAGATCTGTATGCTCCACAACCGCTGGACTAAGTGTGTAAATGTAGGAGGGGACTATGTTGAAAAATAAATGTGCTATGTTTTCTAAAATTGAGTCCTCCTACCTTAGGTCATGAACTTATCAATCACCCCTCGTATGCTGTACTTTTCTATGACTCTTCCCAACTACTGATCAAAACCTGCAAAATATAACTTCATCAACTCTTACAAATCCTTTTGATGTCTCAAACATGTTTTCTGTCTTATGGAGATTATCCCTACTAGTTGCAGATTCTCCATTTTATAGAGTCATTAGAAAAGTACAGCACAGAAACTGGCCCTCTGGCCCATCTAGTCCATGCTGAACAATGGAAACTGCCTAGTCCCATTGACTCTAGAAGTTCATATTTTTATATTGTTATATATTTCCTCTGTGCTCTCTCCAAAGTCTCAATATACACCCTGTGTCCACTTCATCCATTTGTTTTCCTGCTGTTGTAGCCCATCCAGTACAAGGATTGATGTGCTGTGCATAAAGAGGTGCTGGTCTTCACCACTCTGGTGTAACACATGGTTATTTGAGTTACTGTCACCTTCCTGTCAGCTTGAACCAGTCTGGCCATTCTCCTCTGAGCTCTCTCATTAACAAGCTGTTTTCACTCACAGAACTGCTACTCATCGGATTTTTTTTTTTTTTTGCTCCATTCTGTGTAAACTCTAGAGACTGTTGTGTGTGAAAATCTCAGGTTCTGAGATACTCAAACTACCCTGTCTGGCAGCAACAATCTTTCTATGGCTTAAGTCATATTTCTTCCCCATTCTGCGGTTTGGTCTGAACAGCAACTGAGCCTTGTGATCATATCTGCATGCTTTTATGCAGAGTTGCTGCCACATGATTGGCTACTGTGACCACTCGCATTGCCCATGGGCTCCACTCAGCCTTAGAAAATTTTCCTCAGCCTCCATGTGATCTGGCTCTCTGGCTGCTTTATCATGGTTGGTATAAGTAACCAGACATGTTTTGTAAAACATAGGCATGGCATTTTCATTTAACACTATTTTATTCTTGATACATTTGAGTTTGCTTATGTCATCCTTAAAAACTGCAGTAGATCATCTAGTACCTTTCTTAAGTTGCTTTCTGTTGACTCTATTGCAGAGGACGTGGCATGCAAATGGTAGATGGATCTCTACTTACATTGTAGTTGTCTCAGCCAATCATGGTCTCACAATGCTGGCCCTTTCTTTATACTACATACAAACCCAATGTGGCTTGTTGGTTGTTGTATTTCAGTACTATGAATGTCATTCCCACAGGAGTTATCTTTTCTCCAGTATAAGCTCTTAGTTGGATATCTACAGGCTTCAGTTCAGCATCTTCGAAATGCTGTTCAAATTCATTTTCTGGAATGACTGAAAAAGCCAAGCCAGTGTCCAATTCCATTTTAATTAGTTTGCCATTCACTTCTGGTGTTAGCCATATTGCTTGGCTCTTGTTAAATTTCACATTGTAAATCCCGAGGCTACTCCATCCCCTGTCACACTCATCATTATAAAAGTTTTCATCAACAGCATGCAAATTAGTGCTCTTGATTCTTTATTTTTTTCCTGTCCCCTGTGCAGTCTATTTATTTTTGTCTGCCTACATGCTCTTTGTATGTGTCCTACTTTGCATTTTCTGCAAGTTTTGCCTTTAAACCTGCATTGGTCTGGTGAATGTGAGCCCCTGCTGCAACAGTAACACAATTTCTTTGGTCAGGCAGGTTTCTGTTTAGACGTTGCAATTTTGTTTACACTCACTTTCACTCCTGACTCTAGCTCACTTGCATCTCTGGCTGCTGTTTCCATCGATACAGCGATTTCAACTGTTCTTTTAAATGTGAGTTGTCCTCTGTTAGGAGCTGCTTTTGAATATTTTCTTGCCAGATTTCAAAACTAATCGAACTCTCAGTGCAATCAACAATGGTTTCAGTTGTAAATGCTGCTGCATTACATTCACACTAGCAGCAACACTCGTTTCAGTTGGTTTGGTTGGAGTAATTAAACTTCTAAGCAAACTGTATGCCAACAGGCCAGATGGTCTACTCCTGCTCCTGTTTCTTAGTTCTTATGTAATTATGCTAGAGAGAGTGTAGTGGAGATTTAGAACAGTTTTACTAGGACTGGTGAGCTTGAGTTGAAAGCAGAGACTAGAAAGGGTAGAATTAATTTCCCTGAAGCGAGTGAGGGCTAACTTTGAGGGGCATAAATAAGTTGGAGACGCAAGAGACTATGGGAGCTGAAACACCGTAACAAACATTGTGCTGGTGGGACTCAGCAAATCGAGCCAGCACCTGTAGGAGGAAATAAATTGTTAATGTTTCAGGTTGATATCTTGCAACAGGACTGCTGCCTGATCCGCTGAGTTCCTCCAGAATATAGTTTGTGGCAGAGATATGGAGGTTTAAAACTAGGATGGCAATGTCTAGAACTAGGGAGCGAGCATTGGTTTAGGATGAGAGGGGCAAAGCGATTTGGATGGGTACGTGGGCAGGAATTTGGACCAAATGCAGGCAAACATTGGCAGCTTGGAAGGACTCTATGAATCTATATTTTGGCATTTATACCAATTTCCTTCTAATTACTCAAGAAGCATGAAAAAGGAGAATTTCTTCCATGATTCATTGACTGAATGTTAAAAATGTTTTATTTCTTGTTTTTAGAGCTCGTCCAGTTATTACTATGGAGATTGTTATCCTTCTTCCTGGCTCAATTAACATCACAGCTCCACAGTGCCATGATGGCTTGCAGTCGTTCAACTGCCTAAATGTCACTACTTGTTTTCGCTTTCATGGCAACCAGGTCCCTGGTGAAATAGGTAAGAATTTGAAGATGACATGTTCTGGGCTCAGTATTCTTTTTTTTTTGTGCTCAATAGCACTTCCTGGGTGGTTGAACTGCTTGTTGATGGATTCATGGTATTTGTTGTTTTACGAACGTAGGACTGAATCACTCTGATATTCATGGTTAACCCACTTTAAACAGCTGTCAGACAATATACTGATCAGCCTTGACATGTACAAATATCTTGTTTTCAATAACTATCAATGAGATGATTAGTATTTGTATTTTTTAAAAAAATATATAAACTTGTTGGTCAGAATGGTACTAATTTGTGCAATTAATTGAGTTGGATGTTCAATGGGATTCCTTTTATTCCTTCAGCCTTGTTCGTGTTTAAATAGTTTTTGTACAAGTTGGACATACTTTCCATTTGGCAAAAGTCTGGTATGAATGCTGATTGCTATTTTAAGGCAGATTAACTCTTACTGTAAATGCCTTAACATAAGCCAAAACTAACATGAGGGAAGTAAAGAATGGTAATTCACCTCTTATTGGAGTCCCACAGCAGGATAATGGTTGTGTTCTCTCTACCCTATACAGACCTTTGCCTTGTACCTGAGCTCTATATGTCAGAAAATCTTTTTCCATTGATTAGAAGCTTTGGGCAGGAGTAGTTCTGGCCTTATGAGAAATGATACACACAAGCTTTCAAAGGATGTTAATTTCTTGGCATATTTGATACTAGTTTCATTTGCTAAAACAAAAAATTTCACTGCTGATCATTGTCAAAGGGCAGCATTTTCTTATTAAGCCCATTAGTTCTCTCCTTACATATTTGATTTATTGGTTTATTATTGCACTGTACTGCTGTGGCAAAAAAAAACAAACTTCATGACTCGTGAGTTAATAAACCTGATTCTTATATGGGTCTCTATTGTGGATGGAGAGTAGGAAGGGGCAGGAAAAGGGGAATGAGGGAGAAGCACCAGAGAGGCATTCTGTAATGATCAATAAACCAATTGTTTGGACTCAAAGGACCTTGCCTGGTGTTTCAGAGCAAGGTGTGACTGCACTCAATGTGACCCCCTCCCTGCCCCTGCACCCCTCTTCTTTCTCTGCCACATGTCCCACACCCCTCCTGTGGCGCTACACCCTCATCATTCCCAACATCCTTTGCTCCCTCCAGATTTACTAACTGGCTCTATGCTCCACGTTGACAAATACAGTACTGTATAAAAGTCTTAAGCAGCCTAGCTGTATGTGTGCCTAAGACTCTTGCACAGTACTGTATGTAAATTTTCGTTTGCCGTGATTGCCTTTGGTTTCCTTTATTGATGATACGAAGAGATAAGAAAAGAGACATAAAATTGATTATGTTAAAAAAAATTCAGCAAGTAGCATCTTGGAACACTGGAGCTCCAGATCCTGACCTCAGATGCCCTGGTTTTCTTCCACATGTTGTCAGAGTGATACAATTTGATGGGTTAGCGAGCTGTTGCAATTTGCCCCAAGTTTATAGGTGTATGGTAGAATCTAGGAGGAGGTCATCAGAAAGTGTACAGAATAAAAAAAACATTCAATTGCTGTAGGATTTGATGGTTAGCATGTACTCAATAGGCCAAATGGCCTTTTCTTCTCTACCACTGAAATACAAGGAAAGCTTTGATAAGTAGATCCAGAATTGAACAAACATATTGGAGCCTGCAGTGCATGTAAATCAAAAATCTGCAGATGATATTGATCTGAAATGAAAACCAAAAAATGCTGGAAACACTCAGCAGCTCAGGCAGCATCTTTGGAAAGACGATGTCAGCATTTTAGTTTGGAAAACCCTTTACTAGCACTGGGAAATAAATAGTTTGAAGTTGCATAGGGCTGGAAGAGAGATGAAAAAATGGGATGTACATAACAAGGGGTTGAGGGTTGAAGTGATAGGATGTTGATATGCTTACTGACCGAACCACTCTACGACAGACGTCATAGCATTTGTTATGTACCTGGCCCAGACACCTAGAATACAAGGACACTTGGATATGTTAGAATGCTGTTTTTGGATTTCAATTCCGCATTCAACAAATTAATCAGCCGTAGTAAATTGTCCCTACTATGTAGTAAGTGTAGAATCTGGCGGTTGTGGTGGAGTTCATGGGAATAAGATGGGGTTAGCATATGGTGGTGTTGTGTTAGTGCGACACTATTACAGCTCCACATTGGAATTCAGAGTTCAGTTCCGGCATCCTGCGTAGGGAAGTTTGTACGTTCTTCTCGTGTGCGTGTGGGTTTCCTCCAGATGCTCTGATTTCCTCTTACAGTCCAAAGGTGTGCTGGCTGTTCGGTTAATTGGTCACTGTAAATTGTCCTGTGGCTAGGGTTAAATTGTTTGGGTTGCTGGACGGTGTGGCTTGGTGGGCCAGAAGGGCCTGTGTCTCTAAAATAAAATTATAAAAATAGATGGAGCAGCGTGGGCTGAAAGTTGTTTCTCTGCTGTATTCCGGACAATTCTGACTTACCGGACCATTGTTGGAACAGCTGAAATTGATCAATGTGGTAGGGCCCAGGAATGCACTGCTGTGGTGGCAGCAGGGACAGGCGTGCTGGGGGAGCTCGGTCGGCACAGACAGGCACATGGACAGGCAGGGAACACAGGGATATAGATCATGTGCTCGCAGATCAGTTCAGTTTAATTTAGCATTGTGGTTGGCAGTGCCATTGTGGACCGAAGGGTCTTATTTCTGTGCTGTATCATTCTTCGTTATATCTTCAGTCAGGATGCCATAAACAAATAGTTTAGAGTGGGAGGAACATACAAAAAATTGATGTGACAGTCATCCAATCTGCATTTTGCTTCCTCCAAGGGGAAAGTGTATTCAGACCCTTGAGCCTATTTTTTCCATTTATTTAATCATGGCTGAATTGTAGTTTAAATTAATCCCATTGTTTACTTACAGATTTCAATTGACCATGTAAATGCAGATTATCTAGGGGAAGAATACCAACTTCCCTCATTTTCTGCTGAAATGTTTTCCCATGACTTGAGCTTGTTGCTTTTTTCCAAGACCATAAGACGTAAGGGCAGAATTAGGCCATTTGGCCCTTCGAGTCTGTTCCACCATGTCATCAAGACTGATCCATTTTCCCCCTGAGCCCCAATCACCTGCCTTCGTCCCATAACCCTTCATGCACTGACTAATCAAGAGCTTATCAACCTCTGCCTTAAACATGCCCACTGACTTGGCCTCCACAGTTGTCTGTAGCAACAAGTTCCACAGATTCACCATTCTCTGGCTAAAGAAATTCCTCCTCATCTCCATTCTAAAAGGATGCCCTCAATTCGAAAGCTATGTCCCGTGTTTTAGACTCTCCCTCCACAGGAAATGCCCTCTCAATATCCACTGTATCAAGGTCTTTCACATTCAATAGGTTTGAATGAGGTCACCCACTTGCTTCGGAATTCCAGTGAGTAGGGGCCCAAAGCCATTCCCTTGAAGTCCCCAACAGAACATATTTTTTTCCTCTGGGCCTAATTGATCCTTTGGCATTTAGAAGAATGAGGGAAGATCTTATTGAAACACAGAATATCCTTTAGAGACATAACAGGGTTGTGGGAGAACCTTAAATCGGGAAATATAATTACAAGTTTAGAAGTTGGTCATTTGAAACTGCAGTACAGAAACTATATTCTGGTATTCTTTACCCCAGGTGTTTGTGAATTCTTGATCATTAGGGGTATTTTAGGAGGAAAGTTGCTAATATCTTAAAGGTGAGAGTATTGTGGACACTGCAATATTGACTCAGAGGAAGGGATGAGGTAGTGCAGTCATCATTTTGCTGAATGGCTTGCGGGGTTGAATGGCCAACCTCTGCTCCAGTTTCTTAAGTACTTGATCATGGAGTTGTTGAAGCTACAACACAGGAAACAAGCCCTTCAGCCCATTGAATCCAGGCTGAGCCATTTAAACTGCCTAGTCCCATCGACTTGCACCTTGTACCAACCTTCATACAAATTCCACCTTTCGTTGCTTCAGCATCAAGGGCAAGGCGAGCATTTATTTTCCATACCTGGCGTTTGGAGAAAGATGTTATAATACACCTTTGATGAACCTCTGTAATCCTTGTGGATTGCCCTGGAACAGGTGGCGGTGGGGTGTGGTTGATGCTTGTGTTGGGGCTGCGATCAGGTGTTGGACGGCTCAGTGCTGTTCATTACTAAGGACATGATGTGTTTACTTGTAGGGTCTGTACTAGAAGACACTCGCTAGTGTCAGATATCCAGGGCTGGCTCCTGCTGAGCTAAACTCACTTTAAATGGGGCAGAAGGGCTGTTTCACATGGGTGTCCTGCCCTATTTGCACAGTTGCGGAAAAGGCCTGTTGATATGTTTTCAGACTGTTGGACATTACTGTACCTGTCTGGCTGTCCAGTTGTATGCTTGGTAACCAGCTGTCTGCCCATACTTGTCAGCAACGTGTTTCAGACTTGCAAGAGAGAACTGCCTTTGTGCTGAATTATCTAGAGCTAAGCAATTTCACCTTTGAATGAAAAATATATATAAAGTAATTCATGCTATCTTTCAGCATGTTTTAATTTAATGTGCTACCTCTGTGATCCCTTCTCCCTCTCCCTCTCCCTCTCCCTCTCCCTATCTCCCTCTCTCTCTCCTCCCTCCCTCTCTCTCCTCCTTCACTCCCTCTCACTCTCCTCCCTCCCTCCTTCTCCTCCCTCTCTCTCCTCCCTCCCTCCTTCCCTCCCTCGCTCTCTCCCCCTCCCTCCCTCTCTCTCTCTCCCTTCTCCCTCCTTCTCTCTCTCCCCTCCCTCCCTCTCTCTCCTCCCTCTGTCTCTCTTTTCTCTCCCCTTCCCTCCCCCCCTCCCCCCCCCCCCCGATGCTGCTGGTGGAGAGTGCCCCAGCAAGGTTTAATCGCCACATATTGTAGATTTGGTTTATGATGTGTTCTGGTTGCTCTGTTTTGTGTTACTACTTGTGGGCGATTTTTGAATCGGGGCAGCCTGCAGATAATGAGCATTGAGTTGAACTCTACTGAAATATGCCTTTTGCGTTTTATATTCTATATTTTTGCTCATTTTAAAAAAATGCCACTTGCACGATATTTTTGCACGTGGGGGGAGGGTGTTTGATTTTTTCTTTTGGCGGGTTAGTTCCTTTGTTCTGTGACTGCCTGTGGGGAAGATGAATTTTAGGGTTGTATACTGCATGTGTACTTTGATAATAAATGTAATGTGAACTTTGAACCTGTCACGAACCCTATGTCATATGCGCATGTGTCAAGAAATGCCGCTTGGAAGATAAAACTCTTGAGTTCATTTAATATCTAATTTTTTCCAAAAATTCCACGAGAACATATTTTATTTCTCCTATCTCAATTTTCATCTAGTGACTTGTGAATTTTGTAAGGGCAAATTTCTGTTACACCAACAACCATAAAGTGGATTTCATCTGAAATTTAATTTAATTTAATTTAATTTTATTTTATTTTATTTTATTTAATTAACAGCTGGGGAGCTGGTGCTGTCCCGGGCTCGAAAGACTGATTATCCTCACTCAATGCTACTATATTACGCATCATATTTCTTTGGATTGGAATAAATGACTCATCACACATCATACACTGTGGATATTTTTAAGTAATATTAAATAAAATAAACTATGGAAAGTTCTTACTTATCCTCCTCCATGAATCCAAACACTGATTGCGGTTACTAAAAAATGAATGGAACTAATTAAGAATGTTCAGTTTAAGCATCGAGTTTAATCCTGGCAGGAGGGTAATTACTGCTGTTGTTCTTCTGAGCAAGAATAGAAGGACTCCATATATAGGCCACCTCAACTCGTACTAAATTGAAATATTTGCCACTGTGCGCACTCAAATTGGGATCATCTGTACGGGAGAAGAATGGTCAATCCTGGGCCCAGCATATCCATACAGCTAAATGAAGGCCCCATGGTGGCTATATTTCATTAGGAGTTTGAAGTGATTTGTTATGTCACAAAAGATACTCACAAAGTTCTACAAATGTACTGTGGAGAGCATTCTAGCTGGCTGCATCACCATCTGGTATGGTGGGGGGGGGCTACTGCACAGGATCAAAGTAAGCTGCAGAGAGTTGTGAACTCAGTCAGCTCCATCATGGGCACTATCCTCCACAGTGTCCAGGACATCTTCAAGTCGCGATGTCTCAAAATGCCAGCATCCATCATTAGGGATCCCCATCACTGATGCACTATCGATTACTCCAAAAGACTGGAAGTAGAGTAAATACTGAAAGACTTTTATTAATAGTAAAATGGATCCACGTCCATGCTGTATGTCTGTCCTAGACTGAGGGAGGAGCAGTGACACAATCGTCTTTATTCAGGGGTCTGTGGGAGGAGCCACAGGAGCAGTCAGCAGAGGGGCATGTCCAGACAGGTAACCCAGTTGCAACCTATATACAAGGTTTACCACAATCACCCAGGACATCCCTTGTTCTCTTTGATACCAGGTAGGAAGTGCAGGAGCCTGAAGGGCTCAACAATTCAGGAACAGCTTCTTCCCCCCGTCATCTGATTTTTAAATGGACAATGAACCCATGAATACTACCTCACTACTGTATTATTTCTTTTTTTTTTGCACTACTTATTTAATTTAACCATTTTATATTTATATATATAGTAATTCATGATTTTCCACTTTATGTATTTGAATTGTACCGCTGCTGCAAAGACAACAAATTTCACAACATATGCTGGTGATATTAAATCTGATTCTGAACTGGTTATTCTATTGTATCTGAATGTGCCTTTGCCTTATCAAAAACATGGTATAGGATAACGCTGAGAAGCATAAGGATGGCTGGAAGCAAAACAAAACACAGCCCCTTGAATTGAACGAATTCCAATTATAACAAAAAAGTGATTCGTTGTGACCTTGTTGCTGTGCCCTTCTCCATTGTGAGAAACCATTACTTTAGTCTGAAAGCTATCACCTGGAGGAAATGACAAAAAGCCAGAATCCTGTATGAAATCCTCCCAGTTCTGCACTAACACAGAGGTCCTGAGCTTGCTGGCTGCTCTTCACCAGTGATTCTTTTATTGCACTTTGACATTGGGTTGCCTCAGCGCCCGTCATTGCCGAAGGGGCTTGTTGGCAGAACCTGACACAGTGTCAGTAAGTGTCAATGCAGAGAAATGGCTGTCGGGTACTGCTGGAAATGGTTGCACCTTGCATTCTTTTCAATTTGCTGATCTTGGTATTTTTTTTTAAGAGTGGTTTATAAGACTTTTTAATGAGAGGCATGGAGTCATTCAGCATGGAAATGGGCCCTTTGGCCTGATTGACCCATACCGACAAAGGTTCTTATTTCTGTTAGTCCCCTTTGCCTGCATTTGGCTCATATCCCCCAAACCCTTTTCTCTTTGTGTACCCGTAGAAGCACCAGACTTTGCAAGGCCAGTCAGAGCCTGGGTCAACTGCAATCTTGTGTGTTGAGCCGGCACAACATCCGACTGTCCAAAACTAAGGATGTATGAAGCTGTTTTCCTCGGCGGTTTCCGGTGTGGATGTGAGACCCGGACGTATACAGAAGACACCTCGAAATGCTGGAGGGATTCCATAAGTGCATTCTGAGGTTGATTCTTGCCGTCAATTGGTAGGACCAAGTCGCAAACCTAGAGGTCCACGAGTGTTGAGGCCATGATTGCAAAAGCACAGCTTCAGTGGACAGGGCATGTCATATGCATGGAAGATTCCCGAATCCCTAGGCAGCTAATATATGGTGGGCTTTCACTGGGCAAGAGGAATCGAGACAGGTGCAGTAAGAGGTTCAAGGACTGTGTGAAAGCTAACTGCACACACTGGACTTGTCCCAAAACAACTGGAGCTGAGTGCACAAGACTGGAGTGGGTGGTGAGCCTTGGTTAGAACTGCTCACAACAACCTGCAGGTGAGACGCTGAACAGTACCAATCGCTGCCCGACAAGGAAGGAAAGCAATAGCAGCAGCTCCACTCCCAGATCCAGCACAGTTTTCATGTCTTTATTGTGGATGTCTACATCACTTGCAATTTGGACTCTGCAGCCACCTACAAATACACAGCAAAACTGCACACATCTAACTGTCATTAGAGATGATGGACAACCAATCACCTGTGGAAATACCTTTTAATGCTGTTAGTGTGCTTGCCTCAACCACTTAACTTATTCCATATATTGATTGCTTGAGAAAAAGTTGCCCCTTGGGTTCTTTTAAAATCTCTTCCCTCCCACCTTAAACCTATGCCCTCTAGTCTTTAATTCTCCAGTCCCAAGAGAAAAGAACTGTGCACATTTATCATATCTATGCTCCTCATAATTTTAAGCACTTCTAAAAGGTCAATCCATATTCTTCAATGGTTCGATGAAGATAGTCCCACCCTCTTCAAGCTCTCTCTATAGCTCAGTTCCTCAGTCCCAGCAACATCCTCATATATTTCCTCAGCATCTTTTCAGCTTAATTATGTTTTTCCTTTAATAGGGTGACAAAAAATTAAACACAGTATTCCAAATGCACCACCACCAACTTTTTATATAACTTGAATAATAGCATCCCAATTTTATACTGTGACAGATGAAGGCCAGCATACCGAAAGCATTCTTCACTACCCTTTCTGCCTGCGATGCCACATTCTCTCTCTTCTCACTGCTGCCATCAGGAAGAAGCTACAGGAGCCTCAGGACATACAACACCATGTTCAGGAACAGTTACTACCCTTCAACCATCAAACTCTTGAACCAAAGGGGATAACTATACTCAATTTCACTTGCCCTGTCATTGAGATGTTCCCACAACCAATGGATTCACTTTCAAGGATTCTTCAACTCATGTTCTTGATATTTTAAGCTTGCTTATTTATTTATGTATGTATTTATTTGTTGTTTCTTTTTTGCATTTGCAGTTTGTTTTTTTCCGCACTCTGACTGAACATCCTAGTTGGGTGGTTTTTCATTGCTTCTGTTGTAGTTATTATTTTATAGATTTGTCGAGTATGCCCGTAGGAAAATGAGTCTCAGGTTTGTATATGATGACATCTACAGTATGTATTTGGATAATAAAATTTGTACTTTTATTCCTAGGTTCCTGTGTTCTACGGTACTACCCAGGGCTCTATGTTCACTGTGAATGTCCTACCCTGATTTGTTTCCTGCACTTAGCTGAATTAAAGTTCATTTGCCATTCCTCAGCCAGCTGATGAAGTTCCCTCTGTAAATCCTGATATCTGTTTTCACTGTCAATGATACCACCTGTTTTAGTGTCATTTTCAAACTTACTAACTATCCCTGGTACATTCTCATCTAAACAAATTATATAGATGACAAATAGAAATCAACTTAGTGCTGAACCCTCAGGGAACACTGCTAGCCAGGGGTCTCTGGTCTGAAAACCAACCTGCCACCATTACCCTCTCTTTAGTTCACCATAAATCCAGTTACTCTCCCCGGATCACACTTGATCATTCTTTCCATTTCAAAGGTCTTTCTGAAGATTACTTTGCTTATAGTCCATATAGAATTCTTTGTGTTTTAATTGATTTTGAAGATGAACATTGAGAAGAATGCTGAGCCTAGACAAATTTCACAGTTGTCTGAGTCATTTGTATGGCTTGCATTTATTAATTCTTTTCTCGTGGGCAGGGCATGTTCTGGCCCACCCATGTGGCAGCATCACATTCTACTGCCGCTCCTGCCCTCATTGATTAGGGTCAGAACACCTCTTGACACCAGTTTTGTAAAAGGCGCTTACTTTGTGCTTATCGTAGTGGCTGGCAGTGAACATGGACAGCTGACAGCCAGTAGAAGGATCTGGTCCATTGACGTTGCAAAAAGGAAGCAGCTAATTAGCATTGGATCATTGATAGCTCTGAAACAGGGGCTCCCAACCATTTTTCATGCCATGGACCTCTACTATTAACTGAGAGGTCCGTGGAGCCCAGGTTGGGAGCCCCCGCTGTAATGGCCTGTGCCCTTTAACCTATTGAACATAACAGTTCTGAGAATAGCTAATGCTGCAAACTGGCTGTGCTTCACACAACCCTACACAGTCTAGAACTTAGCGAAAGGACCACACCTTCTGTTTCTCATTGGTCTTAACATGTTGACACTGCACAAATATGAGATTACGACCTCCACGAAATGTCTTTACTCTCAGCTCTGGGAGTTTGTGAAGGAAAACTGTTGCGGCTAAATCTCAGGAGCAGCAGATGGAATAGATCAGGCCGACTTAGAGAGTTGTTTCAAACCAGAGGATTTTATTTACATGATATCATGGAGAGCCCAAGCACCTAAAAGTGGGATCTTGGAACTCTGCTTAACAATAGAGTACACTCTTATTTATACCCCAAGCGTACGTGACAAGAAACTCTCAAAGCTGTAAGGAGGAACCTAAACTACAATTCTACAGAATAACGAAGCTGCACAATATTTCCTTGAGAGGTTATACATTTACTTGAGTATCTTTTCACAGGAAAGTATATCAGGCTTGCTGAAGCACAGACATATGATAATTCTTAGAATGAAGAAGCACAGATATAGTTATTTCTACATCCCAAATACAGCGCACATTTTAGTCACACAGTGTACATTAGTCAGATAAGTGATTATAGCTTTTGAATTCACACTCTTAAAAATCATTAACCCCTTAACATCTGTCACAAGGTCTTAGTATTTTTCTTCCACAAAACCGCACGGGCACAAACTTAGCCTTAATGTGTTTCTCGTTTGATCTTGGATCTAATGCAAGCTTCTGTGATTTAAGTCAGACAGTGCACCCACAAACAGGGTGACAGCCCACTGAGGCCACCTTGACCATCAATTACCTACTTGCACTAATCCTAACCTAACCCATTTTATATTTTCCACTTTCCCACAACTCCCACCAAATTTCAGTACATGTCCACTGAAGGCAATATAAAGTGATCAGTTAACTTATTAATATCTTCAGCATATGGGAAAAAAAACTGAAACCCAGAGGGTCTCAGGAGAACTCCACACAGACAGCACTTGAAGTTGGAATTGAACCTAGTAGCAGTTTCATCACTGCACATCCTTGTAAAGGGAGCCTTTTCTGATTGGCCGCCAGTGACTAGTGGTGTTCTGCAGGGGTTGGTGTTGGGATCACTTGTTTTTATTTTGTACGTCAGTGATTTGGATGATGAAATTGATGCCATGTGGTCAAGTTTGTGGATGGTACGAAGTTAGGTGGAAAGGCAGGTAGTGTTGAGGAAGCAGGGAGTCTGCAGACAGATTAGGAGAATGAGCAAAGAAGTGGCAGATGGACTAGTGTCAGGAAGTGTATGGAAATGAACTTTGGTCTGTCTGTCTGTCTAGGTACTATATCCCATGCGGACTTTGGTGACCATGGTTTTCCATGTAGATCTATCCTTCGTTTTTTGGATGACTTCCGTTTCCTCGATATATAGCCACCTGGCTATGCTTTTGATGTACATTAGCTGAGGTCTTCCTCTAGGTTTGCTCCCCTCAATCTTTCCAGAGAGCATGAGTTTTTCTAGCTCATCTTTCCGCATGATGTGTCCTAGGAATCTGAGTTGTCTTTCTCTTATTGTTGGTATGAGTGATCAAACTGCTTGGGCTCGTCTGAGAACTTCTTCATTTGATACGTGTGTGGTCCATGATATTTTTAACATTCTCCTGTAGAACCATAATTCAACTGCTTCTAGTCTCTTTTCCATTGCTGGAGAAATGGTCCAGCATTCACTTCCATAAGTCAGGATAGAATAAATGTAGCACTGCAGTATTCTGTTTTTAGTGTACATGCTCATCTTTCTGTCTGTTAATATGGTCTTCATTTTTTGGAAAGCTTCTTTCGCCATTGCTATTCTGTATTTGATATTTGTGTCACACCTGCCGTTACTTGTTATTAGGCTGCCAAGATATCTGAATTTGTTGACTTGTTTGATGTTTGTATTTCCGATCTTGATCACACATTGGGAGATGTTTGTCTTTCTGGAGAACTTTGGTAGAAGGAATAAAAGAATAGACTATTTTCTAAATGGGGGAAATTTCAAAAATCTGAGGGTCAAAGGGACTTTTGGGAGTCTTTGTACAGGATTCCCTGAAGGTTATCATGCAGGTTGAGTTGGTGGTGAGGAAGGCAAATGCCATGTTAGAATTCATTTTGAAAGGACTAGAACACAAAAGCAAGGATGCAGCGGAACAAGTGCTACACATGCCCTTATACTTCCTCCCTCACCACCATTCAGGGCCCCAAACAGTCCTTCCAGGTGAGGCGACACTTCATCTGTGAGTCAGCTAGTGTGATGTACTGCAGGGGTCCCCAACCTTTTCTGCACTGTGGACCGGTTTAATATTGGCAATATTCTTGCAGACCACCTGACCGGGGGGCAGTGGGCGGGGTGGGAGGGGAGGGTTGCCAACGGACAAGAGTAGCAGTCAAATACGTTGTGTTTACCCAGAGAAGACTACAATGACCATGAAGCCTTGCACGGGCACCAGTGCACATGCGCGTCGTGACCTGCTGATTTTTTTTCCCCTCTGCAAATCCTTTTTGGCGATTCTGTTCGGGGGGGGGGTGTTAATCACAACCGGACTATAGTTGATAAGTGGCTAATACACTCAATTTTGTTTCTAAAAGGGTTTATCTAATGGAATTTAATATTAAACACACAGCGCATATTTTCCTTGCATGAATATAGTGATAAGTCAATTATCAGGAGAGCTTGAAGTAAGTGTTGAACGAACTTCCAGTAGAAGTGGTAGAAGCAGGTTGGATATTATCACTTAAAGAAAAATTGGGTAAGTATATGGACAGGAAAGGAATGGAGGGTTATGGGCTGAGTGCAGGTCGGCGGGACTAGGTGAGAGTAGCGTTCGGCTCGGGCTAGAAGGGCTGAGATGTCCTGTTTCCGTGCTGTAATTGTTATATGGTTATATAGTAAGTCAATAGTATCATAACATTTTAAGTAACGTTTGGATATTAAACACACAGCACATATTTTCCCCGTTTGAACATATAAAATCATTGCAACGCACCAATATTGCTGAATCAGTGGGAGCCCTGGGCTTGTTTCCTACAACAAGACGGTCCTATCGTGATGTGAAGGGAGACAGCGATACTCAAAGGGGGTTCCTTATGTCCAGTCTGTTCCGCAATTTAGTTTTCGTTGCATTCATTGCAGAGATATGCTGGAAATGGAAGCAACGTTTTCAGTGCTTTCGAGGCTATCTCAGGATATTTCGCCTTGACTTTGATCCAGAATACCGGCAGAGATGTTATGTCAAACATACCTTTCATCCCGCGCTGACATGGATGATGTGCTGGTAATGACCTCGCGTGCGTAATGGCTCAACAGTGCATGTCAGGGAATGAGGAAAGGTTCAGCTGACTCATATCGCCAAATCATATCACTTCCTCGCGGCCCGGTAGCGCATGCTTTGCGGCCCGGTGGTTGGGGACCGCTGATGTACTGCGTCCGGTGCTCCAGGTGCGGCCTTCTACCTGCCTCTACCAGTTCTACTTCAAGCTCCCTTGATAATTGACTTATCACTATATTCATGCGAGGAAAATATGCGCTGTGTGTTTAATATTAAATTCGTTAGATAAACCCTTTTAGAAATGAAATTGAGTGTATTAGCCACTTATCACCGACATTCCGGTCGTGATTCACCCCCCCCCCCCGAACAGAATTGCCAAAAAGGATTTGCAGAGGGGAAAAAAAATCGGCAGGTCACGACGCGCATGCGCACTGGTGCCCACGCATGGTCATTGTAGTCTTCTCTGGGTAAACACAACGTATTTGACTGCTACTCTTGTCCGTTGGCAACCCTCCTCTCCCACCCACCCCCGGTTTGGCTGGTCCGCAAGAATATTGTCAATATTAAACCGGTCCGCAGTGCAGAAAAGGTTGGGGACCCCTGTTCTATATATTGGTGAGACCCGAGGCAGTCTGGGAGACCGTTTCGCTGAACACCTACGCTCTGTCAGCCAGAAAAAGCAGGATCTCCCAGTGGCCACACATCTTAATTCCACATCCCATTCCCATTCTGATATGTCTATCCACATCCTCCTCGACTCTACAGATGAAGCCACACTCAGGTTGGAGGAACAACACCTTATATTCCGTCTGGGTAGCCTCCAACCTGATGGCATGAACATTGACTTCTCAAACTTCCGTTAATGCCTCTCCTCCCCTTCTTACCTCATCCCCTATTTATTTATTTATTTATTCCTCTCTTTTTTTCTCTCTCTCCCTCTCATAATAACTCTATCTTCCGCTGGGCTTCCCTCCCCCTTTCTTTCTCCCTAGGCCTCCCGTCTCATGATCCTTTTCCTTCTCCAGCTCTGTATCCCTTTTGCCAATCAATTTTCCAGCTCTTAGCTTTATCCCTCCCCCTCCTGTCTTCTCCTATCATTTCGGATTTCCCCCTCCCCCTCCCACTTTCAAATCCCTTACTATCTCTTCTTTCAGTTAGTCCTGACGAAGGGTCTCGGTCTGAAACGTCAACTGTGCTTATAGATGCTGTCTGGCCTGCTGCGTTCCAGCAGCATTTTGTGTGTGTTGCTTGAATTTCCAGCATCTGTAGATTTCCTCATGTTTGTGTGAGGTAATGCTGAGGCTTTATAAGGCACTGGTGAGGCTTCACTTGGAGTATTGTGAGCAGCTTTGGGCCCCTTACCTCAAAAGAATGCTGAAATTGGAGAGGGTTCAGAGGAGGTTCACAAGAATGATTCTGGGAATGAAAGGATTATCATATGAGGAGCATTTGATGGCTCTGGGCCTGTACTTGCTGGAATTTAGAAGAATGAGGGCAGATCGCATTGAAACACATCGAATACTGAAAGGCCTTGATAGTGTGGATATGTAGAGATGTTTCCTATAGTAGGTGAGTGTAGGACCAAAGGTCACAGCCTCAGAATTGAGGGACAACTATTTAGGGCTGAGTTGAGGTGGAATTTCTTTGGCTAGAAGGTGGTGAATCTGTAGAATTCATTGCCACAGTCAGTTGCAGAGGCCAAGCCTTTGGGTGTATTTAAGGTGGAGGTTGATAGGTTCTTGGTAAGTCGGGGCATGAAATGTTACGGGGAAAGGCAGGAGACTGGGGTTGAGAGAGAAAATGAATTCAGCCATTTTGGAATGGTAGAGCAGACTCGATGGGCCAAATTGCCTAATTCTGCTCCTATGTGTTATGGTCTTGTAAAAATACAGATCCATGCAGCCATAGCTAATTACCCAGAATCCAGCCTTCCTGCATTTGTTGTAGCTGGACACTTTATTCTGAATTGATTCCCATCTCTCAAAAAACCATCAGTGCGTATCATAAAAACATGACCTACCAACATGCAGTAGCAAACTCTCCTTAATAATTCACTCCTTGGTTGCAGAACTGGTTTACAATCTGACAGCGGATGTCGTCAAGAAAGAGAAAGGCCTACAGACCCGAGTTTACATCCGTGCAAATGAACCAGTGAGCCAGGTCATGGAGATGATCGGTCTGACCTCCAAGAAGGAGAGTTGCAAGCATTATTTTGTCGTTGTGAAGGTCAGTACATTTTATCTAATTTTGTTTCATATTAAACTCTGTTCTGTCTTATGGAGATCTTTTGAAATCAAGATTTTATTGCATAGATAAAAGCAAGGGCCAACAAGCAAGATCGCAGAATATTATAAGCTTGTTTGCAGGGTCCGTGTCAACTAGTAGAGCAATATCACGAGGATAAACAATCTAACTGTTAACTACATGGCTGGTTTCTTTGTGTTGTGAAAATTTGCTGGACCGTGAATCTGTTGGGTTGTGCCATTTACACTGACGGATTTTGGTTTGCACAGATAATATGGAAGTTGCTGTTTTAGAGCACAAAACTCGTTGTTCATTTACTGATTATTATTTGTTTTCTCGCTTTTTACTTTGTTGGATTTGGAATTAGATGGTCAAAGCCATTTACATCTGGCATGTTTGCATAATTGACATTTCAGAAGGAGTGATCAGGTTATCCCAGTGAGTGACAGGGCCAGTGTCAAGAGAGCAACTGGGCCATGCCGGGTGGGGCGGGGCCAGTGCTGTGCAAGTGACTGGGCCGTGCCGGGTGGGGCCAACGCCGAGCGAGCAACCAGGCTGACGCAGGTCCAATGGTGACTGGTCTGGAATTGGAGCAACGTAATGGGAACATCTGAGATGGGAATATGGGCATTGCCTACGGTTTTTAATTTTTTAAAACTTAAGCAGTTGTGTTTATCATTCTGTATGGTATCTAACCCGTGACTTTAATAATTTCAGTATGAAAGTAAAATCTGTTTACCTCCTGTCAGTCACAGCATCTTACATTTGAGGATCTATTGTCATGGCCTGCCGTGTGGATGCTGAGTCTTTGCTCATCTACACAAATTGCATTTGTACGCACTATGACTGTACCTTTATATGCTGTGCCTATTTAAGTTCCTGGATTAATGTTCTTGAATATAGTGGTTCGATCTGATTCCACCACCACCTCTGATAGGAAGTTCCAGGTATTACCCTCTCACCTCTCCACAAGAGGACCACCTCCCATATGGAGTCGACTACCGCTGGATGCATTTCCCCCGCCGGAGTTGGGTTCCTTGTGAATGCAGCCCAAGGTGGCTGGTAAACTCCATCTAAGGCTAAATACTGGCACAAGACTGACACTATTCCACTGCGGTTGGGTGAGACTTGAAACAAATGTCATGGGTTATGGTTGAAAGGTGAAATGTTTAAGGGGAACATGAGGGGGCACTTTTCCGGTGGAGTGTGGACCGAACTGTCAGTGGAAGTGCTGGATTTGAGTTCAGTTTCAATATTTAAGAGAAGTTTGAATAAGTATGTGGATGGGAGGGATATCAAGCGCTGTGGTCCAGATACAGGTTGATGGGACTGGGCAGAATAATAGTTTGCTTAGACTAGATGGGCCAAAAGGTCTGTTATGTGCTGTGGTACTCTGACTCGCTATTTCAGCTGCTTTCTGTTTAAAAAAAAAACACAAATCTCCTTTAAAAGTCCTTCCTTTTTAACTTAAAACCTATGCCCTCTCATTTTCAATATCCTTACTGTAGACTCTGATAACTGATCCCTACAGCACACCACTGGTCACACACCATAAGTCAGGGAGGCAACCATCTACTACCACTCTCTGGCTTCTCCCACAAAGCCTCAGGGTAGAGGGGTACCCTTTCAAAACAGAGATGTGGAGAAATTTCTTTAGCCATAGATTGGTGAACTTGTGGAATTTGTGGCCACATGCAGCTGTGGAGGCCAGGTCGTTGGGTGTATTTAAGGCAGAGATTGACAGGTTCTTGATTGGACATGGCATCAAAGGCTACGGGGAGAAGGCTGGGAACTGGGGTTGAGGAGGAGATTTTAAAAAAAGGATCAGCCATGATTGAATGGCAGAACCAACTCGATGGGCCAGACGGCCTAGTTCAGCTCCTATGTCTATGGTCTTATGATAATAAATAAGCAATAAATATCATGAGCGTCAGATGAAGAGTCCTTGAAGTGGGTCCATAGGATGTGGGAACATTTCAGTGATGGGGCAAATGAAGTTGTGAAATTATCCCCTCTGGTAAAGAATGATTGCCATTGTCAATTGGATCTCTGAGTGCGATTTGACATAAAGGATGCATTTCACTATATGCTTCAATGTTCGTCCAATCTTCTGTCCTTGGACTCACTTTACACCGCACGCTGTCGGAGCAGTGCTGCCAGGATAATCAAGGACATGACCCAACCAGCCAACATACTTTTTGTCCCTGTTCCCTCTGGGAGAAGGCTCAGGAGCTTGAAGACTCGTATGGCCAGATTTGGGAACAGCTTCTTTCCAACTGTGGTAGGACTGCTGAACGGATCCTGACCCAGATCTGGGCTGTATCCTCCAAATACCCGGATCTGCCTCTCGGACTTTTTGCACTACTTTACTTTCCATTTTTCTATTTTCTATTTATGATTTATAATTTAAATTTTTAATATTTACTAATTTTTACTACTTTAAATATTTTTAATATTTAATATTTGTAATCCAGGAAGCGGGAAGCGCGGAATCAAATATCACTGTGATGATTGTATGTTCTAGTATCAATTGTTTGGTGACAATAAAGTATAAAGAATGTATATGTGACAAATAAAATGAGGTCAAGTTGCTAACTGGATGCTCAGCCCAGCACAGATGGTAAGCGTGCAAGGAACTGGCTGGATTTGAACCCAGGACCACTTGCCTCGAAGTCTAGTGCAGACGCCACTACACCACAGGCTGGCTATATGAGCTAGTGACCAAAGGATATTTAAGTTTTAAGAAGTGCATGAGGGAAACAAAGGAGTAGAGGATGTTATCAAGAGTTCCACACCACCATTGCACATGTCCCACACTTGCAGGCTGGTTTGTCAGTTGTGGTTTGATGCAAATTGGTCATGGGAAAGAGTTAGGGTGAAAAGGGCAGAGATCTGTGGGAGTTCTGTGGTTGGTTACATAAATAAAGGATAAAACCATGGAGAAACTTGCAGGCAAGGATGTGAATTTTAGAACTGTAACAGCACTAAACTGAAGGCAGCGATGAGTGAGCAGGTCCTGTTAATTCGGATAAGGGTGTTTAAATTTATGGGGGATAAAGAGTGGGAAGTTGGTATGTCGAATAAGGAACTGTCTTAGGTGTTGGTGTCAAGGACCTAGCTTGGTATTTCACTAGCAGATGAACTGAGAGAGGTGTGAAGAAAACATGGAAATTGACTAAATACTTAATTGAAGGGGGATTCATTTCCATTTATCTTTGTATTTTGGAAAAGCCATGTGTGATACATTGAGGAACTAATAAGGCGTAGTGGTGGCATTGTGCTGGGATTTGCCATTAATGTGTAGAACCTAACATGGAGAACATGATGTTTAATGCAGACAGCTGTGGAAGCTGATGAAAAATGTTGTTTTGGTTTGATGCTGAGAATAATAGTATTAGTTCAATAAGATGAAGAATTGTATATTTGGACTATTAATGGGGGAATCTAGCCAGGTCAATGAAATGGAACTCCTGTCAAGTTCAAACTTCATTCCTTTAAGTTTGAATTCAGCTTGTTTTATTCTGTTACAATTTCTAATGACTGCATAATCCCAGTTAGTGCATCATGTCACTGGTAATTAATTGGGGTTTGAATCAAATTCCAGGAAATGAAGACCTCACCCAGGCCGGTCTGTACAGTAGCTAGAGAAAGTTACACTGATGGAAGAGCTGTCTGTTGGATGTAACTGTTCAGGCAGTGAAAGGTTACACAGTAATATTTTTAAGAAGTACAGTGGAGACCATCTGTCCTCAGTCCATAAAATCTAAACCAGATGAACTGGTCACTTGCTCAGTTTCTGCCTGGGGGCTTGTCTCTTAACAGTTGGATTCTGCATTTGTCAGTTAAAGCAACAGCAACTAACTTGAGACGTAATCTGTTTACTGTAAAGTGCATGTATGAAGTTTGAACGTCATGAGTAGAGTCATTTAACAGTCCCCAAAAGTAAATAATTTGCTCTAGTGTTTGAAAATGAGCCTGCAGAATAGTCAGGAAATAAAACTTCAGATGTTCAAATCTATCTGGCAAAAAAGAATTCACTTTGGCATTGTGGACAGTTCGAAGTGTTGAATAATACAGATAAATGATTCAAGGGCAAGGAAAGGGAGTTTTTTGGCAGAGCTTGCCTGTTGCTTTACAATGGCTGCATTCACCTTGGCAGACTTCAGCTAGTTAGGTCACACATTACAAAAAATGTGCCTTTTGGAGGAGGCTTATATATTAGACTGTTAGACTGTGGTCATCCATTCTTGCATTTCAAGCCTTGATGATGATGGTATTTATTTTCCCCATTTGGCATTACACATTTTCACATTTTGATATTTAAGAAATCAAGTTATGAAGAGAACAGTATAAAACAGTGTTTCTTAATTAAATACGTTATCAGTTATTTTTGTCAATTATATTTAAGGTTTAGTTGACACAGTTTGTGGTTGTGGACACTAATTCACATTTACGGTGTGTTGTAGTTTCTGGTCTCTTTTTTTTGTTGCTAGTTTGGGTGATTTTTGAATTGGGATGGCCTGCAGATAATGAACACTGAGCTGAACTAAAATGGGCATTTTAAATTTGTGTTTTATATCCTGTGTTTTTGCTCAATTTTTTTGCTGCCATTTGTGTGATTTTTTTTGGAGCATGTGGGGGGGGGGTCGGGTCGATTATTTTTTTCTTCTTCTTTGAGTGGGTTCCATGGTTCTTCTTTGTTTCTTGGCTGTTTGTGGGGAAGACGAATCTCAGCATTGTATGTTACATACATACTTTGATAATAAGTGTACTTTGAATCTTTGAAGTGTTAATTTTAGTTTTCAAAATTGCCTCTAATTAAATGTGATAGGACACAAGGTGATTGTTAATCATTATAATTGACAGCACTTGGCTATTGGCCCAGAAAAATCTGGAACCAATTATATTGTTTGCAAGACGTTTCAAGAGGCGAGTCTACGACTTCAATATTATTGTGACAAGAGCTCATACAAACATTCTGGAGGAATCTAGAATAACTCTTGGAATGCTAACAGTTATGGAAATATGGAAATGACCACCAGTCCATATATACTGGGTTTCCTAAAAAATTAAAGCAACTCCTATTTCTGCCCTTTGCCAAGTTTAAGCTGCTTCCTGCAGGAGTAGTTGATCAGGTTTTATGTTATTAAGGTTTATGAAGGGGTCTTTCATTTATTACACAGTCCTTACCTTCAGAATACTGAGTACACATGGAAAAGCAAAAAGAGAAAAAAAACCTTTGAGTGCTATATATTTGCAATATGAAGAATCAGAATATCATGAAATATTCAGCAGGTTGGGGGGGCGAAGAAATGGAGTGAATGGCAGCTGCTTGACATGCTGAGTTTTTCCAGTTTACTGTATATTTCAAATTTGAAACGTGCTGGTTATATACAAAAATGTCAGCATGGATGCAATGGGCAGAATGGTCTCTTTCTATGCTGTACAGCGCTGTGACAATAGCAGATTGGAGCCAATTTTCGAATGATTTCTGGTTGTATTTAAGAAGATATTGCAATCATTAAGAGATTGAATTCAATAGTGAATGAGCCACAATATTCAAAATTAATCATGAATAGGAGATGTGGGTGGAGATAAGAAAATTGGGTGTCCAGACCTGACAAGGTCATTCAGAGTTTCTGAGGATTAAGACAGCCAGAATTGTGATAAGGACCTAGTTTGATGTTTCTCAATGATGTTTTAGGTTAGTCTACTGAAATTCACCCTGGTGTTAATGTAGAAATATAGTAAATTCTGCTGATCTCATAAACTGGTGAGAACAGGACACTGACATCTATTTTGAAAATGAGCTAAATTATAATGGATTTCCATCGTCATCTTTGCTAACTTGAACTTTTACCTTGTGTCTAATGAGTTAGAGAGTCCTGATTTGTGTTAGTTCTACGTCATCAAGAGAAAGTTTGTGACTCTGTAGTGATGGTGTTGTGAAGAAGTTTTCAGGGAATAAATTTACTTTTATTAATGGATAAGGAGGAGGCTACTACCTTCAAACTGCATCTTAGAGAATTATATACGGCCAGCCAATAACGTCCATCAACCTTCTCCCAGAATCCTCTGCAATTAATGGTGAAAGCAAATCAGATTGGGGTTTGGGCTTGAGCTCTCTATCAATGTGTAACAGCAACTGGACTGAGATGGATAGGTGCCTAATTTCCCATTTGGGGCATGAGCAAATGGAAGCCTCCATTGCTACTACCAGTAAAAATTCCCAGTAGGGTGGTGGATGGGTAGAGTGAAGAAGTGGAGAATCCAGACCAGCTTTACAATCTGTATTTATTGTACTGAATTGATGCTGCTGCTTGTAGAGAACATGTCAATTTCAACACTTTCCTGGAGTTTCCACCCAGCCCTTGCTTTCATATGGTCTGTAAGTGACTCTCCTCTGTCTCCATCTTAGTGGATAATGGGAGTAGTAATAGGACTTTTTCAAGTTCCCTAGTATCCAGCAAAGATATTGTTCTCGTCCTCATCAGCCTCCAAGTAGTCCTTCATGACTTCCACCAACTTCAATGTAATTCTACCACTAATTGTGTTTTCCTATGCTCTCGCAAGACTCTGAAATGACTGTTGACTTCACACCTCCCTGGTTCCCTGTTGCATTTCCACTGGACTTTCCTTTTATCACAGCAGTCCACTGCTTTTATCTGCTAGGTGTATCATTGTTATTCCCCCCCCCCCCCCGATTTCTAGCAGCTATTATCTCAGTTCCAGCATATTCATTATTTTTTCCCCTTTGTGCTGTCATGCAAGAGCACTCTGAAAGCTTTGTGTCATCTGGTCAACCTTTCAGAATCAGCGAAAATCACAGTAACTGCAGATGCTGTGAATCAGTAAACAAATGAAAAGTTGGAAATGCTCCAGAGCATTTCTGGGAAGGGCAGAAGTGCTAATGTTTCAGTTATTAACATTAGTTTTGTTTCAAATGTAAAATCAACCAAGGTATCAAAAGTTAATACTAATGATTTTGTTCTAAATGCTTTCTAAAGTTCAAATTGTACAAAGTACAAAATGTCACAGAAAGGTAGAATTCACATAAAGGACAGATTAAACTTGAAATGCAGTTGTTTGCTTTTTTTGTGCTCTCAATCCAACACCTCTGAACTGTGTGAAGTTTTAAGCATGCAGTTTGAAGTGTGATCAGATACAGAGGGTTCATAACCTGACAGATACCACATAAGGGCAGGATGTTACTGGTCTGGTTCATGGGAAGAAAGGACAGCTCATTTTCTCATGCAATGCTTATAACTTTAGAGTTGTGCTGTGCTGTTTAAAAGTCGCAAAGCCTGGGAGATTGGGAGGAGGTCTCTTCGAACGTTACTAGGAAACAGATGACATGTTTCCAACTGCGTCATTACTTCATTGCAAAGTGACAGGAATACTTTAGATTTAAATGGTTTGCACATCATTTGTAATAGTTTTCGATTTGTTTGAAGAAAAATGTGTAAAGCTATATTTCAGTTCTTTGTTATTGGCATGGTCTTAATGAATTGAATTTTAAAGATCAATTTTACAATGTATGTTGTTAGCATGAATTGTGAAATCGTGATTTTGTACGATAAATGGTCGAAGTTTGGAATGAATACTGCCCTGAAAAATAATTTTCAATCCTGTTCTCTTGGCTATAAGGAAAAATGTAAATTAATGGACAATGTTAACCTGAATTTGCCCTTTTCGTGTCAAACCTCAGCTCTAGATTTTGGCATACGTAATCTCTAGGGCAGTGCTTTCCAACCTTTTTTATGCCATGGACCAATACCATTAAGCAAGGGGTCTGTTGACCCCTTGTTGGGAACCCCTAATCTAGAGGATAACAGTTTTAAATGCACCACAGCTTCAAAAGCCTCATATAGTGTAATGGAGATGCCCACTGATACATGCAGCACAACCAATGTTTTGTATGGTTTACAGTGTGATATACCAACATTTAGACTCACACCTTGGTTTAACAAGGCAAGCATACCAAATTAGATTAGATTAGATTAGATTCAAATTTATTGTCATTGTGCCGAGTACAGATACAAAACCAATGAAATGCAATTAGCATCTGACCAGAAGTGCAAAAGGATAGTATTATTTACAAAATAACTGCGAATAAAAAGTAAGTGCTAGAGCACACAAATATAAAAGTACTGAGACGGTAAAATATGGGTGCAAAACTGCTTGGCGCTGTGATGTGAGGTTCAGCAGGGTCACAGCCTCAGGGAAGAAGCTCTTCCTGAGCCTGCTGCTGTGGGAGCGGAGGCTCCTGTAGCGCCTACCAGATGGGAGGAGGGTTAAAGAGTCCATGGTTAGGGTGAGATGCATCCTTGATAATGCTTTTCACCCTGCCCAGGTAGTGTTTATGGTAGATGTTCTCAATGGTGGGCAATTGGGTGCCGATAATCCGCTGGCCAGTTTTCACCACCCGCTGGAGTGCTTTGCGGTCCAATACGGGACAATTGCCATACCACACTGAGGTGCAGTTGGTGAGTATGCTCTCAATGGTACAGCGGTAAATGTTCGTTAGTGTTCTGGGACAGGTGAACTTTCTTGATGCTCCACAGGAAATAAAGGTGCTGTTGCGCCTTTTTGATCAGGATGAAAATGCCATTTTCACTACCTGATCCACCTGTGTCATCATTTTCAGGGAATTAAGAAGTACAGTCTCTCAACAACAACTCTCCTGGGATCCTTGCCACTTACTGGATATGTCCTGCCTATATTAACAATGATCCAAAATGCATTGTCTCTCATTTGTCCGGATGAAGTTCCATATTCCACTGCTCTGTCCAACTTAACAGCTGATATATATTCCTTCATATCGTTAGATAATCTTCTTCACCATCCAAATTTCCACTGAGGTTCATATCATCAGCAAACTTACCAAATAGACCACCTACATTTAGTAACCAGTTGGATTTCCAGAAGTCTGCAGAGCACCCCCTATGCATTAGTGGTGCACGACAGTTTATGGAGGGGGCAGATTTAAAATCCAAAGCACTTCCCATGACCACCACCAACAAACATGTTTTATTTTAACTGTGCATAGTCAGACACGAGGAAGTCTGCAGAAGTTGGAAACCCAAAGGAACACTCACAAAATACTGGTAGAACTCAGCAGGTCAGGCAGCATCTATGGAATGAATAAGCAATTGACAGTTTGGGCTGAGACCCTTCTTCAGGATTGAAATGGAAGGGAGTTGGCACCAGAATAAAAAGTGGGGCGAGGGAAGGAGCCTAGTTAGAAGATGATAAGTGAAGGCAAGTGGATAGGAAAGGTAAGGGGTTGGAGAAGAAGGGATCTGATAGGAGAGAGGATCTGAACCATAGGAGAAACAAAAGGAGGAGGGGACCCAGGAGGAAGTGAAAGGCAGGTGAGAAGAGGTAAAAGGCCAGACAAGGGAATAGAAGAAGAGGGGAGGGGGAGGGAAAAATTTTTACTGGAGGAGAAATCAATATTCATGCCATCAGGTTGGATTTTTCTATTAATTTTTCAGGATCTATGCTTCACTGGTATGTCCTATCTTTACTGTTTATTATCTCTAATTGCCTTCTTGAACTACTTCAGCCTTCCAGGTGAAGGTGCATCCAGAGTGGAGTACCCTCACAGTGGAGAGTTGCAGTGTTCACCTGGTTTCTGACGACCTGCAATGTATTTATAATCAGGAAAGTGGATGATGCAGAGTGAAGCCCACAAGAATTTATTTTCCCAAACATCTGTTACTCTAGTCATTGGAGGTAGAGGTCATATATTTAATATACCATTGGAGTAGCCTAAATGATTGGTAGATTTTTTTTGTAGATTGTATATACTGCAGCCCCAATGCACTGGTATGTTGTGTAGTTGATGGATGCCAGTCAATTGGGTTGCTTTGTTCTTGGCAAGGGTGGGCTTTTTAAGTTTGTCAGAGTTAAGGAACTGCAAGGGTAAAAGGACCCTTATGAGAGATGTATACAGTCCTCCAAATAGTAGCTAGGCTGTGGGATACAAATTATAATGGGAGATAGAAGAGGCATGTGAAAAAAGCAATATTATGACAGTGATGGGGGATTTCAATATGCAGGTACATTGGGGAAAATCAGATTGTTGCTGGATCCCAAGAAAGAGAATTTTGTAGAATGCCTATGTGATGGCTTTTTAGAGCAGCCTGTGGTTGAGCCCACTAGGAGAAATGCAATTCTCATTGGGTGTTTTGTAATGAACCTGATTTGATTAGGGAGATTAAGACAAGGGAACACATAGCAGGCAGTGATCATAATATGATAGACTTCACCCTGCAATTTGAGAAGAAGCTGAAGTCAGATGTATCAGTATTACAGTGGAGTAAGGGGAATTACAGGGGCATGAGAGGGGAGCTGGCCAAAGTTGATTGTAATGGGACTCTAGCAGAAATGGTGGCAGAACATCAATGGTTAGTGTTTCTCAGGGTAATTTGGAAGGTGCAGGAAAGATACATCCTAAAGATGAAGAAGTATTCTAAAGGGAGGATGAGGCAATCATGGCTGACAAGGGAAGTCAAAGACAGCATAAATGTAAAAGGGAGGGCATACAATAGAACAAAATTTAGTGGGTAGGTTGAGGATTGGGAAGCTTTGAAAAACCAACGGAAGGCAACTAAAAGAAGCCATGAAGAGAGAAAGATTGAAATATGAAGGTAAGCTCCAATATTGCACAAAATGCTGGAGGAACTCAGCAGGCCAGACAGTGGCTTGGAAAAGGGTATAGTCGACGTTTCAGGCAGATAGCAAGTTTGTTCTTTCTTTTTAAATCTTTTTATTGAATAAGTATACAAAAAGGTAAGCCATATAGGCACTAATACACTGTTAGAATATAATAAAATTACAGGAGATATTAATACAAAAAAAAGATACAAACAATGTAATTTAAACATAACATACTAAGGTAACATAATAGTATACTAATTTTTATATATATATATCAATAGAGAAAAGAAAAAACCCCCCCCAAAAAACCACCGTGCAACTAACTAAAAGCAAAGCAAAGCAATGAGCTAACTTGGAACCAAGCAGAGTTAAAAAACTTAAAATCACGTCCTCAATCCTGATCTCCATTAAAAACAGTAAAAAAAAAACAAGAAGGGTATATAAATATGGAGCAAAAAAAGAGGAGGAAAAAAAATTACATTAAATGAAAATATTGAATAAAAGATCTCCAGGTCTGTTCAAATTTAAGTGAGGAATCATAAAGATTGCTTCTAATTTTCTCCAAATTCAAGCATAATATCGTCTGAGAAAACCAAAAAAAGGTAGTTAGAGCATTAAGCTCTTTCCAATGTTGTAAGATACATCTTTTCGCCATTAAAGTAAGAAATGCAATCATTCTACGGGCTGAAGGGGAAAGATTACTGGAAATTTTAGGTAGTCCAAAGATAGCAGTAATAGGGTGAGGAGAGATATCTATATTCAATACCTTGGAGATAATATTAAAAATGTCTCTCCAAAAAGTTTCCAGAGTAGGACAAGACCAAAACATATGAGTTAAAGAGGCTACCTGCCCCGGACATCTATCACAAAAAGGATTAATATGAGAATAAAAGCAAACTAATTTATCTTTGGACATATGTGCTCTATGAACAACTTTAAATTGAATTAGGGAATGTTTAGCACAGATAGAGGAAGTATTGACTAATTGTAAAATCCGCCCCCAGTCATCCACGGAAATGATAGACCCCAATTCCTGTTCCCAATCTACTCTAATCTTATCAAATGGAGCTTTCCTAAGTTTCATAATAATATTATAAATCATAGCCGATGCACCTTTCTGACATGGATTAAGGTTAGTTATAGTATCTAAAATGTATGTAGGAGGAAGCATTGGAAAAGAAGAAAGTGTAGTACTTAGGAAATTTCTAACTTGTAGATATCTAAAAAAATGTATTCTTGATAAATTATATTTATTAGATAATTGTTCAAAAGACATAAAGGAACCATCTAAAAATAAATCCAAAAACCGTGAAATACCCTTAGTCTTCCAAATTTGAAAAGCACGATCCATAAAAGAGGGAGGAAAAAATATGTTACCTAAAATAGGAATCGCTAGCCCAAATTGGTCAAGATCAAAAAATTTTCTGAATTGTAACCAAATACGTAAGGTATATTTAACTATCGGGTTAGATACCTGTTTGAGGCGTTTCAAATCAAAAGGAAGAGAGGGACCTAAAATAGAGCCAAGTGTATAGCCCTGAACAGATTGTAATTCCAATGCTACCCATTTAGGAATGGATAGTATATCCTGGTCAAGTAACCAAAATTTCATATATCGAATATTAATTGCCCAATAATAAAATCTAAAGTTGAGTAATGCTAAACCTCCATCTCTCTTAGCTTTCTGTAAATGTATTTTACCCAGTCTCGGGTTTTTATTTTGCCAAATAAATGAAGAAATTCTTGAGTCAACTTTATCAAAAAAAGATTTTGGACAAAGATTAGTAATGCCTGAAATATATATAAAAATTTTGGCAAAAAAAAAATCTTAACTGCATTAATATGACCAATCAAAGTTAAATATAAAGGAAACCATTTAGATGAAAGTTGAGTAATATGGTCAATTAAGGGTAAAAAGTTAATCTTAAATAAATCTTTGTATTTACAAGTAATTTTAATCCCAAGATATGAAAAATAATTATTAATCAATTTAAATAAAAAGTTATGATATAAGGGAAATTGTTTATTAATCGGGAAAAGTTCACTCTTACTAAGATTTAATTTATGACCTGAAAAGAGACTAAATTGTGCTTATAACTCTAAAACAGCAGGGATGGATTTTTGAGGATTAGAAATATATAAAAGTAAGTCATCAGCATAGAGTGATATTTTATGGGACTTTAAGCCCCGAGTTACCCCAGTAATATTTGGAGATTCTCGAATGGCAATTGCAAGAGGTTCTAGTGCAATATCAAATAATAAAGGACTAAGAGGACAACCTTGTTGAGTGCCTCGAAAAAGAGGGAAAAAAGGTGAGCTTAGAGAGTTAGTACGGACCGAGGCCACAGGAGAATGATATAACAGTTTGATCCAGGATATAAATTTCGAGCTAAAATTAAACATTTCAAGCACCTTAATTAAGTAAGGCCATTCTACTCTATCAAAAGCTTTCTCAGCATCTAAAGAGATAACACACTCAGGAACATTTTGTGAGGGGGTATAAACAATATTTAACAGTGTGCGAATGTTATAAAAAGAGTAACGACCTTTAATAAAACCCGTTTGGTCTTCCGAAATAATAAAAGGAAGTACTTTTTCTAATCTGTTTGCTAATAACTTAGAAAAAACTTTAGAATCAACATTTAATAAAGATATTGGTCTATAAGATGCACATTGAGCAGGATCTTTATCCTTCTTTAATATTAGAAAGATTGATGCTCTATTGAAAGATTCGGGAAGTTTACCAAGTTTTAATGAAGCCTCGAAAACCCTACAGAACCAAGGGATTAATGAAGGTGCAAAACATTTATAAAATTCTACGGTAAACCCATCAGGGCCAGGAGCTTTCCCCAAATTCATAGAGGAAATAACATTCTTAATCTCATCAGTGGTAATGGGAGTATCTAACATAGAAGACATATCCTGTGAAATCTCAGGGAAATCTAGGTTATCTAAAAAATCATTCATATATTTAGAGTCTCGAGGAGACTCTGATTGATATAAGGAAGAATAAAAGTCACAGAAGGTTTGATTAATCCCCGCATGATCAAGTATCAGTTGATCATTTTGATTATAAATCTGATTAATTTGAGATTTAGCACAATTAGACTTCAATTGGTTAGCCAGCAGTTTACCAATTTTGTCACTATGTACGTAAAATTCACTTCTTGTTTTCTTTAATTGGTTTACAATCGAGGACGAAAGTAATAAACTGTGTTCCATTTGAAGTTCAGTTCTTTGTTTATATAACTCCTCAGAGGGAGCTGTAACATATTTCTTATCAATTTCCTTAATCTTGTCCACAATTACCAACTCCTCCTGCTTCAGCTTCTTCCTCAAAGCAGCAGAATACGAGATAATCTGACCACGAAGATAAGCTTTAAAAGTATCCCAAAGAATGTTCACAGAAATATCCTCTGTATAGTTGATTGTGAAAAAAAGATCAATCTGTTCATTCATAAAGTTAACAAAGTCCGAGTCCTGAAGCAACAGCGAATTAAAACACCATTGTCTATTATTTTGTGTATTGGCCTGAATTTTAATAGAAAGCTTAAGTGGAGTATGATCCAAAATGGTTATAGAGTCATAATCACATTTAATCACTGAAGAAATAAGACGAGAGTCAATAAAGAAATAATCAATTCTTGAATAGGATTGGTGAACATGTGAAAAAAAAGAAAAATCTTTTTCTTGAGGATGCAAAAAACGCCAAATGTCCGTCGACCCAGAATCAGAGAGGAATGAATTAATCAAAGTTGCAGATTTATTAGGTAAGGTCCGTAGAGGAGCCGAACGGTCCAAAGCTGGAGATAAACAGGTATTAAGATCTCCGCCCCAGATCAATGAAAACTCATTCAAATTCGGGAACTGATTGAATAATGATTTATAAAATTCTGGACAGTCCATATCAGGAGCATAAACATTAACCAAAACTACCTTCTTATTAAATAGTAGACCACTAACCAGTAGAAATCTACCATTCGGATCAGAAATAATATCATGTTGTATAAAAGTAACTGAGGAGTCTATAAAAATAGAGACGCCTCGAATCTTAGTGTTGGAGTTCGAATGAAACTGTTGATCCTTCCAGAATTTAAAAAAACGTAGTCTGTCCCCCCTCCGCACATGGGTCTCTTGTAAAAGTAAAATTTGTGCTTTAAGTCTCCGGAACACTTTAAAAACTTTTTTCCTTTTAATAGGATGATTAAGACCATTAGTATTCCAGGAGACAAAATTAATAATAGACTCCATAAACCCTAAAGTCAACCCGCAACAAGGAGGATTGAGGATAGGCTCGACCCACGAACCCGGAAAGGGAACAGAACAAATAAGAGATACCGGGAAGGAGAACGCAACCAATACTTCAATAGTGTACATAGCCCAAGAAGAAAGAAACTAAAACGTGAAGCCTCCCCCACCACCCCCCACCCCATGACCCTAAGGCTAAATCTAACACAGACCAGCCAGAAAGAAGCAAGCACTAAAACTACCCCCATGACTTCCGGTATATGCTCCCTAAAAAAAGTGTAAATATAAAAAAGATCAGCTAATTATAAACCAGTAAAAAAATAAAAAAAGGTAAATCAATTAAAACAAACACTTAATATAACAGAGAAAAAGCCAGAAAATATAAAAAAACCGCAACAAACCCCAGACCCTATGAGTAAACAAAAAAAGAAATGAGATTATTAACATAAACTAGTTATGAAAACCTACAAAAAGAAGTAGATTTAAAAACTACAAAATTTAAGGCCTCAAAGGAAATACGTAGAATGACGGTGAGGGAATAACCACCCAGAATCCCCTGGGAAAAAGAAAGGAATGACGCAGATAGAAAGAAAGTTTAGCAACCATATTAATTAATCAAAAATAAACTTTTCTGCCCATATAGGGCAAAAAAAAATTAAGACTGACAAATTCACAACCTCTGTTCAAACGGAGATAGTTAAAAATTACGATTAAGATGTTGAAGGTGAAAATTGATCCAGATAACTCTGGGCATCCGATTGAGAATCAAAAAAACGGAGGGCTCCATCCAACGTACGAATCCTTAGACGTGCTGGGTAAAGCAGCGCTGGTTTTAAATCCATCTTGTAGAGTTCCGACATCACAGATCTGTAACGAACCCGTTGATCCCGAATTGGTTTGCTGAAATCCTCCACGAATCGGAACTTAAGATCCAAAAAATCAATGTAACCTTTAGATCGAACGAAACAAAACAGTTTCTCCTTGTCTTGAAAGTAATGAAAGCGTAAGATGACATGTAGAGGTTTATCTGACTTAGATGAGTATGATGGAACTCTGTGAACGCGATCCAATAACGGTGGTTGGTCAGGAAATACAGTAGGAAATGCATCTTTTAAAAGTTGAGAAAAATACTTCATAGAGTTATCAGATTCAACAGCTTCACGCACCCCAATCATTCGAAGATTCTGCCGTCGCATTCTGGATTCTAAGTCAGAGTTTTTAAAGGTCAGAAAGTCAAGTTTCTTCTTCATTACATTAATTGTTTCTTCGATTTTCTCCATCTTAAGTTCATTTTGTTGCGTGGATTTTTGAAGATCAGATATAGCCGACTGATGTTCCGTAATAGATGTTTGTATCTTATCGATTGAATTGGCAATTTTCTGGAAATTAATTGAAATTTCTGCACGAATCAGCTCCGTAACAGAGGTCGAAATTTCCGCACGAATCAGCTCCGTAACAGAGGTTGAGATTTCCCTTTGAATTAGCTCCGATATAGCTTTCAAAGTCAACAGTGGTTCAGTCGGAGGAAAATCAGTACCTTTCAGTCTAACCGGAGGTTTGCCGTCCTTCCCGTTTTTTCCATTCTTAGACATAGCAGACCTTAAACGCATCCGATTATCAAAGAGCCCAATTTATTTCAAAATATTGTAAAAGTCGATGCCTTAATGGTTAATTAAAATATAGCTGATCATAAGAAGAAAAACTCAGAGGTAATGGAGCGAGTCAAGAACACGACTTCACTCTACCGGAAATCCCCCAGATAGCAAGTTTGTGAGGGAAAGTGGATGACATGCAGAATCACCTCTGATCCTAGTTGCTCTTTCTTGAGAAATCTTACCTATTCTTCATACAGTTGACCACTGTCATTATCTGGTTTGGCCTGTGTTGTTTGCCCCTGTATAAAATTGCAGTATTATTCCAGTGCAATAGTCTGTATCCGGTAAGTTGAACTGTGCCAGCTTTTGAATCAGATTTTGAGAAAATTATCAACACAAACACGAAGGAATCTGCAGATGCTGGAATTTCAAGCAACACACATCAAAGTTGCTGGTGAACTCAGCAGACCAGGCAGCATCTCTAGGAAGAGGTACAGCCGATGTTTCGGGCTGAGACCCTTCGTCAGGACTAACTGAAAGAAGAGCTAGTAAGAGATTTGAAAATGGGAGGGGGAGGGGGAAAATTATGCTGGCTATTGTAGTTTCCTGCAACTTCAGTGCCTTCTTGCATTGTCGTTTCTCTGAAACTGCCATACTTTATTCTGCTTCTGTTGTTGTTTTACCTTGCACTACCTCAATGCTTTGTGTAATGAATTGATCTGAATGAGGGATTGTATACAAGAAAGTGGTTTTACATTCACCTCGACACATGTGACAATAATAAACCAATTTACAAACTTGCAGATCTCTTTTCCCCTGCAACTGGTTAACTCTCCATTTTTATGTTAAGCAACTGTGCTCAAGCCAATAGGAAGTCTTCCAAGGAAATTGAATATTTATAGAACACAGCACTTAGCAATTCTGCTTCACACAAGCTTCCAGCTTGTTTAAATTGTAAATTCAGGATATGACCATGACCTGGGGGGATAACTTTATCAGGAAATAAGTGACCTCATGGGACTATGTGACTACCATGTATATTTGTTGACCATGCTGGGTGGAATTAAGATGAGAACAAGTTTCACTTAAGATCATGCCAATGAAATAAGACCTGGCTATTTTACCTAATGTGGTGCAGCAGGGTAGTTCCTGCCTACCTGATTTCAATCTTTTATTCACCTATAGTAACCTATTTTTCCTGTAGTATTGGCCCCTAATTGGGCGACATGACTGTAATATTACACTTGATGGTGCTCTGTGTTCATTCTATGTTCTCGGGTTTCCCTTTAATTGCAGGATTCATTACTTACTGAGGCAAGTCAAAGGTATAATAAAAATTTATTATTTTGCCAAAGGGTCTTAGCCTGAAAATTTGACTGTACTTTTTTCCATAGATGCTTCCTCGCCTGCTGAATTCCTCCAGCAGTTTGTGTGTGTTGCCTGGATTTCCAGCATCTGCAGATTTTCTCTTGTTTGTGATAAGAATTTAAAATTAGATTTATATTTTTAAAAAAAGTATTCTGGAAATCCTCAGGAATTTAAAAAGAGGTTCTGTAGAACTATTAGATGCATTAGTTTTGATCTTTTTGAATTAGTTATCTAAGGTAAAGACTTGTGGAATTAAGGATAAGAAGAGGAAGATAGAAAGGGTTGGGTAACATAAGAAACATTGGTTAACTGGAATAAAATTAAAAAGAAACAAACTGCTGTTTTTCAAATTGCAAGTTATATCTAATGGGATGCCTCAGGATCAACTTTTTGCAGTCTATATTGGTGACTTAGTTGAAAGTTCATTTCACTTTTGATCATACAGGGTTTGGTTGGAAAGTACCTTGTGAGGTAATATGTCCACCAAGTGATCGGTCAAATTGGTTACAAAGCTGGCAAGAGGAGAATGAAGAGGGCAAAAGTGAGGTTACCATTTTGGTATGAAGAATAGAAAAGCAGAATATTATTTAATTGTTATGATATTCTTAAACCCCAGTGTGCAGAGAGATGAGGGTACAGAAAGTTAGCATGACATCAAGTGCCTCCTTCAGTCAAGGTCAAGCATGAATGTTGTGTCCTAGCTGTCTAGATACGCAAGCCTGGGTGGTATGATATGGAGAGCAAGCTGTTGCCCATGTAGCAAGCTTCCCCTCTCCTTGCACCAAAGGAACAGCAGAGACTGATGTAGTTTGGCACCAGCAACATCGCAGGAGTTGCTAGTAAGCATTGAACTGAACATAGGACTGCCTTAAGGACTCCAGCTCCAGATTTTTCCCTTGGAGTTTACTCCCGAAGCCTCCTCCATCAGTGGGTATAGCTGCTCGGCAGCAGAGGTTTGAGATCAGAGTTTTCCTTCTAGCTGAGCTGCGAACCATGGCTGATCACCCCCATCTGCCCGAAGTGACCAGTAACTCACCTTTGCCCTTTTTCCTCTCAGTGGAAATGGTACCACTGGGCTTAGTAGCTAAGTCTCATGCAAAAGCCAGGAGCTGGACATGATTGTCAGAGGCAATTTGAGGTGCATGACGTTGGGAGCATTTAATAGGTAGTGGGAGCTTATCCTCATTACCACACCCGACTATTACAACCTTAAGAAATCACATCAAGTAACTAAAAAGGTTAAGAAAGGTGGAAGTTTCAAGAGTAAGGAGGTTATGTACAAATGTGCAGGGTTTTACTGAGACCACACCTGAATATTGTGTCTAGATTTAGTTTCCCATTTAACGACATCCTTAATTTTTTAGCAAGATGTTTGTCCTGGAGGTGATAAACAAAGTTTTAGCAGACTGATTTATGGGGAGAGTGGGTTGTTTTTAAGTGAGACATTAAGCAGAATGACCTTTCGTTTTGAGTTTAGAAGTTTGAGGCGTGACCTCATAGAAATGTCCATTAAGAAGGGCATGGCACTGTAGATTCTGGAAAGTACTTTCTCTGGAGGGCAGTGTAGAACTGTAGCAGGGTGAGCAATTCACACTTCGGGCTGAGATAGGTCACAATTTTGTTTCTGAAGATAGTGACTCTTTGCAATTTTCTACCACAGAGGGGAGATTTGGGGGTCATTAGATATATTGACAGCTGATATAAATAGATTCATATTTTGGGCTGCTGTTATGTTGCAGAAACTCCCTAAGTTCTTGAAAGGATTAAAAGGAATCAAGTATAACCACAATGTTCAAAATGTAAGGACTAACTAAACATACTATAGGTCATTTAACTGGCCACCATTTGAAGGAAAGTTGCTGTGTGCTATAATTAAGTGTGATAATAGGGCTTGGAGAAAATCATAATGTGATCAATGCATCAACACTGCTTTACAGAGAATTTATTGGAGCTTGTAGGTAAGGAAATAACAATGTATACAGTATATTTTAATCTTCAGCAAAGATAATAACACAATGCTTGCTCTAATGGTAGGGCTATACAGCACAGAAAACAGGCTAACCATTGAGGTTAACCATTGCCTGAGCTAATCGCATTTGAATGTGTTCAGAATCAGAATCAGGTCCATTATCAGTGGCACGTGACTCAGATTTTGTTAACTTAGAAGCAGCAGTTCAATGCAATACATAATATAGAAGAAAATAATAAGTAAGTCGATTACAGTATACTTACATTGAATAGATTAAAAATCGTGCAAAAATAGAAATAATACATTAAAAAAAGTGAGGTAGTGAATTTGAACCTATCCCACCCGTGTACCCATGCAAATGTCCTGTAAATGTTGTAATTGTACCCACCTCTATCACTTCCTCTAGCAGCTCTTTCCACATATCTCCACCATCTTGTTATCCATTTTTTTAAGTCTTCACCTTGAGCAGCTAGTTTAGAAAGATCGAAGCCCGTGCATACAGTACATATAGGTGGCGGGAGGAGAAGATGGTGCCATGATGCAGCTCGCAGCAGCCACTCCGGTGGTGATGTCTGTTATTTGTCAGGTAGGGTGCCGTGCACAATCCTGATTTGATGGAGACGGATGTGAGAGCACAGAGGAACATCTGGTGAAACTTCTGAAATGCCTGCTTCGCTGCTGCTGCTACTGTGTGGTCCAGAATCTCCGGAAGAGAAAGCCCTGAGTCCTCGGCTTTGCTTGTTGCTTGGCGGCCGGGGCGGGGTCGTAGCACTCAGCAGAAGATGGTGCTCGGAGTGGCTGTGTCGGAGGGTTGGTTGGAGGCTCGAGGTTTTCGGATGGACTCAGAGTCTGCTGAGGTTGTGTGCTTCCAATGGTGCTGCATCGGCAAGTTGGTGGTGCTTGGAGGTTTATGACAGGAAATTTCCTCCCTTCTGCCGCCTGTGTGAGATGATGAGTCTATCGGGACTGTGAGACTTTTTTTTACTGTGCCCATGGTCTGCTCTTTATCAAATTATGGTATTGCTTTGCACTGTTGTAACTATATGTTATAATTATGTGGTTTTGTCTTGGCTTGTCCTGTGTTTTCTTGTGATATCATTCTGGAGGAACGTTGTATCATTTTTTAATGCATGCATTTCTAAATGACAATAAATGAGGACTGAGTGTCCTCATAATCTAATCTAATCTATAGCACGTTTTAAAATATCTGAAAATATTCTTTCTAAAATGATGAAATGAAAAGTTTCTATATATCAAAAAAATTACTATGAAGAGCAGTAAACAGTAAAAAAAAACATATCAATATTTGTCTTTAAAACTGTTTCAAGGTACAAGACTTTTAATGGTCTAGGACTGAAGTACATCACAGAAACACTTTTGTTTTATAATTCTGCTCGAGCTGTCAGATCTTCTTCCACCGGTCTCTTAAATTTAAACAATCTGTACGTCAAAACTGTGGAAATCAGTACCAAAAACTATAAAGGATGCAGACTGGGTTGACACTTCAATGCCAGCTCAAAACTTATTTGTTTAACTTAGCTTTTAACTAACAATTTTTAAAATTTTATTTTCATCTTTGTACTTTAAAGTACATCATCGCTATGAAAAGTGCTGTATAAATGAAGATATAATTATCGTACTTTCATTTTTCTCAGCTCAAGCTGGCAAAACATGGGGTACAGACATAGCGAAGCACCCTCGTTTCTCAGTTGCTGGGAACTGTCAGACAGTTCTAGTGGTGTTTAGTCATGTGGCTTTCTGAAGATTTACATTGCTATGTAGGCCTAATTTTTCATGCTATTGTGTAGTGACTTTGGGATGTTACTAGTTGTAGATATTACTACTGGGACAATGTATACCCTGTTGATGTTCTATAGATTTTCAATTTCCTCTTTTAATTCAGCATAATTCTGGTGTTTTTCACTTATTGCTTTCTGTTTGGAATGGCTATATCTTGTAAGAAAGTTGTTATTACATGCTTATCCTGTAATATTATATCCAGATGGTTATCATGGATTATCTCTATCTGTAATAACACATCAATCATAATATATTTTGTAGGATTCTAACTGTAAAGCTGGGTCAGATTTCTGTTTATAATAAGCTATGGTGTCTTGTGTGAGTTTGTGTTTTAAAGCCGGATTTTGGTGAATGATGTTTGCTACTTGATTGTGCCTGTGCAAGTAATCAGACTGAGTTAAACTGCTACAGGATCCTGTAATGTGTGGGATCGTTTCTGGTTTTTCTTGGCATTTTTCTGCATTTACTGCCTTGAATTTGTTGGTCTTTTAATACGGATATTTGATGTTTTTTTGTGTGTGTGTTAACCGCCTGGTCCTGTATTGACACAAGGAACCCCTCTGATTCTGGGAAGAGGTCGCCAACTCTGAGCCGGGTGTTTGACACTTCCTTGTCAACACCTAGTCTGCTCAGATCATGGGGACATCTTCCACGGAGGGTCATGCTCTGCCACTGGTTTAGTTTTCCTTCTGTAGTGATAATGTCTTCATTTTTCTTGGTTTTGCCATCATTTAAGTTTAGTGGTGTGTACTTCTTATCAGAATTGCTCACATAGAGTGCAGAATCCAGTTTTTGTTGATGAAAACATATCCTTAGAATTTTATCTGACTGTTGTGTAAATATTTAATGTCTGTTATCCCTCTTCCTCCTTCTGTCCTAGGTAGTGTTAATCTAAGTGTGTTCAAATGTACATAGTGTTTTTGAAAATTTGTCATTACAGTTCTTATTTTTCTTCCTAAATTTTCCAGATTGGTTTCAGACTAAGACTTTATGCCAAAAGTATAAGTTAATATGCGTTGAGCATAAGTGTTTATTACCTTTGTTATATTTTTACCATTCAGCCCTGTGAGGCAGGTTTTCTTAAGCCTTGAAGTAAATTATGTCAAGAGTTTTCCTTTTATCACATTATGATCTATTTTCTTTGCTTGCTAATATCCCAGATACTTTTATAAGACCATAAGATATAGGAGCACAATTAGGTCATTCAGCCTATTGAGTTTGCTTCACCATTTGATCATGGTGGTATCAAATTCCACAGATTCATCCTCCTTGTGCTAAAGAAATTCTTTCTAATCTCTGTTCTAAACAGATGTCCCTTTATTTCGAGTTGTTCCATCTGGTCCTAGACTCCCCCACTATAGTGAACATCCTCTCCACACGCACTCTGTCTTGGTCTTTTATTATTGGAGGGGTTTCAATGATATCCCCCCTCATTCTTTAGAATTCCATTGAGTACAGGCCCAGAGCCATCAAATGTTCCTCATATGATAAGGCTTTCATTTCTGGAATCATTTTTGTGAACCTCCTTTGAACGTGCTCCAATGTCAGCATATCCGTTCATAGATAAGGGGCCCGAAACTGCTCATAATACTCCAAGTGAGGCCCCACCAGTGCCTTATAAAATCTCAGCATTGCATCCTTGTTTTTATAATCCAGTTCGCTTGAAATGAATGCTAACATTGCATTTGAATTCCTCACCACCGAGTCAACCTGCAAGTTAACCTTAATGGAGTCCTGCACAATGCATTTTCTCCCCATTTAGGAAATGGTCTATATCGAGAGATTGGTTATGGCACACATCAACCACAGCCTCGGCGCTTTGCAATTCACCTACCGGAGCAACAGGTCAATGGCAGATGCCATCTCTCTGGCCCTACATTCCTCCTTAGAACACCTGGAGAAAAAAGACGCATACGTAAGGCTCCTTTTCATTGACTACAGCTCTGCCTTTAATAACATCATTCCAAATAAACTGATTCCTAAGCTCCGGAACCTGGACCTTAGCACTCAGATCTGCAGCTGGATCTTCAACTTCCTCACAGACAGGACCCAGGCTGTAAAAATAGGGGACAAGCTCTCCTCTACAATCACTCTGAGCACTGGTGCCCCACAAGGCTGTGTACTCAGCCCCCTGCTGTACTCACTGTACACCTATGATTGTGTAGCCAAGTTTCCATCAAACTCAATATATAAGTTTGCTGATGACACAACAATTGTAGGCCGTATCTCGGGTAATGATGAGAGTTTGAGTACAGAGAGGAAATTAAGAACCTGGTGGCATGGTGTGAAGACAATAACCTATCCCTCAACTTCAGCAAGACGAAGGAATTGGTTGTTGACTTCAGAAGGAGAAGAGGACTGCCCGACCCAATTTACATCGGCGGTGCGCAAGTGGAACAGGTCAAAAGCTTTAGGTTCCTCGGAGTCAATATCACAAATGAGCTGACTTGGTCCAACCAGGCAGAGTCCACTGCCAGGAAGGCCCACCAGCACCTTTACTTCCTGAGAAAGCTAAAGAAACTTGGCCTGTCCCCTAAAACCCTCACTAATTTTTATAGATGCACCGTAGAAAGCATTCTTTTAGGGTGCATCACAACCTGGTATGGAAGCTGTCCTGTCCAAGACCGAAAGAAACTGCAGAAGATCGTGAACACGGCGCAGCACATCACACAAACCAATCTTCCATCCTTGGACTCACTTTACACCACACGCTGTCGGAGCAGTGCTGCCAGGATAATGAAGGACACGACCCACCCAGTCAACACACTTTTCGTCCCTCTTCCCTCCGGGAGAAGGCTCAGGAGCTTGAAGACTCGTATGGCCGGATTTGGGAACAGCTTCTTCCAACTGTGATAAGACTGCTGAACGGATCCTGACCCGGATCTGGGCTGTACCCTCCAAATATGCGGACCTGCCTCTCGGTTTTTTTGCACGACCTTACTTTCCATTTTTCTATTTTCTATTTATGATTTATAATTTAAAATTTTAATATTTACTAATTTTTACTATTTTTAATATTTAATATTTGTAATCCAGGGAGTGGGAAGCGCAGAATCAGATGTCGCTGTGATGATTGTAGTTCTAGTATCAGTTATTTGGCGACAATAAAGTATAAAGTATATTTACATTCCTTCTACCAAAGCGCATGACCATACACTTTCCGACACTGTATTCTATCTGCCACTTCTTCACCTGTTCTCCTAATCTGTTTAAGTCTTTCTGCAGACTCCCTGCTTTCTTAACACTGCCGGATTCTCCACCTGTCTTTGTATCATCAGCCAACTTGGCCACAGTGCTATAAATTCCTTCATCCAAATCATTGACTTACAACTTTTATTCCCATCCTTTGCCTCCTGCTAATCAGCCAATGCTCCATCCATCCTAGTATCTTTCCGGTAATACAATGGGCTCTTATCTTGCTCAGCAGCCTCATGTGCGGCACCTTGTCAAAAGCCATTTGAAAATGCAAGTACACAATACTTGCTGATTTACATTTGTCTATCCTGCTTTTTATTTCTGCAAAGAAATCCAACAGATTTGTCAGGTAATCTATTCCCTTAACCATGCTGACTATAGACTAGCCTATCATGCGACTCAAGTACCCTGAAAACACATCTTTAACACTTGACTCCCAACACTATCCAACCACTGAGATCATCCTGCCTTTAGAATACTACGACTACTTTGGGATGTATCTATCTGGCGCCTTCTGAGTTGTTCCCAGAAACTTCAACCATAGCTGCTATGCTGTCATCGCTGATGCTGTCCCCTTCAAATGGACTTTGGCCAGCTCCTCTCTCATGCCTTTGTAATTTCCCTTACTCCACTGTAATACTGATACATTTGGTTTTAGCTTCTCCCTCTCAAATGGTATGGTGAATTCTATCATATGATGACCACTGTCTCCTAAGGGTTCCTTTAGCTTAAGCTCCCTAATCAAATCCAGTTCATTACACGACACCCAATCCAGAGTAGCTGATATAATGTGCTCAGCCACAAGCTGCCCTAAAAAGCCATCTCATAGGCATTCTACAAACTCTCTCTCTTGGCATTGAGCAGCAACCTGATTTCGCAATCTACCTACAATTGAAATTCCCCATGACTATCGTAATGGTAATGGCTCTTCTGATGCGCCTTTTCTATCTGGTGTTGTAATTTGTACCGCATATCCTGACTACTGTTCAGAGGCCCTTATATAACTCCCATCAGGGTATTTTTATTCTTGCAGTTTCTTAACTCTATCCACAAGGTATCTTCGATCTGATGGAAGAGGGGAGAAGTGAGATGGGTGACATCTTTGACTGTGCTTACAGTTTTACTGAGGCAGTGAGACGCATAAACAGACTCCATAGAGAAGAGGCTGGTTCCTGTGATGTGCTGACCTGTGCCCACAACTGTGCGCTGTTTCTTGTGACCATGGACAGAGCAGTTGCCATGATGCATCCTGTATAAGGGATTGATGAAACCGTATGAAGAACTTGTTTTTTTAATAGATGGACACTTAAGTTAGCATGTAACTGTGTGAATATGGAATGGCATAGTCACTGCCCTCCATTGCTATGATAGTTAACTGTTCATCTGTCTTACTTCCCAGGTTCCCTGTATTGATATTAACCACAGCCAAGTTTAGTACTTTATATTGTGTTTGCCAGCTTTTCTTTCCTATCAGACTTACAAACTAATTCTCTTCTTTATGTAGCTGAGTTTACTTCTCTGCCTTCTGCAGTTGCTCTCTTATTCCCATATTCCCATCCGTGATCAAAAAGAAGTAAGGGAAAAGAGGGAAAGTAGAATTGAGGAACAGAATCAGTTCTTAAATGGTGGAACTGCCCTGGAGCTGTATAGTTTGCTCCTTTTCCTAATGTTTTAGTTCATTTTTCCTGACTGTTCTCCCTCTTTATTGAATGTACTCAGCCTGCAGAATACCCCTCCTTGATAATTCTTTTCCAAACAGCTTCTCTCCTGCCAGACATGTAGAAGTCCCTCCATGCCTGAATTATATATAAGCCACACAATTTAAATTTGTTTTGTTAAGAGATTAAGTTAGATCCAGTAAGGTTCATTTCTAATGTTTGCAATATAAAGTAAAGAAAACCAAAGAGGAATATTGGTCATTCAGTGATATATCCATGACACTTGGCTCAGCTGGCTTGGCCAAGGACAGGTGCAGGCTAGATCTTCAGTTTGAGAAGTTCGAGGTACAACAAATGTAGGCAAGATGGTAGATCAGGCAGTAGAATGCTCCTTCTGTGAGATGTGGGATTTCAAGGAACCTAATGGTACAGGAAATACCACTTACAGGAAGTTCACCCAATTCCAGGCCAAGGAACTGCAGATGGAGCTGGACATACTCAGGACCATCCAAGAGGCTGAAAACCTCATAGATGAGACTTTTATTGAGGTGGTCACACCTTGAGTGCAGGCTTCAGATAGTAGGTGGGTGACCACCAGGAGAAGTAAGGTGAGTAAGCAGTTAGTGCGGTGTTCCCTTGTGGCCATTCCCCTCAGGAACACGAATACCCCTTGGGGTAGGGGGATGGGGTTCACCTATCAGGGCATGGCAGAAGCAGTGTGGCTGGCTCTGAAGTTCAGCAGGGAAGGGTAATGTCAGACAGAACAATATAGATAAGAGTCTTGATAGTTAGTGGGACGGTCAGCAGATTCTATGGCCATGAAAGAGAAGCCAGGATGGTTTGTTGCCTCCCAGTTGCAGGGGTTCAGGATATCTCATAGTGGCTGCAAGGGAGGGTGAGCAGCCAGAGATCATAGTGCATATTGGAACCAATGACTTCTGCAGAAAGGTGGAAGAAGTCCTGTGCAGTGAATACAAGGAGCTAGGGAAGAGGCTGAAGAGCAGGACCTCCACTGGATTGCTCCCAGTACCATGAGTGAGTCGTGGGAGAAATAGGATGAATGAGTGGCTGAGGAAGTGATGCAGGAGCCAGGGTTTCAGATTTCTGGATCATTGGGATCTCTTCTGGGGAAGGTATGACCTGTATAAAAGTCAGCATAGTTTCCTGTAGGGAAAATCTTGCCTGAAAAATCTGTTGGAATTCCTGGAGGAAATAACAAGTAGGATTGAAAGCAAGAGTCACTAGATGTTGTTTTTTTTTGGATTTTCAGAAGGCCTTTCATAAGGTGCCACACATGAGGCTGCTTAATAAGATAAGAGGCCATGGTTCTACAGGAAAGGTACTTGCATGGATAGACAATTGGCTGACTGGCAGCAGGCAAAGAGTGGGAATAAAGGGGGCCGATTCTCGTTGGCTGTCTGTGACTAGACTTCCACAGGTGTTGGTATGGGGACCACTTCTTTTCATCTTATGTCAACAATTTGGATGACGGATTTGGCGAATTTGATGGTTTTGTGTTTAAATTTGCAGATGATAGGAAGATAAGGGGAGGCGAAAGGTACTGTTGAGGAGCATGGAGTCTACAGAAGGATTTGGACAGGTTGCGAGAATAGGCAAAAAAGTGACAGTTGGAATATAGTGTAGGGAAATGTATGGTAGAAAGAATAAAGGCATAGACTATTTTCTAAATGGGGAGAAACTTCAAAAATCCAAGGTCTTGGGAGTCCTTGCGCAGGATTCCTTAAAGGTTAATTTGCAGGTTGAGTCGCTGGTGAGGAAAGCAAATGTAATGTTAGCATTCATTTCAAGAGGTCTAGAATATAAGAGCAAGGATGTGATGCTGAGGCTTTATAAGGCACTGGTGAGGCCTCACCTTGAGTATTGTGTACAGTTTTGGGCTCCTCATCTTAGAAGAGATGTGCTGGCATTGGAGAGGGTCCAGAGGAGGTTCACGAGAATTATCCCAGGAATGAAAGAGTTAACCTATGAAGAGCTCTGGGCCTTTACTCGCTGGAGTCTGGAAGAATTGGGGTCGTGGGGGGGGATCTCATTGAATCCTATCGAATATTGAGAGGCCTTGATAGAGTGGATGTGGGGAGGATGTTTCCTATAGTGGGTGAATTTAGCATCAGAGGGCACAGCCTCAGAATAGAGGGACGACCATTTAGAACAGAAATGAGAAGGAACTTCCTTTGCCGGGGTCTGGTGAATCTGCAGAATTCATAGCCATGGGCCACTGAGGAGGCTGAATCACTGAGTATAGTTAAAGCTGAGTTGATAGATCCTTGGTTTGTCAAGACATCAAAATTTACAGTGAGAAGACAAGAGAAGGGGTTGAGAGGGATAATAGATTAGCCACGATGGAATGGCGGAGCAGACTTGATGGCCTGAGTGGCCTAATTCTTCTCCTATGTTTTATTATGAAAGTACAATTTCCCCAAAGATTGAAAATTACTTTCTATGTAGCAAGGCATTATTAACTTTAACACAACATTAGTTGAGTTTGCTCAATATGGTAAGCTGAAGAACTTGTTCCTGTGCTGTAGTGTTCTTCATTCTATGAGTAGGAGCCTGCAATTACATTTCAAAGTTCTGGCCTTTATGTGTTTATATTTTAATATTGATTGTTGAGATCTTTTGATTAGTATGAGGGAATATTTTGAGATGTCAAGTTTTAGCTAGAGACAGGATGCTTGGGTGCAGAGGTCAGCCTGCCTGATTTTATGGCTCTCTCCAGGTATTTGTTCAATTGAATTCCAGCAGTGCAATGATGAATATTAGAGGGTGAAGTTAACCTCATTCGGACGTGCAAAATCGGATGACAATGATTTGGCAGCTGCGGATCAATCTGCTGATTTGTTCTTTGACTTTTTCCCCACAGCAGTTCAGGGCCAATTTCACTAATGCTGATTGAAAGCATTTGATTTTGGTTAGACTGCTAATGATATTAACTCTATTATGGCACTTGCAGATTCTGTTCAACAAACGGGATCTTTTGCATTTGAAATTCTGTCGGCAGTCCTTCATAAATCTTCACGTATCAGAATGTCTTTGTCTTTGATTATAGGGAATCGTATATGGAAAATCAGCAGATTTTTAGAAAGAGGATCACTAATTTGGCTCTGTGTAAAATTTGGCAACAACCCTGCCTGTGAACAAACGTCAAGGGTATTTTTGATAAATCAATTTGATTTAGATTGATGGTTTTGTGAATTAAGTGGGTTGAACTGGCATATTCATCTGCCTTTACTTGATGTGCATGAACAAAAATGCTAAATACAACAAAGGCTATCTGTTACTTGCTGTTATTATTATGCAGTGGAAAAATCAATCGTAACTTTGAGTAGAAGTAAATGAGAATGACCACAAAGATAGAATTAAGGCTAGAAAATGGGAGCAATATTAAGGAACAAAATGAGATTATTCAGCAAAAGAATGATACATCTTCACCGATGGATGTGTATGCCAATGCTTATCTCAGTCGATAACTTTTTCCAGATATGGCCACAGTAGCATAGCTGTGGAGGTGCAGAGTTTTGGCAACATCTACTAATGACATGCTGTATGCCAAACCTGCCTAGGGATACTTAAGCAGAACAATGTAATGATTTACAAACTTAACCAAAAGACAGAAGTTCTACAAAGACTTCAACAAATTAAATCTGAAGATTGATAGCAGTCTTGTAGTCAGTGGAATTTCCAGGCTAGTCTAGGGTATGGTTCATAGATTACATATGATGTGGGCAAATGTGATAACCAGCCTATGCACAAGAAAACCATGCAAGGTGCTGGAGAAAATCAACAAGTCAGCCAGCATCAAAGAAGGGGAGTGGACAGTTGATATTTTGGGTTGAGACCCTTCATATGAACTGAAAAAAAGAGGGGAGATAGCCAGAATTAGAATGGGGAGGGATGGATTGTGCAAGAGCTGGCAAGTGATTGGTGAATCCTGGCACCTATCACCCATCTTTTTTTTTCTTTCAGTACAGTTGAAAGGTCTTGACCTGAAATATCACCTATTAATTTCCCTCTACGTTTACTGCATGACCGTTTGACTGCTTTATGTCTTGCTTCAGATTCCACCAGCTGCAGTCTCTTGTGTATAATTAATTTAAGTTTAATTAATTTGGGAAATGTGGACATTATTGCCAGGACCAGCATTTATCGCCCATCTATGAATGGCCAGGAAAAGTTGTTCGTGAATCACTACCTTGAACTATTGCAGTCCTTCTGTGAATGTTCTCCCATCGTGCTGTTAAATAGAGAGATCCAGGATTCACTGACCATGATAGAGCAACAATATATTTACAAGCCAGGGTTGTTTGTGATGCACTTGTTGCCCTGCATTCCTTCAATATGGGTTCAGGAAGTATTGTTCGATTGGGCTTGGTAAGTAAGTACTGTCAACTTTGTAAATGGAAGACAGTGTGGCACTGGTATAAGGTATGGATGTTTAATGTGGTGTGTGGTTAATAGTCAAATGGGCTTCTTTGCCTCAAATGGTAGAGCCCTGGGGAAGTGTTGTAGAATAGAGGGAACTAGGAGTACAAGCAGAGAGTATCCTGAAAGTGGCAGTACAGTTCAACAGGGTGATGACTAGTCTCTATTAGTCAGTATACTGAGTTTTATGAGTTGGGATGTTGTGTTGTTGTACATCAACATTGATGAGGCCACAACTGAAATACATGTATAGCTTTGGTTACCATGTTGTATGATAAGGTGGGGGATGGCTGTATGAGCAGATGGTGCATAGCACAAGTCCTGGTAATGTCACCACTGTTGCCAGGAAGACAATTTCTGAAGAATATTGACAATGGCTGGCGTCTTCTAAAGACACTGCCCAGAAGAAGCCATTGGCAATCCACTTCTGAGAAAAAATTTACCAAGAGCAATTTTGGTCACCATGATCGCCTACACCATATGACATGGCACATGATGATGATGATATCATTATAGAAACGATGTTATTAAACTGGAAAGAGAACAATGAACAGTTATGAGAATGTTTCCAGGACTTGAGGGTCAGAATTATAGAGAACTGTTGAGTAGCTAGGTCTTTACTCCTTGAGGAGTAGAACACTGAGGAGAGACCTAATAGAGCTATATAAAATCATGAAGATGTACACAGGGAAACCTAGGGGAGGGTATAGGTTTGAGATTGAGAGGGGGAGATTTATAAGGGACCTGAGGGCAACTTCTTCATGCAAAGGGTGGTGTGAACATGGCTGCCAGAGAAAGTGGTTGAGGTAAGTACTGTAACAACATTTAAAAAGCAGTTGGATAGTATATGCATATTGTTAGATACTTGGGTTAACACCAAATGAAAAAATGTCTGGAGTCACTTAGCACTTCCATGCAAGGGTGTTTATTAGGTGTGTCAAAAATCAAACTTGCAAAAATTAGCAAAAATAGTGAAAACTGCCAATATTACACAATAGCAGTTCTGTACTTTGTCCAGTGTGAACTCCTGGCAGCCTGATTTTTTTTTCTCTCTCTCCCCCTCTCCCCCGCCTTCTCTCCCCCCCCCCCCACGGCACTATCAACAACCTATCAACCTCCACTTTAAATATATTCAATATTTTGGAATCTACAGGCATCTGTGGCAAAGAATTTCACAGATTCACTATCCTCTAGCTGAAGAGAATACTCCTCCTCATCTCTTCTAAAGGGACATCCTTGTATTCTGAGGCTGTGCCCTCTAGTCCAAGACTTTTAGAAACATCCTCTCAAGTGTCACACTATTGAAGCCTTTAAATATTTGATGAATTTCAATGAAATCCCCCCTCATTCTTCTAAACGCCAGTGAATACAGAGTCAGAGCCATGAGATGCTCCTCATTAGTTAACCCTTTCATTCCTGGGATCATTCTCATGAACCTCATTCTCTGGATCCTCTCCATACCAGCATATCCTTTCCTTAGATATGGGGCCCAAATGCTCACAGTGGTCCAAGTGACGTCTGGCCAATGCCTTATAAAGCTTCAGCATTACATTTTTTTTTACTCTAGTCCCCTTGAAAGGAATGCTAACATTGCATTTGCCTTCCTTACCACCTGCAGCTTAACCCTTAGCAATTCTGCACAAGGACTCCCAAGTCCCCATGCACCTTTGATTTCTGAATTTGCTGCCTGTTTAGGAAATAGTCCATGCCTCTATTCCTTCTACCATGACCATGCACTTCCCTACACTGCATTCCAACTGTCACACCTTTTCCTATTCTCCTAATTTGTCTAATTCCTTCTGCAGGCTTCCTGTTTCCTCAGCAGTACCTGCCTCAACGTGTTCTTCTAATCACCACATTTATATGCCTGTCCACTTGAGGTTGTCAATAATAGGAATCCTCGGGACATGATGTTTGGGGTTTCAGCTCTAATAAAGGCATTGAATGTTAAGGGTAGGTTTTGAGACTATTTCTTTTATGAGATGGTCATTGTCTGAGATCTCTGTGGTATAGCTGTTACTTGCCACTTATCAGCCCATGCAGGAATGTTACCCAGGTTTTGCTGCATGTGGGTATAGACTACTTCATTTGCTGAGGAGTTGTGGGCAATGTGTTTTTATCAACAAACCTCCCAACTTTGACCTCATGATGGAAGGCACTTCATAGCTGCAGCAATTCCAGATGGTTCACTCTAGGACATTGCCCTGCAGATTTCTTACAATGATACCTTGGAGCTGAAATAATTGTGCTTCAAAAATACTAACAGTCTGTTGTGTGAGAAATTATTTTACCCATGAGAGTGTTTCTCCTTCTTGCCATTTCATCAGCTTCCCCCAAGATAGATGTGACCAAATGCTGCCTTGATGTCAAGGGCAAATCACTCTCACTTAACCTGTAGGTGTCAAATCTTGGGTCCATTTTTGGGCTGGGCTGCAATGAGGTTAGGAAAGAAGTGGTTTTGTTGAAAACCTGACTAACAGACAATGAGCGGAAGGTTAATACCATATGTTTTCACAGTCAACATTACCTGAGTAGGATAGACTGGTTTGGCAGTAATTAGCCGGCTAAGACTTGCCTTGCTCTTTGTGCATAGTATGTGCTTGAATCATTTTCTGCTATTGGGCAATTGGCAGTGTCGCAGTGGAACAACTTAACTTCAAGTGCGGCTTATTCTTGAAAATAAGTCTTTACTATACAGTAATTGGAGTGTTGTCTGGTCCCACTGCCATTATTGTATCCAGTGTCCTGAGCTTCTTTGGAGTCTCAGGAGGAAAAGAAGATAGATCGCCCTTTGGGCTTTTCTGTTTGAATGTGCTTGTGAATGCCCCTCATCTGTCTTCAGCATTCTTCACTAGTCTTGAATAGTATGCCCGCCATTATGGAAAGTGAGAATATTCTTACAGTCATCTGAGTTGTAGCATTCAGAGTTCCTATTTGAACTGATATGTGATCATTCAGTTTTGTCTGTGTCATAAGGTGGGCGCTGGGAAGTGGACCCAAATGCAAGACACAGACACTGAAGTACTAGGAACTGGACAGGACTAGAGACTAGAGTTAGTGATGTGACTGGATGCAGACTAGGAGCTGGGACAAGAACACAGACTTGGGCTAGGACATTGACTAGGCAAACGGGACCAGGACTAGGAACTGGGAACTAGGAACCTGGGCTTGGACTCTGAGCCAGAGACTGGACAAGGACACAGAACCTGGGTCTTGATTCGGGCTCGGACCCCGGAACTAGGCGAGGACATGACGTGGCTACAGGACTGGACATGGCTTGGGTTCCTCGAGGCTTGGGTTCAGACTCCGAGCCAGAGACTGGACAAGGACGCAGAACCTGGGTCTTGACTTGGGCTTGGACCCCGGAACTAGGCGAGGACATGACGTGGCTACAGGACTGGACATGGCTTGGGTTCCTCGAGGCTTGGGTTCGGACTCTGAGCTAGAGACTGGACAAGGACACAGAACCTGGGTCTTGACTTGGGCTCAGACTCCGGAAGTAGGCGAAGACATGATGTGACCTTGGGAGACAGGACCAGGCGAGGCTACAGGACAGAATGAGAGACTCCTGGGCAGGATGAGGGAACTCCAGCACAGGACAAGAACACAAAGCCTTGACTTGGTACTCAGGAACAGCTGAGCCTTGGACTTGGGAAGACAGGAACCTCGAAACCTTGGATTTGGGATGACAGGAACGCAGAACACAGAGCCTTGGTCTTGGGGAGGACAGAACACAGAGCCTTGGTCTAGAGCACGGGAACATGGAGCCTTGGACTTGAGAGACAGGAACACAGGGACATGGAACACAGAGCCGGGGCCCCTCCTTGGCAACAGGACTTGGGGCCGGGGCTCTGCACAAAGTCAGGACCCCTCCTAGGGGGCAGGATGTAGGGCCGGGGCTCATACACAGAACAGGGAGACAGTTCACAACACTAGGTAGCGGCAAACGGCCGGACTTACCTAGCGAAGGTGTGGACACAGAGACAGTTCCAAGCAACAATAGACAGTTCTTTGTCTAGACACAGCAAGGCTCCAGATACAGGTTGCAGGCAAGGCCTCAGAAGGAAGGGGAAGGGAAGGGAACAGTCCAGCCTCAGGGTAATGGCAAAGATGGCCTGGCTTACCCCACAGAGGTGAGGACAGGATACTGACAAGACAGGCAGGAGTTTCCTTTAAGGAATCCATGCTGAGTTCTGCCTATCTTGTCATATGCCTCCAGGTACTCTGTAACCTCATCCTTGACAATCGACTCCAACAACTTCCCAACCACCGATGTCAAGCTAACAGGTCTATAATTTCCTTTTTGCTTCTTTGCCCCCTTACCCCCTTCTTAAATAGCAAAGTGACATTTACAATCTTCCAGTCCTCCGGAACCATGCCAGAATCTGTCTGCTTTTGAAAGATCATCACTAATGCCTTTAAGTTCCTCGGGGTCAATATCACAAATGACCTGACTTGGTCCAACTAAGCAGAGCTCACTGCCAAGAAGGCCCACCAGCACCTTTACTTCCTGAGAAAACTAAAGAAATTTGGGCCATCCCCTAAAACCCTCACTACTTTTTATAGATGCACCGTAGAAAGCATTTTTCTAGGGTGCATCACAACCTGGTATGGAAGTTGTCCTGTCCAAGACCAAAAGAAGCTGCAGAAGATCATGTACACGGTGCAGCACATCACACAAACCAATCTTCCGTCCTTGGACTCACTTTACACCGCACACTGTTGGTGTACCGCCAGGATAATCAAGAACACGACCCACCCAGCCAACACACTTTTCGTCCTCTTCCCTCTGGGAGAAGGCTCAGGAGCTTGAAGACTCGTATGGCCAGATTTGGGAACAGCTTCTTTCCAACTGTGTTAAGACTGCTGAACGGATCCTGACCCGTATCTAGGCCGTACCCTCCAAATATCTGGACCTGCCTCTTGGTTTTTTTGCACGACCTTACTTTCCATTTTTCTATTTTCTATTTATGATTTATAATTTAGAATTTTAATATTTACTAATGTTTACTATTTTTAATATTTAATATTTGTAATCCAGGGAGCGGGAAGCGCAGAATCAAATATCGCTGTGATGATTGTACGTTCTAGTATCAATTCTTTGGCAACAATAAAGTATAAAGTATAAGTATGAAGAATCCAATTTACCATCATCCAGATCATTAATGTATATGACAAATAACACTGGACCCAGTACAGATCCCTGAGGCACATCAACAGTTACCGACCTCCAACCTGAGAAACAGTTATCCACCACCACTCTCTGTTGTCTCCCATCCAGCCACTGCTGAATCCATTTTACTACTTCAATATTAATACCTAACGATTGAACCTTCCTAACCAACCTTCTGTGTGGAACCTTGTCAAAGGCCTTACTGAAGTCCGTATAGACAACATCCACTGCTTTACCTTTGTCAACTTTCCTAGTAACCTCTTCAAAAAATTCAGTAAGATTTGTCAAACATGACCTTCCACGCACAAATCCATGTTGACTGTTCCTAATCAGACCCTGTCTATCCAGATAATTATATATACTATCCCTAAGAATACTTTCCATCAATTTACCCACCACTGAAGTCAAACTCGCAGGCTGATATTTGCTAGGTTTGCTATTAGAACCTTTTTAAACAATGGAACACCATAAGCAATACGTCAATCCTCTAGCACCATCTCCGTTTCTAATGACATTTGAAATATTTCTGTCAGAGCCCCTGCTATTTCCACACTAATTGAGTCTGATTGAATTTTTTGAGGATGTGACTAAACACATTGATGAAGGAAGAGTAGTAGATGTAGTGTATATGGCTTTTATCTAGCCATTTGATAAGGTACCTCATGCAAGGCCTATTGAGAAAGTAAGGAGGCATGGGATCCAAGGGAACATTGCTTTGTGGATCCAGAATTGGCTTGCTCATAGAAGGCAAAGAGTAGTTGTAGATGGGTCATATTCTGCATGGAGGTCAGTGACCAGTGGTGTACCTCAGGGATCTGTTCTGGAACCCCATCTCTTCATGATTTTTATAAATACCTGGATAAGGAAGTGGAGGGATGGGTTAGTAAATTTGCTGATGACACAAAGGTTGGAGATGTTGTGGATAATGTGGACAGCTGTCAGAGGTTACAGCGGGACATTGATCGGATGCAGAACTGGGCTGAGAAGTGGCAGATGGAGTTCAACCCAGATAAGTGTGAAGTGGTTCATTTTGGGAGGTCAAATATGGTGGGAGAATATAGTACCAATGGTAAGACTCTTGGCAGTGTGGAGGATCAGAGGGATCTTGGGGTCCAAGTCCATAGGATGCTCAAAGCAGCAGCACAGGTTGACTCTGTGGTTAAGAAGGCATATGGTGTATTGGCCTTCATAAATCGTGGAATTGAATTTAGGAGCCGAGAGGTAATGTTGCAGCTATATAGGACCCTGGTCAGACCCCACTTGGAGTACTGTGCTCAGTTCTGGTCGCCTCACTACAGAAAGGATGTGGAAGCCATCGAAAGGGTGCAGAGAACAGGTTGAGTGAACTCGGCCTTTTCTCCTTGGAGCGACGGAGGATGAGAGGTGACCTGATAGAGGTGTATTAGATGATGAGAGGCATTGATTGTGTGGATAGTCAGAGGCTTTTTCCCAGGGCTGAAATGGCTGCCACAAGAGGGCACAGGTTTAAGGTGCTTGGGAGTAGGTACAGAGGAAATATCAGGGGTAAGTTTTTTTACGCAGAGTGGTGATTGCGTGGAATGGGCTGCTGGCAACGGTGGTGGAGGCGGATACGATAGGGTCTTTTAAGAGACTTTTGGATAGGTACATGGAGCTTAGAAAAATAGAGGGCTGTGGGTAACCCTAGTAATTTGTAAGGTAGGGACATGTTCGGCACAAATTTGTGGACGAAAGGGCCTGTATTGTGCTGTAGGTTTTCTATGTTTCCTTGTGAGGAATTGATCCAATTGTACAAGAAGGCCAAGGCATTTAAGCTTATTCATTAATTTTGAGAGGATGAGTGTATTGAATGCCGAGCTGTAGTCAATAAAGAGCATCCTGATGTATGCGTCTTTGCTGTCCAGATGTTCCAGGGTTGAGTGAAGAGTCAATGAAGTGGCATCTTCTATGGATCTATTGCGATGGTAGCTAAATCAGAGTGGATCCAAGTGGCTTCTCAGGCAGGAGTTGATAAGTTTCGTTATCAACCTCTCAAAGTACTACATCACAGTGCATGCAAGCGCTACTTGACAATAGTCATCGAGGCAGATTACCACAGTCTTCTTGGGCACTGGTTTAGTTGAAGTCTGCTTGAAGCAGGTGGTTACTCAGACGGCCGAATTGAGGGGTTAAAGATATTGGTGAACAGTCCATCCAGCTGATCAGCACAGGTATTTAGTACTCAGCCAGGTCTCCCATCTGGGCTGGATGCTTTTTGTGGGTTCACCCTTCTGAAGGATGCTCTCGTGTCAGCTGTAGAGACTGATATTGCAGGATCATCGGGGACTGTGGGAATTTGTGAAGGTTCCTCCATATTTTGACTGTTGAAGTGAGCATAGAAGGCTTTGAGCTCATCTGTGAGTGAAGCCTTGTTGATTGGTTTCACTTTGTGAGAGATAATAGCATTGAAACCCTGCCACCGCTGTCGAGCATCGTTCAGTGATTCAAGTTTGGTCTGGAATTGCCACTTCACATGTGAGATGCCTTTTTAAATTATTTCAGTAATTTCAGCTGATTTTGATTTTGATTGCTTTTATTTTAATTTAATACTTAATTTCAGGACATAAAAATGCATTATGAAAGTTACTGAAGAGCAGATGATCAGAAATTTTATGTTCCGTTCCTATCATTTACACCAGATTTTATTCGCCAACATGTACTGCAGGTTCCTTCTTCCTCTTTGCTTGGTCTTCTTCATTCATGCATATATGTTCCACCCATTTACTTTGTGGGTTCTTAGTGTTCTCTTGCTTGTTTTCATTTGGTTTAATGCCTCCTCCAAAAGCTACTGAAATCAATAGCTGCTTCACCACTGTCCCAAAGTTCTGTAGAAGATTCTGTTTCCAGCATATAGCTGGGTTTTTGTATCATCACCTTCAGAGTCCTGCAAATTGTCCTGTCATTGAGCCAAAGCGGCTACTAGCTTCTTAAAATCAGTCCGACATTGGGCTGGCAGCTGATACATTTGGAGGTTATGAATCATATTCCTGTTATGTTTCTATTTGAGACTGCGATTGGAAGAATCACATAACACTTAATACTTTTTTTAATTTATTTTGTTGTGTCTGAGAATTCTTGGATCCTCATTCGTTTTACTGGCTGTTGCTCATATTTTTGCATTTTGCACCACTTTCCTCACTACATGATTTTTTGATATGACACTCTCCCCAGCAAACCCTCACAGAATCTGATCCAGGTTTACTGGTTTGTTGTGCAATAGGCGTACAGTGCAATACATAAAAAATATAAGTTACAATAAAACACATAAAAATTTAAATAACACAAAATTAGAGCCCGAAAAGTGAGGTAGTGTTCATGGTTTCATGATCTGTTCAGAAATCTGATGGTAGAGGGGAAGAATCTCTATCTCTCTCTCCCCCTCTCTCCCCCCTCTCTCTCTCCCTCTCTCCCCTCTCCCCCCCCGCCCCATATCTCTTCCTTCATGGTGGCAATGAGAAGAGGGCATGTCCCTGCGTGACGGGGGTCCTTAACGATGGGTACTGCCTTCTTGAGGCATTGCCTATTGAATGTTCTTGATGGTGGGGAGGTTAATGCTCTTGATGGAAACTAGCTGACTTTATAACTATCTGCAGCTTTTCCTGACCCTGTGCTTTGGTGCCTTCATACCAGATGATGATGCAACCAGTCAGAATGCTCTCCACGTTACATCTGTAGAAATTTGCTGGAGTCTTTGGTGGCGAATGGTGTGCAATTGCCTTGTTTTTTTTTCCATAATTCTACTCAACATGTTTTCTCATGGTCCCTTCTGGCTCTCCTAAATCCATTCGTAAGCTCCTTGGTTACCTTGTAATTCTCTAGAGCCCTGTCTGATCCTTCCTACCTAAACAAAGTATGTTTCTTTTTACCTCTTGACTAGACGTTTCATATTTCTTGTCAACCATCCTTCCCCTGCCTCAATAGGACAAACCTATCCAAAACCCCATGCAAGTGCACCCTAAACAACCTCCACATGTCCATTTTGCATTTCCCTGAGTACAGGTGTTCCCAACTTGTGCTCTCAAGTTCCTACCTAATAGCATCATAATTCGCCCTCTCCTAATTTAATACTTTCCCATTCCATCTGCTCCTATCCCTGTCCAATGATATGGAGTTGTGGTCACTGTTCACTCACTGATGGATCTGGCACATGATCAGGTTTATTGGGTTGTACCAGATTCAGTAGGGTCTCTCCACTGTTCAGGACATTTACAACGATAGTTGTGTAAAAAGGGCTCGAAGGATCATTGATGACCCGAGTCATCCCAACTACAAACTATTCCAGCTGCTACCATCTGGAAAATGGTACGACAGCATTAAAGCCAGGACCAATAGTCTCCAGGACAGCTTCTTCCACCAGGACATCAGACTGATTAATTCACGCTGACACAATTGTATTTCTAAGCTATAGTGACTGTTCTGTTGTACATACTATTCATTACAAATTACTATAAATTGCACATTGCACATTCAGATGGAGACATAACGCAAAGATTTTTGCTCATGTATGTGAAGGTTGTAAGAAATAAAGTCAATTCAATTCCTGTCTGCTTATTGTGTGAAGAATCCATCCTGGACACACCAAACAAATTCCGCCCCATCTACCCTTTTTGCACAAATGAGGTGCCAATCTGGTATTTAATTCTTGCATGTTAAGGCTGATTTATACTTCTGCGTCAACTCGACGCCGTAGGTACGGCGTCACTGCAAACCCTACGCAGAGCCTACGCGGATCCCTATGCCACAGCCTGACGCACACCTCTCCCAAAATGTAACTGCGTGTCGTGGCAACGCAGACCGCAACAGCTGTGATTGGTCCGCCTGGTAGCATCACACTTCCTCCTACACTGCAATAGCTTCCCATTGGGCGACTGAAGGGCAGGGAAGGGACTCTGGCTGCAATGCTTTCTATAAAGCTTTACAGACTTCCGAAATTATGGAGGGGACATTTTGCTTTTACAAAAAAAGATGCTCGCTTTAAACTTGTTTACCCCGAGAAAGACTACCATGACCATGAAGCCTTGCGCAGGCAGGTGTGTGCGCACGTGTGACGTGCCTGAATTGCAGAGCGACGCAGACACACCAATGCACAAGTATAAATGCTCACAACGCGCGTCGGCCACTTGCGTAGGTTACGGCGTCGAGTTGACGCAGAAGTATAAATCAGGCTTTACTCTCCACAAGTAGAGAGTAGTGTGCCAGGATAAGGTTAAATCTGGAGTGTTACTCTGCACAAGGAATATTGCTGCAATATCGAGCTCTGCAGAAGTTCCCAATGGGCCCTGTTCACTTTTTCATGTCCCCTCCTAACCTCATCTGCACTGGAGAACATGGACATGCATACACAGCCTCTCCAGCAGTTTGGTGAATCTCTCTCTGCCACCCTCTGCACTGTCACATCCTTCCTGTTGTGTGGAGACTGGAAAAACATGCAGCACTCCAGCTGAGATCTGGCCAATGTTTTATTGAGTTGGAGCATAAACTCCCTGCTGTCGTATTCACTGCCCTGACTAATGAAGGCTAGCATCCCATTTGTCTTCTTAGCAATTTTTCTAGCTCTGCTGACACTTTTAAGGACTTTTGGATACTGAATACTGAGTTTTTGAGTACTCTCTATGACTTTGCCTCTCACAGTGTATGACATAGCCTCATTAGTGTTCTGAAAATATATCACTTCACATTTGGCAAAATTAAAGTCCATCTGCCAATTTCTCAGTCCATTTCACCAACATCTCGCCATTAGCTTGTTGTCTCCACACTCTGAATAACTCCACCAATTGTAATGTTATCCATAGCCTTGCTGATTATCCACATCCAAATCATTCATACACATTACAAATAGCACCAGTCCCCATGGGATACCACTATTCACAGGCATCCAATCACACACAAGAAACGTGTTTGCTATCAACCTCTATCTCCAATTGCCAAGCCAAATGTTGATCTAAATTGCCCAAATGGACTAGTCTCTCCCATGTGGCCAGTTTCTGAGCTCCACTTGAGACCTTGTCAGAGTCCTTACTGAAGTTACTAAACCACAATTACTCTACTGTCTTCAACAATATATCTTATTCACTCTTCCAAAAACCTCAGTCAATTAGTCAAGCAAGATTTGCTCTTGACAGAGCCAGGGCGCTATCTCAAATTAATTCCATCCTCTCCAATTGGAGATTCACTGATTCACCCTCTACCTCAGAGGTGTTTATTTTCCAATAACATCCCCAATACTATAGTGGGGGGGGGGGGGGTAGCACCCTGGCTCTAACAGGAATGCCATAGCAACCAGCATTATATTTTGTAACTTCAAAACATTAAACTCATTCAAAGGAAAACAAGAGAGCCAGGAATATGAGTTTACTCTTTACTGTAAGCGAGGTACACACATATCGTGCAGTAGCGTGATGATGTAATTCAAAATTTTAATTAAGCATTCTTGTTCACTTACATAATTCATTATGGATTATAAGTATAAATATATGAATTGCACATATCATCACGCTACCATGTGATAGGTGCACATCTTGGAGTTAGACTTGCATTCCCAGCTCTCTTATTTTCCTTTGAATTAGTTTAAATAAACACAAATGCTTAACCCAACAATATATTTACAATATTACTGAACTATTAAATACATACCAGTCTGGTCTCAGCAGGGACTTGGGAAGAAGAGGTGAGTTGTGTTGATAGGGCATTTATTAGTTAAGAGAACAGACAGGAGGTTCTGTGGACAAAAATGAGATTCCCGGATGGTATGGTGCCTCCCAGCTGCCAGGGTCAGGGATATCTTGGACTGAGTCCATTGAATTCTTAAGGGAGAGGGTGTGCAGCCAGGGATCGTGGTCCAGGGTACCAATGACATAGGCAGGAAGGGTGACAAGGTCTGGCAAAGTGAATCAGGGTGTAGGATGCTAAGCTAAAGGACAGGTTCTCCAGGGAGGTAATCTCAGGATTGCTACCTGTGCCATGTGCTAGTGAGGCTAGTGATGTAGGAGGGAGGACTTCACATTGTTGAACCGTTGGGCTCTCTTCCAGGGAAGACGTGACCTATACAAACAGGATGGTTTGCACCTGAACCGGAGGAGGATCAGTATCCTTGTATGAAGGTTTGCTAGTGCTGCTCTGAGGGTGGTGGGGGGTGGTTTAAACTAGAGTTGCAGGGGGATGGATACCAGAGTGCCTGGGCAGCTGGTGGTGGAGAAAGTAGATATTCAGCCTACATGCAAAGATAGGAACCGAAAGGTTGAGCATGGTGTTACTAGTGTTCTGAGTGGGGTCTCTTTCAATGCAAGGGGTATTGTAGCAAAAGTAGATGAGCTTAGAGCATGGACCAACACATGGAATTATAATATTGGAGCCAATAGTGAGACTTGGTTGCATGATGGGCAGGTCTGCCAGCTCAAAGTTCCAGGTTTCTCTTGTTTAGACGTAATAGAGCAGAAGGGATTAAAGGGGAAGTGTGGTTTTACAGGGCTTGTCTATTGATGCTTCATGGATGCAACTCGGGAATAAGAAATGAATGACAATGTTAATGGGTTTATATTATAGACCACCCAACACTGTGGGATTTAGAGGAGCAAATACAGTATGTAGACAGATCACAGACAAAAAAATATGGCAGAGATAGGTAATTTTAACTTTCCATATGGTGACTGGGTCTCCCATACAGTAAAAGGATTGGATGGTTTAGAGTTTGTCAGATATGTTCAGGAATGTTTCCCTAATCAATGTATCCAGGTCCCAACTAAAGAGAGTGTGATACTGGATCTTGTATTAGGGATTTAGATAGGGCAGATGACAATGTGTGTGGGGGATCACATTGGATCTAGTGATCATAATTCCATTCGTTTCAAGGTAATTATGGAGAAAGATAGGACTGGTCCTTGGGTTGGGATTCTAAATGGGAGAAAGGTCAATTTTGATGGCATCAGAAAGCATCAGACAGGTGTGGATTGGGATAGGTTGTTTTCTGGCAAAGCTGTACATGGTAACTTCAAAAGTGAAATATTGTGAGTGCAAAGTTTGTATATTCCTACTAGAATAAAAAAAAAGGCCAACAGGTTTAGGTAACCTTGGTATTTGAAGGAAACTGAGGCCCTTGTTAACGAGAAAAAAGGAGATACATCACAGATAAAGGCAGGAAGGAACAAATAGGGCAAGAGTGTAAGAACTGCAGGAGAACACAAGAGGAGATCAGGAGGACTATCTAATTACAATAAATATATTATTATTAATAGCTAACTCTTATCTCTGATTCCTTCCCTTTTGAAGTTTTGACCATATCCTCTCATACAGATTGCCATTTTTGATGGTCAACCTGCTGATAATCCAGTGATATGCATTTTCTCGTGACTTAGCAGCAGACTTTCTTCTTGACTGAGTATCTTTGTAGCTGAGAACCCATACTTAAAGGCCAAATCAAATTTTACTAGCCATATTCTGTTGCCTCCTCAGCTTTTTGTTGTCTGGTCTTGTTTACATGACCTTATTGCAAGCCTCAAATTTTACTTCTGATGCTTCCTGACCACTTTGCCATAAATTTGTAATCATTCAGTCTGAACTCTTGTCAGCTTCTTATTTGATTTGTGCAATACAAGTGATTGCACAGCTTCAAGTAATTTGGACTTCAAATGAATTGAGTCTGTTGGAGCTCATCATGAATTTTAATTGACTGAACTAATCCTTTACTCTCAATATGTCATTCTGTTTATGTTTGACCATCATTAATCAAAGTATTTTGATGGGGAAAGTTCTGGGTTTATCAGCATTTTGAAGGGTTGATGAATGAATTTTACTTCAACAGTGATCTGTGTTCACTTTTCCAAAGGCTTTCGGGTATGAACTCCGGATTTGGTGGAGCCAAAGGTTGCTGCTACTTTGTGGATTTATAAGTCTTGAGAATTGGATTCCTCTAGCATTCCCTTCAGCTTACAGCTTGTTTTAAAAGTTCATTTTTAAACGCCTCATTGTTCCTCATGCTGTGCTAAAATATGAACATTGCTCAGTTAAGTGCATACTTACTCATCCTGGTATATTTTAAATGTGGTGAGGTTTTCTATTTCCAGCGTTCTTTTAGTCAATGAATTTTGGAACCTGGAAATGCATTTTGAAGTTCTGTTCTAATGCTTTTATCAGTTAAACAAATCAGTAACTTTCAGTTATTGACAATTTTATAATTCCTCCCTTTCCATGCTCCTCTCAATTTTATTTACCTTATATCGCCCCTCAGAATTTAAAACAATTAAGACAAACTTAATTCAACTTATCTAAAGAAAACAAATTAATCTGGATGGACTCTTCTTGTAATTCTGAGTTTCTTATCCTGTCAGCATCCTTCATGGGTGTCCTTTCACCATCTGCAGTGTTATTACATTTTCTTCTAGGTGCAGTGACCAGCACCACCAGTGTGGACAAGCTACTCTTGTAAAATGTTCAGGCATTATCTTCATCCTTTTGTATTTAATAGCATGGCTTAGAAAGGCAAGCATTACACATGCTTTCTCAACCACTTCATTCACTTGACCTGTTTACCTTCAAGGGTCTGAAAACATGTGCCCCAAGATTTCCCTTTTCGGTGTTTGTCCTCCCCGAACCATATTACTTCATGCATCTCCAGACTGAATTCCGTTTTTCACTCTTATATTCAATTAGCAAGTTCACTGATATGTTCCTGCAGCTTAGCACTTATTTCCTGTCAAACACTTTGCCAGATTTAATATCATTGGCAAGCCTCTTAACTGCAGTCCCTCTATTTAAGTCCAAACATTTTTAAAAATATGTCATGACAAGTAAAGGGCCAGATGCCAAGCTGCACACAGCCCTTCTTCCAATCGTATTCTCTTTTTCCTTTTAAGTAATTGTTGAACATTTTAAGTTTATTCTTCATTTTAGCTGCAAACATTTCTTCATGTACCCTTTTTGGCTTTTTAATTTCTTCATTAATTTCACCTCTACATTTTCTACCCACTTCAACACTATCTGTGACTGTTTGGAATATGTCCGAGGATTCCCTTCATTGTTCATTTTACTCTGTGTATCCCATCAGCATTCATGCAGGTCTTAAATGGACAGATCCTCTTCCCTGACCCAATAGAAACACCTTATTGTAAGACCGTAAGATGTAAGAACAGAATTAGGCCATCTTGCCCATTGAGCCTTCTCCGCCATTCAATCATGGCTGATCCTTTCTTTTTCTCCTCCTCAACCCCAGTTCCCGGCCTTCTCCCCATAACCTTCGATGCTGTGTCCAATCAAGAACCTATTAATCTCTGCCTTAAGTACACCCAATGACTTGGCCTCCACAGCTGCATGTGGCCACAAATTCCACAAATTCACCACCCTTTGGCTAAAGAAATTTCTCCACATCTCTGTTTTGAAACCTCTATCCTGAGGCTGTGCTCTCTTGTCCTAGACTATGCCAACATGGGAAGCATCCTTTCCACATCTACTCTGTCTAGACATTTCAACATTTGAAAGGTTTCAGTGAGATCCCCCCCATCCTTCTGAATTCCAGTGAGTACAGACCCAGAGCCTTCAAACGTTCCTTGTATGATAACCCTTTCATTCCTGGAATCATCCTTATGAACGTCCTCTGGACCCTCTCCAATGCCAGCACATCTTTTCTAAGATGAGAAGCCCAAAACGGTTCACAATGCTCAAGGTGAGGCCTCACCAGTGCCTTATAAAACCAGTGCCATTGCTATAATAGACAGTTTAAACCTTTCTCCTATGATAAGACTGTCAAAAGCAAGTGAGTATAGTTTTAAGGTGCGAGTTAAAACATTAATGGGGATTTGAGGGGTAAAGATGGAATGTGCTATCAGCGAAGGTAGTGAAATCAGATGCAATCAGTATGTTTGAGAGGAACCTAAATGGACACTTAAACAACAAAGCATAGAAGGAAATGGTCCTTATGTGGGTAAATGGAATCAACGTAAAGATGCCAATGAGGGTGACATGTACATGTTGCGTGGAAGAGCCCATTTCCGAACATCACTTTGACTCTGGTTGTTAATGGTACATAACTCAAGAAAATCTGTACAGTTTCTAGGAAACAGGTGAGATTCATAGTTCCGAGAAGTGCAGGTGGATTATTGCAGGAATAGTGAAGGGTCTCGTCCTGAAACATAGTCTGCTTATTCATTTCCATAGACACTGGCTGACTGGCTGAGTTCCTCCAGTATTTTGCGTCTGTTTCAGTGAATAAGAGATTACCAGACTGAGTTAAAGATACGGTTCGGTAGGAAGAGATTTTCCTTTTCTGGAATGGATGCAAGCCCTATACCCTTGATGTAATTCTCAGACACATGTAAATTGGTGGCCAACACCAGAAGTCACTCTTTGCAGACATCGCTACCTAATGAAGTGTAAGATGTACTTCAGAACAGCACAATAATAAATAATTGTACCCTGGATTGACAAGCAGTGTAATTTTTGCCAGAAGCCCATTCCAAGCAATAGCCACAATCTCCTTAAGTTTCAGCAGTGTCATTCAGAAGCTGTTAGTAAAGATTGGATTAAGAGGCTCTTAAAAAAGGACAGAAATTGATTGCGCAAACATTCATTCAAACACTATGCCAACTGACAACAGAAACACAAAATACAAAAAACACTCAGCAGGTCATGGGAAAGAAATAGAGCTAAAAGTTTCACATTGGTTATAACTGAGAAAGAGGGAACAAGGTTGTTTTTACATTGCAGGAAAGGGATGGATAGAGAAAGCGAGAGGGTAAGGGCAGACTTCGTGTGATACATTGTGGAGGTCATCTGGTTAGTTGGTTGGGAGTGGGTGGAGAGGGCAAATGCAAAAAGAAGGGGAATTAACTCCGTGAAATACAGTACTGAAGGATGTGCTCAGCAGGTCAGGCTATACTAATGTAAAGAGGAAAAAACAGAGTCGTGGCACAGACTTTGTAAGTGGCTATTTCTTTTTGGAGTTGTATGGCATGGATGTAGGGCTCTTAACCCAACTAATCTATGCCAATTGAAGTGCCCTCCTGAACTAATCCTGTTTGCCTGCATTTGGTAAACATCCCTCTTAACCTTCCCTATCCACGTACTTGTCCAAATGTCTTTTAAACATTGTAATTGTGCTCCTCTGGCAGCAGGATCCCCTTAAATCTTTCCCCTCCTCTCACCTTGAGCCTCTCATCTATCTTTCGATTCCCTTATTCTTGGAGAAATACCGTGATTATTCACCTTGTCTGTTCCCTTTAATCTTATAAACCACTCTAAGGTTACCCCTTCACTTCAGGAAAAACAATCCCAGCCTATTCAGACTCTCCTCATATTTCAAGCTCTCCTGTCCAGTTGTGAATCTCTCCTGCACCCTCACTAGTTTGATCACATCTTTCCTAGAGTATGGCAACTGGAATTGTACACAATACGCCCAAGGGTGGCCTAGCCTATACTCCAGGTGTTGTCTCAGCAAATTGTACGTCTCTAAGATAATATCCCAGCTCTTAAACAACTTTATTCATTGACCTCTGCACTACCACTTTTGATGTCACCTGCTAATTCACTAATCATAGTTGTGTTCTTATTCAGGTTGTCAATATATGAGACAAATATTAAGGGGCCCAGCAATAATCCCTGCAGGGCTTCCCTGGTCACAGGTTACCAGTCCGAAAAGCAAACTTCCACTACCACTCAGGTGTCCTGATGAAGGGTCTCGGCCTGAAACGTCGACTGTACCTCTTCCTAGAGATGCTGCCTGGCCTGCTGCATTCACCAGCAACTTTGATGTGTGTTACTACCACTCTTTGTCTCCTATCAGTCTAATTCTGTATCCATTTGGTCAGTTCACCTTGTATTCCATGTATTCTTATCTCTAGACCAGACTACCATGTGGGACATTGTCAAAAGCCTTGCTAAAGTCTACGCAGATATCACCTATCACCCTGCTCTCATCAATCCTCTTGGTCACCCCTTCAAGACCACCAATGCTTCCTTTTCTGTAATGTTGATATCTTTCAGAAAATCACTGAATTATCCAAATTACTTGGAACCTTTGCCTGTGCTGGCCCAGGCCTGTTCTCACCTATACTTGTTGAGCCAAAGCCGGACCATTCTAACACTGCCCCACTTGCATAGTGGCTGCTCCACTTACACCTCCCTTCTTTTTATTGGCTCTGTGCTGATTGCAGCCCACTGAAAAGCAGCCGAGCTCTTTTTAAACCTCACTCTGTATATCCAACGACTGGCCTCTTGTGCTGATTGTAGCCCACCAAAAAATATAATGTCTATTTGGACAAGGTGCCACACATAAGGCTGCTAAACAATATAAAAGCCCATGACATTACAGGACAGATACTAGCATGGACAAAGGATTGACTGACTTCGTAGAAGGCAGAGACTGGGAATAAAGGGGGCCTATTCTGCATAGCTGCCAGTGACTAGTGTTCCACAGGGGTCAGTGTTGGCTTCACCTCTTCTCATGTTACACGTTAATGATTGGGATAATGTAATTGATGGCTTTGTCGCCAAGTTTGCAGGTGATACAAAGATAGATGGAGGGGCATGCTGTGTTGAGAAACAGTCTGCAAAAGGACCTGGATAGATTAGGGGAATGGATAAAAGAAGTGGCAGATGGAATGGGTAAGGTCATGCATTTGGTAGAAGGAGTAAAAGTGTAGACAATTTTCTAAATGGGAAACAAATTCAGAAATCAGATGCAAAGGAACTTGTGAGTCCTCATGCAGGATTCCCTACAAGTTAACTTGCAGGCTGGGTTGGTCTGGCAAATGCGACTTCAGCTTTCATTTTAAGAGGTCTGGAATATAAAAGTAAGAATGTAATGCTTACATTTATAAGGCTTTATAAGGCATTGGACAGACCAAATTTAGAATATTGTGAGGAATTCTGGGCCCCATATCTAAGAAAGGATGTGTGCTGGCATTGGGGACAGTCCAGAGGAGGTTTGCGAGTGTGATCCCAGGAATGAAAAGTTTAATATATGAAGAGTGTTTGATAGCTCTGAGCCTGTGATTACTGTAGTTTAGAAGAATGAGGCGGGGAGGAATGTCTTTGAAACATACCAAAAATTGAAAGTCTGAGGTAGACTGGATGTTGGAAGGATGTTTCCAATATTGGGAGGGTCTAGGACCAGAGGGCCCCAGAATACAAGTGTGTCCCTTTTGGACAGAGATAACAAGAGATTTCCTGAGCCAAGGGCTGGTGAATCTGTGGAATTCATTGTCATAGACGGCTGTGGGAGCCAAGTCATTGGATATACATAAAATAGAAATGGATAGGTTTTTGATTACTTAGGGAATCAAAGTTTACAGCCTAACTATTAAAAGGCAGAAGAATGGGATTGAGCAGGAAAATAAATCAGCCATGATTGAGTAGCAGAGAAGATTTGATGGGCCAAATGGCCTAATTCAACTCTTACGGCCTATGGTCTTATGATCTACTGAGTGTTTCCTACATTTAATGCTTATATTTTTTTCCAATGTTTGCAGTTATTTGATTTTTATTTGATGTCAACTGAAAATGGATTCTCTTCATCTAATGTACCAGTTTCATTATCAAAGTCACACATGCCTTTACAGTGAACTCAATAATTTGCCTGGAAATTTGATCAGAGTGTTTTAGTAATACCGCAGAAATGAAAATCCATTATATATCTGACGGAATATGCTTGTGTTCATTTTGCGTTGTATCATGCCTCTCTGGAAATTGAGCTAACTTAACCAAGTAGAGTTTTCAGTTTTGTGGGAAACAATAACCACACAGTAGTCTTCAGTCTATGGAAGTTGAGATTCCTTGATCTGCATTTGTGCACTTGTGCACGAAAGCCAAGTGATCAGTATCTGCTGTTTCCTGTACAAGAAAACCACCAGCACAGCGCTTGTTTGAAGCACTACAACAAAAGGAGGAGCAGAATGAACTGGAGGATGATCCTGAGGAGAAGGAGGGCAGTGGGTCAGTCACAACAGCAGGGATCATGTGCTGTACCAAGTGAAGCTCTCTATTGATGTATAATCAGAAATAATTTCATTGCCCAATAATTAGTCTAAACCCCCCTGATCATTTTTCCATAAATGTTACGACATATGCACCTGTATAACTAATTGGCCACTCTGTACTGTCACTAATGGTCAGAGAAAATGCTACTGCACCCTGGCCAATATTCCTTTCAACCCAAGTGAATCTTGTTAAGTTCAGAGGGATATTGTAGTCCAAGTCCATATCTCCCTGAAAGTCAAAGATGCAAGAGTTTCTACTGATGCTCGAAGTCCAGAACAACACAGGCAAAATGCTGGAGGAACTCAGCAGGTCAGGCAGAATTTATGGAAATGAATAAATGGTTGATGTTTCAGGCCGAGACTCTTCTTCAGGACTGATAAGGAAGGGGGAAGATGCCAGAATAAAAAGGACGGGTAGGGTGGGGGAGGAAAGAGGACTAGCTAGAAGCTGATAGGTGAAGCCAGGTAGGTGGGAAAGGTAAAGGGCTGGAGAAGAAGGAATCTGATAGGAGAGGAGAGTAGAACATAGGAGAAAGGGAAGAAGGGGGCACCAGGGGGAGTTGATACGCAGGTGAGAAGAAGAGGGAAGAGGCCAGAATGGATAATAGAAGAAGAGGGAAGGGAATTTTTTACCAGAAGGAGAAATCAATGTTCATGCCATCAAGTTGGAGGCTACCCAGACAGAATAGGAAGCGTTGCTCATCCACTCTGAGAATGGTCTCGTTATAGTAAAAGAGGAGTCCGTGGATCAACCTGTCGGAATGGGAATGGGGATAGGAATTAAAATGGATAGCCATCAGGGAACTCTGCTCTCGGCGGATGGAGTGGAGATACTTAACAAAGCAGTCTCCTAATTTATGTTGGGTTTCACCAGTGTAGAGGAGGCCACATTGGGAGCACCTGATGCAATAGATGACCGCAACAGGTTCGCAGGTGAGGTGTTGCCTCACTTGGAATGACTGTTTGGGGCCCTGAATGGAGGAGGTAAATGGTAGGTGTAGCATTTCAGTCGCTTGCAGTGGTACGCATGTGCCAGGAGGGAGATTGTGGGAGGGACGAATGGAAAGGGAATCATGGAGGGAGTGTGGAAAGTGGGGGGAGGCAGAGAGGGGGGAAGATATTGATGTGTTTGGTGGTAGGATCCCATTGAAGATGAAGGAAGTTGTGGAGAATGATGTGTTGAATGCCGAGGCTCTCGGGGTGGTAGGTGTAGACAAGAGGAATTATATCCCTGTTAAGGCAGGGCTAAGGTGTGAGCACAGATGTCTGGGAAATGGAGGAGATACAGGTGAAGGCAGTATCAATGGTGGAGGAAGGGAAACCCTAACTTTTGAAGAAAGAGGACATCTTTAATGTCCTGAAGGGAAAGCTGAGTCCTGGGAACAGATGCGACAATGATGAAGGAATTGAGAAAGTGGAATAGCATTTTTACAAGAGACAGGGTGGGAAGAGTTACAGTCAAGATAATATCCCAGAAAGTGGTAATAGAAATAGATAGAGTGGTATTGAAGGCTTATTAAAACGCAAACAACAGGAATTCTGCAGATGCTGGAAATTCAAGCAACACACATAAAAGTTGCTGGTGAATGCAGCAGGCCTGGCAGCATCTCTAGGAAGAGGTACAGTCGACGTTTCAGGCCGAGACCCTTCGTCAGGACTAACTGAAGGAAGAGTGAGTAGGGGATTTGAAAGTTGGGGGAGATCCAAAATGATAGGAGAAGACAGGAGGGGGAGGGATGGAGCCAAGAGCTGGACAGGTGATTGGCAAAAGGAATACGAGAGGATCATGGGACAGGAGCTCCGGGAAGAAAGACAAGGGGGGGGGACCCAGAGGATGGGCAAGAGGTATATTCAGAGGGACAGAGGGAGAAAAAGGAGAGGGAGAGAAAGAATGTGTGTATAAAAATAAGTAACAGATGGGGTACGAGGGGGAGGTGGGGCATTAGCGGAAGTTAGAGTAGTCGATGTTCATGCCATCAGGTTGGAGGCTACCCAGACGGAATATAAGGTGTTGTTCCTCCAACCTGAGTGTGGCTTCATCTTTACAGTAGAGGAGGCCGTGGATAGACATGTCAGAATGGGAATGGGATGTGGAATTAAAATGTGTGGCCACTGGGAGATCCTGCTTTCTCTGGCGGACAGAGCATAGATGTTCAGCAAAGCGGTCTCCCAGTCTGCGTCGGGTCTCACCAATATATAAAAGGCCACATCGGGAGCACCGGATGCAGTATATCACCCTAGCCGACTCACAGGTGAAGTGTTGCCTCACTGGGAAGGACTGTTTGGGGCCCTGAATGGTGGTAAAGAAGGAAGTGTAAGGGCATGTATTGCACTTGTTCCGCTTACATGGATAAGTGCCAGGAGGGAGATCAGTGGGGAGGGATGGGGGGGACGAATGGATAAGGGAGTTGCGTAGGGAGCGATCCCTGCAGAATGCAGAGAGGGGGGGGAGGACTTCTTCGGCAAGGACTCTTCCACCCCCACCGATGACCCCTTCTCCTGTCTTCAACCCTCCTTTTCTTCATGGACACCCCGCTCTGGTCTTCTGCCTGTTCTGGATCTCTTTATCGCTAACTGCCGACGGGACATCAACCATCTCAACTTCACCACACCTTGTCCACATTCCAACCTCACTCCTTCGGAACGCTCTGCTCCCCACTCCCTCCGCACTAATCCTAACCTTATTATTAAACCCGCCGATAAGCAGGGTGCTGTTATAAGTCTGGTGTACTGACCTCGACCTTGCCGAGGCACAGCGACAGTTCGCGGATACCTCCTCTTATTTACCCCTCGATCGTGACCCCACTAAGGAGCACCAGGCCATTGTCTCCCACACCATCACTGACTTTATCCGCTCATGGGATCTCCCATCCACTGCTACCAACCTTATAGTTCCCACACCTAGCACTTCCCGTTTCTACCTCCTACCCAAGATCCACAAACCTGCCTGTCCTGGCAGACCTATTGTCTCAGCTTGCTCCTGCCCCACCGAACTCATTTCTGCATACCTCGACACGATTTTATCCCCCCTTGTTCAATCCCTTCCGACCTATGTTCGTGACACTTCTCACGCTCTTAAACTTTTCGATGATTTTAAGTTCCCTGGCCCCCACCACTTTATTTTCACCATGGATGTCCAGTCCCTATATACTTCCATCCCCCATCAGGAAGGTCTCAAAGCTCTACGCTTCTTTTTGGATTCCAGACCTAATCAGTTCCCCTCTACCACCACTCTGCTCCGGCTAGCGGGATTAGTCCTTACTCTTAATAATTTCTCCTTTGGCTCCTCCTTCTTCCTCCAAACTGAAGGTGTAGCTATGGGCACCCGTATGGGTCCTAGCTATGCCTGCCTTTTTGTTGACTTTGTGGAACAATCTATGTTCCGTGCCTATTCTGGTATCTGTCCCCCACTTTTCCTTCGCTACATCGACGACTGCATTGGCGCTGCTTCCTGCACGCATGCAGAGCTCATTGACTTTATTAACTTTGCCTCCAACTTTCACCCTGCCCTCAAGTTTACCTGGTCCATTTCTGACACCTCCCTCCCCTTTCTAGATCTTTCTATCTCTGTCTCTGGAGACAGCTTATCCACTGATGTCTACTATAAGCCTACTGACTCTCACAGCTATCTGGACTATTCCTCTTCTCACCCTGTCTCTTGCAAAAATGCCATCCCCTTCTCGCAATTCCTCCGTCCCCGCCGCATCTGTTCTCAGGATGAGGCTTTTCATTCTAGGACGAGGGAGATGTCTTCCTTTTTTAAAGAAAGGGGCTTCCCTTCCTCCACTATCAACTCTGCTCTTAAACGCATCTCCCCCATTTCACGTACATCTGCTCTCACTCCATCCTCCCGCCACCCCACTAGGAATAGGGTTCCCCTGGTCCTCACCTACCACCCCACCAGCCTCCGGGTCCAACATATTATTCTCCGTAACTTCCGCCACCTCCAATGGGATCCCACCACTAAGCACATCTTTCCCTCCCCCCCTCTCTGCATTCCGCAGGGATCACTCCCTACGCAACTCCCTTGTCCATTCGTCCCCCCCATCCCTCCCCACTGATCTCCCTCCTGGCACTTATCCGTGTAAGCGGAACAAGTGCTACACATGCCCTTACACTTCCTCCCTTACCACCATTCAGGGCCCCAAACAGTCCTTCCAGGTGAGGCAACACTTCACCTGTGAGTCGGCTGGGGTGATATACTGCGTCCGGTGCTCCCGATGTGGCCTTTTATATATTGGCGAGACCCGACGCAGACTGGGAGACCGCTTTACTGAACATCTACGCTCTGTCCGCCAGAGAAAGCAGGATCTCCCAGTGGCCACACATTTTAATTCCGCATCCCATTCCCATTCTGACATGTCTATCCACGGCCTCCTCTACTGTAAAGATGAAGCCACACTCAGGTTGGAGGAACAGCACCTTATATTCCGTCTGGGTAGCCTCCAACCTGATGGCATGAACATCAACTTCTCTAACTTCCGCTAATGCCCCACCTCCCCCTCGTACCCCATCTGTTACTTATTTATATACACACATTCTTTCTCTCACTCTCCTTTTTCTCCCTCTGACCCTCTGAATATACCTCTTGCCCATCCTCTGGGTTCCCCCCCCCCCCCCTTGTCTTTCTTCCCGGACCTCCTGTCCCATGATCCTCTCATATCCTCTTTGCCAATCACCTGTCCAGCTCTTAGCTCCATCCCTCCTCCTCCTGTCTTCTCCTATCATTTTGAATCTCCCCCTCCCCCTCCAACTTTCAAATCCCTTACTCACTCTTCCTTCAGTTAGTCCTAACGAAGGGTCTTGGCCTGAAACGTCGACTGCACCTCTTCCTACAGATGCTGCCTGGCCTGCTGCGTTGAAGGCTTATTAGCAAGCTTATCATTGTAGAGTACAAGAGTCAGGAAGTATTGTTGCAGTTGTATCAGACCTTGGATAGGCTGCACTTGGGGCATTACATGTAACAATTACTGTTTCTGCTGAGCCCTCTTCGGAGCCAATGGATGCCATGTCAGGTAGTTCAAGAAACAATTATAAAAAATACAGAAAAATAGGAGGAAAGTGGCCATTCAGCTGTTCAGGACTATACTGCCAATTAATATGACCATTCAAATGCAATACCTGCGATTTCCTTGAAGTGAGGAATCATCATGTTGTTTCATGTTATGTAGCTTCATGACATTTGGTAAAGATGAATAACCAGCAAGCGTGACTTCTCTCTTCAATGGGCTCTCTGGATATTTATTACACACAATTATTGTCTATATTACAGTAAAGACCTTCTTATGATGAAAAAGAATAATTTTATTAGTTGCTTTTCTTGGTGATCCTGGAGGATCTTTTGTACTTCTCATTAATCCTAAGTATATAGCTGTACATCATTCTACAATTCTATAAGGCATTAGTTTATCTATTATTACTCGACTTAGTACATAATTGAAGCAGATTTGTACTGAATTATTTCAATTAAAACAAGTGGAATTCTTTCAAACTGTAACGTCATATTTACATTAATAAACATCCTGTTGTTTGTTAGTGCCTTGAATTTGGGTATGGTGCTCTGATGAAGTATTTTCCCAATGCTGCCATTAGATCTATGAAATCCAAGGTAAGTGTATAACTTGGACCTAAAGTTAGTTTAGTAACAGGAGCCAGGCAGTGATTTTTGACAGTTGTGTATCACAGGTTTCTGTACTGGGACTCTTACTGTTTCTCATATACATTAATGACTTGGATGTGAATGTTGGAGATATGATTAGTAAGTTTGCAGGTCATAGAAAATGGTAGTGTTATTGATAGTAAAACAAATAGTTTAAAAACATAGAACATAGAACATAGAATAGTACAGCACGTTACGGACCTTTCGGCCCACAATGTTGTGCCGACCCTCAAACCCTGCCTCCCATATAACCCCCCACCTTAAATTCCTCCATATACCTGTCTAATAGTCTCTTAAACGTCATAAGTGTATCTGCCTCCACCAGTGACTCAGGCAGTGCATTCCACGCACCAACCACTCTCTGAGTAAAAAACCTTCCTCTAATATCCCCCTTGAAGTCCCACCCCTTACCTTAAAGGCATGTCCTCTTGTATTGAGCAGTGGTGCCCTGGGGAAGAGGCGCTGGCTATCCACTCTTACCTATTCCTCTTATTATCCTGTACACCTCTATCATGTCTCCTCTCATCCTCCTTCTCTCCAAAGAGTAAAGCCCTAGCTCCCTTAATCGCTGATCATAATGCATACTTTCTAAACCAGGCAGCATCCTGGTAAATCTCTGTACCCTTTGCAATGCTTCCACATCCTTCCTATAGTGAGGCGACCAGAACTGGACACAGCACTCCAAGTGTGGCCTAACCAGAGTTTTACAGAGCTGCATCATTACATCGCGACTCTTAAACTCTATCCCTTGACTAATGAAAGCTAACACCCCATAAGCTTTCTTAACTACCCTATCCACCTGTGAGGCAACTTTCAGGGATCTGTGGACATGTACCCCCAGATCCCTCTGCTCCTCCACACTACCAAGCATCCTGCCATTTACGTTGTACTCTGCCTTGGAGTTTATCTTTCCAAAGTGTACCACCTCACACTGAAATATCGACTGTACCTCTTCCTAGAGTTGCTGCCTGGCCTGCTGTGTTCACCAGCAACTTTGATGTGTGTTGCACCTCACACTTCTCCGGGTTGAACTCCATCTGCCACTTCTCAGTCCACTTCTGCATCCTAAAAATGTCTTTCTGCAATCTTTGACAATCCTCTACACTATCTACAACACCACCAACCTTTGTGTTGTCTGCAAACTTGCCAACCCACCCTTCTACTCCCACATCCAGGTCGTTAATAAAAATCACGAAAAGTAGAGGTCCCAGAACAGATCCTTGTGGGACACCACTAGTCACAATCCTCCAATCTGAATGTACTCCCTCCACCACTACCCTCTGCCTTCTGCAGGCAAGCCAATTCTGAATCCACCTGGCCAAATTTTCCTGGATCCCATGCCTTCTGACTTTCTGAATAAGCCTACTGTGTGGAACCTTGTCAAATGCCTTACTAAAATCCATATAGATCACATCCACTGCACTACCCTCATCTATATGCCTGGTCACCTCCTCAAAGAACTCTATCAGGCTTGTTAGGCATGATCTGCCCTTCACAAAGCCATGCTGACTGTCCCTGATCAGACCATGATTCTCTAAATGCCCATAGATCCTATCTCTAAGAATCTTTTCCAACAGCTTTCCCACCACAGATGTAAGGTTCACTGGTCTATGATTACCCAAACGATCCCTACTACCTTTTTTGAACCAGGGGACAACATTTGCCTCCCTCCAGTCCTCCGGTACCATTCCCGTGGACAACGAGGACATAAAGATCCTAGCCAGAGGCTCAGCAATCTCTTCCCTCGCCTCATGGAGCAGCCTGGGGAATATTCCGTCAGGTCCCGGGGACTTATCCGTCCTAATGTATTTTAACAACTCCAACACCTCCTCTCCCTTAATATCAACATGCTCCAGAACATCAACCTCACTCATATTGTCCTCACCATCATCAAGTTCCCTCTCATTGGTGAATACCGAAGAGAAGTATTCATTGAGGACCTCGCTCAGTTCCACAGCCTCCAGGCACATCTTCCCACCTTTATCTCTAATCGGTCCTACCTTCACTCCTGTCATCCTTTTGTTCTTCACATAATTGAAGAATGCCTTGGGATTTTCCTTTACCCTACTCGCCAAGGTCTTCTCATGCCCCCTTCTTGCTCTTCACAGCCCCTTCTTAAGCTCCTTTCTTGCTTCCCTGTATTCCTCAATAGACCCATCTGATCCTTGCTTCCTAAACCTCATGTATGCTGCCTTCTTCCACCTGACTAGATTTTCCAGCTAACTTGTCACCCATGGTTCCTTCACCCTACCATTCTTTATCTTCCTCACCGGGACAAATTTATCCCTAACATCCTGGCAAGAGATCTCTAAACATCGACCACATGTCCATAGTACATTTCCCTGCAAAAACATCATCCCAATTCACACCCGCAATAGCCTTATAGCCTCATAATTTGCTCTTCTCCAATTAAAAGTTTTCCTGTCCTCTCTGATTCAATCCTTTTCCATGATAATGCTAAAGGCCAGGGAGCGGTGGTCACTGTCCCCCAGATGCTCATCCACTGAGAGATCTGTGACCTGACCCGGTTCATTACCGAGTACTAGGTTAGTATGGTATTCCCCCTAGTCGGCCTGTCCACATACTGTGACAGGAATCTGTCTTGGACACACTTAACAAACTCTGCCCCATCTAAACCCTTGGAACTAATCAGGTGCCAATCAATATTAGGGAAGTTAAAGTCACCCATGATAACAACCCTGTTGTTTTTGCATCTTTCCAAAATCTGCCTCCGAATCTGTTCCTCTGTATCTCTGCTGCTACCAGTGGGCCTACAGAATACCCCCAGTAGAGTAACTGCTCCCTTCCTGTTCCTGACTTCCACCCATATTGACTCAAAAGAGGATCCTGCTACATTACCCACCCTTTCTGTAGCTGTAATAGTATCCTTGACCAGTAATGCCACTCCTCCTCCCCTTTTTTTGCCCTCTCTATCCCTTTTAAAGCACTGAAATCCAGGAATATTGAGAATCCATTCCTGCCCTGGTGCCAGCCAAGTCTCTGTATACATCATAATTCCATGTATGTATCCAAGCTCTCAGTTCATCACCTTTGTTCCTGATGCTTCTTGCATTGAGGTACACACAATTCAGCCTTCCTGCCTTACTACCTTTACACCGTTTATTCTGCTTCTCTTTCCTCAAAGCCTATCTAAGATCTGGCTTTACTCCATGCACTTCTTTCACTGCTCTATCGCTCTGGGTCCCATCCCTCTTGCAAATTAGTTTAAACCCTCCCGAACCATGCTAGCAAACCTACCTGCAAGGATATTGCTCCCCCTCGAGTTCAGGTGCAACCCATCCAATCTGTACAGGTCTCACCTTCCCCAGATGAGATTCCAATGATCCAAAAATCTAAAACCCTGCTCCCTGCACCAACTCCTCAGGCACGCATTCTACTGCCACCTCCTCCAATTCTTACCATCACTGTCACGTAGCACTGGCAGCAATCCTGAGAACGCCACCCTTGAGGTCCTGTTCTTCAGCCCTGCCTTGTTCCCGAAACTCACACTTCAGGACCTCATCCCTCTTCCTGCCTATGTCGTTGGTGCCAACATGTATCACGACTTCTGGTTACTTTCCCTCTCGTACCAGGATGTCGTGCACCCAGTCAGAGACATCCCGGACCCTGGCACCTGGGAGGCAACAAACCATGCAGGTATCCTTCTCACGTCCACAAAATCTCCTGTCTGCTCCCCTGACTATAGAGTCTCCAATGACGACAGCTCTCCTCTTCTCCGTCCCACCCTTCTGCACCACAGGGTCAGTCTCAGTGCCGGAGGCCCTGCCAGTGTGGCTCACACCTGGTCGGTCGTCCCCGCCAACAGTATCCAGGACGGTAAACTTATTATTCAGTGGAATGGCTACAGGGGTGCTCTGCAGTACCTGTCTGCTCACCTTCGCTTTCCCCGCCTCTGACTGTCACCCAACGACCTGCTTCCGACAGCCTAGGTGTGACTACCTCCCTGTAGTTCTCACCTATAACTGCCTCATTCTCCCTTATGAGTCGAAGAAATAATATTGAATATAGAATAATATTGACAAGTTGAATGTTATACAGAGCATTTACAGTTGTAATTTTTCTGATGTGTGAGGTGAAGCATTTTTGAAGGTCTAATAAGAGTAGGCCTCCCAGAGGACCACAACCTTGTTGTGATTTGGAGGTTTGCATACCTCAGTGACCTGGAGAACTGTTCTGGCTGGATTCAGGGCTTTATGCTGTGGTTTTTGGTAGGGTCACCCATGCCAAACAGGTCAAAGGACAGAGGACAGACTAGTAATGGTCCATTGGCCCTTCAGGTTCAGCTCAGGGATAACAACCCTGACTGGTAAAACAAAGTTGTTATGGAAACAGCAATGAAGAATCCTTCTGTATCTGAGTGCGACAGTATCCCTGATTCTCCGCCCGGGACTTGCATGACTGACAGTCATGAAAACAGAGGAAACTGCTGACAGAGTGAAGGAAGGCCTGCACACTGCCAGGGATGGAGAACCTTCATTGCTGCCCTGAACACCAGTGGTGTGACAGGCAGTAAGTAAGTAGATAATAAGGTAGACCTGCATCACAAATGGTGGGACTTTAGGGGGCACTGAGAACTAGAGGAACCTGAGTGTGCTTACATTGGTCTCTGAAGGTGCAACACAGGTAGATTAGTTAGTGAAGAAGGGATACTGGGCTTCGTTAGCTAGGGTATACAAGATAAAGACTAGTTCTGGCCACCTGACTTGAGGATAGGTTTGATTATACTGGAGATGTGGCAAAGGAGACTCGCCATGATATTGCCAAAACGAAATGTTTCAGTTATGAGGAGAGACTGCATCGCAGGTTTGTTTTCCTTGCAGAGAGGAGGGTCGAGTGTTGGGGAGGGGTGGGGCGGGGTGTGTGTACTATCCGATGGAAGGATACGGAATTGTCAAGGACTTGGATAGGGTAGAGAGAAGGAATCTTTTCCCCAGTAGCCAAAGGGTCAATAACTAGAAGCCATTGTCACCAAGGTGTTAGATGGAATTTTGAATGCACTGTCTGAGTGATCGGTTGAGGAAAGGACTCTCATTGACATTAATCGAGCTTCAGCACTGCAGCGTGCACCCCCACAGGCATACCGATGAATGCTTCCCAGTGGTGGTCTTCATTTCTCCTCCTTTTTCTGGTCTCTCCTCCTCATTCTGCTCCTCCTGCTTCTCCTCCACCCAAGCATGATGTGAGATGGAGACCAGCCAGAGTTATTGAGATGTTGGCTGCAGTTTGTGGCAGTGACAGATATGAAATTGATCTATTGTCATTTTCCAAAAATTAGGGTTTTTTCTAATTTTTTTTTCTAATTTTCTATACCCACTCTGAAGTCCAGTTAATTCTTTCAGAGATTACTTACTGATTGTCCACAAGAGATATAGGATGTGATGAGGAGAAGCCCTGTGGACATTTACCTTCCACACCTGATACTTCCAGTTTGTTTACTTGGTTTAAATGTTTGCCATTTAGGGCATTTTTCTTTACATGCTTTCTATTTCTCCAAGACATGCTACATTTCACTGCTTTGGAATTTAACTCCTTATCCACAACCTGTCTGGCCTCCTGCTTGATCTCTTTCTTTCTCCCTAATTTGGTAGCATACACACACCACAATATATTTTTTTCTCTCAAAATCATTTGCACGGGTAGAAAAGAAAAGGTCCCAGCACAGATCCTTGGTATGTATCATGACCCATATTCCCCTACCTCAAGCTATTAACTCCCGAACTATCTTCCCTTTTCACTGTGCAAAGGTTCAAAGGTACGTTTAATATCAGAGTATGTACACAGTATACAACCTGAAATTCGTCCTCTTCACAGATGTCCACGAAACAAAGAAACCCCACGGAATGAATGATAGAAACATCGAAACCCCTCCCCCTTCTTCGCACAAGCAGCAGCAAAAGTCCTCCCTACCATGCAAGCAACAGCAGAAGTCCCAAAGAGTCCTCGATCCAGAGTCCCCCATGCATGGCGCTGAGATGTCCTCCAGAAATGTTTATTCATCAGCTACTCTCCCTTTTAAATGCTTACATACTGAAGTGAAATTTTACAAATTTTCTTCAGATCTAGGCTCACTGTGTCTAATTGATCCAGCCCACTCACTTGCATTTCAAGCAGACAATGGGAGATGGAGGCTGGAGGTATAGGATTGTTCTTGAGGTTGGATGCTTTTGGCTAGTGGTGCTGCGACTTTTGCCGTTAGTACAGCACGTGAATAATTTGGATGCAGCATGATCAGGAAGTTTGTAGATGATACTAAGTTTGGAGATGTTGTGACACTTGTGGGCTGCCCAGTACAATCCTCGCTGATTTGATTTGACACAAACAATGCATTTCACTATGTTTCGATGTACATGTGACAAATAAAGCCAAGCTTTAATCAATGTGGAGGTTAATTGTAAACTACATGGTGATAATGGTGTGTTGGCAAAATAACTTAGAAATGGCAGAGCAGGTTTAATCCAGGTAAATGTTTGGTGATGCAGTTTGGAAGTTCTAGTGAGGTAAGGTCATGGTGAGGTCCTTGGGAGCATTGTAGAGCAGAAGGGCTATGGTGTGCAAATATAATGATCTTTGAAAACGTCAGTGCAGGTAGATAGCATAGTTAAGTCATTAGAGGTACTGGCCTTCATTAGTCAGGACATTGAAATACAAGACCACAGAGGTTATGCTCCTGCTTTATATATATATAAAAAAAATTAGTCAGATATCAATTGCAATAGTGCACGCACATCTGGTCACCATGCAGTCAGAAGGATGTTAAAGCACTGGAGAACTCTGAAAACGATGCCGTAACAATGAGTTGCATATGGAGCTCTGTTGAATGTTTCCACTTCTTGTCCATTGTCTGCTGGAATGAAATCAATTGGTCATATGGGTTGAACTGATTGGAGTTGGGGTTGTTGGGGTTATAGGAAAAAAATAGAAAGGCAACGAGTTTATAGAATAGGTGCCAGGCCATTCACTCTGCTTGGGCAAAAGGTTGCAACTGAAACAGAAAGAAATGTTATCATAGCTTGATGGAGAGTTTTGGCTCCCTTGGTTGGGATGTAAGCATTATCTGTGTGCCATCAATTACACTGAAAAGGACCTTTAATTTTAACACCAGTTATCCATTTTCAGCTGATGGGCTTTCTCGGTCACTTCTGATATTACGAGTTACGTGTGCAGTTTTAGTGAAGCTAGTTACACAGTAACTTCAGAATCAGAATCAGGTTTATTATCACCGGCATGTGACGTGAAATTTGTTAACTTAGCAGCAGCAGTTCAATGCAATACATAATCTAGCAGAAACAGAGAGAAAAAAATAATAAATAAAATAAAACATAAATAAACAAGTAAATCAATTATGTATGTTGAATAGATTATTAAAAATGTGCAAAAACAGAAATACTGTATATTAAAAAAGTGAGGTAGTGTCCAAAGCTTCAAAGTCTATTTAGGAATCGGATGGCAGAAGGGAAGAGGTAACTTTGAAACAAATTATAGAGTTATATATCATGGAAACAGACTCAACTCATCTATACCAACCCATTTCCCCACATTTGGCTCAGGTCCTGCTGAGACATGCAAATGTTGTTATTGTACCCTCCTCTCAACACGGGTCTGCTAGCTCATTCCTCATACCCACCACCTTCTGTGTAGAGAGAGTTGCCCATCAGGTCCTTATCAAATGTTTCATTTCATAAAACTCATACAGTCCAGTTTTAGAGTCCCCCGCTCTCGGAAAAGGACTGTGACTATTCTCCTTATCTATGCCCCTCATGATTTGTTACACTTTTACAAAGTTCCCCCTTGGTCTCCTATACCCCTGGGAGGCTGTCTTCACTGAAGGACGTCTTAAATCAATTACATTTTTGCAGCAAACCTGAATATTTCACCAATGCACAAATTGCCAGGTTTATTGAATCCCATTTTGGAACCTGCTGTGTTGGGATTTGAACTCATGACTTGGGAATATATTGTTAGATTAAAGGTGCAATAGAAACAGTAACATTTATATTTCCATATGATCTGACTTCTTCCCTCAGTGCAGCCACTTTGCTCTCGAACATTTCCCTTAAAATTCTTAATCTGAAGAGTGCAGCGAAATTCATTGGTGTCTGTTATCTGTTTTCCTGTAGAGTTTTTGGGCAGGTCACATTTGTCAGCATTGATCACTAATGGTTAGTATAATTTGCTGCATATTGCATATGTATTGTCCACTGGTTTTAGGCTGTTTTTAGGCTTATAATGATGGAACAATTTCTTCCACTGCCAAACGTGAAAAGATTCTTTCATTTCACCCCACTTCTCCGATTTATCTCTTCCATTTCATTTACATTTGCCAAGACATATAAATGCAGAAGATCGTCAGCTAGAGGCTTACCTTAGGATTTTGGACTGGGAGCATGGATACAATTTATATATCAGAAGCACATGTGCACACTGAAGAATGTATTTTTTTAATGCAAGCACTTATTCATTACAGTGCTGTCTATCAGCCATGTTTACCACAGGCTGTTAAATAAGCCTATAAAACACTTTTCTATTTAACAGTATGCTATTGTTTAATTCTTGGAACTCCCCTGTCCTTTGTACCCCCGGTTCTAAAATGATCATAATGTTTCTCACTCAGCAAACTCATAGGAACTTAAGACTGATTGTGAAACCCATCTACTATAAAACTATCAGTCATTATTTGCAGCATTAGTGGACCTCTGTCTCCAGATTTGGACTTTTCCTCTTCTGAATATGCCGGAAAAGAAATGTACTGCTGACATTTGGAACCTTGGTCGAATTGCATTTTCCAGTTGAGAGCTTCTGCTGTCCCTTTTTCTTTTCCCATTCTGCTGACCACTTTCTGCTTGTTCCGTCCCCCTTCTGGCTTTTGGTTATCAGTGTACAAGGAACACTAAGTCTCTATGCCTCACACAACCAGTTTGGCCTAGCCAAAAGTTTTACACAGCGGTAACATGGCTTCCTGACTTCTGTACTCAACACCCTGAATAATGAAGACAGCATACCATTCACCTTCTTTACTGTCCCAGCGACTTGTGTCACCACTTTCACAGCAGTATGGACTTGCACCCCAAGAACCGCTCTGCATCAGTCCTCCTAAGGGTCCTGAAATTTACTGAATGATATCATTCCATTTTGAAGCATTGTGCAGCAACTTCAGTCTTGTTGACCCTCTGACATCTTTGTTGAGTGCCATGGTAACAATATGGTCCAGTCTAGCAGGGAGATGTGAGGAAGTCGTTGATCAGAGAAATGCATTCCCTCACCCTCATGCGGCCCATCGCTCCCAATCCCACAACTGCTGCCACTACATTGAACAGTTCCTCCAAATCCCCCAAAGCTCACCCTATGTTGTACAATCTAGAGGTCACCTATACTGCAATTTACCTTCTCTTTATCGCCACAGTCATAGCTTCCCATCTCTGACACACACCTTGTGCATAGGCAGGTTTACCCTGTTACTCAATGGAAGAACACATTGCTGTTGATACTAGTAAGTCTTTGTAAGGAGATCCCCAGCCAAGCTCTGGCAGAGGAAGACTGGATAACATTTGTACTTTATACTAGAAATGACCTCTACACTACTGTGCTGCCCCACGGTAGCTGGTCGGTTGTGTAAGAGGCCATTTTTTTTATGGGTTACCATTCTTAGTGTAAATAAATTCAAAAGATTGTATTGTCTCTAATCAGACAAAAATTCTTTTGTTGCCTCAATATTTCCTACCGATTTAGAACATCTGACATATTTCACCATTAGAGTTGCCAACTGTCCCCTGTTAGTCGGGACATTCTGTATATTGGGCTAAATTAGTTTGTCCCATACGGGACCGCCCTTGTCCCGTGTTTCCCCCACTAAGGTAGAGCGTTCCTATGAAACCTTTTGTGCCGAAATGGCGTGAAGCGAAGCAGCAATTACCATTTATATGGGAAAAATTTTTGAGCTTTCCCAGACCCAGAAAATAACCTACCAAATCATACCAAATAACACATAAAACCTAAAATAACACTAACATATAGTAAAAGCAGGAATGATATGATAAGTACACAGCCTATATAAAGTAGAAATGATGTATATACAGGGTAGTCGGGAAGATTAAGCCAAAACCGATTTGTAGGAAAAAATCGGCACGTACACGCACGTGCAATGCGCAAGTCACGCATACGCATGCAGGTGCCCGCGCAAGGCTTCATGGTCATGGTAGTCTTTCTCGGGGTAAACACAAGTGTCCCATATTTGACTGCTACTTTTGTCCCTTATTTGGGAGTGAGAAAGTTGGCAACCCTATTCACCATGAAAAATAAAGCCAGCAATATGATAGAATGATTGTAGCATAACATGAAGTAATTTGATCCATTGAATCTATTTGTACTTGTTACAGCAATCTCCTCAGTCCCATTTCCCACTCCTTCCACATAGTCCTACAAACTATTCTCTGCAAATTGTTTTTCAATTCATGTGTGAATATCCTCCTAATTATGTTTCCATTATCCCTGTGAAATATCAAATCTAGATCATTACTACCATGGATAGAAATAACTATCATTGTTTTTTGTTGTCTTTTTTTGCCCTAAATTTTCACTGTTCCCCCACAGTTTTTTTTACCAAAACCATCAGAAAGTTTATTTCTTTTTATCCTACCAAGTCACCCATAATCTTGTATCAAGTTTTATTAAATACTATCTAAAATCCATTGAAATTCCTTCTCTGCCATCCCATCAAGAAATTCAATCCTTAGTCAACTCTACACTGGCTTTCCTTTATCATACTTCTTGAACTGCCTGTTGGTTATTTTTTGCCCAGGTTATTTTTTCTGGTAACTTCCCCAAAAATTGAAGTTTAACTGATAGACCTTCAATTGTCTGGCATGTCCTTGCTCCCTTTTTTGAGCAAGTGTACACTTGCCATTTAACACTCCTCTGGAACTACCATGGGGCAGCACAGTGGTGTAGTGGTTAATGCATCGTTTTACAGCGACAGCAACCAGGGTTTAATTCCCACTGCTGTCTGTAAGGAGTTTGCACGTTGTCTGCGTGACCACCTGTGTTTCGACTTACATTCCAAAGACATGTGGGTTAGTACATTATTTGGTAAAATAGGTGTAATTGGGTGGCGTGGGATCATTGGGCTGCAAGGGCCTGTTAATGTGCTAAATTAAATTAAAATTAAACTCCACATGTACTTCAGATGGATTGGAACACTGTAGGAAATCCTGCAATCTCCAGTCTCTCTGTAGCCTAAATTACATAATATTCAAGTCTATTGTCGTTTAATAATAGGCAGTATTTCTGATATTTCCTCCTTATCAATCTTCACGACATTTATTTTCATTTCTTTCCCTTCTCCTATGATATTTGCATCCCTCTCTTCTATGTCTTTACCTCTTTCTAAAAAAAGCATTTTCTTTATCTGATCTGCCATTCCCTTTTGATTCACATCCTTGTCGATGGACTTCCAGATTCGCTTCTATGTTTACTGCCATTTTATTGTACTCACAATTCGTTCCCTTCTCAGCTTCCCACTAACCTGGTTTTCAATGGATATTCACCTGGCAAGCATCTCCATTTCCCTTCTTATTATCTCTGCCTCCTTTGATACCCATGCTTTCTTAATAACTCTCAAGTCACTTGTTGTACATATCTTGTCTGATCTTCTGAGCTGCCAACTGTCTTTATTCACTTAAAAGGTGTTTTTTTTTTCTTTCAGGTTGAAACTAGCTTTAGCATTCTTATTTAGCCATAGATAACTGGCTCTCCCTTTGGATTTTTTTTTATTTGCCAGGATGTATCTTTTCTGCATATACTGAAAGGCCCCTTTAAACATCTGATAATACTCTGATAGTTTAACCTAATTTGCAAATCTTTGCTCTCATATTCTAGTAATTGTCTTTGTTTAAGTTTAAAATATTAGTCTCAGAGCTAGTTTTCTCTCCCATTAGTCAAATGTAAAATTGAACACGTTATGGTAGGTGGGAGGGAGGAATGGGGCTTGTTTTGCAGTTGTTGTTTTGTTGCTTCTTGTGTTCTGTGTGGCTCTGCTGAGCACTGTGGACAAGCTATGTTGGCGCTGGAATGTGTGGCAACACTTGTGGACTGCCCCCAGCAGATCCTTGGGAGTGTTGGTTGTTAGCACTTGCATTTCACTGCACGTTTCGATAAATAAATGTGAATCTGATCATTGAAACCTACTATCACAATGAAACAATTGATTAATCCAGTCTCACTGCCCAATAGCGGCTGTAGAATGGCTTGCATTCTGGTTGGCTCTGATGTAGATAGCATCCTATAGACTCCTTATTCTTAATCTCCTTTTTCCACCTGAGTTTTCTATTCTGTATGTAAGTTAAAATCCCCCATCTTGATGTGTGCATTCTGCAGGTGATTTAAAAGTTAATTATTTGCATTCAAGCAGTCAACTTTGAAACCATGTTGAAACTATCTTCTTTAATGAATACTGCAAATTGAACGTACTTTGAAGGAACATTTGAAATATCATTTATCTAGCATCCCTCTCCGTTTCCTCCCACCGCTAACTGTTGAATAAAGATAAGCAGGCTGACCTGCTCGGAGTTTTGGTGAAGGGCCTTGGCCCAATATGTTGACTTTTCATTCATTTCCGTAGATGCTCCCTGTGCAACTGAGTTCCTCCAGCATCTTATGTGTGTTACACTGGATTTCCAGCATCTGCAGAGTCTCCTATGTTTATAATAGCTGGATGAGTGCAGGCACGACTTTGGATAGATCCCTCATGCTGCTTGACCTTACTCCCCCTCCTTAGCTCTGGCATTTCATGCTGAGCACTCCCAGACCCAACCTCCCTGATCCATCAGTCCTCCTGAGTATGTGGCCAACACTCAACGTTTTACCTCTTTGGTTGTTTAGGCCTGGCCAGAATCTTGTTGGCAACATGCAAGTTCACTCTTGTGGAGACCGGCCAATGGCAGGAGCACAGAGACCTAGTCTAGGGAATGTCCACACTAATGATATTTATAGTTCAGGTCAGTATGATCAGTGATCAGTTTCATTCCTTTCAGATGCACATCCATACACGTGTCATTCTACAGATGTGCAGTAGAGAGCATCCAAGCAAGTTGCATCACTGCACGGTAGCAAGTGGGCAGCAAGGCCCTACAACGGGTCGTCAAAACTGCATCACTGGTACCAGCCTACCTACCATCAAGGACATACAGTATATACAGAAAGGTGCCAGAAAATGGCAAGTAACATCATGAGGGGTCTCACCCACTCTGCTCATGGACTGTTAGCCTCCTCCCTGATGGGAGTGAGACAATGTAGCATCCATTCCAGGACCACCAGACTCAAAAACAGTTACTTCCCCCAAGCAGTAAGTATGATCAACACTTCTGCCCACTCACCCTCCACATCAACCTCCACTACTTTATCTCTACCTTATGTACATATCACCTTATGTATATATAATCAATCTGTGTATATAAAATGTCTGACACATTTATATGTGTGGTGTTTTTTCTATTATTTTTCTTTGCCTTTTTTTGTGCTACATTGGATCCGGAGTAGCAATTATTTTGTTCTCCTGTGCACTTGTGTACTAGAAGAATCTTGGATCGATAACATTGACAATTCCTGTTGTTCAGGTTTTTTCTATTCTGCTTAACTGCCTCAGGGAGTAAAATGTGTGAATGCATGCCTCAGGGATTGATAAATAATCGCCGTCAAAGATTGTCAAATTATACTTGCAAGCCCGATGCATTTCCAGCCATTAATGGACAGAAAACTCCTCAGTAGTTTTGTACATTTTCTGTACATTTTCCTGTTAGGAAACTGCAAGCATGGTCGTATATTTCCTCTTCTCCTTTTGTCAAATCTAACAATACACTTACTACATGCATGTCTGGCTGGGAATAGAAAATAGTGTCTTTCCCTCATTGAAGGCAGAAACTGGTTTATATTTAATTTTAAAGACCTATGGCCTGATCAGAATTTCTAGCTGCTGTGAAAGGGCAGAGATGTTTTCCTTCAGTGCTGTGTAATTACAAAGTTGAGGAAATATTACTTGGATTGTCAAGTGTATATATTTTCCAGTGCTTTTCAGGATAGATTTGGGATTTAGTGCTTATATGAAACTACATGAACAAAATGAAAGGGACCAAAAGCTGGCTTAGAGAGGACATTGGAAAATGCACTAAATTAATAATGTAATGGGGCGCCGTGGTAGTGTAGAGGTTAGTGCGACACTTTTACAGCTTTGAGTTCAATTCTGATGTCATCCGTAAGGTGTCTGTATGACCTCCCCATGGATATGTGAGTTTTCTCCTGGTGCTTTGGTTTCCTCCCCCAGTCCAAAGACATATCAGGTAGTACACCCTATCCTCGTTATATCCGTCTTCAGACTATAAGGGGATTCACAGTTATGTGAGGAACCTATTTCTACCAACGTCTCGTTATATGCGTCAAAATTCACAGTTATACGAGGAGCACTGCCTTCCCACCAATACTAGTCACGTGCGCACGTCTCACAGTCTCACTATTGGGATAAGAAGCACCGCTTTCCTGCCAATACAAGACAGGTGCGCGCGCCTCGCAATCTCTGTCCCGTCACTCTCGCATTGGTTTTGGCAAGGTGTGGATGCGCGATCTTAAACTTTTGTTGGTTTTACCTATGGTGCAGTGATTTTGTGCTTGAAATATTTAACTATGTCTCCTAAGCATCTGACGTCATGTCTTGGGCCGTCAGCCGAGCGGCAGAGAACCGCTTTAACACTTGAAAAAAAGTTGGAAATTATAAACAGCGCGGCATCAGCTGAAGGTAACACAGCTCTGGGACGCTACTGCCGGGAACAGAAACTTCCCTTAAAAATTCCTTTGCTGCTGGACAATGCGCCAGCCCATCCTAAACATTTGGACAGCATTCATCCTAACATAACAGTGCGTCTCCTCCGCTTAACACAACATCGCTGATTCAACCACTGGACCGGTGTGATCCACATTCAAGGCGTACGTATTTTTTTACGGTGAACTATCTCTCAGATGCTGCAAGCAACAGACGATTTTGAAAATCCTAGGAGTTTACCAATGGTGAGGGAATGGTGGAAGTCGGAACACTTGGCACAAATGGCGATGGACATGGACCCAAGTTTAGAACGAAGTCAGCATTTCAGTCGTTCCCTGCTGTCAACCCTTCTTCCCTACAAGCAAATTTATGCTGAAAAACAAAATGCTGTCAAGCAAACAACCCTCACCATTTTATTCAAATTGCTGTAATCTTCTGCTGCCGGCAGTTCTAAGAGTTCCTTGAGTCTTCCTTCACCCCTTGCTGCGCTTGATATGATCCTGACGACCACAACCATCCACCTTATCTGTGTAAAGCTGCCCGACACCACAACAACCACTCATCTCCCGGAGCGAACACACCTGCCACTGTTGGTGAGTACTGTACACTAGAGGATGTTAACTTTCTATGATTTATTACATTGAATATTACCTTAAATTGATTAAATATAATACAAATGTTGTCTTGTAGTACTGCTTTTGTGTCGAATTGGTATGAAAATGTGAATAAGTTACAGATAAAACATATTTAGGAAGCCCTCTGGAACGCATCCCTATTTTCTCCATTTAAATAATTACTCACATTATGCGATTTCACATTATGCGTCAACTTCGAGGAATGTATCCCTCGCATATAACGAGGATAGGGTGTAGCTTGTTTGGTCATTGTAAATTGTCCCATGATTAGTTTAGTGTTAATTTGGGGGTTGTTGGGGGTTGCTGCCTCTATTAAAATCCCACAGAATAGCAATAGAAAAGGGTAACCAGAAACCGGAAACACATGCAACATGAACCGCAAAGTCCTCTTAAAAACAAGTCCAATCCACAAGCTGCACCAATCAATCCTTGCCCAAGACCCAAGACTCCTGCATTTCCCTCCAGTAGCAGTGAGGGAGAGGGAGAGGGAGATGGGTTAATCTCAGGCAGGTTATATTGAACACTCACTTGTTCTCATTGATTTCAGTCTTGCTCAGTGCTTTAATCGGTGAGTAATGGAGCCGGTCATATGTTTGCACTCTACCATTAGGCTGCACACTCTATTCTCAATTTTGCTCTCAGTCTCTGAGACAACAAAAGTGCCAGACTGCTCAATTGGCCCCAAGACACATTATCAAAATGTAAAATACAGGCTCAATTGGACACAGATTAGTAGTAGAAATATATTGAAAAGGCGAAGAAGAAGCAGTTTTGTGAACTGCCTGTGGGTCGTCACCATTGGTCACTGATTTATTATTCCTCTCAACCACCTTCTTCTGCCTTCTCCCCATCTGACACCCCTTACTAATGAAGAACCTATCATCCTCGACTTTAAATATACCCAATTACTGTGGCAATGTATTCCACAGATTCACCACCTTCTAGCTAAAAAAAAAAATTCCTCCTCATCTCTGTCCTAAAGGGAACCCCTTGTATTCTGATACTGTGCTCTCTGGTCCTAGACTGCCCACATGAGAAGAAAGTTCATTTTACACGTATACAAAAACATGCTGAAACATTAAAGGGGGAGGAGAAGATGGCGGTGCGACGCAATGCGTGCGGCTGCTCCAAAATGATATCGTATGTGTTAACTAGGGGCCGTGCACAATTCTGATTTGATGGAGACAGACATGAGAAGCACAGGGGAACACCTGGAGAAACTTCTGAAATGCCCACTTCGCTGCCGCTGCTACTGTGCGATCGAGAATCTTTGGAGGGGAAGGCCCCAAATCCTTGGCTTTGCCTATTGTCTGTTGCCAGGGCTGGGGTCGAAGCACTCGGCAGAGGTAGTGCTCGGTGTCGGAGAGCTGGTTGGAGGCTTGAAGTTTTTGGACGGACTCAAGAGTCGGCTGTGGTCGGGTGCTTCCAGGATGCTGCATCGGCAAGTTTGCAGCGCTGGAATCTCATGGCAGGGAAAGTTTTTCTTCCTTCTCCATCTGCATGAGATCATGGGACTTTTGAGAGACTTTGAGACTTTTTTTTAACTGTGCCCTGGTCTGTTCTTCATCAAATTACGGTATTGCTTTGCACTGTTGTAACTATATGTTATAATTATGTGGTTTTTGTCAGTTTATCGGTCAGTTTGTCTTGTGCTTCTGTGATATCATTCTGGAGAAACATTGTATCATTTCTTAAAACATGCATTACTAAATGACAATAAAAGAGGACTGCGTGTCCTCATAATCTAATAATCTAATCTAATTGCATCCAACTTTAGCGCACAATTATGTTTACTTATTGAAGATGAAATTACAGAATACTTAGAACTTCAACATAAAATAGGGAAAAGTCAGTGTAGTTTCATTAAGAAATGAAAAATCCATGAGGATTTTTTGACAAATCTGTTGGAAATTTGTGAGGAGGTATTGAGTAGGTTTGTCAAAAGAGTCAGTAGACATTAATAACTTGGATATTAAGAAGGCCTTTGAAAAAGTGCTGTACATCCTGCTAAGCAAGGTAAAAGCCTGTCGTGTTAGAGTCAAGGTGGATGGAAGGTTGGCTCTCTGACAGAAGTCAGTGAGTTGGAATAAAGGGGTCCTTTTCAGCTGCCGGTGATTAGTGGGGTTCTGCAGGGGCCAGTGTTGGAATGCATCCTTTCACATGTGTTTATGATCTAGATGAAGGAATTGACAGGGCATTGTGGTCAAGTTTGCAGATGATACCAAGATTGGAGAATCCACAGAAGGATGGCAAAGGAGTGGCAGATGGGATATGGTGTAGGGAAGTGTGGGATAATGTTCTTCAATAGGAAGAATAGAGGTCTCGCCAGTTTTCCAAACAGAAGAGATTCGTCAGATGCTAGAAATCTGGAGTAGCACACACGTAAATACTGGGATAACTCAGCAGGTCAGGGAGCATCTGTGGAGAGGAATAAACAGGTGACATTTTGGACTGAGAAGTCTTGATGAATGGACTCAGCCTGAAATGATGACTGTTTATAGAATCTGCCTCATCTCCACCATTTTGTCTGTTAGACTATTTTCTAAATGGGAAGAAACATTTAGAAATCAAAATTACAAAGAGAGCTTTTATAAGGCATTGCTCAGATGACATTTGGAATATTTTATTGTGAGCAATTTTGAGCCCAATATCAAAGAATGAATGTGCTGGCTGTGGAGATGACCCAAAGGAGGATCACAAGAAAAAATCTGGGAATGAAAGGGTTAACGTATGAGGAGAGTCTGAAATCTCTGGGCCTGGATTTGATGGAACTCAGAAGGATGAAGATGGGGGTGGGGTTATCTCATTGAATCCTCCTGGATTCTGAAAAGCCAGAACAGAGTGCACATGGCGAGGAAGTTTTCATCAGAAGGACAGTCTAGGATCATGCTTTTAAGGTTAGATGGGGAAAAGTTTAAAGGCAACATGAGGGCCATGTTTTTTTATATAAATATTGGTGGGTTCCTGAAGAGTTCTCAAGCATAGTGAGGAATTGGCATTCAATAAGCTTTGAAATAGTCACATGAATACGGGGCGGGGGGGGAGTGGAAGATATGAATGATGCATAGGAGGGAGACATTTAGTTCAAAGTAAATTTATTATCAAAGTCACCATATGCTACCATGAGATTCATTTTCTTAATTCACAATAAATAGAAAGAAACAGAATAGAATCAATGAAAAAATGCACACAACAAAAATGGACAAACCACTAGTGTGCAGAAGGGAACAAACTGTGCAAGTACAAAAAGAATAATAAAAATAAATAAGCAATAAATATTGAGTACACAAGTTGCAGAACCCTTAAAAGTGAGTCCATATGTTGTGGACTCTGTTGGGATGATTGAAGTCATCCCCTGTGGTCAAAGAAGCTGATGGTTAAGGGGCAATAACTGTTCCTGAACCTGGTGATGTGGGTTCTGAGGCTCCTGAGAGAAGAGGGCATGGCCTGGATGGTGGGGTTTCTTGGTGATGGAGGCTACTTCCCTGTGACAGTGCTCCTTGTAGATATGCTCACTGGTGGCGAGGGCTTTGCCTGTGATGGACTGAGCCATATCCACTACTTTTTGTAGTTTATTTTGCCATTCAATGACATTAGTGTTTCCATACCAGGCCATGATGTACTGAGTCAGTATACTGTCTACCAAGTGTCCAAAGAAGTTTGTCAAATTTTTAAATGACATGCTAAATCTGCGCTGACTTCTTAGAAAGTAAAGATGCTGCTAAGTCTTAGTAATGGCAGTTTCTTTGTGTGCTGGATTCAGGACAGATCTTCTCAAATGATAGCACCGTGAAATTTAAAGTTATTGACTCTTTCCACCTATGATGTCCCAATGAAGACTGGCTCAAGGCCCTTTGATTTCTTCCTCCTGTAGTCAATAATCAGGGGTCAGAGGTGAGCCAGGACCAGTCTCTCTAGGGTCTTCATGATGTGTGAGGTCAGGGCCACTGCATGGTAGTTATTCAAGACTTTTGGTTGGCCCTTCTTGGGTACTGGGACCACGCATGATGTTTTACGTACAGTAGGGACCCATTCCAGGCTGAGACTCAGATTGAAAATACACTGGGGAACTCCACGCAGCTGCTCAGCACACTCCTTCAGGACCTTGGGGTTCACACCATCCAGTCCCAATGCTTTGCTGTGTCTGAGTTTCCCCAGAGCCCTTCTCCCTGCTCAGTAGTGAAGGTGAGTCCATGATGACTGTGAGGTTGATAGAAGGTGGGGGCTGGGGGAGGTGAAGATCGGGACGATAGCAGGTGGTATATGGAGGTGTGGATGGTAGGTGCAGGGCAGTAAGGGGATGTAGATAGTGGTAGCCTGTGTTGTTCATCCACATGTTGAATTCTAGGGAGAGGATGGAGGAGGGGAAGTGTTGGTGCTGAGGGAGCAATGGCTGGACTGGTGTGCTGAGGGGGGTGTGAGCAGGAGGACAATAGTAAAACCTATTAAAGAATTGGTTTAACTCATTCATGGCCATTCATAGCTGCATTCTGAGGCTCTACATGAGGCTCTATTCTAAACACAAGAAAATGTGCAAATGCTGGAAATCCAAAGGAACACACACAAAATGCTGGTGGATCTCAGCAGCCAGGCAGCATTTCAGACTGTGACATCCTTAAGTCTGACTGATAAAGAATGTGTTTTACTGTTTGTGCACACATCTTAACTTGCAGTTTCTTCAAAATGGGTGTAAGTGTACATCTTGTGTCCTTCCACGATGAAAAGATTAGTGGAGCATTTGGGTGGGTATTGTATTCAGCTTGTAGCTGTTGTTCTTAATTGGCTGTGTTTTTCACTCGTGCTTCTTTCACTGAGAGCACTAGCTATAAGTTCCATCTAAATCAGTAGATCTACTTTTCAAACTATGGTAGTTTCAAAGACTAACCCTTTGAGTTTATCTTAACTTCACTGTAATAATGTAGATATTAGATATGTATTTATATATCAAATCCTGCATTTTGGAACAATCATACTAAGTGACAGGAGATTGCAGATGTGTTCAGACATGGAAGCCGAAAAGTTTGGAATGTAGTGACATGGTGATCTCAGGATTGTGGGATCTGCACCCGAATTTCAGAATTAATTTTGATGGAGTAGGAGCACGACCTTGGAGATATGTTCAGTAAGCACATGGTTGTAGAATGAACATTGTTCTCTGGCTAAAAAATATTTTTCCATTGAAATCAAGCACGACTATGTTAATATGACCTGAGGTAAATTTCTACTCCAGTATATCCTTGTAGCTAATACAGTACTTTGCTTTATTACATTTTTTTTAATTAATAGAATTACTTGCTTAAATCCATAGTTTAAGTTAAACAGCTTTGGAGTTGAAAGCTGTATTTAATTAGATAATGAATTAGAATTTGAACTTTACACTCCTAATTTAATTTATCTCAGATCCCGAAAGCTAACAGCTTTCAATAAAATATAATTTAAAATCATTATGTGGAGGTTATTCATTGATTGAGTGAATAAGACATGAACTTCTATAGATTTTGCGATTATGAAGCTTTAGGGCAGGGGTTCCCGACATTTCTTATGCCATGGACCAATACTATTAAGCAAGGGAACCCCTGCTCTAGGGTTTGACTCCAGTGGAACAGAAAACTAAAATTTGGATTTTCATACTTCTTGGAATATGACAAGCTCGTTGGTTTAATTATCATTTGATCTCAAAACATTGAAAGATCTTGGTGCAGAAATCCAGAGAAATTAGACTACTGGAGTATGTGAAAGACGTAAGTGTTTGGGATGAGATACAGCCTGCTTATTGGTTTAATGATCATTTAATTTCAATATATTGACAACTTCTGGTGTGGAGATAAAGGAAAATGGGACTACTGGAATGTGTGAAAGACGAAGATCTAGAATGAGATGTTTAACAATTTAAAGAGATAATTATGTAATTTGATAATTTATTAACAGTTTTCCAGTCATTTTAAAAAACATGCTTATTTAGTTAGAGTTGTAGAGTTTTACTGCACTGAAGTGGGTCATTGGGCTCAACGCATCTATGCCAAGCTTTTTGCTCATTTGCACTTTCCTTGAAGGTGGATGTAGTGGTGAGTGAAAAAACTTTGGCATTCTTGCCTTCAGTTAGGATATTGAGTACAAGAATTTGTGACTGAGGGATTGGGTTATAGAGGAGTTTGAGCAGGTTGGGACATTTTTCATTGGGACATAGGAGAATGAGGGGTTATCTTATAGAGGTGTATAAAAGGAAGGACACAGATAGGCTAAATGGGGAATGTAAAACTACAGGGCATAGGTTTAAGGTGAGAGGGGTGAGATTTAATAGGAACCTGCAACAGCGCCTTCTTCACACTGAGGATGGTCTGGTCAGTATATGTAATGAGCTACTAGAGGAAGTAGCTGAGGAAGGAATATTAACCACATCTAAATAGCACTTAGACAGGTACATGGTTAGTAAAGATTCCAAGGGATATCAGCCACATTCAGGAAGATGGACTTGCTTGCCAAGGCAACACAAGGTAAAAGGGGAACCCAAGCAAGGTTCTTTAGAAGGCAAAGGATTTAGAAAATATGACATTTTTTTTAAAAGGGGGTGAATCCTTCTCACAGGAAGGAGGCTATTAAATTGAGGGGCTCAAGAAGTTTCATGGAATGGCAATCAGGGAAGAACTTGTAAGGCAATTGGAGAAATTTAAATTAATTAAGGAGGGCTAGAATCAATCTGTAAATATTAAACCATCTTTTCAGTTGTCTGATGAAGTAGCAAGGAAAGCTAATGAAGGAAATATAATGGATGTTGTCCCATGGATTTTCAGAAAGTGTTTAACCAAGTACCACATAAAATTCCAAGGAACAAAACTGAAGCCTAGGATTAGAATGGATTGGATTAAAAACATGATTGAAGGACCGAAAGTAGTGAGAATGGAGGCAATGCACAGTATTCCACAAGGGGTAGTAACAGGGCTAATCTGTATATAAATAACTTAATTATGTCCTGTTCTTGTCTTCAGACATTAGTAAAAGTGTAAAGCTCCTTGTGAGGATGCAGAAGAAGATTACAGGGCTGAACAGCTTCAGCTGCAAGCATAAGTTAGAAAAATTAGGTTGTTCTTGGAGCAGAGATTTGTTAGTATACAAGGTTGTGATGTGTTTAGATACTATGTGTAAAGAATGTTGTTACCATAAACTTATGCAATCTACTAAGTTATAGGCTCTTCCAGAAGATTAAGATACATGATGACTTGGCCATTTAGATTTAGACTTCGCTTGCCCTTAGAAGACAGGGGCTCACTCTGGCTAGAGGTCCGTGACTGGTGGTGCTACACATGGATCCATGCTGGGACCTCTGCTGTTTGTGATGTATATAATGTGGATGGGTAGGTTAGTAACTTCAGGAATGATGCAGAGATTGTGGATGTTTGCCAGCAGGATATGGAGCAGTTGCAGATATAAGTGAAGAAGTGGCAGGTGGAGTTACATCTGGGCAAGTGTGAGATCTTGCACGTTGGGAGATCAAATATAAAGGGACAGACCTTTAACAGTGTTAATGTACTAATGAACCTTAGGGTCCAGGTCCATAGCAACTGAACGTGGCTGTACAGGTTAATAGGTGGTAAAGAAGGCCAATGACATACTTGCTTTACTAGTTAAGGCATTGTCATCGAGTCAGTAAGTTGCTACATTTTTATAAGCTCTGGTTAGGCCACATCTGCAATATTACATTGAATTCTTGTTGCCCAATTATCGGAAGGATGTGGAGGTTTTGGTGAGGGTGCTGAAGAGATTTAACAGGATACTGCCTGGATTAGAAGGAGTTTATCATTTCAGAGGGTCTGCCCTGGGTTCAGCACTTAAGTGTCATTCCAAAGAGGGGACAGTAGTGCCTCTACTTCCTTAGAAATTTGCAAAGATTTCGACATGTCATCTAAAGCTTTGATAATTTCTGTAGGTATGTGGTGGAGAGTATATTGACTGGTTGCATCATGGCCTGGTATGGAAAGACCAATACCCTCGAATAGAAATGCTTACAAACAGTAGGGGATACAGCCTAGTCCGTCACGGGTTGAGCCCTCCCCACCGCTGAGCACAGTTACAGGGAGTACTTTTGCAGGAAATCAGCATCCATCATCAAGGACCCCCACCATCCATGGCATGCTCTCTTCTTGCTGCCATAAGGAAGGAAGTACGGGAGCAGGATCCATGTCTCTAGGTTCAGGAACTGTTTTAGCCACTCAGCCACCAGGCTCCTGATGATTCAGGGATAATGTCCGAACTTTTGCATTCTCTTCAAAGTACTTTACAGTATAGAGGCAGATGCTGAAACTGCGCAGGAGCAGTCTGCACAGGTCTGGATAGCTACCCCAGAAATCTATTTACTTTTTTGGAAGTCTCTGCTGATGCCGCAGAAGGAACTGGTACGTCAAAGAAAGAAAGAAAGTTTTTTTTAGACAGCTGTTTGGTTGAAATTACTCAGCACCTTAGATCAAAGTACTTTCCCCTTTGTGGTTTACTAAACCTAGAGCATCTTCCTGATCACTAAACATCATATTTGGATGCGTAGGAGGCCTCAGAGGTACACGTAGAAATGCAATTTTTAATTCTTGGTCAGGGTGGTTGTTTCAACAGTGCGGACAAATTACTTTTAAAGATATTCAGAATAAAAATATGGATGAAAATGTAAAGAGTTGATGAACCTCATTATCAAAATGAGAAGTATCTTTATTACCAAAGACACTTTATGCCTTGTATTAATAATAATCCAAACTCCATTAGTTTCTCTTTCAATATTTTTATTAATTTTTATATATATATATATATATATATAAAAGAATACAGAGTACAGGAAAAAAAAATATACGTCAATACATTAAGCTAAATCGCATATGAAGACTGCTTACCCTATATTAGTATAAGTCAATTAGTTCGTAACATTGAAAAATAATAATTTTATTATGTTAAAAAAATCTAACCCGCTACCAAGACTGAAGCTGATTAGTAGAAAAAAAAGAAAAAAAGATTGTGAGTCATCATCTGTGCTTTAACAGCAAATCAAAGGTTTTTAAAATAACTCAGAAAAGGTCCCCACATTGTTTGAAAGTCTTGACTAGATTCAAAGTTTGAACATCAAATCTTCTCTAAATTTAAACATGACATCACATCATGTAACCATTAGGCGTGAATAGGAGGGGCCACATCTTTCCATTTAAGCAAAAGTGTCCTTCTGGCCATAAGAGACATAAAAGCCAAAATGTGCAAATCAGATGGTTCCAAAATAATATCCTTTCCTCCAACAATACCAAATAAAGCAGTCAAAGGAGTAGGCTTGAAATTTACTTTAAAAAATATCGAAAAGGTTTGAAATACTTCTTTCCAATATTTTCCAAGACTCGGACATGTCCAAAACATATGAATGAGTGAAGCTTCTCCATTATTACATTTATCACAATACGGAGATGTATCTAAGTAAAAACGAGACAACTTATCCTTAGTCATATGGACCACTTTAAGTTGAAGGAGAGAGTGACGGGCACATTACGATGAAGTGTTGACCAATTTAAAAATTTGATTCCAAGTTTCCTCAGAAATTGAAGTCTATAAATCTTGTTCCCAAAGATTTTTAGTTTTATCTAAAGGAACACTTCTCATTCCCAATTGCATATTATAAATATTAGATATAGATCCATTATAAAAAGGTTTCAGATTAAAAATTACATCTAGTAGATTCTTATCATGACTTTTAGGAAATGTACTTATTTGAGACAGTAAAAAATCTCTTATTTGTAGATATTGAAAAGAATGAGTTTTGGGTAAACGATATTTAGTTGACAGTTGTTCAAACGAAGAAAGACTTCCCTCTACAAACAAGTCCTGAAAGCATTTAATACCTAATCTATCCCATTCTTTAAAAGCCACATCAATCATAGAGGGTTTAAAAAAAATTAGAAAAAATGGGACTCAAAAGAGAAAATCTCAATAAGGCAAAATATTTTCGGAATTGTATTCAAATCCTTATAGTGTGTTTAACTACCAGATTATCAGTTAACTTACTCAAAGACAAAGGAAGTGAGGATCCAAGAAGAGAAATAATAGAGAATTTATTAACAGAATTAGCTTCTAAGAAAACCCACATCGGGCAATCTTCACAATTTATATAATATAACCAAAATGTAAGATTTCTTATATTAACTGCCCAATAATAAAATTAAAATTTGGTAAGGCTAATCCTCCATTCTTCTTATATTTCTGAAGATGAATTTTATTTAATCTAGAGTGCTTATTCTTCCATATGTAAGAAGATACAATAGAGTCAAGAGAATCAAAAAAGGATTTAGGAATGAAAATCGGCAATGCCTGAAAAAGATATATAAATTTAGGTAATATATTCATTTTGATAGAGTTAATTCGACTGATTAACGATAACGAAAGAGGCGACCAATTTAATAGTATTCTTTTTACATGATTCAATAGACTAAAAAATTTTTCTTTAAATAGACACTTATAATTTTTAGTAATTGTTACACCTAAATAAGTAAATTGGTTTCTTACAATTTTAAAAGTAAGGTTAGAATTTGTTGGTATCAAATTGTTCAAAGGGAAAAGTTCACTTTCATGTAGGTTTAATTTATAACCTGAACACTGGCTTAAACAGGAGAGTAAAGAAAGCACATGGGGTAATGAAGTCTCAACATTAGAAATAAATAGCAGGGAATCATCAGCATACAGCAAGACTTTATGAATAGTGTCTCTCCTTAAAATACTGGTGATATCATTAGATTTTCAAAAAACAATGGCTAAGGGTTCTAAGGCCAGATCAAAAAGCAAAGAGCTCAATGGACAACCTTGTCTAGTGCCATGTTGAAGCTTAAATGGTTTGGAGTTATCAAAATTAGTGATAACCCTAGAAGAAGGGGCTAAATAAAGTAATTTAATCCATTGAATGAAAACAGGTCCAAAATTAAATTTTTCTAAAGTTTTAAATAAATAATTCCATTCAACTCTGTCGAAAGCTTTCTCAGCATCTACAGATACTACACATTCCGATACCGTGTTAGAAGGAGAATAAATAACATTTAATAACTGGCGAATATTAAAGTGAGAATATCGATTTTTGATGAATCCGGTTTAGTTCTCAGAAATGACAGATGGTAAAATATTTTCAATCCTATGGGCCAGAACTTTAGATAAGATCTTAGCGTCAACATTAAGTAAAGAAATTGGTCTATAAGAAGAGCATTCAGTTGGATCCTTATTCCTCTTAAGAATGAGCGAAATGGAAGCCTCATAAAAAGATTGAGGGAGTCTGCCCGACTTAAATGAATCCGAAAAAACTGAACATAAATGAGGCATAAGCAGTGAGGAAAAGGTCTTATAAAATTTTCCAGAAAATCCGTCTGGACCCGGAGCTTTCCTCAAACATAATGAGCGCACAGCCTCGACAATTTCCTCAAAAGAAATAGGTTGTTCCAACAATTTTCTGTTGTTGGCAGAAACTGTAGGAATATTTATCTGATCTAAAAAAATTGTTCACTACAATATGATCCTTAGAAGATTCAGAACTATAAAGTTCGGAGTAAAATTCTCTGAAAGTATCATTTATTTCTAAATAATCAGTTGTCCTATCGCCATTAGCTTTGCATGTTTCCTTAATCTGTTGTTTAGCTCTACAGGTTTTAATTTGATCAGCCAATAATTTACCTGTTTTATCTCCATGAATATAAAATAGAGAGCTGATGGGGTAACAGCTCTCTACTGCTGCTCCTAATTTACTTACTTTTCTCTTCAACCTTTTGAAATACTATTGTTAGACGGGATATTATTTTAATACGACTACCAAAGCAGCTTTGGAAGCTATTACGAGTTCAATTCAAAAGCTTACTGAGGAGTTTCAACATTTTAGAAAAGAAATCAGCGCTGAAATTAAACAAATAGGTACGAAACTAGAAGATATTCAAGTAATTCTAACCGAACGTGATAAAAAGATAAGGAACGTGAAGATGTTATTACTTTACTGGATGGGAGAATGGATGATATGCAAAAGCTATATGAAAAACAATTTAAGACTAATGAAATGATGACCAGAAGATTATTGATTTGGAAAACAGAAGTAGGAGGAACAACTTACGAATCCTGGGACTTAAAGAACAAACTGAAGGAGATCGTCCTAAAGAATTCTTTGCAAATCTTTTGATGGAATTATTCCCTGATATTATAAAGTCTGTGCCTTTGATTGATCGTTCTCACAGGTCACCTATCTACCAATCTGCATCAAAATCTAAACCAAGATCAGTCGTTATATGTTTCCATGAATATCAAATAAAGGATCGTCTGATTCATGCTGCCCATAGAGAAGGTATGACTGACTATCAAGATCAAAAGATACGTATTCGAGATTATTCATCAGAAGTTATGGCAGAACATGCTAAGTTCAAAAAAGTTATGATGCAGTTATACAGTCAAAATTTTAAACCCTCTCTTTGTTCTCTGGCTCGACTGAGGATTACATTGGAAGATGGATCATTTAAATAGTTCTATATGAAGGAACATCGCAAGAATTTTTAGACTTATAAAAAAATCAATGACTGTATGTGTGTGTGTATATATATATATATATATATATATATATATATATAATAGACTAAAAATCTTGCAGAACAGAAATACCACATATTAAAAAAGACTGTTTAATATCTTTTAGTATGAATAATTGTTATTTCTGTTTGATAAACCCGTCTAAGCTTGTTTCTCACTATTATTTGGTCTAGGTTGGAAAGTAAATAACCCTGAATTCTTGGGAGCGGTTCCAACAGGCTTTCTAAGGGAATGTGTTTAGGAGAAGTAGATAATGGTTGCTCTATAACCGAGTTTCTTTCTTTGGGAGGGGGAGGAGGGATAGGGAGTCTTTTTTTCTTGAAGCTGGTTTGGGAATTTAATCAATTCTGTTGCTTAGTTAATATATTTCAAGGTTTATTATTTGGGTTTGATATACATTTTTCTGATTGCTATTTTAATCTTTCGTATAAAGGGCCTTAAAATGGATCAAAGTATTAATTTACTTATTTTTAATGTAAAAGGACTAAATCATCCTGTGAAAAGAAATACGATTTTTGTCTATATTGGAAAACTTAAGGTACCCATTGTTTTTCTTTAAGAAACACATATACGCAAGTGTGACAATTCACACTTTTTTATTGATGGAGGGAATCTCATTTTCATTCTTCATTTCAGGCCAAAGCAAGAGAAGTTTCAATCCTTATAGATAATAAAGTTCCCTTTGTTCAACATAAAGTAATTTCTGATATTAATGGGCATTTTGTTATAGTATCAGGGAAACTAAATAACAAATTAATGCTATTTGCCAATGTGTATGCTCCGAATATAGATGACCCAGGTTTCTTTGAGCGTTTTTTTTTTCATTTGCCAGATCTAGGTCTGTACTCATTGGTGATGGGTGGAGACTTTAATTGTTGCTTAGATCCAGTTTTAGATCGTTCATCTTTTAAATCAATGATACCAAATAAATCAGCTGTGTTTATTAAATCTTTTTTATTGAAATGTGGCATTGTTGATGCCTGGCATTTTTCTCATCCAGTAGATAAGGAATATTCGGTTTTTTTCTCACGTTCATCATACATATTCTAGGATTGATTATTTTTTTTTACTGATAGCCAACTGATTCCATTAGTGTGATCCTGTGAATATAAAGAGATTGCTGTTTCAGATCACGCTCCTGTGTTTCCATCTTTAAATCTTCCTGGTCTTCTTCAAACAAATTAATTTTGGTGATTTAAACTAACTTTGTTATATGATAAAGAGTTTTTAAAGTTTATGGAGAGACAAATGACTTTTTTTTTGAAGGGAATACGTTAGAGGAGACTTCAAGTCTTATAAGATGGGATGCCTTTAAGGCGTATATTAGAGGACAAATTATTTCTTATACTGCAAGTATTAAGAGGAAAGCTAATAAAGAGAGAAGTGATTTAGCTAATCAGCTGAAACAGTTAGAGCAAGACTATGCCTTGGCTCCAGAACCTACTTTATGTAAAAGACGTGTTGAATTTAAAACTAAATATGATCTTCTTTTAACTTATACAACTGAAACCCAACTCCTAAAAGATAAAAGTCAAATTCCATTAGTTTCTAATGGATGAAGGTGAGAATCAGTTCTTACTATTTATTGAGCTACACGGGCTTCTGCTTTTAGATTTAGATTGTCTTTTGGAAGTTTTTGGTGATGCTTTAAATTTAAATAAATTATTTGTTTTCATCTACAGCGGGAGGTGAAGGATGTGATTGCACCAATTGTCTTTGAAGTATCATACAGCTTGGGCAAGCACAAAATTGGTGACAAGACTCTGAAGGATCTTCCAGCTTTACAACCAATCCTTCGCTGGAAGAAAGGTCATAAACTTGCTCATCGAAACCAGGTGAATTTTAAGATTGTACAACAGATAGCATATTCCGTGTTTTTTTCTTAACCCATTGCTGTAGTTTTCCAAAAGAAAACATAAGTTCTGTGTAGGGTTGCACTGTGAACATGCACCCATCCACTATAAACTGTTAAAGGCTATGATTGCATTTGTATATCCAACAGTGACACCAGAAGTTAAGTTCATGCCTCATAGGTTTTGGATATCCAGGTTCAATCCTCATCTCAGTTGCAGTCTTGAGGATGTTCTTCCTGTGACTCAATGGGTTTCCTCTGGGTGCTCTGGCTTCTTCCCACATCCCAAAACATCTGGATGGTAGGTAATTGACCACTATAAATTGCCCATGGTGTTTAGGTGAGTCAGAAATGGTGCAGATTGGGCCACAAATCCTATTTTGCACTGCATCTCTTTGATGCTGTGATCTCTTAACACTGATGCAAGATCATCCCACAGGCAGTGTAACTTGATTCTTTAACTGAAGTTCTGTTCTCCAAAGGTTACATTAATAATTTACAAATATTGCTCAGAGGGTATTGTTTAGAAGTTGACAGTATTTGAAAAACGCAAGAAATTCTGCAGATGCTCGATATCTTGAGCAATACAAGCAAAGTGCTGGAAGAACTCAGCAAGTCAGGCAACATCCACAGAGGGGAATAAACAACCTTCATTTTGGGCTGAGACCCTTCATCAGGACTGGAAAGGAAGGGGGCAGAAGCCAGATTAAGAAGGTGGTGGAGGAGTACAGACTGGCAGGTGATAGGTGAAACTAGGTAAGGAGGAAGGTGGGTGGATTGGGGAGGGGGTAAACTGAAAATCTGGGATGTGATAGGTGGAAGAGGTAAAGGACATAAAAAAAAATCTGATAGGAGAGGTCAGTGCGCCATGGAAGAAAGCCAAGTAGGAGGAGCACCAGTGTAAAGTGATGGGCAGGCGAAAAGAGAAGGGATGAGGAAGAAACCAGAATGGGAATGACAAAAGAGGGAAGGGGTGGAGAAATCGATGTTCATGCTATCTGTTGAAGGCTGTCCAGATGGTAGCGAGAAAATCCACAGATGTTCCTCCAACCTGCATATCGTTTCATCATGACAGTAGATGGTCTGACATGTCAGAATGGGAAGCCAAATTGAAGTGAATTGCCACTGGGAAGACCCACTTTTACAGCTTTGCAGCTTGGTGAAGCTGTTCCCAAATCTACATTGGGTTTTACTGATTTAGAGGAGTCTTAACCATGAGTATTGGGTGTAATAACCTTGACATACTAACAAGTAAAGTGTCACCTCACCTGGAAGAACTGTTTGGGGCCCTGAATGGTGATGAAGGAAGAGGTGTAGGGGCAGGTGTAACACTTGCCATGCATGCAGGAATAAGAAACAGGAGGAAGATCAGTGGGGAGGGACAAGTGGACATGTAAAGAGTGATTCCTATCTAAAGTGGAGATTGGAGGTGGGAGAGGTAAAGATGCGCTTAGTGGTAGGATCCTGTTGTAGATGGCAGAACTTACAGGGAATGATGTTTTGGATATGGAGGTGTGTGGGGTGGTAGCTAAAGGCAAAGAGAAACTTTATCCTTGTTATGGTGGCAGGAGGTTGGGGTGAGGGCAGACATGCATAAAATGAAGAATGTGCATGTGAGGGCAGCATTGATAGTGGTGGAAGGGAAATTGTGTTCTTTGAAAATGAAGGACATCCAGATGTTTTAGAATGGAATGCCTCACACAGAAGAGTTGTGCTGGAGATGGGGGAACTGAGAAAAGGTAATAACACTTTTATGAATTACAGGGTGGGAAGAGATATAGTCAAGATAACAGATGAGAGTGAGTCGGTTCATAAAATATATCAGTGGATAGTCTGTCTCCAGAAATGGAGACAAAGAGATGGAGAAAAGGGGAGATAGCTGTCAAAAGATGGACCAAGTAAAAGTGAGGGGACGTTGGAAGTTGGAGGCAAAGTTGTGGAAGCAGCACCAGTGCAATCATCAATATAGAGCAGAAAGTGTTGGGGAGTGTTACCAATTAGGAGTACATGGCGTTTAACTGCGACAAAGGTACTTTCAAGTCCGTAAAGAATGATACCATTAAGAAAGTCTTTGACTTCAAGTACCTCGGGTCAAGAATGATGAGTTCGGAGAAGGACATAAAAATACGGAAGTTGCTGGCATGGAGGGCTATGAACGACATGAAGGAAATCTGGAAGTTGAACCTGACCAGAGGGCTTAAAAAGAGGATTTTCATAGCAGTCATAGAGTCCCTTCTCACATATGGATGCGAGATGTGGACACTCACCAAGACTATGTAGAAGTCTCCAGATGGTTGCTATACAAGAATGCTCCGGATGGCTCTTGATGTGAGTTGGCAACAGCACATGACGGATGTCGAGCTCTATGACGACCTACCGATGCTCACCATTAAAATCGAGGCGAGAAGACTGCAACTAGCGGGGCACTGACTACGCCACCCCGAGCTACCTGCCAGCCTACTCATCATATGGGAGCCCAAGCACGGGAGGATAAACCCTGGGCACCCTCCCAAGACAATGGTCAACATGGTCCTAGAAGACAGCGGCGTGGCTAATGTAGATGAACCGAACACACTGATGAGGGAGAGGGAGAAGTGGAGAGTCTGTCATCGCGCCCGACACCAGCCCCCTAGGCCTGAGTTGACATCGTAGTAGTAGTAGTTAGAACACTGAACGTTTCACATAGCTGATGAAAAGGCATGGATGTCTGGGGTCTATGCAGGTACCAATGGTTACAGCTTGGGTTTGGAGAAAGTGGGAGGAGCCAAAAGAGAAATTGTTGAGTGTGGAGGGTGGTGGTTTGTGGGAAACTGGTTAGGTCTGTTGTCCAGAAAGAAGGGAAGAACCCATAATGAAAATGGGGTAGCTAGGAAGCTGAAAGTGATTGAAGTGATCACAACTTCCCTGGCCCTGAAGTTTGAAGTGTAGGTAGTAAGGTACTGGTATCTGAGAAGTTGAAAGGTTAATAAGCATATCACTTTAATAACCAGTCACAAAGCAATCCTTTACAGTTCGAGCAAGATGAAATTACTGAACATTGATTGAAAAATACTGAATACTGAAGTGCTGTAAATAATAATGTTTGGATAATGGCTAATTTCATGGTAGGTAATTAGATGATAATGCTAGTGAAATACAGTGTCTTGCTGAACTGAATGTGAAAGCAAAAGTGTTGTTTATTGTAGTGTTTGTGTGATTTTTCTCACATGACATCCAGTCAAAATACTTAGCTTTTAAAATATGGCAACCTGTGTTCATAGAGAATGCTTGTCATAGAAAAATGACTGAGAAAGTTTCACAGAAGTATCATTTCTGGATTTTGGTAGGAGAAATAAATGTGCTGACTATTTTCTAAATGGGGAGAAAATCCAGGAACCTGAGGTGCAGAGGGACTTGCGAGTCCTTGTGCAGAACACCCTAAAGGTTAACTTGTTTGTAGAGCCGATGGTGAGGAAGGCAAATGTAATGTTAGCATTCAAGATTCAAAGATTCAAAAAACTTTATTGTCATTCTAACCGTACATCAGCTCTGCAGGGCAGAATGAGACAGCATTTCCCAGGAGCAGTGCAATCATAACATAACAAACGCAACACTAAATAATAAACATAACAATAAATAGTAAAACACAACAGCCACATGTCAGTTAAAATCAGTTATAAGTGTCCAGTGCAAGTTAAAGGTGTCCAAAACAGCCAGGTAGAGCAGCGATTTAGCAGTCTGACTGCCTGTGGGAGGAAGCTGTTAGTAGCCTTGTGGTTTTAGTTTTGATGCTCCTGTAATGTTTGCCTGATGACAGAAGAATAAACAGTTCATGGAGAGGGTGTGAGGGGTCTTTAATGATGTACCGTGTCTTCTGGAGGCATCGACTCCGAAAGAGGTCTTGGACAGAAGGTAGGGAGACCCCAATAACCTTCTCAACTCCCCTAACCATTTCAAGAAGTCTGGAATACAAGAGTTGGGATGTGATGCTGAGGCTTTATAAGGTATTGGTGAAGCCTCACCTTGAATATTGTGAACAGCTTTGGGCTCCTCATCTAAGAAAAGATGTGCTAGCATTGGAGAGGGTTCAGAGGAGGTTCACAAGAATGATTTCAGGAATGAAAGGATTATCATACAAGGAACAGTTGATAGCTCTGGGTCTGTACTCGCTGGAATTTATAAGGATGAGGGGGGATTCACTGAAACCTTTAGAATGTTGAAAGGCCGAGACAGAGTAGATGTGGAAAGGATGTTTCCCATGGTGGGGGAGACATTACCACAGGCAGCTGTGGTGGCCAGGTCATTGGGTGTATTTAAGGCAGAGCTTCATAGTTTCTTGATTGGACATGGCATCAAAGGTTATGGGGAGGGGAGAAAAGAATCAGACGTGATGGAATGGCAGAGCAGACTCAGTGAGCCAAAAAGCCTAATTCTGATCCTATGGTCTTATGGTCATTAATGGAATAAAATTTGATGTTTACATGTAAAGGGAAAATGATTAACACCATGGTCAGAGACGGTGGTTTCTGACTCATTTCAGAGGAGGAAAGAGAGTAGGAGCCATTACATTTGGGGAAGAAAAGTGAGCAGATGTGAATTGGAAGACAAGTTGTGAATTAGGACAAAGGCAGCAACATTTCTGTTTGGGATTGGATACTCATGGCCTGCAGTAAATGCATTGGAATAGTCATATCTGGAGGTGACAAAGACTTTAATCCCATACCACAAATGTTCGCCAATGATCTCACCTTAGCGTCTCTTTATCTCATTATCTGATGTTCTCATTATTTATTTGTATTTGCATTTGCACAGTTTGTTGTTTTCTGCACTCTGGTTGATTGTTCATTGATTCTGTTACAGTTACTATTCTGTAGGTTTGCCGATTATGCGAACAAGAAAGTGAATCTCATGGTTGTATATGGTGACAGTTATGTACTTTGACGATAGCATTTTCTTTGAACTTTGAGCTTCATATAGTGGTAAGTCCGTTGAAACTGGAGCCTGCTTTATTATGAGGTCAAAAGACACAGTCTTAGTGATTTCTTAGACATCAACATCGGAAACTCGTCTTTCCTGCATCTTCCCTTGCCATGGCCCTCATCCACGTGGGATAAATAAAAAACTCATGATTCAGCCTCATTCCTCTTTTTCAGTTTCAGTGATCTCTTAGTGTTTCATGGCCTTATCCCCTCAGGTAAATTACATGTTAGATTAGAGTACCCTTAAGCCTCTGGAGACCTGAAAACAAGTTTTCTCCATGTCTACAACCTACCAGCATATCTAAACCTAAGGCATGTAATTTATTTCTGTAGTTTAATGCATTCTGGCTCAAGTTCACATACTCTGTCTCTTTTCTGATCCAGTTTATAACTAAAATATCCTCATGTTACCAAACCATCCAACTTTATTGTGATCTGTTCCCTTTCTTTAAGGTCTTGGCACCAGTGCTCAGAACGACTTAGGGTCTGTTGCAGAAATGGATGAAGGAAGAAAGAAAGTACAACAAGAATTAGGGAAGATTAAGGACAATGTATCTATTCTATTGATTCTTGACTGATGTATTAATCTCAATGTGGGATATTCTGATAGAGGAATAAACTACTAAAGAAGCACTTGAATCTTAAGGTATAAGATCGAAGTATCAGCATCTTTGATGAGGTTGATTGCAACGTCATCATTATTGGCTGAGAAAGGTTGAAAAGATTTAAGGCCTGAGAATGCAATGTAAAATGTTTGGCGTGTTTCTAAACAATGACCAAAATTTGTGAGCAGCACTTTGGAATTCCACACTTAGAACTCTGATGAATGCACAGTTACTTGATCCAAGATACACTCCTGTGAAGCACCTTGGGGTATTTAACAATGTTAAAAAGTCTTATTAAAAATGCACATTTTTGGTATGATCTACCATTCCCACAGCAAGCTATAATGCTAAGATTAAAGTGTGTCTGCGTTTTAAAACATTTAAAAAAAAATTCCACTCAAGGCTTTAAAATATCACTGAAGGTGACATTCGTAAGATTGCAAATGTGTCTGCATTTCCAAAGCATTAAAAAAAGTTCCACTCAAGGTTTCAAAGTGTCACTGAAATTCCAGCAAGCTCTTGGGATTATTTGAAATTCTATCACTCCTGATTGCTATTACATTTTTCTGTGGTATAACTCCTATCTGTTGGGAAATCACATTGGAGGAGATTTGATACTGTCTTCTGTATCTCGAGGTTAAAGTAAGATCATTTCACATTGGTGTCTAAGCTGCAGTATAGGATAGTGACATGAGTGACTGCTGAAAGGTGGAAGATGATCAGGTACAGACATGTTTATCAATGTTTTACCATAATATGCTGATGTTTGAAGTGTTCTTATTTAAATTCTTTGATTCAGCTCTCACCAGACTTTAAACAAGAAACAAAGGTTCTTTGCCTAGGAACAGTGTTGCTTGGACAGAATTTGTAATACAAAACAGCTGCATTTCTTATTTTCTGAGAATAAACAGTTCGTGAATAGCTCTGAGATCTGGTCATCTAAAATAGCACTTGATTTCCTTAATCTCTCAATTTTCCAAAACTTCTTCAGCACTCACTGAAGTTATTCTCAGCAACTATCTCCATTCTTTTGTTGAAAAAATTCAAAATGGAAAATACATTTTTGAAAGGCAATTAATACTTCCATATGGTCTCCAGATGCTCTTACACCCTTAGGACACTGGAAATCCAGCATGGTGATTAAAAACTGTTTGAATATTGTGTCCATCTCATAATTTCAGCAAGAAAAATAACAAGTGAGATAGTGAACTTTACAAATGTCAAGCGAGATAAATTTAGAGAGGATTGGACTCTTTAATACTTTGGAATCAGTGCTAGGTAACGAGATAAAAGTTAAATATTATTCTGAATGCTACTATTGCTTTAGGTGACAGATCAATAGTATAATAAATTCAACAAGAACTTTCCATAAACTTGGCACAATATTGAGGAGAAATTATAAAGATTATTTCTCTGAGTGCTTTCAATGTTGGTTGTCCATTATATTCAGGAATGACAAGAAACCCGCACAGGAGACCTTTTAGAAGTGGAAAAACCGTAGCACTGAGACAGTTCTGCTTTCTCAACCTCGGAAGTCTGGATCCAGTGGTACAAATAGTCATCACAACTGGGGTCTTCCTTGTTACGGTAGATGACCAATGACTACTTCTGTGCCTTGTTATGCTCTTCACTCTCCATGAAGCATTACAGAACTGCTTTCCTAGCTGTTGGATCTCTCTGTTGGTCTCATCCACCCAGCTTGCCATAGCTTTTTATGCCACCTTAAAATCAAAGATATCCCAATCCAAAAGCACAAGACTTCAAGTTCCAGAAAGATGTATCAAAACAAAAAATGCTGGCAGCATTTATGGAGAAAAAAGGCCTAGTTAACCTTTCGCATTGTTGAATTTTCTTCAGAAGTATGTAACTATTGACCTGAAATGTTAAATCTGTTTCTGGTTTCCTTCGCCTCTTCCCTGGTATCACAAAATTGTCATGCCTCTTCATACACTCTCAAGCCGTAGCTCCCCACCAGCCATGGCCAGACGCCAAACACCTGAACCCAACTAGACTCAATCTGGAGGACTGTGGCTAAGAACCAAAGGCAAAATAATGCAATAGGGTGTTGATGTATATTAAGCAGAATCCAAAAGAATCTGTTTTCTAGTTTTCCTGTCTTCCAAATGTGCCTCGCCTACCCTCAATTCAATTCCAGTTTAATTGTCATTCAACTATGCAAGAATACCCTTGAATATAGCCAAAAGAAACAGTGTTACTCGAGAGCCAAGATGCGAAACATAGTACCAATAGACACACACACAGCACAAAACACACATAGCACACACAAGGTAGCAAGCACATGCAAGGTATCAGTAAAATACAGCCATGCAAAAAAAAACGTCCAGAAACATCAATCCGTGAATGCTGCAGAAATCTGCAGTCGACCACAATACAACCTGTCTTCTTCCAAGCGAACACTGGGGGGTAGCACTGACTGCAGCCTTGATGCCGTGCCACACTGTCCCTGGTGGAGTGCACCGGCTCCATTGTCTCTCTTTTGGTGGCTGTACACAAGCAACACCGCGGCGCACTATCGAGAGCATAAAACTTAGGATCTGGAGTGGACCAGATGTTGTTTTTAAAATCTGTTCTTCCATTCATCAAGAACATGGCTGATTTTCAGCTTGCGCAGTTTTCCAGCATGAGCCCCATGTCCCTTGTTATCCTTTAGATTCAGAAAAGTATCCACCTTTGTTTTGAATAAACTGCAATGAGGAAATATTCTCAACCCTTTCTTGGTGGAGATCTCTGAAGATTCACCACTCTGTGCATTGACTTTTCTTTCAGCCCCTCATTCTGAGACTGCAGCTCTGCTCTGAGAATCATCCAAGTGAAACATCCTCTTTGCATCCAGTTAAAAACTTTGTAGGTTAAATGAGATCTCCTCTCATTCTTCTTCAGTAGACACAGGCCAAGTTTCGATGAGGAACATTGATAAGATGTTCCTATCATATATACACCTTGGACGGAATAGGATAACTGTCGTAGTATGGGTCTAACAGCTTTTTCATCTTTTGGCCCAAGTACCTTAATATTATTTTTGCTGCCTTTGTGTACTACAAGTTAAAAGCAGCGTTGTACAGTTGGGAATACTGAAGCCATTATCTTATTTGCAAGGTTGCCAGGTTCTCCTAGACACTGGATATCTTACTCTTAAAAGCTTCCCACTAGCTATTCTTTGCTTTCTCTTCGCACGGGCTCTCCTGCTGTGCTGTCAAAGTTCAGTACAGCGGCTGTCAGTGAGTTGTCGGGGCTCAGTACGCCAGTCGTCAGTATACCATCCTCCGTGTTGGTAGCTTCATCACAAGTCCTCAGTGTTGCTGGTCTCAGTGTCCCAATCACAGTGCTGTTGGTCACTGTACACAGTCCTCAGTGTTTTTAGGGTCTTCACAGCAGTCCGAGCACTTTTGTGTCACTATGCACCAGTCCTCAGTGTTATTGGGTATCTTCACACCAGCCCTTAGTTTTGTTGGGCTTCTGAATGTTTGTCCTCAGAAAATTATGTTTATTTTTGCTAGCTCTTGTTATGCCTGATTCGTGCAGATGAGGCTCATCAGCTGTGGTTGACAGCTCATCTAGGAGAAGGGAAACTCTAATCTCAAACTTCTGCTGCCTTGAGGCCATATCCACTCATGGGGAAGGCTTTGGGAGTATGCGCTGAGGAAAATTCTGGGATTGGAGTCCCTGAGGAAGTTCTATGTTGAGCTCAATGCTAACTGGCAACTCCTGCAATGCTGCTGCTGCCAAACTGTGTTGGTCTCTGTCATAAATTCTTTGGCATTCCCATAAGATCTGATTGACTTGGTTCCTCCCCAAGGTTTTGTGGATTTTGAGGTGACTGATGAGGCCACAATAGGAACCACAAACTCTCAAATATCTGGAAGGGGTTCTCCACACCATGGGAAGACAGATTGCTGGGGGAAGGGGAGGGGGAGGGAGCCTGCTACGTAGGCAACAGCTTGCTCTCCATATCGTACTGCCCTGACTTGCGTATCACATAGAAAGCTGGGACACAACATCCATGGTTGACCCCCACCAACAGAGGGTCTCACTGTCCCTGGTGGAGAGCAGTTAACATGTAGGTATGTCACTGTGTCTTCCCATGGTGTGGAGAACCCTTTCTGGATATTTGTGAGTATGTGCTTCCGATTTTGGTCTCATCAGTCACCTCAGAATCCACAAAACTCTGGGGAGGAACCAAGTCAATCCCATCTTGCGGGAATGCCTAAGAATTTAAGATTGCTTTGTTTACATATCTTGAAGTGAAGGAAGAATTATCTATGTGATTAAAGAAACTAAACAAACTCAGTTGAATATACAACTAAAGCAACTATGAAGTATTGTTGTTTTTGAAATACAGTGCAGAATAGGCCCTTCTGGCCCTTTGAACTGTGCGGCCCAGCAACCCCCGATTAACCCTAGACTAATCAAAGGACAATTTGCAATGACAGATTAACCTACTAACAGGTGCGCCTTTGGATTGTTGAAGAAAACTGGGGCATCCGGAGAAAACCCACGCGCTTCACAGGGAGGACGTACGGACTACTTACAGGATGGCATCAGAATTGACCTCTGAACTCCAATGTCCTGAGCCGTAATAGCCTTGGGCTAACCACTATGCTACTGTGGTCCCCACTATGGCCCATATTTGATTGATAGTTTTCTGTTTTTCTATTATTTTTCACTAGTTACATCATGCCAAAATAATGTGATTATTTACATAATTATTTAGGTCAAAATGTGGCAAGTGCTATGTTGTCTCAGAGAATGTTTTAAAACAGTTTGACATAGCATTCTTTCCTGAAAGTAGTCTTACAAGGTCTCTCAATTTCTGAGCTTTAGTATTTGACTTCTTGCTTTTCCGCAAGCACCTTCAGGGCGGGTCAAGCTAATTTCCTTTTAAATTGGTCCAGGCATCAGCTTTTCCATGGCCTCCTTTTGGTGCGTTGTACTTGCTGAATTACAGAGTTTTCACGTGTGGCCCTTCATTTTGGCTTCCTGTGAGCTCCTTCAGCAAGTTTTAAACACTGTGTTGCCAGAGTATGCTGCTCCATCTAATGGTCTAGGAATCTGTTGCTCCTGATGTTAACCAGCTCTAGAAACTAATGAGGCTTGGAATTAACATGTTAAAAACTCTGCTTGGTGTACAGGAGTGAAATTTATTGAAATCAGTCTGAAAACATCTAAAATGCCATTGTAAAGCAACTTAGGATGCTTCTCTGCTAAACAGTTCCATTTCACATTACCGCTCATCTCAGTCAATGATGCAACTCAGTGTGCGCTTTGGCTAATCTTTAATTTCTGTATCATTCTCCAGACTGTGTTTGAAAGGAACTGTATGTCAGATGACTGTGCTGCCGATCTGCAACTTCAAGGCAAGCTGTTCCTGTCCAGGTACGTGATAGGGCTCAAATGATGTCCACAGCATCACTTACAAATCAGAGCAGCAGTCAGAACAATTACTGCCCCAAAGAGCTTCTCATTTGAGCTTTGCATAGGTTATTAGATATGCTTTTGCTGAGGGTTACCCTTTATTTTTAGAATACAGGAAATCTTTTGATAATAGAATTACAATGCTTGCGTTTTTATAACCATTGTTTTTTTTTGTGTATCCCTCCGGTTCTGTTGGCTGAGTAAGTCTAGGGAAGACAATTTCTGGCCCCACCAAACATGTGAAATTTCGAGGTGCAAACCTCCTGTTTGTGTGGATGCTGTGTGATCTGTTCCCCCGTTACAAATCAGTACCACGAAATAACAGGCAGAACACCATATGCAATTAAAAGAACTAGCTTTATAATTCTTAATTTGACTAAAGGGTTAGTGAAGTAAAACAAAAAGAAAAGGGCCTATTTTAATGAAACGGTCTAATGTGCACAAGTTGGAGCTCACGATTTCCCGTTCTCTGATCCTCCATTGATTTCCCCGGGCTTCATCGACTCCTGGCCCCGCTCCAAGTCCACTCCTTTCGATGTCTAAGACCTCTCCTTTCTGGCATCTTCTCTCTTTATCTTCCGCTGATCAAAAGACCCAGATCCCCTCGGTGTCAGGCACACAGCACAAAAAATCACTCCCCTAGTTGGACAGCTTACGTTCCAAAGCACCCGTTATCTCTAACCATAACACAATCATTGCTGCTACAGAAAGACTATTACATCAGCAGTGAAACCTTTCCCAGGGTGTTACATTTAATTAATACACAAAGTTATTATATTAAAAGTTATAATGAAGCATAAATAACTTAATTAAGGCTGATGTGGACAAGGTAATTGAGGAATAGGAAAGCCATTTATTTACATTTTATTCACCCATCGACAGATATTCCACAATGTGATCACTTCAGCAAACAATTATTTCTTAAAAATGCGATCCATTTCAGCACTTCTCTTATTTATTAATGTCACTGGCGAGGCCTGCAAAATGTTTTCTTTTTGAAGTGAGTGGGTAGCTAGGCATTTGGTGGGACACGAGCAGTGTTCAATCACTTAAACCAAATGAGGTAAAGTTGGCAGATCTGTAGCCAGATCTTTTCTATGACAGTCCATTTCATGATCACAATTACCAATAATTGTACTTTCTTTATAGTAAAAAAGTGAAACTTTTATTTCCAATGATATTTAAAAATATACTTGCTTGAACTTCCTCAAATAGCATGAGAGGATCATGAGTCTAGATGAACAATTAGGCTAATGGATGGTAATTCTAGTAGTTTAAGCGGTATACCACTCTACATTTTTTACATTTTTTTGCTGGAGGACTATTGTTATATACATTAATCACACTTTGTGTGAAGAAGATTAACACTTAACATAAGGTGCAAATAATATATGTAATCAGGCAGTCACCATTGTGATCATGAAGTCAGTAGAAGTGTAGCACAGAAGGAAAACACTCGGCCCTTCCATTCTGTGATAATTCCTAATGGAGCAAACTGTTGGACTATTCCTCTAGTTTTCCTCATTGCCCAGAAAATTATTTTTCCTCTTGCTTCACCACCTCTCTGCTGAGAACCCTGAATTACTTTGTTTCCAGGGGTCGTGATTCAAACTGTGTCATAGTACACTACAGCACAGAAACAGGCCCTTCAGCCCATCTAGTCCATTCTAAAATGTTATTCTGCCTAGTCCCATCGATCTGCACTTGGACCATAGCCCTCCACTCTTAACCTATGACCTCTAGCTCTAGTACCACCCAACTTCAGTGGAAAAAGCCTACCCTATCTGCATTTCTCATAATGTTGTATACCTCTATCAAATGTCCCCTGATTCCCTTATGCTTCAAGGAATAAAGTCCTAACGTACTCAATCTTTCCTTATAATATGAGTTTTTTTAAGTCCTGGCAACATCCTTCTGAACATCCTTGTAGATCATGATATTCTCTGCACAAAACCATTTTCTCCTCACATTTCTTCCTCTTTTGCAATTAGTCTGTATTTTCTGATCAATGGTCCATCTACTGTTGGGTTCATCATCCCTTTACTTATCATGCATTAACCGGTCTTGAACATTTCCCTCAGATATCCTCCTCTTTGCTACAGAGAGAATAACTCCAGTACTACACTAAAAATCTTTCACCCCTAGAAACGATCTGTTAAATCATTTCTCATACTGTTCCTGATAGTCACCTCCTTCCTAAAATCAGGTGGCCAGCATTGGATGCAAAACCACAGATATGGCCTAAACATTAATTTCATATATCCCCGTTCTTGTGTGTTGTGCCATGTGCTTTGCTGAGTATCCCCTCGTCATGCCCTGCTCACACTGGTGAATTGGGTATCTATCATTAAGGAACAATCACTCAGGACATGCCCTCTTCTCATTGTTACCATCAAGGAGGATGTACAGAACCCTGAAGGTGCAAACTCAAGCTTTTAGAAACAGCTTCATCCCATCAGATTTCTAAATGGACAATGAATCCATGTACACTGCCTCACTTTTTTTGCTGTCTTTTTGCACTACCTATTTATTTCTTAATGTAAATGATAGTTTTTTGTAATTGCGTATTGCACTGTACTGGTGACGAGGAGGCATACAAGGAGCGAGATAGATCAGCTGGTTGAGTGGTGTTACAACAACAACCTTGCACTTAACGTCAGTAAGACCAAGGAATTGATTGTGGGCTTCAGGAAGGGGAAGTCAGGGGAACACACACCAAATTGTCATCAAGAGATCAGCAGTGAAAGAGTGAGCAGTTTCAAGTCCCGAGGAGTTAACATTTCTAAAAATCTGTCCTGAGTCCAACATATTGATGGAATTACAAAGAAGGCATGACAGTAGCTATATTTCATTAGGAGTTTTAGAAGACTTTGTACGTCACCAAAGGCTACCGCAAAGTTTTACAGGTGTACCATGGAGAACGTTCTAACCGGTGGCATCGCCTTCTGATATGGAGGGGTCACTGCACAGGATCGAAAAAAGCTGTATAAAATTAGAAAATTAGCCAGCTCCATCATAGGCACTAGCCTCCCCAGCATCGATGACAACTTCAAAAGGCGATGTTTCAAGAAGACCACCACAGCATCCATCATTAAGGACCCCATCACTCAGGACATGCCCACGTCTCATTTCTACCATCAAGGAGGAGGTACGGGAACCTGAAGACACACACACTCAGTGATTCTGGAACAGCTTCTTCCCCTCTGCCATCAGAAATTTGAATGACAATGAACCCATGAACACTACCTCATTTTTTTTTTCACTCCCTTTATCCTTGAGTGGTTCTACCATCTCACTCGTTATCCTGCTGCTATATGTATAGAATGCCTTGGGATTCTCTTCAGGATCAAAAGTAACAGCAGGTGATTCAATACAATTTCAATAGTTACAATGATATGATTTACTACCAATATCTTGCGTCAACAATGCTTCCTTTGAAATGCATAACTCCAGTGTGAGATGCCTCTGAATGTTCAAACACCTTTGATGGGACAATATAAATCACACAGATAGTCTAAAAGCTTCTGGGAACAGAGATTCCAGACACCGAAAAGTAATACACATACAATTCTGGAGGAGCTCAGCATGTCAGGTAGCATCAATGGAAATTAATAAGTAGTTGAACGTTTCAGGCCGAGACCTTTCTTCGGGGCTGGAAAGGAAGGGTGAAGCTGACAGAATCAGAGGGGGTAAGGCTTGAGGAGGAAAGAGGAGTGCTGAAGTTGAGCTGGTCAATGTCTCATCAGCAATTCGAGATGAAAAGATCCAGAGCAGGCAGAGAACCAGAGAGGGGTGTCCAAGGGCTCGGTGTCATAGCGTGCACTGAACTCGCTGAGGTGCGGGTGGACGGGCCAGTGGTAAAGCCCTTGCTGAGGACAGAACGTTCTGCCTCAGAGAGGGAAAGGTCAGAGGGAATGGTGAAGGCACTGCAAGAATTAGAACTTGGATCAGAGGAGTGAAGAGAGTTGGAGGAATCAAAGGAAGGGAGAGGGTTGGAGTGTTCAGGGAAGGTGGGGTGGGAAGAAGATGGAGGCTCAGAGGACCCAAGAGGTGATGGTGGAGCCTGAGAGACTGGTGGCTGGAGAACGGTAGTGGGTGAAGGGCAGTCCAGTGGCAGTGGGGAAAGTCTCAGCCAGGAGATGCTGGTGGCTGAAGTCCAGGCTGGCGCCGGAACTAGGGGCTGTGCAATTTGCAGACTGAAGGCGATGGGGTTCATACGAACTGGAGTTGATGGTGGTGCAGTCAGAGGTCTGGATCTGCTCGTGATACCGACAATCGTGTCACTGGTCCGGATGTGTCGTGGGCAGTCAGAGCCGGGACTGGAGTCAGTGAGATCCAATCCAATAGAGGTCCAAGCGGGAGGCAACAAGGACCGTGGTCTGAGGGTGTCCCGGGTGTTGGAACCGGAGTAGGAGACAACAGGATCCGCTGTCTGGAGTCGGGAATTACTCTGATCCTTACTGGAAGTGAGGAAAGTGAAGGACTGGCCTTTGAAGATGTGCATCAGGTGGAGGATGAAATATCGGAGAGGTCCATGACAGGTCCGTGAGAGGCCCAGAGCTGTGGTAGAAACTGAGACAGGATCACCAGGTATCTCCACATGGTGGAGATGGTGGCACATAGAATTCACACAGAAGCTGTGGGAGAAGCAGTCAACCGAGTGTGAGTACCCGGGATCCTCAGTGGATCCAAACTGATGGAGCTGGAAGCCATGTGGAAGAAGATGGCAGTGAAGATAAGCACTCAGGAAGGATATGTGGCTGTAGTAGAAAGTCTAGGTGAGTACGTGGTCAAAGTGTCAAAGGGCAGCAGAGATCACAGTGAGAGATTGTCTCACTGATCTCTTGACAAAAAGAAGGTTTAAACTTCTTCAGGGTAGGCATCCCGTGAAGAGATTTTGCAGTGCAGCATTAAATTATAAACAGTTGCAAAGAGAAATCAGTTTGATGGGTGGTGGGTGGAGATATGTCTCTACCAAGTGCTGGAGGAGCTCAGCAGGTCCAGTGTCTATGGAAATGATTTAACAGTCGATGTTTTGGGCCAAGACCCCTTTTCAGGAAGGGAGACAATGACAGAATCAAAGCTGTCATTTTGTGAGGGCTGACTCTGAGTACACTTATTTGATGTGCTAAGTGTTAAAATCAGTCTGGTCTGTGAGTTTGAACTCGGTCTCAGTGGTGCAAAGTAACTTAGCCTGGTTTGATGCAGGTCCATGAACATAATCCCATTGTTTTATATTTGACTGTTGGAGATGAGAAAGTCTCGTGGTCATTTCACTTTGCAAACCATGTCTCTTCACTGCTAGCCCCCTGCTGTGGGCCAGCAGCCTGTGCTCTGCAGACAGTACTGTTTGTTTACAAAGCTGTACTTTTAACCTCAAACTGATTCGTCTGTTTGTTATGTGCTGTGTCATATGATGAGGATGATCATGAGTCTTTCCATGACCATGATTGTTCTTGGCAAAATTTTCTATAGAAGTGGTTTGCCATTGCCTTCTTTTGGACAGTGTCTTTACAGGACGGGTGACCCCAGCCATTATCACATTATCAATACTCTTGTATTGATTGTCTGCCTGGCATCAGTGGTCGCATAACCTGGACTCGTAATATGCACCAGCTGCTCATACGATCATCCCCCCCCCCCACCTGCTCTCATGGGTTCATTTGACCCTGATGGGGGGGGGTGGGGGGGCTAAGCAGATGTTACACTTTGCCCAAGGGTGATCTGCAGGCTAGCAGAGGGAAGGAGCACCTTACACCTCCTTTGGTAGAGACATATCTCCACCCACCACCCATCAAACTGATTTCTCTTTGCAACTTACATTAAGAACTGAAGACTGGTTCTTGTTTGAATTAATATCTGCTATATTTGCATAATTCTATAACTCCAAAATAATCCCTGACAACAGGCACATGAACAGGCAGGGAATAGAGTCATAGAAAAGTACAGCACAGAAACAGGCCCTTTGGCCCATCTGTTCTGCGGAGGATCATTTAAACTGCCTACTCCCATCAACAATCAACCTGTACCTGGACCATAGCCCACACCTCTTCCGTCCATATACCTATCCAAACTGCTCTTAAACATTGAAATCCAGCTCACGTGCACCACTTGTGCTGGCAGCTTGTTCCACACTCTCACCACCCTCTGAGTGAGGAATATTCACCTCATGCTCCCCTTAAGCTTTTCACCTTTCACTCTTCACCCATGACCTGTAGAGGGGTATATAAACCATGTGTATGTGAATGAGGTTGGTTTGGACTAACATTGTGTTGGCATTGCGAGCCAAAGGCCTGTTCCAGTGTTGTACATTTCTCTGTGCTATGAGGAGAATTAATTCGTGCATGTGAAGTGCACATTTGGGGAGGGCAAACAAGGGTATGACAAATGGTATAACTAGTAAGGCCCTAGGGAATGTTGATGAACAGAACGGCCTTAGATTTGAAGTCCAAAAATCCCTGAAAGTATAGAAGGTGGAAAGGAAGTCATGTAGGATGCTTGTCTTCATCAGCTTTGGCATTGAATACATTAGCAGGGACGTCATGTTACAACTTTATGTAACATTGATTCAATCACACTTTGTGTGCAAATCCAATCACCACACAATACAAAGAATGTAAATGGTTTATTATTGTTACATGTACTGAGATATAGTGGGGGAAAAACTTAGTTTGCCGTACCATCCATGCAGAACATTTATAAAAAAAATCCCGACATTGAGGTAGTACTTTGGGAGATCAATAAGAAAGCAGAATATAGTGTTATAGAGAAAGTGCAGTGTAGGTAGATAATAAGGTGCAAGGGCCATGAGGAGCTACAATGTAAGGTCAAGAGTTCATCTTTATCGTACAAGAGGACCTTTCAGATGTCTTATAATTGAAGGCCAGAAGGTATCTCTGAGCCGGGCGCCGTGTGTTTTCAAGCTTTTATGTTTTTTGCCTAATGGAAGGAGGGAGAAGAAAGAATGTCCAGGGTGGGTGGGGTCTTTGATTATGTCGGCTGCTTCCCCAAGGCTGTGGAAAGCGTAGGCATAGACCATAGAGGGAAGGCTGGTTCACGTGATGGTCCGAGCTAGATCCACAACTCTCTGCAGTGCCTTGCGGTCTTGGACAGAGCAGTTGCTATACCAAGCCTTGAAAGATCACTACTAATACCTTCACAATCTCTTCAGCTACCTCTTTCAGAACCCTGGAGTGTAGTCTACCTGGTCCAGCTGACTTATCTACCTTCACAACTTTCGTTTTCTCAAACACCTTCTCCTTAGTAATAGCAACTACATTCACTTCTGTCCACTGATACTCTTAAATTTCTGACATACTGTTAGTGTCTTCCACAATGAAGACTGATGCAAGATATTGATTCAGTACTTCCACCATTTCTTTGTCCCCGTTGCTACCTCTGCAGCGTCATTTTCCAGCAGTCCAATATACACTCTTGCCTCTCTTTAACTCTTTATATATCTGATAATTCTTTTGGTATCCTCTTTTATATTACTAGGTAGCTTACCTTCATATTTAATCTTTTCTCTCCTTTTTGCTTTTTTGGATATCTTCTGTTGGTGTTTTTTAAAACTTCCCAATCCTTCCCACTAATTTTTGCTGTGTTGTATGCTCGTCTTTTGCTTTTATGCTGTCTTTGACTTTTCTTGTCAGGCACGACTGCCTCATCCCCCTTTGGAATGCTGCTGCTTCTTTGGGACAAACTGATCCTGCATCTTCTGAATTACTCCAAAAAAGAACTCCAGCTGTTGCTGCTCTACCCAACCCTGATAGTGCCCCATCCAATCAACTTTGGCCTGTTCCTCTCTCATGCCTGTGTAGTTTTCATTACTCCAATTTAATACCAATGCATTCAATTTTAGCTTCTCCCTCTCAGACTGCAGATTATGATCACTGCCTCCTAGTTCCTTTACCTTAAGCTCTCTAATCAAATCTGACTCATTATACAATATCCAATTCAGAAATATCTTTTTTCTTAATGAACTGGACCACAAACTGGTCAAAAAAGATATCTCATAAACATTCTACAAATTCCTTCTTTTGGATATAGCATCAATCTGATTTTCCCAATCTACCTGTAAACTGAAATCACCCCCCACCCCCCTCCCCGACCATCATAACATTGCTCTTTTACATACTTTTTTTGTCTCCTGTTGTAATTTCCATTGTTGTGTACACTCGCTGATGAGACTTGGATCCAGAGCATAAGACAAAGCTAGAACTCGGAATACTCCTTTATTCAGTAAAACTATGCAACGTCAAAATCTCAAACTCAAAACTCCGCTGTACATCCCAAAGCATGATAATTTAAATGGTTTACCCAAGAACATTCAAGAAGTTGATTAGAACAATGATCAATTAGTGAAAGCCAGCCTGGGACTGGTTGTCAGCTGACCATTAGGTGTTGGTTGTTTTGGCTCACCGTAACAATATCCTACATCCTGGCTACTGTTCAGATGCCTGTATATAAATCCCATCAGGGTCTTTTTACCCTTGCAGTTTCTTAAACTCTACCCACAAGGATCCTACATCGAATCTTATGTCACTTCTTGTCTATGGATTTGCTTTCATTTTTTACCAAAAGAACCACCCCACCCCCTGAGCCACCTGTTTGTCCTTTCAATGTAATGTGTATTCTTGGCTGTTAAGCTCCCAACTGAGATCTTCTTTCAGCCATGACTCAGTCCTTTCGATATAATGTGTATCCTTGGCTGTTAGCTCCCAACTAAGATCATCTTTCAGCCATGACTTAGTGTCATACCTGCCAATTTCTGGCTATGCTACATGACTTGCAGCAGATGCAGTCAGTAGTGACCAACTGATAAAGAGGGTTACCTGAAGTTGTAGAATTAATTATTAAGTGCAAAAGGCTGCAACATATCCAGGTGGAAGAGAGCTGCTGTTCTATGGGCTTACATTAGGTCTTAGCTAACACTGCAAGAGGCCATAGATAGGTCAGAATGGAAATGAGATGGAGAATTAAAGCCTTTGGGTTGTCATTGTAGTAATGAAGGATCAACAATTTGTTTCAAAGTCAGGATGCAATTGACTTGGAGGTGATGGTCTTTCCATGAACTTGTTGTATTTGTCATTGTTGCTGGTGGGTTTCCAGGTCTGGGAATCAAAAAGATTGCAGATGTTGGAAACCAGAAATAAAAACAGAAAATGATTGATGCACACAGCAAATCAGACAACAGATGTGCGTAGAGAAACAATTAATGTTTCAGGGCACTTCATTGGAACTGGGAAAGAGAGAAACAAGTTTGGTTTAGATACCAGTAAAGTTGGAGGAAAGGGTTGAGTAAATGAAGGGAATTTCTCTTGGGTTGAGACCACATGACCTAATGTAACACTTAAGGAGCAATTGAGCTCAGGTTAAGCTTCACACAGACGTACCATATTAATCTGATTTTTAAATCGATTACCTGATGAGGCTTTCTGTCACATAGCTGCTCAAATTTCTCATATTGGCCTGTTTTGAGTTCCAATTAAAACTCTTTAGTGAATTGCTGGATTGAGAACCTGGTTGTATAGCACATGTACAACTATCCAGCCTGTAAATGGTAGTGCAGTTCACACTCTTCCTGCCACATTGACACATATCCCATATTTGAGTATTGCCTTTGGCAGTCTTACCTGCCTGCACATTGCTCTCTGTGCTTGAGCTAGAAGAGTACAGTGGTAGATTGCCAAGTCGTTGGGCCTCAATTTGCTCCAAAAAGCTTGAGGTGTTATTTGAAAGATACATATTTTCTGAAATGCTAATGTGCTGTCTGATGCAACACACATAAAAAGCTGGAGAAACTCATCAGGTCGGGCAGCATCAATGAAAATAAATAAATTGGCAATGTTTTGGGCTGAGGCGCTTCATCAAAACTAAAAAGAAAGGGGGAAGATGCCAGAATAAAAAGGTGGGTGAAGGGGAAGGAGAACAAACTAGAAGCTGATGGATGAAACCAGGTGAGTGAGAATGGAGTGGAGAAGGAATCTGGTAGAAGAGGAAAGTGGACCATGGAAGAAAGGGAAAAAGGAGGGGTATCAGGGGAAGGTGATAGGTAAGTGAGGAGAAGAAGAGAGAGGCCAGAGTGGAAATATAAGAGGGAAGGGGAGAAGGAAAAAACAATACCAGAAGGAGAAATCGAAGTTCATGCCATCAAGTTGAAGGCTACCTAGATGGAATATGAAGTGATGTTTCTTCACCTTGAGAATGGCCTTATTATGGCAGAAGAGGAGGGAATATACCAACATGTCGGAACAGGAATGGGGATAGGAGTTAAAATAGTTGACCACTGGGAAATTATGCTTTTGGCAGATGGAGCAGAGTTGTTTGACAAAGCGGTCCCCCAACTTGCATCAGGTCTCATCAGTTTAGAGAAGGCTCCATTAGGAGCACCAGGTGCAATAGACTATCTCAACAAATTCACAGGTGAAGAGTTGCCTCACCTGGAAGGACTGTTTGAGTCCTGAATATAGGTAAGGGAGGAAGTAAATGGGCAAGGGTAGCATTTCTGTCACTTGCAGAGATATGTGTTAGGACAGAAATTAGTGGGGAGGGATGAATAGAAAAGGGAATCATGAAAGGAATGATCTCTGCAGAAAGCAGAGTTGGGAGGGGAAGTAAAGATGTGTTTGGAGATCGGATCCTACTGAAGGTGGCAGAAGTTGCGGAGAATAAAGTGTTGAATGTGGAGGTAACAACAAGAGGAATTCTACCCTGTTGAGGCGATGGGGAGATGGGGTGAGCATAGGTGTCTGGGAAACGGAGGAGATGTGAGTGAGGGCAGCTTTGATGATGAAGGAAGAGATACCCTGTCCTTTGAAGAAGGATATCTCTGATGTCCTGGAAAAGAAAGCCTCACTTGGGAACAGATGCGGTGGAGACAAGGGAATGGAGAAAAGAGAATTGCATTTTTGCAGGAGACAGGGTAGGAACAGGTATGGTCAAGATATCTGTGGTATTCCGTATGTTTATAAAAAGCTATTGGTAGACATTTTGTCTCCAGAGATGGAGACAGAGAGATTGAAAAAGGGGAGAGAAATGTTAGAAGTGGACCAAGTGAATTTAAGGGCTGAGTGGAAATTAGAGGCAAAATTGATGAAATTGACGAGCTCAGCATGGATGTATGATGCAGCATCAATGCAATTGTCAGAGTACTGCAAAAAGAGTTAGGGAGCATTACCAGAGGAGGTTTGGAACACGGACTGTTCCTCATAGCCAATGAAAAGGCAGGCATTGCTGGGGCCCATGCCATCTGGTGCTGCCTGTTGATGACAGACTCCCACTATCCAGGCCATGCTCTCTTCTTGCTGCTGCCATCAGGAAGGAGATGCAGGAGTCTTAGCTCCCACACCACCAGGTTCAGGAACATTATTTACCCTACACACATCAAGCTGTTGAACCAGCATAGATAACTTTGCTCACTGCAACTCTAAACTGATTCCACAACTTAGAGGCTTACTTTCAAGGACTCTACAATTCATATTCTCAGTAATGTTCACTTTTTAAAAATTTGCATAATTTGTCTTCTTTTGCACATTGGTTGTCAGTCTTTGTTTACATTCTTTTTCATTAATTCTATTGTATTTCTTTATTTCCTGTAAATGCCTGCAAGAATATGAATCTCAAGGTATTTTCTGGTGGTATATATGTACTTTGATAAGAAACTTACTTTGACTCAGGAATTCAATAGGCATTGGTTCAGTTAGTGTTGACGTCAAACTCTTTCATACATGTGGTGGTAGGATTGGGAAATCAACAGGAAGAAATTCTGTCACTTTCATGGGGGAGTGGGGTGGATCCAAGAGTTGATCACAGTGATGGAATGGGGAAACCAAGAATTGGAGATGAGAGTGGGGGCAGAGAGGCAGGGATAGGTAGCAGAAGATCAGCATGGGCATTTTTGACATTTTGGGAAAATAACCAGATCCAGTGTTGCAGACCATTGGCTTAAGGGTTAGAACAGGGTTTGGTGGTGTGATATGTGTGTTGGTTCAGGAGGGGGTGTGCTTGTGGGAGGGGAGGTATAGTTCAGTAGCCAAAGGATAAAGGTAAGTAATTCATCAGTCCTCAGTCTGCAATCACTTAGTCTGAGTCTGTGTATTGGAACAATCTAAATGTAACAGCTGACACTGGGATTCCCTTTCTGGCCTTTTTTCCCTCCTTGATACAAGCTAAACCCTGAGTTATACTCAGGTGTTTTGACAGTTGAGCTCTCACTAATTTCCTGTGAAGGACCAATTCACTTCACTGACTGCAGCAGACACTGGTGCCCGTTCTAGGACATCCCCCCACAGTTCAAAAAGTCATGTTGCATGAGAACAAAAGTAATGATTTCCATTCCTGATGTGGAACTCATGCCAGGATTGAAAGAGCTATACATGGCAGACAAGTGTGGTTCACCTCAAGTGAGCATGGGAGCACGGTAGTTAAGTAGTGGACTTTGAGGCATTGTTCTGGGCCAGTGAATCAAAAACATCCACTTAAATCCCAACATGCATCTGGGGAATAACTAAATGAATGTGGAATTTGAGAAGAACCATGGCAACCTCAATAAGCACAAAACTGCTGGAACTGTTGTGGGAACTCCTCTTGTTTACTAATGTGCTCCGGTTGGCCCTGGATAGGATTCCAGATTCACTGCTGCCTCCTCATTTGAGGGGTGGTTAGGATGCATATTAAATGCCTGTGTTGTGAGAACCAATCACATTTTGTCAACAATGTAAGGAGTGATGCGAAATAAACTTGAAAATATTGCAAGTGTGTTTTCCTCCAGGAAAAGTTTTCATTTGGGCGTGGACATCATATTGCTGGTAAACAGAATTATCCAATTGAATTTTGAGGCAATATCAATAACTTCAATTGCAACTTCATATATCTGAGAACTGCAAGTAGACTGTTTAAGGGACTGTGGAGTTATGATATCGCAACTCTGTTCTAAGTTTTCCATTCACCCAGTACTTGGCTCTTTAAACGTTGGGAGGAAACCTGTTTAATGTTCTGTGGTTGAATCACATCATGTGTCATAAAATTTGGAGAAACAGTTTATAACACTCTGCATCCCTCCCCACCCAGCTCTAAAACCACTGATTCTTTCAATGTTCAGACTTTCCAGTCAGTCGTTCTGCCAGTTCTCTTCAATGAAAACATTCGGTCTCAGAGTTTGCCTTAACAGCAACTGTTTGTCTTTTGACTGTATTTCACTCTAGTTTTGCTGGGAAAGCAGCCCAATCAATTTTCCCATCTTGTACTTAGATGTATTATACACATTCTTACTTACAATCACGAAGATTTATTCAGACTTTTATTACAATTCTGGTCATAGTGGAAAGTAAAAAATAAACCACTTGGCTCTTTTTAGTGATTTTTTTAAAAAATCTTTCACTTACTGTTTCATTTGACACTTTGAACACTTGTTACACTGTAAAGCTACAGATAAAACATATTAGCTCAACCTTTCCATTTTGAGCTTCTTGGCATATCTCAGTACATTGCTTGAGTATATGTAGCAATCTAATAATATATATTGAAAAACAAACACTAGAAACCTGAAAAAAAACAGAAATGCTGGAATTAGCCTGTTTTAAAGGACATGTGCAACAACAGGAGGTCGGATGAACTTGGGTTTTCTTCTCTGGAGCAACAGGGGCTGAGGGGAGTACTGATACATGTTTATAAGATTATCAGAGGCATAGATAGAGTAGACAGGCAATATCTTTTTCCAAGGCTTGAAATGTCTAATACCAGAGAGTGTGCATTTAAGGTGAAAGGGGGTAATTTCAAATGAGGTGTGAGGGGCAAGTTTTTTTTACTCAGAGAGTGGCGGGTACCTGGAAAACACTGCCTGAGGTAATGGTAGAGGCAGATACATTAGGGACTTTTAAGAGGCATTTAGTTAGAAATGTGAATGTGAGGAAAATGGAAGGATATGGACATTGTGTAGGTAGAAGAGATTAGTTTAGTTAGCCATTTGATTACTATTTTAATTAGTTGGTACAACATTGTGGGCCAAAGGGCCTGTCCCTGTATTGTACTCACAACACGCTGGAGGAACTCAGCTGGTTGGGCAACATCCGTGGAAATGATCAGTCAACATTTCCACGGACGCTGCCCAACCTGCTGAGTTCCTCCAGCATGTTGTGAGTGTTGCTTTGAACCTAGCATCTGCAGAGTATTTTGTGTCCTGTATTGTACTGTTCTATATTCTAAATATTTAGTAGGTCAGTCAGAATTTATGGAGAGAGCAACTGTTAATGTTTCAGGTCTATGGTTTTTGATCAGAACATTTCATTTCTGAATATTTCAGATTTCTACTATCAGTAATTTCCTCTCAGTTGAAAAGTCAGTCTTTATAATATTCAACGTCTCAGACAGCAAAAGTTACAAGAACTTGGATTGGACAAGTAATGAGGAGGATGAAATTGACGAGCTCAGCATGGGTGCAGGAAACAGCACCAATGTAGTCGTCAATGTACCGAAGGAAAAGTTGGGGAGCAGTACCAGAATAGGTTTGGAGCACAGACTGTTCCACAGAACCAGTGAAGAGGCAGGCATAGCTAGGGCCCATGTGAGTTCCCATAGCTACACCCTTAGTCTGAAGAAAGTGGGAAGAGCCAAAAAAGAAGTTATTAAGTGTGAGAACCAGTTCCGGCAACCGGAGGAGGGTAGTGGTGGTGGGGAACTGGTGAGGTCTATTATCCAGAAAGTAGCGGAGGGCTTTGAGGCCTTCTTAATGGGGACTGGAGGTGTATAAGGATTGGACATCCATAGTGAAAATGAAGCGGTCGGGACCGGGGAACTGGAAGTTATTGAAGAGGTGGAGGGCATGGGATGTATCCCGGATGTAGGTGGGGAGAGACTGAACTATGGGTGACAAAATGAGTCCAGGTAGGCAGATACAAGTTCAGTGGGACAGGAGCACGCAGAAACTGTGGGTCTACCGGGACAGTCAGGCTTGTGGATCTTGGGGAGGAGGTAAAACCGAGCGGTGCGGGGTGTGGGAATAATGAGTTTAGCAGAGTTCTTAGAGTTCTGAGATAACTGATCTATATTCATTCATATACTATGAATACATACCCCAATAATTTATCAAATATATACACCCTCATCAGTAGTATCCCTCTTTGCTTTTTTTTTGTTCACCCCATTAATATCTCACTATTTCACATGCTTCTTAAACTGGGGACTCTTAGGAAATGGGAGAGGAAGAATTGTGTGCTTGTATGTGAGATGAAGAAAGTGAGATAGAAGGGAAGGGTGGGGAAAAACCTTGAGAAATAGAAGGACTTTTTAAACAAAGACTACATTAGGGATAATAATTTTTACCTATATGTATATTCAAAAGTAATATGCAGTGAATTCCATGCTACCTGAAATTGAATGGATTGGGATATTTTGTGTAAAGTCCATACGTGAGGTTTATGCTGAACATCAAACCTCGGTGTTAAATAGGCAGAGTGTTGTAAACATCATTTTTGGGAAGAAAACTTTGTCTTCTGTTTAACCTGCTCATTTGAGTAAATTGGAGTTTGTATTGTAACTTATGGAGATTTATTGCTACCACTAACTTGCTTTACATTTATCAGACAAAAATAATTCCATCCCCTTCTGTCCCTCTCAGTGATAAATAAACTCTTGCGTCCCTTCACTTTGACTTCCTCTCGAAATTATCCAATGAGATTGCAAAGCCTTCTCTGAATCAGAATCCGAATTGGGTTTAATATCACCGGCATGTGTCGTGAAATCTGTTGTCTTTGCAGCAGCAGTACAATGCAATAATAATAGAGAGAAAAAGCATGAATCACAGTAAGTATATATATAAAATAATTAAATTAAGTAAGTAGTGCAAAGATAAAATTTTAAAAAGTAGTGAGGTAGTGTTCATGGGTTTAATGTTCATATTTGAAATTGATGCCAGAGAGGAAGAAGCTTTAGGTGTGTGCCTTCAGGCTCCTGATGGTAGCACTGAAAAAAGGCATGTCCTGACTCGCAGGTGTCCTTAGTGACGGATTCTGCATTTTTTTGAGACATGGCTTCTTTAAGATGTCCTGGATACTTTGAAGGCTAGTGCACATGATGGAACTGACTAATTTTACAACTCTCTACATCTTATTTCGATCCTGTGCAGTTGCTACCCCACTTCCCCCATACCAGACAGAGACGCAGCCAGTTAGACTGCTCTTCTTGGTGCATCTGTAGAAATTTGTGAGTGTGTTTGGTGATATAACAAATCTCCTCAAACCCTGAATGAAGTATAGCCGCTGGTGTGCTGCCTTTGTAGATGCATCAATATGTTGGGTCCAGGATAGATCCTCAGGGATATTGACATCCAGGAACTTGAAATTGCTCGCTCTTTCCATTTCTGATCACTCCATGAGGACTGTTGTGTGTTTCCTCATCTTACCCTTTCTGAATTCCACAATCAGTTCTTTAGACTTGCTGACATTGCGTACAAGGTTGGTGCTGTGACACCAGTCAACTAACTGATATCTCACTCCTGTACGCAGTCTCGTCACCATCTGAAATTCTGCCAACAATAGTTGTGGCGTCAACAAATGTATAGATGGCATTTGAGCTGTGCCTCATCACACAGTCATGGGTGTAGAGAGAGTAGAGCAGTGAGCTAAGCACACATCCCTGAGGTGCGCCGTTGTTGATTGTCATCGAGGTAGAGCTACAGTTTCCGATCTGCACAGATTGTGGTCTCCCAGTTAGGAAGTCGAGGATCCAGTTGCAGAGGGAGGTACAGAGCCGTTTTTTTTCCTGTGCATTTTAAAAACAAGTTTCTAAAGCTAGCTCCAAGTTACAATTTTCAGAATTAGAGCCATTGCATTTAATGAAACCTGCTTACTTACGGAAAGGGGCAGTCTAGCCCACCAGAAGCACACACATTAATTAGGAAGGACATTTAAACTCTTCATTGAGGACAATCCAAAATTGGGACCATGTTTCTGGAGCAGTGAGATTACAGCACTGTTGTATGACCATGCCACTCATGAATAGGGTCAGTTTAATGGTTATTGCCGTCACCAAGCATTCAAATTTAGCTTTAGAAACTTGTTATTAAAGGTCACAACAAGCAACTTATCCCAACAGCAACTAGTCTTTGAAGTTTGAACAATTCAACATTATCATTTGTGTTTCTAATTTTATTTTCAGCTTTGATAGACACAAGACTTTCCTGGCACTGGGGGCAGTGAAGAACATCTCTGTGAATGTGACCATTTTAAATGCTGGGGATGATGCATATGACACCAATGTTTACTTTAACTTCTCTCAAGAGCTCTTCTTCATCAAGATGTGGCAGAAGGTTAGTAATCCGTAAACAACAGGAATTCTGCAGATGCTGGAAATTCAAGCAACACACATCAAAGTTGCTGGTGAATGCAGCAGGCCAGGCAGCATCTCTAGGAAGAGGTACAGTCGACGTTTCAGGCTGAGACCCTTCATCAGGACTAACTGAAGGAAGAGTTAGTAGGTTAGTAGATGCTGCCTGGCCTGCTGCGTTCACCAGCAACTTTGATGTGTGTTGTTAGTAATCCATAGATGCATTTTGAGATCACAAAGTTTAAAACTTTTGGTCCTTTTGCAACTGATGCAGAGCCTGTGCCTCAGTTCTCTTTTTTTGGACTCTGAGCTCCCAGTGGAGCACAGGCCAGTGATGACCTCTCGTCTCCATTGTCCAAAGTTGATGGTCTGGTTGGAGTTCATCAATGTTTCTGTTATCTACTGTATGGGGGTTTGGCTTATACAGCTTCACCAGAGCCCTGTTGGCTGTTTCCACCTCTCACGATGGGGACGTAGGGTTGGACTTTGAAAGGCCTGTGCCTGAGTTGAGAATGATTAAAAATAAGGGTGCTTTTCCATGTTTCTGAAGGTTAATTGTTCATTGTTACATGCAGAGTAAGTTGCTGTGAGATTATAACCATTTCTTTGGTTATAACTGTTATGTTTGTAACTCTAAAACATAAAGCTAAATGAAAGGAAAAAGACGGGAGCCCAGGAGAACTTGACTCAGTTTAGTTTTTATTTTAAGTGAGCTGCACACATATCATGTGGTAGCATCATGACATACCTGTATGCAATTCCCATGATTTTACTTGTAATTAATTATGTAAACAACAAAAAATACTTATAATATTACTTGAATATTACTGTAATATCAAATAAACAATACTTATCCCTGCTTAGCTATAAACTTCAACTCAATATAGAATGCGTCTCAACTATGTACACAGTGCCATACAGACATCCACAGCATAGCAAATTTTAAATTGCCTGATCCAAGCTTAAAATTTAACCTCTGTGAAGGATTGCTTACTCTTGTTGGGATAACATCTTTCCTGACAAGGTGGTCACACTGTGCTTGGCAGGTGAGACTTGTAGGTGTGGAAACAATCTCGGGTTCTGGGGCCTCCTCCATGGTGGTTGTAGGAGTTGAATCGGGGACCGCAGAAAGTGGTTCTGACAGCTCTGGACACCTTTCTCTCCTTCCTTTTTCTTCTAGTTTGTGCGTCTTGATCTTGGGAAGATGCATTTAGTTCATTGGAATATTCTCGTATTAATCCTTCTGTTGCTCACGTTATGATCTGATCTCTCCTCTTCGTTTTCTCATCCACAACATAATCTGGACGAATCCACTGTTTCTGTATCTCCATTGACTCTTTTTTTTGGCCTTCCATTCATCCAGCTGGGCTTTGGTCTTTGCATCTACTTTTACAAGCAGCTTTTTGTCTCTCACTTGAATTTCATGCAATAACCTTAATGCAGGCAGAGTAGATTCTGGTTCTTTAACTCACAAAAGCTGAATGCTTGCAACTTTCCTGAAGCTCCTTGAACTCTCTTCCAACTTACAACCAAGCCATGTTTCAAAAGTAACTGCCTGAGAAGCTTTCTCAGATCGATTGCCGACAAAACCTGTTGCAGTCGGACCACTGCTTTTGTCATTTTAACGATTCCTCTAAGCAGCATGGTCCTTCCTTGTTCCTATATGCTTTTGAACCAGAGGCATAGAGTTGGCATCAACACCTGTTTGCCCTCTGTGGGGTAATGGTTCGTGGTGTACAGCATGGAGACAGTTGTGGCATCATCCAACACCTTTCTTAATTCACTTTCAGTTGACTCTATTACAGCAAGTTGTGGATGGATCTCCAACTAAGTTGTAGTTGTCTCAGCCAGTCACATCTCCACAATTCTGGCCCTCCTGTTTTTACCACATACAAGCCCAATGTGACTTATTGTTTGTTGTATTTCACTGTTACAAATGTCATTCCCACAGGAGTTATCTTTTTGTTAGTATAAATTCTTAGTTGGATATTATTATTAGATTATTAGATTATGAGGACACGCAGTCCTCTTTTATTGTCATTTAGTAATGTATGCATTAAGAAATGATACAATATTCCTCCGGTGTGATATCACAGAAACACAAGACAGACCAAGACTGAAAAACTGACAAAAACCACATAATTATAACATATAGTTACAACAGTGCAAGCAATACCGTAACTTGATGAAGAACAGGCCGTGAGCACAGTAAAAAAGTTCAAAGTCTCTTGAAAGTCCCACATCTCACGCAGATGGGAGAAGGAAGAAAACTCTCCCTGCCATACCCGGCCACAGTCTGACTCTGAGTCGTCTGAAAACTTCGAGCTCCGACACCGAGCACCATCTCTGCTGAACGCTTCGACCCCAGACCAGCAGCAGGAAAAGCCGAGGATTTTGGGGCCTTCCCTCTGGAGATTCTCGATCGCACAGTAGCAGTGGCAGCGAACCGGGCATTTCAGAGGTTACTCCAGATGTTCCTCCGTGCTCTCACGGCTGTCTCCAGCAAATCAAAATTGTGCACGGCCCCTATTTAACAAATACGATATCATTTCACCGGAAAGGCTATGCGCGCTGCATCGCGCTGCCATCTTCTCCTCCCTGCAGGCTACAATTCAATATCTTTGAAATACCATTCAAACTCACTTTGTGGAATGACTGAAACATCCAAACCAGTGTCCTGTTCCATTTTAATTAATTGGCCGTTTGCTGTCTTGGTCGTAATTCTTATGGATTGACTGACAGACTGCTGAAACACATATGAAGCCAAATGCCACTGTTGCCACGACAAACTTTATTTTTTTAAACTCGACTGTTTCTCTCTCTCTCTCTCTTCTGAAGAGATACCAGCTGTGCTTTTTTTTAATTGACCATTTCTTGCTACATTTTTTATAACTTGTATGTCTCACTGTGCTTCAATGGGTAGGTAGTCGTCCCAGGTTTGATTAAAATTTCCTCGTCGCCACTGTTAAGTTTTGTAACTCTAAAACATAAAGTTAATTCAAAGGAGAAGTATGGGAGCCCAGGAGGACTTGACTTAGTTTTTACTTCAAGCAAAGAACATGCATATCACGTGGTAGTGTCATGACAGATGCAACTCACATATTTTTACATATAACCCGTAATGAATTATGTAAACAATAAAGGATTCTTAATCAAACAATATATTTACAATTTTGCTCAAATATTACTGAAATATTAAATACATAACAGTAGCCTAAAGCACAAGTTGTCTCCAGTTAAGGGAAAATGTACGGATTACAGGAAAGCAAAGTTTGTGCTTGTACTTCAAACCTTACCTAATAAGAAGGACTGAATTTTTGATTGGAATGCACTGATAAAAAAAAATATTTCAATGAAATTAGTAGTTGGTGTAGTGACTTGAATTCCAGTTCAGTTGGGCAGCTGTGTCCAAGTTTCTCATGTTTCTTTTGAATTTCTCAGCTTTGAATTCCGAACTTTGCTTCACAGTAAATCAGCTGAGTATGCAGTTCCTGCAATTGTAGTTTTGGTTAAATGGCCTTCTATTAAAATCATTCTGTATTTTTTTTTATTTTAAAAGAAAATCAAATCCCATTGGATTTGAACTGGATCTTGCCAGTTTTACACTGAATGATCCAAACTGTTGTTGATGGTATTGTTAACATTCAGTAGCAGATATAAATGTGTCAAATGTAGCTATGCAGGTTCTGAAAGAGGTAGATGAAGAGATTGTGGAGGCAATAGTAATGATCGATAAAGAATCACTGGATACTGGAATGGTTCCACAGAATTGGAAAATCACTACTGTTAGGCCACACTTCAAGAAGGGAGGGAGGCAAAAGAAAGGAAGTTATGGGCTAATCATCCTGACTTTAGAGGTTGGCAAGATGTTAGAGTGTATTGTTTAGGATGAGGATTTGGGATTCTTGGAGGCACCCAAAAGAAAAGCCAAAGTCAGCATAGCTTCCATGAGAGGAAATCTTGCCTGACAAATCTTTTGGATTGCTTTCCCAAATTGCCTGCTCCTATCCCTCTCCAGCTCTATGGTAAAGGACATAGAGTTGTGATCAGCATCTCCAAAATGCTGTCCCACTGAGAGATCTGACACCTGATCAGATTCATTTCCCAGTACCAGATCAAGTACACCCTCTCCTCTAATTGGCTTATCTACATATTATGTCAGGAAATCTTCCCGAACACACCTAACAAACCTATCTGCCTATTCTTCCTCATAAATTCCCTGCAAGATGTCTCAACTTGTGCGCCAACCACCCCATCCTCTGCCTCTTCAGTTTGGTTTCTACCCCCTTGCAAATCTAGTTTAAACCCTTCCCAACATCATTAGCAAACCTCCCTCCCAGGATATTGGTTCTCCACCAGCTCCAGTGCAACCCGTCCCACTTGTACAGGTCACCCCTTCCCCAGGAAAAGTTCCAATGATCCAAGAACTTGAAACCCTGCCCCCTGCACCAACTCCTCAGCCACTCACTTGTCTGAGCTTTCTTCCTGTTCTGACCTTCCTTAGCTCATGGCACCCGGAGTAATCTGGAGATTATCACCTTGGAGGTCCTGCTCTTCAGCCTCCTTCCTAACTCCCTAAACTTACAATGCAGGATCTCTACCTGTCTCCTGCCTATGTCACTGGTACCAACATGTACCACAACCTCTGGCTGCTCACCCTCCTCTTCAAGAATATTCTGCAACCACTCAGAGACATCTTAGACCTTAACACCCAGGAGGCAACACACTACCCGGAGGCAACACACTACCCTGGTGTTTCTTTTGCTGCCGCAGAATCTCCTCTGTCCCCTTAACTATTGAGACCACTATAACTATTGCTCCACGTGACTTCACCCTACCCTTCTGAGGCTCAGAGCCAACCACAGTGCTATTGGTCAGACTGCTATTGCCTTGCTCAGATAGGTCATTCCACTCAGCAGTATCCAAAGGGGTATACCTGTTGCTGAATGGCCACAGGGGGACCCTGCACTGACCTCTTTCTCTCTTTACCTCTCTCGATGTTCACCCATCTACTTCCTGAATTCTGCACTCTGGGAGTAACCACCTGCTCAAATATCAATTACTCTGCATCCCAGATGATCCTAAGTTCATCCAACTCCAGCTCCAGCTCCTTCGTGCGGTCTTTCAGGAAAAGGAGTTGACTGCACTTCCCACAGATGTAGTCATCAGGGAGACTATCAGGGTGCATGAATTCCCACATCCTACAGGAGGAACATTCCACTGCCATATCTGCCACATCCTGACTGCACTGTACAATGGGCAACCAAGGCCAAACCAGCAATAACAAAAGGAAAAACCTACCCTTCTTGCCCGCTTCTTTGGCCTCAGCCTCTTCTCGTCAAAGCCTCTGAGTTCCTACTCTGACTCTAGCCCCCGCTCCAATAATTGCTGCTCCGCTAGACCCTACCTATCTTTTATGGTTTAAAAAAATAAGAAAAACCCACACGCAAGGAGAAGGAACTTGGTGGTGCTCCACCTGCCTTCCGCTGCCGCTAAATTGTTCTGGGGCAATTGAACATCTTACAGTTAAGTGCTGGCCACAGTACTGCTCAGGGGATTTATCATTGTGTTCACCACTGCTGTCTACGTCCTCCCAAGTGCGACCACGAAGGACACACTGGGAGAGCTGTACAGTATCATCTGTTCTCTACAAAACAAGCATCCGAATGGCCTCTTCATAATTGCAGGAGATTCTAATCATGTTAACCTGCAGGACATTTTACCCAACATGTCACCATGGCCACTAGGGGAACAAACAGACGCGGTACTTATAAAGCCATCCCACGTCCTCATCTTGGTCTCTGTGACCACATCTCCTTAATGTTAATCCCAGTGCTGAAAATGGAGAAACCAGTCAAGAGGACCATCCCTGTATGTCCTAATAAGGCAACATCAATGTTTTGGGACTGTTTTGAACACACTATCTGACAGATGTTGAAGGAGGCCGCCACAAACAGAGAAGACACAGACCTCGAGGAATATGCCTCATTTGTCATTGGCTACATCTGTAAGTGTGTAGACGACATTGGTACCTCAAGAACAGCCATCTCACAGCATAGCCAGAAGCCCCTGGCTGAACACAGAGGTGTACTCCCTACTAAAGCCTGGGACCTCCCTTCAAGTTTGGAGACAGACAGCTCTCAGATAAGTTGAAAGAAAGCTCATCTTAGGCATCAAGAGGGCAAAGACTGCCTACACACAAAAATTTCAGGATCTCCTGTCTGATAGTGATCCCCGACGTGTGGCAGGGCATCAAGGGCATATACAAGGAAATACAACGTCAACTGTACAAGTGGTGCTTCCCTCTCTGGAAACTCCAAAAATGTTATGCACACTTCAAGGCAACACAATGCCAGTCACGAAAGTTATCTTCTCCCAGGTGAGCAGTCACTGTCTGTAACAGCAGCTGACGTGAGAAGGACTCTGCAGAGACTCAACTCTCTTAAGGCGACCAGACCAGACAACATCCTCGGCCAAGTACTCAAGGAGTGTGCACACCAGCTCACTGATGTCTTCACGGCCATCTTCACTCATCCAGGCTGCTGTTCACATGTTTCCAATCCCTGTACCAAAGAACTCTAGACCTTCAGAACTGAACAACTGCTTCCTGGTGACACTTATGTCACCAGGAAGCACTTTGAATGGCTGGCAATGGCACCTCCTCCTCAGACTTCCTAATGAACAGACCTCAGATAGTCAGGATGTACAACCGCTTCTCCCTCCCCATCATCCTCAACATGGGTGCCCCCCAGGGCTGTGTGCTGAGCCCTTTGCTGTACACTCTGCTCACACATGACTGCACAACTGAACACCCGAGTAGTCACATTGACAAGTTCACTGATAACACGACAGTGGTGGGGCTCATCACCAACAATGATGAGATAACCTACAGAGAGGAGATGGAAGAGCTCGAGGCCTGGTGACAGACAAATAACCTCTTCCTCAATGTCAGCAAGGCAAAGGAGATAGTTATTGACTTCAGGAAAACTCGCACCACTCACACCCTCGTTACATCAGTGCACAGCAGTGGAAACTGCAAACAGTTTCAAACTCCTGGGAGCACACGTTTCACACAATTTCTCATGCTCCCAGAACGCATCCTAGACAATCAGGATGGCTGACCAACCCCTCCACTTTCTGAAGAGGCTGAGGAGAACCGGACTATGCACATCTATACTCAAGTCATTCTACAGATGAACAGCAGAGAGCATCCTTGGTATGGAAGCTACACTGCAGCAGATAGGAAGGTTCTACAGGACGTCAAAACTGCCAGTGCATCACCGGCACCAGCCTAACCACCATCAAGGACATATGCACAGAAAGGTGCTTGTAAAAAGGCCAGTAACATCATGAAGGATCCCACCCACCCTGCTCATGGAGTGTTTGATTCACTTCCATCTGGGAGGAGGCTACATAGCATCCATGCCAGACCACCAGACTCAAAATTAGTTACTTTTTCCAAGCTGCACAACACCACAGCTCACTAACCCACCCTGCCATACCCCCAACCCACTACTACTTTATTATTTCCTCTCTGATTTATTTTATGTACTGTGACGAAAAACCAAGTTATCAGAAGATTGATGTAAATGAGGGAGGTAAGTGAGACAATGGAGAAACATTCCAAATGTTAATGAGAGAGGAGAAGAGAGATTAACGAAAAGAGACACAGTTCCGAGTATTGTCAGACCGGTTGCTTTGAACCTGAACTGTTTGAAGTTTGATGGACAGGCGATACCCCAGCAGGGGGATAAAAGGAACAGGTTCGCTAAGGCAAGAGACACCACGAGATCACGAGGTAACGAGACCCTGGAAGTGCGGTGTGTCCCCACAAGTTGGTGGAAGTTTGGAGGTCTGGTCGCGGGACCGACCATAGACGCACAGGGTGAAAAGGTACGATCGGCGGGAACCTGGTGTGTGTGTCTGCCCTTGCCTGGGTGCCGGGTTCACCGCAGAAGAACGATCGTATCCGGAACGGAGGGGTCACAGTCGGTAACCTCAGAAGACATTAAAAGGGCTCGCCCGAAAGCTAACTGCGAGGAGCATCAGAGGTCTGTCTGACTCCAATTTGCATATTCGCGCTCTCTCTCTCTCCAACGGCACAACAGCGATTGCTGCGAACTGTACTCAGCTGAACTGAACTCTGCGTCACTTGAGACTGATCATTTTACCCCTAGACTGCGATAGATAAATTGGTTCCCATTTATCCTAGTTCTGTGTACATGTGGGTTTTATCATTGCTAACCTGTTGCATTTATATCCTTACGATTAGAGTACTGTGTTACTTATTTCTTTAATAAAACTTTCTTAGTTCCAGTAATCCAGACTCCAACTAAGTGGTCCATTTCTGCTGGTTTGGCAACCCAGTTACGGGGTACGTAACAGTACAGACACTCCTGTATCTATTGTCTGTATAAGGAGTAAAAGAGAGATGAGAGTGGATATCGGACCGCTGGAGAGGTAGTAATGGGGTACAAAGAAATGGCATATGAACATAATAGATATTTTGTGTCAGTCTTCACTGCAGAAGATGCTAGCAGTATGCCAGGAATGTGAGAGTGTTGGGGCAGGAGTGAATGCAGTTACTATTACTAAGGAGAAGGTGCTTGGGAAGCTGAAAGGTCACCTGGACCAGATGGTCTATACTCCAGGGTTCTGAAAGAAGCACTGTAGCTGAAGAGATTGCGGAGGCATTAGTAATGATCATTCAATAATCATTAGATTCTGGAATGGTTCCTGAGGACTAGAAAATTGCAAATATCGCTCCCCCTTTAAGAAGGAAGGGAGGCAGAAGAAAGGACAAGTTAGCTTGACTTCAGTGGTTGAAAGATGTTGGGAGTCCATTATTAAGGATGAGCTTTTGGGTTACTTGGAGGCACATAATAAAAAAGATCAAGGTCAGCATGGTTTCCTCAAGGGGAAGGAAATCTTGCCTGACAAACCTGTTGGAATTCATTGAGGAAATAACAGGCAAGATAGACAAAGGAGGATCAGTAGATGCTGTTTATTTGGATTTTCAGAAGACCTCTTACAAGGTACTGCACATGAGGCTGCTTAACAAAGAAAAAGCTTATGATATACAGGACAAGCAGGCAGCAAAGAATGAGAATATAGGGTTGGCTGCCAGTCAGTAGTGGTGTGCCTTAGGGGTCAGTGTTGGTACTGCTTCTTTTCACTTTGTATGTCAATGATTTGGATGAAGGGATTGATGGCTTTGTGGCCAAGTTTGTGGACGATACGAAGATAGGTGGAAGGGCAGGTAGTGTTGAGGAAGCAAGATGTCTGCAGAAGGACTTAGACAGATTGGGGATGGGCAAAAAAGTGGCTAATGGAATATAATGTAGAGAAATGTATTGTCATGCGCTTTGGCAGAAGGAATAAACATGTGGACTATTTTGTAAATGGGGAGAAAATTAAAAAATAAGGGGTGCAGAGGGACTTTGGAGTCCTTGTGCAGGGTTCCCTAAAGGTTAACTTGCAGGTTGAGTCAGTGGTGAGGAAGGCAAATGCAATGTTAGCATTCATTTCAAAAGGACTTGGAAACAAAAGCAAAGATATAATGCTGAGGGTTTAGAAGGCATTGGTCAGACTGCACTTAGAATATTGTGAGCAGTTTTGGGCCTCTTATCTTAGAAAGAATGTGCTGACATTGGAGAGAGTCCAGAGGAGATTCACCAAGAATGATCCCAGGACTGAAAGGGTTGACGTATGAAGAGCGTTTGATAGCTCTGGCCCTATACTGGCTGGAGTTTAGAAGAATGGGGGGAGGGGTGTGTGATCTCATTCAAATCTATCAAATATTGAAAAATCTGGATAAAGTGGATGTGGAGAGGATGTTTTTCTATAGTGGTGGAGTCTTGAACCGGAGGGTACAGCCTCAGAATTAAGGGATGTCCATTTTGAACAGTGATGAGGAAAAGTTTCTTTAGCCAGAGGGTGGTGAATCTGTAGAATTCATTGCCACAGGCAGCTGTGAGGCCAAGTCATTAGGCATATTTAAGGCAGAGGTTGGTAGGTTCTTGATTAATCGTTGTGTCAAAGGTTACTGGGTGAAGACAGGAAAATGGGGTTGAGAGTTAAATGGGGTTAAATTAGCCATGATAAATGTCAGAACAGATTTGATGAGCCGAATAGCCTAATTCTGCTTTAGATCTTGTGCTGTAAGGAGATTGACATGTTGCCAGGTCTTGAGGGATTGGATTATGTAGGGAAGTTGGGCAGTTTAGGACATTTTCATTGGTGCGTAAGAAAATGAAATGTGAATTTATAGAGGTGTATAAGATAACGAAAAGCATTGTTAGAGCTATTAAGCAGAGTCTTTTCCTGGTGTTAAGGAACTGAGAACTAAAGAGCAAAGGTTTAAGGTAGGAGAGAAGAGATTTAATAGGAAAATGAGGGGCAACATTTTCACACAGAGTGTGGTCAGTATATGGAATGAGAGGGAGCGGTAGAGACATTTAGACAAATGCATGAATAGGAATGTTTTTGAGGAACATGGACCAAATAGGAGACTAGTTTAAATAAGAATTTTGTTCAGCGTGAACTAGTTGGGCCGGAGTGTTAGTTAATATACTGTGTGAGGTATTGAAAGCAAGTATTTTTTTGTCCTGCTAATCACACCGTCTTCATAATATTTGAAAGCAGCAATGTTTTTCGTTTTTAAATTATTTGATAAGGCCCACTTGGAAAATTGTCTAGTAATAGCGACCCAAATGTTAAAAGAATATTTGAATAGAACCCAGGAGAGATGTCCTTTAATTACTCTAATTTTACAAAACATTCCAAATTCCTTATGAATGTACAGTTCATATTTTTTTAACTTCAGCTTTATGGCTAACATTCCATGCACAAGAAATTGAAATTTCTTTCAAGAACACCCAATGGCTTTGTTTAATGTAAAGACAGACTCTGAACTGGAGCACTTATATTTCCTGTACAGCACCAGCCACTCATACATGTATTTAAATGGAAAAACATCCCAGCTGTTCTGAGTTTAATCTTTTCACAATATTCACTGAAAATAGTTTTGCTAGCACTGGCCATTCATATTCTTCTACTAGTTTGTAATTGGAAGTTAACAACTGAGAAGGGAGGGGAGTGAGAGAAGACTTGCTACTGAGATCATGGAATTTACAAGAACATGTACCAGCAGTGCCAAATGCAGACATGCTAAAAATTTTCATAAGGCAAATGAAATGAGATTGTGTTGACATAAGATGAGCATGGGAAAAGAAGAATTGTGATAAGTTTTCCTTTTGAATTTGTTTTTTTTATTGTGTTTTGCAATTAATACTTGCTAACAATCTTTTAATACTTATCATTTTAAGCTTCTTTTACTCATTGTGGTATACTTTCCATAAGACGTATGTGCAAAGTTAGGCCATTCAGCCCATCCAGTGTGCTCTGCAATTTAATCATGGCTGATATATTATCTCTTTCCACACCATTCTCCTGCTCTCAATTTTCCCTGCTGATGAGATAGTATCAGACATTACAGAAATATTCAAAGTTTCTCTGAGTCTGTTCATATTTTTCTGCTGTGGAATCTGAATCATAGATTTGCACAGCACAGAAACAGGCCATATTGTCCATGGCGATCTCTTTACCCCTCAAGATTAATCCCATTTGCCCACATTTGGCCTATACCCTTCTTTAAATTGCCCCTAAGTCCCTGTTAAAGAGCTTCTTAAATGTACTAATTATATCTGATTCCACCCTCTCCGGCAACAAATTCTAGATATCAATCGTTGTCTATGTTTTAAAAAATCCTCTCAAATCTTCTTAAAACTCCTTTCTCTCATCTTAACCTAGGCACTGTTGTTTTTGATACTCCTAAAAGGGATTATCTTCCCAGTTATTTTAATAAATAAATGAGCTATGACCTATGAAAGCCTGTGGACCAGAGATGTTCAATCCTCAGTGGTTTTAACAGGGTAAAGGATGGGAGGGACTATAGTTGATCTTAGATTCATGAACTCAAATGAAAAAATCAACAAATTTCTATTCCTATGCAGCCTACACAAAGTGCTGAAGGAACTTAACAGGTCAGATAGCATCTATGGGAATGAATAAATTGTCAACGACACCCTTCTTCAGGACTGGAAAGGAAGGGGGAAGATGCCCAAAAAAAAGCAGGGGGAGGGGAAGAAGGATAACTGGAAGGTGATAGGTGAAGCAAGGTGGGCAGGAAAGATAAAAAAGCTGGAGAAGAAGGAATCTAATAGGAGAGGAGAGTGGACCATAGGAGAATGGGACCCGGGGAAAGTGATAGGCAGATGAGAAGAGGCAAAAGGCCAGAGTGGGGGAAAGAGGAAGAGGGGAAGGGAGATTTTTTTTATTGTATATCTATTCCTGATTGCTTCTAAGACATTTATGAATGATTATGGTGGTTAGCTTCAAACAGCTTGCCCAGTTTCAGCCTTGAAGGTAAATTTTATTGTTTAACATTTTATGTGTTGAATGAAACTGTCAGATGGCATCCATCATTAAAAGCTCTCATTATCAAGGATATACCCTCCTCGTGTTACTACCATCAAGGAGGAGGTATAGGAGCCTGAAGATCTATACTCAGTCATCCACTGCCATCAGATTGATGAAACTTGTAATTTGTAGATTTTTATGTTCTTGTCTTGCTTTGTACTGCTGCCGCAAAACCAAAAACTTCACACTGTATGTCAGTGATAACAAATCTGATTCTTGCTGAATAGTTGTTGGTTCTTTTCAGGAAGATGGTGACCGCATTGGGCACAAGATTAGATCAGACATCATTTTCAAGAGGTGGTGCAGCATTTTTATTTGGTCAAATGGAGTTGATCCTGAGTCTGCATCTGCTTTTGGGGCACCTGTCTCTCAATTCATTCCATGTTTTGCCATTCTTGTGCAATCAGTGAGTTTTAGTCCGACCCAGTTTATTCCAGGTCTTCCCCTGTTACGTTCTGTGGCATAGTGCCTGTAAGAGTTTCATGGTTATGTGTTTCATGCTTTTTTCCCCCAATGGTTAAAGGTTCATATTTTCTGATTTAATTATTCACAGATGAACTTGTGACAAGTGCAGAGGAAACAGCCTTTGAGGCATTTCAAACGTCTCCCCTCACTTTCTCACTGCCTTTGTGGGTGTCCAGGTTTCGCTACTACAGAGAGCAGATGGAATTATTTTTAGGCAGTTTCTTGGGATCTCTTGGCCACCATTTTACTTCCTCTCCCTGTTACAGTTCCGACATGTTGATCCATGACCTCCCCTTTTGCCACGATAAGGCCACTCTCAGAGTGGAGGAGCAACACCTTATATTATGTCTGGGTAACCTCCAACCTGATGGTATGAACATTAATTTCTCCTTCCGATTTTTTCCCTTCTCTTTCCCTCTTCTATTCCCCACACTTCTCCTCGCCTGCCTATCACCTTTATCCTGGTGACCTGCCTCCTTCCCTTTCTGTGATGGTCCACTCTCCTCTCCTATTAGATCCCTTCTTCTCCAGTCCTTTACCTTTCCCACTCACCTGGCTTGACCAGTCACCTTCTAGTTAGTCCTCCTTCCCCTCCCCCCACATCTTTATTCTGGTGTCCTCCCCCTTCCTTCCAGTCTTGAAGAAGGGTCTCAGCCTGAAATGTTGACAGTTTATTCATTTCCATAGATGCTGCCTGACCTGCTGAGTTCCTCCAGCATTGTGTGTGTGTGTGTTGTTCGTGGAATTGAGCATGCTCTGCTTCCCATTTGGTTTTGTCAGTTTATAAATGACTGATGATGCTGCTGTGGGAACTGCAGGCTTGACAGGCTGGTGAGATTATCGTTTGTGTGGAAGAGCACTTCTATCACTTATCAGGGACTTCTGTGTGCTGCCTGTACATGGCCTGAAGGTTCCCAACACCATCCTACACTTTTAGTGGTGCTGGATCAAGGAGTCAGTGGGAATCTTTTCAAGGATTCTTTGAAACCATGCTTGAATCCTTTCCTTTCCTTTGTCTTACTGATACCATCTAGCATGTAGATGTTACATTAAAGATCATTTCTATTCTTATTTTCACTTTCTTTTTCCTCATCTGTAGCCCTTTGAAAATTGATTCGTTGGTTTAACATATAGGTGAATTGGAGGAAGGTTTGTTTTACTTAAGGTGCTTCCACCTTCTCCGGTGCTCAAATCTCTCAGGTTGATGAAAATGGTGGTGTAGTAGTAATGATGCTGGATTTGCACACCTGCAGTTGGGAGTTCAGCTTAAGAGCGAGTACTGAATAAATTTGTGTGTTGAAGGACTTGTTGAAGGAGGTTCTTCAGGCAATGAAACCGGCCATCACAGTTGGCTCTGGCCTACATTTGACTCCAGCTCTACTCTTAGGTTGACCTTTAGAATCTTGGGACCAAGGAAATGCAGGCAAGGTATATGCTCAGCACAGGTGAAAAACTACCTCATCGCTCACTCTCCGTGTAAGGGGGTAGCTGATGTGAAGTAAGTTTTGAAACTTGCTGAAGCAGTTATATGAGACACCAATAGTGGAAAGTCAGGCTCCTTTAAATATGCAGTGTTGATGTTGGGATCCAATCTAGAATTGCAGTCGGAGGGCCTGAGTACAGCTTCCTCCTCGGGAAGGTTGATCGAGAGCCTGTGACTTTCATCACTATTTTAACTTTTCTTCATGTTAGGTTTGCTCCATGCCACAGAATAAGAGATTGATTTTCACTGTCTCCCGATCAGGAAAGGAAATAAAAACCAAAAAAGCCAATGCCATGAAGAACAAGTGAACTTTGAAGACAATGGTAGTTAGAGATTAACAGGCAGACAAGGTTCCTCTTGGGTCAGGAGAAACAACTGTGCCTTCTGAGCCCATGAGAAGACTCTCATGCCTTCTCTACACACCTCACCCCAAAGCCTGACCACCTTCAAGACCCCCCACCTCTTTTGAGAGGTTTTGATACTTCACATTTTGAGAGCAACCAGAGAGAAACAGATGGGACGAACTGAGTGAGACTGCGGGCAAGAGTTGATTGACTATCTGATTATTTGGAGACACAAGAGACTGGAATCTGGAGCAGCTCACAAAATGCTGGATGAACTGATTATTTAATACACTGTAGTAGACATGAACTTAGGTGAGGTATAAAACAGCAGCCACTACATAACTGGTCATTTCCAAACTTAAAATAAGTATTAAGTGATTGCTGGAGTCTAGTTGCATATCAGCATGCTACTGGCCTGAGAAAAAAGCTGTGGCAGAAATCAGTTGCCAGATTACATTTACTGAGTCAACAATTATTAGAACAAATTGAGGAAATTCTCATTATCTTTTGTTATAAAAATGGCTTCCTTTGGGAATTGGAGCTCATGGTATTAGACTTAGCCACCAGAACTTTTAAAAGTTTCTCATGGTGGAGCACGGTCACTTCAGCAACAGCGGCTATTGCTGCTGACTATTTATTTGCAAATTATACTTGACCAGTTAAGCCTGCACAGAAGGGACAGTTTGCACCTGAACTGGAGGGGGACGAATATCCTAGGAAGGGTTGTTAATGCAGCACAGTGGGGTTTAAACTAGAATTGCAAGGGGATAGGAACCAGAGTGCCAGAACAGTTGGTGGAGAGGTTGTGGAGGCAGATGTTGGTAAGACCTCAGACAAAGTCAGGAATCAAAAGGTTGAACATGGTGTGACTAGTGTTCTGAGCTGCATATATTTCAATGCAAGAAGTATCATAGGAAAGGCGGATGAGCTTAGCATGGATCAATGCCAGGAATTATGAAGTTGTAGCCATTAGTGAGACTTGGTTCCAGGAGGGGCAGGATTGGCAGCTCACTGTTCTGGGGTTCCATTGTTTTAGACGTGACAAAGAGAGAGGGATTAAAGGAGGTGGGGTAACATTACTAGTCAGCGAAAATGTCACAGCAGTACTCAGTCAGGACAGACTGGAGAACTTGACTAGTGAGGCACAATGGGTGGAATTGAGATAAAAGAAACGTATGATCACGTTAATAGGGCTATATTACACACCGCCCAACAGTGCTAAGGATCTAGATAAACAAATTTATAGAGAGAATGCAGACTGTTGCAAGAAACATAAGGTTGTTATTGTAAGTGATTTTAACTTTCCACATATTGATTGGGAATCTTATTCTGTTAAAGGACTAGATAGGATAGAGTTTGTCAAATGTGGTCAGGAAAATTCCCTTCATCAGTACGTGGAAATCCCAGTGAGAAAACATGTGATACTGGATCTGCTATTAGGAATGAGACAAGGCAGGTGACAGAAATTTGTGTAAAGGTACACTTTGCATCCAGTGTCCACCATGCCGTTAGTTTCAAATTAAATACACAAAGTGATAGGTCTGATCTGTGGGTTGAGATTCTAAATTGGAGAAAGGCCGATTTTGATGGTATCAGAAATTATCTGTCAAGTATGGATTGGGAGAGGCTGTTTTCTGGCAAAGGTGTACTTGGAAAGTGAGATGCCTTGAAGTATGAAATTTTGAGAGAACAAAGCTTGTATGTGCCTGTCAGGATAAAAGGTAAAGATAACAAGTGTAGAGAACATTAGTTTTCAAGAGATATTGAGGCCCTGGTTGAGAAAAAAGGAGGTGCATAACGGTATAGGCAAATAAGAACAAATGAAGTGGTTATGGAATACAAGAAATGCAAAAGAACACTTAAGAAAGACATCAGGAGGGCTAAAAGAAGGCATGGAGTTGCTCTGGCAGACAAGGAGAATGAGAATACTATTGATATACTATTTATATGAGAATGAGGATTCTACAGATATGTTAAGAGCAAAAGGGACAAAATTGGTCCTTCGGAAGACGTGAGTGGTAATCCATGTGTGCAGCCAAAACAGATGGGGGAAATCTTAAATGAATTCCTTGCATTGTATTTACCCAGGAGACAAATACAGAAGTGAGGCAAAGTGGTATCAACTTCATGGACCCTGTACAGATTACAGAGGAGGAGGTGTTTCCTACCCTGAGGCAAATCAGGGTGGATAAATCCCCAGGGCCTGACAAGGTATTCCCTTAAACCCATGGGAGGCAAGTGCAGAAATTGCTGGGGCCCCAGCAGAGATATTTAAAACATCCTTCATGACAGGAGAAGTAGCAGAGGATTGGAGGATGGCCAGTGTTATTCCGCTGTTTAAAAAAAGGCTCTAAACTGAAACCAGGAAATTATAGGCCGGTGAGCCTGACATCAGTACTGGGAAAATTATTGGAAAGTATTCTGAGGGACAGGATATATATGAGTATTTGGATTGATATGGACTGATTAGGGATAGTCAGCTTGGCTTTGTGTGTGATATGTCATGTCTAACCAACTTTATAGAACTTTTTGAGTAAGTTACCAGGAAAGTGGATGAAGGTAAGCTGGTGGATGTTGTCTACGTGGACTTTAGTAAGGCATTTTACAAGGTCCCACATGGGAGACTGGTCAAGAATGTTCAGTTGCTTGGTATTCAGGGTGAGATAGTAAATTGGATTAGACATTGGCTTTGTGGGGGAAGCCAGAGATTGGTAGTAGATCGGTGTTCCTACCACTGAATTAAAGCTCAGCGACTTGTAGTCTCAGGGCTTAACCCTAACTGCTCTTTCTTGAATAAGACAACATAAGCTACCCTCCAATTGCTTTGTATCCCACCTGTGGCTAAAGAAGAAGGAAACATGTTTATCACATCCCTAGCAACCCCTTACCTCAGAATTGGATTTGATAGATTATTGTCACATGTACTGAGTTACAGTGAAAAACTTAGCTTGCACACTGTTCATCCAGATCAGATCATTACACAGTGCATCGAGGTAGTACAAGAATAGGATGCAGAATGAGCTGTAACAGCTACAGAGGAAGTGCAGTGGAGCTAAACAATAAGGTTGTAAGATCAGGAGTCCACATTATCCCTCTGGGGAACCATATAATAGTTTTATAACAGCAGGGTAGAAGCTGTACTTGACCCCGGTGATATGTGCTTTCAGGTTTTTGTATCTTCTGCCCGATGGGAACATGGAGAAGAGGGAACACCCAGGGTAGGTGGGGTCATTTCGCTGTCCGCTTCACTGAGTATGGTTGCCACACTAAGCTGTTATGCATCCAGAAAGGATGCTTCCTATTGCGCATTGATAAAAATTGGCAGGGGCCAAATTTCTTTAGCCTTCTGAGGAAGTAGAGGCATTCACCAGGTGAGCTTTCCTGGCTGAGCTGTCTGTGTAGTTAGACCAGTACTGGGTATTGGTGGTGTTCACTCCTCGGAACTTGAAGCTCATAGCCCTTTCACCCTCTATACCGCTGATGTTTACATTAGCATGTGCACCACCCCCCTTACTAAAATGATACTAGCTCTTTTGTTCTGCTAACTCTGATGAGGTAAAGGCTGCTGTCATGTCACCATGTTACTCAACTCCTAATCTCCTCTCTGTAACCCCCATTCGTCGTTGAGATATGGCCACTACAGTGGTATCATCTGAAAACATATGTACTGTGCGGAGTTAGAGCAGAATCTGGCCACACGTACATCAGTGTACAGGGGGTACCTAGGTGGCTGGTGGACGTGACCTTGTAGAGCACCATTGTTCAGCATAATAGTGGTGGAAGTGTTGCTATCTTTACTGATTATTGGTCTGGAAGTTAAGGCTCCAGTTGCAGAGCAAGCACATTGACTCCCTGGGTCCAGAGTTTGCTTGGAATTGAAGGCAGAACTGTACTCAATAAACAGTAATCTGACAGAGGTGTCTTTACTGTTGAGATGTTCCAGAGATCAGTGTAAAGCTAGGGAGGTGGTGTCCACCTGGGATCTCTCAAAATCCTGTCCATCACTGGGAATTTATCTACTGTAATGCACTCCAGTATTTTTAGCACCTCTTCCTTCTTGACACACGAGTGTTGAAGAATATCAGCATATCCCTGTCTTAACTCTTCAGCTTCCACTCTGTTAAATACTGATGGGAAGTATGTATTGGATCGGCGATCACTGGTGCTATAATGTGATTGTACTAACCGTTATGCTTCCATGCTGCCCCAATCCAAAGCTGAGGCAAGCAGAACTGTCTACTACTATATGACACAAGTGATAAAGTGGAAAGACTATTGTGTTTTGAAACATCAGTTCCTCGTAACTGAGAATTTAAAGCTGAGGCTGCAGCATTAACAAATGTTTGGAGAACTGTACTGAGTTGTTCTCCAGAATATTTTCACAAGCTTTAATTAAAAAGTGATTGACTTGTTTTTAAAGTTAAAATGCTCTGAAATCTGCTATGTTTCCTCTAGTCTTTTAATCACCATAGGGTCTACATGGTGTGGCACTATAATGAGCAGGTGAAGAGAGAGCTGATATCCTACTCCCTTTATTGACTATTGTTTGGAACCATGATTAACAAATTGTTACCCTTTCCATTATCACTTCAGGAAGAAAAAGGCACTAACTGTGAGCTGGTGGAGTCAGATTTCCTGCAATGCAGCGTGGGATTTCCTTTCATGAGACGGCATTCTAAGGTAAGAGTGCTGACTCGTGTTATGCTTACACCAGATGCTGCAGTAATAGTATGTTTTGATAAATGTCGATAGGATTGGTCTGTTAGTCATTGTCCTTGTGTGGGGATTTCCTTTAGTTCTATGTTGCTCTCAGCAGTTCCATTTTCAAAAGATTAACTCTGTGTTGGACTTCTTTTCTGTGTTCTTTTTGATCACTTTAAACTTTATTCCAATTCTGTCTGTCCAGTCCAAACATTTGGACATCATAGCAAGAACTCCTAACAGAGAGGCTGGCTATCTTAGTTGTGAAAGAGAGATCCACTAGATTTTTCACTGCGGTGGACAGGAAAGCTGTAGACAAAACTGCCAACGCATTACTGACACCAGCCTACCTGCCATCAAGGACGTGTATACAGAAAGGTGCTGGAAAAGGGTCAGTAGCATCATGAAGGATCCCACTTACCCTGCTCGTGGGCTGTTTGTTCCTGTCCCTTCAGGGAGGAGGCTACATAGCATCCATGGCAGGAACCCTTAACTCAAAAAACAGTCACTTTCCCAAACCGTAAGGCTGATCAAAACTCCACCCACTAACTCACCCCCAACCACCACTACTTTATCATTTCCAGTCAGAGTCGCCTAAGTACAGACACTCCTGTGCCTAGCATCACGTTATGGACATACAATCAATCTATGTATATAGTTATCTTGTGTGTTCTTTATCTTTGCGTATTTTCTGTGCTGCATTGGATCCAGAGTAACAATTATTTTTTTTCCTTTGTACTTGTGTACTGAAAAGGACATTAAACGATCTTGAAGGTTTTCGTTCCTGCGTGGCTTGTATGAATCATGACATGGCACATCAATTAAAACATTCAAAAGCTTGGTTGTAGTATGTTAAGCTAGAAAATGAATCAGTCTTCCAAGGGAAAGCTTTGAAAAATATTTCCCTGATTGTTCCACACACTACAATATTTATCTTCGCTTCTACATTCATTGCTCAGGGCTGAAGCACTGGTTTCCACGCACAGTTTCGTAGGCAGTTCCTTAAGCCTGATTTATACTTCTGTGTACGGGCTACGCTGTAGGCCTGATTTATACTTCTGCGTAGCTCTACGCTGTAGCGAGCATGCGTTGTTGTGTCTGCGTCACTCTGCAATTCACCACCAAAACGCTAGTTGGCGGTGGGGTTTCTATGCCATTGTGTTGAGTTTCTTCGTGAGAGACATGGACGAGGAAATGCAGTTCAAATATTTTCGGATGTCGGCAGGTAGATTTGATGATTTGGTCCATCGTCTCCAACCATTTATTTCACATCAGTGTACAGATATGGTGGAGAAAAGCAACCAGAAATGCGATGCTACCAAGGGGACCAATCACAGTTGCTGCAGTCTGTGTCGCCGCTTTGTGTGAGTTACTTTTTTGGGGAGGTGCACATCACCCTACGGTGTAGGGTGCGGCGTAGGTATGGCGAACATTTGATGCAGAAGTATACATCAGGCTTTAGTATTCAGAAAAACTTGTTGGTTTCGTGGATTCCGAGGTTACTGATGGGACCAGTGTGAGATCTACAGGCTCTTCTGCAGATGGGGTGGGCACTAGCGGCTCATTTATGTTCTCAGTGCTAACTGGATCATGACAGTATCTTACTGCTGGTCTTTCCTTGAAGTACATCGGTAGAGGTGACGAAATGTGCTATTCCTTATCTCTAGTCGACTTCATACTCTGGAAGGTCAATGCTGTTGTATATGCTCCTGTCTGCTGAGTTCATACACTTATCCTCAAATCTTTCTTTTTACCTGCAGTACGAATTCAGCTTGATTTTTGATACAAGTCATCTTTATGGAGAGCAGGAGAACTTGGAGTTCATAGTCACAACACAGAGGTAAAGCTCACATACTGTCTAGGGTGATCTGGGTTTATTCTTTAACTATTAATGATATTTAAGATGGTAAGTTTAAAATTATGTATATTGACGGTACATATTTGAAATATTTTTTGATGTGAGACTAATGCTGTTACATCAATAATAACAATGCATTGTGACTTTGCTTCAAAGCTTCAGGTTTTGACTAATATGGTCTGACAAATAAGTGTTTGTAAATGGTTGAAGGATGAATTTTACAGGATGCATTTGGTGCAGTTTTGTAGCTGACTACTTGATGGTCTATAAAATCATTCACTCTTTTCAAATATTCATTCTGTGTTGCATTAACACAAGCGTGAAGCTGAACACATGAACACACAAAATCTTTGTGGCAAGTTACTCCAAACACAGGCTAAAATGGATTTTCTAAGGCTGAAGTAGTCTAATTTTCTAAGGCTGAAGTAGTCTAAGTTCAAAGTAAATTTTATTATCAAAGAGTGTGTGTGTGTATATATATATATATATATATATATATATATATATATATATATATAGATATAGTCACGTACCCTGTTACGGGTTACAGAACCAACAGAGATGGAAAACACTTTGGAGTCCAGTATTGCTATTAACTAATAATATTTATTAGTAACTACGCAATACAGTAATATAAATGTAGATAAATCAAACTGGTTAGCAATGATTATATATAAGTAAGTGTGGAATATATATGAAAACCAAGCTTCTTCAAGTCTAGGGGTAAGTAGATAGTCTTACGACAATGAGTAAAGTTCATTTCAGTTTGTGGTGTTGAGTTGAATAGTGATGGAGAGAGAGGGAGGGAGAGATTTGAGTCTTCAGGTGAGCTGACGCAATCGATCTTCCCGTTGTCCTTCGAAATCCTTGAAAAGTTACCGACTGTGACTTCAACAAAGGGGACCATTTTTCTGTGGTGGAATCATCGACCCAGGCAAAGGTGGACACATGGACAACTCCCCACTGGTCACTCCCTTTTCTCACTGCAAGAGCCACTGATCGATCCTCCAAAAACCCACTTTTTCTGTGGGCACAACAAAGCTCATTCAGTATCCAAAAACACGTGCCGGAGGTCTATCATCTGACCTTCTATTTATCTCACCGTACTGAGTACCAACTCTCATTCAAATAACTCCTCCCATCTCTGTCTGTGTAAGAATGCACTAGCATGCCATGTCCTTGGGAAGTGTAAACATGCCACTGAAAAATCATAACATTGATTGTCCATCAAATAACGCTGCCCTCAGTCACCATAGTGACCTACGAGCTGCTCGGTGCCTTCTCTCTCCAACTCAGCAGAAATCCAAAAGTTCCTCGTGCCTTAAAGTGACAGTCCACAGGAAATATGAACCTTAGGGGTTCACAACACCATCTCAAAAGAGTCTTCGTCTCTCTCTCTCTCTTCCTTTCTCTCTCACTTTTCAAAGCAACATGTCGGTGTTAGATAACACTCACTCTCTCCTTTCAAAAGCACAGTTCATAGGGGTAATTCAGGACCCCGCCACTATATACAACCCTGTGATTCATTTTCCCGTGGGCATACTCAGCAAATCTATTGAATAGTAACTGTAACAGGATCAGTGAAAGATCAACCAGAGTGCAGAAGACAAACTGTGCAAATGTAAATAAGCAGCAATAAATAATGAGAATGGGGGATAGAGAGTCCTTAATGTGAGATTATTGGTTGTAGGAACATCTCAATGGATGGGCAAGTGAGTGCAATAATCCCCTTTGTTCAAGAATGTGATACAGGTTTCCCCCGCCATCCAAAGGTAGAGTGTTCCTATGAAACAGTTCGTAAGCCGGAATGTCGTAAAGCGAAGAAGCAATTACCATTTATTTATATGGGAAAATTTTGTGGGAGTTCGCAGACCCAAAAAATAACCTACAAAATCATGCCAAATAACACATAAAACCTAAAATAACAGTAACATATAGTAAAAGCAGGAATGATATGATAAATACACAGCCTATATAAAGTAGAAATACTTTTCCACAATCATTGCCTGAACTGTTCTCTGTAGCGAAAATCTCACGCAAAATCATACCAAATAACACGTAAAAATATATAGCCTATATAAAGTAGAAATAATGTATGTACTGTGTAGTATCACTTACAGGAATTGGGAAGACATCGAGCACACTGATAATGGTGTGTTAGACTGAGTCGTCGCAAGTTGGGGCGGTGCAGTGGCCCCCAACCTCCAGGCAGCGAACCGATACCGATACGTGAAGCATGCAGGGGTACAGTAGTAGCCAGGAGGCACCCAGCACATCTTTAAGAAAAAAGCCGAAATAAACATGCTAATTATTAGTTGCCGCTCAGCGTGTAATTAATTAGCTTGTTTATTTCGACTTTTTTCTTAAAGGTGTGCTGTGTGCCTCCCCGCTACTGCTGCATTCTCCGCGAATCGGTATCTGTCCGTGGCCTGGGGGTTGGGGTGGTGGGACACTGGGCTGTCAACTGTTTCCATCAGGGCAAGCAGGTCCTCTTCTTCGATATCTGCCTGCCTCGATGTCGAAGGTTGAGGTTCGTCGTCTGCTGTGGCTGATGTGGAAGTCTTGAAAAATGACAGTATGCTTGACTGCTTAGCCTCGCGCATTTTTCTATCATACAGTTCTTTGTAAGGACTCAAACCATTTTGCAAATATGCCCTAAACCAACGTACGCTTTCAAAATTAAAGTCGTACTTTATTATTACTCATTCGGTTTCGATTGTTATCCTTTCCTCTTCCAATTGCATCAGCTCTTCATCTATCAGTTCTTGGTCATGGGATGCCAAAACCTCTTCAACATCATCTTCGTCATCTTCCACAAGCCAAACTCACTTTGTCCTTACTTTGTTCACCATGATCAAAACAGTTAATTATGTCTAGTTTTACACTAAGTGTAACACCCTTACGAGCTCTCTCAGGCTTTTCCAATACCTTAGAGCTCATCTTGCTAACGGCTGCTCACAGGCATGTGTTAAAGCAATGCCGGCTAGTATGCCGTTCCGAATCCGGGAGAGAGCGACTGCTCGGGGCGTGTGCTGATTTTTTTTTTGCATGCTGCCTTTTATCACGTGCTGCTTTTCTCGTAACAGTGAAAACACCTTCTGTTAGCGAAAACAGGTAACTAATGTAGGTCTTTCATAACAGTGAGGTTTCGTAAAACGAACGTTCAAAAAGCGGGGGACACCTGTAGTTATGGATAGTGGTGGCGGGAGGAGAAGATGGCGGCGCGACGCAGCTCGCCAGTGAAATGATATCGTATTTGTAAGTAGGATGCCGTGCACAATTCTGATTTGATGAAGACAGATGTGAGAAGCAGAGGAACATCTGGAGAAATTTCTGAAATGCCCGGTTCGCTGCCGCTGCTACTGTGCGATTGAAAATCTCCAGAGGGAAGGCCCCAAAATCCCCGGCTTTGCCTGCTGCTGGCAACTGAGGCTGAGGTCGAAGCGTTCGGCAGAGATGGTGCTCGGTACTCAGTGTTGGAGGGCTGATCAGAGCTCGAAGTTTTTGGATGACTCAGAGTCGGACTGTGGTCGGGCATGGCAGGGAGAGTTTTCTTCCTTCTCCCATCTGCGTGAGGTGTGGGTCTTTCGAGAGACTTTGAACTTTTTTACTGTGCCATGGCCTGTTCTTCATCAAGTTATGGTATTGTTGCACTGTTGTAACTATATGTTATAATTATGTGTTTTTTATTAGTTTTTCAGTCTTAGTCTGTCCTGTGTTTCTGTGATATCACACTGGAGGAATGTTGTATCATTTCTTAATGCAAGCATTACTAAATGACAATAAAAGAGGACTGTGTGTCCTCATAATCATAATCATAATCAAAATCATAGTAACTGTTCTTGAACCGGGTGGTGCAAGTCCTGAGGCTCTTGTACCTTCTACCTGATGGCAGCAGCAAGAAGGGAGCATGGTCTGGGTAGGAAGGATCTCTGATGGTGGATGCTGCTTTCCTACAACAATGGTTTTGTAGATATGCTCAGTGGTTGGGAGGGCTTAACCAAAGCCACTACTTTTTGTAGAAATTTCAGGAGAAGCAACAGTTTCTCTGCATAACCAATCAGACTGAAAAGTTGATAAATAAGGAAAAGAAACCTGCAAGACAAAATGTTATGTGGAATAGATAGGTTCATTGCCAAATGAAATAAAGAAATGAGCAGTTGGAAGAATGGAGAAAAGTCGACAGAAATGTAAGCTGAAATTCTTTTAAAAATTTCTTGAGCAATGTTTGTCAGAAAGAACATTCCATACTTACAATAGTTTCAATACTTTCAGTGCTTGAATGCTTAACTAGAATTAACAATTATTATAATGTCATAAAGGCAGTGGCCCAGCTCATTTAATTTTTACAAATTGGATTTGTACTGGGCAGCCATGTACAGAAACTTTGCAATGATCAGTGATTGTCACTGGGTGAGGCAGATAAACTAAACATTTAATACAACCTGAAGTTCATACTCTTCACCAACACCCACAAAACAAGAGATTCCATAGAATGAATGATAGAACATTGAAGCCCCCATCCCCTCCCACACCCTCTGCACTAGCAGCAGCAAAAGCATCGAACCCCCCCCACCACTCGTGCCAGCAGAAGCTCCAACCGCCCCCCACTACGCAAGCAACAGCAAAGGCCTCCAAAGAGACCTTGATCCAGAGCCCATCAAAACAGTCAATAATTTAGCACTCCAGAATCCCAGACAGGTTCACTCTCACTAGCGACGGAGGGAGAGGTCACTCCTGCAACAGTGAGAGTGGAGACCAGCAACTCGCTATTCCAATGTTACAATCTTCTGCATCGCTTCTCCAAGCTCCCATCTCAAGGACCGGCAGGCTCTCACTCTCCATCAAAAGAGAGAGAGAAGGATTGATCACATACAAGGACCTTCTTCCGCCAGGAGCTGGCGACCAGTTGTCTCAATGTTGCAGTCTCCCAAGACACTTCAGTCTACACAATCGGTGAGGAACCATGTCACTTACGGGGCTACTGCCCGAGGGTGCACCCCTTCCAGGCCATTCCTGGAGATAGCGAAGCGCTGGGCTGCACAGCGGGTCTGAAAACCCACCCCATGCAAAGAACCACAGGCTGAACTGTAGATCACGGACTTTGATAGAACCCCGACAACTTTGAAAAGAAAGAATAGACCTAAGAGAAGCTGTTTTGTGGATGAACTGGATGAAGTCGCTTAGCTCTGCAAAAGCCACTGGCACTATCTTTCCACGCTGCTCAGCTGTTAAAGCACAGCTGTGATATCAGGAAGGATTTTTCACAGAGGGAATGTATTTTTCTGCAGCCACTAGGAAGAATGTAATGATAAAACAAAATGGATGAGGAAGAGATCAGTGGTGGAAGTGGTGTTCCTGGGGCTTTGATGAAGGGCTTGGATTTTGAAGCTGTTTTTTTTAAATGGACAAAAGTAAGATTAAAAGAGACAAGTTGAAGGATGACCACAATGTTTTGAAATACACAGAGAATTGTGGTATTCTCAAATAAGTGAACTGGGGCATTGAGGGACAGTGATATGAGTTTTGTGAAAGATTAAGGATGACGTCAATTCCATCCATTGATATTCTGTAAAGATGGTGTTAGCCTTACCAGTCATCAATATAGAGATTAAAGAGATTAGCTTTATTTGTCTCAAGTACCTCAAAATGGTTGTAGTGACGTGTCTAGTGAGATAGTGTAGTGGGTAGTGCTTTTCGCTCTCACTTTCAGCTTCCACCGCTGGCTAGCGGTCTTGCGAAAAGGAGAGCTGAATATGTAAGTCTCTCCCTGCCAGTAGATAGCCTCTCCAACAGCAAGCCTCATGTAGTGGCTCCTTGTGGGTGACACATGGAAACTAAACTCCTTTTAGATGGGCTGAACTTCAGAAGACGGGGTGGAGTCTGGCCCCTGCACACGTAGCATGCAGGCCTACCTGTGTGCGGACATGCCCTAGTGCTTGTGAACCAGATTCCCAGCTATGGGTAAATAGCCCCACTGCCATGTTGGCAGCCTCGGGAAAGACAAAGGTTATGGGAGTAAACCAGACAGCAGATCCGGAGTGGAGCCCCAAGGCAGCTGGACATCATTCAGCATCCTTCCGGCAGCTCCTGCAGCCAAGCTGGTGCCAAACATATTGCTTCCTTTGGAATACACTGGTGAGGCTGAGAGGGAGATCTTGATGACTGGGTCTCAGGATCTCCTTCCCTTCCGCCCAGGCTTGTGATGATGAACTTCGGGAGCCAACCAATCAACATCAAAGCATTGAGACATACAATGAAATATGTTGTTTGCGGCAGATCAGTGAGGATCGTGCTGGGTAGCCCACAAGCTTTCCGCCCAACCTCAAGGATGGTGGCATGTCCAGATGCAGCGGTCACTCCAGCTCCAACTAAAGGTGCAATTGTTCGTCCTTTACAGCCTTGTTACGATCATAAGAAACTGCTGGATACCAAGTACTGTGAGTCTACCTCACTAGCGAGTTGTTGGATAGCAGATGAGCTCCACAGTATGGGTTTATTGCCCACCATGTTGTTGTCTGCTGCAGCCACCCAGGGAAGATGTCATTGGAGGCAGTGTGCAAGGAAGCAAAAGAGAGGAAAGCACACTGGTGGTCCTGTAAAACTATAGGTGAAACCCTTCAGGCCTGTTCTTTCATAGATTCTGCTTTCAGGATTTCGATCACTAGAAAGCTGTTAGATTACCTGCATCTGAAACTGAATCAGCGTGAGATGAAGGACTGCTGTGTCCTCTTCCTGTTGGAAACGTGGCTTCAGGATACCACCCTTGAAGCAGCCATCAAGCCAGAGGGTTTCGATTCTTTTCATGTTGACAGAATTCCCATGATTTCTGGCAAGATGCGCGGTGCATGTTTATCTACTGGTGGTGACGACCCACTGTATGCCTATAGTAGAGTGCTGGTTTACTGAGGGAGTTCACTGCTATTGTGATTGTGGCTGTATACATCACCCACCCGCTAATACTGGGCAGACACTGCATGAGCTCTACGGCCCCATCAGTGACTTGAAAATGTAGATAGTTCTTTTATTGTTGCTGGCGACTTTGGACACGCTAGCTGAAAAGCAAACAAGAGAAAATCTTCAGACGCTGGAAATCTGAGCAACACACACAAGATGCTGGAGGAACTCAACAGACCAGGCAGCATCTCGGAAAGGAGTACAGTCGATGTTTCAGGCCAAAACCCTTTGGCAGGACTGGGAAAAAAAAGCTGAGCAATAGATTTGAAAGGTGGGGGAAGCGAAGAGACAAACACAAGGTGATAGGTGAAACCTGGAGGGGGAAGGATGAAGTAAAGAGCTGGGAAGGTGATTAGTGAAAGAGACGGAAGGCCATGGAAGGAAGAAAAGGGGGAGAAGCACCAGAGGGAGGCAATAGGCAGGCAAGGAGATAAGATGAGAGAGGGAAAAGGGGATGGGAATTGGTGAAGGAGGGTGGGTGGGGGCCTTACTGGAAGTTTGAGAAGTCGATGTTGATGCCATTAGGTTGGAGGCTATGGATGGATATATTGGAATGGGAATAGGAAGTGGAATTAAAATGAGTGGCCACTGGGAGATCCTGCTTTTTCTGGTGGATGGAGCATAGGTGCTCAGCAAAGCAGTCTCCCAATCTATGTCAGGTCTCACCGATATACAGGAGGCCACACCAGGAGCACCAGACAATAGTATATGACCCCAACAGACTCGAGGTGAAGTGTCGCCTCACCTGGAAGGACTGTGTAGGTAGTGAGGGAGGAGGTGTAGGGGCAGTTCCGCTTGCAAGGGTAGGTGCCAGGAGAGAGATCAGTTTGGAGGGACGAGTGGACAAGGGAGTCGTGTAGGGAGTGATCCCTGTGGAAAGCAGAAAGTAAGGGGGGAGGAAAAGATGTGTTTGGTGGTGGGATCCAGTTGGAGGTGGCAGAAGTTTTGGAGAATTATGTGCTGGACGTGGAGGCTGGTAGGCGAGGACAAGAGGAACCCTATCCCTGGTGGGATGGCAGGAGGATGGGGTAAGAGCAGCCATGTGTGAAATGAAAGAAATGTGATTGAGGGCAGTGATGATGGTGGAAGAAGGGAGCCCCTTTCTTTGAAAAAGGAGGACATCTTCGTTCTAGAATGAAAAGCCTCATCCTGAGTGTAGATGCAGCGGAGACAAAGGAATTGAGAGAAGGGGATGGTGTTTTTACAAGTAGCAGGGTGGGATGTGGTGCAGTCCAGGTAGCTGTGAGAGTCTGTGGGTTTGTAATAGACTCCAGTGGATAAGCTGTCTCAGGAGATCAGGACGGTGAGATCGAGAAAGGGGAGTGAGGTGTCGGAAATGGATCAAGTAAACTTGAAGGCAGGGTGAAAGTTGGAGGCAAAGTTGAAGAAGTTGACGAGTTCAGCATGGGTGCAGGAAGCAGCACCAAATGCAGTCATCGATGTAGCGTAGGAAAAGTGTGGAACGGTCACCGGTGTAGACTTGGAACATAGACTGTTCCACATACCCGACAGACAGGCAGGCATAGCTGGGACCCAGTCCTGCTTACGTCCTGTCAGTGTGTTGACTTTGTTACCGGAGGTGAGAGCACATTAGGCCTAGTTTATTCCAACATCTCCGTTTCATACAAAGCTGCTTCTCATCCTCATCCCTGCCCCCACATCAGATTCACTGACCACTTATCTGTTGTGATAATTCCTGCCTATCAATCACTGATTAAACATGTCAGACCAGTTCAAAGGGAGATAAAGATCTGGCTAGAATGAGCAGCCTCTGCATTCAGGACTGATTTAGAAACACGGACTGCAGTATGTTCAGAGAGGTGACTACCTACGACTATCACATTGATAGTGATGAATGTGTGAGATCTGTGACAGGCTACATAGAGAAGTGCATTGAGGATGTCACTGTTACTAAACACATCTACATGAGGGCAGATCAGAAGTCATGGCTGACAGCTGAGGTCCTGGCATGGCTGAGAGATAGGAATGCTGCCTTCAGAGTCAGAATCAGGTTTATTATCACTGGCATGTGACGTGATGTTTTTTCACTTAGCAGCAGCAGTTCAATGCAATACATAATCCAGCAGAGAAAAAATAATAATAAATAAAAAATAATAAATGAACAAGTAAATCAATTACGTATATTGAATAGACTTTTTATAAAGTACAAAAACAGAAATATTGTATATCTTTAAAAGGTGAGGTAGGTCCAAAGATTCAGTGTCTATTTAGGAATTGGATGGCAGAGGGGAAGAAGCTGTTCTTGAATCACTGAGTGTGTGCCTTCAGGCTTCTGTACGTCCTACCTGATGGTAACAGTGAGAAAAGGGATTTGCCCTGGGTGCTGGAGGTCCTTAATAATGGATGCTGCCTTTCTGAGACGCCGCTCCCTGAAGATGCCCTGGGTACTTTGTGGGCTAGTACTCAAGATAGAGCTGACTAGATTTACAACCCTCTGCAGGTTCTTTCGGTCCGGTGCAGTAGCCACCCTGCCACCCGCTCCATACCAGACAGTGGTGCAGCCTGTCAGAATGCCCTCCACAGTACAACTATAGAAGTTTTTGAGAGAATTTGTTGACATGCCAAATCTCTTCAAACTCCTAATAAAGTATAGACACTGTCTTGCCTTCTTTATAAATACATTGATATGTTGGGACCAGATTAGATCCCCAGAGATCTTGACATCCAGGAACTTGAAACTGCTCATTCTCTCAACTTCTGATCCCTCTGAGGATTGGCATGAGTTGCTTCGTCTTACCCTTCCTGAAATCCACAATCAGCTCTTTTGTCTTACTGACGTTGAGGGCAAGGTTGTTGCTGCGACACCACTCCACTAGTTGGCATATCTCACTCCTGTACACCCTCTCGTCACCTCCTGAGATTCTACCAACAATGGTTATATCATCAGAAAATTTATAGTTGGTATTTGAGCTATGCCTAGCCACACAGTCATGTGTATATAGAGAGTAGAGCAATGGGCTAAGCACACACCACTGAGGTGCACCAGTGTTGATCATCAACGAGGAGGATACGTCATTACCAATCTGTGCAGATTGTGGTCTTCCAGTTAGGAAGACAAGGATCCAATTGCAGAGTGAGGTACAGAGGCCCAGGTTCTGCAACCTCTCAATCAGGATTGTGGAAATGATGGTACTAAATTCTGAGCTATAGTCGATGAACAGCATCCTGACGTAGGTGTTTGTGTTGTCCAGGTGGTCTAAGGCTATGTGGAGAGCCATTGAGATTGCGTCTGCCATTTTACCTATTGTGGCGATAGGCAAATTGCAGTGGGTCCAGGTCCTTGCTGAGGCGGGAGTTCAGTCTAGTCATGACCAGCATCTCAAGCATTTCATCACTTTCGATGTGAGTGCTACTGGGCGATAGTCATTAAGGCAGCCCACATTATTCTTCTTAGGCACTGGTATAATTGTTGCCTTTTTGAAGCAAGTGGGAACTTCTGCTCATAGCAGGTTGAAAATGTCCTTGAATACTCCCGCTAGTTGGTTAGCACAGTTTTTCAGAGCCTTACCAGGTACTCCATGGGGATATTCCACCTTGTGAGGGTTCACTCTCTTTAAAGACAGCCTAACATTGGTCTCCGAGATGGAAATCACAGGGTCATCAGGTGCAGCAGGGATCTTCACAGCTGTAGTTGTATTCTCCCTTTCAAAGCCTGCATAGAAGGCATTGAGCTCATCTGGTAGTGAAGCATCACTGCCATTCATGCTATTGGGTTTCGCTTTGTAGGAAGTAATGTCTTGCAGACCCTGCCAGAGTTGCCGTGCATTCGATGTCACCTCCAAACTCATTTGAAATTGTCTCTTCGCCCTTGAAATAGCCCTGGTACAGACCTGGGTTACCAGACTTGAATGCCACAGATCTAGCCTTCAGTAGACGACGTACCTCCTGGTTCATCCACGGCTTTTCAGGTCTCAGGTCAGCAAAAGTTCTATTCAAAAGGTTCAAAGGAACATCTAAACAGCCTGATGTATTTTGGAAACAAGTCCTGTGAACTGATGAAGTTAAAATAGAACTTTTTGGCTGCAATGAGCAAAGGTATGTTTGGAGAAAAAAGGGTGCAGAATTTCATGAAAAGAACCTCTCTCCAAGCACGGGGGTGGATCGATCATGCTTTGGGCTTGTGTTGCAGCCAGTGGCATTGGGAACATTTACTGGTAGAGGGAAGAATGAATTCAATCAAATACCAGCAAATTCTGGAAGCAAACATCACACTGTCTGTAAAAAAGCTGAAGATGAAAAGAGGATGGTTTCTACAACAGGATAATGATGCGAAACACACCCCAAAATCCACAATGGACTACCTCAAGAGGAGCAAGCTGAAGGTTTTACCATGGCCCCCACAGTCCTCTGACCGAAACATCATCGAGAATCTGTGGATAGACCTCAAAAGAGCAGTGCATGCAAGACAGCCCAAGAATCTCACAGAACTAGAAGCCTTTTGCAAGGAAAAATGGGCGAAAATCCCCCAAACAAGAATTGAAAGACTCTTAGCTGGCTACAAAAAGCGTTTACAAGCTGTGATACTTGCCAAAGGGGGTGTTACTAAGTACTGACCATGCAGGGTGCCCAAACTTTTGCTTTGGGCCATTTTCCTTTTTTTAAAAATTTTGAAACTGTATAAGATGGAAATAAAAGGTTTTCTTGCTTAAGATATTAAAGAAATGTGTCATCTTTAACTTTATGCCTTTTGGAAATCAGTTTATCTTTTACTCACTTAGCTATTCACAGTAACAGAAATTTTGACCAGGGGTGCCCAAACTTTTGCATGCCACTGTACTTAACTGTGTTGTACACCCTGGTCCGGAGGAATGGTGTCTTGTTTGGGGTATACATGTGTACAATTGAATGGCAATAAACTTGAACTTCAAGTGTCCCCATGTTTTTGGTGCCAGCATTGCATGCCCACAACTCTGGAGTGTGGGAGGAAACCCACACAGTCATGAGGAGAAAGCACAAACTCTTTACAGGCAGCAGTGGGAATTGAACTTCTGTTGCTACTGTGAAGCGATGCACTAACTGCTACACTAAGATAATTTTGTTGTACCTGGAGAAGATATCATATCGTGTCATATTGGGAATAGGACTGATTAAATGTGGTAGGTTCCCAGCCAAAATATCTATGAAAAATTACTGTATGTGTTCAATTTTAACTATACCATTTATTAAACAGCTTGTAGACCACCTCAAATTAGTTACCAAACCAGAAAATGTTGGAAACATTCAGCATTTCAGTTGGCATTTGTGGAAAGATAAATAGATAATGCTTTAAGTCTGAGACCTTTCATCGGATCTCACAAAGGAATTACTTTGATTCATCAGTCACTAGAATCAGGATAGAGTTGCACATCTGCAGGTTTAATCTGTGTGCATGGACAATTGCCAAACAGCCTCTTTCTGTGTCATGTCATAATGTGTCATTAGGTTGTTTCACTTAGACCGGTATTGATTTAAATACATTTTGGGTAAAGCAGAGTGTGAGTATAGGAGCAAACTGAATTGGTGTTCAAAATAATGTGTGATTTATTAAAGGATTGGTGTGCACCAGGTGACCAGTCAAAGCTGATCTATCTGAACATGAATTTGGTACAGCCTTTACATTCGCTGTCGACAAGGTTACCAGTAAAACCAAATTTTGATAACAGAAAGGCAGCGACAGGGAGACTTAATTCAGATGCAGACTGGGTCCTGATTACAGAATAAAAATGATTATGCTAACTGTAAATCCAATTTCCTATTACAGCATAATTGGTGATGTTCCTGTAGCCTGGGTGTTGTCACTACTGTATTTCATGTCTCTACTTTTGTCTGCAGTTTCCTGATAGCACATTAGCACAATCCACACCCCAACTGACAAGCTATTAGCCTTCACTATTCTTTCCCCTACAGCAGTGAGGGAGATAGTTTTTGAATGTAGTTAGAATGTTGAATTTAATCACAAACACAAGAAAGTCTGCAGGTGCTGGAAATCCAAACAACACACACACTATATTTATGCTCTATTCTTGGTTGGTGCGGCTGTAACAAAATCCAATTTCCCTCGGGATCAATAAAGTATGTCTGCCTATCTATCTATCTATCAAAACACTGGAGGAACTCAGCAGGTCAGGCAGCATCTCTGAAAAAGAGTAAACTGTCAAGGTCACGGCCTGAAATATCGACTGTTTATTCTTTTCCATAGATACTGCCGGACCTGCTGAATTCCTCCAGGATTTTGTGTGTGTTGCTTATGTTGAATTAAGGTGAATAGAATCAGAAATTCAAGATTTTTTAATGCCATTTTCAATACGTGTATAAAGGAGATTGAAGTAATTGTTGTTCCAGATCCGATGCAAAAAAACACAAAAGAACACAACAGTATAAAGATACAATAAATATAAATACATAAGATAGCTTGCACACACAGATTGATTGTATGTTCATAAAGTGATGCTAGGCACAGGAGTGTCTGTACACAAGGTGAGCGACAGGAAATGATAAAGTAGTGGTGGTGGGGGGTGGGTTGTGGGTGGAGGTGTTGACTAGCTTGTGAAAAGTAACTGTTTTTGAGCTTGGGTTCCTGGTGTGGATGCTACATGGCCTCCTCCCTGATGGGAGTGGGACAAGCAGCCTGTGGGCAGAGTGGGTGAGAACCTTCGTGGTATTGCTGGCCTTTTCCGGCACCATTGTGTATATACTGTATGTCCTTGATGGCAGGTAGGCTGGCTCCAGTGATGCATTAGGCAATTGTAACTACCTGTTGTAGATCCGGTCTGTCCACCGGAGTGCAGTTTCTGAACCATGCAAAGATGCAGCATGTTAGGATGCTCTCTGCTGTGCATCTGTAAATGGTCGTGGGTTGATGTGCATAGTCAGGTGGCTCTCTTCAACCAGCTCAAAGTAGAGGTGTTGGTGAGCTTTCTTGATTGCATAGAATGTGTCCTGAGACCATGAGAAATTGCACCAGGTGTGCCCTCTCAAGAGTTTCAAACTGCTTACTGCTGTGCCTCCAATGTAAAGTGGGGTGTGAGTGGTACGAGTTCTCCTGAAGACGATAACCATCTCCTTTGTCTTGCTGATATTGAGGAAGAGGTTATTTGCCAGTTAGTATGTTCAGAAGGGCCTTGAGAACAATTTGGAAGACCGGAGAACAAGCAGCGAATGAGATAGATGGGATTGCTCTAATAGGATCTGATATATTTACAATGAGACAAATGGGCTGTTTTCTTTGAGGTCAGAAAGGAACAAAATGATGTAGGTTACTGTTACCAAAATGCTACTTTGAGGGATAAATGGCTCGTTTGCAAAGATTTTTCATGATATGTATTATATGTCAGCTCCAGCTAGATCTATGGTACCAAGGAGACTTTTTCTTAAATGACTGGGTTGAATGGGTTACCCAATTAGATCCATGAAGGACACAATAGTTGAATCACACAGCTGTGTCTAAGTGATGTTTAAATATGTGCATTCCTTCTGTGAAAAGGATTTGGTGCTGCAGTGAGGGGTTCCTACTCACTGTTTAAAATTATGTAGTCTGCATTTAAGACAGAGATGAGGCTATTTTTTCCCTTAGTGTATTCTTGGAGCAATCTTCCACAAAGGTGGTGGAAACAAAATTTTCAATATTATTAAGTCAGAGGTAGATAAAAATGTGATAAAGTAACATGTTTAGACAGGAATGTAGGGTTGAAGCAGAACCAGAATCAGGTTTAATATCAGCAGCATAATTTATTGACTTTGTGGCAGCAGTACATTGCAATACATAATCATAGGGGAAAAAAGCTGTGAATTAGTGTATATGTATGTGTGTGTATATATAAAAAAAGTGAGGTAGTGTTCATGGGTTCAATGTCCATTCAGAAATCGACGGCAGAGGGGAAGAAGCTGTGCCTGAATTGTTGAGTGTGTGTCTTCAGGCTTCTGTACCTCCTTCCTGATGGTTGCAATGAGAAAAGAATATGACCTGGGTGGTGGGGGTCCTTAATGATTGATGCCACCTTTTAGAGGTTTTGCTTCTTGGAGATGTCCTGGATACTACAGAGGCAAGTGCCCATGATGAAGTGAACAAAGTTTACAACTCTCTGTAGCTTATTTCGATCCTGTACAGTAGCCACCACCCCCCCCCCCCCATACCAGACAGTGATGCAGCAACAGTCAAATCCACCATTATCTCACTTAATGGCTGTCAGAGCAAGGTTTGAGCAGCTGGGTGATCCACTACAGATCCTAGTTTGTAAGCTCTGTTCAATCTGCATTAAAAATATGTTTGTGATACCTGATTCTGTATATTGGATTTAAAATCACTGCTTTCTCATTATAAGGGTAGTTGTTAGGTCTTAAGGATTTTTCTTCCCTTGTCACAGCATAATGGATACACAGTGATTATTGCTCATTCCTAGTCCTATCAATTGTTGCATCCCTCTCATCAATCAAATGGAGTAGAAACTGACTTCCTCTGGAATTATTCCACACTAAAAATCGAAGAATTATTCTGAGCTATTGCAAGGAATAATGTTCACGTTGCTTCACTTGCTACTTTTGGACTCTCTGGCAAGGGCTTCATTGAGACATTGTACTAGTAATGCATTGAGGAATACTTTGGTCTTGCACAATCAAATATCTCGAGTAGGAGATTGTACAGAGTTGCCTCAATAACGTTTTATCCAAAAAATATTGACAGTGTAATTTGCAAAAATGCCGCCTACATATCCTAAATCCAAGCAAAGGACAGAGTGAATGCTTCATGATCATAAAGCATATGGAAATTGCTCACTTGTAAATGTTATGTAACCTCTTTCTGCAGACACTTACTGTATAGTGTCATTGTTCACCATAATTTGCTGCTCAATGTGAATAGATAGAGAATGCTTCACTCATTCAATCCATCTAAAAATCACATAACAGTCAGCAACGTAAGCACATAAGTGGTCTTTGTTTCTATTATGCTTACTGCCTATTAGGCTGCTGTTGTTCAGGGCAGCAATGAAGTTCCTTCATCTCTATCTGCCCTCGGCCATCAAAACCAATTTTTGGTCTTGGTGGTGTTCAGGGCATCCTTCATCGTTCCAGTAATTGTTCTTTTCCCTTCCACTCCAATCTCCTCCCCTATTGAATGGAGAGATTGTTAAATGTTGAAATCAAACCCACATCCTCCACTTCCACTGGCAGTATTACACACTTTCACCATCCTCTGAGTGAAGAAGTTACCCTTAAACATTTGATCTTTCGCCTTTAACCCATGAATTCTAGTTCTAATCTCACCAAGCCTCAGTGGAAAAAGCCTGCATGCACTTATCCTATCCATACCTGTCATAATTTTGTTCACATCTGTCAAATCTCCCTCATTCAAAGGTTTATTTAATGTCAGAGAAATGTATACAATATACATCCTGAAATTCTTTTTCTTCGCAACCATCTGCGAAAACAGAGTACCCCAGAGAATGAATGACAGTTAAATGTTAGAACCCCAAAGCCCCCCACCAATTCCCCCTCCCATGCGTAAGTAGCAACAAAGCTGCGATCCCACTCCCCCACCAGCAAAAAAAGCTTTGGGGTCCGCCACCGAGCATGCAAAGCATCAATAAAGACACAGACTTGCAGTGCCCCAAAGACTACTAGTTCACCTGGTAATTTGACATACCACAGGCTCGCTCTCCCCCTAATAAGGGAAAAAAGAGGTGTTCCCATTTCACAGCGAGAGGGGAGGCATAACAAACAACTCCCTGATTTATGATGTTAAGAGTCTGTTGCATCGCTTTTTCTGAGCTCTGTGCCCAAAGAACTCGGATCTCTGGGCACACAGCCAGCAGCTAGCTTGCTGCTTTGGATCGTCTGTCTCCCATGAGACATCAATTCCCTGCAGAGGCACCGACCTTGAGTCTGCCCACCTCCAGAGCCATGAAATCCCGGAAACCTGAAGGCGCGGTAGTCTTCTAGGCCACGTCCTTGGCATATCGAATAGCGACCAGTCGTGAAACCCCGAGAGTGGATCCCATTCCCACAAAGAACTGAAGTCAGCATATAACTCCAGGTTAGGGTCTTCAAAGGAATCCTGAATGGGGAAAATAGAGATATTAAAGATAGAAATAGAGCTGTTTCCGAAGATGCAAGCAGAGGAGTCGGCGTTAGGTGCCATCGTCCTCTTAAGCTCCACCCACATGTTCCTATGCGCCAGGGAATGAAGTCCGAACCGATTCAACATTCCTCTGTAACTCAGATTCAGACGTCCCAGCAGCGTTCTCATATATTCATACGTCCCGGCAACGTTCATATATTTTCTCTGTACTCTTTCAATCTTATTGATATCTTTCCTGTATGTGAGTGATCAGAACTGCACACAATACTCCAAATTAGATCTCTCAAACATCTTATACAACTTCAACATAACATCCCCACTCCTATACTCAATACTTTGATTTATAAAGGATAATGCGCCAAAACTCTTTATGACAGTATCTACCTGTAACATCACTTTCAATAAATTATAGATCTGTATTCTCAGATCCCTCTGTCCTACTGCACTCCTCAATGTCGTAGTATTCACTCTGTAAGTCCTACCCTACCCTGCTTTGTCCTTCCAAAGTGCACGCTTGTCTAAATTCCATCTACCATTTTTCAGCCCATTTTTCTAGCTGATCCAGATTCTGCTGCAAGCTTTGATAGCCTTCCTTGCTATCCAGTTTACTCAGTCTTGGTATCATCCACAAATTTGCTAATCTGGTTTACTACATTATCATACAAATCATTGCTATAGATGACAAACATCTACAGACCCAACACCGATCCCTGTGGCACACCACTAGTTACATGTCTCCAGTCAGAAAGGCAAAAACCTACTACCACTCTGTGGCTTCTTCAATTAAGCCCATTTATAATCCAAATTACTATCTCATCCTTAATGTCAAGTGACTAAACTCCTTGACCAACCTCGCATGTGGGTCATTGTGAAAGTCCATGTAGGTAACTTCCACTGCCTTTCTCTCATCAACATTCCTGGTAACCTCCTCACTCAGTAAGATTGGTTTAAATATGACCTACCACATGTAAGTGCATGCAACAGACACAAAATGCTGGAAGAATGCAGGCCAGGCAGAATCTGTGGAAAAGAGTACAGTCAACGTTTCGGGCCGAGACCCTATTTGGTCCCTTAGAATACCTTCCAATAGTTTACCCACTACTGGCATCAGGCCCACCAGCCTATTATTTCCCATCCCATTCTTAGAGCCTTTCTTAAACAACAGAACAATGGTGTTGGGGCCCTTGCTTTTCAATATTAGGAATAATTTAGATGTGGTTGCACAAGGCTTGGCCTAGTCTGTGAGTTTGCAGAGGAAATGAAATTTGTAGGTGTTGTTGATAGGGAAGAACACTATCGTAGATTACACAGTGGATCAGATTAGTTAGAGACACGGGCAAGGAACGGCAAATGGATTTCAATACGGATTAGTGTGATGTCATCCATTTTGGAATGCTAGACCAGAGTAGGACTTGTGCTATGAATGATAAGGCACTGGGGTGTGCAATGGAACAGAGGAACCTAGGATTACAAGTGCATAGTTCATAGAAAGAGGCATTATGGGTACAGGTAGATAGGGTTAGCTGAAGTACTGTGTAATGGGTTTGGTCATTCTGTTGGAGGAAAGACATAGTTAAATGGGAAAGAGTGCTGAAAAGATTTATGAGGATGTTGCTGGGACTAAAGGGGCTGAATTATACGGAGACATTGGCCAGGCTGGGCCTTTATTCCTTGGAAAGTAGGAAAATGAGAAGCAACCTTATTGAAATTACAAGAGACATAGATAAAGGAGATTGCAGAAGTCTTGTCCCCAAGGCAGGAAGTTCAAAACTTGGGTCTTAGATTTAGGATGAGAGGGAAAAGATTTAAAAGGGACTTGAGGGGCAACTTTTTCACATAGAGAGTGGTGAGTACATGGAGTGAGCTGCCTGAAGAGTGATTGAAGCAGGTGCAATTGTATCACTTAAGAAGCACTTGGATAGGTGCATGGAGAGGAGCAGCCTGGGGGATATGGGCCGAGCGCAGGAAATGGGAGCTGGCTGGGTGGACAGTGTGGTTAACATAGACTCATTTGGCCAAAGGGCGTGAATCTGGGCTGTATTGATCTGTGATTCTGTGACTCTGTCTTGAAAGTTTTGGACTTCTAATGAATGCTGTTACTAATTTTTTGACAAATCTATTATTGAGAACCGCTGGATCCTGATCTCTCTGTATTGGACCATGTGATTCCTGGTCTCTCTATTGGACCATGAGGATTAGGGAGGGATCTTGCTTTTGAGTTAGTCTGTACTCTCCCAACACTCATGTTGGGAAAGTTTGAGTTTTGTATTTGGAGGGCCTGACACCAAAACATTTAATTGGAAAAATATACTGTAGAAGGCAAAGGTCCAAGTGCTGGTACAGGGTGTTGGTATGGATGAGTGTAATATGGTGAACATGAATGTGCAGAGCTGTGTTTGTGTTCTCTAACTCAATCTAGGCATGGTACATTTTTGGCATTGCTCCACTTTCCATGGATCCTACCCCTGAGTCAAGTGATTTCCTCCATCTTTTTGGCTCCTCTGTTGAATGGCACATACGTCTTTTAAATTATTTTATCAAATCATTTTTCAGTGTCCCTGTCTCGGAAATCTGGACTCACGCCCTTCCCTCTGCTGCCTCCTCCCTGGGCCATAAAACGTTATTTCCCCTGGACTGCCACGGAGAGAGCCAAAGCCCTGACCAGCAGTACATCCCAGCTATAAATACATTTCTTGGCAAAATCATTTCTGCATATTTTACAAAATAATTTGCTACTCATATTGCAGTCTTTTTCCTTGGCATTAAATCAGAAACTCATTTGCTCCAGAAATCCACATCCGTGCTGACCAGTGGGCACCCATCTGTATTAATTCCATCTGTATTAATTCCAGCATGTGGCCCAAAGCCGCCTATGACTTGTGATTCAGCAGCTCATCTAGACACTCCTTAAATGCTACACACTCAAAATGCTGGAGGAACTCTGCAGGTCTGGCAGCATCTATGGAGATGGATAAATAGTTGCGGTTTTGGGCCAAGACCCTTCTTTAGGACTCATTTGGAAAGGGAAGACACCAGAATAAAAAGGTTGTGGGGGGGGGGGGTAGAGAAGGAGTCTAACTGGAATGTGATGGGAAAACCCAGGCAGGTGGGAAAGGTCAAGGGTTGGAGAAGAAGAAATCTGATAGGAGAGGAAAGTGGATCATAGGAGAAAGGGAAGGAGGAGGGGATCCAGGCAGAAGTCATAGGCCAGTGAGGACAGGTAAAAGGCTAGAGTGGGGAATAGAAAAAGAGGAGGGAGGGAAAAAGCTTTTTATCGGAAGGAAAAAAAATCGATATTCATGCCAACAGGTTGAAGGCTCCCTAGATGGAATATAAGGTGTTGCTCCTCCACCCTGAGCGTGGCCTCAGTGTGGCACAAGAGGAGGCCATGGACCGACATTTTGGAATGGGAATGCGAATTGGAATTAGCATGTTTGGCCACCAGGAAATTCTGCTTTTGGCAGATGGAGAGAAGGTACTTGACAAAGTGGTCCCCCGATTTACGACGGGTCTCACCAGTGTAGAGGAGGCTGCATCAGGAGCACTGGACACAATAGATGACCCCAGCAGATTTGCAAGTAAAGAGTTGCCTCAGCTGTAAGGACTGTTTGGAGGTGAATGAGCAGGTGTAACACTCGGGCCACCTGCAGGGGTAAGTGCTGGGAGGGAGATTAGTAAGGAGGGATGAATAGACAAGGGAATTGTGGAGGGAGAGATCTCTGTGGAAAGTGGTGAGGGGGGGCGTGGTCAGTCATTAATTAAATGCTGTCAGTAATTCTGCTTCCATTGCTATCTCATGCAGTGCATTCTGGGTACTCGCCTCTTGGTTGGGTGGAAGAGGTCCCTTCTCAGATCCTTTCTAAATCTCAAGTCTTAACCTAAATCAATGTCCTCTCATTATATTTATCTCTGAGATGGAGAAAAGTTCCCTGCAGTTTACCCTATCTGTACCCTGCATAATTTTATATATCTTTATCACGTTCTCTCTGTGATTTGAGATATGGAGAGGATGTTTCTTATGGTGTGGGAGTCTAAGACCAGAGGACACATCCTTAAAATAGAGGGGTGTCCATTTAGAACGCAGATAAGGAGGAATTTATTTTGCCAGACAGTGGTGAATCTGTGTAAGTTGTTGCCACAGGTGGCTGTGGAGGCCATGTCTTTGGGTATATTCAAGGCAGAGGTTGATAGATTTTTGGATTAGTCAGGGCATGAAGAATACAGGGAGAAGGCAAGAGATTGGGGCTGAGAGGGAAATGGATCAGCCATGATGAAATGGCGGAGCAGACTCAATGGGCCAAGTGGCCTAATTCTGCACCTATATCTAATGGTCTTAATGTCCACCATTTCAGGCAAAACAGATCTAGCCTTTCTAGTCCCTCCTCATAATTGAAGTGCTCCAGTTAAGAAGACATCCTGGTTGATCTCCTGTAAGCTCCTCCCCTGCACTATCACTAGAGTATAGTGACCAGAACTGCACTTAGTACTTCAACAATTTAACCAATGTTTTATGAAGCTGGAGCATAACCTTCCTACTCTTGTGTTCAATACACTGACTAATAATTGCAACTATCCCATAGGTCTCTTAACCACATTAGCTGCCTGTATTGCCACCTTCAAGCATCTTTGGACTTGTATGCCTGTGTATCTCTTGTTCCTCAGTACTTTCACCAATCCTATCATCAATAGTCATATCATCAATCATCAATGTCTGCTCTCGCCATATTAGTACTGTACTTTGAAAACACATCACCTCCCATGTATCTGGATTAAACTACATCTGTCATTTTTCAGTGTATTAAAACATTGATATCAGCTTGGGATTACCTTCCACCCTGTGAACAACTCTACCAAACATTCTGTCATCTGCAAACTTTTGATGCCTCCTACATCCACATCCAGATAGTTCACATTTATTAGAAACAGTAAGGGTTCTATCACTGGTGCTTGTGGTCACAGGCACCTAGACACAGAAGGAACCCTCTGTCATCGCCCTGTCTCCTATCACTATGTTAATTTTGGATCCATATTACCAATTTACTCTGGATCCCATGTGTCCTAATCTTTTGGACTAAATTCCTATGTGAGAGCTTGTCAAAGGCCTTACTGAAGTTTATCTAAACCATATCTGCTGCGCTGCCTTCATTAATGCCCTCTTCTACCTCTTTCAAAAGTTCAGTCAGATTGGACGGAATATGTTCTTGACAAAGCCATGGTGGCTTTTAGTACTTTTCCTCAAGATCTTGTCCAACAACATCCTGACTATTGATATTAAGCTAACTGATCTACATTTACCAAATTGTTTCTTACTGCCTTCTTGAAAAGAGGGACCACGTCTGCCATCATTTGTTGATTGGCTACCTCACTTGTGACCAGCAAAGCCTCAGTCATAGCCACAGCAATTACTTTCCTTGCATTCCACAGCAAGCTGGGATAAATCTCTTTCAGTGCTGGGTATTTATCCAAAGTTAGATTTGCTAAGACACTGAGTGTCTCCTCTTTTAGAGACTTTCACTAGAATTTCACCTAACCTTTCACTGAGTTCTCCAATGATGAAGTCTTTTTCCCTTTGTGGATACTAATGAAAAGTGCTCATACCTGCTGGCTCCAAGCACAGATTTTCTGTGTTGTCCCTCATGGGCGCTGTTCTTTTCCTGGTTATTTTTTATCCTTAATATCAAAAGCTTTCAGATTTAACTTAATCCTGTCCACCAGTCATATTTCATGACACCTCTTTGCCTTCCCAACTTCTTTTTCAACACCTCCCTTGACTTTGTATACTCTTGACTGGCCTCTATAATCTTTAGTTCTCTGTACATCCAATATGCTTTCTTTTCCCTATTTACTTTCAACGTTAAGGGTTCCCTCTGCTTGGTGTCATTGGTTTTAATCCTTACAGGTACATATTGGCCCTGAGCTCTTGTATTTCTCCTTTGAATGCTTCCTGCTGTGCAGATGAGGTTTTATCTGCAAGTAGCTATTCCCGTTTATCTTTGCCAGGAAATTGGCCCTTTACTCCTGGCCCATCTCTGACTTTTTATTCAATTGCAACCTGAGATATATGTTCACTCACTGACCAGTTGATCATCTAAGTTCCCCCAGATCCCTCCAATTGATTAGCTAGGTTCCCCAAAGTGAAGTCCAGTAATGCGGTTTCCCTTGAAGGTCTTTGAAAGCTCTGCAGGATGTACTTCTAAAACTCTGTCCTCACTGAGCTCTTTACACTAAGGAAACCAGACTTAATATTTGGGAAGTTCAGATTTTCCTTTTACACCTGAAATATAGATTAAGAAATCCATGCCATTGCAAGAAAATCTGAAAGACGGAGTTAATTAGCTTGTATTCATGCCACATTGGTCCTGATAACCATACAGCTCAAACACTTGGTATATTTATTCTGTTCATCTCATTTGACATTGATATTGTGTACATGGACTTTGATGAAATTCCACATTCTAGTTGTATTAGGAATATGATCTTTTTGATCATATATTATACTAATAAGGACAGGTTTAAATGGAATAAATTCTAAGCTAAAGAGAGCTGTAGAGCACAGAAATAGGCCACCACATCCACGTAACCTTTTTGCCAGTTTACTGTACACTAACACCATTTCCCTCTATTCAGACTGTAACCTTCAGGGCCTTTCACGTGTCTAAACATATGAATGAATCAGATTCTGCCACCTCCTCTGGCAGCGTGTCCCAGATAGCAACAAATCTGTGTGCATGGAAAAAACCCTTGTCACTCAGATTCCCTTTAAAACTCCTGCCTTCACCTTTAATCCCCTTGGTTTTTATACCTCTATCATGGGAAGAAAGATTTTGACTACCCTCTCTATGCCTCTCATAATCCTACGCACTTGTATATGGTCAATGCTCAGCCTCTTTCAATCCAAGGAAAACAAGCCTAGCCTATTTAATCTCTCCAAAACCATAGCCCTCCAACCTCAGCCTCAGCTTTTGCAGGCTGTGACCCTGCTGCCTCCAGCTTGGACCTCAGCTCCGGCCACCTTGAGACCATGGATTCCACTGCCTCCAGCTCCGTTTCCGACTTTGGCTCCAGGCATCACAAGACTATGGCCCCACCCACTCCCTGCTCTAACCCCTGATGCCTCCATCTCCGGACCAAGACCCTCCTCGCTGCCACTGGGTGCTACTTCTCTTCTTCTAGTGTTATTTCCCATTAACCTGGGTCTTTCAGGCTCCCTTCTACCCTTCATCCCCTCTTCCCCTCATCCCCTCATCATTCCTCTGAGCCCCCATCTTCCATGAACATCCCAGCCCTCACCTCTCCTCTGACCCCTCCAACTCTCTATCCCCCACCGCAATGACCCCAGTTCCAATCCCTGTCGTGTCTTTACCATCCCATAAGAACCATAAGACAAAGGAGCAGAAGTCGGCCATTCAGCCCATCGAGTCTGCTCCGCCATTCTATCATGAGCTGATCCATTCTCCCATTTAGTCCCACTCCCCCTCCTTCTCACCATAACCTTTGATGCCCTGGCTATTCAGATACCTGTCAATCTCTGCCGTAAATACACCCAATGACTTGACTTCCACTGCCGCCTGTGGCAACAAATTCCACAGATTCATCACCCTCTGGCTGAAAAAATTTCTTGGCATCTCTGTTCTGAATGGGCGCCCTTCAATCCTTAAGTCATGCCCTCTCATACTAGACTCCCCCACCATGGGAAACAACTTTGCCACATCCACTCTGTCCATGCCTTTCAACGTTTGAAATGCTTCTATGAGGTCCCCCCTCATTCTTCTAAACTCCAGGGATTACAGTCCAAGAGTGGTCAAACGTTCCTCATATGTTAACCCTCTCATTCCCGGATTCATTCCAGTGAATCTTCTCTGAACCCTCTCCAATGTCAGCACATCCCTTCTTAAATAAGGAGCACAAAACTGCACACAGTACTCTAAGTGAGGTCTTACCAGTGCCTTATAGAGCCTCAACATCACATCCCTGCTCCTATACTGTATTCCTCTAGAAATGAACGCCAATATTGCTTTCGCCTTCTTCACCACCGACTCAACCTGGAGGTTAACCTTAAGGGTATCCTGCACGAGGACTCCCAAGTCCCGTTGCATCTCAGAACTTTGAATTCTCTCCCCATTTAAATAATAGTCTGCCCGTTTATTTCTTCTACCAAAGTGCATAACCATACACTTTCCAACATTGTATTTCATTTGCCACTTCTTTGCCCATTCTTCCAATCTATCCAAGTCTCTCTGCAGACTCCCTGTTTCCTCAGCAGTACCGACCCCTCCACATACCTTTGTATCATCTGCAAACCTAGCCACAAAGCCATCTATTCCATAATCCAAATCGTTGATGTACAAAATAAAAAGAAGCGGCCTCAACACAGACCCCTGTGGAACACCACTGGTAACCGGCAGCCAACCAAAATCGGATTCCTTTATTCCCACTCTCTGTTTCCTGCCAATCAGCCAACGCTCTATCCATGTATGTAACTTTTCCATAATTCCATGGGCTCTTATCTTGTTTAGCAGCCTCGTGTGTGGCACCTTGTCAAAGGCCTTCTGAAAATCCAAATATACAACATCCGCTGCATCTCCCATGTCTAGCCTACTGGTAATTTCCTCAAAAAAATTACAATAGGTTTGTCAGGCAGGATTTTTCTTTAAGGAAACCATGCTGAGTTCTGCCTATCTTGTCATATGCCTCCAGGTACTCCGTAACCTCATCCTTGACAATCGACTCCAACAACTTCCCAACCACCGATGTCAAGCTAACAGGCCTATAATTTTGTTTTTGCTTTCTTGCCCCCTTCTTAAATAGCGGAGTGACATTAGCAATCTTCCAGTCCTCTGGAACCATGCCAGAATCTATCGACTTTTGAAAGATCTGCTCTGATCTTCCCCTCTCTGAGACAGAACCTTCTGTCCTCAGCAAGGCCTTATCTTTGTCCCAGTGAACCTGCAGCTCAGTGAATTCCACAGCCGCCATGATATCGAGTTCTTCAACAAGACATCAATGTCTAGACTTCAGCATTCCTCTCTCTTATTCAAATGTAACACTGTCTGAACGCACCAATCCCAACCTCACCATCGAACCCACGGTCACAACGAGTGCTGTTGTAGTCTGGCAAACTGACCTCTATTTTACTGAGGCCAGACAGTATCTCTCGGACATCTCCTCTTAGGACACCTTGAATAGGACCCCACTGATGAACATCAGGCCAAGATCAGGCCTCCTGCCCAAGATCCACAAATCTGACTGTCCAGGTAGGCCATTGTTTATGCCTGCTCCTGCCCCACTGAACTCATGTCTGCATACCTCAACTCTATTTTATCCCTTTTGTTTCAGTCCCTTTCTATGTACATTTGTGACAATTCACACGCTCTCAATCACTTCAATCACTTTAAGTTCCTGGGCCCTGATCACTTCTATTTGACTACAAATAGCTAGTCCCTATAACACTTCCATTTGCCAAGAGCAAGGCATTGAAGCTCCTGCTTCTTTCTGGACAACAGACCTAATCTGTCCATCTCCACCACCACACTCCTCTATCTGTTGGAACTGGTTCTCACTCTTAACAATTTCTCCTTTAGCTTCTCCCACTTTCTCCAAACCAATGATGTGGCACCAGCTATGCCTGCTTTTTCATCAGCTACATGGAAAAGTCCATGTTTCAAGCCTACACTTCTCAACTCTTTCCATGCTACATTGATGGGTGCATTGGTTCTCTTTCCTGCACCCATGCTGAGCTCGTCAATTTCATCAACTTTGCCTCCAACTTCCACTCTGCCCTGAAATTTACTTGGTCCATCTCTGACACCTCTCTTGTTTCTCGATCTCTGTTTCCATCTTTCAGACAAACTATCTACTGAGAGCTTTTGTAAGCCTACTGACTCTCTCAGCAATCTTAACTAAATCTCTTTCTATGCTATTCGCTTTTCTCAGTTCCATGGCATTACTTGGTGCCCTCTAAATTTCCTGTGTATATTTTGCCCCAACTTGACTTTCCAAATGCCAAAACAAAAGAAATTAACAAATATAGAAGATAAAGATTGACCTCAAACGTAAACTGATAAAATTAGCCAATGAAATTTATTTAAAAGAAATATGATGAAATGTGTTTTTGATGGAAAAATGCTTAAAAGTGGAAGCAGGAAGAGAGAAATCCGTGGGGATAGATTAACTAATTCAAATTAGGTGTAGCACTTGGTTTGTTCCCCGGGGTCACATGAAGCCATGGGAGCAGCTGGTGGATGGTCATATGAACAACTGGTGCTTATCACAAGCCCTGGTTAGGCAACAACTGATGTCAGGCAGACAATCTCTGAAGATATTGATAATGGCTGGAGTCGTTGGTCTTGTAAAGACATTGCACAGAAGAAGGCGATGGAAAATCACTTTTGTAAAAAATTTGCCAAAAACAATTATGGGCATGGAAAGACAATGATTGGCTATGTCATACGATATGGCAGATAATGAACAAACATACATTAAACTAAAACTTTTATAACCATTATGAACACAGGTAAATCACTGGTCAACCGGAATATTGTGTCCCTTTCCACGGTTCACAATTTATGAAGCATGTCAAAGCAAAGAGAAGGTGCAGAAAAGCTTTACCAGGCTTGGGGGACTTCAGTTAAGTGGTGAGACGAGAAGCTCCTGGGAGCACTGAGGAATAGGGTAAAATTAATGGGTGTGTACAAAACAAATAAAGGAAATCTCTGACCAAATGTTTGTAACCAGAAGATGCATCTTTAAAATTATTGGCAGGTGTTGCACCTATAGAGTTTTCATTTTGTGCAGTCTATTGCTGTGATTTGTAACATGGCTCTCAAAGAGTTACATAGAAACATAGAAAATAGGTGCAGTGCAGGAGTAGGCCATTCGGCCCTTCGAGCCTGATCCGCCATTTATTATGATCATGGCTGATCATCCAACTCAGAACCCCGCCCCAGCCTTCCCTCCATACCCCCTGACCCCCGTAGCCACAAGGGCCATATCTAACTCCCTCTTAAATATAGCCAATGAACTGGCCTCAACTGTTTCCTGTGGCAGAGAATTCCACAGATTCACCACTCTCTGTGTGAAGAAGTTTTTCCTAATCTCGGTCCTAAAAGGCTTCCCCTCTATCCTCAAACTGTGACCCCTCGTTCTGGACTTCCCCAACATCGGGAACAATCTTCCTGCATCTAGTCTGTCCAATCCCTTTAGGATCTTATACATTTCAATCAGATCCCCCCTCAATCTTCTAAATTCCAACGAGTACAAGCCCAGTTCATCCAGTCTTTCTTCATATGAAAGTCCTGCCAACCCAGGAATCAATCTGGTGAACCTTCTTTGTACTCCCTCTATGGCAAGGATGTCTCTCCTCAGATTAGGGGACCAAAACTGCACACAATACTCCAGGTGTGGTCTCACCAAGGCCTTGTACAACTGCAGTAGTACCTCCCTGCTCCTGTACTCGAATCCTCTCGCTATAAATGCCAGCATACCATTCGCCTTTTTCACCGCCTGCTGTACCTGCATGCCCACTTTCAATGACTGGTGTATAATGACACCCAGGTCTCGTTGCACCTCCCCTTTTCCTAATCGGCCACCATTCAGATAATAATCTGTTTTCCTATTTTTGCCACCAAAGTGGATAACTTCACATTTATCCACATTAAATTGCATCTGCCATGAATTTGCCCACTCACCCAACCTATCCAAGTTACCCTGCATCCTCTTAGCATCCTCCTCACAGCTAACACTGCCACCCAGCTTCGTGTCATCCGCAAACTTGGAGATGCTGCATTTAATTCCCTCATCCAAGTCATTAATATATATTGTAAACAACTGGGGTCCCAGCACTGAGCCTTGCGGTACCCCACTAGTCACCGCCTGCCATTCTGAAAAGGTCCCGTTTATTCCCACTCTTTGCTTCCTGTCTGCTAACCAACTCTCCACCCACACCAATACCTTACCCCCAATACCGTGTGCTTTAAGTTTGCACACTAATCTCCTGTGTGGGACCTTGTCAAAAGCCTTCTGAAAATCCAAATATACCACATCCACTGGTTCTCCCCTATCCACTCTACTAGTTACATCCTCAAAAAATTCTATGAGATTCGTCAGACATGATTTTCCTTTCACAAATCCATGCTGACTTTGTCCAATGATTTCACCGCTTTCCAAATGTGCTGTTATCACATCCTTGATAACTGACTCCAGCAGTTTCCCCACCACCGACATTAGGCTAACCGGTCTATAATTCCCCTGTTTCTCTCTCCCTCCTTTTTTAAAAAGTGGAGTTACATTAGCCAACCTCCAATCCTCAGGAACTAGTCCAGAATCTAATGAGTTTTGAAAAATTATCACTAATGCATCCACTATTTCTTGGGCTACTTCCTTAAGCACCCTGGGATGCAGACCATCTGGCCCTGGGGATTTATCTGCCTTCAATCCCTTCAATTTACCTAACACCACTTCCCTACTAACATGTATTTCACTCAGTTCCTCCATCTCACTGGACCCTCTGTCCCCTACTATTTCTGGAAGATTACTTATGTCCTCCTTAGTGAAGACAGAACCAAAGTAATTATTCAATTGGTCTGCCATGTCCTTGCTCCCCATAATCAATTCACCTGTTTCTGTCTGCAGGAGACCTACATTTGTCTTTACCAGTCTTTTCCTTTTTACATATCTATAAAAGCTTTTACAGTCCGTTTTTATGTTCCCTGCCAGTTTTCTCTCATAATCTTTTTTCCCCTTCCTAATTAAGCCCTTTGTCCTCCTCTGCTGAACTCTGAATTTCTCCCAGTCCTCAGGTGAGCCACTTTCTCTGGCTAATTTGTATGCTTCTTCTTTGCAATTGATACTATCCCTAATTTCTCTTGTCAGCCACGGGTGCACTACCTTCCTTGATTTATTCTTTTGCCAAACTGGGATGAACAATTGTTGTAGTTCATCCATGCAACCTTTAAATGCTTGCCATTGCATATCCACCGTCAATCCTTTAAGTGTCATTTGCCAGTCTATCTTAGCTAATTCACGTCTCATACCTTCAAAGTTACCCCTCTTTAAGTTCAGAACCTTTGTTTCTGAATTAACTATGTCACTCTCCATCTTAATGAAGAATTCCACCATATTATGGTCACTCTTACCCAAGGGGCCTCTCACGACAAGATTGCTAATTAACCCTTCCTCATTGCTCAAAACCCAGTCCAGAATAGCCTGCTCTCTAGTTGGTTCCTCGACATGTTGGTTCAAAAAACCATCCCACATACATTCCAAGAAATCCTCTTCCTCAGCACCTTTACCAATTTGGTTCATCCAATCTACATGTAGATTGAAGTCACCCATTATAACTGCTGTTCCTTTATTGCACACATTTCTAATTTCCTGTTTAATACCATGTCCGACCTCACTACTACTGTTAGGTGGCCTGTACACAACTCCCACCAGCGTCTTCTGCCCCTTAGTGTTACGCAGCTCTACCCATATCGATTCCACATCTTCCCGGCTTATGTCCTTCCTTTCTATTGCGTTAATCTCTTCTTTAACCAGCAATGCCACCCCACCTCCCCTTCCTTCATGTCTATCCCTCCTGATTATTGAATATCCCTGAAGGTTGAGCTCCCATCTCTGGTCACCCTGGAGCCATGTCTCTGTGATCCCAACTATATCATAATCATTAATAACAATCTGCACTTTCAATTCATCCACCTTATTACGAATGCTCCTTGCATTGACACACAAAGCCTTCAGGCGCTCTTTTACAACTCTCTTAGCTCTTATACAGTTATGCTGAAAAGTGGCCCTTTTTAATGCTTGCCCTGGATTTGTCGGCCTGCCACTTTTACTTTTCTCCATAGTACTTTTTGTTTCTACCCTCACTTTACACCCCTCTGTCTCTCTGCACTGGTTCCCATCCCCCTGTAGTGAACTAACCTCCTCACGCCTAGCCTCTTTAATTTGATTCCCACCCCCCAACCATTCTAGTTTAAAGTCACCTCAGTAGCCCCCGCTAATCTTCCTGCCAGGATATTGGTCCCCCTAGGATTCAAGTGCAACCCGTCCTTTTTGTACAGGTCACGCCTGCGCCAAAAGAGGTCCCAATGATCCAAAAACTTGAATCCTTGCCCCCTGCTCCAATCCCTCAGCCACGCATTTATCCTCCACCTCATCTCATTCCTACTCTCACTGTCGCGTGGCACAGACAGTAATCCTGAGATTACTACCTTTGAGGTCCTTTTTCTCAACTCCCTTCCTAGCTCCCTATATTCTCCTTTCAGGACCTCATCCCTTTTCCTGCCTATGTCATTGGTACCTATATGTACCACGACCTCTGGCTCCTCACCCTCCCACTTCAGGATATCTTGGAGTTAATTCAGAGTCATTTGTAACTTTCAATTGGCTGTAAGACATGAACTGAAAAAGAAAATATTTGCAAGTGAATGGAATTTGCTAAAGAATGGGAGTAAAGTGTTTGCACTTTATAATAGAGAATTGCACATTGGGCTGAGTGATTCCCTTTGCACTCTGTGTCAGTGATTCCATGATCAGTAGTGACATTTCTAGCAGTAATTAGCTGTGACATATGTTGAGTAGGATCTCTGTGCTGTGAATAGTACTGTGAAACCTTTGTTCACCAGACAGTCTGGGGCTAATTCTTGGGCAACTTAGACAATATTGTTCTCATAGCGTATCAGCAATTTTCATAAACTCTTCCTGACCAGAGAGGTCAAATAAAAGCAGAGAATGCTGGAAATAATTAAATGGTCAAGAACACTTGTGAAGAAATACTATCAAGAGGTCATGTCCCACTTGATCGGGCAATCTCTGTGGGTCTCCCCCAACAGTTGCACAAAGCTTACACTTTGTAGTGGTGCAGCTCCTGAGGTCCTGCTCGTCTTGCTGCCTGCACTGTTTCAGGAGGCACAGTGCACCTGCCACTGAGGCCACAGGAAGTGGAAGGGAAGCCCCTGATGGCCATCTGCTAACTGTTCACCAGAAACCCTGGAAAATAATGAAATAACTGAAAGGGTAGAAGTTATACTTCAAATTTTAAAATTCAGTACAGTACTCCTAATTTCTAAAAATGCGGAAAGACTGAATTTTAAAAATACAAAACTTAACAAAACTTACCTTGTAAATGAAGGTCAGGGATCATTTTCAAATGAATGGAACTTTGTTAGATCCTGTTTGATTAGCTGAGGGACCAGATAGAAGGTGTGTTGAACCATTTTCAAGATATGGAAGGTCATAGACTCAATAGTGAGTTTGTGACACACGTCCGACCTCCATTGTTACCAGTTCTTGTTGCAGTGCCGAGGAGTGGAAGTCAGTAACAAGCTTCTATGCGCACTGCACTAGCCAGCGATGAGATATGGAACCATCCCTACGGCATCGCACATTCTGGTCCAGTGTTTCAGGATCAGAAAGATGGATCACTCTTAACATTCAGTACTCAGGCTTACTGTCAGAGAAACCTTGCTAGGAACAGGATTGTCAGTCTGTTTGGATATATTCTTGGTATTTTCATAATAAATTTTCTCTCCTCTCCATTTGCCATATTTGCATTCTCTTCCCATTGATCATCCTACCCATCCACTTTCATAAAGTGAAAGACTGATCTAGTGGAGCGATACCCAATTGCCAACAAGCAGTCTTTATTTGATGTATTTTTTTTAATTTGGAAAATAACTTCTTCAACTAATGGACATAATTATTTGGATAGAATTTGCTTTTCATGCTTTTAAGACTTTTCAGTAGGGTTGCTTGCACCTAAATCTTAATTGTCAAAGCAAGTGAACTTGACACTTTCACAGTCAAAATATTGGATATAATCAGTATACTGAGGCTCAAAACTTGAAACAGAAGACAAGTTGTATTGTGGTTGACTGCAGATTTCTGCGGTATTCATGGCTCAGGTCTGGACTTTTTTTTTGCTCGGCTGTATCTTATTGATATCTTTATGTGCTTACATCATATATGTGTTCACATAGGTGTACTTTGTGCTGTGTATGATTCGTGGTACTGTGTTTTGCACCTTAGTCCTAGAGTAACAGTATTTCATTTGGCTGTATTCAGGGGTATTCATGTATGGTTAAATGACAACTGAACTTGAATTAAATTGGATTGAATAATACCATTATTATATTCTGTACTCTATCAGGTGAAAAGTGCATCACAGGTAAAAAAAAAATCTATTCTCATTGATGATGCAAAATGTTTTGAGGGATATGAGCCAAATGTGGGGAAATGGAACTTGCTCGGGTAGACAACCCAGGTTGGTGTAGATGACTTGGTCCAAGGGGCTTTTGTCATGCTGTATAACTATTAATATGGCTTGGTAGTGTAGCAGTTAGCGTGTCACTTTACAGTGCCAGCAGTTAGAGTTCACTTCCTGCCTTTGTCTGTAAGGAGTTCGTATATTCTCCCCGTGACTACATGGATTCGCTCTGAGGTCTCCAGTTTCCTCCCACATTCAAAAGATGTAGAGGTTAGGGTTAGTAAGTTGTGGGCATCCTATGCCAGTGCTGGGAGGGTAGTGACACTTACTGGCTGCTCCCAACACATCCTCAGGCTGTGTTGGTTGTTGACGCAAACAAAGTATTTCACTGTATGTTTTGATATTTAATTTATTAATGGTAAGACTCTTGGCAGTGTGGAGGATCAGAGGGATCTTGGGGTCTGAGTCCATAGGATATTCAAAGCTGCTGCGCAGGTTGACTCTGTGGTTAAAAAAGTGTACGGTCATTGGCCTCCATCAACTGTGGGACTGAGTTTAAGAGCCGAGAGGTAATGTTGCATCTATATAGGACCCTGGTCAGACCCCACTTGGAGTACTGTGCTGTGTTCTGGTCACCTCACTACAGGAAGGATGTGGAAACTATAGAAAGGGTGCAGAGGAGATTTACAAGGATGTTGTCTGGATTGATGAGCATGCCTTATCAGAATAAGTTGAGTGAACTCGGCATTTTCTCCTTGGAGTGATGGAGGATGAGAGGTGACCTGATAGAGATGTATAAGATGATGAGAGGCATTGATCATGGGGATAGTCAGAGGCTTTTTCCCAGGGCTGAAATAGCTAACACGAGAGGGCACAGTTTTAAGGTGCTTGGAAGTAGGTACAGAGGAGATGTCAGGGTAATTTTTTTCCGCAGAGAGTGGTAAATGTGTGGAATGGGCTGCCAGCAATGGTGATGGGGGAGGATATGATAGGGTTTTTTAAGAGACTCCTGGATGGATACATGGAGCTTAGAAAAATAGAGGTCTATGGGTAACCCTAGGTAATTTCTAAGGTAAGGACATGTTCAGTACAGTTTTGTGGACTGAAGGGCCTGTATTGTGCTGTAGGTTTTCTATGTTTCTATATCTCAATACAAAAAAAAGAGTGCAGAGAAAATTTACGAGGGTATTGCTGGGTCTGGAAGACCTGAGTTACTGTATATGCAAAGATTGAATAAGTTAGGACTTTATTCCTTGGAACACAGAAGATCAAGAGAAGATTTGATAGAGGTATACAAAATTATGAGGGGTACGGATAGGGTAAATGCTAGCAGGCTTTTTCCATTGAGGTTGGGTGGGAAACTTTGGTTAGCATGTCATCCAGAGGGATCAATCTATACATAGTCATAGTCATACTTTATTGATCCCGAGGGAACAACGCACCATAAATAATAAGATAGTAGTAAAACCATAAATAATTAAAAAGTAATATTTAAATTATGCCAGGAAATAAGTCCAGGACCAGCCTATCGGCTCAGGGTGTCTGACCCTCCAAGGGAGGAGCTGTAAAGTTTGATGGCCACAGGCAGGAATGACTTCCTATGATGCATCTCGGTGGAATGAGTCTCTGGCTGAATGTACTCCTGTGCCCAACCAGTCCATTATGTAGTGGATGGGAGACATTGTCCAAGATGGCATGTAACTTGGACAGCATCCTCTTTTCAGACACCACCGTCAGATAGTCCAGCTCCATCCCCACAATGTCACTGGCCTTCCGAATGAGTTTGTTGATTCTGTTGGTATCTGCTACATCTAGGCAAAGCAGAATTCAGAACAGAGGGTTACAGTTAAAAAGAAAGTGCAGTGTGGGTAGGCAAAAAAGTGCAAGGGCCATAACAAGATAGATGAAAAGATCAAGAGTTTATCTACAGCTTATAAGAGGCCCATTTGAGAGTCTGATAACTGTAGAATCGAATCTGGCATTCAGCCTGGCCATACATATTCTCAAGCGGCTGTATCTTCTGTCCAATGGGAGGAGGGAGAAGAAAGATCAAGGGATCATAGAGTCATGGAAAAGTACAGCATAGAACAGGCCCTTCATCCCATCTAGTCCATGTCAAAAACTGCCTCCTCCCATCAACTGCCTTCCGTACTCCACCATCCCCATCCAAATTCCTCTTCAACGTTGAAATTGAGCTCACTTGCACCACTTGCGTGGGCAGCTCATTCCACATTCTCACGACCCTCTGAGTGAAGTAGTTCAATAAACAATAGGTGCAGGAGTAGGCCATTTGGCCCTTTGAGCCAGCACCACCATTCACTGTGATCATGGCTGATCATCCACAATCAGTACCCTGTTCCTGCCTTCTCCCCATATCCCTTGACTCTACTATCTTTAAGAGCTCTATCTAACCCTTTCTTGAAAGCATCCAGAGAATTGGCCTCCACTGCCTTCTGAGGCAGAGCATTCCACAGATCCACAACTCTCTGGGTGAAGAAGTTTTTCCTCAACTCCGTTCTAAATGGCCTACCCCTTATTCTTAAACTGTGGCCTCTGGTTCTGGACTCCCCCAACATCAGGAACATGTTTCCTGCCTCTAGTGTGTCCAATCCATTAATAATCTTATATGTTTCAATCAGATCCCCTCTCATCCTTCTAAATTCCAGTGTATACAAGCCCAGTCACTCCAATCTTTACAACAGTCCCGCCATCCCAGGAATTAACCTCGTAAACCTACGCCGCATTCCCTCAATAGCAAGAATGTCCTTCCTCAAATTTGGAGACCAAAACTACACACAATACTCCAGGTGTGGTCTCACCAGGGCCCTGTACAGCTGCAGAAGGACCTCTTTGCTCCTATACTCATCTCCCCTTCTTGTGAAGGCTAACATGCTGTTAAAAACATTTCCCACACCATCCCACACCTGCACTGTGGCTGTTCTTCTGCTCCTGTGATACGGACTAAAAACCACAGCACCAGTGCTGGGCCAAGGAGGTACGGTCAAGGGAGGCACAGGAGCACCTTACTGGACTGCTTTGAGTCAGTGGACTGGACGATATTCAGGGATTCAAAGTACATTCATTATCAAAGTATCTATACTATATTCAACTTTGAGATTCACCTCCTTCCAGGCAGCTGCAAAACAAAGAAACCCAGTACATCCCATTTTTAAAAAAAGAACATCAAACACCAAGTGTGCAGGGGGAAGAAGTGAATTGTGCAAACAATAAAGTTAAGTAAATAACATTCGGAAGTGAAGTTTACAAAATAGACAGGCACCATGACCGGAGAGTGAACCCATCCAGTCTCACACAGACAGGGGAGGTGAGCATCACACACCCCGATTGCAGTCAGGGTAATGTACAAATACACAAGTGAATAACTGTATAACCCAAGTTAAAGTGCAACAATAAATGAACTGGAACTTCCCACCATAATTTCTGAAAAGCATTTTAACATGAGAACAATAAACGGTGCTGGTTATTAGAAATGCAGAGGCGGGCTATTAATCACGCCTCCCAGAGCGTCACAATATGAACACAGCCAAATGAAACAGTGTTCCTCTGGGGCCAAGGTGCAAAATACAGAACCACAGTTATACCCAGCACACAGCACATATAATTATGATAGCAGAAAAAAAAGTGACCAAAAAAAAATCACCCAAGTCCCTGAGTGTCAATGGGCTGTAGATTGATGGTGCATGGATGTTGTCCTGGAGGCTTGTTTCTGCACCAACAGCTTGCAGCAGTTCCTCATATTGTGCAGTGCATTTGCAGTCAAACGCAATCCAGCTGACTCCCACTGAGCAAATACTGGAGGGCAGCACTGATGGGAGGGCCAGCGTGATATCCAGTGGCACGCAGCCAGCTCCAACATCTCCTAACTCGATGGCTGCAACAAGTGACCCGGAGGGACAAATGAGGCCTGGTCTGCACCCTAACCAGGGCCACACGGCTCCCCCACCATCAGTCTCACCAATGAACCGGTGACTTGAATTTGCAGTATTCTTCATAAACAGGGTCTTACAATCATGACAAAAATGTCCGAGATAATCACCCCTGTCCAATGGATCGTCCTCTGTGCACTGTCTCTGACGCATTCTTTGGGTGCCTGAAGCAGGCCGCAAGTGCAGCTCCATCACTGTTCAGCAACTTGTTAGTGGGATAGGTCTGCAGTACCTGATGCCCTCAAGAACCAGCAGTGTCTTGGGATCATGAAAAATATGTAAAGGACAAACAATGACACCTCTGGTTGGATCCAGAGGAGCCGCTATGTCGGAGTGCACTGAGGAGCCGCTATGTCAGAGTGCACTGCCATCTTACACATCTCAGTCTAACTGGTTACATCACCATCTGGTAGTGAGGGAGGGGCCACTGCAATGGATCGGAAAAAGCTGCAGAGAGTTGCAAACTCAGCCGGCTCCATCATGGACACTAGCCTCCCAACATCAAGAACAGCTTCAAAAGGCGATGCCTCAAAAAGGCAATGTCCGTTATTTAAAACCCCCCCACTACACAGGACATGCCCTCTTCTCATTGCTACCATCAGAGAGGAGGTACAGAAGCCTGCAGACACGTGCTGAACATTTTAGGAACAGCTTCTTCCCTTCCAACATCAGATTTCTGATTGGACAATTATCTCATGTACACTACCTCACTCTTTTTTTCATTTTTTGCTCTCTTTTTGCACTACGTGTTTAATTAAATTTTTTAATGTTTTCTTATTGTAACATATAGTTTTTAATGCATTGCTCTGTACTGTTACCACTCTCCTTTCTCCACTGCCGCACTGGCCCAGCTGATGGAGCCCGAGTCTTTGGAACGTGGAGGGAACTGGAGTGCCCGGAGAAAACGCATGCAGTCGTGGGGAAAATGTAGAAACTCCTTAGAGACTGTGGTGGGAGTCGAATCTTGATCTTACAGCTGCCACTGTAAAGCATTGCAATAAACTCTGTGCTACTGGGGCACCATATTTTAGTTCCATGCTAAGACTCCATTCATCGTGGAAATCCAGCCACTTCGAGATGCACAAGAGCAATCATTCAGTCCATGAATCCTCTTCTCCAGCCTTCACCTTTCCCTCCCACCTGTCATCACCTGTAACCTTCCAGCTAGCCTCCTTCCCCTCCCTTACCTGTTTATTCTGGCATCTTGCCCCTTCCTTCTCAGTCCTGTAGAAGGGGTCGGCCTGAAACGTTGACGGTTTATTCACTTCCATAGATGCTGCCTGGCCTGCTGAGTTCTTCCGGTGTTTAGTGTGTGTTACATTCAGCATCTGCAGACTTTCTCATGTTAATGATAACTTTTTGTCTTTTGCACTATTTATTCATATTTTGTAAGTTATAGTTTTTTTATATCCTGAGGTGTTATGCTGCCACAAAACTACGCATTTCACAAGATATGTCAATGGTAATAAATCTGAATGTGAACTTTGCTGCCTTCTCAGATCGTTAAGATTCATGCTCCTACTCTGGGGAATCAGCTTTCAACTAGCCTACCCAAGGAACTAATGCTGATACCATCCTAACGTGTAGCTGCAAATGACAGCATAATCACCCAATAAATCTTCATGATATGAACTCCACAGTTTGACTGTATGCCCCAGACATTTGAGGATCTATCATGTCATTTCACTCTAAAACACTGTCCAGATGTAGCTTGTGTGAGATCTCAGGACCTTGTAAATCTTAGCAGTTTTATCTTGCCTCCCTAGTCACAGTCTCAGTCTCACTGGAAGTTGCCTCCTATAACTTAATCCTACAACTACACTGTGTCATTACAACTCTGGCCACATGGTACAAAGACTCAAGGCTATTTAATGTTATTTCAAATTCTCAGTGTAAAGGAGAACAATATAATTGTTACTCTGGATCTGATGCAGCACTAAAAAACGATAAGACAAAAAAGAACACAATATTAAAAAAACAAATATAAATACGTAAGATAGCTTATCCGACATCCCACCCTGCAAAAACTCATTTCAGGGAGGTAGCACCATCAATTTGCGGGAGACTCCCAGAACTTCCGGGAGAGGTGGGATGTCTGCAATAGAGTAGCTCCTTAGCAGCTGGCCAGCTAGTTTAAATAACGTTAGCTATGCTAATGAATGAATGACACCTGTTAAACTCACCTCAACATGTCTTTTACAGTCTTAGCCCACAATGGACAATAGAAAAATCACTGTTGCAAACAAGTGCAGTGAGCAGCACTGTCATTATTTTTGACCCCTGTTAGGCAGGGGTACACTTTACGGTAGTCTGGGGTGATGTACGTTTTATATTTTCTTTTTTTGGAACACTCTGCCATGGCGCGCGCGCTCGCTCTCCCGCGGTCGTTCTCGCTCTCTTGCTCTCGTCTCTCCCGCTCTCTCTCTCTCTCGCTCACTCTCTCAAAAAAATTGATTTCCGGGACATTGTATTTAATTTGTGGGCATCAGGGACCCACTATTAATATGTGGGAGACTCCCGGAACTTCCAGGAGAGGTGGGATGTCTGGCTTATATACGTTGATTGTATATTCACAAAGTGACTCTAGGTGCAAGAGTGTCTGTACAAAATGCAAAGAGATAAAATAAAAAATTAATGCTTAGATCCTTTGTTGCAAACATGCTTTTTATTGCAAAGGCTTTGGTTACAATACATAGTTTTTTTAACATTTTAGAACAAAGTGTTTACTCAAAATAGTTGAAAAGAGCATGAAGAATGAACAGGATGAATCATAGCTCGAAGATCTTGGCCTGGATGTCTTTCTGGCTTGTATAAAGCGTGCCTAATAAATAAATTGCATAATACATTGGTCTGCCGCATTCTTGTAGTTCCTGTGATATTCTTAAACAGAACCAGCTGCTGATTGAGTTCGCATTCGGGTGGTTGGTGGGGGTGCCTGATTGGTTAGTTAATTACAGTCAGTCTCCTGAAAGTTACACTATACTAAGTAAATCTCTGTTTTTGAAAAAGAGGTAAAACCATATGGATTGGGGTTGGGAACAAGTTTTTTTGTTTATACTTCTCTTTTAAAATCTGCATTATGGCAAATTGCCTTAGTGATATGCAATCAGTACTAAGTATGCTGATGCTTTAACACTAGATTTTGTATGTATATGTTTGTGATTAAACAATGTCATTCTTTTGGGGGTTGTATATAGTAGCTATGTCAGGCCTTGCCTGTTCTGTTGGCTGTCTGACCTGCAGCTGCAGATTTTTCTTACCTTTGCCCATTTTCTAGAAAACAATGCTACACAGAAGGGAATGAACAGGAGGAGACAAGAAAAGCTGAAAATAATTAAAGAATTTTGCTTAAATACAACATTATATTCCTTGGGAAATTTAAACGCGACAACGTAGGGTAGACTACGTTGACTACATTTTGGCCAATTTAGATGTGGCAGTAGGAGTCAGTAAGAGCTACAGAGGACACTAGAATTCTTGACTCCAGAGGCTCATCTCAGGCCAGTTAGTGGAATCTTACTGCTTCTGATTTGTCACCAAACGAACAGAAGACAATTGCAATTTAATTTGTGTGAAGTGATTTGAGACTTAAAATCCCTACCGATAAGCTTTAATACCATGCCCTCTGTTTCAACAGGAACGATACTTCATTTGGGTTGTGTACACTGTCCTGAGGATAAAAAAGGAGTCACATAATTTATACTCTCAACTCATTTCTAAACTTTTGTTATCTTCTAACTCCTGCCCCTAACTCTGTTCGTAGTGTTACTTTTGTGTCACAGCTTGTCGTATTACAATAGAGCAACCCAGAGTATTGGAGATCCCGATTCACTGATATCTGGTGGGGTCTCTGATTCACGTTAACTCCTGATAGAATTCTGACGTCTCTGAGGGGTTCTGCTAACACAAGCCGCCAATCAAGTAATTGTGTCACCAATCACTTGTGTCTGAAATCCAATTCGGTATAATGAAAGCTAGCCTTCACACCGAATTTAATCAAAGCCCCTGATTTCATGGAACTGTGCATTTGAAATACAACACTCCCTGTGTAAACCGCAGGGGAACATATGGCCTTGCCACTTCCTAACAGCAAGGAACTCAGAGGTTTTGATATGTTCAGTTTGTAATCTAGTCCTTGGTCTGTTAAGGTGGCCTATCCTCTGTTTAATTCAGCATTAATGCAGATGTGTCCAGCTATCCCTGAGATATCAGATACATAAGAGATTGCAAATGCTGGAATCTGAAGCAAAAGGGATGGTTGACATTTTAGGTTGAGACCCTGCATCAGCTGAGTTCTTCTAACAGTGTGATTCTTACCCATTGCTGTAGCTGTAACAAGCACTCAACTGTTGTCCTCTGAAAAGTAACAAAGATTGCACAAAGATGTCCCCATGGAGCTATCAGTTGCAGTAACATGCACAAGTTCAAATATGCAGTGAATCTGTTAAAATGAAAAATGTCAGTGAGGGAATTGTTTTGATTTAATAAGAGGAAACTCTTAATAAGCTAAAATTAGCAGTGTTTAGAATTTGGCAGAATGTTCACAAAAATTCCATACATGGCAAAAATGGAAACAATGTTACCAAAACCAACAGCTATTCACTGGCATCATTAATCGTTTTAAGTTGTTCCAGCTCACTCAGCAAGCTGAGAGCTTACCAGTGTTTCTGGGTCCAATGTAGTCCTGGTACATACAGATTATTGACTGCTTTTCCAGAGCTATGTCCTAATGAATTTAATAGCAAGATTCCATGCTTTTTGTGGGATCAGGCTGAAGTCCATCCGAGACTCAACCTCTGGGCTGAGTCCCACCTGTTTCATGGATTCAATTATTGAACCAGTGGAACAATTCCAAAACTAAGCAATGGTACTTAACTAATAGTTATTTTTCCCACCCAAAACAGAAAATTGTGATTGTTGAACTAACACTGTTTGACATGTAGCAATATAAACATAGAACATAGTACAGTCCTTTCAGCCCACAATGTTGTGCCAATCTTTTAACCTACAATAAGATCAACCTATCCCTTCCCTCCTACCTAGCCTTCCATTTTTCTATCATCCATGTGCCTATCTAAGAGTTTTGTAAATGCCCCTAATGTGTCTGCTTCTACCACCATCCCTGGCAGGGCACACGCTCTCTCTAAAAACTTAGCTCTGACATCCCCCACCCCCCCATACTTTACTCCAATCATCTTAGAATTATTCCTCCTTGAATTTGCCACTTCTGCCCTGAAATTCGATAGCTGGGCACAGGATGCCTGAAGAGATTCTCCATTAAGTTCTTAGAATGTCAGCAAGTTCATGCTCCACCACTGTGCTCCATGCAGAATCCAGCCCTGGAGATCACTGGCTGAATTGGCCAGTGGAATCTGTGGCTAAGGTCAGAGCTCTTCTATTTAGATGCACATGCACCAACCTTCAAAGATTCTAAGTACATTTATAAGACCATAAGACAAAGGAGCAGAAGTTGGGCATTCAGCCCATCGAGTCTGCTCCACCATTTTATCGTGAGCTGATCCATTCTCCCATATGGTCCCACTCCCCTGCCTTCTCACCATAACCTTTGATGCCCTGGCTACTCAGATACCTATCAATCTCTGCCTTAAATACACCCAATGACTTGGCCTCCACTGCTGCCCGTAGCAACAAATTCCACAGATTCACTACCCTCCGACTAAAAAAATTTCTTCACATTTCTGTTCTGAATGGGTGCCCTTCAATCCTTAAGTCATGCCCTCTCGTATTAGACTCCCCCATCATGGGAAACATCTTTGCCACATCCACTCTGTCCATGCCTTTCAACATTCGAAATGTTTCTATGAGGTCTCCCCTCATTTTACTCAACTCCAAGGAATACAGTCCAAGAGCAGACAAACGTTTCTCATATGTTAACCCTCTCATTCCCGGAATCATTCTAGTGAATCTTCTCTGTATCCTCTCCAACGTTGGCACATCCTTTCTTAAATAAGGAGACCAAAACTGCCCACAGTACTCCAAGTGAGGTCTCACCAGTGCCTTATAGAGCCTCAACATCACATCCCTGCTCCTATACTCTATTCCTCTAAAAATGAATGCCAACATTGCATTCGCCTTCTTCACCACCAACTCAACCTGGAGGTTAAACTTAAGGGTATCCTGTACGAGGACTCCCAAGTCCCATTGCATCTCAGAACTTTGAATTCTTTCCCCATTTAAATAATAGTCTGCCCGTTTATTTCTTCTACCAAAGTGCATAACCATACACTTTCCAACATTATATTTCATTTGCCACTTCTTTGCCCATTCTTCCAATCTATCCAAGTCTCTCTGCAGACTCTCCGTTTCCTCAGCACTACCGGCCCCCCACCTATCTTCGTATCATCAGCAAACTTAGCCACAAAGCCATCTATTCCATAATCCAAATCGTTGATGTACAATGTAAAAAGAAGCAGCCCCAACACTGATCCCTGTGGAACACCACTGGTAACCGGCAGCCAACCAGAATAGGATCCCTTTATTCCCACTCTCTGTTTCCTGCCAATCAACCAACGCTCTATCCACGTATGTAACTTTCCCATAATTCCATGGGCTCTTATCTTGTTAAGTAGCCTCGTGTGACACCTTGTCAAAGGCCTTCTGAAGATCCAAATATACAACATCCACTGCATCTCCCTTGTCTAGCCTACTTGTAATTTCCTCAAAAAATTGTAATAGGTTTGTCTGGCAGGATTTTCCTTTAAGGAATCCATGCTGAGTTCTGCCTATCTTGTCATATGCCTCCAGGTACTCTGTAACCTTATCCTTGACAATCGACTCCAACAACTTCCCAACCACCGATGTCAAGCTAAGAGGTGTATAATTTCGTTTTTGCTTCCTTGCCCCCTTCTTAAATAGCGGAGTGACATTTGCAATCTTCCAGTCTTCCGGAACCATGCCAGAATCTATCAACTTTTGAAAGATCATTGCTAATGCCTCCGCAATCTCCACAGCTACTTCCTTCAGAACACGAGGGTGCATTCCATCTGGTCCGGCAGATTTATCTACCTTTAGACTATTCAGCTTCCTGAGTACTCTCTGTCGTAATTGTGACTGCGCACACTTCTCTTCGCTGCCACCCTTGAGTGTCCAGTATACTGCTGATGTCTTCCTCAGTGAAGACAGATGCAAAATACTCATTCAGTTCCTCCGCCATCTCCTTATCTCCCATCACAATTTCTCCAGCATCATTTTCTATCGGTCCAATATCTACTCTCACCTGTCTTTTACTCTTTATATACTTGAAAAAGCTTTTAGTATCCTCTTTGATATTAATTGCTAGCTTCCTTTCATAGTTAATCTTTTCCCTCTTAATGACCTTCTTGGTTTCCTTTTGTAAGCTTTTAAAAACTTCCCAATCCTCTGTCTTCCCACTAATTTTTGCTTCCTTGTATGCCCTCTCCTTTGCTTTAACTTTGGCTTTGACTTCTCTTGTCAACCACGGTTGCATCCTTTTTCCATTCGAAAATTTCTTCTTTTTTGGAATATACCTGTCTTGCACCTTCCTCACTTCTAACATAAGCTCCAGCCACTGCTGCTCTGCGATCTTTCCCGCCAGTGTCCCTTTCCAGTCAACTTTGGCTAGTTCCTCTCTCGTGCCACTGTAATTTCCTTTACTCCACTGAAATACGGACACATCAGATTTCGGCTTCTCTTTTTCAAAATTCACAGTGAACTCAATCATGTTATGATCACTGCCTCCTAAGGGTTCCTGCACCTCAATCTCTCTAATCACCTCCGGTTCATTACACAATACCCAATCCAGTACAGCCGATCCCCTAGTGGGCTCAGCAACAAGCTGTTCTAAAAAGCCATTTCGCAGACATTCTACAAATTCTCTCTCTTGAGATCCAGTGCCGACTTGATTTTCCCAATCCACTCACATGTTAAAATCCCCCACAATTATCGTAACACTGCCCTTCTGACAAGCCTTTTCTATTTCCCGTTGTAATTTGTAGTCCACATCACTGCAGCTGTTTGGAGGCCTATAAATAACTGCCATCAGGGTCCTTTTACCCCTGCAGTTTCTAAGCTCAACCCATAAAGATTCTGCACCTTCTGATCCTATATCACCTCTTTCTAATGATTTAATATCGTTTCTTACCAATAAAGCCACGCCTCCCCCTCTGCCTACCTTCCTATCCTTCCGATACACCGTGTATCCTTGGACGTTCAGCTCCCAGAGACATGTGTCCTTTAGCCACGTCTCAGTGATGGCCACAATATCATACCTGCCAATCTGTAGCTGTACGACAAGATCATCCACCTTATTCCTTATGCTGCGTGCATTTAAGTATAACAACTTAAGACCAGTATTTGGTACTTTTTGCTTTGATTTCACTGCAACTCATCCCAATGGCTACAAATTTGCCCCATCACCTGCCTGTCTTTCCTGACATCTTTACTGCTCACTATCTTATATTTATTTCTGTTTTCCCCTTCCTCTGCTCTATCATTCCGGTTCCCATCCCCCTGCCAAATTAGATTAAACCCTCCCTAGCAGCTCTATTAAACTTTCCCGCCAGGACTAGAAGGCCTGTTTCCGTGCTGTAATTGTTATATGGTTATATGATATTGGTCCCCTTCGGGTTCAGGTGTAACCTTTCCATTTCGAACAGGTCATACTTCCCCCAGAAGACATCCCAATTATCCAAGAATCTGAAGCCCTGCCCCCTGCATCAGTCTCTCAGCCAGGCATTCATCTGCCTGATCCTACTATTCTTGCCCTCGCTAGCATGTGGTATCATCATGGTATCCATACAGAATACAACCCTGAGACTTGTCTTTCTGCAGGCAGCCACGAAACAAAGAAACACCATGGAACCCGTTGAAAGAAAACACCAAACACCCAACGTGCATGGAAAAAAAAGAGCAAATCTTCCAAATTTCCAATGACTGGGATGTATGCTGGTACCTCCTATGCACGTTGCTGGCATTTACCAGCAAGATTCAATCTATTGTTATTCAATGAGTAACTGACTTACTGATTTACTAACCAATAACCAGTAAGATGCCATTCTGTCCATCACAATCCTGCTGTCTCCCAGAAGAGCAAGCTCATCAGACCCATTCTCCCTAGCCTCTCACGTTGTTTTCTCTCATATGCCAATCAACTTACCTTAGTATATTTTATCACATCGCCCCAATATTCAGGTAATTTACTGCAGCCTATTAACTTACCAATATGTCTTTGGGATGTGGAATGAAACCTTAGCAATGAGGGAAACCCACACTGTCACACCGCGTAAGTGAAAACTCCATGCAGATTGTACTACAGGCCCCCTGATAAAAAGGAATTAGAGGAACAATTATGCGATAAAATCATAGATAGTGGCAGCAATAACAGGAGTTGTAATAGGATTTTATCTTCCCTGTTATTGACTGGGTCTGCCACAGTCTGAAGAGGTTGGGGCAGAATCCATGAGCGAGTTCTGGAAAGTTTCATCAAGCAATATGACCCTTCGTGAGAAGAGGAGCTGCACTGCACCTCCTCCTGAGGCTGGGAATGTTGACTGAAGTGTCAGTGGGCTAGCACTTTGGGACCAGTGACTATAATTTAATGAGTCTTAAAATAGTTATGGTTAAAAATAGGACTGATCTACCAGTTAAAGTCCTAAATTTAGGCAAGGTTAATATTGATTATATTAAATAGAAACTTGTTAAGTTTGATTAGGCATTGCTGTTAGCAGGTAAAGTTCAAAGTAAGTTTATTATCAAAGTACATATATGTCGCCATATACAACCCTGAGATTTGGTTTCCTTGTGAGCATACTCAGTAAATCCAAGAAACATAATCGAATCAATGTGGTGGACAAAGAACAATGTGCAAAAGACAGCAAGCTGTCCAATTACATAATAAAAAAAGAATAATAATAAATAAATAAACAATAAATATCAAGAACATGAGACAAAGAGTCCTTGAAAGTGAGTCCATAGGTAGTGGGAACAGTTCAGTGATGGGGCGAGTGAAGTTATCCACTCTGGTTCAGAAGCCAGATGATTGATGGTTAGTAACTGTTCCTGAACATGGTGGTTTGGGTCCTGAGGTTCCTATGCTTTCTTCTTGATGGCAGCAGTGAGAAGAGAGTATGGCATGGGTGGTGGGAGTCCTTGATGATGGATGCTGCTTTCTTGCAACAGCACTGATGGACTGAGCCATATCCACTACTTTATGTAGGATTTTCCATTCAAGTGCATTCGGTGTTTCCATACCAGGCTGTGATGCAACCAGTCCCTCTACTCTGCTACTCACCTGTAGAAATTTGCCAAGGTTTTAGCTGTCATGCCAAATTTTCAAAAACTTCCAAGGAAATAGAGGTGCTGCCGTACTTTCTTAATAATTACACTCCTCTTCTTCATAAATATGAAGGGGCATGTGGCGACTGGGAGACTTTTAAATTTGAGATGGGGTACAGAACGAGCGTGAGACTGTTAGAGTGAAGAATAGGACAGCCAAAATTTGGGAACTGTGATCGACAAGGGATATTCAGGGTCCAGTTAGAAGAGAGGAGAAGGCAACTGTCAGGGTTAGGCAGCAAGAATCAAGTGAGTCTCTTGAGGGAATAAAAGGGAAACAAGCTTAGTACAAAGGGAACTTAGCAGAGCCAAAAGAGGAGATGAGAGGCCTAGCAGTTCAGGTACTGGAGCATCTTAAAGATTCTTTAAATATATTAAGGATAAAAGGTAATGAGGGAGAGAACAGGTCTCCTTAGGTCAGTGTGTTCATCTAGTAAGTGTGGAATCATGGGAAATGGGCAAGGTCTAATTTAATGCTTCTCAGCTGTATTTACAGTGGAGAAAGGTAGGGAAGCTATTGAGTTCAGGGAAGATGGAAGTGATACATTGAAACATACCAACATTACAAAAGAGGAGGTGCTGGCATTCTGTGTTGCTGCACAGTTTTTGAAGGTGCAAGAATGTCTGCTTAGGTAAGACAATATGACAGAGAGGTGACTGTCATCATGGAAAGTAGGTGCAGTGATTGAGGTACAGGCAGTATTGAATCTGAAGAGGTTCCAGGTGAAACTAAAGCGTAGACTGGGCAATCAAAGGAATGAATGCAAAGTTTACCTGAGGGGAGTGAAGTCAGTAGTTGGTTCAATGCATGCAAAGGTCATATGCACAAGGAACTGCTACAAGATCCAATAATATGAGCCAACAGCTTTAGTGGCAATGAATGTTGGTGCTTGGATATGTGACACTTCCAGACATAAAGACATAGAGGATTCACACTGTCATGCAGCATGCCTGAGGGTGGCAGGCTGGGACCGTATTCCTAGGAACCCACAAAATTGAGAGGTGACCTTACATGGTGTTTAAAATCATGAGGACATTGATAGGATTAATGGATATAGTCTTTTCCGTGTGAAGAGGAATGAAAAACTAGAGGGCACAGGTTAAAGGTGAGTGGTGAATGAAGGGCAGCTTCTTCACACGGAGAATGGTATGCACATGGAATGAGCTGTGCTGGGTGTGATAACAACATTTTAAAAGACAATTGATTTTGGGCAAACCACAGGCAAGCTCTGGACAGGCACCACGGTTGGGATGTGGAAGAGTTGGGCTGAAGAGCCTCTTTACCTGCTGTATTACTCTAAGAGATGGCCCTTACTGGGACAGATACTGTAGAAGTTAATGTTATAGATAATAGAATTAAAATTAGTATAACTGTATTTGAATTTACAGATAAATTGTGTGCTTGTGCATTTATCGTTAAGATGTAAATGCCTTGTTCTGTCAGCAGCCTTTGATGAGAAATTCTAATCTTTTATTTATTTATTGAGCTGCAGTGCAGAGTTGGCCCTTCTGGCTCTCTGAGCCGCACCACCCAGCATCCCCAATTTAACCCTAGCCTAATCACAGGACAATTTACAATGACCAATGAACTACCAGCCGGTACGTCTTCAGACTGTGGGGGGGGGGGGGGGGGGCGGGACCTGCAGGAAACCCACACGGTCACAGGGAGAATGCACAAACTCCTTACAGGCTTGCTTTACTGAGCAGAAATGTGGAAGGATGCAAGAATGTTACAATACCAAAGTTGAAAATGTGTGATTTTATACTCAGAGCATATACCCATCCTATGTTATGCAATTTAAATATTTTAGGGTACGTCCACACTACGCCGGATAATTTTGAAAATGAAGCTTTTTCTCTTCGTTTTGACCTTATGTCCACACTGAAACGGCATTTTCATCCCCTGAAAACGGAAATTTTCAGAAACTATCTCCAGAGTGAATAAATCTGAAAACGCCTAATATCCGCTGTAGTGTGTACGGGGTAACCGGAGAGATTTAAAAACTCTGTCATGACAACACCACAACAACATTGCTTGTTCGGCTTCTGCTTGGTACTGCGCAAGCTGTTATAACGCACAGTCGGTGTGAACGGCGTGAGAGTTAAATTGTAAAGTAAACTTTTTTGACTATTTAAAAACGCTGTCATGATGTGCCAGAACAGATGTTCGTTGTTTTCTTGAACACAAACTCCATACAACCTAACAATTTCAGAACAGACAGCAACGAGACTGAAGCCAGAAGAGTTAGAGATGTACTCACCAAATACTTTGACCCATAGCTTACTGAATAAATAAGTATACTCACTTTGCCTTGTTTTCTGTCCTTGCTTGTATGAAGGTGCTTTACCTATTTATGCAAGTACTTCTCTGACAATAGATGTGTAACAGCTTAATGTAACATTGTATGGAAATACAAGATAACACTGATGCAGACGTTTTATACATTTAACAAGGTGCTTTATTAATGCAACAGAGTTAGTCAGTTTTTCAATGTTTGTCGTCAGCCGGGTCGTACTGTCCGTGAACTCCCTGTCGGTTGCCTCCATACGCTCCAGTATTTTTTTTTAGTTTTATAGTCCTCCTGCGCAAGAGCCAAGAGCAAGTCCTTTTAAGTTTTTCTACTCTATAACTGGACAAATGCGCACCAAGTATACCATTTCCTCTTCGCTTGTTTTCTGTAGATATGTCCTGTGCGTGCCCAGTAGGAGGAGAATCGCCCAAATACCCGTCTAATGTGGACGGAGATATTTTGAAAAACGCTTAGTGTGGATGCCTGTCGTTTTTACTCGAAACCGGCGTTTTCAAAATTATCCGGCGTAGTGTGGATGTAGTCTTAAAGGTGATTGTTGGTCATACTGCAAAACAAGTGGAAAGTTAGAGAACCACATGCTGCATCTTCTCAGCAGTTCCAACTGTCCAGGGCATTGTTATAGTAAAGGTTTAATTGCATGAGCTCTATGAATGTTAATGAGCAGCACACCAGCCAAGTACAGTCGGTGTGGTCTCTAACCAGAAATAGAGACCTCTCTCCCTGATTGCCAATTCAAGCTTATCTTGATTAACAACTTGGGAAGAGTGAAAGAGGCAGAATGACCTCTGACCCTCATTCCAGTTTGGTATTGAAAATGATACTTGAATCCCTTCCTGTTATTGGTCATTGATCACCCACCAATTTCCATATTTCTGACTTAGAGTATAACATTTCCTCTTTCTTCAGACTTCACAGTTCAATTAAAAAATTAGACTAGCATACAGTTTGTAGCTGTAATGAAGAGTCCACACTTTAAAGATTAATCTATGTATTGTTTTTCAGGAGCTGATTAGTTAGCTGTAAATTAATAGCATTCTTTATCATTTCAGATTCTAGGCATCTTTATATCACTAAAAGTGTTGTAACATTTAAGTATCTAAGTTTAAATTTTAATGGAAATTTGTTTTGAATGCATTTAACTTTGTTTCCATAAAGCAGAGACTCAGTGTGCTTCTTACACTCTGTTATGGGTCTCTTGAGACAGCAGCACTTTGATTTTTGGTCCTTTCACCTTGAAATTGAGGGGCTTTGAGCCAACAGAGTGTTTCCAATCCATTGTGACCTTTGAGATTATTATCAGTTAACACTTTCAAATTCTGGAATTCTTCCAATGTTTTATGTTTCCTTTTAATCCGGTGGGACATCATTACTTGTCTACAAAAATATCCATTGATTGTAGTATTTAAAAATACCCTTTAGAGTTATTGAATGCTGCAGCTGTTTTTTTTCAATTGTGACTTTTAATATTCAAATATAGAGCAATTTTGAAAGGAATAATGACTTTTGCCAACATCACTGAGGTAAAAAAAACAATGCAGCATTGTACTTATTTGACTTTTGCTGAAGGATCACGTACATAATACAGATTTCTAAGATTTTTTGTGTTTGTTTTCTGCAGTGGGAACGTGGAGCATAATGACACTCTGCATGACAACACACTTATCCTCACAATGCCTCTGAAACATGAAGTGGATACTGCTGTGACAGGGTAACTATGATCAATGTACCGCTATGTGTTGAAACTGGAGCATAATTTGACACAAAGTGCTTCAAGGTTAGGAAGTCAGGTGGAACTATGTTCGCAGGGATGTTCACAGTGCAAATTGGGATTCCAGTACTGGATCTGGATTGAGGACAGTGGCCATCCAGTGAAGAGTAAGTAAGGAGCAAACACCTGCTTGCTGTAAGTGCTGAGGGGTGTGATGAAAAGAGTAGCTGACGATGAGAGGAATCTGTTGAAGGCAGGGGTTCCTGTCGTGACTGATCGAAGACACCAGAGAGACACTGAAGCTGGTGGATATCCAAGTCTTCATTCCAGACAACAAGCAGGCATGACACTGGAGACACTCTTGGAAGAAGAGGCCTCCTGACCCAATATTACGTCATATTTTTTTATGTTAGAGAACAAAGTTAACAACAGGACAATTTCTGTAGTTACGAGTCATTCATGATGCTTCCTTTGAGTTTCAAACTCCTCCAGATCTTCACACCAACACTGAGTATTAATCACCTCTGTGTCTCTATGCAGACATCTCAGGAGAATGGGTGTTTCCTGGTTTGAAATCAACCCTAGTCTGCAGCTCCAGGAAGACCATTGTTCTGGCTACATTTAAGATTCAATCTACAGTCCATATTCAGGTCTGAAGACTGGTTGGTGTTGAAATTAATATTTGTAATATACCATAATTCCAGAATATACCCTAACAGTTCCCAACATTTTTATTCCATGGACCATTACAATATATAAGGGTAAACACGAGGAATTCTGTAGATGCTGGAAATTCAAGCGACACACATCAAAGTTGCTGGTGAACGCAGCAGGCCAGGCAGCATCTCTAGGAAGAGGTACAGTTGACGTTTCGGGCCGAGACCCTTCATCAGGACAATATATAAGGGGTCTATAGAACCCCAGGTTGGGACCACTATTTCAAGGCACTAACAACAATGAGAGTGAGAGATCAGATGAGCAGAGGTTGGAAAGCAGATGAGAGATCAGGGTCAAGAAGAGGCTTAGAAAACTGCATTAGGTCTGGAGACATCAGAGCAAGGACTGGTGGTGTGGGCAGGCATAAATACTGCATGGAAATTTGTTTTCCATACTTACCATTTCACTTTTAATATTGAGTAAGTGATTCTTGCCCGTTATCTCAAGCATTAATGCTCAGAGAACGAGTGAACCATGGCGGAATTTATTTATTTATTGAGATACAGAGGGAATATGGCCTCCCATCCCTTCAAGCCATGCTACCCATCAACCTCCCCAATTTAATCTGAGCCTAATCACGTGACAATTTGCAATGACCAATTAACCTATCAACCAGTACATCTTTAGATTGTGGGAGGAAACTGGAGCACCTGGAGGAAACCCACGCGGTCACGGGGAGAACGTACAAACTCCTTACAGGCAGCAACAGGAATTGAACCTGCGTCACCTGTACTGTAAGGTGTTATGCTAACCACTGTGCTATTGTGCCACAATACTCAATATCTGCTCATCAAAATGGAATGAAATAGTGGCAAGGGAGTCTGACTGATGGTCTGCACAAATAACAAGGAGCATGGAGATGATCTAATTGTTGTAGTCAGCACATCAGTAGGATTGACGGGTGATCTGACCATGCTGGGATGTACAGTAGGTGCAGAATCAAAGAAGAAAAAGTGGACAGGTGCAAGTTCTGAACACACAATGTAAGAATATTCAAACAGGAAGGACCACAGCAAGGCAAAGCGATGCCCATTTTGTTACTGCAAGATGTAGAAAGCATTTATATTGTCAGATGACTTCTCCTTTGTGCCTTTTCTGTGAAGGACAGTTTAGTATAGTGTCAGATTTAGAAACAAACCCCTGGAGGCGCTTAGCAGGTCGAGCAGAATGTGTGAATGGAAGGTGAGGGTGGAATTGAGAGACAGAGAAAGATGGGTGGTTGATGGAGCAGACTTGATGGGCTGTATAGCCTAATTCTGCTCCTGTGTCTTATGGTGGAAGTGAACAAAATAGAATGGTGGGCGCAGGAGAGGGTGAAAATGGAGACTGTGGCTAGAGGGTGACCAGCAGGAACACAAAGGTAAATAAGGGATGTGATAATGTGTATCACAACAGGATGGGAATCTACTGAGGGGGAAGGGGATGGAAATGGGAGCATTGCCCAATTGCCCACTTCTTTCCTGGTGGTGTTGGATCTGAGGTATCTGTACCTCTTGCCTGAACAGTGGGAGCAGGAAGAGAGCATGGCTGGGTGGTCGGGATGGGCGATGATGAATGCTGCCTTGCTGGGGCATCGCTTTATGTAAATGTACTCAATTGGGGTGGCATGGTATCTTAGCGGTTAGCGTAAACTACAGCGCCTACAATTGGGGTTTGATTCCCATCACTACCGGTAAGGAAATTGTACGTTCTCCCCTATGACCACATGGGTTTCCTCTGGGTGCTCCCATTTCCTCCCTCAGTCAAAGCATTCTTAGATTAATTAGTCACACGGGTGTAACTGGGCGCTGTGAGCTCATTAATTAGTTACACGGGTGTGACTAGGTGCTGTGAGCTCATTGATTAATTAGTTACACGGGTGTGACTGGGCGCTGTGAGCTCATTGATTAATTAGTCACACGGGTGTGACTGGGCACTGTGAGCTCATTGGCCAGTAGAACCTGTTACCTGTACGTGTAAAAAAGTAAATAATAAGTAAAGTTTCTGGTCTTGACCTTTCAGGACTTGTATGGCATTGCAGTAGACTTGTTCTCTTTTTCACTTATGGGATGTGGGCCTGGAAGGTGCTGCCTTAGGAATTTTGGTGTTTGTTGAAGTGCATATTGTAAATAATACACACTGCTGCAACTGTTCGTCGATGGTGGAGGGATTGGATGCTTGTGGAAGGGGTACCAATCAAATGGGCTGCCTTGTACTGGATGGTATTAAATCTCTTGAGGGTTGATGGAGCTGTACTCATCCAGGCGAGTGGCAGGTATTCCATTACAGTCCTGACTTACGCCTTGTAGATGGCGGATAGACTTTGGGGAGTCAGGAGGTGAATTACACACTGCAGGATTCCTAGCCTTTGACCAGCTGTGGTAGCCGTGCTGTTTATATGACTAGACCAGTTCAGTTTCTTGTCTATGGTGTGTATTCTCCAAAGAACTCACCACAATGCTGATTAGTTTTCCTGGGCCACAGTTCATCGTTCATGTATGGTAGCTCCTGCTGCTCCCAAGAGGAAGCGTGAGTTGAAAAGGAATCTCGAAGCACTGACGCAATGGAGTGAGTTCTTCACCATCACAGCAGATGGAGGAAAAGATCAAAGAAGAGAGCTGTGCTTGTAAACCTCATGCAAAAACAAGATGTTGCTTGTTTATGGAGACAAAACTGAAGAGGATCTTAGTTGGACCTTAATTAGTATAATTTACACCATCTTAATTAGCTGGTGAAGGGGGAGAAGATTAATTCTGCCTCCTCCTGCACCTCCCCCATGCCAGTTTACATGTGGTAGCTGGGGAAGGTGTGTGGTCTTGGTGATGTTAAATCACTGAGGCAGTAGTAGCTATGTGTGTTAGAGAGGAATGATTTTGTCATTTGGCATCCCCTGTGGGGAAGTTGCATTTAAACAGAGTCAGAGTTACAGCAATGAATCACTGCTGTCCCTGGACTGTTGACTGGTAGCACTCACATCTGCTGTAATGACGTGCTTCAAGAGGAGGTTGTCTATATTTAAAATTAACTCCTGCCACAGTGAGGACCAGGAAATGCTGCAGTTCGTCCAGCGCTGCAGCAGGTCTGCGGCAGACATAATCTCACTGGCTCACCGCTGCGCTTTGGAGCAACTGGGCATGAGCAAAACATATATCAGGTTGTTCTTTATAGATCAGGGTAAATCGCCAAGCTTCTGAACCTGTACCTCTGCACTGGATCCTCGGCTTCCTCACTGGGCGACCACAGTCAATATGGATCAGTGATAACACCTCCTCATCGCTGACAATTAACACAGGGCTCTTCACCGATGTGTGCTTAGCTCACAGCTCTCCTCTGTCTACACTCCTGTCTGTGTCTAGACACAGCTCAGACACCATATATAAAAATTGCTGATAATATATTGTTGGTAAAATCTCTGATGGCAGTGATGTCTGATGGTGTACTGCACTGAGGTAGATCAGCTGGGTGAGCAGTGTCACAACATCTAGGCAAGGCCGAGGACTAGACTGTGGACTTCAAAGAACAGAAATCAGAAGAACATGCAGCAGCCCACATTGAGAGGTCAGTGGTGACAAAGGTGATCAGCTTTAAATCCCTGGGTGTCAGCATCTCAGAGGATCTGTCCTGTGCCTAAAACATGAAGAAGGCAAGCCAGCGGCTGTACTTCGTTCAGAGTTTGAAGAGATTTGTGAATGTTCTATAGATGTAGGGTGGAGAGCATTGAGATTGGTTGCATTACAGGTATGGAGGGTCCAGTACAAAGGATCACAGGAGGCTGTAGAGGGTCATCATCTCAGCCAGTTCCACCACGGTTAAAACCTTCTCACAATTCAGGACATCTTCAAGAGACAGCAACTCAGGAAGGTTGTATCTGTCATTAATGACCCTCATCATCTGGGACATGTACCTACCATCAGGGAGGAGGTACAGGAGCCTGAAGATCAGTACTCAATGTTTTAACAATGGCTTCTTGCACTTTGCCATCAGATTTCTGAATGATACATGAGCATGTGAATACAACAGTGTTATTTCATTTTGGCAGTGTATATTTGCACTCTATTGGTTCCACAAAACAACAGATTTCATGTCATGTAAAGTGGTGAAAGTGTACCTGATTCTGATTTTAAAGTACAATAGCTGAAATTTAGTCCATGTCAGTTGCAATTTTTAAATACTTTTTCAACTTGTAATAAGAAACACAAAAGCTCTTCTGGGTCATTAAAAGGAGTCTTTGCATCCAACTATAGCAGATCAGTATCAGGCTTAACATCACCAGCATATGTGGTGAAACCTGTTGTTGTTTTGCAGCAGCAGTACATTGCAATACATAACAATAAAAACAGTAAGTGTGTGTGTGTGTGTGTGTGTGTGTGTGTGTGTGTGTGTGTGTGTGTGTGTATACGCGCGCAACTTATTGAACTTAATACATTTCAACAGCTCCAGAACATCCTCTTCCTTAATGTCTGTACATTCAAGCATTTCAGTCTGTTGTGAGTCATCCCTACAATTGCCAAGGTCCTTTTCCGTGGTGAATACTGAAGCAAGGTATTCATTAAGTACCTTTGCTACATCCTCCAGTTCCATGCACGTGTTTCCTCTCTCACTCCTGAATGGTCCTATTCTCACATGGCTCATCCTCTTGCTCTTCACATACTTGTCGGATGCCTTGGAGTTCTCCTTAATCCTGCTCGCTGAGGCCTTCTCATGGCCCCTTCTCGCTCTCCTAATTTCATTCTTGAACTCCTTCCTGGCACCCTTGTAATTTTTTAGAGCTCTAACATTACCTAGTTTCTTGAACCTTTTGTAAGCTTTTCTTTTCGTCTTAACTAGATTTTTTTTATGTTGTTTGTACACCACAGTTCTTTAACCCTACCATCCTTTCTCTGCCTCAATGGAACATACCTATGCAGGACTCCATGCAAATGTTCCCTGAACATTTGCCACATTTCTGCTGTGCATTTTCCTAAGAACATCTGCTCCCAATTTATGTTCCCAAGTTCCTGCCTAATGACATCATATTTCCCCCTACCCCAATTAAATCCTTTCCCAAATTCTTTGCTCCTATCCCTTTCTAGTGCTATGGTTAAGGAGATAGAGTTGTGATCACTACCTCCAAAATGCTCTCCCACCGAGAGATCTGACATCCGACCAGGTTCATTTCCCAATACCAGATTAAGTACAGCCTTTCCTCTAATTGGCTTATCTACATATTGCATCAAGAAACCTTCCTGAACACACCTAATAAACTCCACCCCATCTAAACCCCTTGCTCTAAGGAGATGCCAGTCAATTAAAATCACCCATCACAACAACCCTATTATTATTGTACTGTTCCAGAATCTGCCTCCCTATCTGCTCCTCGATGTCTGTTACTATTGGGGGCATCTGTAAAAAACACCCAGTAGAGTTATTGGCCCTTTCCTGTAACCATCTGGCTGAATGCTTTTTTTGCTGTATCATCTGCCTATCCTTCCCCATAAACTCCCTACAAGCTGTCACTACTTGTGCGCCAACTGCCCCATCCTCTGCCTCTTCACTTTGGTTCCCACCCCCTTGCAAATCTAGTTTAAACCCTCCCCAAAAGCATTAGCAAACCTCCCTCCCAGGATATTGGTTTCCCACCAGTTCAGGTGCAACTCGTCCCACTTGTACAGGTCACCCCTTCCCCAGAGAAGGTTCCAATGATCCAAGAACTTGAAACCCTGCCCACTGTGCTGTCTTCCTGTTCTGACCTTCCCTACTCGTGGCACTGCGACTAATCCAGGGATTGCCACCTTGGAGGTACTGCTCTTCAACCCCCTTCCTAACTCCCTAAACTTATTGCATAGGCCCTTTACCCATCTCCTGCCTATGTTATTGATACCAATATGTACCATGACGTCTGGCTGCTCACCCTCCCCTTCAAGAATATTCTGCAACCGCTCAGAGATATCCTGGACCCTAGCACCCAGGAGGCAACACACTCTTCTGGTGTCTCCCTTGCTGCCGCAGAATCTCCTATCTGTCTCCCTAACTATCGAGTCCCCTGTGACTATTGCTCTGCATGACTTCACCCTACCCTTCTGAGGCTCAGAGTCGACCACAGTGCTATTGGTCTGGCTGCTGCTGCCTTACCCAGATAGGTCATCCATAGGCTACCCTTTGGAAAGCAGTTGCTGAGGGGAATGGCCACAAGGGGACCCTGCACTGACTTCTTTCTCCCTTTATCTCTCTCAGTGTTCACACATCTACTCCCCGAATTCTGAACTCTGGGTGTAACCATCTGCACAATAGTCATATCTATCAAATGCTCTGCCTCCCAGATGATCCCAAGTTCATCCAATTCCAGCTCCAGCTCCTTAATGCAGTCTGTCATGAGCTGTACTTCCCGCAGATGTAGTCATCAAGGAGACTATCAGGTTGCATGAATTCCCACATCCTACAGGAGAAACATTCTACTGCCATATCTGCCATCCTGCCTGCACTGTACAATGGGCAGCCAAGACCAAATACTCTAACCTGTTTTTTTGGCCTCAGCTTCTTCTCGCTGAAGCCCCTTGAGTCAAAGCCTGACCCTCCCACGCTCACCGCTGGCCCACTCTCAACAATAGCCGCCTAGCTCAGAGGGGATTGGTAATGGAATCAGCGTCTTCAAACACTGACACTGATAGACAAAGCTGTCATGTGAGACTCCAAGGCCAGACAGATCACCTAGGTACAGCCTGGATCAACCACAGGAGAGCATACGACTCAATGTCCCACATATGGAACCTGGAATGCCTGTCTCTGTACTAGGTCAACAAGCATCTCAATGGGCTTTTGGAAGACAATGCTAGTGTTAACTCAAAGCCAATAGCGCAAGTGACCATCAGATGTGGAATATACCAGGGTGATGCACTATCCCCACTGTTGTTCTGCATAGGCTCGAACCCCCCTCAGTCAGATCATCTCAAAGAATTGATATGGGTACAGGATCAAGAGTGGAGTGACCTTCAGCCACCTCCTGGACATGGATGACATCAAGCTGTATGTCAGAAAGGAAAGGGACATTGACTCACTAATCCACCTGAGAATGGTGCATAGCAGAGATGTTGGGATGTCATTTGGACTGGAAAAGTGCAGCCGGGTGATAGTGAAAAGAGGCAAACTCATCAGGACTGAAGGAGTCGAGTTACCTGAAGGCCACATACCAGATGTACAGGACAGATACAAATACCTGGGGATCCTGCAGGTGCATGGAAACCACAATGAGGACACAAGGAAGACTGCAACATCCAAGTACCTTGAAAGAGTGAGACAGGTCCTAAAAAGCCAGCTGAATGGGATAGAACAAGATCAGAGCCATCTACATATTCACCCTACCATTCATCAGATCCCCAGCCACAATGATGTGCTGGCCGATGAACGAATTGGAAGCCGCTGACATCAAGATCTGGAAACTACTAACAATACACAGAGGATTCTACCCGAAGTCCAATGTCAAGTGACTATCCACCTGCCGGAATAAAGGAGAACGGGGACTTAGAAGTGTCAAGGCCACAATCCTGGAAGAAATGAGAAACATCCATAAGTATGTAAGGAAGATGTCCCCTAAGGATGACTTGCTAGGAGAATATCTCAGACAGCAGGCAGGCGACGTGGAAGTGGAAGTGGGTGAAGCGGAGCCATAAGACCAGAGGCCATGGCAGGACAAGCCACTGCATGGGATGTACCATCTCCATATCAGAGGTGGCTGACTTAAAGTCCTATCAACAGCTGGAAACGGCAGGGCTGAGGGACAGCACAGAGGAGCTGCTCATGGCTGCACAAGAGCAGGCGCTGAGGCCTATCACACCAGATAAGACCCAAGTCACAGATTATGCAAGGAATCTACTAAAACTATCCGGCACATAGTATTAGGATGCAAGATCCAGACAGGGACAGCATATACTGAACGGCACAACCAAGTTGTAGGAATTGTGTACAGGAACATCCGCACTGAGCTAAGACCCAGTGGGACTTCCAACTACAGATTGATAAGCAGGTACTGGCCAACCAACCAAACATAGTATTACTGGACAAGGAACAGAAGAAAACAATAGTAATAGATGTGCAATCACGAATGGCAGCAACATCAGGAAGAAAGACTATGAGAAGCTGGAGAAATACCAGGACTTGAAAGAGCAGATAAAAAGGATGTGGAAGGTTAAAGCCAGAGTAATCCCAGTGGTGATAGGAAAACTTGGAGCTATGACATCCAGACTGGGAGAGTGGCTCCAAAGAATGCCAGGAACAACATCTGAGATCTTGGTCCAGAAGAGCACACTACTAAGAACAGCAAGGATACAGCACTGAACCCTCAAGCTCTCAGGCCTCTGGTAGAGGACCCAAAATTGGGGGAAAAATACACAACCCATAAGGGGGTGAGAAAAATAAATAAATAAGTAGTGCAAAAAAATAATAAGGTAGTGCTCATGGTTTCAATGTCCATTCAGAATTCTGATGGCAGAGGGGAAGAAGCTGTTCCTGAATCATTGAGTGTGTGTCTTCAGGCTCTTGTACCTCCTTCTTGATAGTTGCAATGAGAACAGGGGATGTCCTGGGTGATGGGGTCTTTAATGATGGATGCCACTTTTTTGAGGCATTGCTCCTGGATGCTACAGTGGCTAGTGCCCATGATGGAGCTGACTGAGTTTACATCTCCCTGCAGCTTCTTTCGATCCTGTGCAGTGGTCCTGCCCCATGCCCCCTGCCCCATACCAGACAGTGATACAACCAACACACATCAAAGTTGCTGGTGAATGCAGCAGACCAGGCAGCATCTCTAGGAAGAGGAACAGTCGACATTTCAGCCCGAAACGTTGACTGTACCTCTTCCTAGAGATGCTGCCTAGCCTGCTGCGTTTACCAGCAACTTCGATGTGTGTTGCTCGAATTTCCAGCATCTGCAGAATTCCTCTTCTTTGAGTGATACAACCAGTTAGAATGCTCTCCACGGTACATCTGTAGAAATTTGCAAGTGTCTTTGGTGACATATCAAATCTTTTCAAACTCCTAATGGAAAATAGCTGCTGTTGTGCCTTCTTTATAGCTGCATCGATATTTTGGACCCAGGGTAGGTCCTCAGAGATGTTGATACCCAGGAACTTGAAGTTGCTCACTCTCTCCACTTCTGACCCTTCTATGAGGACTGGTGTGTGTTCCCTTGTCTTACCCTTTCTGAAGACCACAATCAGTTCTTTGGTCTGACTGATGTCGAGTGCAAGGTTGTTACTGCAACATCACTCAACCAGCTGATATTGTATATCTCGCTCCTGTACTCTGTCTCGTCACCATCTGAAATTCTGCCAACAATAGTTGTGTCATCATAAAATTTATAGATGGCTTTTGAGCTGTGCCTGTACACACATTCATGGGTGTAGAGAGAGTAGAGCAGTGGGTTAAGTACACATTCTTGAGGTGCACCAGTGTTGATTGTCAATGAGGTAGAGATATTATTTCCAATCCGCACTGACTGCATTCTTCCAATGTTGTTCAGCACCGTGCATATGAACTGTTTGAATGTGTCTGCAGGTACTTTTATTGACCGGCCTGTTACCATGTTAAGAGTGTTGAGGTTTTGCTTTGTTTTGAGTGATAGCAGAAATAGGGTGCGTGTGAATCAGATGCACATTCTATAATGCAACCTATCTGAACAGAAAATGTACCACTTTTAACGCTGTGCATCGACTACACTTTGTGACTGCAATTTAGCATTTATGGCATTCAACATTTCCTTAGCAAGAGCATGGTGAATCTGCCGATTTCATTGCCACAGACGTCTGTGGAGGGCAAGTCATTGGGCATATTTACAACAGAGGTTCTTGATTAGTTCACATTACAATCAGTTCTTGATTAGTCAGGGTGTCAAAAATTACAGGGAGAAGGCAGGTGAATGAAGTTGAGAGGGAAGAATAAATTACCCATGATGGAACGGCACAACAGACTTTCTGGGCTGAATGGCTGAATTCTACTACTTTATTTTATGGTCTAAAAGTAAAATAAAAATAATACAGTATATATCCTTATATTTACATTTGTTCTGTTATCTATGGATATAAAAATAACAATAATGTGAATATTATTGGGGGGGTGGAGATGCATCTCTACCAAGGGAGGTGTAAGGTACTCCTTCCTTCTGCTAGGCTGCAGGTCACCTTTGGGTAATGTGTAACACCTGCTTAACCCCCAACCCCACTCTATCAGGGTCACGTGAAGCCATGGGGGCAAGAGGTGGATGGTCGTTTGAGCAACTGGTGCACATCACAACTCCTGGTTATGCAACCACTGACATCAGGCAGACAATATCTGAAGAATATTGACAAAGGTATTGAAGAGTATTTACCTGTCTTGTAAAGACTCTGCCCAGAAGAAGATGTGGACGAATTTGCCAAGAACAATCATGGTCATGAGAGCATGACCTCCCACCTCATATGACAGGGAACAAAATGATGATGATGAGTGTGAATAGTACTTTAACTTTTGGAATAATTCTGTCTGCCAGTATAACCAAACAAAGGCTTGTGCTTAGCTTAGTCTCAGTGCATGACATAACTGGAGTTCAGTGTCATTGACTTTCTGCTCATGCTAACAGATCTTTATTTCTCTCCAAAATAGGTCTATTTCTCCAGCTTCCTTCCTTTATGGTGATTCAGTGGATGCTTCAAAATTTATTCAGATGGAAGATATGTCCTGTTTCTTTCAACCATTCAACTTGACATTTCAGGTGAATCATCTGAACCACAACTTAGATCCTGTCAGGTTAAGTTTATTGTTATTTAATTATATACAAGACAGTTCTCTGGACCAGGGTGTAAAGCACGTTAGTACACATAACACACAATAACTTTGGAAAGTAGGAAATAAATCTACGAATAGATAAACAAAGTAATGTACATAAAGTAAATATTGCAGGTTGACGCTTTGAATGCGATGTGGCGGGGAGTTCAGAAGCCTAATGGCTTGAGGGAAGAAGCTGTTTCCCATCCTGCCTGTTCTTGTCTTCATGCATTGGTGTCTCCTGCCTGATGGTAAAATGTCAAGAGGATGTTGGATGGATGGGTGGGATCCTTGACAAAACTAAAAACACTCCTGATAAATGCCCGCGATGGACAGTAGGTAAACCCCTGTGATCGTCTCGGCCATCCTCACAGTCCAGTTATGCAGTTGCTCCAGTCACTGGACCTTGCAGCATTGTGTAATGTGAATGGAGTCAAATAATTAAGCTATGTTAGGGCTAAACCATTAGTGGCAGGTTTTGGTAAGAAAAAAAATTAAACTTTATACGAAAGGATAAAGTGACAGTGCAGGGTCATTATATATTAATCTGTCATGAAGGGACAATATGCATAGGGAAAGTAATAAAACTTTAGATGATAGAAATCTGCAATAAAAGCAAAGCAATAAAAAAAATCAGAAAGTAAAATATATTGCTCGACATGCTGAGTTCATCCAGGATTTTCTGGTGCTCCTCACATTATGATGTACTCGAATAAGAGTCAGAGAAAAGAAAAATAGTATATAAAAAAGACATAACTGAAGGTCCTTTATTTGAGTGTATTTAGAATTCACAGAATGTAGGTCCACTTAAGGCACAAATAGAAATAGATGAGTTAAAGTTAATAGCTGTTACAGGGACATTGTTGCTATCTGGCCACGTTTGGGAAATAAATATTCCAGGATAGCAAAAAGGAAGAGGAAGTTGATAAGTCCTGACATAATAAATATGGTAAAAGTAATAGAGGGGAAGGATCTTAGTAATGAAGATCAAGAAATGAAACTGTTCTTGGTGTTATATAGAGACAGTAAGAAGTGGAAGAACAGAGAACACGAGCAAACCCTTTGACCCACAGTGCTGAGCTGAAGCAGCTAAACAGTAAATCAAAACCCCCCAAAATCTAATCCCTCCTACCTACAAATTGTCCGTATCCCTCCATCTTCCTCACATTCATGCGCCTATCGAAACGTCTCTTAAAAGCCTCTAATGACATATGTAAGCATTGTCTGTAGGCCCCAACCAGCGAAATGCCCACTTCCCATCCTTAATTTGACAGGGTGTTATATTTGCAGATGGCACTGGTCCATATTTGGAGATTAAAAGTGGCTGAAGACCCATGCTGTTTGTCCACACAGATCTTTGAGGAGCTTGGTTTAAGTTTCTAGCTATAGTTTTATGGATTAGAAAACAGCTGCCACAGATTCCCCTCACTCACAACACGCTGGAGGAACTCAGCAGGTTGGGCAGCATCGGTGGAAAAGATCGGTCGACGTTTCGGGCTGGAACTCTTCGTCAGGACTGTAGAGGGAAGGGGCAGAGGCCCTATCTTGTCCTTCCCACCCTCCCCCCACCTTCTTTATAGGGCCTCTGCCCTTTCCCTCTACAGTCCTGACGAAGAGTTCCAGCCCGAAATGTCAATCGATTGTTTCCACCGATGCTGCCCGACCTGCTGAGTTCCTCCAGCGTGTTGTGAGTGTTGCTTTGACCCCAGCATCTGCAGATTATTTTGTGTTTACAGATTCCCCTCAGTTGGTTGCTTCACTGAGTTACCTCAGATAAGTATATTAAAGAGATCGAATATGATCCCTTGTCCCTCCTACCCATCTACCCATCCAAATGGCTTTTAAACATTGTAATTGTACCTCCCTCTACCATTTCCTCTGGCAGCTTGTTTCAAATACAATCCACTGTCTGTGTAGAAAAAAAAATGCCCATCAGGTCCCCTCCCACTCACCTTAAATAAATATGCTCCAGTTTTAGACTCCCTTGTCCTGGGGAAAAGTATGTGATCATTCATCTTATCTGTTACCTCGTTATTTATTTAGCGATACAGCACCGTGTAGTATCCCAGTCACCTTCAGGGAGCGATGCCTCAAAAAGGTGGCGCCCATCATTAAGGACTCCCATCACCCAGGCTGGGCCTTGTTCTCACTGTTACCTTCAGGGAGAAGGCACAGGAGCCTGAAGGCACACACTCAGCTATACTGGGGCAGTTTCTTCCCCTCTGCCAACCGGTTTCTGAATGGATATTGAACCCATGAACACTACCTCACTACTTTTTTATTTCTATTTTTGTACTACTTACATAATTTAACTGTAATTCACATTTTTTCCCTCTATCATTATCTATTGCAATGTACCGCTGCTGCAAAGACAACAAATTTCACAACATATGCCGGTGATATTAAGTCTGACACTTCGACCCACATCGCCCAGCAACTCCCAGCAAACCTGATTAACCTTACCCTAAACACGGGACAATAGACAAATTTACAATTAGCCTATCTAGTACATGTGTGGACTGTGGGCGGAAACCAGAGCACCCGGGGAAAACCCAGGCATTCCATGGGAGCTGGGGGAGGTGGGGAACATACGGACTCCTTACAGAATGGCGCCAGAACTGAACTCTGAACTCTGGAACACTCTGAGCTGTAACAGCATCACGCCAAATGGGGTGAATGGGACTCGTTTCGCCAGGCACTTGGTTGGCTGGATGAGTTGGGTCGAGTGGCCTGTTTCCTTGTTGTAATACTCTGACTCTATGGTTCAGACCTCCGAGGTTAAGAAATGGTAAGTGGTAAAGGGAAGCCCAGGAAAATGTGTAAAATTACTGTGCAGCAGCATGACCTAAGAGAACTGTGAGAATGTACTGCTTTAAAGAAAATACTTCAATTACTGCAAATGATGTGTTAAATAGTATTGTTCCCTAAAAGGCCAGAAGCTTGGGTAGACTTAGCTTGTAGTACACTACATTCACTACATTCTCTTCTGATTGAGTCCTGCAAAGCCTTTAAACATCCCAGATACTTGGAATAATTTTGATCAGAGTCTGTTTCTTAATATACGTTCTGAGTTAGTACAACTTCTTGGCAGGGACGTACAGTCTTAATCTACAAGCACTTGTGGTATAAATCATCCCTTTAAGCAAATATATTTAGATACCAAGAACTTTTTCTCTTCGAAATCTCTTACTTCTGAGCCCTCGTGACAGCTTTCATTTACATCAGTCTAAAGGTAATGTTCCTTTGACAGCTGTCTTGAATCATTCTGCTCCTGGAATCAGTCTTACTGTAAATTATAGAAGAATCTTTTCCTGAAGATTTATTTTGCAGTGATATTATTTTTGAACTCTGGTACACTTCTTCAAGTGTTTATATAATTGGCTCTTTCATGGTAACATTGTAAAGTTGTCAAGTTTCACCTTTTGAACTGCGGCATGTTTTGAACATTTGAGCATCAGTTTTGGCTGGATGTTCACCAAAATCAACTTCTAGTCAAGTTCTAAGGTAACAGCCCCTTTCACTTATTTTCTACTTTGTCTATTTTGTGTTTTACTGAAGTGGTAAGGAACTCACCCCATGGGATTCATGTATTATAGCATGGGTAACTTGTGGGGCCACATCAAGGGAATGCATCAAATAGTTGTGCTTGTGTTTATACAGTTGAGACCATCAAATGCCTTTCAAGAATCAGTAACTTTTTGCATTGATTTTAGTGAACTTCCAGCCAGAATTTTCAAGTGATGTTATATCGAAATAATATGCTTATTTTCCGTCAGGAAACCTAAAATGGCCTCCATGTGGACTCATTCTAAGGTGGGGTTTATACTTGAGAGACAAGCAGCATTACTCAGGAAATAAATTGAATGACGATTGTACAAACATTTGTATTTAGTGTGATTGTGTCACACCGCACAAAAATAGTCCCTTTGGTTCACAAGACCATGCCAAACATCAAGCACCCATTAACACTAACTCCATACATCCCAGTTTTTGTTCATCAAATTCCCATCAACACTTTTATGTTCTGCCCTTTGCCTCACATATAGCTGTGGAGACTGGTTTCTGGAGCCGTAAGATAGCAGCTCAGCTGGCTTCCCCATTGTGCCTCTCTTTTCTCTTCTGTTATTAGAATGGACAGAAAGTTGACTTTTGTTATATCCCTGCAGTGCCTTGGTCCCCATTTGGAGTTTGTAGCCTGAAAGCATATAGAGGATAAACAAGAGAGAGAAAAAGAAAAAGCATGTACCATCTCTCTTAAGGCTTGGAAATTGTTATCACAGTGAGAGAAATAAGAGTTCATATGTTAATGTTCCCTAGAGAAGAAAAATGATTTATTGGAAATTTCTCTTGAACCAAGCCTCCACATTGAAAAATGACCTCCTGAAGGAGCTCTGAGATGGCAAGATAATCTGAGATTTTTACACTACACTTCGAAGGGAAGCATAAATATTGTGTGTTGTACCATCAAACCAGACTTTTACCATTAAGCCCGGATCTCCTGCTGCCGTGTGTAACATAATTTATTTATTTATAAAGGACTAACAATGCCTTATTTTTCCTTCATTATTTTATTGAAGGTTATAAACATGGGCCCAAGCAGTGCACCTGGTCTGGCTGTCCAAATTTTGATTCCTAGCAGGCTCTTTACAAATGGAGCAGATATCTTTCTAGTCCAGGAGGCTGTGGTGAGTATACAGGACTGTCAGTAATTACATCTGTCTCATTTTTGTTTTATTTTCTAATTCTGCTGTCAGGTTTATCATATATTTAACAATTGCGGAGTGCTGATGTGGGACTTGATAGTTTGTTTGGTGAAGTTAATTTTTCTGTTATTTTCTAGGCCTTGAGTGTAAACATTCTGAACTTCTGATTTATATTTTTGTTTGGTGCTGCATGCACTAAGTGTCTTTACGTCAGGATCAAGTTATTGCCTCAACAAATAGTTTATGTTGGTCCAACCGGACCTCATCCTATTGAATCTTCTCTACACTCTGTTCAGTGTAAAATTGGCTCAGTGGTGGGAAGAAAGGTTAATGGCCAATAGGTGGCTGCAAAGCTTTTGTAGTGGGGATCCACAATTTTATTGGGAAGTCCTTTGCTTTTTGTGTTTTACGTGAGTAATTATAAGGCAATGTCAGTAAGTATACATCAGCCAGTGCTCTGAATTAGAATCATAGTAAGTTATTTGTCTAACAGTCAGAGTTCTGGATCAAGATCCTGAGACATGATTTTTAGCCAACCAACTCAAGGAGTTTAAATTAATGTTCTTAATTACATATGGATTTATTAAAGTTAATTTCCTTAATGGTAACCATGAAGCACCAGATTGTTGCAAACACCCAAATGGATCACCAATATAATTCAAAGATGGAAATCAGTCACCTTTACCTTGTCTGTCTCATATATGACACCAGACTAACCAATCTCTTTGACTCAAAGGCATTTAGGGATGGACAAATAAGGATGAGATTGCACTGGAAAGGGTGCACGCAGAGGAGGTTAATTTCCCAGGGTGTTTCATGGCATGAAGCATTTCAGCAATCAGAGCAATCAGGACAGAATGGACAGGCTGGGTTTGTTTTTTTTTCCCGCGTATCAAAGAAATCTATGATCAGAGTTTATAGGTGAAAGGCAAGAGGAAGGAGATTTGGAGGCGTCTTGGAGAGTTTTTTTTTAACCCGTAGCCTGGTGAAACATGAAACTCAGTGCCTGAGAAGATGGTGGAGGCAGGTACTCTCATAACTTTTAGAAGGTCAAGTTTAATTGTCATACAACCATGCATGAACATCCATGAATACAGACAAACAAAGCAGCACTACTCTGAGGTTAAAGTGCGAAACACAGAACCATCAGTCATACACAGCACAAAATACATACTATATAATGTATATAGATAGCAGTAAAGTATAGTCACGCAAAAGAATAGTCCAAGTCCTTGAGTCCATGAATGTTGCAGCAGGCTTCAATCAAACAGAGTATGGCTTATCTTGCTGAGCAAACACTGGGGGGCAGTACTGACACTAGCGTGGATGCTGGGCCACATTGCCTCTGGCACACTGCTGGAGCACACTGACTCCAACTACCCTGGCTCTCCTGGGCGGGTGTAAACAGGCAACACCGCAGCTTGAGCCCTGATCCTCACTTATAATGGAGGCCATGCAACTCCTCGCCCATCCATCAATAAACCAGTGAATTAAGCTTGTAGTGTTCCACATTGACAATGTCCAACAGTATCTTGCTATCACAAAAGAAGTGACTAAGATGATCCCTTGCTGTTAGCTTAGCACGTGAAAAGCCAAGAGATAGGAGACCACATGTTGAGTGCTGGGAATTGGACTTCATTTGGGAAGGTTCTTGGTGAGCAGTATGTTCACAGTGGCCAATCTTGCAGTTTCTATTCCATATGAATATATGACTCTAACAACAACAACTGTCAATGTTACCAGCAATGCCCAGGGTCTGTGAACAAATTTAACAAGTGAAAGCTAAAATGGAAGTATGATAGACAGATTAGTCAATAATTCAAAAATTAACCATTTGGATGATGATAAGAAAGAAGACATTCAACTATAGAAAACTATCAAGGCTAGGATACTGAAGAGCGGAGAGAAGCAGAGAAAGCTCAGGAGTATGCTGTGGAGCACCAGGTAACTAGATACAGTGGTTAAGAACAATTACTGCCCCTCAACCATCAGGCTTTTGAACCAAAGTGGACAACTTCACTTGCCCCATCATTGAAATATACCCTCAACCAATCGACTCACTTCCAAGGACTCCATTTCATGTTCTCAATCTTTATTGCTAATTTATTTGTTATTATTATTTCTTTCTTTTTGTATTTGCACAGTCTGTTGTCTTTTGCACACTGGCTGAACACTCAGTTTATGCGGTCCTTCATTGATTCTATTATGGTTATTATTTTATTATGGACTTATTGAGAATGGCTGCAAGAAAATGAATCTCAGGGTTGCGACTTGTATGTAATTTGATAATAAATTTACTTCAAACATTGAACTTTGAAGATGGTATTAGAATATTTGCCTTCATCATATAAGGGATAAAATCCAAGAGCCAGAACATGCTGTAGAACTGCTTAATGCTGAAAAAACTGATGAGACTCTGTGCTTGTAGTACTTGCATTTTCTTTCACTTGATATGTGGCTTTCAGAATCATTACATGGGTCTCATAGAGACCTAACTTGTCTATCTGTAGTATATGCTAATCAGTGGCATGACAGTGCTGAAAATGGCCAGGAGAATAGAAGCCTAAATGAGGCAAAAAAGGAAAGGTGAATGTATATTTAAATATGAAAGAATTGAGTTGGTGAAGTTCTTGGATAGGCACATGAGTATGTGGAGATTGGGGGGATGTACAGGCAGAATTCGTTAGCTGAATTAGTTTGATACAACATCTTGAGTTAAAGGCAAGTTCCTCTGTTGTATTATGTTCTATAAATAGTCATGCAATGTCTAGATGTGTCTGTAAGTTATTATTGCAAACTTTTAATTTAGTACAGAGATTAAAACGTGATTATTTCTTTGAGGTTTTGTAACTGGTTTTACCAAAGATTGAACAAATTGAATAGAAATTGATGCCACACGTTAAGGAACCCAATGTTTAACATACTAGCAATCCACTGTTAGACTAGTGTATACATTTGTGGTTATCCAATGTAAGGGATGACAGCACTAGGAATGCTAAAGAAGATGCTTGCAATGATATTTTGTATATATTCCTAGCCTAGCCATCTACAATAAGACTTTGGCAATGGTTTTTATTTATTTATTGAGATACAATAGGCCCTTCTGGCCCTTCAAGCTGCACCGCCCAGTAATCCCACGATTTAATCCTAGCCTAATCACAGTTCAATTTACACTGACCAATTAACCTGCCAACTGGTATGTCTTGGACTGTGGGAGGAAACCGTAGCACCCGGAGGAAAATAACATGGTCATGGGGAGAACATACAAACTCCTTACAGGCAGGGGTGGGAATTGAACCTGGGTCACAGGTACTGTAAAATGTTATGCGAACCACCATGCTACCAAGCCGCCCGAGTGAGTGACTTGGGTGGAGTTGTCTATACCGCAGAAGTGGAGGAGAAATGTGATGTATGAAATTATGGGAAGCCGCAGTGGGATGAACAGGAGCAACTTATTTCCTTCAGCACATGCATCATATAATTAAGGTACTAAGAGGTTTGGATGAGTTTTTTCCGCTGGCAAGAGATGAGATACTGTTGCTCATGGCTTGATAGAATGGTGGGGGATAGAAGCTATCATCAGGTATATAAAAACAACCAGCATGTTGCATTTGCAGTGACCAACAAGGGTACAACTTAAGAATTAGTGGACAAATCAGCTTTTTTTAAAACCAGCTCCTTAGATTTCAGTGATTCTGTGGTGGCTGGGACTCCTGAAATGACCCTACTGGTATGTGTAGTATTACCAGAAAGGTTAGATGGCACTGCTTAACCTTTGCCCTGAAAACATTGCATGGAAACCATTCTTGAAAATCCTCTGCATGGTGGACCAAGTCACACAGTGTCCTATGCAGTGCCACTTTAGTGCCAACAGTGCTGAATTTCTAGGCTGAATTTCCAGCTGTTCAGAAGTGTTTGATGTGAATGTCAAAATAAATGAAAAATGAATCAGGACTTTTAAATTACCTTCTTGTGCTTTCCTACACTTGGAGAGCTGGCATCTATCGTCCAGACTTATTTCACAATGCTCAGATGTTTTTTCTTAACAATTAACAACAGATAAGTATCTGAGCCAATGAATGTCAGCTGCAACATTCAGCTTATCCAGTGAATCTATATATTGGATGAACTGAGTTTTTGTACAATTGACAGAGTAAAATACTGTGCATTCCCATTAATTGGGCCATCGGGGCAGCTGCTTATTTGGGATAACGCTCGAAGAACAAAATCATATTAAGAAAACAGCTGGGATTCCCTTCATTTATCTGGGACACTATGTTGCTTAATTGGGACAGGAGACTGTTGGCAAACTGCTTAAGTCATGTGCACTTGTGAGGCTGTTTGGAGGATGCAATCGTTGACAGCATTACTTGAAGGCAGTTGCACCTGGTGTCTGCATTGATTTTGTTCATTTACAGTTCAAATGATGTGATACAGAGGAATTCCTGTGTTGGTAAGTAGTGTACAGTTGGCCCTCTTCATCCGCGAGGGATTGGTTCTGGGACCCTTCGTGGATACCAAAAAACCCGGATGCAGAAGTCCCTTATTCAACCTGTCTTGATGCAGTGGACCTCAGGACCCAGCGGAACCCCGGACCTTATTTAACCTGTCTCAGTGCGGTGGGCATTAGAACCCAGCGGCGGAGCTCTGAATCCGCAGTGTTTCTGTTCACAAAAATAATCAAGATTGCGATTTAAAATAAAGTGGAAATAATAAAGTGATCAGAAAGAGGTGAAACGCCATCGGTCAGGCCCCGCCCCGATGAAAGCTACAATTATTACTAAGCAACGCAGTAGTTTAATTATTGGGTTTTGGGGTTTTGGGTTTTTGATCCTCTGCAACAACGCGGCAGGGATGGACAGTGTGCTCGGGAGCGGACTGTCACTGGATCAAACTCGGGAATTTCCGTTTCCGAGCCTGGCGCTGAAACATACGTTTCTTAAGTGTTTTATATGCGTAGAAAGGTAAAATATATACTAAGACAAACATTTGACTAACTGAGGCTAAATAATATCGGATGTACCTGTCTGACTTACTTAGTAAGAGAACTTCCTTTTTTTTCCAATCCCGATCCACGATAACCTACACACATCTTCCCGTATACTTTAAATCATCTCTAGGTTACTTATAATACCTAATACAATGTAAATGCTATGTAAATCGTTGTTACACTGCATTGTTTAGGGAATAATGACAAGAAAAAAAAGTCTGTACATGCTCGAACAACAAGTGCTGGAAGAGCACTTCTGGGTTTTCTCCATTCGCGGTTGATTGAAGTCGCGCATGCGGAACTCGCGGATAAGGAGGGCCGACTGTATTAGGAACTAATACACAGTTTTTTAGTACTGTAGCAATCTATTTTTTCTGTATTTCATTTAAATATGTAAATTGTTATTCAGTTTGTCTTTCTTATACATTTCTAACTATTTCCATGAAACTTCAGCTATTTCGGGCTGAATTGGGCCAAAATGTACTGGTCCTGAGGTGTCCCAATCAAACTATATATAACTCTTACTGAAAGTGTTAGGTGGTTTTGATTCAGAATTGAGGAGGTGCAGTTGACGTATTCTTCCATGTAAGGCAACAGGACATGGATATGCCACATATTCCTCATATGAATATTAATAAGAAAGTCAAATCTTGACATAGACTGGGTACAAATGCTTCCAGATTGGAGAGAGAGAAATGAGACACTGTGGCCCACTTCTAATGGCTTCCTAGTGTTTGGGTTGGCCATAAAACAACATTAAAAGGGAGATGGAGCTCAGTCAAGAAAGTAACTTCAAGTTAATATGGATTAGAGGAGAGAGAAGAAAATCAGTGCATGGAGTCACAAAGAAGTAATTGTTAATAACAGCGAATTTCTATGTGTTGCTTTTCTCTAATACATAGCTGTTAAGGTGTTGGGAAAGACCGGTAAATGATTTACTCATGGTGGGGACAAGTAGGTCTTGGTGATTGTACACAACAATGATTGGCATTGGTTATAAAGGAAACCATGTAGGACATGTGATGACAATTTTATGCTGCTACTAAAGTCTAAATCAATGCTTACCATATGAACATGCAATCTAAACTGCCCTATTGAAGATCCTTGGTACATTTTGACTAAAAAGAATCTCAGACCATGAGCGAGTCACAGAACAATTGCAAAACCTGTGGCAAGAAGGAGAGAAGATAGCTTGGAAAATTGTTCAGCCACCAGTGATTGCCCTCATAATTTACGAAGAGGTGGGACATTACAGTAAATGGTAAGGTACTAAGAGGTGTCGATGAATAGAAAGATCCAGGGGTCTAAGTCCATAATTTCCTGAAAGTGGCAGTAGAGGTGGATAAGTTGGTGAAGGTCATGCTTTCATAGTCTGGGACGTGATGTTGCAGTTGGAGTATTGTGTGTAATTCTGGGCATTAGAGTATGGAATGATGTGATGCATGATGGCAGCATGGAGGAGATTGACTAGGATGTTTCCTGGACTTGAAAGATCTTGGTAATGGGAAGAGATTGGATAGGCTGAACTTCTTTTGTTTTGGATTGAAAGAGGCTGAGGGATTACTTCATAGAGATTATGAGTGGTATAGATAGGGTGGACAAGTGAAAATCCTTTTTCCTTACATAGAGTATCAAAAACATGACAGGAAGAATCTGAGGTCTTGGCAAACTGGATCCAGAATTGGCTTATTGATAGGAGGCAGAGGATGGTAAGGATGCAACACACATCAAAGTTGCTGGTGAAATCAGCAGGCCAGGCAGCATCTCTAGGAAGAGGTACAATCGACATAAGAGATTTGAAAGTGGGAGGGATGGGGTAAGAAGGGGAGGAGGGGCATTAACGGAGGTTAGAGAAATCGATGTTCATGCCATCAGGTTGGAGGCTACCCAGACAGAATATAAGGTGGTGTTTCTCCTCCCTTTCTTACCCCATCGCTTATTTATTTTTATTCCCCCCCTTTTTTTTCTTCTCTCTCTGTCCATCTCACAATCACTACTTGCCCGCTCTCCATCTTCCTCTGGGCTCCTCTCCCCCTTTCTTTCTCCCTAGGCCTCCCGTCCCATGATCCACCCCCTTCTCCAACTCTGTATCCCTTTTGCCAATCAACTGCCCAGCTCTTAGCTTCATCCCTTCCCCCTCCTGTCTTCTCCTATCATTGCGGATTTCCCGCTCCCACTTTCAAATCTCTTACTGTCTCTTCTTTCAGTTAGTCCTGACAAAGGGTCTCAGCCCGAAACATCAACTGTACTCCTTCCTATAGATGCTGCCTGGCCTGCTGCATTCCACCAGCATTTTTGGGGGGTTGCTTGAAGTTCTGAGAGGTACATTTTTTCAGAGGGCAGTGAATATCTGGAATGAGGTGGTGGAGGCAATTACAATGTTTAAAAGTTAGGATTAGTTAGGAAGAGCACAGTAGGGTTTGGCCCTCATATGGGCAAATGAGATTAGCATGTATAGGCATCACTGCTGGCAAGGATGGGGTGGGCTGGAAGGGGCCTCTTTCTGTGCTGTTCATATCCATGGTGGTTTGATTTTAAAAGGGTATGCTGTAAGTTTAAAATTAGCTTTATTTGTCATATGTACATTGAAACATGCAGTGAAATGCATTGTTTGTGTCAAATCTAATTAGCGGGGATTGTGCTGAGCAACCCGTAGATATTGCCACGCCTCTGGCTCCAAAATAGCATGCCCGCGAATCATTAACTTAACCTGTCTTTGGAACATGGGAGGAAACCGGAGCACCTAGACGAAACCCATATGGTCACTGGGAGAAAGTACAAACTCCTTACAGACAGCGGTGGGAATTGAGCCCTGGTCATTGATCGTTGGTAAATGGATTGTGCTAACTGCTACATGACTGTGCAGTCCACATTGAGGGGGCAGCATTGGAAAAGGTCATATGTCAGCGATAATCAAACTGGTTTAGATTCAGATGCTACAGGGTTGAAAGGGGTGTATGCAAGCAAGGGAAGAGAGTTGTGATTTTGATTTGAGAGTATGATACTGAAATACTTAGAGACGATGTTCTTGTGGGAACACCAGTGAGGTTATATATGTAGAATTTAGGTTTAAGAAAGGTGTAACACCTGTGTAGCACTGGTCTTATCATGTGTGGCTAATCGTCACACTCTTTTGGGAAAATCAAATAACACTAGGTGCTAATAGGCCAATAGAAAGTTCTTGGTATAAGAAGGAGGCAGTGAATCAAAACCACACACTTCTGAAAATAAGAAAAAACAATATGTACAAAATATATTACATGAGCAGGAACAATTCAACATTCTGTTTAGGTTCCAAATCTTAGATGTCAACAAAAGCCAAATTCCTGTTTAGTTAGAATCAGTGATATTCATTAGAATAACCTTTGTTATTCCAATTTCTCAGACTAATTAGATCTAGTGTTATGCCCAATTTAAAAGTTTACAGACTAAGCTTTCCTTTTTACTCATCCCTAGTTAGTTAGAAAATCAAATATCATTCCTATTGTCAAGTGTTATAGTTAACTTCAGTTTCAGTTCCAGGCAGTATATCTACAAGTTTAAATTCAAATTCACAAATTATATATACACAGTTTAACAATGATTCTCCAATTCTTAAACAAAATAAATCTCATTCAGTAACTTATCAAAGTCTTTACAAAAATAATCAGTTCCTGCAGAAAATCAATTCGGATTCTTCGAATGAAAATAAACTTATACATCCAACGGTATTAAATCCTCTACGTCATTATACATTTCGTTCCCGTGCTGATTCGTCATCTTGGGTGGTTCACCTAGAAAACCTACAGCACAATACAGGCCCTTCGGTCCACAAAGCTGTGCCGAACATGTCCCTGCCTTAGAAAATACCTAGGGTTACCCATCGCCCTCTATTTTTCAGAGCCCCATATACCTGTTCGGGAGTCTCTTTAAAGACCCGATCGTATCTGCCTCCACCACTTTCGCCAGCAGCCCATTCCATGCACTCACCACTCTCTGCGTAAAAAAAACATACCCCTGATATTTCCTCTCTACCTACTACCAAGCACCTTAAAACTGCCCTCTCGTGCTAGCCATTTCAGCCCTGGGAAAAAGCCTCTGACTATCCACACGATCAATGCCTCTCATCATCTTATATACCTCTGTCAGGTCACCTCTCATCCTTCACTGCTCCAAAGGAAAAGGCCAAGTTCACTGAACCTATTCACATAAGGCATGCTCCCCAATCCAGGCAACATCCTTGTAAATCTCCTCTGCACCCTTTCTATGGTTTCCACATCCTTCCTATAGTGAGGCAACCAGAACTGAGCACAGTACTCCAAGCGGGGTCTGACCGGGGTCCTATATAGCTGCAACATTACCTCTCGGATCCTAAACTCAATCCCACGATTGATAAAGGCCAATGCACCGTATGCCTTCTTAACCACAGAGTCAACCTGCACAGCAGCTTTGAGTGTCCTGTGGACTCGAACCCCAAGATCCCTCTGATCCTCCACATTGCCAAGAGTCTTATCGTTACTACTATATTCTGCCATCATATTTGACCTACCAAAATGAACCACCTCACACTTACCTGGGTTGAACTCCATCTGCCATTTCTCAGCCCAGTTTTGCATCCTATCAATGTCCTGGTGTAACCTCTGACAGCTCTCCACACTATCCACAACACTTCGAACCTTTGTGTCATCAGCAAATTTACTAATCCATCCCTCCGCTTCTTCATCCAGATCATTTATAAAAATCACAAAGAGTAGGGGTCCCAGAACAGATCCCTGAGGCACACCACTGGTGACCAACCTCCATGCAGAATATGACCTGTCTACAATCACTCTTTGCCTTTTGTGGGCAAGCCAGTTCTGGATCCACAAAGCAATTTCCCCTTGGATCCCATGCCTCCTTACTTTCTCAATAAGACTTGCATGTGGTACCTTGTCAAATGCCTTGCTGAAATCCATATACACTACATCTACTGTTCAGTCACATCCTCAAAAAATTCAATGAGGCTCGTAAGGATTCAATCAGGATCTTCTCCATCAACTTACCAACCACTGAAGTAAGGCTCACTGGTCTATAATTTCCTGGGCGCTCTCTACTCCCTTTCTTGAATAAGGGAGCAAACTCTGCAACCCTCTAATCCTCTGGAACCTCTCCCGTCTCCATTGCTGATGCAAAGATCATCACCAGAGGTTCAGCAATCTCCTCCCTCACTTCCCACAGTAGCCTGGGGTACATCTCGTCCAGTCCTGGTGACTTATCCAACTTGATGCTTTCCAAAAGCTCCAACACATCCTCTTTCTTAATATCTACATGCTCAAGCTTTTCAGTCCGCTGTAAGTCATCCCTACAATTGCCAAGATCCTTTTCCGTAGTGAATACTGAAGCAAAGTACTCATTAAGTACCTCTGCTATCTCCTCCGGTTCCATGCACACTTTCCCACTGTCACAATTGATTAGTCCTATTCTCTCATGTCTTATCCTCTTGCTCTTCACATACTCGTAGAGTGCTTTGGGGTTTTCCTTAATCCTGTCCGCCAAGGCCTTCTCATGGCCCCTTCTGGCTCTCCTTATTTCTTCCTTGAGCTCCTTCCTGCTAGCCTTATAATCTTTTAGCTCTCTATCATTACCTAGCTTTCTGAACCTTTCATGAGCTTTTCTTCTTGACTAGATTTACAACAGCCTTTGTACACCATGGTTCCTGTACTCTACCATCCTTTCTCTGTCTCATTGGAACATTTTGCTTCTTGGTTCATTGGAATGAAATAGTTTATCATCCACAGAAAGTCAATTCACAAACTTATGATTTTGTAGAACTAATTCCTGACTACACGGTAGGGATGTTGGGCACTGGTCTCTGTCGATATTATCTCATAATAGCTGCTGTATGTTATAGTTATAGCTTCAATAAATCTTTTATCATTATTGTCTCCCCTCCAGGATTTTCACCCTGAGGGTTTCAAGTTAGTAGGTTAAAGTTACTCACTACTAATTCTACTCTTAACAGTTCATGTCTTCAGCTTCTAATTGGTGCTGCGTTTTTGTCTCCTTGTCCGGCCTGTGTCCAGCCTTCCCGCCCTCGCATGTTTTTTCAAATTATTTTTTTTTAATCAGTATATCTCCTTTTCATTCCTCCGCAGGTAGAAATTTCTAACATTACAACTTAGGGTTTAATTAACCTTGGTTACAAAGGGGTGATCACTTTGATGGGATTGCACTATAGGCCCCCAGTAGTCAGCACAAAGCTGGAGAAGCAAATATGGAGGGAGATTGCAGAGAGGTGTACGAATAATTGACATTATGCCGGGGTGATTTTAATTTCTCTGATATTGATTGGGACTGCCAGGGGGCTAAGGGATTAGATACAGCAGAATTTGTTAAGTATGTAGGGTAAGTTTTCTCAAGCAATATGTAGAAAAAACCTACAAGAGCAGGGGGCCACACTCAGCCTCCTATTGGGAATTGAGGATGGGCAAATGATGTGTCAGTCGGGGAGCACTCTAAGACTACTGCCCATAATTATATTAGCTTTAATATAGTTATGGAAAAAGGTAGGACTGTTCAATCTAGCCTGGCACTTAAATCATCCAAACCTCAGGTTGTTCCTCACTCTCGGGCTCTGGTAAAGAATTTTGTTTCTTCATTATCTGTGAGTATGGTACTAGAAAGATGGAGGCTGGCTAATGTTGTACCTTCTTTTAAGAAAGTCTTCCAAGGCAACACCAGCAACGGGAAAATTACTGGAGGGGATTCTGAGAGATAGGATCTATCAGCATTTGGAAAGCAGTCAACAAATGACGCAGTGCTAGACTGAACTAAACTGAACACTGCTAGATCGTTTCAAGATCTCTGCAGTTTGATGTTTAATACTTTGTGTGTTACTTGCAACAAATGACGCGGTGCTAGACTGAACTAAACTGAACACTGCTAGACCATCTTGAGATCTCTACGGTTTGATGTTTAATACCCTGTGTGTTACTTGCAACAAATGACGCAGTGCTAGACTGAACTAAACTGAACACTGCTAGACCATCTTGAGATCTCTACAGTTTGATGTTTAATACCCTGTGTGTTACTTGCAACAAATGACGCAGTGCTAGACTGAACTAAACTGAACACTGCTAGACCATCTTGAGATCTCTACGGTTTGATGTTTAATACTTTGTGTGTTACTTGCAACAAATGACGCAGTGCTGGACTGAACTAAACTGAACATTCCTAGACCGTTTCGAGTTCTCTGCGGTTTGATGTTTAATACCCTGTGTGTTACTTGCAACAAATGACGCAGTGCTAGACTGAACTAAACTGAACACTCCTAGACCGTTTCGAAATCTCTGCGGTTTGATGATTAATACTCTGTGTGTTACTTGCTTGCTTTTTGCTGTTTGCACAATTTGTTCTTTTTTTCATGTGTTGGGTATTTGATGTTTTCTCTGAACAGGTTTCATGGTGTTTTTTTGTTTTGTGGCTGCCCGCTGGAGGGCAAACCTTAGGGTTGTATACTGTGTACATACTTTGATAATAAGCTTACTTTGACTCTTTGATATGGGCCGACTGCAGGCTTGGTTGGCATGGATTAGTTAGGGTAAGGTGACTGCTTGAAAGAGTGTAACCTGCATGACTCTGTGACTCATTTGTCATGTCTACATTTCTCTTAATTTTATCCATTTCAATTTAATCTCCCCTCCAATTCCTTTGTACCAGAGAAAACCCTCCAGACCCAAACAGGTTTTCCTCATAAGGACAATCTTCAGCCTTGCAGCGTCCTCTACACTATCACAAGCACAACCACGTCCTTTCTACTTTGCGCTGACCAAAACTCGACAGGGTATCTGGCTGTTGCCAAACTAATTTTGTACACCTCCTTGGTCTGATATTCTGCACCTTGCTCTATAGAAGTGTCCCTCCTTAACCACCTTATCAAACTGTCCAGCTTCCTTCAGGGTTCTGTGGAACAGAAAACCACCAAATTTGCCACCACACAATTATCATTCCTGTCCTTTATCTACAAAAAACACACAATGAAAGCATGATATAACTAACGGCTTAAAGTATTAAACGTTAGTATTAGTCAGCTTTGGCACTTGTTTGCACCTTCTATCGGTCCTGGTTGTCATCGGATAGCTGTAGAATAGGTTTCAACGCAGACAGGCAGTGGTTTAGCACTGACAAGGAGCCTAATCGCACTTTTCTTCAAGAAAATCATCACAGCTGTTTAAAAAATTGGAAGAATCCCATCTAACTGGAATATTTCAAAGTAGTTTGAAAGGCTGATGATGTACATTTTCCCCACTCATGATGTAGAGTACACCTTAAAAAATAATCTGCATCCAATTGGCATGTGGTAGTCTAATAGCAGAAACCACAGTTGTCAGCCCCAGAGTATTTCTCTAGCATTGGACAATATTACCCCTTGCATAAGAAGTTATTTGACTGAGCACTGTCCATTATTGAGAATCATAGAGTGCTTGTCTACCATTTGCTTTATTGCAGTTCTCTACTGTTAGAAAGACAAAAGTTCTAAGTAAATTTATTATCCAAGTACGTATGTTATCTTGAGATTGCAGGCTTTTACAGTAGAACTGAGAAATACAATAATATATCTCTCCCATTTCACGCACATCTGCTCTCGCCCCATTCTCCCGCCACCCCACTAGGAATAGGGTTCCCCCTGTCCTCACCTACCACCCCACCAGCCTCCGGGTCCACATATAATTCTCCGTAACTTCCGCCACCTCCAACAGGATCCCACCACTAGGCACATCTTTCCATCCCCCCACTTCTGCTTTCTGCAGAGATCGCTCCCTACGTGACTCCCTTGTCCATTTGTCCCCCCTCCCCCATCCTTTTCCACTGATCTCCTTCCCGGCACTTATCCTTGTAAGTGGAACAAGTGCTACACATGCCCTTACACTTCCTCCCTTACCACCATTCAGGGCCCCAGACAATCCTTCCAGGTGAGGCGACACTTCACCTGTGAGTCGGCTGGGGTGATATACTGCATCCGGTGCTCCCGATGCGGCCTTCTATATATTGGCGAGACCTGACGCAGGCTGGGAGACTGTTTCGCTGGACAACTACGCTCTGTCCGCCAGAGAAAGCAGGATCTCCCAGTGGCCACACATTTTAATTCCATGTCCCATTCCCATTCTGACATATCTATCCACGGCCTCCTCTACTGTCAGGATGAAGCCACACTCAGGTTGGAGGAACAACATCTTATATTCCGTCTGGGTAGCCTCCAACCTGATGGCATGAACATTGACTTGTCTAACTTCCGTTAATGCCCCACCTCCACCTCGTACCCCTTCCCTTATTTATTTATTTATTTATTTATTTATTTATTCTCTCTCTATTTCCTCCCTCTGTCCCTCTCACTATAACTCCTTGCTCATCCTCTGGGCTTCCCTCCCCCTTTTCTTTCTCCCTAGGCCTCCCGTCCCATGATCCTCTGATATCCCCTTTGCCAATCACCTGTCCAGCTCTTGGCTCCATCCCTCCCCCTCCTGTCTTCTCCTACCATTTCGGATCTCCCCCTCCCCCTCCCACTTTCAAATCTCTTACTCTCTCTTCCTTCAGTTAGTCCTGACGAAGGGTCTTGGCCCGAAACGTCAATGGTACCTCTTGCTATAAGATGCTGCCTGGCCTGCTGCATTCACCAGCAATTTTTATGCGTGTTGCTTGAATTTCCAGCATCTGCAGATTTCCTCGTGTTTGTGCTTTTAAAATCAACTGTAGGCTGTCTTGGGCCTCTTACTGCAGAAAGAATGTGCTGGCATTGGAGAGGGTCCAGAGGAGGTTCCCGAGAATTATCCCGGGAATGAAAGGTTTAACGTATGAGGGACATTTGATGGCTCTGGACCTGTACACTGTGAAGTTTAGAAGAATTGGGGGGGGGGGGGGAATCTCATTGACACCTATCAAGTTTGAAAAGAGTACACAGAGAAGATGTGGAGAGGATGTATCCTACAGTGGGGAATATAGAACCAGAGGGCACAGCCTCAGAATACAAGGATGTTCCTTTAGAACAGAGTTGAGGAGTAATTTCTATAGCCAGAGGGAGTTGAATCTATGGAACTCATCGCCACGGACGGCTGTGGAGGCCAAGCCATTGGATATATTTAAAACATAGGTTCTTGATTTAGCACGGATGTCAAAGGTTACGTGAAGAAGGCTGGAGAATGGGATTGAGAGGGATAATAAATCAGCCATGATGGAATAGCAGAGCGGACTTGAAAATTGACTGCTGATGTTCATCACAACACAGTAAAACTTTGCACTTGAAGTTCATCAGTCACCAGGGAAAGACCTAGCAATGTACTGTACCCTATCATACTGAAATAAAGAAAAATCTATCAGGTTTTTCTGATATTTTTCCAAGGTGTGATAACTTTAAACTTTAGATGCATTTTCTTTCTCAGATAACAGCAATGAGTTATAGTTTAAAGCCAACTAAGTAAATGCAATTCTGAAGTCCTGTTCTGTTCTCGGACGCCTGCATTTGTCCAAGACACTCTGTCTCATGCAACCTTTCGATTGCTTGCTTCGGGCAGGGAACTTCATTTGATGGAAACAAGGGCAAGCCTCCTCCAATTTCCAAGTGATAAAAATGACAAGAGGAACATATTTTCTTATTCAAATTATTGCCTGATGGAATTTAGTGTAAATCTTCCACAGAGAATTGGGTAAGCATTTGAAGGAGAAAAAAACAGCATGGCTCTAGTGGGAGATTGCAGTGCTAATGAGATTGCCTTTGAAGGAGACAACACACATTGAAGTTCACTGAGCTGATTGCTCCCCTTCATTGCTGTACTTTGTATGATTCTGTGAAAAGAGAGGTTTATAGAGATTGATTTTGCAATTTCCCCTCAGCATTCCTAGTGGTTTGGCATTCCGCTGGAGCCAATTTTATAAAATAAACTGTTCTTTCTGTCTTCAGTTGCAACTTCTCCATTATTATTATTATTATTATTCCATTTTTGAGAATTCCTCTGCTGCATTTTGTTTTAACTCCTCAAATATCAGAGGGAAACTGCGGAGAATCCGCAGGAACTGGTATCATTCCTCTGCTTCCAAACTTACTGCTAGAACAAACATACGTCCTATGGTTTGCATTTGAGATGGAAAATAGACGTCACTTGTTGAATCCTGCCAGTTGTGCGGCAGAAAAATTAGGTGAGGAAACAAAGAAGGGAGGTGCAACAAATCACAAACATGAGAGATCCTGCAACAGGAGCTCAGCAGGTCAGGCATCACCTATGGAAATGAATAAACAGTTGATGTTTTGGGCCAAGACCCTTCTTCAGGACTGAGAAGGAAGGGGGAAGATGACAGAATAAACAGGTGGAGGGAGGGGAAGGAGGCTGGCTGGAAAATGATAGGTGAAGACAGGTGGGTGGGAAGGGTCAAGGGCTGAAGAAGAAGCAATCTGATATGAGAGGAGAGTGGACAGTAGGAGAAAGGAAGGAGGAGGAGACCCAGGGGGAAGTTATAGGCAGGTGAGAAGAGATAAAAGGCCAGAGTGGGGAATAGAGGAAGAGGCGAGGGGGAGTGAATTTTTTTTTTACTGGAAGGAGAAATCGATATTCATGCCATCAGGTTGGACTTTACCTAGATGGAATATAAGGTGTTGCTCCTCCACCCTGAGGGTTGCCACATCGTGGCACAAGAGGAGGCCATGGACCGACATGTTGGAATGGGAATGTAAATCATCATACAAATGCTTGGCCACTGGGATGTTCCACTCTTGGCAGATGGAGTGGAGGTGCTTAATGAAGCAGTCCCCCAATTTACAATGAGTCTCACCAACATAGAGGAGGCTGCATCAGGAGCACCGGGCACAGAAAAAACAACCCCAGCAGATCTGCAGGTGAAGTGTTGCCTCAGCTGGAAGGACTGTTTGGACCCTGAAAGGTAGATGCTATCTGTTTTAAAGCAAGCTGTTTTGATTTTATCCACAGCCTATCGTCAGGAGGTGATAATTTTATACAGCTAGGAACAGGCCTTTCCGGCCCAGCGACCCACCTATTTAACACCAGCCTAATCACAGGACAATTTACAACAACCAATGAATCTCATACCCTGTATGTCTTTGCACTGTGGGGGGAACTGCTGCACTTAGAGGAAACCCATATGCCCTTGGGAAGAGTGTATAAGCTTTTGAACAGAGGATGTTGGAATTCAACTCTGAACTCCGCCGCCCTGAGCTGCAATAGCATTGCATTGACTGCTTCTCATGTTCAGAGTTACTTCAGAGGTCTCTAACTTAGTACGATATTGTGCATCATATCTGTTCATTTACATTTCGCTGGAGTCGTTACTGAGCATGCTAATATGTTTGAAGGGCCATGAGAAAGGTGGGGAAAATTTGAGCAGATCTACCTTTCCTCCTCTCTGATATCCTCTCTCACCTCAGCCCCTGTCGACCTCTTTCATTACCCCTCTCCTTCCCCATCCCTTCTTTCTCTCTCCAGGATCCTCACTCGCTCCCCAGCATTTCACCCAGAAGCTACCAAACTATTTCATAATGAAAGACGTATTGATCAGTGTTTGGACTAAGATTAGAGGTGTACAAAACTGAAGGAATGCAGAAACTGGAGTTAGAAGGCTGGAGAAAGTTAGAGGTAGCAAAGCGCAAAGTGGAATACGACCTTGAAGAAAATTCTGAACTATTACATTACTAGGGTCCTACGTAAATGCTGGATGTTCTTAAAACAATCATGGTTAAATTGTGGACACGACAGTCAAAATTGCAAAGGAATGAATTTCCATTAGTGTATTCAATATTGGGGGAGTTCTGCTTGATTAAATTCTTGGGGACTGTCGCAGAAGCAGAGGAATCAAGTCTGGGATTGGTTTAACAAAGTAACTGGTCAAACCCATTGCAGCAGAGATGTGGAATATGAAATTTGGTTAGTACTTGTTGCAGCACAGAGGCCATTCGGACCATCAACTCCCAGTAGAGCCATCTCATTAGCCTGACTACTGACAGACCCACCTGCGCAGTCTAATCCTGAAACACAAGAAATTCTGCAGATTCTGGAAATCTAGAGTAACACTCACAATATGCTGCAGGAACTTCAGCAGGTCAGGCAGCATTTAGGGAAAGGAAAAATGAGTCAACATTTTGGGCCGATACCCTTCACCAGGTCTGTCAATCCTGTAGATTATTTTCTCTCACATGCTCATCAGCCACCCCCTCCCCATCTTTAACATTTTTCCAATGACCTAACTAAGGGGTTAATGTACAGTAACAAACTTTAACCCTCCAGCACATCTCGGGAACAGGGTGGAAGCCACAACACCCAATCAGTCTCAGAGAGGAGCTGTTATCCCCCCAGAGACAGCTACCCATGTCAGGATGCAAAGTAATTGTTGCGCCATCCTTGAAGTGTAGTGCCCAGAACTGGACACAATCACCACTCCTGGCTTACCTATACTTTTATAAAGGCTCACCATGACTTCTCTGTGCTTTAATTTAGAAAGCTTAGGATCAATAGTTGAACAGTCTAACACAGGAACAGGCCCTTCACCCTACAATGTCTGTGACAGCCATGTTGCCAATTCGGGGACTGTAGATCTTCCTGCACGTGGTCTGTGGTATATCACTCTATTCCCTGTCTATTCATGTGTCTGTCTCTTCAGCATCGTAATCGTATCTCCACTAACTACCTGGCATTGTGTTTCCAAGTATCTATCACTCTCTATGTAAAATAAGGCACTGGTAAGGCCTCACCTTGAGTATGGTGAACAGTTTTGGGCCCCTCGTCTTAGAAAAGATGTGCTGGCATTGGAGAGGGTCCAGAGGAGGTTCACAAGGATGATTTCAGGAACAAAAGGGTTATCACACGAGGAACGTTTGATGGCTCTGAGTCTGTAGTCGCTGGAATTCAGAAGGGTGGGGGGGGGGATCTCATTGAAACCTTTTGAATGTTGAAAGGCCTACAGAGTAGATGTGGAAAGGATATTTCGCGTGGTGGGAGAGTCTAGGACAAGATGGCACAGCCTCAGGATAGAGGGGTGCCCTTTCAAAGTAGAGATGCAGAGAAATTTCTTTAGCCAAAGGGTGGTGAATTTGTGGAATTGTTGCCACATGCAGCTGTGGACGCCAGGTTGTTGGGTACATTTATGGCAGAAATTGATAGGTTCTTGATTGGACATGGCATCAAAGATTACGGGGAGAAGGCCGGGAACTAGGGTTGAGGAGGAGAAAAAAGAAAGATCAGCCATGATTGAATGGCGAAGCAGACTCGATGGGCCAAATGGCCTTATTCTGCTCCTATGTCTTATGGTTTAAAATTTGCCTCGAAAGTCTCCTTTGAGCTTTCCCCCTCTCACCCTAAAGCTATGCTGTCTGTGAAATTTCAACCCTGAAATTCCTGACTGTGTGTCTCATAATTTTATATAATTCTATCATGTCGCCTCTCAGCCTCCTACATTCCAGAGAAAAAAAGGCAATCTAAGTTTGATCAATCTCTTTTATGGCTAATACTCTCCAATCCAGGCAACATCCTGGTGATTTTTTTCTGAACCCTTGCCCCAGTCTCTGTGTCCATCCTGTGATATGGGGTTCAGAACAGCGTACAGTATTGCAAATATGGACTCACTGAAGTTTTATACACCTGCAACATGACCTTGTGACTTCTACAGTCAATGCCCCAACCAGTGAAGGCAAGCATGTTGTGCGTCCTCTTCAGCACTTGTGTTGTGTCTACTTGTGTTGCCACTTCTAGGGAGTTAAACTTGAACCCCAAGATAACTCTGTACATCATATTCCAAATTTTCTTACATTACAGAAAGATGTCATGACCAGGTCTCAAGCATTGGCCTCACTTATTACCCTATAACACACTCGTTCTCACATGCCCATTAACTGCCCCACAACTCTCCTGCCCACTTGTCATGATTTATGATAGTCAACTAACCAACCAGTATGTGTCAAAGAGAGAGGTTATGGGAATTCCACATAGAATGGAACATAGAATCTGCGGGGTGGATCTATGCGGCAACAACAGCAGCAGTATTAAATTTCATCTGCCACCAATCTGCCCATTTTACTAGCCTGTCTCAGCATCTTTTCAGTGAGCTCCCCATAGTACAGTACATTTCCAAATTTAGAAAACGTACCCAGGACACTTTCTCTGCCTCTCAGGTCAGCCTTTCCGCTGTCTTCGACATTCTAGAGGAACACAGTCCAAGTCTGTTCAGTCTCTTCCAATTGCTAATACTCTCCAAGCTAATCAACATTCTGGTGAATTACTTCTGAACCCTTGCCAAAGCCCCTGATTCCTTCTTATGATACGGGGAGCAGAACAGCACATTCTATCCACAACTCTATCCTTGTGTGCTTTTTAAACTATTAAACTATCTGCTCTTCCAACTTCACCAAACTATGTAAATATACAGCCAGATTTGAATGTTTTTGACTTGTGTCCTCCAGTTTGTCTGAACAAGATATGAGCACTGCATGTTTTTCAGCATTTAATTTCATCTGCCATCATTTTGCCCATTTTACCAGACTGTCTCAGCGTCTTTTCAGTATGCTCCCCATAGTACAGTACACTTGCAAATTTAGAAAACATTCCCAGGACACCCAAGTTGGTATCGTACATATATCAGTGGTTATAGTACTCACCCCAAGATACTCCAGACTGAAAAGAAATTATTTTCTTACATGGAAAATCTAAACTAAAATACACTTTTATTAATACACACAAAACACTGGAGGAATAAAAAGGTGGGGGGAGAGGAAGAAGGACCAGCAAGAAGGTGATAAGTGAAGCCAGATGGGTGGAACGATAAAGGGCTGGAGAAGAAGGAATCTGATAGGAAAGTAAAGTGGACCATGGGAGAAAGAGGGGGCACCAGTAGGATATGATAGACAGGTGAGGAGTAGAGTTAAGAAGCCAGAGTGGGGAATAGAAGAAGGGGGAGGGAACTTTTAAAAATAGATTTATTTATTAAATTAATTTATTTAATTGAAGACATGCCCATTCTATGGTCCCCTACTTGTACGAGGACCTTTTTCAGTTTCTGATTAGTTCTCCTTCTACAAACTTTTTTGCTCACAATTATTGACTATTCACTATTAAAACTATTTAACTCAGGATTAATTTTATTACTTATGCAAGTAATCATATTTTGTTTATATTTTAACAGTCCTTATTTAATGCATGTATAAAAATTGTTAGTTTTACAAAAATGCTCAACTTTTTGAGGCTTAATAAAGTTCCATTTTGTGATTGATCTTTGGTATAAACATTGGTATAAAGACCCAATTCAGTTGAGTTATGTGCTAGGTCATAGGTTGCAATGGGACATTGATAGGATGCAGAGCTGGGCTGAGAAGTAGCAGATGGTGTTCAATCTGGAAGAATGTCAAGTGATTCATTTTGCAAGGTTGAGCTTGAAGACAGAATTCAGGGTTAACAGCAGGATTCTTGGCAGTGTGAAGGGCAGAGGGATCTTGTGGTCCATGTCCACCTTTCAAAGTTGCCGCACAAGTTGATAAGGTGGGAAGAGGTGTATGGTGTGTTGGTGTTCATTAGTCAGGGCATTGAGTTTAAGAGCCATGGGGTAATGTTGCCACTTTATAAAACTCTGTTTAGCACACTTCGAAGATTGTGAAATGTTCCGGTTGTCTCATTATAGGAAAGATGTAGAAACTTTAGAAGGAGTACAAAGAAGATTTACCAGGATGCTAGACTTTTCTGTTTGGAGAGAAGGAGCATGAGAGGTAACTTGATGGGATGTACAAGATGATAAGAGACATAGACTGAGCAAGTAGCTAGAGACTTTTCCCCAGAGCAGAAATGGCTAACACAAGGGGCATAACTTTGAGGCATTGGTAGAAAAGTACAGGGAGGTTTTTTTTACATAGAGTGGCAGGTGTATGTTCCAGGCGGTGGTAGATGCAGGTACATCAGGGACATTTAAGAGATTCTTAGATAACAACATGGATGAAAGAAAAATGGTGTGAGGGTAGGGTTAGATTTATCTTTGAGTGGATTGGCACAACATCATGGGGTGAAGGGCCTGTACTGGACTATGTTCTGTGTAGAGCTTTTGGTTTAACACAGCAACTTCCTGTAACACTTTTTCACAAGATGTAAGTGAAATAATGACAACTAATGATGACTGTTCAAGTGGAACTCTATAGAAAATAAGGCCTATGCGATTCACTCACTTTTTATTTAAAAATTGACATTTTTAACCTCACTGAGATTTAATGACTTGCACTAAACTTAACATGAGTCCGGGGACAGTGCTTAAAGAGTTCGGGTCAAGAGCTGATGATTGGAGTCCAGGTCAGAGTACTTTGCTGTTGAATGCCAGTGATCCTCGTGGATGGATGTTGGGTCACCTGGCACTAGGGGTGAAGGTCATTGATCCTCATGGTCAATGACTAAAGTTTGTGGGCCCCATGGACAAGGGCTGGTGAAGCCCCCAGGTTGACAGGTCCTGGGGTCAGAGGTCCATGCAGGCAGGAGGGACGAGGGACAGTTACCCACCCAGTTCGTCAAGTCCTGGGGTCAAGGCCTATATGAGTTTGAAAGTCAAGGCCCAGGTGTCAAAGTCTCATGATTGGCAAGTTCTGGGAGTGATACCCAGAGGTCGAAGCCCCTTGAGTTGGCATGTCCGGAGCCCTGCGAGTCTGGGACAGGGACTGGAAGTTGCAGGTCCAATGTCTGCAAGTCTGAGAGTCAGGAGCCAAGGATTGGCAATCGGAAGTGGCCTGTTCTGGGGTTGGAGGCCTGTGTGTGTGTGTGTGTGTGTGTGTGTGTGTGTGTGTGAGAGGATGCGAAAGGGCTTGTTTTGCTTTAATGTTTTGTGTTGTTGATGTTGCTTATGTTCTACTGAAAATGACAGGCATGTTATGTTGGAACAGATGGTCCGGATTGGAAGCAGCATCTCCAACACCATCACACTGAGCACGGGTGCCCCCCAGGGCTGTGTGCTCAGTCCACTGTTGTTCACTCTGCTGACCCGCGACTGTGCTGCAACACACAGTTTGAACCACATCATCAAGTTTGCCGATGACACGACCGTGCTGGGTCTCATCAGCAAGAAGTATGAGTCAGCATACAGAGAGGAGGTGCAGCGGCTAATAGACTGGTGCAGAGTCAACAACCTGTCTCTGAATGTGAACAAAACAAAAGAGATGGTTGTTGACTTCAGGAGGACACGGAACAACCACTCTCCACTGAACATCGACGACTCCTCCGTAGAGATCGTTAAGAGCACCAAATTTCTTGGTGTTCACCTGGCGGAGAATCTCACCTGGTCCGTCAACACCAGCTCCATAGCAAAGAAGGTCCAGCAGCGTCTCTACTTTCTGCGAAGGCTGAGGAAGTCCATCTCCCACCCCCCATCCTCACCACATTCTACAGAGGTGGTATTGAGAGTATCCTGAGCAGCTGCATCACTGCCTGGCTCGGAAATTGCACCACCTCGGATCGCAAGACCCTGCAGCTGGTAGTGAGATCTGCTGAGAAGATCATCGGGGTCTCTCTTCCCACCGTCACTGATATTTACACCACACACTGCATCCACAAAGCAAACAGCATTATGAAGGACCCCACGCACCCCTCATACAAACTCTTCTCCCTCCTGCCATCTGGCAAAAGGCACCGAAGTATTCGGGCTCTCACAACCAAACTATGTAACAGTTTCTTCCCCCAAATCATCAGGCTGTTCAATACCCAGAGCCAGGACTGACACCAACCTACTGCCCTCTACTGTGCATATTGTCTTGTTTATTATTTATTGTAATGCCTGCACTGTTTTGTGCACTTTATGCAGTCCTGGGTAGGTCTGTAGTCTAGGGTAGTTTTGTGTTGTTTTATGTAGTTCAGTGTAGTTTTTGTATTGTTCATGTAGCACCATGGTCCTGAAAAACATTGTCTCGTTTTTACTCTGTACTGCACCAGCAGTTATGGTCGAAATAACAATAAAAGGTGACTTGACTTGACTTCACACAAATGATGCATTCGCTACGTGTTTTGATGTATGTGTGAGAAATAACTGAATCAGATTCCTGAATCTCCATTTGGGTGTAGTCTTTGAGGCAGCTGGTTTTTAAAGCCATGCGTGACAGGTTTAGTACCGCAGGGAGGTTCTACTGCAGTTGTACAAGGCCTTGGTAGGACCGCACCTGGAGTATTGTGTGCAGTTTTGGTCCCCTAATCTGAGGAAAGACATTCATGCCATAGAGAGAGTGCAAAGAAGGTTCACCAGATTGATTCCTGGGATGGCAGGACTTTCATATGATGAAAGACTGGATTGACTAGGCTTATACTCGCTGGAATTTAGAAGATTGGGGGGGGATCTTATTGAAATGTATAAAATCCTAAAGGGATTGGACAGGCTAGTTGCAGGAAGATTGTTCCCGATGTTGGGGAAGTCCAAAACGAGGGGTCACAGTGTGAGGATAAAGGGGAAGCCTTTAGGACCGAGATTAGGAAAAACTTCTTCACACAGAGAGTGGTGAATCTGTGGAATTCTCTGCCACAGGAAACAGTTAAGGCCAGTTCATTGGCTATATTTAAGAGGGAGTTAGATATGGCCCTTGTGGCTAAAGGGATCAGGGGTTATGGAGAGAAGGCAGGTACAGGGTTCTGAGTTGGATGATCAGCCATAGTCATACAGAATGGTGGTACAGGCTCGAAGGGCTGAATGGCCTACTCCTGCACCTATTTTCTATGTTTCTATACAGTTGTTCAGATGTGCTGAATATCATCTCTGTGGGCTGTTGCTCTTGAAGACCTTGCTTCCCTTCTTGCCCTGCAGGACAGTCTACAGAGAGGCACAGACGAGATAGTGTGTCCATGGTCTTGGTTCAAATATGCCTCAGTGATGGGACCACTGGTAATGGAGGGGATTTGCTGGTTTTTTTTCTCATGATTGCTTATCATCCTGTAGTCAAGGTGAATGAGGTCTGGGAGCTGCAATTGTTTAGGCTCAATCGGGAAGCATTATGAGAGCTTCCCCTTCAGATAAATAGCGACTCCTCTTTAGCAGGACAACTTGTGCTTAGAAATTTTCTAATGCTGACTAAGCCTGTCTCTGCTTTTTTTTGTAAAGGTTGGTCAGGAGGGAGGCAATTGTACCTATTACCAGAACATTCAACCTTGCTTCATACCTCAAGATAAAGAGAATATCTTCCACACAATCTTTGCATTCTTCACCAAGTCCGGCAGGAAAGTGCTGGTGAGTTTGGGCTATTTGGAACCAAAGTGGGATATGGGCATGTGGGTTAAGTAAATGCTGTGCGGGATAATAAGCTGTTTATAGACCAGCAGGGTCTGAGGAATGAGTTATAAGCCAATGAGCATTGTATTTGATTCCTTTATTGAGAAGTGAACATGGTTGTGTGCAAAATTAGGTAAGTAATATTTGAGCATTATGTGTTCACAATTGTTAATTCCCAAATGTAAAATAAGACTCCATGCTAAAGTAGAGAGTAAAAATAAGTATCACCAAATCAAAAGCTGATGTTGAGCCACAGCGGGAGACTGAAGGGCTAAACTGCCTGAAGTGCTGTTCAGTAATCAGAAAGAAAATTAAGAAGAGAATCTGAGAGTTTCAAATCAAGATAGTCATATAAAAATGGAGTAATTAAAATTCCCCGTTCAGGATAATGGTGTTCCATGTACTGTTCCCTTGACCTTTTTTTGGTGGTAGAGCTAATACGTTTGGAAAATACTGTTAGAGCGTCCCAAATGAGTATCTGCAGTGTGCTGCTTTCTTGCAAATGGTGGACGACAAGCTGTTCATTCAATTTTACCCTTTCTCCCAATTTAAAGTAGCAGTTGTGATTGGTTGGTTGAACCATTTCAAAAGGGTGGGTACAAGATATAACACATGAACGTAAGGTTAAATATTGTTTATTTGTCATAAGTTTCAAGCCAAGTTGAAGTTCTGAAATCCAGCATCTGCAGATTTTCTCTTGTTTGTGGTCTGAAATCTTATTGTTCAGTTGTGGATCTTATTTTATTCAAGTCCTGAAATTCTGCTGCTTTGTTCACAGCGTAGATTGTTCTGAACCTGTAGCATAAACTTAATGGTCAAGAGTGGACACAAGGAATCCCAATATGCAAAAGGCTTGATTTTGATCTTCTGGTTGTAATGTTTCAAGCAAACAAATGAGACATGGGCAGTTCTGCTGTGTTATGTGATTAGCTTGTTAACCTGAATAATATTCTTGCTAATATTTTTAGGATTGCGATAGACCTGGCCGACCTTGCTTGATCATCGACTGTGAATTAAGTTCTGTAGCAAAGGAAGAAACCAGAAACATTTATGTCCACTTGCTACTGAATACTGAGATATTGAAAAAGGTGAGAAAATTTTTACACCTAATTGCATTTTTGTCCATAGACACAGAAACAGTGCCCTGAGCATCAACCACCCGTTTACACTAATATACCTTAATTCCGTTATTATTCTCATGTTCTCATCAACCCCCTGCCTCTACTCTGGCGAGAGGTGTGGTTAATTTACCATCCCACATATATCTGATGTTTGGGAGGGAACTGGAGCACTGAAGGAACCTGGGAGAACCTGTCATTCCAGTGCAGTCAGCACCCAAGTCAGAGTTGGACCTGGCCAAACTCTACCAACTTTGTCACTGTGCTGCACAGAAGCTGAATGAAAAACTCACTAAGTCCCTCCACTACAAGGACTTCTGGTGTAGGTTGTATTTCTCTTTGCGTCCACTCCAGGCCGTTGATTTTCATTTCATAAGTAAGGAGGACACTAGACATAATCAGGGAGAAAAATAAAACATAAGGAATTGACCCATCAATATAAATTTGTTAAAGACAAATTTTGTTTTACTAAGTGGGACTAGGTGAGAGTAAGAGTTCAGCATGGACTAGAAGGGCTGAGATGGCCTGTTTCCATGCCGTAATTGTTATATGATTATATGGCTATAAGTAGGAGTTTCCATATCCTACTGCTATTATTTTTATTCCAAGTGCTCCAGTTTAGCTGTCACCTTGAATTAGGCTTTAATTAGGAAGCATGATCTCCTAACAAAGCCTAAAGACAAGACAAGACAAGCCAGAAAGATTTCAGCAAGTCAAACCACATCAGGAATGGAAGGGGACATTTTTTTAATTTATTTTAAAAACCTTATTTCTCTTTCTGCAGATACTACTCAACCTGCTGAGTATTTCCGTCATTTTCTGTGAAAAAAGATAAACTGCTGCCGCTGACAGACAGGAACATGGCCATAAAAAAAATATTTTCATGCAGCAGCAACTGATCTGCTAGAGATAGTCAGCAGGTCAAGCAGTGTCTGTGTGGGAAGGAGGAATTCTCAACATTTTAGGTTGATACCCAGTATCAGTCCTGATGCAGTGTTTCGACCCGAAGTAGTCACAATCCTTCAACTTCCTGCCCCATGTTCCCCAACCACAGATTCTGCTCGGCCCGTTGAGTTCCTCTAGCGGGATTTTTCTTGCTCCAAATTCCAGTATCTGTGGTCTTTTGTGTCTATTCTCATGCAGCGAACGGTCACATTCTTAAATTCACTGCTTAAAGAGGTGATAGAAGCAGTTTCCACTTCCAAAAAAGAATTAGGTAAATATTTAGTGTGGAAACCAAATTTATAGGGCTCTGAGGAAAGAGCTGGAGAATGAGATTTGCAGGGTTGTTTTACAGAAAGTTAGTCCAGACACAATTGGCTAAAAGATTTTGCTTTGTGGCTACTGTGAGTGAGCAAGCAAGTCTCAAGGTTGCACAATTTATACACCCTTTGATAATAAAAGAATCTTGAAGACCTCCTTTACTGTAAAAGCTCACTATCATTATCAAACATTATCTTTGTTTAGTTGGATTTGTGTTAATAAAGTTGTCTGTTTTGCCCCAACAGTTAGTCTTAACCTGATATTCAGATATGAAGCAGTGCATTTCCAATGTAAATTCTGCCTTCTGCCTCAGCAGCTTAAATGGCCTGCTTTAGTATAATAATGAACTCAAGTCCATATCACCTGGGGCTATGCAAAGCCTCTCATCTGGCTAGGCTGGAATCAAAGTTTGGCCCCAAAGGCCAAGAAAAGCATGCTTGCACACAACAGAGGAAACTTGGGGAATTGCATCTGCTAACCTGTGCTCCCATTATTGTGGGAAAGCAAAATATCTCTGATAATTCATTTTTGACATGGACACCAACCCACTATATTTAAATTGGATGACCAACTTCTGATCCTGAGAGTGTTGCCAAAATTAAGTGCCAGAGTTTCAGAATCAGATTCAAAAAAAGTTCAAAGTAAATTAATTATCAAAGTACATATACAGTATGTCACCATATACAACCCTGAGATTCATTTTCTTGTGGGCATTCACAGTAAATACAAGAAACACAGCTGAGTCAATGAAAGACCGCACCCACAGGTCAAACAAACTGTAAAAATGCAAAATAATAATAAAATAAGCAATAAATATCAAGAACTTGAGATGAAAAGTTTTTGAAAGTGAGTCCATAGGTTGTGGGAACAGTTCAGTGATGGGTCAAGTGAAATTGAACAAAGTCTGGTTCAAGAGCCTGATGGTTAAGGGGAAATAACTGTTCCTGGACCTGGTGGTGTGGGTCCTGAAGCTCCTGTACTTTCTTGTGATGGCAGCAGCGAGAAGAGAGCATGGCCTGGGAGGCGGGTGTCCTTGATGATGGATGCAACCCCGCTCCTTGTAGAATCAGAATCAGTTTTAGTATCACTGGCATATGTTGTGAAATTTGTTGTTTTGCTGCAATAGTATGTTGTAATACATAATAAAAACTATAAATTACGATAAGATATATATATAAAATTAAATAAGTACTGCAAAAAGAGAGCATAAAATGAAAAATGTAGGTAGTGTACATGGGTTTATTGTCCATTCAAAAAGCTGATGTCAGTGGGGAGGAAGGCCTTCCTAAAATGTTGACTGTGTGTCCTTAGGCTCCTGTACCTTCTCCTCGATGGTAGCAGTAAGGCAGGAAAAAATACTGCACCATTCTGATCAGTGATACCTTTGAGTTTGTACTGAAATCTTTATCCATCTGTTATAAACCAGTTCTGTTATATTGTACATTCAGTGGCCACTCGGTTAGGTACCTCCTGGGTGTCTGCTCGTGGTCTTGGGCAACTGTAGCCCATCCACTTCAAGGTTCAAAGTGTTGTGCATTCAGAGATACTCTTCTGCACACCACTGTGGTAATGCGTGGTTATTTGAGTTACTGTTGCCTTCCTGTCAGCTTGAACCAGTCTGGCCATTCTCCTTTCCATAACCAGATGCTTTCACCCACACAACTGCTGCTCAATGGGTTTTTTGCTTCTCGCACCATTCTCTGTAAATGCTAGAGACTGGTGTGCATGAAAATCACAAGAGGTCAGCAGTTTCTGAGATGATCAAACCACCGCTTCTGGCACTAACAATCATTCCACGGTCAAAGTCATTTAGATCACATTTCTTCCCTGTACTGAGGTTTGGTCTGAAAGACAACTGAATCTCTTGACCACGTCTATTTGCTTTTATACATTGAATTGCAGCCATATGATCGGCTCATTTGATATTTGTATTAACATATTAGATATCTGCATTTCCACAACTGTGGAAATCGCAAGCAGTTTCAAACTCCTGGGAGTGCATATCCCACACAACCTCTCATGGTCCCAGAACATATCCTACACAGTCAAAAAAGCTCACCAATACCTCTTACTTTCTAAGGAGGCTGAAGAGAGCTGGACTTTGCACATCCATATTCATGTCATTCTACAAATATGCAGAAGACCATCCTAACAAGTTGTGTCACTCCTTGGTACAGAAACTGCACTGCAGCAGACAGGAAGGTTCTACAATAGGTAATCAAAACTGACCAATGCATCTCTGACACCAGCCTCTCAGCCTTCAAGGACAAAGTGCAGGAAGGTGCCAGAAAAGGGCTAGTAATATTATGAAGGGTCCACTCCACCTTGCTCATGGACTGTTTCTCCCACTCCCATCAGGGAGGAGGCTACGTAGCATCCTCATCAGGATCACCACACTCATAAACAATTACTTTCCCCAAGCAGTAAAGCTGATCTACACCAACACCCATTAACTCCGCCACGACTTTATTATTTGCCATCAGTCACCTTATGTACAGACTAGCATTACTTTATGGAGGTACAATCAATCAATGTATATCACCTATCCAATGTATTTATATTTATTGTGTGTTTTATTATTGTTGTTGTTGTTGTGTTCTTTATCTTTTATGAGTTTTTATGCTGCATTAGACCCAAAGTAACTATTATTTTGTTCTCCTTACACTTGTGTACAGGAAATAACATTAAATAATTCTGAAAGCTGGTGTGCAGGTGCACTTAATAAAATGGCCACTGCGTGTAGATGGTGGTTACGACTGGGTGGTTACAGTGTTCAAGGTTTTGTCAGGGATTGCCCTTGGCATTGACCATGAGTTTAAAAGTTGTCATCATTGTAATATTCGTCTCCATTTCCATTTGCAGGACAGTGCCTCAGTTATTCAGTTTGTTACCAGGGCAAAAGGAATGGTCTCCGAAGACAGAAGAATAGTAGAGGTGGCAGGTGGACTTCCTGAAGATGCAACAGTGAGTAGCACTTTATAGATTTATCAAATCCTGGAAAATTAATGACATTGAAGATGGTTATTCAGTCCAGCATGTCTCTGGCAGTCAAAAAAGAGCAGATTTGTCTAATCCCACTTCTAGCACCAGGTTCACTGCTCTTCAAATACACATCCAAGTAGAGTGGTGAGGTGGGGGTTTCTGCTCTTACCACCATTTCAGGCAAAGGTTTCCACACCTCTGTTGTTCACTGTTTGAAAACTTTTATATTTTTGCCCTCTGTCAGTTTGGTTGTTGGTTTTTGATCCTTTACAAAGTAAAGTAAGTCTTTCCTGTTTAAGGCTCCTTGTAATTTTATACACCTCGTTTAGGATTCTCCTCAGCGTGTGTTCCAAAGAAAACAACACTAAGTTATCCAGTATTTTCTTGCAGCTGAAGTTTTGTAGCTCGGCACCAATGATTCCATCCTTGATTCTGCATTCATTCTTATTTGTTCACATCCTTTGAAGTATGTTTAAATATGATATTAAAGACATAACAGGCAGGAAATTCTTTTGCAGTGGAGATCACTTGTGCTCTGCATAACTGACTTTTTATGAAAAGCACTGTCAGCTCCTTGTGGGTGTGAAGCACACTTCTTCACGCTGAACCTGCATCCTCTGAGCATTGGATCAGGCTCAGGTGTACAGATTTTGGAATGTAAGCTGCGATTGCAGTAGGTAGCTGAGGACTGATTCAGCATCGGATAGAGAAAACCAAATTTACCCAGTCATAGAGCACTGTAACAGAGAAACAGGTCCTTCAGCCCATTTAGTCCGTGCCAAACTGTTATTTTGTCTAGTCCCGTTGACCCGCACCTAGACCATAGCCCTCCATACTCCTTCCGTCCATTTATCAACCCAAGCTTCCCTTAAATGCTGCAATCGAACACATGCCCTCCACTTCCCATTGGCAGTCCATACCACGTTCCCTCTTAGGTCCCCCGTAAATATTCTCCTTTCACCCTTAACCTATGACCTGTAGTTCTAGTGTCACCCAAACTCAGTAGAAAATTGCAGGAGAATCCACAGATCGAACTCCTTGCAGTTGTATACTCCCAGAATTGTGTGTTGCTTAGTGCTGCTTCCATCCACCCCAGTAGCTGTCAGTGTTTTTACAGTCACCTGTCCAGTTTCCCCTCCCCAACATTATCCAAGTCTTGATGGGGATCCAGTCCTTTTCTACCACCACCTAGCAGTGTCCAACCCTACCGTTTCATCCTCCAGTACCAGGTCAGGAATTCTTTTTACTCCTGCTCCAGCCCTTCTTGATCCCACTGTCTCCATCTCAGGGACTCTCACAACATTTAAGAATTATTTGTCAGCAAGGCATAGTAAGCCACAGATGCAGTATTGATAAATAGTATTAGTACTTAATGTTCAGCACAGACATGCTGGGACAAAAGGCCTACGTCTGGGCTGTGTGACTCCTTGACTCTGTTTTCTAAATTATCTACAGCAGGCTAACAGATCTGCTTTCCCTGCTTTATTAAGGCAGTGCAGTGGTGCAGCTTGTAGAGCTACTGTCTTCAAATGCGACTAACCTCAAGTGCTGTTTGGGTGGAGTTCACCTGCTGTTGACCACATTGTGGGCACGTGGCCAAGTGGTTAAGGCATTCGTCTAGTGACCTCAAGGTTGCTAGTTTGAGCCTCAGCTGTGGCAGCGTGTTTGTGTCCTTGAGCAAGGCACTTAATCACACATTGCTCTAGTGTCTGTGTGAGGAGTGGTGCCCCACACAGACTTCCAATCTGCGCCTTGTAAGGCATGAAAATGCCCGAAGCAGGCCTCTCATGGTCTGAGTCGACGTGTTCCCCGCCCCCCGACAAGGAAAAGAGCCCTTGGCATGACAGGAAAGATACTAATATGGATAGAAGATTGGCTGACAGGCAGGAAACAAAGAGTGGGAATAATGGCAGCCTTTTCTGCTTGGCTGCCAGTGATTACTGATGTTCTGCAGGAGTGGTGTTTGGATTGCTTCTTTTCATGTTATAAGTTAGTGATTTGGATGACAGAAATGATGGCTTTGTGGCCAAATTTGTGAACAATTCAAAGATAGGCGGAGGGGATTGTAGTTTTGAGGAAGGAGAAATCTGCAGAAGGACTTAGACAGATTGGGAGAATGGGCAAAGAAGAGGCAGATAGAATGTAGTGAGGGGACTATTTTCTAAACGAGGACAAAATTTACAACTCTGAGATGTAAGGTGACTTGGGAGACCTTGTGCAGGATTCTGTGGGTTGAGTTGGTGGTAATGAAGGGAAATACTATTTTAACACTCCTTTCAAGAGGACTAGAATATAAGAGCAAAGATTTAATGCCGAGGCATTGGTCAGACTGCACCTAAAATATTGTGAGCAGTTTTGGCCCTCTTTCCAAGAAAAGGTATGCTGGTATTGGAGAGGACGTTCATGTGAATGAGGAGCATTTGATGGCTCTGGGCCTGTACTCGCTAGAGTTTAGAAGAATGTGGGTGGTTATCCTCACTACCTTCCCTGGCTTTGACAACCTTAAGGAACCTGTTGTGAACCTAAATGCTATGAATTCCTGTTATAAGAAAGTTTAGGTTGACATATTACAGAACTGTTATGGAGAGTTATTAGTTAATCAGTCAATGTTTTTTGTTGGTTTGACAGAAACCAAGTCTTGAAGAAGGCTTATTGTTGGGCACCTGGTCAAGTGGTTAAGGCATTCGTCTAGTGATCTCAAGGTCGCTAGTTCAAGCCTCAGCTGTGGCAGCATGTTTGTGTCCTTGAGCAAGGCACTTAATCACACATTGCTCTAGTATCTGTGCGAAGAGTGGCGCCCCACACAGACTTCCAATCTGTGCCTTGTAAGGCATGAAAATGCCCGATGCAGGCCTCTCATGGTCTTAGTCGACGTTCCCCCCTGACCACAAGGGTTTTCTCCGAGTGCTCTGGTTTCCTCCCAAATAGAGCACAGAGCAGTACAGTGCAGGAAAAAGCACTTAGACCTAATCAATTAAGCTAGTAATTAAATAACTCATTAAACTATTCCCTTCTGCCAACATAATGTCCATAGCCCTCCCATTCTCTGCACATTAATGTGCCTATTGAACGCCTCTATCATAATCATGTCCACCGCCATTCCTGGCATCCACCACTGTGAGTATGAAGAAAACTTCCCACACATATCTCCTTTCAGTTTACCCTCTCTCACTTTAAACTCAGGCCCTCTGATACGACGTTTTCAACCTTGAGAAAAAGATATCAGCTGTCTACCTTTTGATGATTCTCATAAACTTATAAACCTCTACAAGATTTCCCTTCTGTCACACTGCCTCAGAGAAAACAACCCAAGCTTGTTCAACCTTTCTTTATAGCACATGCCCTCTAATCCAGGCAGCATCATGGTAAACCACTTCTGCACTCTCAAAAGGCTGTACATCATTCTTATAATGAGACAACCAGAGCTGTATGCAATACTCCAGATGTAGCCTAACTGTAATGTGATGAAGCTGCAACATAACTTCTCAATCGTGAACTCAGTGCATTAACTAATAACAGCAAGCATGCCCTACAGCTCCTACTTTACCTGCCGATCAGCCACTTTCAGGGATCTAAAGACCTGGACCACTATATTGTCTGTACGTCAGCACTGTTAATGGTCTTGCCGTAAACAGTCTACTGTCCCTTTACATTTGATACCCCGAAGTGCAACACCTCACATTTGGCTGAATTAAACTCTATCCGTGATTCTCCTCTCATATCTGCAGCTGATCTATATCCAGCTTCCACACTATTCACACCACCAATCTTGGTATCTGCTGCAAAACTTCTGAACCCACCCATTGATATTTTCATCCAAACCATTTATATATGTTACAAACAACAAAGATTCCTGCAGAACACCATGAGTCAAAGACCTCGAACCAGCACGTGTCCCAGCAACCACTATCCTTTGTCTTCTCTGGGCAAGCCAATTGTGAATCCAAACAATTCAACTCACCATGGATTCAATGCACTTTAATCTTCTGGATAAATCTGGAAGAATTCAATCAAGTTAGTGAGACAAATCTTGCCCCACGTAAAGCCATGCCAACTGTCCCTAATTAAGCCATGGTTTTAAAAATTCTCTCAATAGCTTCCCTACAACTGATGTGAGATTCACGGGTCTATAACTGCCAGGATTATCCCTGTTCTCTTTCTTAAATAATGGAACAGCTTTAGCAATTTGACATTCCTCCAAGATCTCGCCTGCGGCTGGGAAGGACCTAGAAGTCTTGATCAAGTCCACAGCAACCTCATAACCTGCTTCTCTCAATGGCCTGGTGCAACCTGCCCCAGGGGATATATCCATCTTTATCTCAGACTAGCAAACACCACATTGATCTCCCTATACTTCACGTCCTTTTCCTTGATGCCAATTACTCAATTAGGACCTATCCCACATCCTCTTCTACCAAATAGACCTTTCCTTCTTTATTCTTCAGTGGCCGAACCCTTTCCCTAGTTATCCCATTGCTCATCCCAGAGTTGTACAGGTTCATAAGCTAGTTGGCTCTATTGTGCCGATAGAAACACAGAAAACCTACAGCATAATACGGGCCATTCAGCCTACAATGCTGTGCCGAACACGTACTTACTTTAGAAATTACCTCAGGTTACCCATAGCTCTCTATTTTTCTGAGCTCCATGTACCTATCCAGGAGTCTCTTAAAAGACCCCAACATATCCGCCTTCACCACTGTCGCCGGCAGCCCATTCCACACACTCATCACTCTCTGCATAAAAAACTTACCCCCAACATCTCCTTTGTACCTACTTCCAAGCACCTTAAAACTGTGCCCTCTCATGCTAGCCATTTCAGTCCTGGGAAAAATCCTTTGACTGTCCACACAATCAATGCCTCTCATCATCTTATACACCTCTATCAGGTCACCTTTCATCCTTCATCACTTCAGGGAGAAAAGACCGGGTTCACTCAAGCTATTCTCATAAGGCGTGTTCCCCAATCCAGGCAACATCCTTGTAAATCTCCTCCGTACCCTTTCTATGCTTTCCACATCCTTCCTATAGTGAGGTGACTAGAACTGAGCACAGTACTCCAAGTGGGTCTGACCAGGGTCCTATATAGCTACAACATTACCTCTCGGCTCCTAAACTCAATCCCACGTTTGATGAACGCCAATGCACGGTATGCTTTCTTAACCACAGAGTCAAACTGCGCAACAGCTTTGAGTGTGCCATGGACTCAGACCCCAAGATCCCTCTGATCCTCCACACTACCAAGAATCTTACTATTAATACTATATTCTCCCATCATACTTGACCTACCAAAATGAACCACCTCACACTTATCTGGGTTGAACTCCATCTGCCACTTCTCAGCCCAGTTTTGCATCCTGTCAATGTCCCGCTGTAACCTCTGACAGCCCTCCACACTATCCACAACACCCCCAACCTTTGTGTCATCAGCAAATTTACTAACCCATCCCTCCACTTCCTCATCCAGGTGATTTATAAAAATCATGAAGAGTAGGGGTCCCAGAACAGATCCCTGAGGCGCACCACTGGTCACTGACCTCCATGCAGAATATGACCTGTCTACAACCACTCTTTGCCTTCTGTGGGCAAGCCAGTTCTGGATCCACAAAGCAATGTCACCCTGGATCCCATGCCTCCTTACTTTCTCAATAAGCTTTGCATGGGATCTTTGCTACCTCATCAAATGCCTTGCTGAAATCCATATACACTACATCTACTGCTCTACCTTCATCAATGTGCTTAGTCACATTCCTCAAAAAATTCAATCCGGCTTATAAGGCATGACCTGCCTTTCACAGTGCCATGCTGGCTATTCTGCATCATATTATGCCTCTCCAAATGTTCATGAATCCTGCCTCTCAGGATCTTTTCCATCAACTTACTGACCACTGAAGTAAGACTCACTGGTCTATAATTTCCTGGGCTCTCTCTACTCCCTTTCTTGAATAAGGGAGCAACATCTGCAACCCTCCAATCCTCTGGAACCTCTCCCATCTCCATTGATGATGCAAAGATCATCGCTAGAGGCTTAGCAATCTCCTCCCTGGCTTCCCTCAGTAGCCTGGGGTACATCTAGTCCGGTCCCGGTGACTTATCCAACTTGATACTTTCCAAAGGCTCCAGCACATCCTCTTTCTTAATATCTACATACTCAAGCTTTTCAGTCTGCTGCAAGTCATCCCTACAATCTCCAAGATCCTTTTCCACAGTGAATACTGAAGCAATGTACTCATTAAGTACCTCTGCTGTCTCCTCCAGTTTCATACACACTTTTCCACTGTCACACTTGATTGGTCCTATTCTCTCACGTCTTTTCCTCTTGCTCTTCACATACTTGTAAAATGCCTTGGGGTTTTCCTTAATCCTGTCCACCAAGGCCTTCTCATGCCCCCTTCTGGCTCTCCTAATTTCTTTCTTAATCTCTTTCCTGCTAGCCTTATAATCTTCTATATCTCTATAATTACCTAGTTTTTTGAACCTTTCATAAGCTCTTCTTTTCTTCTTGACTAGATTTACAACAGCCTTTGTACACCATGGTTCCTCTACCCTACCATCCTTTCCCTGTCTCATTGGAACGTACCTATGCAGAACGCTACGCAAGTGGCGGCGCCAGAGTTTTTTTCTTGCTGGTGCTACAGTGGGGCTGAATTATTCAGTGATGGTGCTGAGGGATGTACCGTATGGTAATATGTATTCGCAAGGCCAGACGCGTGGCATTCAAAAGTCAGTTTCAAGCATTACGTGCCTACTATAAATGCCTCTGTTGGTTCTCAAGCAGCAATTGATAGATATAATATAGAAGTGAACTGTGACAGTGTCAACAGCATCGGAGACAACCCGGGCTACACAGAGCATAAACAGACAAGCCAACAGAGCATCCGACCCACAGCGCACACTGTGAATCATGCACCAATCCTGCAATCAGCATCAAATGCATGCTTTTCAACTGAAAAACACAACACTAACCCACAATGTCCACTGCCACTCGTATTACGTAGACAGACAAGGCCAAAAGATACACCCTCAAATAAGGCAAACAACAGATGCAAGGCTTTACCAGGAGTTGGACAAATCGTACTCTGACCATGCAATACCTCAATTAATTGGGCTACTGAACTTAAAACAAAAATCAACAGAATCACCACTTGGAGGTCTAAGCAAAACCAGGAGGCTTAATAGCAGTAAATGTAATATTTTAGGATTTGCAGGAAACATGAGGACTATGGGGTATCCACCACAAAATAATAATAGTAATCAGCATTAGTCTTGGCCCAAATTTCAACAAAATCAATTGCACTCACCATTGATGTTTTCAGAGAAGCACAATCTGTTTGTTGTTGTGATTGGTGGTAAAAGCATCAATGATTTTTTGGATGTCAAGTGCTTTGGTCCTCCGGCTGCTTATGGCCAACAGGGCCAAGTTGCTGTTCCGAGCAGCACCGCTGCTATTCCTTAGGTAGTTTTTGAGGTGTCTGAGGCAAGAGAAACTCCATTTGCATGAAGCAGATGTCACAGGTAGAGTCAGTGATATGCAGATTAGTTTGTATAAATCTATAACTGCATCCAGGTAGGGTCTCATTAGAGCTAGAAATTCCTCTGTGTCATTCACTGTCTGTCCTTGCTTTTGTTTTGTTTCTAGCAGATGCCAAACCTGATGTAGCTCTGCAGTCAGGTTCAGTTCAGTCAATAGTATTGGGCCATTGGCCAAAGACAACTCTTGTCTAGGAAGAGCTTGTGTTTGGGACTCAATGCTGAGACTCCAGTCAAAACAACGCCAGTCTCAATTGAGAACCGTCTTTTCATTTCAGTCAGAAGTCTGTCTATAACCCGATAGAAACAGTGCTTGCGAAGGTCATCAGAGGATGTGACAGGTATGCGTTCGGTTTGGGCCTCAACAACAAGATCATGTAGGCAGCAGGTGGGTGGGCCTATCTCCTTTCATGCGGTCTGCTCTGTATACTGGCCTTGACGCACAGGTCCCTAGCTCTTGCCTGAATTTCACTCCATGATTCCTCTCCCCGTTTTGCTGAGAGTGCATCGATAACAGACTGAGCCAAGTCCACAGCGGATGAAAGCTCCAAACTGGGAGATTGTAGCTGGTCTGACATGAACTTGGTGACTCGGAATAAATCCTCAAACAGAGTGAGAAGTAAAGCAACACACATCAAAGTTGCTGGTGAACGCAGCAGGCCAGGCAGCATCTGTAGGAAGAGGTGCAGTCGACGTTTCAGGCCGAGACTCTTCCTTCAGTTAGTCCTGACGAAGGGTCTCGGCCTGAAACGTCGACTGCACCTCTTCCTACAGATGCTGCCTGGCCTGCTGCGTTCACCAGCAACTTTGATGTGTGTTGCTTGGATTTCCAGCATCTGCAGAATTCCTGTTGTTTGAGAAGTAAAGCAAACTGCTCGTCAATCACTCCATTTACAGCTCTGGCCTCCATTTTCCTCCGTGCATTTGGCTGACCCATAATATCCTGTAGTGTAGCTAGAATGGCGGGGAGTGATTTCCTTATAGCCCACAAAGCTGTATACAGCATATATCTGACAATTTCTTCAACTCCACGGGCTGTGCAGTTGATTCCAGTTCTCTCTGTTTCTTCATGAAAAGATCGTGGGCAACAGAGTTTGAAAAGAAGTTGTAAAGCAGCTGCACAGTTTCAAAAAACTCACCCGCCTGCTTCATGCTTGTGGTACGTTGCTCACAACATCCACTAAAACAAGGTTAAGTCTGTGAGCATGGCAGTGTATATATAATGCCTGCGGGACCTCTTTCCTGAACCTGTCTTGTAGCCTGTTATTGCACCCGGACATCACTGCTGCCCTGTCATAACACTGACCTATACACGCATTCTTATCAATAACACACTGGGCGAGTGTCTGTCCAATGCTTTAAAGAAGCGACTCTGCGTCCAACCCTTCTGCTGCACTGAAATGCAAGAATTCTTCAAGCACTGTTTCGTTATTCAAATACCGCACCACCACTGATATTTGCTCCTTTTTACTCAAGTCTTTACTTTTATCCACCATGACGGCAAAATGTCCAGCCTCCTTGATTTCTGCACTTATTTGACGTCTGACCATATCTGCCATAATACCCATATTTTCACTTTGGATATTGCGATGGGTGTTTTTTGCATTTCCAGGATTATCCTCTATTTTTTTTAGCTACAGTCTTATCAAACTGCCCAATTCCACTGAGCAACTCAACAAAGTTTCCCCTATTGCCAGATCCATCATCCTGGCGGTGTCCTCGCTGGGCAATGCTTTGGCACGCAGTATAGCGTAGAGACTCAACCTCTGCTCTCATATACTCACAATTTTCTTGGATAATCTTTGCATGTCCTTTGTCAAGCATATTTCCCAACCTTGAACCGTCTTGTTTTCTCAATCTGAATTCGGCCCATGCCTCCATAGCAAACTTATGAGCTACACTGACATGGTGAGTTTTGAAAGCTGTTGTAGCTTTCCGCCAGTTGTGGTAACCGGTGACAGTGAAGGTAGACTCAGAATGGAACCCATATCCTCCACACAGGAAATGCCTGCGTGCGAAGCAGAACATGGTATCTTTTATGATAGAATATTCCAGCCAGGAGTACAGGTGAAACCTGCCACGAATAAAACTCCTTTGCTGATGGCCAAACTATTGCGAGCAGCAAAGGGTACTTTTTCAATGCAGGCCAATGGAGTCCTTCCTCAGGCTGCTGGCTAACATCGCTAACAGTATTCCCATTAGCACTAAGAACAGCTTCATCCACATTCTCTTCCGAATCCCGCTCCATTTCTTGTTCCTCTTCTTTGCCCTCACACTCCTTCGGTGAACTGCTGTCGTCCTCATCCCCACTTACCTCTTTCTGCATGTCACTTTCAATTAAGACAGACTCAGGCTGAGACACCACTGATTCCTCTGGATGAGGTCGTTTTCTCACTAAAAATCGATCCATTTTTCACGCCCGCCAAAATAATACACTTGCCAGGCCCACGCTAGCTTGTGTGTGTGTGGCATCCGTTAGTGTTGCGAGACCGTGGATCTGCATCTGGATCCTGCACAATGTATGTATACTATCAATCTCTTGCGTGAGTGAGAGTGAGTGACATCACCACCTTAAGTGATCTAGTGATCTTAGATCAGCTTAACTGATCTGAGGAGAGCAATGGCAAGACATTGACAATGAATGAATAAGCAGAAGTGTAGAGTGGATCTGACCTTAGACCAGCACAGTGTTTATAACTTTATTGCTGTGTGGGTGCTATGGTAATTGGGGGTGCTGTTTCACTAGATCAACTGGAGAAACAAGCTGTATTCAAAACTATACAGAGAAAGCAAAGCAGCTGCCATTTGTATGTGAAATGTCAGTTAATTTCTTGGTGGTGCTATTGTAATTTCTGCTGGTGCTATACGCAGCACCTCAGCACCGCCCCTGTACGCAAATATCCCTTGAGCATTTGCCACATTTCTGCCATACATTTCCCTGAGAACATCTGTTCCCAATTTATGCTTCCAAGTTCCTGCCTGATAGCCTCATAATTCCTTTTACTCCAATTAAACACATTCCTAACTTGTTTGTTCCTATCCCTCTCCAATGCAATGGTAAAGGAGAAAGAATTGTGATCACTATCTCCAGCATGCTCTCCCACTGTGAGACCTGACACCTGACCAGGTTCATTTCCCAATACCAAGTCAAGTACAGCCTCTCCTCTTGTAGGCTTATCTACATATTGTGTCAGGAAACCTTCTTGAACACACCTAACAAACTCCACCCTATCTAACCCCCTTGCTGTAGGGAGATGCCAATCACTTTCTGGGAAATTAAAATCTACTACCACGACAACTCTGTTATTAGAAACCATAGAAACCATGGAAAAACTACAGCACAGAAACAGGCCTTTTGGCCCTTCTTGGCTGTGCCAAACTATTTTCTGCCTAATTCCACTGAGCTGCACACAGACCATATCTCTCCATACACCTCCCATCCATGTATCTGTCCAACTTATTCTTAAATGTTAAAAAAGAACCCGCATTTACCACCTCATCTGGCAGCTCATTCCATACTCCCACCACTCTCTGTGTGAAGAAGCCCCCCCTAATGTTCCTTTTAAACTTTACCCCCCTCACCCTTAACCCATGTCCTTTGGTTTTTTTCTCCCCTTGCCTCAATGGAAAAAGCCTGCTTGCATTCACTGTATCTATACCCCTCTATCAAATCTCCCCTCATTCTTCTACGCTCCAGGGAATAAAGTCCTAACCTATTCAACCTTTCTCTGTAACTGAGTTTCTCAAGTCCCGGCAACATCCTTGTAAACCTTCTCTACACTCTTTCAACTTTATTAATATCCTTCCTGTAATTTAGTGACCAAAACTTATCACAATACTCCAGATTCGGCCTCACCAATGCCTTATACAACCTCATCACCTATTATTGCACCTTTCCAGAATCTGTCTCCCTATCTGCCCCTCGATGTCCCTGTTACTATTGGGAGGTCTATAAAAGATACCCAGTAGAGTTATTGACCCCTTCCTGTCCCTAACTTCCACCCACAGAGACTCCGTAGACCATCCCTCCATGACTTCCTCCTTTCCTGCAGCTGTGACACTCTCTGATCAACAGTGCCACACCCCCATCTCTTTTGCCTCCCGCCTTGTCCTTTCTGAAACATCTAAAGCCTGACACTCGAAGCAACCATTTCTGCCCTTGAGCCTTGCAAGTCTCTGTAATGGCCACAACATCATAGCTCCAAGTACTGATCCACGCCCTAAGCTCATCCACTTTATTCACAATACTCCTTGCATTAAAATAGACACATCTCAAACCATCGGTCTGAGCGTGTCACTTCTCGATCACCTGCCTATCCTCCCTCTCGCACCGTCTCCAAGCTTTCTCTATTTGTGAGCCAACCAATCCTTCCACCGTTTCTTCAGTTTGGTTCCCACCCCACAGCAATCCTCGTTCAAACTCTCGCCAGGATATTGGTCCAGCAATCCTAGTTCAAACTCTCGCCAGGATATTGGTCCAGCAATCCTAGTTCAAACTCTCGCCAGGATATTGGTGCCCCTGGGATTCAAGTGCAACCAGTTCTTTTTGTACAGGTCGCTCCTGCCCCAAAAGAGGTCCCAATGATCCAGAAATCTGAATCCCTGCCCCCTGCTCCAACCCCTCAGCCATGCATTTATCCTCTACCTCACTTTATTCCTGTACTCACTGTCACGTGGCACAGGCAGTAATCCCGAGATAACTACCTTTGTGGTCCTGCTTTTCAACTTCCTTCCTAACTCCCTGTAGTCTTTAGGACCTCCTCCGTTTTCCTGCCTATGTCATTGGTACCAATATGTACCACGACCTCTGGCTGTTCTTCTTCCCACTTCAGAATATTGTAGACACGATCAAAAACATCCCAGAACGTGGCACCTGGGAGGCAAACTACCATCCGCGTTTTTCTTTCCTGCATCCACAGAATTGCCTGTCTGACCCCCTAACTATAGAGTCCCCTATCATTGCTGCTATCCTTTTCCCTTCCCTACCCCTCTGATCCAGAGGGCCAGACTCTGTGCCAGACGCACGGCCATTGTTGCTTCCCCCAGGTAGACCGTCCCCCCAAACAGTACTCAAACAGGAGTACTTATTGCCAAGGAGTACAGCCACTGGGGTACTCTCTAGCCTCTGACTCCTGACCTTCCTTCTCCTGACTGTTACCCACTTATCTGTCTCCCCAGGCCCCGGTGTGACTACCTGCCTATAGCTCCTATCTATCACCTCCTCACTTTCCCTCACCAGATGAAAGTCATCGAACTGTATCTCCAGTTCTCTGCCACAGTCCCTATGGAGCTGCAGCTCAACGCCCCTGACACAGATGTGAGACGTCCGGGAGGCTGGGAGTCTCCCGGACTTCCCACATTTGACACCAAGCCCAGAACACTGGCCTCACACATATTCTTCCTGTCTGTATTCTACACAGATAACCTACCTCACCTCAACCAGTTAACGCCAAAACCCCATTGAGCCAAAGCCTTCCTACTGTCTCCCTCTACTCTGTCGCCCACTCCTCCAGTGCCTGCTCTATAAAGCTGTCTCCTTTTAAACTCTTCCCCACGTCCTTTTAAACTCTTCTTGTTGTTCTCAGTGGCTGATGTCCATGCGCTTGCGCAGTCATGCCCTGATCAAACTGCTGAAGAAATAACCGTCTCCTTTTAAACTCTTTTTGCTGTTCTCACTGGCTGACGTCCACGCGCTTGTGCAGTCATGCCCGGATCAAACCACTGAAGATCTGGGGAAAGTTGATGAAAATCCGGAGAGAATAAGAAAATGGGATTAATATAGATTTAGTGTTTATGGGTAGGTAGTTGGTTGATGTGGATTTGATAGCTGAAAAGCCTTTTAGTTAACTGTATTTCTCCTTGACACTTGCTTTTGTTCAATGTACAAGAACCATTCTAGTAGCTATCCACTACATTCATAGCTACCACTCACTATATTTTGGAAAATAGTTCATCGGGCCATTTATAAGATTCATTTATTGCTTTAATATTTTCAAAAATTGTGATTGTTTAATGTCCTTATTCACATCAGATCCTTGATTCTCTTGTTTCTAGGATATTTCTTCTGCCTTCTGCCATGAAAACATTCTCAAAGTATGTCTTTAATTCCCCTGCCATTTCCTTACACCTTGTTTTAAATTCTCCTTTCTCTGCACTGATTTCCTCCTGTTTTACATACTAATTAAAAGTCTTACAGCTGATGTTATAAATGATTGCAGGATTATGTTTGTGTCCCCTTTGGTATCTTCCTAGAATGCCTGGCTGGAGAACTGGGGGTTTCCCATATACCCCTTGCTCAAAGAATATGCCTCCTGCAGCGTTGTTCCCCAGCAGTTTATCCATGCGCTCTCCTATTTTCCTGCTATCATTCCAATGGCCACTCATTCTGCAGCACCCCTTTGCCAGTTTCACCCTGTCATAGCATAGAGAAACCCAACAGTACATTTGAAGTTCACTGTCATGATTTCACAGGCATCATTAAGGCATTAAAGCCTTCATCAACCATGGGATTGAGTTGAGGAGCCGAGAGGTAATGTTGCAGCTATATAGGACTCTGGTCAGACCCCACTTGTCATCTCTCTACAGGAAGGATGTAGAAACCATAGAAAGGGTGGAGAGAAGATTTACAGGGATGTTGCCTGGATTGGGGAGCATGCCTTATGAGAATAGGTTGAGTGAACTTGGCCTTTTCTTCTTGGAGTGACAAAGAATAAGAGGTGACCTGATAGAGGTGTATAAGATGATGAGAGGCATTGGTCATGTGGATTGTCAGAGGCTTTTTCTCAGAGCTGAAATGGCTAACACGAGAGTGCACAGTTTTAAGGTGCTTGGAAGTAGGTACAGAGGAGAGGTCAGGGGTAAGTTTTTTATGCAGAGTGGTGAGTGCGTGGAATGGGCTGCTGGTGATGGTGGTGGAGGCAGATACGATAGGGTCTTTTAAGAGACTCCTGGATAGGTACATGGAGCTTAGAAAAGTAGAGGGCTATGGGTAATCCAAGGTAATTTCTAGGGTAAGTACATGTTTAACACAGCATTGTGGGCCGAAGGGCCTGTATTGTGCTATAGGTTTTCTATGTTTTGTGGAGCTTCCTGCAGGTCTGGTTGATTATGTTGCAAGTCTTGGTTAAAAGGCTAAAATGCCATTTGCATTTGTTTGCAAGTATCGCTGAATTACTAACAAGGTTATTATCGTTTGTACAGATTAGCACTTTGACTGAAATGACACTTGGCTTCTCTGTCACTCTCCCTTCCCATGTAAAGGTTTGAGCTCTAGACTGCAAAACAAATCCGATCAACTGTCGGAGATGGAGCGTGTAACTGCCACCATCCTGGGGTGACGGGGGGTAAAGAAAAGAGGTTGGGACATGCACAAGTAGTGGACAGGGGGAATATCAGAAAAAGAGGCTGGTCCCTCCAGTCTACATTGTGCAAAAGTCCTGGGCACATATACATAGCTAGGGTGCCCAAGACTTTTACACAAGTCTGTATTTGTCACTGTGGAGCAGGGAGAGAGAGTTTGCAAATCTGACAGGACCTAAGCATGGTGGGAATAGTGAGGTCAGAGCGCCGCATGAAGGGGTGTGGGACAGGTGGCGGCGAAGGACTGCCGGGTGGGTGTTGGTGCAGATGCAGACACAACCAGCCCAGAGCCACCAGGTAGGCTCATTTGATTCCAAATAATTGGTTTATTAATCATTATAGAATGCCTCTCTGGTGCTTCCCACTCCCTCCTATCTCACTTCCCCTTTTCTCAACCATGATACCCCTCTCCCTGCCCCTTCCCTACTGTCTGTCCACAATAGAGAGCCGTATCAGAATCAGGTTTGTCATCACTCACAACTTATGAAGTTTGTTTTTCTTATGGGAGCAGTACAGTGCAATCCATGAAATTATCTCAGTACACCCGAGCTAAATATATCTGCCAATGTCTTTTGCACGGTACTGTGTGGAAATGTAAATATTATTTGAAACATTCAAATGTTAAGGGGATATTTGCATGGTTCTGCACAGTACATTCCAATGAGACAGGGAAAGGATAGTAGGGTACACAAACCATAGTGTACAAAGGCATTTGAAAATCTAGTCAAGAAGAAAATAAAAACTTACGAAAGGTTCAAAAAATGAGGTAATGATAGAGATCTAGAAGATTAAAAGGCTAGCAGGAAGGGGTTTAAGAATAAAATTAGGAGAGCCAGAAGGGGCCATGAGAAGGCCTTGGCGAGCAGGATTAAGGAAAACCTCAAGGCATTCTACAAGTCTGTGAAGAGCAACAGGATAAGACATGAGAAAATAGGACCAATCAAGTGTGACAGTGGAAAAGTGTGTATGGAACTTGGATGAGGAAGTGGAGGGATGGGTTAGTAAATTTGCTGATGACACAAAGGTTTGGGGTGTTGTGGATAGTGTGGAGGGCTGTCAGAGGTTACAGCAGGACAATGATAGGATGCAAAACTGGGCTAAGAAGTGGCAGATGGAGTTCAACCCAGATAAGTGTGAGGTTGTTCATTTTGGTAGGTCAAATATGATGGGAGAATGTAGTATTAATGGTAAGACTCTTGGCAGTGTGGAGGATCAGAGGGATCTTGGGATCCGAGTCCATAGGACACTCAAAGCTGATGTGCAGGTTGACTCTGTGGTTAAGAAGGCATACGGTGTATTGTCTTTCATCAACCGTGGGATTGAGTTCAAGAGCTGAGAGGTAATGTTACAGCTATATAGGACTCTGGTCAGACCCCACTTGGATACCGTGCTCAGTTCTGGTCGACTCACTACAGGAAGGATGTGGAAACCATAGAAAGGGCGCAGAGGCTATTTACAAGGATGTTGCCTGGATTGGGGAGCGTGCCTTATGAGAATAGGTTGAGTGAACCTGGTCTTTTCTCCTTGGAGCGGTGGAGGATGAGAGGTGACCTGATAGAGGTGTATAAGGTGATGAGAGGCATTGATCATGTGGATAGTCAGAGGCTTTTTCCCAGGGCTGAAATGGCTAGCACAAGAGGGCACAGTTTTAAGGTGCCGGGAAGCAGGTAGAGAGAAGATGTCAGGGGTAAGTTTTTTACACAGAGGGTGGTGAGTGCGTGGAACGGGGTGCTGGCGATGGTGGTGGAGGCGGATACGATAGGGTCTTTTTAGATGCTCCTGGATAGGTACATGGAGCTTAGAAAAAGAGGGCTATGGGTAAGCCTAGTAATTTCTAAGGTAAGGACATGTTCGGCACAGCATTGTGGCCCGAAGGGCCTGTATTGTGCTGTCGGTTTTCTATGTTTCTATTTCTAAACCTGAAGGTTCACTCAGATCTAACTCCAGGTGCTTGAACACCTGTTAGTTATTTCCTTACAGCCCTGAAAGGGAAAAGTTGTCTACCGTTTCTCAGTGCAAAGACCTTTGTAAGGAATTCATGAAAGTATTTCTATAATCTCTAAACTAACACACTGGCATGTTATGTTATCAAGTATGAGGACGTTAAGTAATGTCGAGACATTGGAGAAGCTTGTACTGTTCTACGTGGAAAAGAGGAGAATTAACAGACCTGTTCAAAATCAAGGGAGGATTTTGAATGAGGAATTGTTCTGGTGCAAAATGATTGATAAGCAGATGACAGATATATAAGTTGACTGGCAAAACAAGCAACCTGGAAGTGCTTTTTTTTTCCTCATAGCTGACATTGCCAGCCCAAAAGAATGATTGAAGCAGGTTTAATATAACTTACAAAAAGGAAGTAGCTATATATTTCAATGGCACAAGTTTGCAGGGCTAGGAAAGTGTTCTAAAAAAGGATCGGATAATCTGCAGAGGGTTGTAAACTTATCCAACTCCATCATGGGCACTAGCCTCCCCAACATTGAGGACATCTTCAAAAGACGACGTCTCAAAAAAGTCACATTCATCATTACCCAGGATATGCCCTCTTCTCATTACTACCATTAGAGAGGTGGTGCAGGAGCCTTAAGAAACACAGGTAACTTTTCAGGAACAGCTTCTTCCCTTCCGCCACCAGATTTCTGAATGGATAATGAACACTACCTCAGTACTTTTGGTCTCTTTTTGAGCATTACGTATTTATTTTCATATACACTCAGTAAGTATGCCTCCTGTACCTAGTAAAGTGGCCATTGAGTGTATGTTTGTGATCTTCTGCTCCTGTAGCCCATACATGTCAAGATTCAATGTGTTCTGTGTTCAGAGAAGCTCTCTGCACACCACTGTTGTAAAGTGGTGATACAAATTTCAAAGCTTTATAAATACCCTGACTCCTCAAACCTTGTCCCAACAATCAGCAGCCATGGGCTCCTCAAAGCAGCTGCCTAGCACACTGAAAATTGAAATAAGTGATGTCCACAAAGCAGGAGAAGGCTATGAGAAGATAGCAAAGCGTTTTCAGGTAGCTGTTTCCTCAGTTCGTAATGTAATTAAGAAATGGCAGTTAACTGGAACAGGGGAGGTCAAGTTGAGGTCTGGAAGACCAAGAAAACTTTCTGAGAGAACTGCTCGTAGGATTGCTGGAAAGGCAAATCAAAACCCCGTTTGACTGCAACAGACCTTCAGGAAGATTTAGCAGACTCTGGAGTGGTGGTGCACTGTTCTACTGTGCAGCGACACCTGCACAAATATGACCTTCATGGAAGAGTCATCAGAAGAAAACTTTTCCTGCGTCCTCACCACAAAATTCAGCATCAGAAATTTGCAAAGGAACATCTAAACAAGCGTGATGCATTTTGGAAACAAGTCCTGTGAACTGATGAAGTTAAAATAGAACTTTTTGACCGCAATGAGCAAAGGTATGTTTGGAGAAAAAAGGGTGCAGAATTTCATGAAAAGAGCACCTCTCCAACTGTTAAGCACAGGCGTGGATCGATCATGCTTTGGGCTTGTGTTGCAGCCAGTGGCACAGGGAACATTTCACTGATAGTGGGAAGAATGAATTCAATTAAATACCAGCAAATTCTGGAAGCAAACACCACACCGTCTGTAAAAAAAACAGCTGAAGATGAAAAGAGGATGGCTTCCACAACAGGATAATGATCCTAAACACACCTCAAAATCCACAATGGACTACCTCAAGAGGCGCAAACTGAAGGTTTTGCCATGGCCCTCACAGTCCCCTGACCTAAACATCATCGAAAATCTGTGGATAGACCTCAAAAGAGCAGCGCATGCAAGACGGCCCAAGAATCTCACAGAACTAGAAGCCTTTTGCAAGGAAGAATGGGCAAAAATCCCCCAAAATAAGAATTGAAAGACCCTTAGCTGGCTACAGAAAGCGTTTATAAGCTGTGATACTTGCCAAAGGGTGTGTTACTAAGTACTGACCATGCAGGGTGCCTAAACTTTTGCTTTGGGCCCTTTTCCTTTATTGTTATCTCGAAACTGTAAAAGATGGAAATAAAAAAGTAATCTTGCTTAAAATATTAAAGAAATGTGTCATCTTTAACTTTATGCCTTTTGGAAATCATCTTTTACTTGCTTAGCTATTCACAGTAACAGAAATTTTGCCCGGGGTGTCCAAACTTTTGCATGCCGCTGTATATACCAGAAATAATAAACCTGATAGACATCTCAATCAGAAAGCTAGCACTGACATGCTAGCTCAAGTAACACACACAAGATGCTGGAGGAACTCAGCAGGCCAGGCAACGTCTAGGGGAAAGAGTAAACAGTTTGACATTTTGGGCCAAGACCCTTCATCAGGATGGGAATGTCGACTGTTTGCTCTTTTCAATAGATGCTGCCTGACCTGCTGAGTTCCTCCAGCATTTTGTGTGTGTTGCTTTGATTTCCTGTGTCTGCAGATATTCTCGTGTTTGTGATAGCTCAAGTGGCTGAGTAACAACCTCAGAATGCTTGCAGAGGAACTTACAAGTTAGCAGTGGGAGGAGCCTAATTAGCCTTTTTACTCTTCTCTGCCCATCAATATGATCGTAACAAATCATCCAAATTCAGTACCTTGTTCTTTGTCTTACCCAATCCCTTGATCCCTTTAGCCCGAAGGACTATATCAAATTTTTTTTTTTGTGACAAAGTGATCATCTTTTACTTGTGGTAGAGAAGTTTACTTTGAGTGAAGAGGTTTCTCGTCTCTGTACTACTTGGCTTACCTCTTATCCTTATATTGGACCCACACTGGTGCTGAACTGCCCAGCCATCAAAACGATCCTCCTTTTCAGCTTTGTCCAGAACAAAAAACAAACTGCTGAAGGAACTCAGTATCTGTGGAGCAAAATGAATTCCTTTTTCTATTTCATGGATAACCTTTATTTTTCAATATACACAAGTACACTAAACACAGTGCATGACTCTCATTACGTTCCCAGTGTAAAGTCTGTAACTTCTCATCCTTATGTGTTAGTGGTTTGATACACTGATGGTGGTCATACATTCTGTGTACAGAGCGTGGTTACCACTTAGGTCAGGATACCACTTCCTGGCATAATACAGCTTCAAGTGGTTGACATGCTGGGACATTGTAATTAGTCTATCAGTACCCAGAAACAAAACAGCTGTCGAGAATAGTCCTTCCCTGTGAAGCCATTGTGATTCCTCTGCTTCAGTGTATCCCTCAGTATGGAGTGTGCTAATGATCAGCATTCCCTTATAGACACCCAAATGTACTGGGAGAGCAGAGTTTGGTTGACTCTGTTGATGATCTTCTAGCAGTACATGTAGGCATCCTTGGGAACAGACCATAGATCAGAGAATCCTCTGTAAAGCATCTCTAAGGATGAAACACAAGATATCTTGACCATTTCTCCAGACTCTTTTTGCAGATACACCAGTCCACAAAGAGGTGGGCAATCATCTCGTCCTCAGTGCAACCATCCCAAGGGCAGTTTGCATTGATATGAAGGGGAAGGGGTGAATCAGGGACCAATGGGTGATAGGTGGTCCAAGGAGAAGTGAGGGGTGCTGGACAAATAGGTGGAGGAGGAGTGATCGAAAATGGAGAAAGAGGTACGAGGTTGATGAATGGGACACAAAGATTAGATTAGATTGTGTAGGTACTTTATTGATCCCAAAGGAATGTACAGTGTCACAGTAGCATTACAAGTGCACAGATATAAATACTACATTTGTAGAAGAGAAGAAAGAAAGAATAAAAAATAAATTAACTTAAACAGTCTAACGGGAGTGGGGTCATCACTTCCCCAGCTATAGGTTAACTCATTATAGATCCTAATGGCCAAGGGTTAGAATGACCTCATATAGTGCTCTTTGGAGCAGCACAGTTGTCTTAGTCTATTACTAAAAGTACTTCTCTGTTCAGCCAAGGTGGCATGCAGAGGGTGAGAAACATTGTCCAGAATTGCCAGGATTTTCCAGAGGGTCCTTTGTTCTACCACAGTCTCCAGTGTGCCAGTTTGACTCCTATAACAAAGCAAGCCTTTCTAATCAGTTTATTGAGCCTGTTGGCATCACCCGTGTTGAAGCCATTTTCTCCGCATAGAAGACTGTACTGGCAACAACAGGCTGGTAGAAACATGAAGGAGAGGGCTGCATACTCCAAAGTCTCCTCAGGAAGTAGAGGTGACTCTGGCCCTTCTCGTACACATCCTCTGTGTTGGTGCTCCACTCAATTCTGTCATCTAGGTGCACCCCAGGTACTGGTAGGTCCTCACCACATCCACGTTCTCACCATCAATAGTAACAGGGAGGAGTTCAGGTCTCGTCTTCCTAAAGTCCATCACCATCTCCTTCGTCTTACTAATGTTGAGCTGCAGATGATTCAGCTTGCAATATTTGACAAAGTCCTTCACCATGGCCCTGTACTCATCTTCCTGTCCTTCCTTTATACACTCCTCTATTGCTGTCATCAGAGAATTTCTGCAGATGACATGACTCAGTTTTGTATCTGAAGTCCGAGGTACACAGGGTAAACAGGAAGGGAGCCAATACAGTCCCCTGTGGGTCTCCAGTGCTGCTTATAGTCATGTCTGACACACAGCTCTGAAGCCGCACAAACTGTGGTCTGTCAGTCAGGTAGTCCGTTATCCAGGTTACAATGGAAGTGCTAACCTGGATAGAATGGAGCTTTCCCCGGCAATGAGGTTTTATGGTATTGAAGGCACTTGAAAAATCAAAAAACATGATCGTCACAATGCAGTCCTGCTTATCCAAATGGGAGTAGGCTCTGCTCAGCATGTAGATGACAGCAGCGTCCACTCCAATGTGCTCTCGGTAGGCAAACTGCAAGGGATTGAGAGCTGATCTGATCAGGAGTCTGAGGTAAGCCAGGACCAGCCTCTCTTGGGTCTTCACGGTGTGTGAAGTCAGGGCCACTGGACAGTAGTCATTCAAGACCTTCAGTTGGCTCTCCTTAGGTACTGGGACCACACACAGTGTTTTCCACACAGTTGAGACCCTTTCCGGGCCGAGACTCAGATTGAAAATGCGCTGGAGAACTCCACACAGCTGCTCAGCGCACTCTTTCAGGACCTTGGGGTTCACATCATCCGGTCCCGATGCTTTGCTGTGTCTGAGTTTCCCAGAGCCCTTCTCACCTGCTCAGCGGTGAAGGTGAGTCTGTGATAACTGGGGAGTTGGTAAAAGGTAGGGGTTAGGGGTGGTGTAGATCAGGACGAAAACAGTTGGTATGTGGAGGTGTAGATGATAGGTGCAGGGCAAGGAAGGGATGTAGACAGTGGTAGCCTGTATTGTTCATCCACATATTGAATTTGAGGAGGGAGGAGGGGAGGCGTTGGTGCTGAGGGAGCATTGGGTGACTCGGGCACCTGGACTGGTGTGCTGAGGGGGTGTGAACAAAAGGGCAATTGTCAAACCTAAGGGAATTGGTTTAATTCATTAGCCCATTCATGGCTGGATTCCAAGACTGTACAGCTCAGCTGATTGAAGCCAGTGATGTTCTTCATGCCTCTCCACACCTCCCGTGTGCTACTGTACCCAAGCTTGTTCTCCAGCTCTCTCCTGTGTTCCTCTTTAGTCACCTTGATCTTCTCCTTCAGCTCCCTCTGAACATGTTTCAATTCCTCAAGGCTACAAGTACTTGAATCTGATTAGTGATATTGAGAACCATTTAAGGAAGAGATGGGCAGATAGAACCCCATTGGCCAAGGGAATCGGGTGAGTGGAGTTTGTAGGCACCTCCCCTCCATTTTTTTCCTCTCCACTTTCAGCCCTGATACAGTGTCTTGAAATCAGCAATTTCTTTCCCTCCATTGTAGCTGCTTGACCCCTTGAGTTTATCCAGCAGTTTTATTTTTTTTTGTTCCAGATTACCACAATGCAGTGTCTTCTGACTCTAGTCTGTCCAGTCCTGCTTTGTAGGTTTATGTGAGACTATTGCTCATCCTTCTAAGTTCTAGGGAATACAAGACTAACATCATACATTAGTCCTGCAATCAGTCTGGTGAACAGTTGCGACACTCCATCCATAGCGTGAATCTCCACAGATAGAGAGCATGTGTACACTAATGTCAACCACGTAATGTAACAGCGGCTCCATCCACAGCATGAATCTCCACAGATAAGGATCCAAAACTGCACACGTGTACACTAATGTCAACCACGTAAAATAACAGCAACTACTTTAGCCTCATAATACATCAAAAAATTCAGACCAAAAGATAATATTAAAAAGTCCTATTTTAGTTTTTCGTGGCAAAATATGTCTAGTAATGGGTGGAACAGTGCACTGCTTTTCTTCTTCTGTTAAAATGTGACCTGGTAACATTAGACCATGAGACCATAAGGCTATTCAGCCCTTTAAGTCTGCTCAACCATTCCATCATGGCTGATTTATTATCCCTGTCCTGCCTTCTCACAGTAACATTTGACACCCTGATTAATCAAAAACCTATCAACCTCCACTTTAAATATACCCAATGACTTGGACTTCACAGCTGTCTGTGGCAATGAATTCCACAGATTCATCACCTTCTGGCTGAAGAAATTCCTCTTCATTTCTGTTCTAAATGGACATCCCTCTATTCTGAAGCTGCGTTGAGTGGTTAGTGGAGTGGTGATGCAGCAGCAACCTTGCACTCAATGCCAGAAAGACCGAAGAGCTGATTGCGGACTTCTGGAAGGGTAGGATGAGAGAATACAAACCAGTCCTCATAGAGGAATCAGAGGTGGAGAGAGTGAGCAATTTCAAGTTCTGAGGACCTAACCTGGATGCAACATATTGATGCAGCTATATGGAAGACAAGACAGTGGCTATATTTCCTTAGGAGTTTGAGGAGATTTGGTTTGTCAACTAAAACACTCAAGAACTTCTACAAATGTACTGTGGGAGTGTTCTGACTGGCTGCATCACCGTCTGATTTGGGGTGGGGGTGCTACTGCACAAGATCGAAATAAGTTGCAGAAACATGTAAAATTAGTCAGTTCCATCATGGGTACTACCTTCCATAGTATCAGATATCTTCAAGGAGTGGTGCCTTAGAAAGGCGGTGTCCACCATTAAGGATCCCCACCACTCAGGACATGCCCCCTTCACATTGTTACTGTCGGGAAGGAGATACAGAAGCCTAAAGGTGATTTAGCGATTCAGGAACAGCTTCTTCCCCTCTGCCATCTGATATCCTAATGGACACTGAACCCTCAAACACTACCTCACTACTTTTTTATTTCAGTTATTTTGCAATACTTATTTTAAATTAACTATTTAATAGACATATATATATATATTTAATGTAACTCAATTTTTTTCTCTATACTTATTTATCATGTATTTCATTGTACTGCTCCCGTAAAGTTAACAAATTTCACGACATATGCAAGTGATATTAAATCTGATTCTGTACTCTGGTCTTAGACTCCTCCACCATAGGATATTTCTGATCGTGTCCAAGATATCCTGAAGTGGGAGGGTGAGGAGCCAGAGGTCGTGGTACATATAGGTACCAATGACATAGGTAGGAAAAGGGATGAGGTCCTGAAAGGAGAATATAGGGAGCTAGGAAGGGAGTTGAGAAAAAGGACCGCAAAGGTAGTAATCTCGGGATTACTGCCTGTGCCACGCGACAGTGAGAGTAGGAATGCGATGAGGTGGAGGATAAATGCGTGGCTGAGGGATTGGAGCAGGGGGCAGGGATTCAAGTTTTTGGATCATTGGGACCTCTTTTGGCGCAGGCGTGACCTGTACAAAAAGGACGGGTTACACTTGAATCCTAGGGGGACCAATATCCTGGCAGGGAGATTAGCGAGGGCTACTGAGGTGACTTTAAACTAGAATGGTTGGGGGGTGGGAATCAAATTAAAGAGGCTAGGAGTGAGGAGGTTAGTTCACAATAGGGGGATGGGAACCAGTGCAGAGAGACAGAGGGGTGTAAAGTGAGGGTAGAAGCAAAAAGTACTAAGGAGAAAAGTAAAAGTGGCAGGCCGACAAATCCAGGGCAAGCATTAAAAAGGGCCACGTTCCAACATAATTGTATAAGGGCTAAGAGAGTTGTAAAAGAGCGCCTGAAGGCTTTGTGTGTCAATGCAAGGAGCATTCGTAATAAGGTGGATGAATTGAAAGTGCAGATTGTTATTAATGATTATGATATAGTTGGGATCACAGAGACATGGCTCCAGGGTGACCAGGGATGGGAGCTCAACGTTTAGGGATATTCAGTGTTCAGGAGGGATAGACATGAAGGAAGGGGAGATGGGGTGGCGTTGCTGGTTAAAGAAGAGATTAACGCAATAGAAAGGAAGGACATAAGCTGGGAAAATGTGGAATCGATATGGGTAGAGCTGCGTAACACTAAGGGGCAGAAGGCGCTGGTGGGAGTTGTGTACAGGCCATCTAACAGTAGTAGTGAGGTCGGAGATGGTATTAAACAGGAAATTAGAAATGTGTGCAATAAAGGAACAGCAGTTATAATGGGTGACTTCAATCTACATGTAGATTGGGTGAACCAAATTGGTAAAGGTGCTGAGGAGGAGGATTTCTTGGAATGTATGCGGGATGGTTTTTTGAACCAACATGTCGAGGAACCAACTAGAGAGCAGGCTATTCTGGACTGGGTCTTGAGCAATGAGGAAGGGTTAATTAGCAATCTTGTCATGAGAGGCCCCTTGGGTAAGAGTGACCATAATATAGTGGAATTCTTCATTAAGATGGAGAGTGACATAATTAATTCAGAAACAAAGGTTCTGAACTTAAAGAGGGGTAACTTTGAAGGTATGAGACATGAATTAGCTAAGATAGACTGGCAAATGACACTTAAAGGATTGACGGTGGATATGCAATGGCAAGCATTTAAAGGTTGCATGGATGAACTACAACAATTGTTCATCCCAGTTTGGCAAAAGAATAAATCAAGGAAGGTAGTGCACCCGTGGCTGACAAGAGAAATTAGGGATAGTATCAATTGCAAAGAAGAAGCATACAAATTAGCCAGAGAAAGTGGCTCACCTGAGGACTGGGAGAAATTCAGAGTTCAGCAGAGGAGGACAAAGGGCTTAATTAGGAAGGGGAAAAAAGATTATGAGAGAAAACTGGCAGGGAACATAAAAACGGACTGTAAAAGCTTTTATAGATATGTAAAAAGGAGAAGACTGGTAAAGACAAATGTAGGTCCCCTACAGACAGAAACAGATGAATTGATTATGGGGAGCAAGGACATGGCAGACCAATTGAATAATTACTTTGGTTCTGTCTTCACTAAGGAGGACATAAATAATCTTCCAGAAATAGTAGGGGACAGAGGGTCCAGTGAGATGGAGGAACTGAGCGAAATACATGTTAGTAGGGAAGTGGTGTTAGGTAAATTGAAAGGATTGAAGGCAGATAAATCCCCAGGGCCAGATGGTCTGCATCCTAGAGTGCTTAAGGAAGTAGCCCAAGAAATAGTGGATGCATTAGTGATAATTTTTCAAAGCTCATTAGATTCTGGACTAGTTCCTGAGGATTGGAGGGTGGCTAATGTAACCCCACTTTTTAAAAAAGGAGGGAGAGAGAAACAGGGGAATTATAGACCGGTTAGCCTAACGTCGGTGGTGGGGAAACTGCTGGAGTCAGTTATCAAAGATGTGATAACAGCACATTTGGAAAGCGGTGAAATCATTGGACAAAGTCAGCATGGATTTGTGAAAGGAAAATCATGTCTGACGAATCTCATAGAATTTTTTGAGGATGTAACTAGTAGAGTGGATAGGGGAGAACCAGTGGATGTGGTATATTTGGATTTTCAAAAGGCTTTTGACAAGGTCCCACACAGGAGATTAGTGTGCAAACTTAAAGCACACGGTATTGGGGGTAAGGTATTGATATGGATGGAGAATTGGTTAGCAGACAGGAAGCAAAGAGTGGGAATAAACGGGACCTTTTCAGAATGGCAGGCGGTGACTAGTGGGGTACCGCAAGGCTCAGTGCTGGGACCCCAGTTGTTTACAATATATATTAATGACTTGGATGAGGGAATTAAATGCAGCATCTCCAAGTTTGCGGATGACACGAAGCTGGGCGGCAGTGTTAGCTGTGAGGAGGATGCTAAGAGGATGCAGAATGACTTGGATAGGTTGGGTGAGTGGGCAAATTCATGGCAGATGCAATTTAATGTGGATAAATGTGAAGTTATCCACTTTGGTGGCAAAAATAGGAAAACAGATTATTATCTGAATGGTGGCCGATTAGGAAAAGGGGAGGTGCAACGAGACCTGGGTGTCATTATACACCAGTCATTGAAAGTGGGCATGCAGGTACAGCAGGCGGTGAAAAAGGTGAATGGTATGCTGGCATTTATAGCGAGAGAATTCGAGTACAGGAGCAGGGAGGTACTACTGCAGTTGTACAAGGCCTTGGTGAGACCACACCTGGAGTATTGTGTGCAGTTTTGGTCCCCTAATCTGAGGAAAGACATCCTTGCCATAGAGGGAGTACAAAGAAGGTTCACCAGATTGATTTCTGGGATGGCAGGACTTTCATATGAAGAAAGACTGGATGAACTGGGCTTGTACTCGTTGGAATTTAGAAGATTGAGGGGGGATCTGATTGAAACGTATAAGATCCTAAAGGGATTGGACAGGCTAGATGCAGGAAGATTGTTCCCGATGTTGGGGAAGTCCAGAACGAGGGGTCACAGTTTGAGGATAGAGGGGAAGCCTTTTAGGACCGAGATTAGGAAAAACTTCTTCACACAGAGAGTGGTGAATCTGTGGAATTCTCTGCCACAGGAAACAGTTGAGGCCAGTGCATTGGCTATATTTAAGAGGGAGTTAGATATGGCCCTTGTGGCTACGGGGATCAGGGGGTATGGAGGGAAGGCTGGGACGGGGTTCTGAGTTGGATGATCAGCCATGATCATAATAAATGGCGGTGCAGGCTTGAAGGGCCGAATGGCCTACTCCTACACCTATTTTCTATGTTTCTATGAACATCCTCTCCACATCTATCTACCTAGGCCTTTCAATATTTGATAGGTTTTGAGCCACAGGGAATGATTAAAAGTAAGCAGTCGAATGGCGTGGATTGATTAAAGCTCATAAGGTCAAGGTCCATGCCAGCTATTTGATCTTATTTGATTACTGCATTGGAATCAGCTCCTGCTGCTCACTTTTGCTTCATTCTCACTAATACAATCTGTTTGATGATAGTGTGGAATCATATTTTTCTGAGAACTGCAGAGAAAGCACAGGGCAATGTTATTCCTCCAATTCCTATTCCGTGCTGCTTTTGGTTTAATGCAATAACCCTGCTTCGTTTATGTTGAGCTAGCAAAATTGGGCAGCAATAGAGCTGGTGAGCACCAATTGCTTTGATGTATCCGAACCAGGACGTGTGCCAGATCAGTGACCAGGCATTGTTTTCCAGCTATTAATCTGTGCAGGTGTTGTGATTTCTGGAGGATGTGCCCCCTTTCCTGAAACTCCCATCACAAATCAAGTTTGAACAGAGTCCACTCCTTGTTCAGCCACCCATTCCCATTCTTCTCTTTGGAAGTGTAGCGAAAGCTCAGGAAGGAATTCGGCAGGTTGCCAGTTAAAGTTCAAGTTCAGTTTGTTCATTCAATCATGCGCATGTATACTGCCAAACAAAATGCCTCCTGATACTAATCTTCCCAAAAGCATCCATACACTTGTTATAAATTAGACTAATTAAATTAAATTCCAAACTGAAACGATTCCAGCATCTTCTAGTGAAAATATTCGACACCTAATTACCTTAAAGCCGTAGCTGACAGCAGACATACGATACACTCTCCTTTTCTTAGATTGCCTCTTGGGTTAAGGTTAACCACCAGGCTTTGAGGGGTTATTGAAGTCAATGAAGCATCTTCTCTGCCATGAGTGCAGCAGAGAAGCTCCAGAGGTACATATGCAGAAACTGTGAGGAGATGAGCTCTTTCTGGCGTTTTCACTGAACCACTGAAAGCTCAGAATTAAGAAACTTGAGGTTTTCCCTGCCTTCCCAAATTCACCTTCTCCTCTTTTTAGTGCTCCTTTGCAGGGAATTTCCGTCAGTCTTTTCATAAATGAGTAACTGCTTGTATTTCACATCTGGGTTTGGTCAGACAAACATAACCCATCCATTGGAGTTTGACTGTGTGTAACTGGAACCTCAATGATGGAGATGTCGACAAAGGAGAGAGATTTGACAATGTTTTTATGAACCAAAGATTTTCAGAATCCTGTTTAGAAGGTGTTGTTGGTATCTCTCCAGTGCTTTATGGTTCTTACTGCTGGTAGTCTCTGTGTCAGAGGTCGAAGGATGGGATATCAATGATGCCCCCGAAGATCCTGAGTTTTGTTACCTTTTTGGATCCTGGCAACAGAATGTCTTGGAGACAAAAAGTGACCAGACAACGGTCACTGTACTTTTTCGTATCAGTCTTGATTTTAAAATACTTAACTTGTGTTAAAATTATTTTATAGCCTCAATCCCTACCTCTCCTTACCTTCCAGCCACTCCACAAAACCCAGACCCCTCCGGGATCTCAGCTCTCTTCTAATTCAGACTTCTTGCACATCCACGATTAGCAATTGGTTTCAGATGCCTGAGCCCTAAACTCCAGAATTTCCTTCCTCGGCCTTTCCTTCTCTCTGTCTTCCTCCCTTAATCCTCCTGGCTCCTTGAACAAGCTTTCAGTCAGCCATCCTAATATATTTTCATGTGACTCGGAACCATACCTGGTAAAGCCACTGAGAAAAGCCTTTTAATGTTGTATTATTGCACTGAAAGCACTAAATAATGAAAGTTGAGATTGTTGAGTTCAGCATGCTCAAGGGGAAAGTGAAAAGTGCAAGCTATTCCAACCACCCCACAGCATACGTTCTTTATTAGAAGCATGCTCTGCATTAGAGGTTTAAAAATTTATGTTCAAATGAGATTGCCATATGAGTCATACTTGTTGATCATAAATGTGACTCCTAATATATCCCTGAGCTTGAGAGCTCCAGGATAAATTATAGGTGACCTTTCTTGTGCAGGAAGCCTGCACAACTCCTATGTGGAAATTAGAAGTCAGAGGTCTGCGGCTGTCAACACACCCACTCGCTGGTGAAGCAGCAGACAGAATGGAGTATTAAAGTACATTGTTAAAAAGATTTAAACAAATGTAGGAAGCAGTATGGTTATTTTCTAAGATATTAATTAATTTACTATCCCTCCAATAATCTGCATCAACTTTTTGACCATTTATTTCTAGAGGATTAAATCACTAGGTTGAAACTAGAGATAAGAAGATTTACTTATGAGAGGCAACTAGATAAATTATCTTCCATTATCGGAAGAAGGCTTAAGAGGCAAACTGATAAAAATATTTGGGATTTTAAATTGTAAGAGTATATTTCCACTAGTTGATGAATCAGTGACCAGATGATAGGATTAGGGGAGACATTAGGATGTGTTATTTTGGGTGTTGTACAGAACCATTAATTTCCTTCAGGAAAGGGAACCCACCTCTTTGTGATTCCTGTTGTACACTGATGTCATCGGCTAAGTTGTCTAAACAAGTACTCACAAAAGAGTATTCATATAAACAGATGATAAACACCACCAATGTTTGCCTTCTTAAAATGGTTAAAATATATATTTAAATGTGATATCCGACCAGAACTAGTGATAGAAACAGAATCCACAGCTTACAGGAAAAATAAAAAAATTGAGGGCTGTAGAATGAGACTAAATGGCCAGTGTTTCCAGAATTAGTAGAGTGTTAAAGATCTGTCAAGGGCCACATCTGGGCAGTTTTACAGACGTGCAGTTGTCATGGTTTTCAAGGTTTTAGGAAGTCTCCCTAAATTATACACTGAACCAACATGTGAAAAATGACTGCAATATTTGATGTGGCACTAAATTGCTTCAGCAGCAGTCTGGAGACTGTCTTACTCCTTTTGCCATTCCCAAACTAGACCAACAATGTGTGCTCTGACATGATTAGGATCATCTTTTCTTTGTAGGCATGAACCATTAGAAAACTATCGGGGTCATAAACAGGATGAGTACCCCTCCCTCTGTAAACCTCTGAGATCCAAAATTTTTTTGAGCGCTGAAATGATGACACAAATAGAAATTTCCACAAGGCACTGAGAAGGTTCCCAGGTGATGCACAGGTCTCTGCACATCATAGACAATTCTGAGAAGTGACTTCACATACGTAATGAACTGAAAAATAGAAAAACACTGTATAAAGTGAAAAATGAAGATCTTGAATGTGTAGTAAAAGAGTGGATTCATTAGAGCTGGAGTGAATATATGCTACTTAATGGCATGCTGATCATGAAACTAGCAATGATCTATCATGACAAACTGAAAATTATAAGTAATTGCGAATATTCAGCAGGCTTTTTGCAGGAATATAAGAAAAGCCACGGAATTAAATTTTCGCAAACACGAGGAAATCTGCAAATGCTGGAATTTCAAGCAACACACATAAAATTTGCTGGTGAACGCAGCAGGCCAGGCAGCATCTATAGGAAGAGGTACAATCAACGTTTCAGGCCGAGACCCTTCGTCAGGACTAACTGAAGGAAGATATAGTAAGAGATTTGAAAATGGGAGGGGGAGGGGGAGATCCGAAATGATAGGAGAAGACAGGAGGGAGCTAAAAGCTGGAAAGTTGTTTGGCAAAAGGGATGTGAGAAGATCATGGAACAGGAGGTCTAGGGAGAAAGAAAGAGGGAGGCGGAAGCCCAGAGGATGGGCAAGGAGTATAGTGAGAGGGACAGAGGGAGAAAAAGAAGAGATAGAGAAAAAAAAATTATATAAAAAACGGATGGGGTATGAGGGGGAGGTGGGGCATTAACGGAAGTTAGAGAAGTCAATGTTCATGCCATCAGGTTGGAGGCTACCCAGACAGAGTACAAGGTGTTGTTCCTCCAACCTGAGTGTGGCTTCATCTTTACAGTAGAAGAGACTGGGAGATCGTTTCACTGATTTTGTTTTACCAGTCAGGATTTATTAGCCCTGAGCTGAACCCTCAAACCTGGAGGACCACTGGACTACTCTTAGTCTGGCCTCTACCCTTTGACCTATTTGGCATGGGTGACCCTGCCAAGAGCTAAAGCTTAAAGCCCTGGCTCCAGCCAACATGACACCGTGGTCATTGAAAACACACAAACCTCCAAACTATGACAAGGTGGTGGTCCTCATGGAGGACCTACTTGACCAATTTACACCAGTGAGACTTATTTCAGTGGAGAGCAAATTGTTAGAGAGGATTCTTAGAGTCAGGATTTCAGAATATTTGGAGTAGCATAGTCAGGATGCCTTTATGAAGGGCAAGGCATGCCTCGTAAGCCTGAGTGGATTCTTTAAGAATGTGACAAAGCACATTGATGAAGGTAGAGCAGTGGATATGGTGTATATGGTTTTAGTTAGGCGGTTGGTAAGTTTCCCCATGGTAGGCTCAGTTGGAGGGTCAGGAGGCATGAGATCCAGGGAAACTTGGCTATCTGAGAACTGAATTGGCTTGCCCATAGAAGATAGATGATGGTAGTAGACAGGGAGTACTCTGCCTGGAGCTTACTGACTAGTGGTGTTTTGCAGAGGTCTATTCTGGGACCCCTGCTGTTTGTGATTTTTGTAAATGAATTGGATAAAGAAGTGGAACAGTGGGCTGGTCACTTAGGGGAAGTAATCATAATATGATCGAATTCACCCTGAAATTTGAGAAGAAGAAACTAAAGTCAGATGTGTCAGTATTACAGTGGAGTAAGGGGAATTACAGAGGCATGAGAGAGGAGTTGGCCAGAATTGACTGGAAATGAACACTGGCAGGGATGACAGCAAAGCAGCGATGGCTGGAATTTCTGGAAGCAATTCGGAAGGCACAGGATATATACATCCCAAAGAGGAAGAAGTATTCTAAATGCAAGATGACGCAACTGTGGCTAACAAGAGAAGTCAAAACCAACATAAATACCAAAGGGAGGGCATTTAATAGAGCAAAAATTAGTGGAAGTTAGAGGATTATGAAGCAACTAAAAAGGTAAAGATGGAATATGAAAGTAAGCTAGAGTGGATATTGGACTGCTGAAAAGTGATGCTGAAGAGGCAGTAATGGAGGAAGGGGGCAAGGAACTGGCAGATGAACTTAATAAGTATTTTGTGTCAGTCTTCACTGTGAAAGATACTAGCAGTACTGTGGAAGGTCCAGGTGTCAGGTGTCATGAAGTGTGTGAAGGTACCATTACTAGAGAGAAGGTGTTTGGGAAACTGAAAGGTCTGAAGGTAGAGAGGTCACCTGGACCAGATGGTGTACACCTCAGGGTTCTGAAAGAGGAGGATGATGATTTTCTGGAGACATTAGTAATGATCTTTCAAGAATCACTAGATTCTGGAAAATTGCAAATGTACTTCACTCTTCAAGAAGGGAGAGAGGCGGAAGAAAGGAAACTATAGGCCAGTTAGTCTGACCTCAGTGGTTAGGAGGATGTTGGAGTTGATTATTAAGGATGAGGTCTCAGAGTACTTGGAGGCACATGATAAAGCATACTGTAGTCAGTTTGGTTTCCTCAAGGGAAAATCTTGCCTGACAAATCTGTTGGAAATCTTTGAAGAAATAACAAGAGGATAGACAAAGGAAAATCGGTTGATGCTGAGTACTTGAATTTTCAGAAGGCCTTTGACAAGGTGCAACACGAGGCTGCTTAACAAACTACGAGCCTATGGTATTACAGGAAAGATTTAGCATGGATAAAGCAGTGGCTGACTGGCAGGAGGCAAAGAGTGGGAATAAAGGGAGCCTTTTCTGACTGGCTGCCAGTGATTAATGGTGTTCCATGGGGGTCTGTGTTGGGACCGATTCTTTTTATGTTATATATGTTAATGATTTGGATGATGGAATTGATGGCTTTGTTGCAAACTTTGCGGATGAAATCAAGATAGGTGGAGGGGCAGGTAGTTTTGAGGAAGCAGAGAGGCTACAGAAGGACTTAGGTTAGGAGAATGGGCAAAGAAATGGCAGATGGATACAGTGTTGGGAAGTGTATGGTCATGCACTTCGGTAGAAAGGGTTAACTATTTTCAGAATGGAGAGAAAACAACAGAAAAACTGAGGCGCAAAGGGACTTGGGAGTCCTTGTGCAGGATTCCCTAAAAGTTAATTTGCAGGTTGAACCTGTAGTGAGGAAGGCAAATGCAATGTCAGCATTTATTTCAACAGGACTAGTATATAATGTATTGAAACTAGAGAGGGTTCAAAGGAGGTTCACAAAAAATGATTCCAGGATTGAATCGCATGTCATATGAAGAGTTTTTGATGGATCTGGGCCTGTATTCACTGGAATTCAGAAGAACGAGGGGTGACCTCTGTCTCAGAGGCCGATGTTAGGCTGTCTTTAAAGAGTGTGAACCCTCGCATGGCGGAAGACCCTGATGGAGTACCTGATAAAGCTGTGAACACTTGTGCCAACTAACTGCCGGGAGTATTCAAGGATATTTTCAACCTCTCACTGCTACGGGCAGAAATTCCCACTTGCTTCAAAAAGGCAACAATTATACCAGTGCCTAAGAAGAATAATGTGAGCTGCCTTAATGACTATCACCCAGCAGCACTCACATCTACAGTGATGAAATACTTTGAGAGGTTGGTCATGACTAGACTGAACTCCTGTCTTAGCAAGGACCTGGACCCACTGCAATTTGCCTATCACCACAATAGGACAATGGCAGACACAATCTCAATGGCTCTTCACATGGCCTTACACCACCTGGACAATACAAACACCGATGTCACCAATGAAATGCTGTTCATTTACTATAGCTCAGCATTTAACACCATCATTCCCACAATCCTGATTGATAAGTTACAGAACCTGGGCCTCTGTACCTCCCTCTGCAATTGGATCCTCGACTTCATAACCAGAAGACCACAATCTGTGCAGGTTAGTGATAATATCTCCTCCTCGCTGACAATCAACACTGGTGCACCTCAGGGGTGTGTGCTTAGCCCACTGCTGTACTCTGTCTATACCCATGACTGTGGGGCTAGGCATAGCTCAAATATCATCATATATAAATTTGCAGATGATACAACCATTCTTGATAGACTCTCAGATGGAGATGAAAGGGTGTACTTTCATGTAACTATACTAACTAGTGGAGTGGTATTGCAACAACAACCTGGCACTCAATGTCAGTAAGATGAAAGAGCTGATTGTGGACTTCAGGAAGGGTAAGACGAAGGAACACGTATCAATCCTCGTTGAGGGATCAGAAGTGGAGAGAGTGAGCAGTTTCAAGTTCCCGGGTGTCAAGATCTCTGAGGACCTAACCTGGTCCCAACATATTGATACAGTTATAAAAAAATCAAGACCATGACTATACTTCATTAGGAGTTTGCAGAGATTTGGTATGTCAACAAAAACACTCAAAAATTTATATAGATGTACCATGGAGAGCATTCTGACAGGCTGCATCACTGTCTGGTATGGGGGGGGGTGGTGGGGGGCTACTGCACAGGACCGAAAGAAGCTGTAGAGGGTTTCTAGCTTACAAAGTACCCAGGGCATCTTCAAGGAGCGGTGTCTCAAAATGGCAGCAGCAACTATTAAAGATCCCAGCACCCAGGGCATGCTCTTTACTCACTGTTACCATTAGGTAGGAGGTACAGAAGCCTGAAGGCACACACTCAGTGATTCAGAAACAGCTTCTTCCCCTCTGCCGTCCAATTCCTAAATGGACATTGAACCTGTGAACACTAACTCACTTTTAAAATATATATTATTTCTGTTCTTGCACGATTTTTAATCCGTTCAATATACATATACTGTAATTGATTTTTTCTTGTATGTTTTGTATTGCATTGAACTGCTCTGCTAAGTTAACAAATTCCATGACACATGCTGGTGATAATAAACCTGATTCTCATTTTGATTCTGACCTCATTGAAACTGATCGAATGGTAAAGGGTCTTGAAAAAGTCGATGTGGAGAGGATGTATCCTATGGTGGGAAGCCTAAGACCAGAGGACATAGCCTCAGAATAGAGGTCTGTCCTTTTAGAATGGAGATGAGGAATTTCTTTAGCCAGAGAGCAGTGGATCTGTGGAATTCTTTGCCACAGGCAGCTGTGGAGGCCAATACTTAAGGCAGAGTTTGATAGATTCTTGATGTTGATTAGTCAGGGTATGAACGGGTATGGGGTGAAGGCAGAAGATTGGGGCTGAGAGGAAAATTCGATCAGCCATGATTAAGTGTCAGAACAGACTCAATGGACCAAATGGCCTAATTTTGCTCCAATATCTTATGGTCTTATAAAGACAATACACTTCCATTTTCTCGAAGATAATTTGGAGCAGCTCTCGGCTGCAGTTCCACTTATTTTGAAAAACCTTCCATTTGCAACAATGTAACAAGTTCTGAAGCAATTAAATAAGACAGGTGTTAGACTGGTCCTCTTAAGATCTGGATTACTACTGACTGTTGTCTATGGTGATTCATCAGGTAATAGGTAAGAGAGTTAGACTTTTTCTTCATTGTTTGGCACTGCAGCAGAATTGGAATTGTTTTTTTATTATCACATGTATTGAGAGACAGTGAAAAGTTTGACTTGCTTATTGTTCATACAGACCAAATCATTCATCATCATCATTTTTGTACAGAGGTGGTTTGACATTGCCACCTTCTGGCAGTGTCTTTACAAGCCATTATCAATATGCTTCAGAGATTGTCTGCCTGATGTCAGAGGTCATATAACCAGGAATTGAGATATGCACCAGCTGCCCATATGACCATCCACCTCCTGCTCCCATGGCTTCACATGACCCTGATCGGGGAGCTAAGCAGGTGCCACACCTTGCCCAAAGGTAACCTGGAGGCTAGTGGAGGTAGAGACCTATCTCCAAACCGCCACCCTGATCATATCATTACACAATCCATTGAGGTGGAACAAGGTAAAGTAATAACAATATAGAACAGCGGTCCCCAACCACCGGGCCGTGGACTGGTACCGGGCCACGAGGAAGCGATATGATTTGGTGATATGAGTCAGCTGCACCTTTCCTCATTTTCTGTCATGGCCACTGTTGAGCTTGAATGCACGCGAGGTCATTACCCACGCGTCATCCATGTCAGCGCAGGAAGGAGATCAACTCCTTGAGCTTGTGAATGACGGCGGGCTGAAAAGTATGTTTGACGTAACATCTCTGCCGGCATTCTGGATCAAAGTCAAGGCTAAAAATCCTGAGATAGCCACGAAAGCACTGAAAACATTGCTTCCATTTCCAACATATCTCTGCAATGAATGCAACGAAAACTAAATTGCGGAATAGACTGGACATAAGGAACCCTCTTCGACTATCGCTGTCTCCCGTCACCCCTCGATAGGACTGTCTTGTTGCAGGGAAACAAGCCCAGGGCTCCCACCGATTCAGCGATATTGGTGTGTTGCAATGATTTTATATGTTCATACGGGAAAAATATGTGCTGTGTGTTTAATATCCAAACATTACTTAAAATGTTATGATGCTATTGACTTATATAACCATACAACAATTACAGCACGGAAACAGGCCATCTTTGCCCTTCTAGTCCGTGCCAAACGCTACTTTCACCTAGTCCCACCGACCTGCACTCAGCCCATAACCCTCCATTCCTTTCCTGTCCATATACCTATCCAATTTTTCTTTAAATGATAATATTGACCCTACCTCTACCACTTCTACTGGAAGTTTGTTCAACACTTACTTCAAGCTCTTCTGTCTTCCACTGATAATTGACTTATCACTATATTCATGCGAGGAAAATATGTGCTGTGCGGTTAATATTAAATTCGTTAGATAAACCGTTTCAGAAAGGAAATTGAGTGTATTAGCCACTTATCACCTATATTCCGGTCGTGATTAACACCCCTCCCCGCACAGAATCATCAAAAACGGTTTGTAGAAAAAAAATCATACACGCATGCGCACTGGTGCCCGCGCAAGGCTTCATGGTCATTGTAGTCTTTCTCGGGGTAAACGCAGTGTATTTGACTGCTACTCTTTGTCCGTTGGCAACCCTACCACCACCCCCCACTTCCCCGGTCGGCCGGTCTGCAAGAATATTGTCAATGTGAAACTGGTCCGCAGTGCGAAAAAGGTTGGGGACCCCTGATATAGAACAAGTGTGTAGCAATTGCAGAGAAAGTGCAGTACAGGTGAACGATAAAGTAGAAGATCATAACGATATTAGGTCATTTATATTTCTACTGCATATTGTGTAAGTCTAATGCACAGGTAATCATTTATTTTGCAATGGAATTTATTGTTTTTGTTGTTTTTTTTCTCAGCTTAAGCTGGTAAAACATGAGATACAGGCATAGCCAAACACATTCATTTCTCAATTGCTAGGAACTTTCAGAATATTCTAATACTGTATAGTATTGTGGTTTTCTGGAGATTTACATAAATATTGCTGTGAAGATCTAATTGTTTAATGCTATTATGTAGTGACTTTGGGATGATACCAGTTGTAGATATTACTACTGGGACAATGTATATCCTGTTCATGCTCCATAGTCTTTTAACTTCCTCTTTTAGTTATGGATATTTCTGGTGTTTTTCACTTATTGATTTCTGTATGTTATATGTGTATGGAATGGCTATATCTATTAAGTGCTTGTTTATCCTGTATTGTTATATCTGAACGGTTATTATGCCTTGTCCTATGTGTAATTATGGATTGGTCATAGTATGATTTGTAGGACCCTGACTCTAAAACTGGATCAGGCTTGTATTTATCATAAGGAATGGTGTCTTTTATGAGTTTGTATTTTAAAGCAAGATTTTGGTAAATGATGTTTGCCACTTGATTGTACCTGTTAAGTAATCAGATTGAGTTAAACTGCTGCAGGATCTTGTAATGTGTTGGATTGTTTCTGGATTCTCGTGGCATTTTCTGCATTTATCATCTTGAATTTGTTGGTTTTTTATTTTGTATTTTTGATAATTTTTTTGTGTTAACCACCTGGTCCTGTATTGCCACAAGGAAGAAATTTTCAACACTGAGCTCGGCATTTGACATCTAGTTTGCTCAGATTGTAGGGATGTCTTCCATGGAGGGTCATTCTCTTTCATTCAATAACTTTCTTTTCAGTAGTGATCACTTCTTCATTTTTCCAAGTTGTTCTTTCATTTCATTTCAGTAGTGTGTACTCCTTATCAGAATAGCAAATGCTCGTGTGGAATGCTGAATCATGTTTTCTTTGATGAAAATGTTGTGTAAACTCTTTATGTCTGTTATTCCTTTTCCTCCTTCTGTCCTAGGTGGTGTTAGTCTAAGTGTGTTCGAGTGTACGTACTGTTTTCTAAAACCTGCATTTTGGTTTTTAATTTTCTTTCTGTTTCTAACCAAAATATTATGCAAATAGAATATAATAATATGGGTAGAGAAAAAGTGTTTATTGCTTTTGTTATATTTTTACTATTGAACTCTGGCAATATTCTTAAGCCTTGAAGTAAATTCTGTTGAAGCTTTCCCCTTTATCACACTATGATCTGTTTTCTTTGCCTGTTGAAATCCCAGATACTTGTATGATTCATATTCATCCATCAGTTGTATTGTATCCTGTTGCCCTGGTTTGTATTCTACTAGCTCTATTGCACTTTTCTCTATGCTTAATGTACTGCAATTATCTAGTCCAAAGTTCATGTTCGTATCTTTAGAGAATAGTTCTACTATTTGAATAAAATGCTTTAACTTTACTGATGAAGAAGCGTATAATTTTAAATCATCCATCTATAGATGGTGTGTCAAGGTATAATTTGTTTGGTTGTCTCTAATCTGATGCTCTGTTTTCATCTGATTCAGTAAATTAGAGAGCAGGTTTAAAGTTAGACAAAACCATAGTGGTCTTAGAGAGTCACCCTTCCATTATTGTTATTATTATGACAATGGGAATATTAAATAAAGAGAAAATATGTAAATTATTAACCATTGTGAGACTGCTGGACAAATCTTTGGTGATAAAATCTGGCCGTAAAACGAATCCAAAATCAAGGCAGAACAGTTGCTGCTAGCTTTCAACCGCCACAGGGTTGTTATATTTGCATGGTCAGCTCCAGGGAAATTATGTCATGTCCTTTATTCGGTCCTTTGTTAGCAACTAGCAAACATACAATCATGAAGCGATGAACTTGGGCATATCCAAATGTAAGCTAAGCATGGTTCATTGATATTAAGTAGTCAGCAAAGATCTGACCTCCGCCTGTCCAAACCTACAAAGTGCCACACAAGATAAGCAAGAATACGTAACTTATTCCCCTTGCTTTTACCACCTCCCCCACTGATGTGACTAGTTACCATAATAAACACGCAACACCGAATACAAAGGAGTTAGAGAACAGAAACATGGCTCCTATAAGATACATTGGATTGCGAGAGATGTGCATGTGATTCCATTGTTAATATTGGTAACCGTGAACCTGATTGGTTAACTTGAAGATTTCTTTTTGATTAGGTGGTGTTTGAAGCATTGCATAATCTGGAACCTCGTGGTTATGTCGTGGGATGGATCATCGCTATTAGTCTGTTTGTTGGAATACTCATTTTCCTGCTGCTTGCTGTTTTGCTCTGGAAGGTAAACTGGGCAATAGACTGGAATCAGAACATTGCCTTTACTTTTCTTTCAATAGAAATAGACAAACAATGTCTGATGGATTAATGAATTCTTTAATTTTAAGAGCATCCTACAGTGCTACTACAAAAGGATTGAATTAGAGAGAAAATATATAATAACAAACATTCAGGTGAAGCAAGTAGTTATGAAAGGAAAGGATAAGTTTGCTAATCATTCCACAGTGTTAGACTACAATTATAAGGAAACAATTTTGTAACTATACCGCACTTTGATCAGGTCTGATCTCCATTCTCACAACCTATCTTGGAGTTGATGTGTAGTGTTCACTCTTGGGAGGATGAGTTATTCTTTGAAGCTGATTTAGATTGTTCAATGCTCAGTGGAATTTAATAGAAAGGGTGTGATTCTGAGGAAATATACAAGGCTGAAAGGAGCAAACAGAATATAGACTGAGAGGCTATTTCTTAAGGCTGGAGAATCCGGTCGTGGTCGTAAAGTCCTCGGGGGGAAAAGTCCACCCCTTACCACCAAAATATGGGGAATTTACTTTCCGCTTGAAATTTTCTCCCTCAGGGATCATGCGATTGCTCAATGATTACATTTAGATCAAAAATTGATAGCTTTTTACTAAAAATAAGGGAATGAAGGACTTGGGTATCGTATGTGATAAAGTACTGGATTAGAATCCAAAGGTCTGGACATTTGAATTCCAGGATAATTATGTTAGGCAGGAAACTTTAATTAAAAGCTAGAATTAAAATGATCAGCTGTGGTGACAGCATAAAATCTATTCAGATCACTTTGTCCTTCAGGGAAGGAAATCAAATTCTCTCTCCCTTTGTTCACCCTTTCCATTCCTCTCCTCTTCATTTTCAAGACTGTCCCTCACCTGGTTCAATCAACAATCACTCATGTACCTGTCCACTTGGGTATCTTCTCTCTTGGTCCACCTTTACTATACCTTCCCCACCTCCACTTGGTTCCATCAGGCCATCATCTTTCTCATATCTGGTTCCAGCTATCAACTACCAAGCAAGATCTAACCTCCATCTCCACTCAGCCACCTATTCCATGTACCTAATTTTTTCTCTCCCATGTGTGTTCTCACTGACCACATACCAGCTTCTTTCTCAACACACTCCCCTCTCCCTCTCCCAACTGTCTCCATATGCAGGTCATCTGTACTTAATATGTTATCTATACCAGCCTTTGTCTTACTACCCCCTCTCATTTCTTTATACTGGCTGTTGTCCCTGTCCACTTTCAGTCCCGATGCAGGATCTGAAACTGAAACGATCCCTTTGCCTCCACAGATCCTACTTGACCCGTTTAGTTTTTCCAGCAGTTTATATTTTGCAAGAAAATTAGGTGTTCTTATCTTGTCTGGCCTATGTGTGAACTTGAAGCCTAAGTAATAATATAACAAGCTGCTTGGTTTAGGCCAATTAATGTTGTTGAACCAGCAAGCAGCAGCTTGACCCCATGAATGAATTAGTGGTACATGATCATACATGATCATATTGAAATCGATATCAAGCTATTTCTTTGCACTTATCTCATTACTCAGTGCTATATTTGGGATATAGAGAAGCTTGATTTTTCAGAGACAAGTTCCAGGAAAGTGCTGTCACATTCACTAAATACCAGATTATGTAAATTCTAAATTATGAGGTTGATTGTTGAATCAGGTCCTCATCCACACTGCAGTTTGTTTAGTTATAGGGAGGGATGGGATAGGCTTGTTTTCCCTCTAGTAAAGGAGGCTGAGGGATGATCTTATAGAAGAAAATAATATTATGAGTGGCACAGATAAGATCAATAATCAAGATCTTTCTCCTTTGGTAATTACAGTGGATTCTGGTTAATTGGGACTCATGGGTCTAGTACATTTTGGCCCAGTTAGCCACAGTTGAAAATATTATGAAAATATTTAAAAAAATATAAAAGCACAAACTGAGTAACAATTTATGTATTAAAGTGAAATACACAACAAAGTAGAACACTACCAATACTACCTCAGTTCTACAAAACTGTATTTGCTCTTAATACTTACCAGTGAAGGAATTAATCAGCATCACGTTCTTTTGACTGTAAATGAACAAAATCAGCAGAGACACCTAGTGCAGATAATGGACTGTCATCATACAATTCTGTTGATGATTGCGTCCTCCAAATCTTCATTTTCATTGTAACATTCAGATGATTGCCAATACCTTCAAATTCTTCATAGTCCCTAACTTGCTGAAGAAGCGAAATCATTTTATTTTCACTCCAGGCCAGTTCTGGGATCTCCAAGCCTGAATGCTTGAAACCACAGTGAGGAAAACAATTCTGAATGGTCTTACTGCTTATTTTTCACCAACTATCAGTAACAAAAATCCTTGCTTTTTCAACACAAACATACACAACTGATGCTATTTAAAAACAGTGTTGCATCTAACAGACACTCAAGTGCACACAACTGATGTAGGTTAGAAAGTATTCTGTAACAGTCTCCTGCCCTGATTATGTGTCCCAAATAAACAAAGAGAATCCTGGCTATTTTCTCAATTAGTTTTTGTTCTTTAAGAGTTGTCCGAAATAAGTGGCTGCCCCGATTAACCGATGGCCCAATTAGCCTGAATCTACTGTAAATAGATGACATAATTTTATGGTGAGAAATAGTTTTAAGGGACATCTGAGGGGTAAGTTTTTTTTACACAGAGTAATCAGCAATATTTGGAACATGCTGCCAAAGGAAGTGTTGGAATCAGATTACCATGTTTAAAAGATATTGAGACAGACACATAAGTATGCAAGGCATAGAGAGATACTGCCCTAATGTGGGCAAATGGAGTAGTATTGATGGGCAAACAGGTTTGCATGGATGTGCTTGGCAACTCTATGACTTTTAACATCATTGACCTTCTTGGGCTTCCCTGCCTAGGCATGATTGGATCATCCTTCATATCTTTATACCTCAAAGGAATATATCATTGTTGAAAACACTGAAGCAACTCCTTAATTACAGTACACCTCAATGAGCAACTTACATTATGATCTATTTTCCCTGTCTGTTTTTTCCAATCCTCCCTTTAAATCTTTCTGCCTCTCCTTAAGCTAAGTCATCTGTTTCGGCCCCATGTTTCTCACTTTCAAACTCAAAATGAAACCCTATGATATTATGATCATTGTTCCTAGAGGGTTCTGTACTATTAATTAACCCCTTATTAACATACCCAAATCTGAAACAGCCTGTTCCCTGCAATTCTTAGAAACAGTTCCAAATAAAATCATGAATCCATTCTGAAGATTAACTTTGTCACTTTGTTTTGTCTGATCTATTTGAAGGTTAAAGGTACTCACGATCACTGTAGTTCCTTCCACTTGCATTATTTCTTCATTTATATTCAATCCTACAATATAGCTACTGTTGGAAGACCTTTAGACTACTCCTGCAGTGACTTTTTTCATTGCTATTTTTAAACTTCACCAAAACAGATGAAATACTTTGATACTTTGAGCCAAGATCATTTCTCACTGGAGATATCATTATTTATTATCACAGCTAACCATCTCCATGTCTGCCTTTCCTCCGAACTGTTAACATTAAATCTCATTGTTGCTTGCTTTGAATTGGTTATAAAATCATTTGTTGTTATTTCTATCAGTGCCAACAATTTGCCTTGCTGTCTACATTCGGATACAGAGCTTTGAAGTTTTTATTAATAGTCTTTCCTGTTCGAATCTAGTGGAAGGGGCACTCTTAAAGCTGGATGTTTTCTCTCTTCCTATCACAGTCTTGCTACTGCCCTCCATTTTACTACCCTACACTGTTTTCTTACATCCTTTCCACTTAACTGTCTAAAGTTCTCCTCGCCACTGCACCCACCCCACACTATTTAATTGGAAGATGTTGACCAAACAACCTGTCCATTAAAAGCCTTGTTCCTGTTGTGACTGTGAATGAAGATACCAGAGAGACAATGAAGCTGGTGCATATCAGTCTTTATTTCAGACCACAAGCAGGCGTCACACTGGAGACATTCTTGGAAGAAAAGACCTCCTGATTTAATATTACATCACAGTTTGTATGTTAAAGAACAGAGGTCACAACAGGACAATTTCTATAGTTACAATGCTTTCATACTGCTTTCTTTTAGTTTCAAACACCTGAATTCATCCATTCATTCATATTCTCTCTCTCTCTCTCTCTCACACACACACACACACACACACACACACACACACACACACACAATTAATCACCTCTGTCTCTCTAGCTGCATTCATGCATATGCAGACATCTCAGGAGAATGGGTGTTTTCCTGGTTTGAAATCAACCCCAATCTGCAGCCCCAGGAAGACCATTGTTCTGAGCTCCATTTAAAATTCAATCTACAATCCCCATTCAGGTCTGAAGACTGCTTACTGTTGAAATTGATATTTGCTATATACCATAACTTCAGAATATGCCCTAACAGTTCTGTGTAGTTTTGCTGTATCATTTCCACATGATGTTTCCGGAAGATGGCAGCACAATTGAGTATGGTGGTAATGAATGCTGATGTTCATAAGTCAGAACATAAAATAAAAACAAATATAATGAGGTGGGAGGTTGTGGTGCGGTTTATAAAATATTGATGAGACCACATCTACACAGCTTTGGTCACCACAATGTAGAAAGGACATGATTGCCTGCAGAGTACGTTCACCAAGATGTTGCATGGGATGGAGCATTTCTGTCAAAAGAAGATGGCTTTCTTTACTTGGAGTAGAGAAGGCTGGAGTGTGGGTGGGATCTGAGAGAGGTGTCCAAAATTATTCAGGGAGGGGGGGTGGTTGAAAAGATGGCCAGTAGTAAACCTTTCCCCCATAGCAGGGCTGTCAGTAACCAGAGGGTGTAGGTTTAAGAAAAGGAATAAATGTATGTTTTTTTGGGGTTGGAGAAGATGTTGCTTTTACCAAGAGAACGGTTGAGTTTGGAGTGTACTGCTGAGAGGATGGTGGATGGTGAAACTCTCAGCAACATTTCAGTATCTAGATAAGCATTTGAATTGCTAAGGCAGAGAAAGCTGGTAAACAGAGTTAATACAGACAGGTACTTCATGAATAATGTAGGCAGGAGATTCTGGGTGCTGCATGAGCCCATGACCATATTTTACAAGTTCTCAATCGTCTCCAAAGTGTGTCATTCTGGAGAATTTGCAAAAATTTATCTTTTCTGTTTCTAGCGCTGACACTGTATTTCCTAGCACTGCCTGTTTATATTTCAGATTTCAAAGCTTTATATTTTTCTTTTTGACATGAAAGCTAATTTTCTAATGGAAGCATAAAATCAGAAAATTACCTTGTAGGTAATTCAAAGAAAATGTTATTATCAAACATTACAGAAGCTTAAAGCCTTTCAAAATTAGTGTCAGTTCCCCACAACTGTTAATAATCCTGTACACTTAACAAAGCTGCACTTTGATTTATTTTTATGGATATAATAATATTTATGGTAGAAAGCAGTTCTGATCAAACAATTATTTACGGAAATGGTGAAAATTGCTTGGACCATGAAAATTGTTCTGTTCCTAAACTTTTCCCTCAATTGAGATCAGATTTCCCTGTATAAGTTTAAAGTGAGGCCAGATGTCAGGCTTAGTTGTTGGGGTCTGATTTCACCTGAGGCAGAGGGGCTGTGGAGGTTCTTTCACATCCCTTGCTCTCTGTGAATGCTATCAAAAATGTGAACTTTTGGTAAGAAGTTTAAATTAGACTTGTATAAAAAAATAGCAGCTGAAAGGAGAGACTTGCTGGCATGAACATGTCCTCAAGTTTTCAGCATGATCGTTGAGATTTACGTAAGCCAGAGCAAACCACAAATAAACAAAAACAGGCAAAGTTGAGAGCTTACAATTCTGGCTGCTCCCATAGGGAGTGCACCTGAGAACTGATTCACTGACGTATATTTCATGTTAAGTTTACCATTCTACTGGAATTGTGGCATAAACCAGTCTGCTCATTTACCACAAAACTCAATATAAAATAACAGTTAATGTTCATGTTTAGTTTAGGATTTTGTAAATTGCAGTGCTTAATTTTAAGTGGCCGCTACAGTATAACACATTTAGTGCTGATGACAGGAGACAAATTTCTAGATACCATTAATAGTATTAAAGTCATAGAGTCATAGGAGAGTACAGCACAAAAACAGGCTCTTTGGCCCATCTAGTCTGTGCCAAACCATTTAAACTGCCTACCCCCATCGACCTGCACTGGGACCAGAGCCTTTCTTACCCCTACCATCCATGTACCAATCCAAACGTCTCTAAAACGTTGATATTGAGCTCATATGCACCATATGACCTGGCAACTCATTCCATAATCACTGCACAAAATATTGGCCACTAATATTTTGCTTCTCATTTATGTTTTCTCATGATCACATGATGATTGTTGCCAACACAGTCTCCATTTTGTCAGTGATCTAACTGATTTTACTTAAATTTGAACTTGATGAAGGTGATGTAAAATAACTGTTCCTCACAGACCCTTCATGCTCGGTGTTCCTGGCAATACACAGATATTCTGCCTTTAAAGGTCACTTCAGTTGACCTTGTGTAAAGGAATAGGTTCACTAAGGTTTCCTGGGATGAATGCAACATCAACATGAGTCACTCAGGCTACGTCCACACTAGAATGGATAATTTTGAAAATGCCGGTTTCTCGTAAAAACAATAGGCGTCCACACCAGGCGTTTTTGAAAATACCTCCGTCCACATTAAAACGGGTATTTGGGCGAATCTCCTCCTACTGGGCACGCGCAGGACACATCTACAGAAAACAAGTGAAGAGGAAACGGTATACAGGTGCACATTCCTTTATCCGAAATTCTGAAATCCAAAAAACTCCGAAAACCGAAGTTTTTCTCGCCGACAGCTGGCGTCACTCAGGTGTGACGTGGCAGCACTAGCAGAGGCTGCCAGACGTCAGTTGTGGCTCAGCGCTCATACTGGTTACACGTGCATTTGCTTTTCCTGATATTTTGTGTTCACTGGACTTTGTGTTTAATTGTCAAAAAGAGCTGCAGATACCCTATGGGTAACAATGAGAAAAAGAGAAGGAAACATTTATCATTATCAATAACGCGGAAAGTGGAGTTATTGTAGAAACTTGACCGTGGTGTGTCTGTGTAGCGTCTTACTGAAGAAAATAGAGTCGGAACTACCACTGTATATGATTTAAATAAACAGAAAGACAAGTTACTGAAGTTTTATAGTGACAGTGACAGTGATGTTCTACATTTATTCCAATAAGTCATTTACCATGTGTTTGATTTGGTTTGTTTGAAGCTGTATATTTTTATGTTTTATTGAATGTTTTTGCTGGAAATAAAATTTCTTCTTGTCTTTATTCTCTAAACAATACAGTATAACAACTATTTACATAGCAGTTACATTGTATTAGGTATTATAAATAATCTAGAGATGATTTAAAGTATACGGGAGGATGTGCGTAGGTTTGGTGCGCTGCTGGGTCTTAAAGTCCACCGCACTGAGACAGGTTAAATAAGGGACTTGAGCATACGTGTTTTTTGTTATGGGGGGGGGGGTCCTGAAATCTGAAAAATTCTGAATTCCGAAATGCAACTGGCCCCAAGGATTTTGGATAAGGGATTGTGGACCTGTACTTGGTGCGCGTTTATCCAGTTACAGACTAGAAAAACTTAAAAGGAAATTGCCAAACGACGGACAGCTGTTGGCTGTCGCGCAGGAGGACTTAAAACTAAAAGAAAATACTGGAGCGTATGGAGGCAACCGACAGGGAGTTCACGGACAGTATGACCCGGCAGACGATGAACGTTGAAAAACTAACTCTGACAACACGCTGGAGGAACTCAGCAAGTTGGGCAGCATCCTTGGAAATGATCAGTCGACGTTTTGGGCCGGAACTCTTTGTCAGGACTGTAGAGGGAAGGGGCAGAGGCCCTATAAAGAAGGTGGGGGGAGGGTGGGAAGGAGAAGGCTAGTAGGTACCAGGTGAAAAACCAGGTACCTTCTTTATATTTACTTACCCCTGGAACAGGAGCCCACCAAAAAACATCAAACCATTGTCTCCTGTACCATCACGGCCCTTATCAACTCTGGAGACCTTCCATCCTCAGCCGCTAAACTCATAATTCCCACACCCTGTACCACTTGGTTTTATCTCCTCCCCAAGATCCACAAGCCTGACTGCCCCGGTAGACCCATAGTTTCTGCCTGCTCCTGTCCCACCGAACTTGTATCTGCCTACCTGGACTCCATTTTGTCACCCACAGTTCAGTCCCTCCCCACCTACATCCGGGATACATCCCATGCTCTCCACCTCTTCAATAACTTCCAGTTCCCCGGTCCCGACCGCTTCATTTTCACTATGGATGTCCAATCCCTATACACCTCCATTCCTCATCAAGAAGGCCTCAAAGCCCTCCGCTACTTTCTGGATAATAGACCTCACCAGTTCCCCACCACCACTACCCTCCTCCGGTTGGCGGAACTGGTTCTTACACTCAGTAACTTCTCTTTTGGCTCTTCGCACTTTCTTCAGACCAAGGGTGTAGCTATGGGAACTCGCATGGGCCCTAGCTATGCCTTCCTCTTCGTTGGTTATGTGGAACAGTCTGTGCTCCAAACCTATTCTGGTATTGCTCCCCAACTTTTCCTTTGGTACATTGACGACTACATTGGTGCTGCTTCCTGCACCCATGCTGAGCTCGTCAATTTCATCGACTTTACTTCCAACTTCCACCCAGTCCTCAAATTCACTTGGTCTATCTCGGACACTTCTCTCCCCTTTCTCGATCTCTCGGTCTCCATCTCTGGAGACAGACTGTCCACCGACATCTTCTACAAGCCCACTGACTCTCATAACTACCTCAACTATACCTCTTCCCACCCCGCCACATGCAAAAATACCATTCCCTATTCCCAGTTCCTCCGTCTCTGCCGCATCTGCTCCCAGGATGAGGTTTTCCGTTCCAGGACATCTCAAATGTCTTCTTTCTTTAAGGATCGTGGTTTCCCTTCTGCTGTCATCAATGGTGCCCTCACCCGCATCTCCTCCATTTCCCGCACTTCGGCTCTCACCCCATCCTCCCGCCACCACAACAGGGACAGAGTTCCCCTTGTCCTTACCTACCACCCCACCAGCTTCCAGATCCAGCCCATTATCCTCCGCAACTTTCGCCACCTTCAACAGGACCCCACCACTAAGCACGTCTTTCCCTCTCCACCCCTCTCTGCTTTCCGCAGGGATCGGTCCCTCCGCGGCTCCCTGATCCACACGTCCCTCCCCACAGATCTCCCACCCGGCACTTATCCCTGTCAGCCCAAGTGCTACACCTGTCCCTACACCTCCTCTCTTGCCACCATTCAGGGCCCCAGACAGTCCTTCCAGGTGAGGCAACACTTCACTTGTGAGTCTGTTGGGGTCATCTATTGCATCCGGTGCTCCCGGTGCGTCCTCCTCTACATCGGTGAAACCCGACACAGATTGGGGGACCGCTTCGTCGAGCACCTCGGCTCTGTCCACCAAAACAGGATCTCCCAGTAGCCACCCACTTCAACTCTGCTTCCCACTCCCATTCAGATATGTCCATACATGGCCACCTCTACTGCCATGATGAGGCTAATTTCAGGTTGGAGGAGCAACGCCTCATATACCGTCTAGGTAGTCTCCAGCCCCTTGGTGTGAACATAGAATTCTCCAACTTCCGGTAATTCCCTCCCCCTTCCTTCCTCTATCCCTATGTCACTTTGCCCCCTCCCTGAGCTGCCCATTACCTCCCTCATGATTCCGCCTCCTTCTACTACCCATTGTGTTTTCCCCTATTCTTTCTTCACCTTGCCTGCCTATCACCTCCCGACTTCCCCTCCCCCACCCCTTTATCTTTCCCCTAACTGGTTTTTCACCTGGAACCTACCAGCCTTCTCCTTCCCACCCTCCCCCCACCTTCTTTATAGGGCCTCTGCCCCTGCCCTCTACAGTCCTGATGAAGGGTTCCGGCCCGAAACGTTGACTGATCATTTCCACTGATGCTGCCCGACCTGCTGGGTTCCTCCAGCGTGTTGTGAGTGTTGCTTTGACCCCAGCATCTGCAGAGTATTTTGTGTTTATGAAAAACTAACTCTGTTGCAGAGGGATTTGCAATGATGAGGAATATGATGGCTCCCCTCCAGTACTTTTCACCGCCACAATACCAGCCTCACAGCCACTACAATAGCTACACATACGGACACACAGACCCCTGGGTGGCCCCACCAACGTCTTCCCCACTCCCACAGTGGGGTCGCCTTGGAAACATTTCCTACAGCCATAGTCTCTTCACTGATGAAAAGGACGACAGGTTTTTTAAAACTTCTGGTTACCCCGTACACACTACAATGCCCAACCGGCGTTTTCAGATTTAAACACTCTGGAGAGTGTTTTAGAAAAGCTCCATTTTCGGGAGAGGAAAACCCTGTTTCAGTGTGGACGGAGGGTCAAAACGAAGAGAAAAAGCTTCGGTTACAGATTTATCTGGTCTAATGTGGACGTAGCCTCAGACTCACTCACTGCCCAGTGAATTTGATGATACTGGTGTCGGTGGATTAAAACATAATAATCTCTGATGATGATTAAGTACAAAATAAATCACATTGTGCAAGGGGTAAAAGTCCAACACTGATCATAATTACATTTGCCAAAACGAAGATCTAGTAAGTTATTCCAAAACTACGTGTATTTATTTTGGATCCTGATACATCTTGCTTTTCTCTTTTGACTAGATGGGCTTCTTTCGCCGAAGGTACAAAGAAATCATTGAAGCTGAGAAGAACAGGAAGGACAGTGAAGAAAGCTGGGACTGGCTCCAGAAAGACCAGTGAGCTCCAGAGAATTAAATCATGTGACATGCAGCAGATAATTGACCCTGCTCCAGAGCCTTCCATATATGGAAGAAGGGATCCTTCTCCAGATTTTATGGAGAACTGATAATTGAATATTTGTGTAATTCAGCAGCTGGAAGTGTTCCTGAGGCAGACACACCAAGCAGAAGATCTGTTGTGTGGTGCTTGAGCTTCCTTTAAGAATTAAGAAAACAAAGTGCTGTGGAGACTAAGAATGGAAGAGAATAGGATTTGCAACAATATAGCCCTCAGGAGATAAATTCTCTTTGTATGTTCAGTAAAGAAAAGCAAATATTTTTATAAGAGAAGAACTTGTCTGTTCAAATGTTTATTCCTTTATATTTTTATCCAAAAGTTTTTATCCAAATGTAATTTACTCATATTCAGTTGTTTATCAGACTCACTGCACTGATGTCTTGCTCGGAGCCTGAGTGATGACAATTTGATGAAGAAGCTGTTTCGCCAGAAGCTCTTTGCAGTAAGGTCAATCTTGGTGATGAAATTCATGACCACTTGCAGAGTTATCTACCACTTTCAGTACTGTACATACTTTGCACTTTGCCTCAAACTCTTTTCCATTATCTGCTGTCTGAAACAGTGAGATTGTGTTGCTGTACACTATATAAAATATACTTTTCAGCCTATTATGGAAGTTGGGAGCAGCTGAGGAATTATTAAAGGCCTCCATGCTCTAGTTAGCTCCAAGAAAATGATTTCTGTGTCAGGCCATAATTCAGAGACTTCTCCCCTCATCAGCTAAAACTATACCATGTGTCATTTGTTTAGAATAAAGTGTGTCTATGATAATCTCTAACAGATGAATAACATACTGACTTTTACCACTGGATCTCAAGACAGGAACAATGGCTGTCTACCTGCATCTGCAGAGAAAGTAGTTTGTGGACTAGTATGCAGGCAATAGCACAAAACTTCCACAAAATTTGGGAGAAAACTGATAAAGAAAGGAATAAAACAGCTTCTGTATTTCTACAGGATTCCTAAAACACTCCTCACACACCAAGTTATCACAGAAATATTTGTTGAATGAGATGAGAGGAGAGTGACAAGGGAGAGGAATAAGGACTGGAGTGAAAACAGAGTCAAGCGGGAAACATCAAAAGTTTGACGACTGAGGAAAAGTGTGAGGAGGTTTATTGTGAAGCATCTGCTGATAGCAGAACTGAAAGTTTAAGATGTATGTGGTAGAAAATAACGGGAGGAGCATTTGCAGGTAGCGAGGAGGTCAGTGAATTAAACGGGATAAATTTTGATTGCTTGAGGAATTGAGGGCTGTAGGCAACTGGCATGGTAGAAGAGAAAAAGCCTAATGTAGATGAGCCATGATGATAAACAGGAAATTCTGCAGATGCTGGAACTCCAGAGTAACACAGCAGGTCAGGCAGCATCTATGGGAACGATGTTTCAGGCCAAGACAAGACAGAAAAGGAAGGAGGAAGTTACCAGAATAAAAAGGTGGGGGGAAGGAAAGGAGGACAAGCTAGAAGGTAAGATAGCAGCATGCTCGGATGCAGTGGCTTTTACAGAGGCAACCAAAGGTGTTATTGACTTTTCTTAAATGTATTTTTTGTGCTTGCAAGATCTTGCTGGACATTAAAAACTTAAAGTACTTCAGGTGTACCCCATCAGCGAGTTGCTTGTTGGCAGAGAAGCTGAAGGATCTGGACTTGGTGTGGATTGTGCTGCTGTTTGTGTCAGAGAGTCGGTGTTGATGTGCGAATGTAGTGTGCGGCCTAACACCGAGTGATTGTTTTGTGAATGCAAAACCCTGTTGGACATTGTTAATGTGGAATTGCTGCAAGCTGGATTCACTGGTTTATTGGCAGATGGTAGGATGGACAGTGGGGGGAGCTTCACGGTCTCAGTCATAGCAAGGACTAGGCATCAAGCCGCAGTGTCACCTGTTTGCAGCCACCCAGGAGAGAGGCGTCGAAGTTGCTGCGTTCCACTGGAGTGATAGAGGCAGCTGGTGCAGCCTCCGTGCTGGGGCTGGTGCTGCCCTCCAGTGTGACTCATTCAGCTGCAACGCCCATGGACTCAGCGACGGACTTTTTTTGTGTGCCTGTATTTTACTGCTATCTTACTTGAGCTGTATGCACCTTGTGCTGTGTGTGACTGTTGGTTCTGTACTTTCCACCTTGCCTCAAGAGTAACACGGTTTAATTTGCCTGTGTTAGGGTATGATTGAAATGGTAATTAAACTTATAAACTTGAAGGTGATAGGTGAAGCCAGGTGGGTGGGAAAGGTAAAGGGCTGGAGTATAAGGAATCTGACAGTGGACCATGGGAGAAAGGGAAGAAGGAGCAGCTCCATGGGGAGGTGATAGGAAGGTGAGGTAAGGGTAAGAGGCCAAGTGGGCAATAGAAGGCAGAAGGGGGAAGAGAAAAGAAAAAAAGAGAAAATGAAATTACTTGAAGGAGAAATCAATGTTCATATCATCAGGTTGGAGGCTACCTAGATGGAATATGAGGTGTTGCTCCTCCAACCTGATCTGGCTTCATCATTGCAGGACAAACATATCAAATGCAGGTTTGAACTAACATGGTTGGAAACCCAGAAATTTTGCTTTTGGCAGATGGAGCGGAGGTGCTCAACAAAACATTCCCCAATTTATGTCCCGTCTCAACAATGTAGGGGTGGCTGCATCAGGAGCACTAGATGCAATAGACGACCCTAACAGATTCAGAGGTCAAGTGTTGCCTCACCTGGAGGGACTCTTTAGGGCCCTGAATGGAGGTGAGGGAGGAAGTGCCCTCACCTTCCAGCTTGTCCTCATTCCCTTCCCCCCACCTTTTTATTCTGGCATCTTCCCCCTTCCTTTCCTGTCTTAGCCTGACCCATCGACTGTTTATTCATTTTCATAGATGCTGCCTGACCTACTGAGTTCCTCCAGCATTTTGTGTGTGTTGTTAGCCATGATCATTTTGGAAGGTGAATCGGGTTTGAGTGACTGAGTGGCCTGGTCATATTTGCATAGGTTCTTGTATTGGAGTAGGGAGGATTAAGTCCTGTGGTTTGTGTATATTTGGAATTTGTTGACCTTGTTGATTCCTCTTCAATAGTGTCATGAAGGGAAATCCTTGAGTCTCTCTGAATCTTGACCTTTCTGGTGACTGAGATGCTTGTGCAATACTGAAATATACTAACAAAAGCAATATTAAACATTCTGATGAAAAGTTTAATTCTGGAGCTTTCATTCATGTTCTAGTTACCTTAATACACAACTATTCCAAAGCAATTCCAGCAGCCTCCCTTCTTTCAGTTTCTATAAGCTTGAGGTATTCAAACATTCTGCTCTCCGCCCTGTGTAGTTCACACCCAGTTATGTTTCCCCATTGCTCACATTAGCTTCAAAATAAGCAAATTTTGAAATTGTCGCCCATGATTTCAAATCCATCCACGCTATTGCAATGTTATTTCCTTCCATCCTTCTGACACTCAAAACATCGGCTCATTCCACTGATTGAATCATCCCACCTTTGACCAGATGGAGTTAAGTTTACCTGATAAGAGGCATATCAAGTTATAAGAGGTATAGAGGGAGTAAATACAATCTTTTCCCCATTTTAGGTACATCAAGGTGAGGGTTTAAATTCAGAGGAAGGGGATTTTAAAGGGGGATTAAAGGGTAAGTTTGTTTATTGCATAAAGGATAGTTGATATGTGGAAGTCGCTGCCAAAGGAAGTGGTTAAATCAGCTATCATCACAACACTTAAGAGGCTTTTAGACAGGTAGAGTAATTGAATGGGAATGTCTTTGAAGGATATGGTCCTAATGTGGGCAAATAGGTCAGCATGGACGTGCACCATGTCCTGCTTTACGATGGTCCTAAAAAGACTCTTACCAACATCTCCTTACTTGATACGGAAATAAATTTTGTTTGATGATACTCTTGTGAAGCATAATTAATGAGGTTCAGTTATTAAATGTTAGTAAGTTATTAATTTCCTGACTGGATTATAGTGGGATGCAATATATATGAGGGTAATTCAAACCTGCTAAGAAATCCAGTTGACCTGCGTGCAGTTTGCAATCTGTTTGACTGAAGCTCTGGATAACAACATCACTGAACTTCCTTCCATAACACAATAGTGTAGTAATCAGTGTAGCACAATGCAGTACCAGTGTTCTGAAGATCAGATTCGATTTCCGCCACTGTCTGTAAGGACTGAACAGTCTCCCTGTGACCATGTCTCCCCTGGCTCTGGTTTCCTCCCACATTCCAAAGATGTTAAGTGTAATAGCTGTGGGCATGCTGTGGTGGCAGCGTTTGATGCTGATGCAAACGATGCATTTCACCGTATATTTCGATGTTTCAATGTGCATGTGACAAATAAAGTGAATCTTTGTGTCTGTAATGTAAGGAAACCAAAATGTCTCCCTAAACTTGAAGTGAACTAAGTTCTCAGTAAGATTTATTCACTGCAATACTTAACAAAGTAGACCGTGCTTGAAGTTGGTGATAATTATTCACAGCTTTACATTGGAGGAGATTTTATTTATTTGCATGTGCTGGTAATATGCATTAAGCAAAGATGGAGGTCACTGCAACATTTTGTGAGGGGAATGGGGCAGTAATGCCAGTTGCTTGCTGGAGGTTATGTCATGAAGGTGAGTCTCTGGAATTAGATCACACTTAGGGCATCATTGTACTGATTGCAGGACAGATTTAAATCTGAAAAGCCTACCTGCATTTCACCAGGTTGTTGTCTGCATTTACCGGATAAATTGTGTATTTCTTCCATTGAAAGAGTGCAGGAATCATATTCTAATAGGGCACTCAATGGTAAATTTTAACAAGGTTCAAACACCCAGTGGGGAAGTAAATGAGAATATAATTACCACTTTTTATATAGTTCTGCGACCTGATTGAGTGAAATTCAGGATTATTTGTTTACTGAGTTACTGCCTGGAATAGGCCCTTCCGGCCCTTCGAGTCACGCTGCCCAGCAATCCCCTGATTTAATCCTAGCCTAATCATGGAACAATTTACAGACTAATTAACTCACCATCCAGGACTGTGGGAGGAAACCAGTGGAAACCCACACGGTCACGGGGAGAATGTACAAACTCTTTACAGGACAGCAGCAGGAATTGAACCCGGATCGCTGCTACTGTGGAGTGTTGTGCTAACCACTACACTACCTTCTGCAAGGGGCGCAAGGGGAAATGACAACAGAATCTCCAATGTGGATCTAAATTAATGTGAAGTCAGGTTCTTGCTTTTTTATATACATAGAATGGCAATAATGGTTGAATGCTCCTCAATATTGGTTGGTAATCAAGTCAAAGAAAAGATACAAATATAAAATGGATTTTTCTCAATAAAGCACACTGGTCACTGCCTCAACAAAAATAAATAACTTGTCAAGTATATTTATTCCATACTCATATGTTCACAGACAGTTCAGGTCAATAAGAAAATATTATTTTAACTTTTGGAGAGAATGTACACTCACAGGACAACTGTACGTCTATCAGAAACGCATTGTGTAAACATTCCAACCAGTAACTAAATTTCAGACCTTGATAACTGGGCAAGAGAAAGAGCTGGTCTCTGCACTTTTATCTTGAAAGAATGTAATTGCTATGAAGCTAATGACTCGCCCATCTTCCAGTTTAAAAGACTGAAAAAAAAAATCTCAATATTTTTGTGGCGGTCCATTTATTAAACTTGTTACTACTAGCACATTAACTGGCAGTGTCTAATCTTGTATTGTTAGATAATGCAGCTGTGCTGCTTGAATATGCCAATATTCAAGAGGTACCATGTTTCTGTCATTTCTGCTTCATTAGTCACTAAGATTTCAATCCATGGTATGCATGGTATGAAGAGTTTCAAAGGTATGGGGAAGATTTGTGTCTCTTGAAGCAGAGGAGGTTTTTGAAGCAGTCACGAAAAGGATTGCTGAGGGCAGAGCAGGAGATATGGATTTCAGCAAAGCCCCACAAGATAGTCTGGTCTAGAAGGTGAAATCACAGGGGATCCAGGTGAGCTGGACAACGGGATAAATAAAATTAGTTTAGCGTAAAGAGTCTGAGGGCAATAGGGCAGAGCTGTTTTTCAGAATGGAAACCCGTAACTAGTGCTGTGCCATAGGGATCAGTGCTGGGTCCATTGTAGTTTGTCATTTATATTAATACCTTGAATGCCAAAGTAGCTGGCATGGTTAGGGAGATTGTAGATGACCAAGATTGGTGGTAAAGAGTGATATCTGAAAATCCAGTAAGGTCAAGATCATCTGGGGAAGTGGGCCAAAAAATGGCATATGGAATTTAAATCCGACAAGAGCAAAGTGATGAATTCTTGAAAGGTACACTAAGGGAGGACTTGCACAGTAAATGGCAGGACACTGGGAAATGTTGTAGATCGGGCAGACCTAAGGGTGTAAGTACTTAGTTCCCCGGAAGTGGAGACACTGCTAGACAGGGTGGTAAAGGAGGTATTTGGCATGCTTGCTTACCATTATCGCATTGAGTATGAGTGCAGAAAATAGCTATATTACACATTGGTAAGTCTGCACATGGAATAGTGTGTGCAGTTCTGGTCATCACGGGTAGGGTTTAGATGGATGTTGGCCAAATGCAGGCAAATGGGAATAGTTCTGGGGCACAATTTGGTCAGCATGGACAAATTGTCTTCACTCTACACAACTCTATGACTTCACTCTAATGCAGGGGTTCCCAAACTCTTTTATACCATGGACCCCTACCAATAACCGAGGGTCTGGTTGGAAACCCCTGCTCTAGTGACAGTAAATATCAGTATCAGACATAGTGATCTCCAGTATTAAATCTTGAGATAAGTCTTTGAGAAAGAAAGTTAAGATATAACCAAGATTGCTTCAATTTATCTAGCAATAATGGGTGAACTGCATTAACCTATAGGAAATAAAACCTTTTTGTCATAGCAAACTGTGACCTGGAATTTGGACTCATTGAACAATTTCTCATTATAAAAAACCTAAGTTGTGGGACAAATTTAAAAATAATGGCAGTTAATTTATGAATAAGAGAGGAAAATTTCAGAAACATATTTACAGTCGTATTGTGGTAGCTTTCAAAGATACTTAATACAAAAGCTACTTAAAATATATCAACACCTAAAATATTTTTGAAAGGTGTAAAATCTGCTCTTCAAAAATGTCTTATCAAGTGTTTCGGCTGTGGTAATGCCTCCGTTTTCCAATACACAGCCCTTGGTCCATGGCAGATCATCCACGGGTGTGATTGGTTCAGTTCTCAGGGACAGCTGCAGGAACAAGTAAGCTGGGGATGAGCAAATTGTAGTCAGGGTGGCCGAGGGGGATGTCAGTGATTCCAAAAGCAGGAACAGATTGGCCAGTGTAGCAGAGGTGGAATCACCATTCAGAGAGGGCCCTTATTAAGAAAGAGAGCTTCTCTTGTAGGAACAAATTCAAAATCTATGAATTGCCAGATGAAAAATGATCAAATGTCTTTCCAGTTAATTTCATGCTATTCTGGTAATTGCCTAAGTAACAATAATCATGGTAATCGATTATACAACCCATAACAGATCCAAGCACGTGGTTTATGGAAATTGTGAACTATCCTTCCAACAGCAAATATTACCTGATCAGAATTTCATTCCATAAGATTATCCCCATTTCTATATTAACCTCTGATCATTGATGTCCAAAAACAATTCTGCTTATCTGATGCATGGTTCAAAATATTTGCACAATAACTTGTGCATGACAGGTTTCAGAGTAAAATGACTTTGATCACAGCAACTTCTAATCTGCAGATGGATACCACAGTGCAAGGGGGACAGATTTCAATAGTTTCTATGACAGATGCCACACATAATCCTGTGTTCCAAATCTTTCTCACGTAATTCAGGTTGTATTCTTGGTGTGCTGAGTTAGTGTAGATTTATCAATAACATGATAAAACAAATGTTATACATAACAAGCTAAATCAAAATACAAAGTAAGATTATGTAGCTTAATCTTCCAAGGCTGGATAGTAACTGCTGGATTTCTTTTCTCTATATCATTTGACATAAGGGCATCATTTTAAATTTGACTTCTGCATCAGCTGCTTTGAAAGTGATTCCTTTGTTATCTTTCGTTCATTTATGTGGATCAGTTATCATGTTTTTGAAAAGTATGTTAAAATATTCCTCAACAAAAACATTGTATATTATTCAATTATGGTGTACTAATTTTAGGAAACTGAAATATAGTTTCATATTATAATAATAAAACTTGGAGAAAATATTTATAAGACACAACATTTCACAATCAAATGACTAAGCAATCATTGTACTATTACAAAAGAGTATGCCAAAATATGTATATATAATATTGACTACATCATGTGCCCAACAATGTTTACTTCCTTCCACAAGTAATTGACTAGTTTTGAGTGATCTATTTGACTGTTGGATTTTTTTTGCCTTGTCCTCAGAAATTTGAGATTGTTGTCTGTAATATCCATTTAAGATCTTCATCCACCAAAGAGCCTTCAGAAAAGTTTTCTCACAATTCTGGAAATTATTCCCTAAACTAAACTGAAGGCCGGTTGCAGGATTTAGATAATGTCTGATCAACAATTAACAAATTCCCAGTCCAGACCAGAAGGAAAACCTCTAAATATGTAATAATTTTATAATTAAATCATCCTAACACCACCAAAGTCAAATAAATGTAACCCTGTTTCTCCTTAAGTTTTAGACTATTTCTTTTGTACACTGCATGTTACCATAGTCTTATGTAATGCAATTTACAAGTGAATCCATCTTCCTGTGCTTCAATGAGTCTGCAAACAACTGTGAATTGAAGGCAGGGCTACATTTGTAATTGTGAATGAACTGTGTTTCTTCACACAAGGCCCTTCAACCGGAAATTACTGTTTAAAAAGACAAGTGAAGCAAAATTGTTCTCTGTCAATTGCACTAAACAGGCTAGAGTTAATGGGCAGTCCATTCAATGTTTTTCCATTGTTGCTAGTGAAAGTTAGGTGTGAGGTTGAATGCTTCATTCTTGCATTTTGCAAAGACGCAAAATTTGTTCTGTCTCAAAACACAAAGAACATTTTACAGCCAATGAAGAAAAAAACAATAATTAATAGTCTCAAGCTCACAACTTATCTCAAGGAAATAATTTTACCAATTTCCAGTGGAATTGGAGTAAATAATATTGTATTTATAGGAATTTTTATATTAATCTGCTTGCTTAATTAAATAGTGATGAGTTTTACAACTAATCTTCCCCTCTGAGTTGAGAGGAAGTTCATCTTTGGTTACAGGTGGATGTTTAGAAGAATAATCTAATAGTGGGAGCTTGACATTCCCTATCTCAGGCTACTTGAACATGAATGAAGTCCCTTAACTATCGTCCAGTTAAACTCAACACAGGACTGAATTTGAATCTCTGATCAGAATGACCTAATGCTATGTAACCCAGTGGAGTTCAGAATGTTTACATATTGCTGACCTTGTTTGAGTTGTATTTTAGGCACACACAGTACTGCATACTAATAGCCAAAAAAATGTCTTAAGCTTTACTTTGGATTGGAAGATACTACTACTACTGTTTCTTTATTATATTTGGGATTTGATTTTTCATGTTGTTGCTTGTTCTTTCAAAAGTATATTTATTGTTATTTCTATCAATTTTATAATAAATTAATTCGTATTGTTACTCTGGTATTCTACATTGTTCACATTCATTTATGTGGATGTGGAGATGGTGTTTCCTGTGGTGGGGGAGTCTCGGACTAAAGGACACAGCTTCAGAATAGAGGAACTTCCATTTGGAACAGAGATGAGGAGGAATTTCTTCAGATAGAGAGTAGTGAATCTATGGCATTCATTGCCATCAGCGCTGTGGAAGCCAAATCACTGGGCATATTTAAAACAGATAAGTTCTTGATTAGTCAAGGCATCAAAGATTATGGGGAGAAGACAGGAGAATGGGGTTGAGAGGGATAGTAATCAGCCATGATGGAAAGGCTCAATGGGCCAAATGGACCAACTCTGCCATAGACTTGTCTTCATTCCTGGGATATGGACATTGCTGGCAAGCAAACATTTGTTTTTCTGTAACTTCCTTTAATATGAGTGCCCATTTCAAAGAACATTCAATAATATTGTTATCTGGATTTGCATAAATCCACACAATGTTGGTAGTTGTTTTTATAAACAATTTACAGAAGATCAGATGGACTTTTAGCAATGGTTTGCAGCTTCACGGTCACCATTATGATTATTTCTCATTTCTTTACGAACTGAACTGAATGCCATAGTATTAGCACTCATGCTTTAGGAAAATTGGAACAAGCTTATGGCTTACTAGTCCGGTAAAATAACCACCATGCTACCAAAATCATTGATGGAATTGTAGTTTGCATCAGTGTCAAGTTTACACGGGAATGTCTCCATGGTTTTGCACAGGGGAGATCATGTCACACAGTTTTTGGAAGAGGTATCTCACATTTACAAAGAATGATAGGTGTGGTTTATAAGATTTCTGTCAGACTTCTGACAAGGTCCTGTAAGGCTGGTCCAGAAAGTTCCAGCACACAGGATCCATGGTGCAAAATTAGTGATAGAAGGTAAAAGGTAATGGTCAACAGGTGTTTTTCTGATGAGGAGTCTGTAACTACTACCTCAAGGATAGATGATGGTGTGAAGCCACGTATAGCAGTGACTGTATTAAAACTGAATCATATGAAAGCTGTAATTGGAATGTAGGAAAGCCTTTTTTCACACAGCTGGAGAGAGAGTGCAGGAGAATCCCACTCTTCTTCAACACAAAGCTAACAATAAATGATTAACTACAGTTTGAATTGCTTTAACATTTTGAATGCAGTCAGACAAATGACAGAATTGCATACAGTATTTACAATGGTAGCACATCCTATCTAGCAGAACTCTTTTGTATGTTCATACTGGTATCTGTTCCACAAGTTGAACACCCAAAATATAACCCTTTAGTTATAGTGTTGCGGGATGGCTCCATGAATGTACAATTTAACCAGAGGGTAAGACGCAAAAGAGATCTGTCGTGCACTATGCATTAAGTGACAGGGTTACATTTCTAACAGTATGCTAATAACAGGAACATCATGTACACAAGAGATTCTGCAGATGTGGGAAATTCAGAGCTACACGCACAAAATGCTGGAGAAACTCAGCAGGTTGGGCAACATCTATGAAAATGAATAAACAGTCAATGCTTAGGGCTGAGACCCTTCATCAGGACTGGAAAGGCAGAGGGAAGATGGCAAAAGAGGGGAGGGGACAGAGTACAAGCTAGAAGGTGATAGGTGAAGCCAGGTGTGTGGGGGAGGCGGAATGAAGAGGCTGTGAGGTGACAGGTGGAAAAGATAGAAGGATTGTAGAAGAAGGAATCTGATAGAAGAGGAGAATGGACCATGGGAAAAAGGGAAGGAGGAGGTCTGGGGGAGGTGATAGGCAGATAAGTAGAAAAGAAGTAAGAGAAAGGGCTAGAGTGGAGAATAAAAGAAGATGTGGGGTGGGGGGGGGGAAATTACCAGAAGAGGGAGAAAGCAATGTTCATGCATCAGGTTGGAGGCTACCTAGACTGAATATGAGATGTTGCTCAGCCAACTTGAGACAGTGTCTTGACGGCACAGCAGTTAGTACTCCTGTCTCCCAGCTCCAGGGACCAAGGCTGGATCCTGAAGTACTGTCTGTGCAGTACTCACTCCTTCTCTCTGTGAATTGTCTTCAGGTGTTTCAGGTCCCTCTCTCAACACATTTGGATTTTCAAAAGGCTTTTGACAAGGTCCCACACAGGAGATTAGTGTGCAAACTTAAAGCACACGGTATTGGGGGTAAGGTATTGATGTGGATAGAGAATTGGTTGGCAGACAGGAAGCAAAGAGTGGGAATAAACGGGACCTTTTCAGAATGGCAGGCAGTGACTAGTGGGGTACCACAAGGCTCAGTGCTGGGACCCCAGTTGTTTACAATATATATTAGTGACTTGGATGAGGGAATTAAATGCAGCATCTCCAAGTTTGCGGATGACACGAAGCTGGGCGGCAGTGTTAGCTGTGAGGAGGATGCTAAGAGGATGCAGGGTGACTTGGATAGGTTAGGTGAGTGGGAAAATTCATGTCAGATGCAATTTAATGTGGATAAATGTGAAGTTATCCACTTTGGTGGCAAAAACAGGAAAACAGATTATTATCTGAATGGTGGCCGATTAGGAAAAGGGGAGGTGCAACGAGACCTGGGTGTCATTATACACCAGTCATTGAAAGTGGGCACGCAGGTACAGCAGGCGGTGAAAAAGGCGAATGGTATGCTGGCATTTATAGCAAGAGGATTCGAGTTCAGGAGCAGGGAGGTACTACTGCAGTTGTAGAAGGCCTTGGTGATACCACACCTGGAGTATTGTGTGCAGTTTTGGTCCCCTGATCTGAGGAAAGACATCCTTGCCATAGAGGGAGTACAAAGAAGGTTCACCAGATTGATTCCTGGGATGGCAGGACTTTCATATGATGAAAGACTGGATGAATTAGGCTTATACTCGTTGGAATTTAGAAGATTGAGGGGGGATCTGATTGAAATGTATAAAATCCTAAAGGGATTGACAGGCTAGATGCAGGAAGATTGTTCCCAATGTTGGGGAAGTCCAGAACGAGGGGTCACAGTTTGAGGATAAAGGGGAAGCCTTTTAGGACCGAGATTAGGAAAAACTTCTTCACACAGAGAGTGGTGAGTCTGTGGAATTCTCTGCCACAGGAAACAGTTGAGGCCAGTTCATTGGCTATATTTAAGAGAGAGTTAGGTATGGCCCTTGTGGCTAAAGGGATCGGGGGTATGGAGGGAAGGCTGGTACAGGGTTCTGAGTTGGGTGATCAGCCATGATCATACTGAATGGTGGTGCAGGCTCAAAGGGCCGAATGGCCTACTCCTGCACCTATTTTCCATGTTTCTATGTTACAACTTTTTTCCAATCAGTTCACTGGCCTCAATAAATTCCCTATTTATATGGGTTAACCGATCTGGGGTTGAGAGGGTGAACAGCTTTAAGTTCCTCAGCATAAACATCACCGAGGATCTCACATGGTCTGTACATACTGGCTGTGTTGTGAAAAAGGCACAACAGTGCCTCTTTCACCTCAGACAGTTGAGTAAGTTTGGTATGGGCCCCCAAATCCTAAGAACTTTCTACAGGGACACATCTGAGAGCATCCTGACTGGCTGCATCTCTGCCTGTATGGGAACTGTACCTCCCTTAATCACAGGACTCTGCAGAGAGTGGTGCAGACAGCCCAACACATCTGTAGATATGAACTTCCCACTATTCAGGACATTTACAGAGACTGGTGTGTGTAAAGAGGGCCCGAAGGATCATTGGGGACTCTTGTCACCCCAACCACAAACTGTTCCAACTGTTACCATCTGGGAAATGGTACCACAGCATAAAAGCCAGGACCAACAGGCTCCAGGGACAGCATCTTCCACCAGGCCATCAGACTGATTAACTTACACTGACACAATTGTATTTCTATGTTATATTGACTGTACTGTTGTACATACTATTTATTATAAATTACTATAAATTTCACATTGCGCATTTAGACATAAAGATTTTTACTCCTTGTGTACGTGAAAGATGCAAGTCATAAAGTCAGTTCACATGAGGAAATCTGTAGATGCTGGAATTTCAAGCAACACACATAAAAGTTGCTGGCGAGCACAGCAGGTCAGGCAGCTTCTCTAGGAATAGGTACAGTCGACGTTTCGGGCTGAGACCCTTCGTCAGGGCTAACTGTAAGCTCTTACTAGCTCTTCTTTCAGTTAGTCCTGACGAAGGGTCTTGGTCCGAAACATTGACTGCACCTATTCCTATAGATGCTGCCTGGCCTGCTGCGTTCACCAGCAATTTTTATAAAGTCAGTTCAATTCAATTCATAGGAAGAATCAAAGGGGAAGCAAAGAGGAGCAGGAATAAGGAAAATAAGGAGATGGAGAATGAAACTACTACAATTGCTCAAGACACAAGACTGCAGACTGGAGTCTGGAGTGAAAAACAAACCGCTGGAAGAACTCAGTGGGAAAAACTTGTAAACACAATTTTTCCTGGAAGCCAGCAAGGTCCTATGGGCCAAATAATCTCCTTTCTTTGCATTTATGAGTTGGATTGTTCAAGTAATGTGGAGACACAGTCTGTCTTCTCAAGAGCTCTCGTTCTGCAAAGCTGATGAGAAAATTGCAAAGACATACAAAGCCTGTTCCTGCCGTCTGTGATCTTCACAATTTCCAGTTGCCCTTTAGGCTATAAACTGATGGATTAAAGGTTAGCTTTATTTGTCACATGTACATTGAAACCTACAATGAAATGCATCATTTGTGTCAAATCAAACCAGCGAGGATTGGGCTGGGGGCAGCCCAGAAGTGCCGTTACACTTCTGGTGCCAGGATAGCATGTCCACAGATGACTAACCCTAACCCATATGACTTTGGAACACCGAGAGAAATGACAAAAATGAATGAAAGTAAAGGTACAACAGAGATTACAAAAAGAAACACGTGCACAAAATTCTTTATTTTCAAAGGAAATCCTTCCTTTCATATGGCGAGTAATTTATAAGCAATGGGTTACAAGCAGAATCAAAGTGTTCCTTAAGCAGTCCCTCAACATTGAGAAAGACATGCTGGTTTTGTGTGCTTTGATGTTGCTAATGAGGACAAAGTGGGAACTGCAGACTCTTCCTCAGATGGGGCATGCAGGTGGGTAGGTGTGAGGCGGATGCACTTATTCAGGGCGTATGTGTTCCTGGAGCATTGCCTTGACACTCAATGATGGAAGTGCCTTCCACAATCTGGGATGCCATCACTGTCAAGATAAGTGCTGACTGCCCCACAACAGTCTGGATCTGATCCTCATTTTTCCTTATTGTCCTTTGTCTTATACTTTCTTTCTGGGTGCATTATGTGCTGAAATTTTGATATTGCTGATTTGTTGAACTCTAATTTTGATTATGCATATTTTAAGAATATGCTGACTTCCTTCTGATTACACTTTTGACAGATGAAAACCAAAGTGCAAATAAAATGGGACACAAATCATATGTTCTGCTTAGAGATTCTAAACTGTATCATCACTTTCACTGTTCCTAAATTTTTCATGGATGACCACACAGTAAAACTGGCACTCCATCTGTAAACTAAGTGTAACACTCCAAGGACATGGTGACAGCTTAACTAGCTGCTGTAAATTACTGTGTAACACCCTAGGAAAGGATTCACTGCTAATGTAATGGTTTTTCTGTAGCAGCAGTGTTTGGGTCATGGCTAGAGATAACTGGGGCTTTGGAATGTGCATCGTCCAATGAAGGGAGTGTTTTATTTTCTTGTTGTGTGCCTGAGAACGAGGTGTTCTGGGTCTTTTGCTCAGCGGGAGATGAAGAGGGAAGACACCAGAAAGGAGAGGTGGGGCCAGGAGTCGATGATGCCCAGAGAAAACGATGGAGGACTAATGGATGGGAAACCGTGAGCTCCAACATGTGCACATTAGACTGTTTCATTAAAATGGGCCCCTTTCTTTTGGTTTTTCTTTACTCAAATTAAGAATTATAAAGCTAAATCATTTAATTGCATATGGTGTACTGCCTGTTATTTCATGGTACTGATTTTTAACGGGGGAACAGATCACACAGCATCCACACAAGCAAGAGGTTTTGCACGTCAGATTTCTCATGATTGGCAGGGCCAGAGACCGTCTTCCCTAGACTAACGCTGTTGGCCGAACCAGAGGGTCACACAGGTTTGGCTTCTTGCTGCATATTTTCAACGTGTCTTCCTTTCCATTACATGTTTCAAAGTCTGAATAATCATATTTGGTATCATTATACGAGGCAATGGGTTGGAAACTTGCTTGCAACCTGCCTTCACCTTGTAGAACAGCTCCCCTCAGGTTATTCCTGGTCTGCCTAAGATATCATGGGAAATGGTCACTATGCTAATGGTAAAATTCATTTGCTCTTTTCAATGAATTAAGACTTGCATTTCCAAAGAAAAAAAATTGTTTGGTTTCATATTGGCTCAACTGAGGCTATTACCATCATTCTACATCCCTTTAACTTCAATGAACATCGGCAATAGCTCTCTCAGTTTGTTTGCCTCTGAATTTGTGTTTTACTTCCATATCCATAATCTTTCACAGGCCACTTTCTGTCACCTCCCTAACACCTGCCACCTCTGCTCTCAAACTCTAGTTCTTTCACTTCACCAGGTTCTCAACTACCTAGAGTTATAACACAGATATCGTCCACTTTCTCCATATGAAGTTTTTGAGAGTAGAAATGCAATTGTGGAGTGGTTGTTTCTGTGGGCATGCTGTGTTGTTTGTGTACAACATTATTCTCATTCAGTCATCAGAGTACACACTGTGTGCAACTTCTGGGATTGTATTATGTCGTTCTGTACTAATTTACTATTGCTAATACTGTGCCACTCTTTTTCGGCTGTCCATCGATTTTCGATGATGACTGAGGCCTGGGCAAGGTTGTATGGAAGACTGGTAGTTGCCCATGCTGCAAGTCTCCTCTCTCCACGCCACCGATGTTGTCCAAGGGAAGGGCACTAGGACCCATACAGCTTGGCACCGGTGTCATCACAGATCAATGTGTGGTTAAGTGCCTTGCTCAAGGACACAACACGTTGTCTCAGCTGAGGCTTGAACTAGCGACCTTCAGATCACTAGACTAACGCCTTAACCACCTGGCCATCTTAGTGGCTACTGTGCCACTAATTTACAAGTAAAAAAGAGCAGAGGGAGCTTCCTCAATGACCATCACCCAGTTGTACTCACATCTATGATGAAGTGCTTTGAGAGGTTAGTCATGGCAAGGACCCGGACCCACTGCAAATTGCCTGTTGCCACAATAGGTCTACAGTGGATGCAATCTCACTGATTCTCCCCTCAGCCTTGAATCGCCTGGACAATACTAATGCTTACATTAAGGCGCTGTTTATTGACTAAAGCTCAGTGTTCAACACAATCATACATTCAGTTCTAATCAAAAGCTCCAAAACCTGGGCGTTGTACCTCCCTCTGCAACTGGTTCCTTGACTTCTTCATTGGGAGACCACAGTCTGTGCAGATTGGAAATAACTTCTCCTCTTCGCTGACAATCAATATTGACACACCTCAAGGATGCTTTTCTCTCTCTACACCCACATCTGTGTGTCTAGGCACAGCACAAATGCCATCTAAAAATTTGCTGATAACACAACTATTGTTGGCAGAAATTCAGATGGTGATAAAGAGGTGTACAGGAGCATAATAGACCAGCTGGTTGAGCAGTGTCCGGCAAAAACCTTGCCCTCAATGTCAGTAAGATGAAGGAATTGATTGTAGACTTCAGGAAGGGTAAATTGAGGGAAAACACACCAGTCCTCATCAAGGGATCAGAAGTGGAAAGGGTGAACACTTTCAAGTTCCTCGGTGTCAATGTCTCTGAGGATTCCATAACTAACTTTACAGTTCTAAAGATTCAGTGTTTTGGGTGGCGCTCTGTTTCTTTCCGGATAACGCCTCTGGACCTGTGGAGAGGCATCAGGTTTGGCAGGTGACTTGTCAACAATAACATTCTCATCATGCATCTGGACCTGTGGAGTGGCATCAGGTTTCGTGGGTTTCTTGTCTAAGGCAACGTTCTTGGTTTCCAGTGTCACGTTGCTATCAGTGATGTCATGAATGAGAGGTAAGTTCGGTGATTGTAATATGTCCGTCTTGTTGGATACAGTTGATGCAGGTGTGTTCTTCGGTTGAGCATCCAGTATCTGGTCCACATGATGTCTCCATGTCTGATCTCCAACATCCATTTGTACATCAGTGTAGATCTTGTAGCTATTCTACTGGGTGTCTGCTTGTCTTCTCAGTAATACATACTAGGACTTCCTGTCCAACCTCACAGTTCCTTGCTGCTTCACTTGGCAACTGGCTGAACTGTTTATTCTGCACTTCCCTCCATAGATCTAGTTTCAGGAGGTCTTTGCGAGATCTCAGAATCCTGTTCGTAAACGGCATTGCAGGTGTTTGATTTGTCGTCTCATGAACAAAGTTCTGATACACAAAAAGGAAGTTGTCCACCTTGTGCTGTAGAGAAATGTCCTTCTTATCTATCACTTTAATGGAGTTCTTAAAGGTTTGGATAAACCTTTCAGCAGAGACAGTCTTTGCTGAGGTGGTTCACTTCATTGGTATAACCCCCAGCCTCTTCAAATGAGCATCCACAGCAATCAGGAACATGGAGAGCATGAATGGCCTAGAAAAATCAATATATACTCTTTGCCATGGTGAAGACAGCTACTCCCATGGGTGTAACAGTGCCTGTGGGGGTGCACTTTGAACTTTTTAGCATCCCGAACAGCTTTTGACCAAGTCTTTGATCTGCTTATCTATTCCGGGCCACCACATGTAACTCTGGGAGAGACTCCTCATCCTGACTGTACCCAGGTGACCTTCATGCAATGTTTCTAACTTGGCGACAGCTGTGTAGGGACGGGGTTCGTATTCTGGAGATGGAAAGAACAACCAGAAGACAGCAGAAGAGAGCCAGGAGAAATGCAGCCATGGTTGCCACCACTACAACATATACATGTCCCACCTGCAAAAGAGCTTGTGGGTCCAGGATAGGACTGTATAGTCATCAAAGATCTCACTGTTAAAGGAGTGGACGTCATCATTGGATTTCGATGGACAACCGAAGAAGAAGAACGCTTCTAACATTATGGTGCACATGAGATCCACGCATCAGCGTTCCTTGACATACTGACAGTGATCTCTTCTCGCTGAGAATTCTGGAAACATAGAGCTACCATGAGCTGGCATCATTGCACGATGATTTCATAGACCTTTGATAATGTTGGGTCATTCCTTGTTTCCCTTTGTATTTCAGAATTTGTTACCGGCAATGGGTCCACCAGTGCAATGTGGAACACTTCTGCTGGGTCACAGTACGAAGATTTTTCTTCTTCGGTTACCAATAGTGGAATACTTGACAAGCCATCAGCATTGCTGTGACCCTTGAACTCTATGTCATAAGAGTGGGCTCTTAGGAAAAATGCTCAACATTGTAACTGGGTAGCAGTCATCACTGGCGTTCCCTTCCTGGGATTGAAAATGGACACAAGAGGCTGGCTGGTGATCTGTCACTAGTGTAAACTTTTGTCCATAGAGGTAATGGTGAAACTTCTTTATTCCCCATACTAGACTAAGGGCCTCTCAGTCGTTCTGTGTGTAGCTGCATTTTGTACTCATCAGAGACTTTGAAGCAAACAGAATCAGGCCGTCAGATCCATCTTTCATAGTGCGTGACAAAATAGCACCGATGCCATAAGGTGAAGCATCGCACACCAGTCTGATGGCCAGGGATGGGTCATAATGGGTGAGCAGTTCATCGGACGTTATTAATCACTTTGTTTCCTTGAATGCTTTTTCACATCTTTCTGACCATTCCCATTTTGCTCCTGTCTGTAACAGTGTATTCAATGGATACAGCACTGTAGCTATGTTTGAGAGAAACTGGTGGTAGTAGTTTACAAGGCTCAAGTATGACCTGAGTTGTGACACATTTTCCGGTTTGTGTGCCGGCAGCTTCAATCTTCTCTTATGACTTATGTGAGCCATACTTGTCAATGACATGTCCATAATATGAGATTTCATTGCTGAAAAACTCACACTTCTTTCTCTTTGAGCGCAGACCATTCTCACTCAGCCTGATAAGAACTTGACCAAGGTTCTGGAGTCATTGTTTTTGCCAGTCACAATGATGTCACCAAGGTAACATTGTGTTCCTGGATATCTTGGAGCACTTGGTCCATTGCTTTTGCCAAATTGCTGGAGCTGGTGCGACACCAATTATACCGAAACAACCCCTTGTGAGTGCTGATTGTGAGGAACTTCCTGCTTGACTCCTCAATCTCCATTTGCAGATAGGCTTGTGACAAGTCAATCTTTGAAAACCTCTCCCTGCCTGAAAAATGTCTTCTATTCACAGTATGCAGCACAGGGTTGATGCTCACTTTGAACTCCCCGCATATGTGAATAGCTCCAGCCTTCCCTTTCTTAATCACTGGGGCAATGGGCCTGGCCCAATCACTCCACTCAACCTTGGAGAGTATGACAGACACCTCCAAGCTCTGCACTTCAGCATCCACTTTAGGATGTAGTGCATAAGGCACTGGGCGTGCTTTATGGAATCTTGGTGTTGTTGCTTCATCCAGTTCAATTCTGGCCTCATGCCTTTGAGTTTACCAAACAACTTCTCATTAGCATTAAGCAGCTATGCCAGTCTCTGGTTAGTGTTACTATTTGGGCTGCCATTGCCTGTTGATGTCTCACTGAGAGCTTTGATTGTGTGCCAGTCTAGCTGGATTTTTCTCAACTATGCACGTCTGAAAAGTGCTGGCCCTCCACTTTTCAACACATAAAGTTCTAACTGCTGTGTTTGGCCTCCATATGTCACATTTACCTTCAGTTTGCCTTTGGGAGACTCTTTTTTGCCTGTGTAGGTCTTTAGCATCATTGAGGTCCCCTCTAATGGTATCTTAGAAAACAATCTGTTGTAGTCAGCCTCTGGAATTATAGACAAAGATGATCCTGTCTCCAGCTCCATTTTCAGTTTTATGCCAGGCGCATCTGTTGTGATCCGTACTATAATACGATCTGCTTCTGTAATACTATGCAGTTCTACGCATGACAGTTCACCTTTGTCAGACTCTGTTGTCTGATTCTGTTTTACATTTGGTAACTTTATGCTTTTACTTAGTTTTGTGCTTGAGTCTTTTCACTCAGTTGTGCTTTTTATCTGCCTTGCACACTCAATGTGACCTTAACTGTGAAACTTTCTGCAGACGTTTTCTTTGAACCAACAGTTATTTACATCCTGGGAGGATTTGCCACATCGACAACATCTTTGGCTTTTTGTACCATTCAGGGACATCTTGTACATTTCACATTTTAACCTCCTCTTCTGTAGTTTTGCTGCATCTTTTGCTGTGTTCTCTAACGATATTGCAATGGTCAATGCCCGTTCTAAGGTTAGGTCTCTTTCTGCCAATAACCTAGTTTGAATGACACACACAAAATGCTGGAGGAACTCAGCAGGCCAGGCAGCATCTAGGAAAAGAGTGCAGTCAACAGTTCAGGCCGAAACCCTTCAGCAGGACTGGAGAAAAAAAGCTGAGGAGCGTAGTAAAAAGGAGGGGGGAGGGGGGAGGGGAGAGAAACTCAAGGTGATAAGTGAAATCTGAAGGGGGAGGGAGCAAAGTAAATTGGTGAAAAAGGCAGAAGGTCATGGAAGAAAAAAAAGGGTGAGCAGCACCAGAGGGAGGCAATGAGTGGGCAAGGAGATAAGGTGAGAGAGGGAAAAGGGGGTGGGAAATGGTGAAAGAGAGGGGGTTGGGGAGTATTACCAGAAGTTTGAGAAATCAACGTTCATGCCATCAGGTTGGAGGCTAGCCAAACAGAATATAAGGATTGCTCCTCCAACCTAAGAATGGCCTCATCACGACAGTGGAGGAGGCAATGGATAGACATATCAAATTGGGAATGGGAACTGGAATTAAAATGGGGGGAGCACTGGAAGATCCTGCTTTTTCTGGTGGATGGAGTGTAAGTGCTCAGCGAAGCAGTCTCCCAATCTACATTGGGTCTCATCGATATGCAAGAGACCACACTGGGACATCCGGATACAGTATATGACCCCAACAGACACACAGGTGAAGTGTCGCCTCACCTAGAAGGACTGTTTAGGGCTCTGAATGGTAGTGAGGGAGGAGGTGTAGGGGCAGGTGTAGCACTTGCAAGGATAAGTGCCGGGGGGGGGCGGAATCAGTGGCGAGGGACGAGTGGACAAGTAAGTCGTGTAGGAAGTGATCCTTGTGGAAAGCAGAAAGTTGTTGGGGGGGGGTGTCCTGTTGGAGGTGGTTGAAGTTTCAGAGAAGTATGTGCTGGATGTGAAGGATGGTGGGTTGGTAGGTCAGGACAAGAGGAACCCTATCCCTGGTAGGGCGGCGGGAGGATGGGGTAAGAGCAGGCGTGCGTGAAATGTAAGAGATGCAGTTGAGGGCAGGGTTGATGGTGGAGGAAGGGAAGCCACTTACTTTGAAAAAGGAGGATATCTCCTTTGTTCTAGAATGAAATCCTCATCCTGAGAGTAGATACGGTGGAGGCAGAGGAATTGAGGGAAGGGGATGGCATTTTCACAAGTAACAGAGTGGGAAGAGGCATTGTCCTGGCAGCTGTGAGAGTCTGTGGGTTTATAATAGACATCAGTGGATAAGCTGTTTCCAGAGTCAGAGACAGTGAGATCAAGAAAGGGGAGGGAGGTGTCGGAAATGGACCAGGTAAACTTGAGGGCAGGGTGGAAGTTGGAGACAAGGTGGATGAAATTGATGAGTTCAGCATAGCTGCTGGAAGCAGCACCAATGCAGACGTTGATGTAGCATAGGAAGAGTGTGGGATGGTCACCAGTGTAGTCTTGGAACATAAACTGTTCCATGTAGCCAACAAACAGGCAGGCATAACTGGGACCCATGCGAGTGCCCACGGCTTGAAGGAAGTGGGAGGAGCCAAAGGAGAAATTATTTAGAGTAAAAACAAGTTCTGCTAGATGAAGGAGAGGGATGCTGGAAGGGAACTGGTTGAGTCTGGTGTCCAGAAAAAAAAACGGAGAGCTTTCAGGCCTTCCAGGTGGGGGATGGAGGTGTATAGGAACTGAACATCAACAGTAAAAATAAGATGATGGGGTCAGAGAACCAGAAATCATTGAAAAGATCCAGAGTATTGTTAAGTGTCCCAGATGTAGGTAGGAAGGGACTGAAATGGGGGAAGGGGCGAGGATAAAACAGAGTCGAGGTATGCTGATAGGAGTTCAGTGGGGCAGGAACAAGCTGAAACAATGGGTCTATCTGGACAACACACATCAAAGTTGCTGGTGAACGCAGCAGGCCAGGCAGCATCTGTAGGAAGAGGTGCAGTCGACGTTTCAGGCTGAGACCCTTCGTCAGGACTAACTGAAGGAAGAGTGAGTAAGGGATTTGAAAGTTGGAGGGGGAGAGGGAGATCCAAAATGATAGGAGAAGACAGGAGGGGGAGGGATGGAGCCAAGAGCTGGATAGGTGATTGGCAAAAGGGGATACGAGAGGATCATGGGACAGGAGGTCTGGGAAGAAAGACAAGGGGGGGGGACCCAGAGGATGGGCAAGAGGTATATTCAGAGGGACAGAGGGAGAAAAAGGAGAGTGAGAGAAAGAATGTGTGCATAAAAATAAGTAACAGATGGGGTACGAGGGGGAGGTGGGGCCTAGCAGAAGTTAGAGAAATCGATGTTCATGCCATCAGGTTGGAGGCTACCCAGACGGAATATAAGGTGTTGTTCCTCCAACCTGAGTGTGGCTTCATCTTTACAGTAGAGGAGGCCGTGGATAGACATGTCAGAATGGGAATGGGATGTGGAATTAAAATGTGTGGCCACTGAGAGATCCTGCTTTCTCTGGCGGACAGAGTGTAGATGCTCAGCAAAGCGGTCTCCCAGTCTGCGTCGGGTCCCGCCAATATATAAAAGGCCACATCGGGAGCACCGGACGCAGTATATCACCCCAGCCGACTCACAGGTGAAGTGTTGCCTCACTTGGAAGGACTGTTTGGGGCCCTGAATGGTGGTAAGGGAGGAAGTGTAAGGGCATGTGTAGCACTTGTTCTGCAGCAACTTTGATGTGTGTTGCTTGAATTTCCAGCATCTGCAGAATTCCTGTTGTTTGGGTCTATCTGGACAAGTAGGTTTATGGATCTTGGGCAGGAGATAGAAACGACAGGTGTGAGGTGCAGGAGTTATGAGGTTGGTGGCAGTGGATGGGAGATCCCCAGAGTCAGTAAGGTTGGTGATGGTGTGGAAGACAATGACCTGGTGTTCTTTAGTGGGGTCCTGTTCGAGAGATAAGTAAGAAGAGGTGTCTGAGATTTGTCGCTGGGCCTCAGCAAGGTAAAGGTCAGTCCGGACGACTACTACAGCACCCCCTTTATCTGCAGGTTTGATGGTGAGGCTAGCATTGGTGTGGAGGTAGTGGAGAGCTGAACGTTCAGAAGGAGTGAGGTTTGAATTGGAGGAAGGAGTGTTGAAGTCGTGATGGTTGATGTCCCATCGGCAGTTGGCAAAGAAAAGGTCCAGAGCAGGCAGAATACCAGGGCAGGGTGCCCAGGAAGAAGAGGAGGGTTGAAGATGGGAGAGGGGGTCATCGGTGTGGGCAGAAGAGTCCTTGCCAAAGAAGTAGGATTGAAGACGGAGGCAGTGGAAGAAGTCCTCAGCGTCGTGGCAGGCATGGAACTCACTGAGGTGCAGGGGGACAAAGTTGAGGCCCTTACTGATGACAGAACATTCTTCCTCAGAGAGGGGAAGGTTGGAGGGGATGGTGGAAATAGCATGGATGAGAGCTGGGATCGGACGGGGGGGGAAGGGAGTTGGTAGTGTCTGAGGGGAAGGGAGGTTTGGGGTGTTCAGGGATGGTAGGGTGAGAGGAATATGGAGTCTCCGAGGGCCCAGGAGCTGGCAGTGGGACCTGAGAGAAATGGGTTTGCAGAGTGGTGGCTGGGAAAGGGGAGACGGGGATTCCTGTGGAAGCATGTGAAGACCTGGCCTGGAGGTCAAGGCCGGAGTCAGAGTCGAAAGTTGCGTAATCAGCACTTTGGAGATGCCCAAGGTCGTTGGAACCTGCCTTGATGACGGTGGAGTCCAGGTTCTAATCTGCTCTGGATTATTAGAGCTGCTGAGATCAGCGGCAGGGTCATGGTCTGGAGTCATCCAGGCCTGCTGGCGTTGGAGTCAGCGGGTTCTGTGGTCTGTAGACGGGCGATCTTCCGATCCTTGCAGGGCATGAGAAAGTCAAAGAACCGGCGTAGATCCGGTGGAGGATAAGGAAGGTCCATTACAGGCAGTGGAGACAGAATCCCGGAGTTGTGGAAGTGACTGGGATAGGGACATCAGGTACCTCCTCGTGGCGGAAAGTGTGGCACGTAGAATGCAGTGGGAGAAACAGTTAATTGAATGTGTGTACCTGGGCTCCTCAGAGATTCCATATCGAGAAGCTTGAAAACGAATCTGGAAGCTTGTTTGAGTTCTTTGAGTAAGCATGCCACATACAAATCTGTCACTTAATGCATCTTTTGAATGGTTCCTTTTGTAAAATCTGAAACTCTCAGCTATTACCAGTGGTTTAGGGCTCAATTTGTAAAACTGTAACAATTTTGTTGAATGTCTTGCTTGCTGGCTTTTCAGAGGTTACTAGGTTTTGAAAGAGACTGTATATTCTTGGGTCCATTAAGCTACAAAGTGCAGGGGCTTTCTTTTGCTCCTCCACATTGTTCACATTACAATACAGTTCAACGCTCTCAATATACCACTCCCAAGCTTCATCAGCACTATCAAATTCGTCAACTTTCCCGACTGAAGCCATTGTCACATTATTTTCACTTTAAATTCAGTGCGGCTCTCACTGTTACTATGCTCTGTACCTAGTGTTTATCAGCATCTGCGATGGCCTTCTTGTGCCGTTTAACTCTCGTTGTTTCGTCCTGTAACTGTCGGTTCAGTATAGGCTGACTTATACTTGTGCGTCAAATGTATGCTGTAGGTACTGTATAGCCGTTACCCTACGCTGTACTCTATGCCGAACCCTACGCCGTAGTCTAACGCGCACCCCTCCCAAAATGTAACTACACATTGCGGTGACACAGACCGAAACAACTGTGATTGGTCCGCTTGGTAGCATCGCATTTCATCCTACTCTGCGATAGCTTCCCTTGGGCAACTGAAGGACAGGGAAGGAACTCTGGCTGCAATGCTTTCCATAAAGCTTTACAGACCTCCAATATTATGGAGGACCCTTTGCTTGATGCCAGTTTGTAGCTAACTGCTACAGCCTGTTGACTTCTACCTGAAGCTAAAACTCGAATGGTGATTACCAGTCTCTGAGTATACTGTGCGTACACTGATGCAAAATAAATGGTTGGAGACGATGAAGCAAATCGTCAAATCTACCTGACGACATCCAAAAATATTTGAAATGCATTTCCTCGTCCATGTCTCTCAGTGGCCGGACAAGCACAGAAATTTCACCCTCCTTCAGTTTCAGTTGCCATTGTTTGAAGTTTGAGTTTCTTCGTGTTGAGTTTCAACACAAAGAAACTCAACACAGTGGCATAGAAACCCCACTGCCAACTAGCGTTTTGGCAGTGAATTGCAGACACACCAACGCACAAGTATAAATGCTCACAATGGCGTAGCCCACTTGCGCAGGCTACGGTGTAAGCTCATATGTACAAGTATAAATCAGCCTTAAGTGATACTTTCTGACCTTCAGGTTCATACTCGTCACTGATTTATTGTGTCTGTGCACAACTACATATCAATTAAATAAAAGCACTCACACAGGAGATGGCTTTAACTGCTGTATTCATATTGTGGTGAGTGAGAAAGAGAGAAGGAAAACAATATGCATGCGTGGACAACAAATCAATACGTAGTACTAAGGGTGGTCACTGCTATAAAAGAAATAGATCCATATATTACAGACAGCATTCTAACTGGTCGCCTCACCATCTGGTATGACGGGGCCTCTGCACAGGATTGGAAAAAGCTGCAGGAAGTTGTAAACTCAGCCAGTTCTATCAGTCAACATCCAGGACACCTTTAAAAGGTGATCCCTCAAAACGATGGCACTCATGATTAAGGACCCCCTTCACCCAGGACATGCCCTCTGCTCATTGCTGCCATCAAGGAGGAGGTACAGGAGCCTGAAGACACATACCAAGTTTCAGGAGAAGCTTCTACCCCTCTGCTACCAGATTTCTGAAGGGACAGTGAACTCATCAAAGAATTCAAAATACATTTACTATAGAAGTAACTATGCAGCATACAACCGTGAGATCCTTCTTTCCACAGACAGCCACGAAACAAAGTGGGGCCTGTTCAGAGAAAAACATCAAACCTTCCCCCATGTGCAAGAAACAAATTGAGCAAATGGCAACAAAAAGAACAAGCAAATATGCAGAATATAAAACACAAAAATGAATGAGTCCATATTCAGTTCAGCTGAGTGTTCATTATCTGCAGGACACTCCAATTCAAAGGGAAAGAGAGATAATTTGAATACAGGGACCTTTCTTCATGAGCAGCGAGTGAGTGAGAGAGAGAAAGAGACCGTCGCATGCAGACACCTTCTCTGGCAGCTGCTTCCTTAGTATTTATCTTCTCTCTCCTTTAGCACTATTTATTTACGTTATCTATATGATACACAAGCCGGGGCAGTACAAAATGGAGAGAAGTTGTTGCCCATACGATGGGATTCCCTTCTCCGTGCAGCTGATGAATCCAAAAAACGGCAAAGACTGATGTAGTTTGGCACCAGTGGCATCGCAGGAGTCGCCAGTCAGCATTGACCTCAACGTAGGACTGCCTCAGAGACTCCAGCTTTGGATTTTTCCCTCAGGGTTTCCTCCTGAAGTCTTCTCCATGAGTGGGTATAACTGAAAGGCAGCAGAGGTTTGAGATCAGAGTTTTCCTTCTCCTAGACGAGTTGCCAACCATGGCTGATGAGCCCCATCTGCCCGAAGCGACTGATTTTAAGGTGCCAGTAACCCACCTTTGCCCATTCTCCTGTCAGTAGAAACTGTTCTGCTGGGCTTAGTATCTAAGCCACACATGAGGGCCAGGAGCTGGAGCTGGTTGTCAGAGGCAATTTGAAATGTTCACCACTGGGGGCATCTAATAGTAGTGGAAGTTTGTCCCCATTTCCATCTCCGGCTACAACAACCGAAATATACTTTTTATGTCATTTATAGATTTTATTACTATGTATTGCAATGTACTGCTGCCACAAAACAACAAAGGAGGAAGGAGGAGAAGATGGCGGCGCGATGCAGCGCGCCTAGCCTCTCCGGTGAAATGATATCGTATTTGTTAAATAGGGGCCGTGCACAATTCTGGTTTGATGGAGACAGCTGTGAGAGCATGGAGGAACATCTGGAGTAACTTCTGAAATGCCCGGTTTGCTGCTGCTGCTACTGTGCGATCGAGAATCTCCGGAGGGAAGGCCCCAAAATCCTCAGCTTTGCCAGCTGCTGGCAACTGGGGCTAGGGTTGAAGCGCTCGGCAGAGATGGTGCTCGGTGCTCGGTGTCGGAGGGCTGGTCGGAGGCTTGAAGTTTTCGGACGACTCAGAGTCAGACTGTGGCTGGGTATGGCAGGGAGAGTTTTGTTCCTTCTCCCGTATGCATGAGATGTGGGACTTTTGAGAGACTTTGAACTTTTTTACCGTGCTCACGGCCTGTTCTTCATCAAGTTACGGTATTGCTTGCACTGTTGTAACTATATGTTATAATTATGTGGTTTTTGTCAATTTTTCAGTCTTGGTCTGTCCTGTGTTTCTGTGATATCACACTGGAGGAATATTGTATCATTTCTTAATGCATGCATTTCTAAATGACAATAAAAGAGGACTGCGTGTCCTCATAATCTAAAAATCTAAAAAAAATTTCACAACATATGCCGGTGATATTAAAGCTGATTCTGATTTATTAGTTCCTGTCAGAATCAACTTATGAACAGATACTTCTGTAACTAGTGTCACTTTATGTACATAGTCAGTCTCTATATATAAGCTGATCTTATGTATTTATATTTATTGTGTTACTTATACTCATTGCTTTTTTATGCTGCTTCAGATCCAGAGTAACCATCATTTTGTTCTCTTTTACACTCGTGTCCTGATGAATGACAATAAATGATGTTGAATCTTGAACACAGTGCTGATATTAATCGTCATGCACCTCTCGCTGGACATCTGCATGTATAACCTGACATACGTCATTGGGCACTGGTGTTATATTGTCTGTTCATTAGAACAGCACAAGGAAGGGTTTCACCCCGAACCGTCGACTGTACTCTTTTCCCAGATGCTGCCTGCTGAGTTCCTCCAGCATTTCATGTGTGTGAAGTCCAATATTTGCAACATTTGAAGTGATCATTACAGTAGCTTGGAGCCAAAGCGGAATTGAATTCACATACCATCCTGACCTGGACCAATGTCCCATTCCTTTGTGGTCCCTTCTTCAATATCTGAGCTACCCAGTTCTCAACAACAAGGGATAATCTTCAATTGCTGCCTTTCCTTTACAGTACGGGTTCCCATCCTGGGGCTCACAGACCTCTCAGTTAATGGTAGGGGTCCATGGCATAAAAAGGTTGGGGACCACTGCTTTACACCATTGTTGATCATCCTGTTGACTCCTTCACCATAGATTATGAACATAGGAGACAATCTATTTTTTAAATTGTATTGACTTTTCAGGTCTGGGCATCACAGGCAAGGCTAAAAGGTGAGAGGGCATTCTGACAGGCTGCATCACTACCTGGTATAGAGACTCCGATGCACAGGATCACAAAAGGCTGCAGACTCATCTAGTTCTATCACAGGCAGAGCCCTCCCCACTATTGTGGACATCTTCAAGCGAGAGTGCCTCAGGAAGGTGGATTCCATCACTAAGGAGTCTGGGATATGCCCTCTTACCATTACTCACATCGAAGAACCTGAAGACCCACATACAACAATTTAGGAACAGCTACTTCCTCGTCACCATCAAATTTCGGAACAGATCATGAAGCCATAAACATTATCTCATTATTCCCCTTTTTTTACTCTAAATTAGCTTTATTAGCTTTTTTTTGTACTGTACATTGAAACATGAAAACATACAATGAAATGCATCATTTTGTGTCAATGGCCAGCAGTGTTTGAGGATTGTGCTGGGGGCCACACTTCTGGCACCATTGTAGCCTGCACACTACTCAATAACCCTGACCATACAGGAGGAAACTGGAGCATGCAGAGGAAACTCACAAAGTCACGGGTAGAACGTACAAACTTCTTGCAGACAGCAGCAAGAATTGAACTCCAGTCCATGGTCACTAGCAAGTGAGCTAACTGTTACAAACATGTTGGCAGTGGTGGAAATCAAAGCTGGAAGAGACTGGAACCTAAATCCAGTGCCTGAGAATGTGTTGTGACTGTGAACAATGTCACCAGGAGACACTGAAGCTGGTGATATTGAAGTCTTTATTCAGTAAATCAAGCAGACATCATGCTGAAGACACTCTTGAAAGAAGAGGCTTTCTGGTATTACATTACATTTTTATAAGCTAAAGATCAAGGGTAATGCAGGACAATTCTACAATGTACCTACAACACATTCTTTGAATTACATATAATTTTCAAACATCTCCATCTTCACACCAACACTCCAGACACCCAAAATGAATGTTAATCACCACTTTCTCTGAGCTGCATTCTGCATATGCAGACATTTCTGGCCAATAGAGTGTTTCCTGGTTTGTAATCGACCCCAGCCTGCAACTCCAGGAACATCATTGTTCTGAGCTGCATCTTAAAGTCAATCTACAATTCACATTCAAATCTGAAGCCTGGTTGCTGTTGAAAATAATATTTGCTACATTCTAAAGGACTCAGCCTGAAAAGCTGACTGTTTACTCTTTTCCATAGATGCAGCCTGGCCTGCTGAGTTCCTCATACATTTTGTGTGTGTTGCTTTGATTTCCATCATCTGCAGATTTTCTCTTATTTATCATTCATTCTGAGGTTTTGGGCTACTTTGTAATGAAATTTTGATGAACATTTAATTTTCCACCTGCTGAGCTCTAATTCCACAGCAGCTCGAAGAGAATCAGATTTGAACTGATGGCAAACCTAACATGTTAATTTTCATCAGTTTAAGCCACAATTGAAATGTTCTCTTTGCTTAATAGGCAACATTCAGCCAATTCTGCCCTCTACAGGTGAAGATAATAGTACATTAAATGCATCTTTTGAATGAGCATTTGAACCAGGTTTATTGTAACTGGCATATTTAATTTATTCAGAAATACAGTGTGGGACAGGTCTTTCCGGATCACCGAGCCACATTGCCCAGCAACCCTTCGATTTAACTGAAGCCTAATCACAAGACAATTTACAATGACTAATTAACCTACTAACCAGTACATCTTTGGACTGTGGGACCGAGTACCTGGAGAAAACCCACGTGCTCACAGGGAGAATATACTAACTTGCTTACAGAGGATGCCAGAATTGAACTCAGAACTCCGATGTCCCGAGCTGTAATAGTGCCACACTAACCACTACGCTATGGTGGTGTCCAACATAAGTTGTGAAATCTGTTGTTTTGTTCAGCAGGCAAAACATATTACTACAAATAGTAAATAAATACGTAGTTTAAAAGAGGATTGGTGAGTTAGTGTTCATGGACTGTGACTGAAAAAGCCTATTTTATTAATAAAGATGGACTCTGATTCTTTTGGTATCTTAGAATGTGCATTTGATGAGATTATTGAAGAGCTAAGTAGCACATTACAACCAAACGCTGTCCAGGACTTTATACATTATTGTGATAAAACCTTAGGCACATATATGTATACAACTAGGAAAGTGTAATGCTGACAAATCAGTCAGTCCACCTCAGTAATTACTGCCTCAACCTTTGGATCCTTCCAGCTAGTTTGCAAAATGAGGTACCAGGTGGTCTCATGCAAGCTTGCATTAGGCACAGGTTAATGACCTGGAACAACAATCCAATAATCTTGGCTGAGCTAATCAAGGACAGCAATATGGAACAGGTGACAGCAACTCTGATGGTAGTGATGGTAGTTGACTTTGATAAGGGATCTTGGTTGTACACTTAGTGGTCACTTATTGAGTGTATATTTGTGGTCTCCGCTGCAGTCGTCCATCCACTTCAAGGTTTGATGACTTGTGCATTCAGAGATGCTCTTCTGCACACCACTGTTGTTGCACGTGATTATTTGAGTTACTGTCACCTTCCTGTCAGCTTGAACCAGTCTGACCATTCTCCTCTGACCTCTCTCATTAACAAGGCATTTTTGTGCACAGAACTGCAGCTCACCAGATATTTTTCTGTTTATACACCATTCTGTAAACTCTAGAGACGGTTGTGAAAATCCCAGGAGATCAGTAGTTTTTGAGATACTCAAACCACCCCATCTGGCACCAACAGTCATTACACAGTCAGTTATTTAGATCACATTTCTTCTCCATTCTGATGTTTGGTCTGATCAACAACTAAACCTCTTGACCACGTCTGTATGCTTTTATGCAATGGGTTACAGCCACATGATTGGCTGATTAGATTTGTCTGTTAACAAGCCAATGTATAGGTGTACCAAATAAAGTTGCGACTGAGTGTATATCTGGGACCCTGAGATATTAGAATGTTTGAATGGGTATGGGCCATGAAGGAGTTCATGAGATTTGAGGCAATAGGAAATATTGTCAGCAGTTTACGGAACGGAGAAACTGCAGGAAGCCAAATAGTGATAATGGTATAAAAGGAGCAGATAAGTCAGAGTGCCATTGTCCACAGTACTCAAAGTACTCATGAAGTTCCAGAAGGGAAAGATACACTTCAGCTAGAAATGGAGCATTTGCAAAAAAAATCTAATGTTCTGTGGAAAACAATTTCAAAGTTCCAAGCCTGAGTTAGAATGTCTTGAAAATATGTTAGTAATGTTTCCTGTTCATCATTAATGTGGCCAGAGCAGGAAGGATCAGATTATGTAGCATCCCAACTGATGTGAAGGTCACATCAGTATCTCAGATGAGAAAGCAGATGAGGAAGAAGATGAATGGAGAAGTAAGTTAAAGCCAGAGCACAGGGCAAACAGACACAGAACATTAAGAAATAAAAGAAAATGTTTTAGCCATAGACAAAGACCCTATTGGTTAGAAAGTGCTTGCTTCTTCAAAAGCAATCCATGTGTGCATGATGTCTCAAGTTTAATCAGTTTTGTGTATACTCTTCAATATTAACAATTTAAGTTCATGTATACAAATATTTTAATCATAGCAAGTCAAATAAAATGTGTTATGTCCTAACTGCAGTTGTGAATATATTATCATGCACAGCATGTTTACCAACGTAAACACTGAGTTAAGATTGGTGGTGTTATGAAGAGTGAGGACGTCTCAGGCAACAACAGGATACAGACCAGGTGAATAGTTGGATAGATTGCTGGCAGGTGAAATTTCAATCCAATGTGCTTTTTGGGAAATCAAATAAGGGTAGAACATACACAGTAAATTGTAGATCATCAGGGATTTTGATGAACAGAGGAGCTTAGGCTTCAGGTCAGGAGTTCCTTGGAAATGACAATACAGATAGAAAGCGTAATGAAGAAGGCAGATGCATGTTTATTTTCTTACTTCTAGGTATGGAATCTAAAAGTTGGGATATTATGGTGTGACTTTACAAAGCAATGTTTAGTTTGAGCTTGTGAGTATCGTGTGCAGTTCCAGTTGGAACTGCACTCATTAATTCATAGTGCAAACTAACGTCATAGGAAGGATGTGGTTGCACTGAAGAGACTGCATAGGAGATTCACTAGGACTGTAGTCCTTTAGTTATGAGGAGGGACCAGATAGATGGGGTTGTTTCTCCGTAAATATTCTTATTGAGCATTGTTACCTTAACAAGCTATGGCTAACCATTACATTCATTGTGTACAGCTGCTCCATGACTCTACTGAAATTTAACTTAAATTAGTTCAAGAATCTGCAAAGTTATCTTGGTTTTTCATTGCATATATGCTGCCTGAGCTGCTGTGATGTTCTAGCATTTTCCTCAGATTCCCAGAATCTACTGTGCTTTGCTTTAGTTTGATGATAATTCCCTATCCCGGGAACAAAAAGTACTGAGTATGTCACAGTCATATTGCACCAAATCACTCTCAGTATCTGCAGACATTTGTGCCTACCACTCAGCAATGGGTGCTGGAACTTGCCATTGTGTTGAGGTCCACGCTCGCAAAGAGACAGCCATCCATTTTAAGTTTGCTTTGAGGTGTTATATCCCATGGTTGCTCACAAGACTTTTATGGACAATTAGAGACTGAAACTTCCTTCCATTCACTTGCCTGATTGAAATCACTAAAAACGTGCAAAGAAATCACGTCTGATAACAAGAGAATGACATTTCGCAAGTCATTCTTCTTTTGAAACAATATGGAAGGACCATATTTTTCCCAGGAGTGTTCATTACCGGAAATATTATTATACCTTCTCATCTGGTGCCTCCATCAAGTAACTCCCCATATTAGTCTTTGATATCACTGCCAATCTCCAAGGTCCAGTTCCTGACTCATTTTCATCATTGATCTCTCAGTTACCTAACCACCTTGCCCTACCACAAGGGTTTCCAACCTTGGGACCATGAACCCCTTTGTTAATGGTAGGGGTCCATGGTTTAAAAAAGGTTGGGAATCCCAGCCCCTACAATCCAAAAAAAGTTCTCCAAGGGAAACTCTGGTCTCCAACAAGCCCAGCACCACCACTGTGGTCTGCCATTGAATGTACATGACAGGGACCGTGAAAATGCAATGTACAGTGGGAATACAACATGGTGTCAGAGAGAATCCATCTGTGGGAACATGAAAGTCAGGTGTGCCAAGAGGTGAGATTTGTGAAGTGTGGTGACAACTGAAGATTGGTTCTGGTTCAGTGGTTTCAGCTGGTTCACTTACTGCAGCATTTCATAACAGTGGAATGGGCATAAAAGTAGAGCAGTTAGGGGCTCAGAGGTTTTTGCGGGGCTTCACAGATGGGCTAGTAACGAGCAGAATTGAAGATATGCTGCAGAGAGAAGAGTTTGTGCATAACTAGATAAGTGTTTTAACGCACACTATTCTGTCCTAATAAACAAAATTTTCTGGTTCTAAGTAGATGACGGGGATTTGTGTCTTTCTGCCTTACCAAACCGGAAACACAAACCTTTGTTGCAATGAAACAGCAGGCCACCTGGCCTCTCAAGTCAGTGCTTCCATTGCACATGACCATAAGACCATAAGAGATAGGAGCAGGATTAAGCCATTTGGCCCTTTGTGTCTGTCCTCCATTTCATCATGGCTGATCCATTTTCCCTCTCAACCCCATTCTCCTGATGTCTCCCTATAACCTTCATGCCCTAACTAATCAAGAACCTATCAACTTCTGCCTTAAATACACCAAATGACCTGGTCTCCACAGCTGTCTGTGGCAATGAATTCCACAGATTCAACATCCTCAGGCTAAAGAAATTCCTTCTCATCGCCACTCTAAATGAATGTCCCTCTATTCTGTGGCTGTGCCCTCTGGTCCGAGACTCCCCCACAATAGGAAGACATTCTCTCCACATCCATTCCCTATGGGCCTTTTGACATTTGATAGGCTTCAATAAGATCCCCCCTCAGTCTTCTAAATTCCATTGAGTAAAGGCTGAGAGCCATCATATCCTCCTCATTCTCATAAACCCCCTCTGGACCCTCTCCAGTGTCAGCACATCGTTTCTTAGGTAAATGGCCCAAAACAGTTCACAACACTCCAAGTAAGGCCTCACCAGAGAGAATAAAGCCTCGACATTACATCCTTGCTTTTATAAGACCTTAAGATATAGGAGCAGAATTAGGCCATTTGGCCCATCGGGTCCACTCCACCATTTCAACATGGCTGTTTAAATTTTCCTCTTAGCTCTAAATTTCTGCCTTCAAACATATCTCCTTATGCCCTGAATAATCAAGAATCTATCAACCTCTGCCTTAAATATATATAAAGATTTGGCCCCTACAGCTGCCCGTGGCAAAGAATTCCACAGCTACTCTCTGATTAAAGAAAATATAGCTGCTAAATTGATATATCTGTTGTTGAGGGGGTATTTTCTATTCCTCTCAAAAAATTGCCAACACAGCATTTGCCTTTCTCTGACTCAACCAGCAAGTTAACCTTTGGGGAATCTTGCACAAGAATTCCCAAGTCCTTTTGCACCTTGGATTTTTGAATTTTCTCCCCGTTTAGAAAGCAGTCTACGCTCTTGTTCCTTTTGCTGAAGTGTATGACCATACACTTCCCGACACTGTATTCCATCTGCCACCTCTTTGCCCATTCTCCTAATCTGCCTATGTCCTTCTCCAGCCTCCCTGATTCCTCAACACTACCTGCCTCATATTGTCTGCAAACTTGGCCACAATGCTATCAATTCCTTCATCCAAATCATTGATGTATAACATAAAAAGCAGTCCGGCACCGACACCTGTGGAACACTACTAGTCCCCAGCAGCCAAACAGAAAAGGCTGCCTTTATTCCCACTCTTTGCCTCCTGTCAATCAGCCAATGCTCTATCATGCTCTCATCTTGTTTAGCAGCCTCATGTGTAACATCTTGTCAAAGGCCTTCTGAAATCCACAAATTCTCCTTTTGTCTATCCTGTCTGTGATTTCCTTAAAAATTCCAACAATTTTGTCAGACAAGGTTTTCCCTTAAGTTAACCACGCTGAACTTTGTCCTAATTTATCATGTGTCTTAGCGCCCTGAGACCTCATCCTTGACAGTCAGCTCCAACATCATCCCAACCGCTGAAGCCAGGCTAACTGTCCAATAATTTCCTTTCTTTTTCCTCCAGCCCTTGCTGGAGTGGAGGGACATTTGCAATTTTCCAACCCTCCAGAACCATGCCAGAATGTAGTGATTTTTGAAAAATCACTAGTAATACCTCCACAATCTCTTCAGCTACCTCCTTCAGAACCCTGGGGTGTAGTCCATCTGGTCCAGGTGGCTTCTCTACCTTCAGACCTTTCAGTTTCCCAAGGCCCCTTCTCCCTATTAATAGCAAATGCACTCAGTTTTGCCCCGTAACACTCTCAAACCTCCAGCATACTGCTAGTTTCTTCCACAGTGAAGATGGATGTAAAATATTTATTTAGTTTTTCTGCCAGTTTCTTGTCCCCCCCCAATACTATCTCTTCAGCGTCATTTCCCAGTGGTCCAATATCTACTCTCCCCTCTCTTTTATTCCTTATATATCTGAAAAATGTTTTGGTATCCTCTTTGATATTATTGGCTAGCAGACTTACATATTTTATTTTTTTCTCACCATATGGCTTTTTAGTAGCTTTGTTAGTTCTTAAAAGCTTCCTAATCCTCTAACTTCCCAGTATTTTTTGCTCTACTATATGCCTTCTCTTTGCTTTTATACTGTCTTTGACTTCCCTTGTCAGCCATGGTTGCATCATCTGTCTTTAGAATACTTCTTCATCTTTTGGATATATCTATCCTGCGCTATTCAGATTTCTTCCTGTTCTGCTGTTATCCCTGCTAATATCTCCTTCTAATCAACTTTGGCCAGCTCCTCTCTCATGCCTCTATAAGTTCCTTTTACTCCACTGTAATACTGATACATTTGACTTTTAAATTGCGGGGTGAAGACTATCATATTATGAACACTGACTCATAAAGGTTCCTTTACCGTAAGCTCCCTAATCAAATCCAGTTCAATACACAATACCCAGTCCAGAATAGCCTTTCCTCTAGTGGGCTCAACTACAAGCTAATCTAAAAAGCCATCTCTTAGAACTTCTCTTGTGATTCAAAACCATCCTGATTTTCCCAATCTACCTGTACATTGAAATCTTGCATGTCTATCGTAACATTGCTCTTTTCACATGTGTTTTCTCTTTCCCTTTGTAATTCATACTCAATATCCTTGCTCCTGTTAGGAGGCCAGTATATAATTCCCATCAGGGTTATTTTATCCTTACAGTTTCTGAACTCTACCCGCAAGCATTCTACATCTTCCAATCTTATGTCACCTCTTAATAAAGATTTGATTTCATTACCAACAGAGCCACCCCACCCCTCTGCCTACCTGCCTGTCCTTTTGATACAATGTGTATCCTTGGATGTTTCTGTCCCAGCTATGATCTTCTTTTAGCCATGATTCAGTGCTGCCCATAAAGTCATACCTACCAATCTCTAACTGCCATGACTCAGAGATGTCCACAATATTATACCTAACAGTCTCTAAATGCTCTACAAATCATCTACCTTATTCCGTCTACTGTGTACATTCAAATATTTGTTGCCCTTTCTGATTTTGTCTCCATATTACACTGCAACTCATCCCAATTGACTGCAAATTTGCCCTAGAAAATGCTTGTCCTTCCTGACAGGCTCTTTGCACACAACTCTAGCAAACCTGTCCATAAGGATATTGGTCCCCCTCAGGTTCAGGTGTGACCCATCCCTTTTGTACAGGTCATACATTCCCCAGAAGAGATCTCAAAAGTCTGAAGCCCTGCCCCTGCGCTTTGTTCCTCAGCCATGCATTCATCAGCCAGATCATCCTAGATGAATACCCTGGAGGTCCTGCTTTTTAGCTTTCTATCTAACTCCTTAAATTCTCTCTTCAAGACCTCCTCCCTTTTCCTACCTATGTTATTGGTGCCAATATGTACCAAGACTTCTTGCTGCTCAAGCTCTTCCTTTAGGATGCCATGGACCCGATCTGAGACATCTTTGATCCTGGCACCGGCACCCGGGAAGCAGCACATCAGCCACATGTCTCTTTAACGTCTACTGAATCTCATATCTTCTGCTCTAACTATGGAATCCCCTATCTCTCCTGCAGCCTTCTCTCCCCTCTTCCCTTCTGAGCTACAGTGGCAGACTCAGTGCCAGAAACCTGGTCACTGTGCCTCCCCCGATACACTGTCTGCCATAACACTATTCAAAGCAGTATACTTATTACTGAGGGGAACAGCCACAGGGATACTCTGCACTGGCTGCCCATTTCCTTTTCCTCTCCTGATAGTCACCCAGGTACCTGCTTCCTGTAACTTAGGGGTGACTACCTCCGTGTAGCTCCTACCTATCACCACCTTTGTCTCCTGTTCGAGCCGAAGGTTATTGAACTGCACCTGGTGTAGATGTGGTTATCCAGGAGGCTGGAGGTCTCCGAGATTTCCACATCTCACACAAAGAATACAACACAGCCCCGGGAGCCCTGTTTTTAACTGCACTAACAGATAAATTATGAAGAAGAAGAAACTTATCAAAAACTTACCTCACCCAAGCCTGTTGTCGCCAAAGCCTGCTGAGCCAAATCTTCTCCACTCTAACACTGGTCGGCACCAACAAAGGCTGCTCTGCTTGTCCCACAGTGCAAAGCTGGTACTGATCAATGATCTGACTACAGCTCTGCCTTTAATACTATCATTCCAAATAAACCGATTCCTAAGCTCCGGAACCTGGGCCTTAGCACTCAGATCTGCAGCTGGATCTTCAACTTCCTCACAGACAGGAGCCAGGCTGTAAAAATAGGGGACAAGCTCTCCTCTACAATCACTCTGAGCACCAGTGCCCCACAAGGCTGTGTACTCAGCCCCCTGCTGTACTCACTGTACACCCATGATTGTGTAGCCAAGTTTCCATCGAACTCAATATATAAGTTTGCTGATGACACAACAATTGTAGGCCGTATTTCGGGTAATGATGAGTTTGAGTACAGAGAGGAAATTAAGAACCTGGTGGCATGGTGCAAAGACAATAACCTTTCCCTCAATGTCAGCAAGGTGAAGGAATTGGTTGTTGACTTCAGAAGGAGTAGCGGACCGCACGACCCAGTTTACATCGGTGGTGCGCAAGTGGAACAGGTCAAAAGCTTTAAGTTCCTCGGGGTCAATATCACAAATAACCTGACTTGATCCAACCAAGCAGAGTCCACTGCCAAGAAGGCCCACCAGCGCCTTTACTTCCTGAGAAAACTAAAGAAATTTGGCCTGTTCCCTAAAACCCTCACTAACTTTTATAGATGCACTGTAGAAAGCATTCTTCTAGGGTGCATCACAACCTGGTATGGAAGTTGTCCTATCCAAGACTGAAAGAAGCTGCAGAAGATCGTAAACATGGCGCAGCACATCACACAAACCAATCTTCCATCCGTGGACTCACTTTACACCGCACGCTGTCAGAGCAGTGCTGCCAGGATAATCAAGGACACGACCCACACAGCCAACACATTTTTCGTCTCTCTTCCCTCCAGGAGAAGGCTCAGGAGCTTGAAGACTCGTACGGCCAGATTTGGGAACAGCTTCTTTCCAACTGTGATAAGACTGTTGAATGAATCCTGACCCGGACCTGGGCCGTACCCTCCAAATATCTGGACCTGCCTCTCAGTTTTTTTGCACTACCTTACTTTCCATTTTTCTATTTTCTATTTGTGATTTATAATTTAAATTTTTAATATTTACTAATTTTTACTATTTTAAATATTTTTAATATTTAATATTTGTAATCTAGGGAGCGGGAAGCACAGAATTAAATATCGCTGTGATGATTGTACGTTCTAGTATCAATTGTTTGGCGACAATAAAGTATAAAGTATGAAGTATCAGCTTTGCTTTCCTTTTCTGTGCCCATTCCATATGACCTTAAATCATTAATTTCATGATTGAAAATGTGCAACCCATCCTGTCGTTTGTTTGGTTTTGCTGTAGGTGGCCATGGGTGTCCAGATGCATCACCCACTTGCAGTACCCTCTGGAATACTGGAAATTTTAGATCTTCATACCTTATCGACAAATCCACAGGTCAGTGGTACTAGTAGAAGTTAGGAAGCCCGGCAGAGAGGTGATTGTACCATGTGGATTATGCTGTCTACTAATTTTAATAAAGAATATTTTGTAAAGAATATTGAGTCTACCACACATTCCCAATATGTGTTTCCCTGGCAAGACAGTGTCGTGCTCAGACGCAGCAGCCAGCCTGGGTCCAAGCAAAGGTGTAATTGTTCATCCTTTATGTCTTTTTCACAACCGCAAGATACTGCTGGTTATCAAGAGCATCAAGTATTGTACATCTACCCCACTGGTTGGTGAGTAGCAGTGGAGCTGGACTTGTTGCTCACTGCATCACAGACTGCTTCAGTCACCCAGGGAAGAAGATGCTAGGCAGTGCATGATCCAACAAACAGCGCAGATGGTTGTCTTGGCAGGTTTTGTTGCAATCACAAAAATCCTGTTGGACATTGGTAATGCAGAACACTGCAAGTCTGATTCACTGGTTCATTGGCATGACTAACAAGGTGGAACCAGCTCTCATTCATGTCTTGGGGTTGGCTGTTGTGCCTCGGAGAAAGGAAAACTAGAGCTGGCTGTGTACCGCTGGAATCCATTTTGAGTTAGAGGATAGCCCCCCTCACTGGTGCCGCTTCCCAGTGTTTGCTCAGCTGCATTGTGTTAGTCTGTGGCTCCATTGCTCAATATGAAGAAGTGCTATAGGCTTGTCATGCAGAAGTGTGGCTTCAGGACAACATCCATTAACATCTATGCATCACCAATCTACAGGTCATGACACTCAGGGACTTGGTTTATTCTATTATTTTTTGTAACTGTGCATCATAATTATATGTGCTATATGTGCTGTGCACTGTGTGTGAATGTGGGTTCTGTGTTTTGCATCTGGGCCCAGAGGAATGCTGTTTCATTTGGCTGTATTCATAAGATGACCATTAAACTTGAACTTGAACTTTCTCCATGTTAAGTATGGTTGTTTGTATCAGCAATTGATTCAATTTGTACTCTTATTCAATGATTTATATGTAATTGTCATGATAATTCAAGGCGTACAGTATATGTTATTACAGTCTTCTGCGCAGATCCACGATAAGAGTGTCTGCAGATTAATTAGCATCCACAAGCATTCTGAACTGGCCTGGTGAGCCAAAGGAAGAGCAAGGCCACGGCCCTGACCAATCCTTTATTCCTAACTACATGAAAGTGCTGTGTATCTGCTGTCAAGGAGCTGCAGTGGTGCTCCTTCTTGATGGTGGCCGTGATCCTGGTCATCAGGTACAAGATGCTCTCAGTGGTGAAGTGTGGATCATATCCTCCTTCTCCGCCACGTCAGTCACCCAAGTCATCTTCCATTTCATCTGGGGATCCAAGCTGGATCTATGACAGATTATGATGCATGAGACACAAGAGAAAGAGGGGAAAATGTAGCCAACTTTGCTATCACCCTGATGGCCATCTTTGTGTATAGCTGCATCAAGCTGTCTGCAGAACTGAAGTGTGCAAATACCAAGTGTCACTGAGGCGTTACCTGTCTCTGGTATTAAAATACAAAGTTCAAAGTAAATTTATTATCAAAAGATATATACATCACCATATACAACCCTGAGATTCATTTTCCTGTGGGCATATTCGGTAAGCATTTGGCAACTTTGGGCCAGTACTCTCTGGAATTTAGAAGAATGTGGGGGGTGGGGGAGGAAGAGGGAATCTCATTAAAACCTACCGAATGTTGAAAGGACTAGATACGGTGGATGAGGAGAGGATGATTCCTATGGTGGAGGTATCCAGAACTTTGAGGGCAGAGCCTCAAGATTGAGGGGGTGACCTTTTAGAACAGATGTAAAGACAAATTTTTTTAGTGAACCTGTGGAATGCTCTGCCACAGACAGCAGTGGAGGTCAAGTCCATGAGTATATTTAAGGCAGAAGTTGATCGTTTCCTGATCAGTCAGGACATCAAAAAGTATGGTGAGAAGGCAAGTGTATGGGGTTAGAACATAAGAAATAGGAGCAGGAGTTGGCCATGAGGCCCATTAAGCCTGCTCCGCCTTCCAATAAAATCATGGCTGGTCTGCCCATGGACTCATCTGCCCTTTCCCCATAACCCTAAATTCCCCAACTTCCCCAACTTCCCCATAGAAAAATCTACTCAACCTTGTTTTAAATATATTTACTGAGGTAGCCTCCACTGCTTCATTGGACAGAGAATTCCACAGATTCACCACTCTCTAGGAAAAGCAGTTCCTCCTCATCTCTCTCCTAAATCTACTCCCCGGAAACTTGAGGCTATGTCTCCTAGTTCTAGTCTCACCTACCAGTGGAAGCAACTTCTCTCAACCTTATCTATCCCTTTCAGAATTTTATATGTTTCTATAAGATCTCCTCTCGTTCTTCTGAATTCCAGTCAATACAGTCCCAGGTGACTCAATCTCTCCAGTTAGTCTAACCCCCTCATCTCTGGAATCAACCTGGTGAACCTCCTCTGCACCACCTCCAAATCCAGTATATCATTCTTCAAGTAAGGAGACCAGAACTGCCTGCAGTACTCCAGGTGCAGCCTCTCTAGTAGCTTGTACAGTTGCAGCATAACCTCCCTGCTCTTAAATTCAATCCCTCTGGCAATGAAGGCCAACATTCCATTTGCCTTCTTGATAGCCTGCTGCCCCTGCAAACCAGCCTTCTGTGATTCATGCACAAGCACTCCCAAGTCCTTCTGCACTGCAATTCTTTACCTGTTAAATAACCTGCTTTTTAATTTTTCCTTCCAAGGTGGATGACCTTGCATTTACTAACATTGTACTCCATCCGCCAGACCCTTGCCCACTCACCTAGCCTATGTATATCTCTTTGCAGACTCTCCATGTTTTCTGTACAATTTGTTTTTCCACTCACTTTAGTATCATCAGTAAACTTAAAAACACTACAGATTGCATAGTGTCCTGTCTTCTAGATTGTTAATGTTCATCATGAACAGTTGTGGGCCCAGCACCACCCTCTGTGACACACCGCTCATTATTGATTGCCAACCAGAGTAGCACCCATGTATCCTAATTCTATGCTTTCTATTAGTTAACCAATCCTCTATCCATGCTAATACATCACCCCCAACTCTATGCATACTTATCTTATGGATAAGTCTTTTATGTGGCACCTTTTCAAACGCCTTCTGGAAATCCAAGTAAGTAACGTCCATCTGTTCCCCTCTGTCCACTGTGTTCATTATTTCCTCAAAGAACTCCAGGAAGTTTGTCAAACAGGACCTGCCTTTGCTGAATCCATGCTGTGTCTGCCTGATGGATCCATTTCTTTCCAAATGCCTCGCTATTTCTTGTTTATTGATAGCTTCAAGCGTTTTGCCACCTACAGATGTTAAACAAACTGGCCTATAGTTACCTGCCTTCTGCCAAAATCCTTTTTTGAACAGTGGTGTGACATTTACCATCTTCCAATCTGCTGCGACCTGCCCAGAGACTAGACAATTTTGGTAAATTATCAGCAAAGCCTCTACTATAACTTCTGCCATTTCTTTCAGTACCCTGGGATGCATTCCACCAGGACCAGGGGACTTACCTATCTTCAGGCCCACAAGTTTGCTCAGCACTACCTCTTTAGTAATAGTTATTGTATCGAGGTCCTTACCCCCCATTGCATCCATAACATCTCTCTTTGGCATGTTAGATGTGTCCTCCACCACGAAGACTGACACAAAGCAGTAATTCAAAGCCTTTGCTATTTTCTCATTACCCACTATTAACTCCCCTTTCTTGTCCTTCATAATCTAGCTTCCCTTTCTTCATTGCTTGCTTAGAGATTCTTTGTTGCTTTTTAAAGTTTTCCCAATCGTCCATTTTCCTACTACTCTTGACTACTTTGTATGCACAAGCTTTTAGTTTGGTGCCTTCTTTTATTTCCTTGGTTATCCAAGGCTGGCTCTCCCCATCCTTACCGTCCTTGCTTTGAACTGGAATATACCTTTGTTGAGCACTGTGAAAAATCTCTTTGAAAGCCTTCCACTGTTCCTCAACCGTTCCACCATATAGCCTGTGTTCCCAGTCTACACGAGCCAAATTCTTCCTCATCCAATTGTAATCTCCATTGTTTAGGCATAATACATTGGTTTTAGATCAAACAATTGCTCCCTCCATTTGTATGAGAAACTCAATCATACTGTGATCACTCTTTCCAAGAGGATCCCTAACTACAAGATCACTAGTTTTACCTGTCTCATTGCACAGGACCACATCTAAGATGGCACGTTCCCTTGTAGGTTCAGTAACATGTTGTTCAAGAAAACCATCATGGATGCATTCTGTGAAGTCCTCCTCAAGACTGCCTAGACTGATTTGATTCACCTAATCTATGTGTAAGTTAACATCCCCCAAGATAACTGCTGTTCCATTCTTACATGCCTCAGATATTCCTCTGTTTATCGCCTGTGCCACTGTAATGTTATTATTCGGTGGCCGATAGACAACTCCTACCAGTGATTTTTTTTCCCTTTACTATTCCTAATCTCTACCCAAATGGATTCAACATTCTGCTCCTTAGATCTTATATCGTCTCTCACTATAACCCTCATCTCATCTTTAATTAGAGTGCTACCCCACCTCCCTTACCTTCCTGTCTATCCTTCCATTTTACCTGATATCCTTGGATATTTAATTCCCAATCCTGTCCACCTTGCAACTACATCTAGGTGATGGCCACTAAATCATAGCCCCTTGTACTGATGTGTGCCACAAGTTCACTGACTTTGTTTCGAATACTACGGGCATTCAAATAAAGTGCCCTTACACTCATTGTACTTTTAAAATCTTTTACTCTTTTGCACTTGACCTTTCTTCGCTCCACTCTTACTTTTCTCTTTTTTATCTTTTGCTTTATCTGTATCCACACTTTTACTTCTCCAATCTGTTGAACCCCTGCCCCCCCCGCACTATTTAGTTTAAAGTCCTATCCTCAGCCCGAGTTTTCCGACTCGCTAGGATCCAGGTCCCATCAGAGTTCAGGTGGAGCCCGTCCCATTGGTACAGCTCCCTCCTTCGCCAGTACTGGTGCCAGTTTCCCATGAATTCAAACCCACCTCTCCCATACCAATTCTTGAGCCACACATTTAGCTCTCTAATCTTCTTGACCCTATGCCAATTTGCACGTGGTTCCATTAGTAATCCAGAGATTACTGCCTTTTTGGTTCTGCTTTTTAATTTAGTCCCTAGTTGCTCAAATTCCCTCAGCAGAACCTCTTTCCTCATTCTACCCAAGTCTTTTGTACCCGCAGGGACCACGACAACAGGATCTTTCCCCTCCCACTGCAAATTCCTCTGCAGGTCAGATAAGATGTCCTGAACCCAGGCACCAGGCAAGCAACACAACCTTCAGGATGCTCTATCCTCATGACAAAGAACTCAGTCTATTCCCCTGACTATATCATCCCCATCCCCAATTACCACTACATTTTTCTTCTCTTCCCCGCTCTTGAATGGCTCCCTGAACCATGGCGCCACAGTTAGGTTGCTCATCCTTCCTACACCCCCCACTCTCAGCCACACAGGGAGCAAGAATCTCAGACCTGTTGGACAAGCTCAAGGCTGAGGCTCCTCCAGCACTGGCTCTTGGATCCCACTACTCACCTCATTCGCAGTCACAACCTCTTGCCCCTGACCACAGAGAATTTGAGGCAGCTAGTCTGTGACTACCTCCTGTAAAAGAGAATCTAGATAACTCTCCCCCTCCCTGACGTGCTGCAGTGTTTAAAGCTCAGATTCCAGGCGATCAACTTTGAGCCTGTGTTCCTCGAGCAGCCAACACTTGCTGCAGATGTGGTCACCAGGAACCACAGTGGGGTCCACCAGCTCCCACAACATGTAGCTACAGCACATCACCTGATCCTGCATCATCCCTACTTTATTTAATTAGCTGTAATTTAGTAATTTTTATCTTCAACCATTACAAAAGCCTTACGTGCGCCTCCTCGCCAAAGCCTCTTGAGCCAAAGCCTCAAGTTCCCACTCCTACACTGGTCCACTCACACAATGGCTGCTCTGCTTTGACCCTGCTTTACTTTTATTTGCTCCTGCTAATGAATTGCGAATCGATTCGTCTGCCGTTATGCGCTGAGCGCTGCAAGACGCTCTTTTAAACTCTTCCCCCTGACTTGTGTGAAGCTCTCTCTCTCTGTGAATCAAATGGTCTACTGCTAATGTGCTGAGCCCCACGAAATATTCCTTTTTAAAACTCTTCTTCCTGACTAGTGCCGGTTGTGAGGGATCCAGGATCAATCAGCCATGATTGAATGGTGGAGCAGACTCAATGGGCTGAATGGCCTAGTTCTGCTCCTATGTCTTATGGTCTTGTAATGGACAGCCAAGTGATCTAATTTACTGAAATACAGCCTGGGGATTGAATGGTAGGCATCCCTTATTGTAGTGTAACAGTGGTCCAGTGTGTTGGGACCTCTGGTGTTACGGGTTATATGCTGATGGTAATTGGCCAGGATTTTCTTCAAACAAACCTGGTTGAAGACTCCGACTGTGATTTGAAATGCATCGGGGTGAACTGTTTCTTGTTTGGAGACGGCATCACGTGGTATCTTAAACACTTGATTATAGTTGGTGGTATGTAAACTCTGGTGAGGATCACGATTGAAAATTCCCTAGATAAGTAGAACAGACAGCATTTGACCATTAAGTGTTCAAGGTCAGGAGAACAAGAGTTCGACAAAACTACCATATTGGAGCACCAGTGAGAATTTATCATGAAACACACACCTCCACCTTTTGCCTTTGCCAAATCAGCAGTTCGGTACATTCAGTAAATCAAGAAGCCTTATGGTTTGACTACTGTGTCTGGCATGCAGGGAGACATCCAAGTTTTACTCAGACATAGAATGCAGCAGTTTCTCAGCTCCTTCTGATACAGCAATTTTGCCCTCAGGTCCTCAGTTTTGTTTTTCAGCGACTGCACATTTGCTAACAAGATGCTGGGCAGAGGGAGCCTCATCCCTGTGTGTTTCAGCCCCCTCCCTACCTCACTTCTGGGCAAGCCTGTGAACCTTCGTGCACTTTAAGGTCCCTTACTTGCCTGGTCTGCCGAGACTTTCAGACCATCGTGAAATCTGTAGATCATTAAGCTGAATTAGAAGTACGTTACTTAGAGGGAAATTACATGCTGCAGATTACAGTGACAGGAATTTGAATTGAATTGAATTGAATTGACTTTATTACTTACGTCCTTCATATACATGAGGAGTAAAAATCTTTACAGTCTCCATTCAACTGTACAATTATAGTGATTTATAATACATAGTATGTACAACAGGATAGTCAACATAACATAGAAATACAGTTGTGTCAGCAAGAGTTAATCAGTCTGGTGGCCTGGTGGAAGAAGCTGTCCCAGAGCCGGTAGGTCCTGGCTTTTATGCTGCGGTACCACTTCCCGGATGGCAGCAGCTGGAACAGTGTGGTTGGGGTGAAAGAGATAGATTTAAAAGTATATCTTGAAGTATTGTTCACAGCCCACAGAACTTTGCTGCAGTTCACCAGTACCATCTTTAACAGCAGACAAACAACAAAGGACAGAGAGATGGCAACGTTCAAGCTGATATTAGAGGGGTTCTGCCTGTGTTTAGATCGTGCTTTGTTGCCGAACAATATTCAATTCAACTGGACGTTGCCGCACTATTTCGTGGAGATGTTCCTTTGGAAAAAAAAACCTTTAATTAGCCTATCAGGTACATAACAAGCTTCAGGCTGTAGGAGAAGGACACAATAAATCACGTGGGATGTTTCCCTGAGCAAACTGTCAAAAACATTTGGCAGAATACTTCAACACTGGAACTCATTCACTGCACCAAGAGCTTGCTTTGCTGCCAGTAAAAGGGGCCATCCCCATCAGATCGTTTCTACATGGTTTGAGACAAAGTAAATGAGGATGAGATGATCATCTACCACTTTGTGGACTCTGCATTTTAAAAGAAGGTCAGAGAAAAGGATCCTTGTTATGGTTAATCACAAACAGCTGTTTTACAGAGGACTCTCTGATCTATGGTCTGATCCTAGGGACATAAACTAAAACAAGCATTGTGTTGCTGGAAGATCATTAACAGGGGTGAGAGCTGAACTTTGATCTGCCTGGAACACGTTGGTCTTCCGGTATCACACAATGCTGCCACCTGGCAGATTCCAGGCTGCAGTAATATTTGCAAAGGGATGCACTGAAGCCTGATCCAGCTTTATGGGGAACGACAGCAATTTAAAGCCTTGTTGTCACTGGGCACTGAGAGCCCCATAAAAACATGAAGGGATTTTGTTCAAAAAGGTCACGTAAGTGGACTTGGCGCTTTGTAGATAGAATATATTAACTTGATGACACTATAAATGTGTAAAGTTCAAGTTTAATTGTCATTCAACTATACATGAATATCCATGAATACAGCCAAATGAAACAGCGCCACTCCAGGGCCAAGGTACAAAACACAGTACCAAAAATCACACACAGCGCAAGGCTCATGAGGCACATTTATGATAGCAAGCACATACAAAGTATCAGTAAAATACAGTCACACAAAAAATCTAGTCCAGGGCCCTGAGCCCGTGAATGCCACAGCAGTCTGCAGTCGAACACAATACAGCATGTCTTCTGCCGAGTGAACCCTAGAGGCAGCGCTGACTCCAGCTTGGATGCCACACCACACTACACCACCTCCAGTGGAGGGCACTGACTCAGACGCCTCTCTCCTGGGTGGCTGTAAACAGTTGATACCATGGTTTGAGTTCTGGTCCTCACTACCACTGAGGAATGCAGCTCTCCTGCTGTCCGTCAATGAATCAGACTTGCAACACCCCACATTAACATGTTCAAGTTTAATTGACATTTCAACCATATAATCCAGCCAAACAAAACAATGTTACTACGGGGTCAAGGTGCAAAGCACAGTACAGTAACATACAGCACAAAACACACATTAGAGACACAAAATAGTATCACAATCACGCAATAAAAAAAAGAGACAAAGAAACTCGTGCCATCAATCCATAGTTGACTACAATAGACTCCTCCAGCCCGGATGCTGCGCCCACCCCCAACCCCCAGACACCATGGCTTGAGGCCCAACAATGTCCAACAGGGTCTTGTGATCACAAGAAAAGCAACTAAGATGATCACTTGCTGTTAGACTGCACACCACCTTCGTGCACCACTCCCCTGACACCTCTCCGATGCAGGCAGCAGCGTAATCCGCATCAAGAGCAGCTCCTTTCGTCTCTCCACCAACAGGCAACTCGCGGATGGGGTGCACATGCAGTACTCCAAGTTCTTAAAGTCTGGCAGGTTCTTGTGATCGTTAAAACAATGTTTAAAAAGGACAAAACACCTTTAGTTGACCCTGTGGAAGCCTCTGCTATGGAACGTGGCACCATCTTACTGGAAGTAATGAGAATCATGATCAAGTGGTAAAAATTAATTTTACCAGAGTTGATGATACTCCTTATGAACGTAGAGCCAGGATGATACTGCGAATGTAAAAAGTGTTGTGTATTGATTTTTATTTAATTGTACTTATTTTTATGAATAAAGTTATTTTTGAAATATAAAAAAATGCAAGTTGTATTATAGCACAACTTCAAAATGAGATGCTGCCACTTTGATTGCAGGTTTCCTCTCAGCAGTAATTATTTGCAATCTGTAAAGTATACATGGTGTTGATGTTTAATTCTGATTTCTTTATTTACAGAAACCCCCGCTCAGAACTGAGGAGAAAACATTTTAACCAGCAGCAAGGGGTTACATGACACTTTGAGATACTGCCTTTTAAATGAAATGTTAACCTGAGGTCCCTCTCAGAATGGGAGCTCTCCTTGGTGTCCAGATCAAGTTTTATCCCTCATTAACTTGCTAATAAAGATCATTTGATCATTATTCCGGTTTGTGGGAAGTGGTCTGACAGTTAGTAAGGGGAGGCAGTCAAGGAAAAAGAAGAGAAAAGGACAGATGGCGCCTGGCAGGGGAACGGGAAGCTGAAGGTGGAGACAGCTAGAGGGGTGATAAGCAGGAACACGAAGGTTACCAGTGCTGGAATCTGCACTGCATCTGGAAAGGTGTTAATGGGAACCATTAAGGGTGCGATTGTGGGCAGATGGAACCAGATGGAAGAGGGAGAGGCTGGATGAAGTGTGTGTGAACCAGGAGAGGGACACAGATCGATGATGGCCACTACAGATGAATGGGAACAAAAACAGAAAGACCAGAGACCAGACATAACCTTCTGACTTTTGAATTCGATACCTTGACTAATACAGGCAAGCGTGCCATATGCCTTCCTAACCACCCGATCAAACTGTGTAGCCAAGTTAAAGAAGATAATTATTTAAGCTAATACCATGGCTGTTCAAAATATTTTAAAGAGAGAGATAAGAGACCACAGATGCTGGAAATATGGACCAACAGACAGAGGCTGGAATCCAGCTCTTTTGTGTGTTGCACTTTTTTTAAAGCACTGTGACTTAGTCACCTCTACTGATTTGTTCCACATATCCACCATCTTCTGTAAGTAAGAACTTCCCTCTCAGATTCCCTTTAAATTTTTCCCTCTCAACTTTAACCTGTGCCCTCTAATTTTTCTGTCCCACATTCAAGTTTATTGTCATTCAAACAAGCACATGTATACAGCTAAATGAAACTATGATCCTCAGGGACAAAGCTGCAAAACACAGTACATATATCACACGCAGCACATAAAATAATATTAACAACAATATTATCAGATATTATACTTCAATGGCGCCAGCAAACAATGCGACCAATTGCGACGTCCTGCAGACAGTTCACAAAACTACTTCTTTTACTTATTCTTTCAAGTATGATCCTACTGCTAAGCTGCATGTGATTGGAACCTGTGATTTACATTTTGATGTGTGTTTTGGGGCCAATTGAATGATCTGGTGCTTTGCTCTTTCTGAGAGCGCTCAGCGAGGTTTGGAGTGGAGTGTGAAGCCTGGAGACAAAGGTGTGAGCCCAGGATCGACTCTTTTGCTTCTCGCCGATTGAGATGTCAACGGAGATGAAAATGGAGTGTGGGCCTGTGCTTGGAGCCGTCTGCCTGCATTTGATCGCCCTTCTCTCCCTTCTCGCTAGCTGCTGTCAAAGGAAAGTGCAGGAGTCTTGGGTTCCATGTTTTAAGGATTGATCAGCGAGGTTCATGGCTGGGGACTCATTTCGGGGGACTTTAAGGCTCATGTTACTGGATTCTGGTTGCTCCTTTTTTGCTGTTTTTGAGCGGTTTGATTGGTGAGGACCAGTGTGTTTCAGTGAATACTAGTTCTACGGCCTGCAGTTGGCTAGTGGTCCTGAACTGAACTAAACTGAATACTTGTGGACTCCAGGTTTAATGTTGATATTCAATGTGTCGTTCAGTTGCTTCTTGCCATTTGCACTTGTTCTTTGTTTCATGTGCTGAATGATCAATATTTTTTTCTAGGAATAGGTTCCATGGTGTTTCTTTGTTTCATGGCTGCCTGTGGGAGGAAGAATTGTATTATAATAAATGTACTTTGAACTTTGAGACAAAAACATCTGCGGATGTACTAGTTGACATAAGGTTCATATACGACATATAGTTAAATGAACAACAGTATAATGTCACTGGTAATGTTATGGGCTGGCTGATTAGACTCAAAGAACCAAACCAATTCGAGTGACCAGGAAATGTGGTAATAAGCATACAAGCACAACTAATTAACTTAAACCTAATTTATTATCACAAAATAGAAAGCACAAATAAATCACATTAAATATGACATAGTAAATAACCAAGATTTCAGGACTCACGATTTATAGTGTCCACTCATTTGTTGCTGTCACTGGGGGGACTTGGTTGTCACTGTTGTTGGGGGAACTCTGAATTCCGATTTGTGAAATCACCGTGGGTCTGTCCTAGGTACGGAGTGAAAGGGGCCTCAATAAATAGGGAATCATTCCAGAAGCCTAGTGAGACATGCAGAGACAGTCAAACTATTTGGTCTTTTGTTCCCATGCCACAAGTGCCTTGAGGCCAAGAAAGAATCCAGCCACTATTAGCTAACATTTAACAAACCTAGTGTTTAACTTGTACAGACACCTTACATGCTGTGAGCTCACAAAGAGATACTTGGAAATGTTCAGACATTCATCTAATATTTTTTCAAAATTTAATACACCACAACACATTTCACCCTCTTAAATGGCTGAGCAAGCCAAAGACATATATTACTCCTCCTCTTGCTTAAAATGAAGAATGCATATCACTTGGATGACTGAAAACGAATACTATCATGAAAAATTATACAGATCCAATTATTATTAACCTCGACATTCACATTGAAGTATATATTTTCATCCTTAAGGGACGTTAACAGCACCCTGTTGACAATTAAAACAGTTTGAGAAAGGTTTAAAAACACCACATTGTACTCGGGGATGCAAGAGTCAGATTGCAATCAATATGACAGTCGTTTCGCAGGAATATTGCAAAACCCTTAGACAGACAGATAGACAGACAGACACACACACACACACACACAAACACACACAGACAAACAGACACACACACACACACACACACACACACAATGGCTCTATCCTGTACCATCACCAGGGTGTACTTCCCTGCCCGTCGGCAATAATCTCACCCTGCATTGGAGGGGAAGACGGGTATGTCACAAATACTTTACCCCCCTCCCCCTCTTGCAGAACTGAATCGGCTCTATCAGCACTTTCAGTTGTGCCATCAGGAACAAAAGGAAAAGATTGTCCTGTCATTAATAGAAAAGAGTACCTCCTTTCAAAGTAACACACACAAAGGGCAGTTGTTCAAATTATACGAAGCACGGGGAAGGACAGGTAAGCATCCAGACAAGGGATCGGCAGTAGTAAGAAGATGAATTTGCTGACTTAATTTGCTGACTCATTCGATCAATCAGACTGCTGGCCTAAGGATAATAGGGGACATGGAAGACCCACCATACACTATTAGAGACACCCCACTCTTGTACCCTGAACCATCATCAGATTGAATTTCAAAAGGATTGCCTTATGCAGAAGCAAGATGTTCTAATCCTGAAGGGTGCCATCCTGATTAGTTTTAACAGTAGGGATTCCCAACAAAAGACCAGAATAACTGAGGAGGCACTTAAGTAAAGGAAGGGGACCAACGTAATCTAATTGCCAATTCTGAGCGGGGCATGCCAATGACGAATAGCAGCCACGGGTCATTTTAAACGCTGTCAGTTCTTAATTTCTAAACATAGCACACAACTCCCTACAACCGCTGTACGAGCGTTATCAGTGGAAAGGAATAATCCCCGCTGCCGTGACCACTCCATGGTAGCCTGTACCCCCAGATGACCAGAAGACTCGTGGATTCATTTAATGTCAGAAAAATGTATACAATACACATCTTGAAATTCTTTTTCTTCACAGGCATCCATGAAAAACAGGAATGCCCCAAAGAATGAAAGACAGTTAAAACATTAGAGCCCCAAAACCCCCCTCCCCAACTCCCCCTCCAACACGCAAGCAGCAAGACGATGACCCTGCCGACTGCCCACCAGCAAAGAAGCATCAGCACCCTCCACCGAGCACAAGTGTGCAGCAAAGCATCAAGAAAGACACAGACTTGCAGTATCCCAAAAACTACATATTTACCCAATAATTCGACATACCACAGGTTCGCTCTCTCCTTAATAAGGGAAAAAGCGGTGCCCCCGTTTCACAGCGAGAGGGAAAGACATCAAACAACTCCCTGATTTATGATATTGAAAGTCTGATGCGTCACTTTCTCTGAGCTCTGCACCCGGAGGGAGAGTTGGCACCAAAAAGGCACAGCTCTCCGGACACACAACCCCCAGCAGCTAACCCGCTGCTCCCGATGTTCTGCGTTCTCCCGTGACGCCTCGGGGCACCGGCCTAGAAACAGCCCTTCCCCAGAGCCATGAAATCCGGCACCCTGAAGGCGCGCTAGTCTTCCAGGCCGCGTCCTTGGGATATCAAAAAGCAGCCGTTCGTGAGGCCCTGAGAGCGGGTCCCATTCCTTCAAAGAACCAAAGTCAAAGTGTAACTCCAGGTCAAGGTCTTCAAGGGAACTCCCTCAATACTCTGAAAAGGAAAAAAAAGAGAGATATCAAAGATAGAAGTAGAGCTGTTTCTGAAGATGCAAGCAAAGGATTTGCCGTTTAGCACCATCTTAACTTCACCACACCATGGGCCCACTGACCAAGTGGCAATAACGTTATTTGAGACTGGGGGCTTGATGTCACCTTGTCAACACAAGTGAATTTGTCAGCAATGTTGTTAAATCTTATCATCGGCAAATCATCTCTCAAATGGGCGTCGACACGGTAAACTGTAATGGTAACATGCGATGATCAGACCTAAATGTCCTTTTGCAACTCCACTTCCCAAAAGAGACACCCCATAACAGTATAAGACTACTGGGTCTACCTAGCCAACAAGTCAGTCCTGCTAAAGGGTTTCAGCCCAAAATGTTGACTGTATTTTTTTCTATTGATGCTGCCTGACCTGTTGAGTTCCTCCAGCATTTTGTGTGTGTGCTTGCATTTCCAGCATCTGCAGATTTTCTCTTCTTTGTAGACAGCAAGTCCGTTAGCAACAGCCCAGGTATCAATATAATATGACCTTCACCTGTTTCATGCATAATAACAGACTGCACTGCTACAAGCTCTGCATATTGACTCAACACCTCAGGCCTTTCCTCCTCAGAGCGTGTTGGGTGAGAAGGTTAAAGGTAGCACCCTTCCCGCAACGCCGACCGTTCTGCCATATCACTGAACTATGCTGCTGTTGAGCAGATGAAAGGGAACTCCCCACACAGCAGGCCAGAGTAACTTCAAGCTTCAGTGACATAGCCTGAGGGGACCCAGCAACCAGTTCAAGTATTTTACCAAAGCAACATATACAGAATGCTGGAGGAATTCAGCAAGCCAGGGCCGAGACCCTTCTTCGGGAAGGAAACCCTTCTAAGGTCCCGTAGAAGGGTCTCAGCCCGACACGTCGACTGTTTACTCCTTTCCATAGATGCTGCCTGACCTTCTGAGTTCCTCCAGCATTCTGTGTGTGTTGCTTTGGATTTCCAGCATCTGCAGATTTTCTCATTCGTGTATTTTACCATTTCCGTCTGGTCCGTTTGATGCCTCTTCAGAAATATACCACTTGCAGTCAACGATTGAACTTCATTGTGCATGCCCTAGCTTATGGGTGAGTGTCTCAGAGTACCCACCCCATATTGCATCTTTTCCATATCGTGCACGTATGGTTCCTCTTGTCCTCACCTACCACCTCACTACCATTCAGGACCCCAAACAGTCCTTCTAGGTGAGGCGACACATCTCCTGTGAGCCTGTTGTCCAGTACTCCTGGTGAGGCCTTTTGTATATCGGTGAGACCCGACGTAGAGTGAGAGGCTGCTTCACCGAGCACCTATGCTCTGTCCACCAGAAAAAGCGAGATCTCCCAGGCCAGCTATTTTAATTCCACTTCCCATTCCCATGCCAATCTATTGTCTTCTCCACTGCCGTGATGAGGCCACACTCAGGTCAGAGGAGCAACACCTTATATTCCATCTGGGTAGCCTCCATCCTGATGGCATGAACATTGATTTCTCGAACTTCCGGGAATGCCCCCTCCCATTTCCCAATCCCATTTCCCTCTCCCACTTTATCTCCCTACCTGCCTATCATTTCCTTCTGGGGCTCCTCCCCCTTCCCTTGTTTTCATAGCCTTCTGCTCTCTTCTATCAAATACCCCCTTCTCCAGCTTCGTATCTCTTTCAACCTTCTCCAGCTTTGTATCTCTTTCAACAATCAACTTTCCAGCTCTCTTTCTTCACCCCTCCTCCCTCCCAGTTTCACTCATCACCTTGTGGTTCTTCCTTCTCTCCTCCCACTTTCTGACTCTAACTCATCTTTTCTCCCAGTCCCGATGAAGGGTTTCGGCCCGAAACATCAACTATACTTTTTTCCATAGATACTGCCTGGCCTGCTGAGTTCCTCCAGCATTTTCTGTGTGTTGCCATAATAGGAAGATCAGGCTGAAGGGAGACAAGTGTGTTTCAGTCTTTACTAAAGCTCAGTAACAGGCAAGAAGCTGTTCCTCAAATGCAGTGTATCTGGCGGTAGGATCAGGAAGCTTTCGGACCAAAAAAGCCAGAGGAATATTCCTTCCTCCATACTTCTGTCAGAGGCTCCAGATAGCCATATCATCTTTAACAGAAACTTGCAGTTCCAGGAGGAGAACCTCTGGATGAGGACAGGGACGAGGCCGCAGAGGCCGCCTCCTTTGCAGCCTCAAAAACTCATTGTTGCTCAGGGCCCCATACACAACTCAATGTCTTTCTGGTCACAAGGTTTAAAGATTGAAGGATCACAGTCAAGTGGAGTATGTGATGCTGCTGCTATCTCCAAAGGCCTTATTTTGTCATAGGGCGTGCTATATCTAGGACCTTATTTCTGACCTTCTCCGGAATTATCCTGTTGCCCTTAGTCCATTGGAATCGCAGAGAATGAACAGTTGTAGCTGGGCCTTTTATTTTATTGGAGTTAATTTCCTATCCACTCGATTGCATGTGATCGAAATATTAAGGGCTTCAGAAACCTCCTCTTCAGAGAATCCCCACAAAAGCACATCATATATATAGTGAGCTACTTTAACGCTGGGGGATAGGGCATATTCAAGGACTCCAACAAAAGGACACCTGCAGCTGCAAAACAGACAACGCCAGGCCTGTGTTTTTACCACTCTCGCTTTGGTACGAATGCTAGGAAGCGCTGACCGCCTTGCAGCTCCGACAGTACCAGTGCATTGAGACATCAGAGATCTGTGAACACTGTGGGTTCCAGCTGGCAGGGTCGTCTACTGTTCATTATGGACACCCTTTCAGGGCGATGCTTCCTGTGTGACACGGGTGCTCAGGTGAGTGTACTGCCAGCATCGTCTATTGATGAGAAGACAAAGAGTGGTGAAACCTTGCTGGAGACCACCAACGGCAGTAAGATCCAGACTAGGGGACACAACGGTTGAATCTCTCTTTCAGTGGGTGACATTACACATGGGACTTCAACCTGGCTAAAGTGGCCAGACCTCAGCTCAGTGCAGATTTCCTGTGTGCCCAAGAGTGTTAGTTGATCTTAAGAAGTGCCGTCTTGTGGATGTCAAGGACTTTGGGTTGTTACCCTGCTCCCCCAGTAAATTCCCCACAACGACTCTGTCAAGCATATGCATGTGAGTTACTAGACTGCTGGGCAAATTACCAGACCTCACCAAGCAACACATTTCCACAACTGACTCATCAATCCATGCCCGCGCACATAGACTGGACCCAGAAAAGATGGCAACCGTGAAGGTTGTGCTTACCAACATTGAAAGACTTGGCATTTTACGGTGGTTGAATGGCCTCTAGGCTTTGCCTCTCTATATGGTTTTTAAGTCCAATGGTGGTTGCCAACCAAATGGCAAATACTAATGCCTTAACAAGGTCACCACCCACGATTGTTACCCGCTACCACTGATCAAAGACTTTTTGTCACGTTTAAATGGAAAGTTAATTTTTTCCAAAGTCAATCTAGTTAGGGGCAACCATTAGGTGCCTGTGTGCTTAGAGGACATTCCCAAAACAGCTGTGATAACCCTGTTTGGCCTCTTTGAGTTTCTGCGTATGCCATTTGGACTGAAAAATGGAGGATAAGATGGCGGCACGACGCAGTGAATGATATCTGTAATCTGTCAAGTAAGGTGCCATGCACAATCCTGGTTTGGTAGAGACAGATGCGAGAGGACGGAGGAACATCTGGAGAAACTTCTGAAATACCTTTTTCACTGCTGCTGTTACTGTGTGATCCAGAATCTCCGGAGGGGAAGGCCCTGAATCCTCGGCTTTGCTTGTTGCTCGGTGGCTGGGACGGGGTCGAGGTGCTCGGCAGAGTTGGTGCTCGGTGTTGAAGGGCTGGTTGGAGGCTCGAAGTTTTTGGACAGACTCAGACGCTGTGGTCAGTGCTTCCAACGCATCGACAGTTGTCAGTTCGTTTATGGCAGAGAGAGTTTCTCCCTTCTGCCGCCTGTTATCGGGGACTATCGGGAGTCGATCGGAACTTTGAGACTTTTTTTTAACCGTTCCCATGGTCTGCTCTTTATCAAATTATGGTAATGCTTTGCACTGCTGTAACTATATGTTATAATTATGTGGTCTTGTTAGTGTTAGTCTTTGGTTTGTCCTGCTCTTTTTGTGATGTCACTCTGGAGGAACATTGTATCATTTCTTAATGCATGCATGCATTTCTAAATGACAATAAACGAGGACTGAGTGTCCTCATAATCTAAAATCTAAAATGCAGCACAGACTTTCCAATGGCAGATGGACTCTGTATTAAAAGACTTACCTGGATGACATACTTCTTGCCAGTGCATCCAAATCTGAACACGTATCTCATCTCTGCACACTTTTCAAGCACTTAAGCCTACACGGGTTGATTATTAATCCTGCTAAATGCCAGTTTGGGTTGGCAGCCATTGACTTTCTTGGACAGCACATCTCTGCAGAAGGTGCAAACCCCTTCCATCAAAAGTATTGGCTATTATGGATTTCTTACCATCTTGCACTATTAAAAAGTTACTGTTTTTATATATGGTGAATTTCTATGACTGTGTAATTCTGTGAGCTACTGAGCTTATGCTCCCCTTGTATAGTGCACTTAAAGTTAATACCACTAATCAAGTACTTGACTGGTCAGTGGACATGACCAGAGCATTTGATGACACTAAATGAGCTCTTTCCAACGTGACCCTACTGGCACACCCTCTCCCCAACTAACCCATAGCCACTACTACTGATGCTTCAGATGAAGCCTTTGGTGTTGTGCATGACAATTGGTTGGAAGCATGTGGCAGCCACTCACCTTCTTCGATCAGGAGCTCTGTTCCCCCAAAAGGAAGTACAGCATGTTTGACCGTGAGCTTCTCGGTCTCTATCTGGCTGTCCGCCATTTTGGTTTTCTTCTAGAGGGTCACCATTTCACAGTGCTCGTTGACCACAAACCCCTCGTGCACGCGATAGCCAAAATATCAGACCCCTGGTTTGCACGGCAGCAACTCCACCTGGCTTACACATCAGAGTTCAGAACTGATATATAACATAATATCAAGGGGAAAAATAGTGCCGTGGCTGATTGCCTCTCACGGCCAGCCATTGAGACCGTACACATAGGGGTTGACTATGCCAACATGGCAGCCAACCAAGTTACTGACCCAAAGGTCCGGGCTTACTGAACAGCAGTCACGGGCCTGTGGTTGGCTGACATTAAGTTCAGGAAAGCTGAGCTTCCTCTCCTGTGTGACGTCTCAACAGATTGCCCTCGCCCCATAGTGACTGCAAACTAGAGGCGTACTCCATACGTGGCCCCTTGCATCGGGGCCGGAAGGCCTCACACTGAAGTTTGTGTGGCGCGGCCTTAGTAAGGAAGTGCATGATGGGAGAGCAGCTGGTGTAGAGTGCTAGCGGGCAAAAGTTAACTGTCATGTTCAGGTGCTGTTAGCACCTTTTGAGGTCACTGAGCAATGGTTTGATCATGTTAATGTGGGCCCTGCTGGTCCTCCTCACCCCCTCCCGTGGTTTCACGTATCTCCTTACAAGGTACCGCCAGGTCGCTCTGTCATCACAGTGGCTTGGGTGTTCATCAGCAGCTGGGTTGCTTGGCTTGGCACCCCCGACTGATAATCTTTCTGACCGCAGTCCCCAATTCATATCAAACCTCTGGGCTGTGATGGCCCAGAGCCTCAGCATGACGCACCATCACACCACGGTGTATCACCCACAATCCAATGACGTATGCAAATGGTCTTAGCCTCCTTAAAGGCTGCTCTGAGGGCTTCCTCTTATGGATGAGTGTTGGCCAGATCATCTCCTATGGGTCCTGCTGGGGATCAGAACAGCTCCAAAAGAGGACTTGCAGTCGTCTGTGACAGAGTTGGTATACCTTACAAGTGGCAGGTGATGTTATTCCTGATTCAGTGACTGCCTGGTGGGCCTCTCAGCAGCGTTCCAGTAAATTAAATTCCTTTGCACCTATTCCTATCTCCCATCATGGTGTGCCGCACCCTTGGGTCCCTGTTGACCTACATTCCACCTCGTTTGTTTTTGTCCGCCATGATGCACACCAACACCTTCTTAGGCCCCCTTATGATAGCCTGTTCCGCTTTCTGGAACAGTGAGAAAAGAAGGGTAAACCTGAATGTGTTTCTGTAGATTGCCTTAAACCAGTCCATCGAGATTTGGAGTATTCTGCTACAATGACCCTGCCGTCACAACATGACCATAAGCGCGTTAACACACCTCTGGATGAGCCAGAATCACCTGCTGTTCCTTTACCCGTGGAACATAGGACCCTGTTTGTGCTCTGGACAGGCTCACAATGCCTGTTTAGTGAATTCCTGGGGGTCTGTGTAGGGATATGTAATTGATGGAAAGGTACTTAATTCACAACCATCGACATTGAGTTGGGGTTCACTTTCAGAGGCTGACCTGATGTAATGATGTAATTATGTGAAGTACCTTTACCATGCTTTGTGTTCAGTGTTTGGATTACAATAAATGAGTTGCTCCTGTTTTCCTTAAACATAAAATGCCTCACTCATTTTTTTGCAGAAACCTACATGTTCATCAGCATTCTGGCACTCCTCCCTAACTTTTACATGTCTGAGGGGGTGCGCCTCAATTACATTGTTCTCAGCCCCATCCGAATCATCACACCAGATATCCCCATCCCTGCCTGCTGTGGAAGCATCTGTCCATGACAGCATTGGTAGAAGTGACACCACACAGTATTTGTGGAGACTAAATCCCATCCGCACATTGAAGAAACCCTCCACCGCGGTGTGTGACACTACCACCGTGCTAAAGGGGGTAGACATTGATCAGATCTAGCAGCCCAAGACTGGGCACCTATGAGGTGTTGTGGGCCATCAGCAGCAGCAGAATTGTACTCAACTACAATCTGTAACCTCATGGCCTGGCATATCCACCACTAATATTACTACCAGGCCAGGGGATCAACCTGGTTCAACGAAGAGTGCAGGAGGGCATGCCGACAACAATACCAGGCATATCTCAATACGAGATGTCACCCTGGTGAAGCCGCAATACCGGACTACTCTCATGCCAAACACCATAAGCAGCAAGTAATAGACTGAGCAAAGTGCTCCCACAACCAACGGATCAGTCCTAAGCTCTGTAGACCTGCCACATCCAGCCGTGAGTGGTGGTGGACAATCACTGGAGGAGGAGGCTCCACAAGTATCCCCATCCTGAATGATAGAGGAGCCCAGCGCATCTGTGCAAAAGAAAAGGCTGAGACATTTGCAACAATCTTCAGTCAGAAGTGCAAGTAAATGATCCAGCTCAGCCTCCTCCAGAAGTCCCCAGCACCATCAAGAAACAGCTGAAAGCTCTGGATACTGTGAAGGCTATGGGCCCTGACAAAATCCCAGCAATAGCCTGAAGACTTGTGGCCCAGAACTTGCCACCCCACTAGCAAAGCTGTTCCAGTATAGCTACAACACCAGCATCTACCTGGCAATGTGGAAAATTGCCCAGCTATGTCCTGTACACAAGAAACAGGACAAGTCCACCCAGCCAATTACCGCCCTATCAGCGTACTCCAAATCATCAGCAAAGTGATGGAAGGGTCATCAACAGTGCTATCATGCAGCACCTACTCAGCAATAACCTGCTTACGGATACCCAGTTTGGGTTCCGCCAAGGCCACCAGTTCCTGACCTCATCATCTCCTTGGTCCAAACATGGACCAAAGAGCTAAATACCAGAGGTGAGGTGAGAGTGATAGCCCTCGACATCAAGGCAGCATTAGACCAAGTATGCCCTGGCTAAAATGGAGTCAATGGGAATTAGAGGGAAAATCCTCTGCTGGTTGGATTCCTACTTGACGCAAAGGAAGGTGGTTGTGGTGGTTGGAGGTCAATCATCTCATCCTCAGGACATCATTGCAGGAGTTCCTCAGGGAAGTGTCCTAGGACCAACCACATTCAGCTGCTTCAACAATGATCTTCCTTCTATCATAAGATCAGAAGTGGGGATGTTTGCAGATGACTGCACAACATTCTGCACCATTTGTGACTCCTCAGATAGTGAAACAGGTCATACCCAAATGCAGCACGACATGGAGAATATCCGGGCTTGGGCTGACAAATGGCAAGTAACATTCAAGCACGCAGGTGCCAGGCAATGACCATCTCCAACAAGAGAGGCTCTAACCATCACCCCTTGACCTTCAGTGGCATCACCATCACTGAATCCCCTACTAACAACACCCTGGGGGTTACCCTTGACAGGAAATTGAACTAGGAATCCTGTGACGTGTAACTCACCTCCTGACTCCCCAAAGCTTGTCCACCATCTACAAGGCTCAGTTCAGGAGTTTAATGGAATACTCGCTACTCGCCTGGATGAGTGCAGCTCCATCAACATTCAAGAAGCTTGACACCATCCAGTACAAGACAGACCACTTGATTGGTACCCCTTCCACAAGCATCCAATCCCTCCACCATCGACCAACAGTTGCAACAGTGCGTACTATCTACAAGATGCACTGCAACAACACACCAAAGTTCCTAAGGCAGCACCTTCCAGACCCACGACCGCTACCATCTAGAAGGACGAGAACAGCAGATACTTGTGACCACCACCACTTATCCTGGGACCAGCATGCAAATACCATTGCAAAGAAGGCATGTTAGCACATCTACTGTCTTAGAGGTGGCAGAGTACAACTTTGACAGACTTCTATAGATGCACAGTTGCACCATGGCCTGGTATGGAAACACTTCAAAGCCAAAGAATGGAAAAACTAACGAACAGTAGTTCATACAGCTCAGTCCATCACAGGACAAATTATCCCATCTATAAGGAGCGTTGCCACAAGAAAGCAACATCCATCATCAAGGAGCCTCTACTATTCAGACCATGCTCTCTTCTCGTTCCTGCCATTGGGAAAGAGATAAAGAAGTCTCACACCAAGAGGCTCAGGAACAGCTATTAACCTTCGGCCATCAGGTTCACGAACCAGGTGACTTCACTCACCTCAACACTGAACTGACTCCACAACCTACAGACTCACTTTCAATGACTCTACAGCTCACGTTCTCAATATTCAGAGTTCAAAGTTCCAAGTAACTTTTCAAAGTAAAGTTATTATTAAAGTATGTACAACATATACAAACTTGAGATTCATTTGGGATTCATTTTCCTGCCAGTACCTACATGAAAACACACAACTGTAATCTCATCCACAAAAAAACACACAGAACAAAAACTGATAAACGTCCAATGTGCAAAAGAGTACAAATTGTGCAATTAATGAAAAATGTAAACAAACAATACAGAGAATATGAGTGTAGAGATCCTGAAAGTGAGTCCACAGGCGGCGGAGTTCGTTCAGTGCTGAGGTGAGTGAAGCCAATCAAGATGCCTGATGGCTGCAGGACAGGAACTACTCCCTGCAGTTTATAAAGTCTTTATTTATTTACATATTTATTATTGTTAGTTGTTTTTTTATTTGCACAATTTATCTTCTTCTGCACATTGTTTGCTTGCTAGACTTTGTGTATAGTTCCTCATTGACTCTATTCGATTTCTTTGTTCTACTGTGAATGCTTGTAAGAAAATGAATCTCAGGGTAGTATATGGTGACACATACTTACACTGATAATACATTTACTTTGAACTTTGAAAGGAGGTCATAAAGACAGTCAAGTCCTTTCCAGCTATATACAAGATCAACTTGATTAGTCCCACTCCCATGTTCACTTCCCATTGCACTGTATTTTATACCCTTTTCAGATACCTATCCAGCTCATTCAGAATACTGCAATTTAAACTATCTGTACTCCAGCCCTCACCGCACACCTCACATAAATGTTTTCCTTCATGTCATTGTGATAGTTTTGCCACTTTTATTCTATGCTCTCTGGTATTTCACCCTTTCCCCCACGAGAATCACTTCCCTCCATGAGCTCATTTTAGTAAACTTTTCTAAGAACTTCCCTGTAATGATTTGATCTGTATTAGCAGTATACAAGCAAAATATTGGAGGAACTCAGCAGGTTAGGCAACTGGAGGTGGACAGGTTCTTGATTAGTAAGGGTGTCAAAGGTTATGGGGAGAAGGCAGGAGAATGGGGTTGAGAGGGATAATAAATCGGCCATAATGGAATGGCAGCCCTGACCCAATGAGGCAATTGACCTAACACTGCTCCAATGTCTCACAATCTAATGGAATATCCAATCTTGTTAAATACTTACTTAACAAAACGTTTTTAAAATCTATATTTCCTTCAATGACATTCTCTGTCATTTCATCAGCAACTTCTGTCAAATTGATTGTACGTGACTTCCTTTTCAAACATCCATGCTGCCATTCCTTAAGTAATATGGCTTCTAACTCTGTCCATGATGATTGTCTCTAGAAGTTTCTCTACAAAAACTAGTCTATGGTTGCAGACCTTATCCCCAGAGCAGCATTATCAAATCTATAAAGAGTTGGAATGTGATGTTGAGGGTCTCTGGAATGTCCTCTCTTATTTCCACCAGCAGCCTTGGATGCCTTCCATCTGAGCCAGGTGACATTTATTTTAAGATCAACTAGCCTTTTTGGTATTATATCAATTATTATCTCATCCAGAATCCTGTTGACATCTTCCTCTGCTGAGAAGTCATCAGCATCTTCTTCCTGGGTGATGAATGCACTTGGTGGCCACTTTATTAGATACCTCCTGTACTTAACGAAGTGTCCTCTAAGTGTATGTTTGTGGTGCTCTGCTGCTTAGCTCTTCTGCACACCACTGTGTAACACATGGCTATTTCAGTTATTATTGCCTTCCTGTCAGCTCCAACCAGTCCAGCTATTCTCCTCTGATCTCTCTCATTAACAAGGCAGTTTTGCTCCCAGAACTGCCACCCCATCTGGCACCAACAACATTTTCAGGGTCAAGGTCACTTAGGTCACCCTTTTCCGCATTCTGATGTTTGGTCTGAACAACAAATGAACCTCTTGACCATGTCTGCATGCTTTTACACATTGAATTGCTGCCACATGATTGGCTGATTAGATATATTTGTATTATTGATCAAGTGTACAGGGGTACCAAATGAAGTGGCCACTCTGTAAAGCACTATTTAGTATCTCATTCATTCTGTCTGGCTTCCTGAGCCTTTTTGATCCCAGACCTCCTGTTACAACCCTTTAATTTGTTACATAGATACGCAACATTTTTGGATACCCAAAATTTCATTTGTTATTGTATTTTTTTCACTGTCTGGGTAGTTTTTTCAGTGAATCTCAGTGTGTGAGAGGTTATACATATATTATTTCATTAATTTCACTGTGATAGTCCAAAGTTTTTAGTGAAGTTCTTGTAGGCTATTTTCTAGCTGAAGTTTGGATTTTCAGAAGAGGGGTAAGCATTGTAAAGTGGCATTTTCAATTTTAGCTAGAACTGTATGAGTGCATAAATAGAAACAGGAAAGCACAGTGGATCTCAGGGTATATTCTCTGGTGGTGAAGAAGTTTTTGAAACTTCTTTACGTCATGTTTCTTTTTTCATATCTGCTGTACTTGCTCAGAAGATATAAGTGTTAAAGTCACATTTCTACTACAAAGGTGAAGGTACTGACCACGTTCAATAAGAGAGATTCTAAATGCCTATCCTTAACATTTCATAGAATTATCATTATTTCCATCACAACACCCTATTGGATCACCAGTTGCAGTGGAGTTTAAGATGGCACTATGAAGATGGTGGTTTAAAAGCAAAGGAATTCGATGAAAAACATAATTAATAACACTTTTTAAAAAAGTAAATTGTAGTAAACTATCATCGCAAACAATGAAGAAGCGAGCGAAAGCAAAGCGAATTTGCGAGATGTTACCTGCTGGTGCGCTGCAAAATCAACGCACACTTGGAGTTGGAGCCGTGCTGGTTTGAGTGGATGATTCAGAGGGGAGAAGATGAGACAGAAGAGTTCCAATACCTGTCTATTAACCTGGGTGTGAGGTTGAAAGTGTTGAGTCGATTTGGAGAGGTCAAGTATGGCTTCTTCGGCAACGAAACCTAAGTCCAAAGCGAATTGCTGCGTGACATGTTCTAGGCCCAGAGCAATTCACCACGTTGAGGCCCGTGTCCTAATGTGAGGTACAATATGCCATTTGGCCAATCTAAACGTCTGTCATGGTCCAGATGGGGGTCCCTTTAAATTTACTTTGTTTATGTTACGATCTGGACTGTTGACTACCTGTTTCCCTTTGGTTCCCTGTTTTCCTGTGTCCTTCGGCCTTGGTAATTGGAGGCAATTTACTCTCGGCTGAGCCGGTAGTTTATAGTCCCTGGCTTCAGTCGTTCAGCGTGAGAGTGTTTGCAAAGTCACCAAAGGTACGGCGTGCCAATGCCATCTGGGCGGAGCAAGCCTACTCTCTGCCTGAAGCGAGTGCTGGTAATTCGCCTTTCCTCACCGGAGCAATCCTGTCAAGTTACCCCGCCGAAGCGAGCCTGCAAAGTTTCCTCACCGAGGTGGGTCCATCAGTTAACCCGCCGGAGGGAATCAAGAACCACTGTCTACTGTTCCCAGGCCGAGTCTAGAGCTCTCCACTACCCGGAGGCTCCAAGTACCACGTCCCGGCCCTGGCAGTTCCAAGTACCACGTCCTGGCCCTGGCGGCATCCAAGTATCAAGTTCTGGCCCTGGCATCCGTGATTCCTGTCCATACCCCCTGTCTGAATCCCTTCTCTGCTCCTCCCTCCTCTAGCCCTAGCCTCTAGCCCTCGCCTGCACCTCTGTCTAGTTCTATCGCAGGAGCAAGATAGGATCTGCCTGTCGTTGTTTTGTACTGTCCAGTCTCATGTTAGTGTCCTGTTGAATATGAGTCCTGGCCCTATGTCCTGTACCCAAGGAGGGGTTCCGGCTCTCTGTTCTGTGTGTGAGTCTCGGCCCTATGTCCTGTACCCAAGGAGGGCTCCCGGCTCTGTGTTCTGTGTATGTGTCCATGGTTCCATGTACCTGCTCTCCCGAGACCGAGGCTCTGTTTTCCATGTTCCTCCTCTCCCTAGCCCAAGTCATGTCTATGCCTGGTTCTGGGGTCCGAGCCTGAAGCAAGACCCAGGTACTCGGAGTCCATACCCAAACCTCTTCATGTCTCGTCTAGTTCCAGGATCCGATTCTGAGTCCAAGCCCAGACCCTTAGTCCCAGCCTAGTCATAGTCCTGAGTCCTTGTCCAGTTCGCTATTCTTGCTTCTGCTTTGCTCTCCTGGTATCAAACAATAAACTCAATTTAATTAACCTCACAAGAGCCTGCTGGCCATGAAACTAGCAGGCATGAACTTCAGATTGCAGTTCCTGCCATTGATCTCACCGGCTCCAACACCCCAGGGCATATTCAAAACCCGGACTCCAGCAACGACCATGGAGATATTCAAAGTGATTGCACAACCACCAACTGCGACTCCAGCCTTGAACTCCAGGCCGGATCTTTATGTGCTGCTGTTGTGACTCCCGTCTCCCCTTCCCCCACCACCATTCTGCAACCCCGTCTCCCTCAGATCCCACTGTCAGCTCCTGGGTACTCAGAGGCTCCGCCTTCCTCTCACCCCAACCATCCCCTCTCCACTGACACCCCCAGCCTCCCCCCTCCCACCTCTGATCCCAGCTCTCAAGATTCCAGCCTTGTACTCCAGGCCGGGTCTTTACGTGCTGCCATTGTGACTCCCGTCTCCCCTCCCCCCCTCAATACTCTGCAATCCAGTCTCCCTCAGATCCCACCGTCAGCTTCTGGGCCCTCAGAGGCTCCATCTTCCTCTCACCCCAATCCTCCCCTCTCCACTGACACCCCCAGCCTCCCCCCTCCCCCCTCTGATCCCAGCTCTTATCCGTGCCGGGTCTTTACCATCCCCTCCGACCTTCAACTGTCGGAGGCAGAACGCTCTGTCCTCAGTAAGGGCCTCACCTTTGTCCCCCTTCGCCCACAACTCAGCAAGTTCCGTGTTCGCCATGATGCGGAACTCTTCTTCCGCCGTCTCCGACTCCGAGCCTACTTCTTCGGCAAGGACTCTTCCACCCCCACCGATGACCCCTTCTCCCGTCTTCAACCCTCCTCTTCTTCATGGACACCCCGCTCTGGTCTTCTGCCTGCTCTGGATCTCTTTATCGCTAACTGCCGACGGGACATCAACCGTCTCGACTTCACCACACCTTGTCCCCATTCCAACCTCACTCCTTCTGAACGCTCTGCTCTCCACTCCCTCCGCACTAATCCTAACCTTATTATTAAGCCCGCCGATAAGGGGGATGCTGTTGTAGTCTGGCGTACTGACCTCTACCTTGCCGAGGCACAGCGACAACTCACGGATACCTCCTTTTATTTACCCCTCGATCGTGACCCCACTAAGGAGCACCAGGCCATTGTCTCGCACGCCATCACCGACTTAATCCACTCAGGGGATCTCCCATCCACTGCTACCAACCTTATAGTTTCCACACATCGCACTTCCCGTTTCTACCTCCTACCCAAGATCCACAAGCCTGCCTGTCCTGGCCGACCTATTGTCTCAGCTTGCTCCTGCCCCACCGAACTCATTTTTGCATACCTCGACACGGTTTTATCCCCCCTTGTTCAATCCCTTCCGACCTATGTTCGTGACACTTCTCACGCTCTTAAACTGTTCGATGATTTTAAGTTCCCTGGCCCCCACCGCTTTATTTTCACCATGGATGTCCAGTCCCTATATACTCCCATCCCCCATCAGGAAGGTCTCAAAGCTCTACGCTTCTTTTTGGATTCCAGACCTAATCAGTTCCCCTCTACCACCACTCTGCTCCGTCTAGCAGAATTAGTCCTTACTCTTAATACTTTCTCCTTTGGCTCCTCCCACTTCCTCCAAACTAAAGGTGTAGTTATGGGCACCTGTATGTGTTCTAGCTATGCCTGCCTTTTTGTTGGCTTTGTGGAACAATCTATGTTCCGTGATTATTCTGGTATCTGTCCCCCACTTTTCCTTCGCTACATCGACGACTGCATTGGCGCTGCTTCCTGCACGCATGCAGAACTCGTTGACTTTATTAACTTTGCCTCCAACTTTCACCCTGCCCTCAAGTTTACCTGGTCCATTTCCGACACCTCTCTCCCCTTTCTAGATCTTTCTGTCTCTGTCTCTGGAGACAGCTTATCCACTGATGTCTACTATAAGCCTACTGACTCTCACAGCTATCTGGACTATTCCTCTTCTCACCCTGTCTCTTGCAAAAACGCCATCCCCTTCTCGCAATTCCTCCGTCTCCGCCGCATCTGCTCTCAGGATGAGGCTTTTCATTCTAGGACGAGGGAGATGTCTTCCTTTTTTAAAGAAAGGGGCTTCCCTTCCTCCACTATCAACTCTGCTCTTAAACGCATCTCCCCCATTTCACGTACATCTACTCTCACTCCATCCTCCTGCCACCCCACTAGGAATAGGGTTCCCCTGGACCTCACTTACCACCCCACCAGCCTCCGTGTCCAACATATTATTCTCCGTAACTTCCGCCACCTTCAACGGGATCCCACCACTAAGCACATCTTTCCCTCCCCCCCCCCGCATTCCGCAGGGATCGCTCCCTACGCAACTCCCTTGTCTATTCGTCCCCCCCATCCCTCCCCACTGATCTCCTTCCTGGCGCTTATCCGTGTAAGCGGAACAAGTGCTACACATGCCCTTACACTTCCTCCCTTACCACCATTCAGGGCCCCAAACAGTCCTTCCAGGTGAGGCAACACTTCACCTGTGAGTCGACTGGGGTGATATACTGCGTCCGGTGCTCCCGATGTGGCCTTTTATATATTGGCGAGACCCGACGCAGACTGGGAGAACGCTTTGCTGAACATCTACGCTCTGTCCGCCAGAGAAAGCAGGATCTCCCAGTGGCCACACATTTTAATTCCACATCCCATTCCCATTCTGACATGTCTATCCACGGCCTCCTCTACTGTAAAGATGAAGCCACACTCAGGTTGGAGGAACAACACCTTATATTCCGTCTCGGTAGCCTCTAACCTGATGGCATGAACATCGACTTCTCTAACTTCCGCTAATGCCCCACCTTCCCCTCATACCCCATCTGTTACTTAGTTTTATACACATATTCTTTCTCTCACTCTCCTTTTTCTCCCTCTGTCCCTCTGTATATACCCCTTGCCCATCCTCTGGGTACCCCCCCGCGTCCTTCTTCCCGGACCTCCTGTCCCATGATCCTCTTGTATCCCTTTTGCCTATCACCTGCCCAGCTCTTGGCTCCATCCCTCCCCCTCCTGCTTTCTCCTATCATTTCGGATTTTCCCCTCCCCCTCCAACTTTCAAATCCCTTACTCACTCTTCCTTCAGTTAGTCCTGACGAAGGGTCTCGGCCTGAAACGTCGACTGCACCTCTTCCTAGAGATGCTGCCTGGCCTGCTGTGTTCACCAGCAACTTTTATGTGTGTTGCTCACAAGATGTGTCTTGTATTTGGGTCCACCCTTGCTCCCAATGCCCACCCATTGTGACAACGCCGGCCCAGATAGACTTGAAATACAAGGTGTTGAGAGTTGGCGAGGTTGGATCACTGTGAGTGCCGAACTGAGGGCTTCTCAGGTGGCGAAATCTAGGCCCAAAGCGATTTGCTGGTGGCGGGACTGGGTCCTGGTGCAAGGCTTGGACAGCTTAAACACCGGCCTAGATAGTCTTGGGCCTCCTCTTTCCACTGCACTAAGGCTTTGAGACTGCTGTGCTTTGTGTCTGTGAACTTTGCGGTGATTTGCCCCGCTAATATGATAGCCTACTTTGGGCCGCTCTGAGGATTTGAATCTAAGGACTCAATTTGGTTCAGAATGCTTCTGTTGTTTGCATGATTTGTTCGTTTTTTTTTTCTCTTTCTCTGTGAGCACTGGCATGGTTGGTCTTATTTTTTAAAAATTGGGTTCTTTCGGGTTGCTTGCTTTGCTTGTAAGCAAACAAATCTCAAGGGCATATAGTTTATACATTCTTTGATAACAAATCTACTTTGAAGTTCAGAGGCTGGGTATCCTCTACAAGTGACTAACGTCCTGATACTCAGATCTCCCACAATGAATAAGTACCAAGCCAGCAATGGGGTGAACTACTTTCCACTTGCCTGGATGAAAGCAGTGCCAATGACACTCAAGAAGCCTAAGACAAAGCAAACAGAACAGCCTATTTGTTTAGCATTCCATCACCTATCTTAAACACACATTTTCTCCATCACCAGTAAAAAGTGTGCATCGTAGACAAAATACATTGCAGTTATTTGGTCTGGCTATTCCACCAGCACATCTCAAACCTGCCACCTCTACCAGCAAAAGGAATAAGAGAAGCTTGCATATGAGAATGCCATCTCCTGCAGTTTACTTTCCCCCTCCACACAATATTTGATTTGGAAATTTATCATTGATCTTTAGTCACTGCTGTGTCTAAATTCTGGAAAACCCTATCTAACAACACTCTGAGAATACCTTCACTAGGACCACCTTAGTTCAATCAAAGTGGTTCATGATGACCTTCTCAAGGGCTACTAGGGGTGAAAACCAAATGTTGGACCTGCCAATGATGTCCAGTTCCCGAAAAATGAACACAGGTTTACTTCACAAACAAGAGAATGCTGGAGGAACTCAGCAGGCCTGGCAGCATCTATAGAAAAGAGTAAACAGTCAACGTTTTAGGCCAAGACCCTTCAGCTGCCTGGCCTGCTAAGTTCCTTCAGTATTTTGTGTGTGTTGCTGGTTTACTTCATAAGCAGATGCAATACATCTCCAAACTCTTGGACCCTGCTTTTCAATTAGATCCTTGACTTCCTGACCAAAAAAAAAAGCAATCAGTCGGGATAGGTAGCAATAATTCTGCCACAACGTTCCTGAACATTGTTGCCCTATGAGTCTGCATAGTCAGCCCCTAAATCTACTCCCAATACACTCACGGATGCTAAGGCAGATTCTGCTCTAACTCCATGCACTAGTTTTCAAGTGGCATCATTTTTGTGAACTGAATCTCAAATAACGATGAGTTGGAGTACAGGGTAGAGACAGAGAGCCTAGTGGCGTGGTGTCCCTCGACGTCAGCAAAACAGAAGAGCTGGTCATTGACTTCAGGAAGTGGGGTAGTGCATGCACAGCCCTGTTTACATCAATGGTGCTGAGGCTGGGAAGATTGAGTACTTCAAGTGAACATCACCAATAGCCAGCTCTGGGCCAACAATGCCATTAGAAACCTTACTTCCTCAAGAGGCTAGATAAATTCCATTCCATTTCCCCCTCACCAATTCTATCCAGATGTTCAGCCTATGACTTCAAGAAGCTGTAGAGTTGTAGACACAACTCAGCACATCACAGAAACCAGCCTCTCCTCTGTCTACACTTCTCTCTGCTTTGGTAAAGCAAATAGCATAATCAAAGATTCCATTCACCCTGGACTTCTCACTCTTCCCATCAGGCAGAAGTTTCCAAAGCCCGAATGAATGTACTGGCAGGTTCAAAGACAGCTTTTATCCCATTGTTCCCTATGATATGACTTTTGAGCTCACAAACTTTCTCATTACAACTTTGCATCTTATTGCCTGTCTGTACTGACTTTCTCTGTAATTGCAGCAGCTCCTTCTGCATCCTGTTACTGTTTTCTTTTAAATCATATTGTCATTGCACATACAGCTGTCCTGCGATGCATCATCCTACAGTGTGGGGGCAGCTATCTAAGATGTCATAACGGGTGAAGAGCATCCAGTTGCTTTTGCATCAAGGACATTAAACAAGGCAGAAAGCCAGTATGGCTAGATTGTGTGGGAAGCACTTGTAATTGTTAAGAAATTCCATTGATTCCTCTTTGGTTGATGATTTACACTACTGATGTTAATTTTTGGTCCGCATGCGGGTTGCTAGTCAAATGCATCATTGGGCTCTGTTACTATCTGCACATCAATATGATATAAAGTACAGGAGGTCCAGGTACCATTTGAAATCTGATGGACTATCCAGACTTTCCTTAGCTGTTACAGCTCCAGAGACATCTCCTGAAGAGATCTTTTACTTCAAGGAAGTACCTACAGCTCTGATAACTCTGGTGCAATTCTAGAAACACACACTACTGACCCTGTTCTATCTAGAGTGGTGGACATGGTAACTCATGAACCAAAAGCAGAACCAACCATAGAAATGAAACCTTACCAGGCTCGATGGAAGCAAGTCCAAACAAGATGTTTACTATGGGGCTACTGTGTTGTCATTCCCCACCATTAAGAAAACATGTGCTTGACCAGCGACATGCAGAACACTGTGGCATAGTGCATATGAAAGAAATTGCATGCAGCTACTTCTGATAACCTGGACTGGATGTAACTATTGAAGAAAAAGCCAAAGCATACTCACATTGACAGTGAATGAGAAATGTTCCTCAGCTTGCTCCTCTGCATCCATGAGAATGGTCTGAAGAACCATGGCAGAGGATTCACATAGATTTTGCAGGACCATTAGACCATGTTCTTGGTCATAGTGGACAGACACAGTAAATGGCCTGATGCTGCCATCACGAAGAGCATTACATCTGAAAAATGCACTGAGGAGCTACACTCCATCTTCAGCTGTTTTGGACTTCCTCAACAGCTTGTAAGTGACAATGGCTCAAAACCCCTGTCTGAAGAGTTCAAGGCATTTATGGGAGCAAATGGTATTCAGCACATCAAGTCAGCACCATATCACCCAGTCACTCATGGCTCTAGTGAACGATTCGTACAAACATTGAAACAAGCCCTCAACTCTTCAGTGGGAAGTGGATCCCTCAACCTTTCTTGCTGACATATCATAACACACCTCACACTACCACCAAAATGGATCCAGCCGCTGCACTGATGAAAACACTGGCTTAACCTGCTTAGACCCCAAACAAAAACAGATTTTGCTAAATGAACAGAAAACCCAAGCAGAGAGATGTTTCAAATGCAGTACAAAAGTTTCACTACAGGAGAGAGCGTGCTTGCCCGGAACTACATCTCTGGAACAAAGCTGATACTTGTGACAGTGGTGGTACAAACTGGTAATGTGTCATACACAGTGGAAACTAGTAATCACAACATCTGGAGAAGACAAGTTGATCAGCTGTTCCCACTCTGAAGCTACTGAAACCCAACACAAACTGACTAATCCAGATCCAGCTGTAGAAATGGGACAGGATTCTAAGGCAACAACTGCAAAACTTCTGTTAAGATCAAATAACACAGACATTGCTCCTCCATCACCTGTGCTTTCTGAGTATTCTCCCTACTGACAATGCGGTGCCCAAGTCAAGATCTATACATACACCACCAAGAGGTAAAATGTCTTTGGCGTCATCCTCCAGGTCGTCAGTTCCCTCACAGGAACAGGCGGCCTCCAGGCAGATTGAATCTCCAGTTTTGTGACTAACTTTCCACACATGGGACAGAATAATCCCTAGGGTTATGTCTGGGCATAGAGGCAGTCTACCCTCTTTTCCTAGTTTAGAAAAAAATATTTTCTGTTGTTGGTTGAATTTGATGATTACTCCATTGAATGTTAATGGTTCAGCAGCTGGTCTGTGTAGGGAAGGGGGAGAAACCTTTAAAAGAAGGGGGAGGGATACGTAATATATTCACGTATACAGTACGTTGATCCTTCTGGGTTGATATTGAGCTTCCCCGTACTGAATGTAACATGAGAGGGGATTCTGTGTAGATGACTTACAGTAAAATAAGCGGAAGCATGTTTGTTTCTCACCTCTCCGTTTCTCCTGTGTGTTATTCACAGCCACCTGGCTTCCCAGTATCACAAACATAACAGATAGAACATGGAACACAGTACAGGCCCTTTGCTCATGGTGTTGTGTCAACCTTTTAACCTACTTTAAGATCAATCTAACCCTACCTTCCTACATAGCCCTCCATTTTTCTATCATCCATGCACCTGTCTAAAAGTTTCTTAAATGTCCCTAATATATCTTACTCTCCAATCACCCTGACAGTGTGTTCCACGTACCCACCCCTCTCTGTGTAAAGGAACGTCCCTCTGACATCCCCCCCTATACTTTCCAAGCGCTTTGTTCTCCCTCAATGCACCGTTATTATGAAGTTATCTGTACCAATGACATGGTTTTTCACAGTACCCTAGAACATGTGACAATAATAAACTAATCAGTCTGGCTCGCTTCTGCTCACTCTTCCGCAATGTTCACTCCTCGTCTCCGCGGTGCCAAGGCTGTGGACTGCTACACATTTTGTGCCTGCGAGCTTTGCGGTGATTTGCCCCGCGAGATGATGAACTGAGACCGAAGCTTTGGGCCTATCCCATCTGCTTTGGGATTTGTGTCTACGGGCTCAATTTGGTTTGGAGTGTTGTTGTTTACTTCTATTGTTTACATGATTTGTGTTTTTTCCCCTCTTTTTTTGCTCATTGGGTGTTGGTCTCTTTTTTAATTGGGATCTTTCAGGTTTCTTGCTTTATGGCTGCCAGTAAGCAGACGAATCTCAAGATTATATAAATTATACATACCTTGATAAGAGCAGTACTTTGAATCCTTTGAATTTACTAAATATTGAAGTTAAGTGGGGGTGTTTAATGCTTTCTCTCCAGCGTTTAGTGATTCATGCTCCAATGAATTTTAAATTTAATCACATATTAAGAAGAGAAAGCCGCTTCCGTGTTTAATGCAGGATAGGGGTTAGAATGAGTAAGGTTCATGGTTAGCAGTCTAAGGCCATACTCTACTGTGTGGATATGAATCCTTATACACAAAATGACACATATAATAGCTAGATTGATGCACATACAGTACATTGACAATCAGATCAGAATCAGGTTTAATATTACTGGCGCATGTTGTGAAATGTGTTGTTTAGTGCCAACAGTTCATTACAATACATAGTAATAAAATAAAGTGAGGTAGTGTTCATGGGTTCATTGTTCATTCTGATGGCAGAGGGGAAGAAGCCATTCCTGAAATATTGAGTGTGTGTCTTCAGGTTCCTGTACCTTCTCCTTGATGGTAGCAATGAGAAGAAGGCATGTCCTAGGTGATGGTTTCCTTAACGATGGATGCTGCCTGTTTATATCATCACTTTTTGAAGTATCCTAGATGCAGGGGGAGGCCACAATCCTTGCTTGCCATGCTCTCATCTGCCATTAGACCCCATCACCCTGTAGCATGACCTATCCCGTCTCCTGATTTCCTTCCTCTGAATATTAGGTTCTGCTCTGTCACTAGGCATACTTGCCCATGTTTCCTGTGTGTGGCCAATTGTTTCTGGTTTATTTGCAGCCCTTGCACACTGTTTTTCTACCCTGCTCTTGGGTCATAGTCTGGTTGCTCTTCCTGGCTGGACTCTTCCCAATGTTCCTGCTACCAGTGGTGTAGGAATATGTAACCAAATATTTACTGCTGAGTGTATTTGAATAAATGTAGGTGATTGTGGTTACTAATGGTAGCCACCTACATCACAATGTTCTAATCACAAAGTGAGTTCTGCCCACGAGAAACTGTGTCAGTTGAGAGAAACTATGGAGGAAACTCCTCTAATTTGGTTGCCTGAAAGAAACCATCCTCATCTGAAGTTTTCTTCCTGACATTTTCCAAACAGATCTATTCAACCCTATCTCAGTGCAGATGTTTGCTAAGCTTTAAACATCATTGCTCTGTTACCGTTTGCTTTTTCTCACCTCAGCACTCTTCACTTAAAGAATCTCTCTGCTGGAATTGTGCTAATCTTCAACACTAATGGAAGATTATTCAATCTGCATTGTTTCCATTCTAGAAACAAGACTTCTCGAACCAACTTTAGTCAATGAGCTACAAGATGTAGAAGATGCTTATGTATGTACAAATGTATATGTTAAGAAGCTGAGCAACATTGTTCACTTTTTACAGAGTGGGAGCTGAGTCTCAAAGAAGATAGCTGATAACAAATAATGAAATGTATCATTTTGTTCAGTGTGACTGTTTGAAGATCAAGTCCTCAAAGCCAACATAAAAGTCACAGTCTATCAGACGGAAGTGTGTTAGAATCTGCTTCCGAGACTTCAATCATTTGCAGCAGGCACCCCATGGCATTCAAAAGATACCCAAATAGCTCAGTTTTAAATGACCACTTCTTAATCCTTTGACTATGTCTACGTGCTCATGCTTCCAATAGAAGCATCTTGGTATTTGCCCTAATATCCCCCCACTGATCCTACATGTTCAGATATGATTACTCCTCATTGTCCTGAAGAATAAACTAATTTCATTAGCCATGTGGGATGGGACAACTCTCTCAGTCATACAAAGAACACTAATGAATCTCTGCCTCCAATGTTAGTATGTTTTTTCTTAGATAAGGAGATGAAAACTCTGCACAGTACCTCAGGTGCAGCCATGCTAGTATCCCTGTACAACTCTCTATTTCTAAACTTCAGTCTTCTTACAGTGAAGATGCCTTTTCCCTTTTAATCAGTTACTGCAGCTGCCTGCTATTTTTTAAACAAGAAAACTCAAATCCCTCTGCAGTTTGGGCATTTGTAATCTTTCTTTATTTACATAATAGTCCACTACTAAATTCCTCTAACCAGAGTATATAACATCATACTTTCCAATATTTAATTTGCCAAGTTTATGCCCACTCATCCAATCAATATGCTGTTGTAGATTTCTAATGATCTGATTGTGAAGTAGCTTGCCACCTGTTTTCATGCCAGCAGTAAATTTAGACTCCTTATCCCCTTCCATCTTCAGGTTGTTAGATAGATAGATAATTTATTGAACCCAAAGGGAAATTACATTGTCACAGTAGCATTACAAGTGCACAGATATACAAATACACAAATATTAGAAGAGAAGTAAGAAAGAATAAAAAATAAGTTACTTCTAACAGTCTAACAGGAGGAGGTCATCATTTCCCCGGCTATAGGTTGAGTTACTATGGAGCCTAATGGCCGAGGGTAAGAATGAGCTCAAATAGCGCTCTTTGGACCAGCACAGCCTATCAAGAGAAATGATAAATAATACAGGGATAAGAACCTATCCTTGGGGCACTCCATTAGTTGCATCTATCTAGTCTGAAAAAAAACATACTTTCCAAATATCTGTTCTAATAGACTTTCTATAAAACTATGTTCCTCTTATCATGTGCACCAGCATTTTATATATCAGATAATCAACATACGTTAAATCTACAGATTTCCCTCTATCATCTCTGCATGCTAAATCCTCAAAGAGCTCTGGTAAATTTGTCCTTTCATCCTGATGTAAGGCCTTGGCCCAAAATGTCGACTGTTCCATAGATTTCGCCTGACCTGCTGAATTCAAATAAGTTGTACAAAAAAAGTGGGGAGGTAATGTTTATGGGTTCAATGTCCATCCAGAAATCTGATGGAAAAGGGGAAGAAGCTGTTCCTGAATCACTGAGTGTGTGCTTTCAGGCTCCTATAGTTCCTCCCTGATGGTAGCAATGAGAAGAGGGCATGTCCTGGGTGATGGGCGTCCTTAATGATGGAAGCCGCCTTTACCACTCCTTAAAGATGTCCTGGGTACTGAGAAGGCTAGTGCCCATGATGGAGCTGACTGAGTTTACAACTTCCCGGCAACTTATATCGATCCTGTGCAGTAGCCCCCACCCCCACGTCCCAATGCCAGACGGTGATGCAGCCAGTTAAAATGCTCTCCATGGTACAACTGTACTGTGAAAATTTGTAAGCGTTTTTTGTGAGAACCAAATCTCCCCAACCTCCTAATGAAATCTAGCCACTGTTGTGCCTTCTTAGCAATTGTACCCGTATGTTGGGCCCAGGATAGATCTTCAGAGACTTTGTGGTTGTTGCTCTGGAATTCCAGCATCTGCGGAATCTCTTGTGTTTAAGTAATCTAAGCATTTCTGATGTAACCTGTAGCAAAATCTCAGGTCCCACACTGGCCTCATTTGTCATTTTAGAACCTGCAGAACTGGAGTGGATGTAAGTTACCTGTGATCCCAAGAAAAAACTTAAAAATAAGAAAAAAATTCCAATGAATTTCAATTACCATATATTATAGTAACAAACAACATGAATACTAAATGCTTGCTTTTAAATGTTCCTCTACTTCTAACGGAGAATTGAAAGTTGTTTCTGGAGATTTTAGGTAATTTAATGCAATGAGGAATGGCAAGTCATATATCAAGGGTCAGCCATAAGACTGAGGCACTGCCTCTCTTTAATGTTCATAAATCTTTGGAATTCTCTTTTGATAGCTGTCAATGCTGATTCATTGAGTTTACTTATGTTTGCTATTATTTTCCCAGTTGTTCAAGAACCAATGATGATGGATAATGGACAGGAAAATGCAGCTGAAGGCATTGAAAACCAAGCTTAAACTTATTCATTAGTAGAACAGACTTAGCATACAGTACACTATCACTGTCAAGATCATATATTTCCACAAGTTTTACCAAACCAGTGTATAAGAAATAACTATGACTTCTCATGAATAGGTTACAAATGGCCAAGAACATTATAAGTAGGTGCCACCATATTTTCTGAGGGGTAAGAACATTGTGTGGTGCTTGGTGGGGTTGTGCATGGTTGACAGCTCGCCCTAGCATTCCTACCAACCAGCACTGCTTACTGTTCTTGTTTTAAAATGCATTCATGGAATTATGGTGGGATGTTCAAATTCATTTATTGTTATATTTTAGCTTGGGTATACAATTATCCACTTGTGAGTTTGTGGGTCACCCTGACTGTAACCGGGGTGCGTGATAATTACCTCCCCCTTCTGTATGTGACTGAGGGGATGCTCACTGAGACAGTGGTGAACCTTGTCCTGGCACTGAAGGGCGATGCCCTACGGGCCCTGTTTAACCTAACACCGGCTGAGCAGTGTGACCACAGGGCCCTTGTAGTGGCTCTAGAGCAGCATTTAAAGCAGAGGCTACTGCAGGAAGCAATGAGGGAAGAACTGGGCAGCAGACAGCACCATGTGGGAGAAGGCCTGGGGCGTTCAAAGCAGATCTCTGCCACTGTGTTCAGCATGGCTACCCCCAGTTCCCTCCCGTGGCCCGGGAAGAGCTTGCCCTCTCCACCTTTGTAAAGGCGGTGGTGCCATAGTGCCTTCGGCAGCATATCACCATCATCGCTGGCAGGAACAGAGAGGCCAGAAGGCTTTCCAGTGCTGTCCCACATGCTGTGAGCCCTGACTTGTGTTACTGAGGTGGGAAAGGAGCCCGTGAGACAGGTACAACAAACACTTCGCTGGCCCCACTGTGTACCAAGGAGCAATCTCTGCTACTGGTGTTACGACTCAGACCATGTGGCCCGGAACTGCCCCACGCCAGCGCAGCCATCTGGTAACACCCTGAGGGCAGTGCTACCCGAGAACTCTGGCAGAACCCCTCTGTTGTCACCCCTCCGGGCGGGCCGTTTGGGTGAAGAGCAAGGCTTACACATGGATGCCTGCGTGGTGGAGGGCATCAGATGCCGCATGTTGGTGGACACGGGGTCAACCATCACCACCATCCGTCCCGGTGTTCTCCCCAGCATGGACCAGCCATCTCCGCCTGGGTGGACAACGGCACCAGTCCGGTTGGCTACCGTCACCGGTGACTGTGTGGCGATGTGAGGGAAGAGCTGGTTGGTCATCACAGTCGGGAAAAGCACAGTGGAGCACAAGGTTGGCAGCCGAGGCTGGGGAGAGCTCCACCCTGGATTCAGAGACCAAAACCTTGTACTCTCAGTGGGGCACGGTGGAGATGAGTGACAGGTTGCTGTTCCAGTGGTGGCCATTTCCCTGCAGCCTGGGGCTCCACGTCACGGTGCTGTGTTCGGTGCACGGGCTGGTGGGGGCTTGGTCTTTGCCTTGGGCAGGTTGCACAAATGCTTCCTTTGGCCTGGGTGCAAGCAGAATATGGAGCAGTTCGTGCACTGCTGCGATGCCAGCACATCCCAGAAGGGGCTGGGCTGCCAGTCTAGGATGCCAATGTAGCAGTAGCTGGTGGGGGCCCCAATGGAAGGCATAGGGGTGGACATTCTGGGTCCCTTTTCCTGCATTGATGTAGGGAACCACTACATTCTCATGGCCTTGGATTACTTCATGAAGTTGCCAGAGGCGTACGTGATCCTGGACCAGAGTGCCATCACCTCCGCTAAGAGACTCGTGGAGGAGTTCTGAAGTTTCGGTGCCTCTGAGGAACTCCACAGAGACCAGGGGTGCAGGCGTTTGGCAAGCTCTGCTGGTGGTTGGAAAATGTGGACCCCCCCCCCCCCTTCACCTGCAAAGCGACGGGCTGTTGGAGCACTTTAACTGCACTCTGGCTCCATCCTCATCAGCTGTTACCAGCACAACTGGATCGCCACCCACCCCGACAGCAGTTTAGGAGAGCACCAGGTGTATGCAGGCTGTGCTCTTGTTCGGGCACGAGCTACACATGCCAGTGGAGCTGGTGTTTGGACCCCTCCTGAGCTAGAGATTCCCAGGGAGGCTGGTTTAGCAGAATCAAAGGACAGCCAGCAGCTGCCAAAAATGGGCCTATGATACCCACAGCTGAGGACAGGAAGTTACTGGGGTGACCTAGTATGGGTTTTCTGTGCCTCCCAGAAGATGGGACTATCCCCCAAGCTGGGAAGCCACTGGAAGGGGCTGAGAGGGGCGCTTGTCTGCATCTCTGATGCAGTATATCGGCTGCAGTTGCCTGAGCAGCGGAAGGCGGTCGTGCTGCACCGGGACCGACTGGCACCGTTTCAGCCCTTGGCCACCACCGCCCCAGCGAGGCTGAAGGTAAGAAGTGACACTCCAGGTGCTCTGTCCCTTGTCTCACCAAACAGCACTTCTCCTGGGGGGTGGAATTGAGATCCTCCTCAGCGCCCAGTCGGCAGCAGTGACCACCACCAGGACTCTTGGAATTTTTTATGGGCCCTGAGGGTGTGAGGGATGACTGACTGCTCAGGGGGGACATGGTCGACAGCTCACCCCAGCATTCCTTGCGGTCAGCGCTACTTAGTCTTCTTGTTTTAAAATGCTTTAATGGGATTATGGTGGAATGTTCAAGTTCATTTATTGTTACATTTTAGCTCAGGTTACACAGATGTTTGTTTGTATGTTTGTGGGTCACCCTGACTGTAACCTGGGTGTGTGGCAATCACCTCCCCTGTCTGTATGTGACTGAAGGGGTTGTCACCGAGCAATGGCACTCTGTCTGTTATTGTGCTTATCTGAATACAACAAGCTGTTGAGATAAACAAGCTGTTCTTGTCTGTCATCATGGACTGAATGCTTGCCATAATTGTTTGGGGTCAGGGTCATAAGTAACAGTAGATGAAGTGCCACAGCCTCACCTTTTGAAAAGTCTCTCATTTAGTACACTCTGAAATTACTCAAAGCCTCCATGTCAAGGGGAAATTGTAGGAGCTTTGATCAACCTGAAGGCTAATTACTCAAAATATTATTTCTTAGAGTGTAATTGTGCTTCATATTTATGGAATTTACTGAGGCAGTCACATCTTCTGCCAATTCTAAGTGGACTCTTGTAATGCACCAGACTGTTAGGCAAATAACCTCTTCCTTAAAGTCAACAAGGCAAAGGAGATGGTTATCACCTTCAGGGGAACTTGTGCCAGCACCCCCCCCCCCTTTACATCGGCGGCACAGCAGTGGAAACTGCAAACAGTTTCAAACTCCTGGGAGTGCACATCATACACGATCTCTCATGGTCCCAGAACATATCCTACACAGTCAGGAAAGCTCACCAATGCCTCTACTTTTTGAGGAGGCTGAAGGGAGCTGGACTGTGCACATCTATACTCACATCATTCTATGGATGTGCAGTAGAGAACGCATTCTGACGAGCTGCGTCACTGCTTGGTGCAGAAACTACCACAGTGGGCAGGAAGGCTCTACAATGGGTAGTCAAAACTGGACCATTGGGACCAGCCTACTGGCCATCAAGGAAGCTAGTGGAAAAGGGCCAGTAACATCATGAAGGATCCCACTCTCACTGCTCATGGACTGTTTATCCCACTCTCATCAGGGTGGTGGCTACATCACATCCACACCAGCTGCCAGACTCTAAAACAGTTACTTACCCCAAGCAGTAAGGCTGATCAACACCACCATACACTAACCCACCCCTTCATACCACACACTAACCTACCCCTTCTCATATGCTGAGCTTAGCATCACTTTATGAACATACAATTAATCTATGTATATAGGTAATCTTATGCATTTATACTTAATGTGTTCTTTATCTTATAGTGTTTTTTTGTTTTGCTTCAAATCTGGAGTAACAGTTATTTCATTCTCCTTTACACTTGTATACAGGAAATTACATTAAACAGTCTTGAATCTTGAACTGTCCATGCATAATGGCAGGAGGAGAAAACAACTGCCTTTAGCCATTCATAAACTTAGAGTTAAGATCTTTTAGAATGGAGAGAGAAAGTGACAGAGAACAGCTGTAGATCTGAATAAAGCAAGAACACATCCTGTCTTCGGAAGTGTTGTCTGAGTGCAAAATTAAACCTTCAAATTGCCACATTCATAGAATGTGAGATCACCAACCAAGTATTAAAACAATTTTTCTTGGCAATAGCTTGGGAACAGATTTAATTACAAACATATGATTCATCTGAAAAAATTAAAGTTCAAATTATTCTTCCAAAATATCTTTTCACTCTCAATGTATATTATCAAATTCAAGAGCTGTTTGGAATGTTGAATGATTGGTTCAGTTGTCTAAATCTGTAAAAACAGGAAGAGATATACTGAATGATCTAATTAATATTAAAATGGGAAAGTGCGCTTAATTCTTGTTTACAGGGGTACATTGAGATTTTCCTGTACCTGTGGTATGACTTTGTGCAGGGGATGTCCAATTGAGTGTTTTGAGGAGCTGATGAAGGTGGAACAATGGGTGTTGGCTACATAGATTTTATCAAGGCATTCGACAAAGTCCCTCATGGGAGGCTCATCCAGAAGATTACAATTCTGGAGATCCAGTGTGACTTGGTCATTTGGATTCACGATTGGTTTGTTCATAGGAGTGAGAGGGGAATGGTTGATAGGTCTTATTCTGGCTGGAGGCCTGCAACTAGTAGTGTCTCCCAGGGATCCATACTGGAAACTTTGCTGTTTTGTGATATGTGGATGAGTGACTTAATCAGTTTGCAGATGACACAAAGGTTGGTGGCATTGTGGATAGTGTAGATTCTTGTCAAAGCATACAGCGGTATGTAGATTAATTGCAGATATGAGTGGAGAAGTGGCAGATGGACTTTAGCCGGGGCAAGTGCGAGGTGTTATAGTTTGGGAGATTGAATGTGAAAGGAAAGTACAGAATGATCATGACGTCCAGGCCCATAGCTCTCTGAAAGTGGCTGCTTAAGTCGGTAGGGTGGTAAAGAACGTGTTTGGAATACTTCCTCTCTTTAGACAAGGCACTGAATTCAAGAGTCAGGAAGTTTTTTGTAACCTTATAAAACTTTGGTTAGGCTACATCTGGAGTACTGCATTTAATTCTGGTCACCCCATTATCAAATGTTTTTTTAAGGTGCTGCCTGGATTATAGTGATTAGGCTGGACAAACTTGGGTTGTTTTCTCTGGAGTGGTGGGGACAGAGGGGAGATCTGATAGAAGTTTACAAAATTACAAGAGCCATAAATAGGAAGTGGCTGTAACGTTGATGCAGTTTCACGGTTTTGGTGATGTGAGACAGAAAACACTGACTACGAATAAGCATACTAATAATTTATTTACAAACAAAAAAATTTGACCAAACCTTTAAGTTCCCCCAAGTTTCACAAACTACAGAACTAAATGTTCAACAAATGGATACTTAGTTAAAAGTACGCATGGAGCGTACCTTCCCAAGGTATGCAGCGTGCTCCAGAGACAAAGGAAAAAAGTGAACCTCTCACATGTGTTATTCTTCATACCCCTGAGGTGTTTGAAACTGGACACTAGGTGCTGCGGCTTGCCAGCCAACCAATGGGAAGAGCAGCTGCAGTTTTTAAACTGCCCAATCACGATCGACATGGCAGAGGTGGCTTTCGACTGGCAAATAAGTCACACCACCACACAGCAACAGCCAGTATCTTTTTCCCAGGGCTGGAATGTCTAATACCAGAAGTCATGCATTTAAAGTAAGAAGTGGAATATTCAAAGGTAATGCCGGGTAGTTTTTTACACAGCGAGTGCTGAATGCCTGGAATACACTGCCCGGGGTGGAGGTAGATCTGATAAAGGCATTTGAGGCTTTTGGATAGGCAAGTGGATATGCAGAAAATGTTGGGATATGGACATGTGCAGTAGGGACAGCATGCTTGTGTAATGGTTCATGTACCACATGACCCAGGTTCAATTTCTGCCACAGTCCGTAAGGAATTTGTGCATTTTCCTCGTGACTGTGTGCGTTTTCTTTGCCAGGTGCTCTGGTTCCCTGCCATGTTCCAAAGACGTATGGGTTAGTAGGTTAACATGGACACGAGGGTATAATTGGACATTGTGGGTTCCTTGGGACGGAAGGGCCTGTTACTATGTTATATCTCTAAATAAAAATAAAAAGAAGGTATTAAGTGTAACTAGTTCAACACAACATTGTGGACCACAGGACCTGTTCCTGTGCAGTATTGTTCTATGTGCTCTTCCCAGATTCATGGGATGACTTGAGCACAGTAAAATTCAGTATCAATTGTGAAGAACCTATCTTGCTGATATTATCAGCTATTTCATTCAAATTCTTGTGCCTTAAGCTTTTCATTTTGCCTAGTGGATGCAATCAACTTGGGAGCAGATTCAGGAAAATCTGTCCTTTGATATAGTTTCTATTATTTTCAGATGCATTTAATAAATGACACAGCATGGAACTGCTTGCTCCACAATCACAGTGCCGCAGCTATGTTTGCCATTCAGGCATTTCTAGCACTGAAGGAAGCCATCTGGCTCATTGTGTTGGTATCTGCTTTTTAGACTAATCAGAACCAAAGCCATCTGCTTCTGTTTGCCCATAGCTCTGTATCTTGCTCTCTGCTGCCATTTTTCCCCTTGAAGGACACAATTTCTACTCACTGGAAGCATATTAGCTGTAGTGATGTACATATCTGTATTTTGAATATGCAATCAATAACTGCAGCAGTACAAAACATGCTATGATTTACCCATGTATGATATATACAATATTTTTTTTTCATTTCTTTTGTCCAGGACTTTTTTGTTTTACTGTGAGAAGGCATAATGATATGCCATTTCTATTTGCATGGTTGAACAGGGAGAAACTGGTATTTTCCATACTGTCACCAGTTTAAACAGACTTGAAGGTAAGAAGACTATTTTAAATCTACAAACGTAATGGACGTGCATGGTGTGACAAAACACAACGCCTATGGAAAGCTGGCTCAGTGTATTGGTGGAATGTGCTTAGACGTTGTGCAAGACCAACAAGGAGATAATTTTTTTTTAAGCGTGTCGTACCAGACATTCAGCCATTCTCGTCTGGCGCGTGGTGTCAGGGTTAACTGTGTCACGTTATGAACGTTCCTGACTCGACCCTTCTTTTTACAAGTCTGAGTGGCTAGCTCGACACTCAACCCAGCACAGATGGAGATCGTGCTCGGGGGTGGCCTAACTTGGATTTGAATTCCGGAACCTTTGCTCCAGAGTCCAGTGCTGATCTCACTGCACCACCAGCTGGCCAAAGGAGATCATTAAAAGTCATAAATCATTAGAAAGAGGTGACATAGCATCGGAAGATGTGGAATCGTTGTAGACAGAGCTAAGGAGCTGTAAGGGTAAAAAGACCCTGATGAGAGTTGTAAACAAATCTCTAAACAGCAGTAAAGATGTGGTCTACAAATTACAGTGAGAGATAGACAATGTACAGTATGTCAAAAGGGCAATGTTATGATAATCATGGGGGATTTCAATATGCAGGCAGATGGGAAAATCTGTTGGTACTGGATCTCAAGAGGGGGGATTTGTAGAATGTCTATGTATCAGCTTTTTAGAGCAGCTCATGGTTGAGCCTACTAGGGGATCAGCTATTCTGGATTGGATGTTGTGCAATGAGCCAGAATTGATTAGACAGCTTAAGGTAAAGAAATCCTTATAGGCTCAGTGACCATAATATGATAGAATTCACACTGCAATTTGAGAAGGAAAAGCTAAAGACTGATGTATCATTGTTACAATGGAGTAAAGGTAATTGCAGAGGCATGTGAGAGGATCTGGCCAAAGTTGAAAAGAAGGGAACACTAGCAGGGATGATGGCAGAGCTGGAATTTTTGGGAGCAATTCAGAAGGTGCAGGATAGATACATCCCGAAGAAGAAGAACTACTTTGAGTGACTGATGAGGAGGTGCAGGGGACAGGGTTTCAGGTTCTTGGATTATTGAAATCTTTTCTGGGAAAGGGGTGACCTGTACAAGTGGGATAGGTTGCACCTGAACTGGAGGGGAACCAATATCCTGGGAGGGAGGTTTGCTAATGCTGTTGGGGAAGGTTTAAACTAGATTTGCAGGGTGGTGGGAACAGAAGTGAAGAGGCAGAGGCAGAGGATGGGGCAGTTGGCGCACAAGTAGTGTCAGCTTATAGGGAGTTTGTGGGGAAGGATGGGCAGATGATAGAGCAATGATGTACTCAGCCAGACAGTTTGAGATGAGTCTATTTTAATGCAAGGAGTATCATAAATAAGGCGGATTAACTTAGAGCATGGATCAATATGTGGAACTATGACATTGTGGCCATTACAGAGACTTGGATATCTCAGGGGCAGAAATGGCTGCTGAGTGTGCCGGCCTTCAGATGTTTCAAAAAGGACAGGGAGGGAGGTAAAAGAGCTGAGAGAATGGTATTGCTAATCAGAGATGGTATCACAGCAGCAGAAAATGAACAAGTCATAGAGGGATTGTCTACTGAGTCATTGTAGGTGGAAGTCAGAAATAGGAAGAGGGCAATAATTCTACTGTAGCGCGTGGCCAAGCGGTTAGGGCGTTGGGCTCAGGATCTGAAGGTCATGGGTTCGAGTGTCGGCCAAGGCAGCATTTTGTGTCTTTGAGCAAGGCACTTAACCACACACTATTCCAGTCCACCCAGCTGAAAATGTGTACTGGCAAATGCTGGGGGCAAATGCTCACGATAGACCGGCATCCAATCTTGAGGGGGGGGAGTCTCGTACTCTCAGTCGCTTCACGCCACAGAAACCGGCATAAGCACCAGCATGATGGGCCACAAGGCTTAGGACAGACTTTAAAAATAACTCTACTGGGAGTTTTTTATAGACCCCTGCGATATCGAGGAGCAGATAGGGAGGCAGATTCTGGAATGGTGCAATAATAATAGGGTTGTTGTGATGGATGATTTAAAATTTCCTAATATTGACTGGCATCTCCTTAGAACAAGGGGTTTGGAAGGTTTCCTGATGCAATATGTAGATAAGCCAACTAGAGGAGAGCCTATACTTGATCTGGTATTGGGAAATGAACCTGGTCAGGTGTCAGATCTCTTGGTGGGAGTGTATTTTGGAGGTAGTGATCACACCTCTTATCTCCTTTATGATAGCACTGGAGAGGGATAGGAGCAGACAATTTGGGAAAACATTTAATTAGGGTAGGGGGAATATTAGGCAGGAACTTGGGAACATAAATTAGGAGCAAATGTTTTCAGGGAAATGCATGGCAGAAATATTCCATTGAGGCAGGAGAATGTTAAAGAACCATGGTGTAGAAAGGATGTAGAGTATCTAGTTAAGAAGAAGAGAAAAACTTATGAAGGTTCTGATAGAGTTCTAGAAAATTGCAAGGTTGGAGCTTAAGAATGAAATTAGGAGAGCTAGAACAGGCCATGAGAAGGCCTTGCTGAGCAGGATTGAAGAAAACTCGAAGGCATTCTACAAGTATGTGAAGAGTAAGAGGATGAGCCATGTGAAAATAGGACCAATCAGGTGCAATAGTGGAAATGTGTGCATGGAGTAGTTGGAGGAGGTAACGGAGGTACTTAATGAATACCTTGCTTCAGTATTCATCAGGGAAAAGGACCTTGGCAATTGTGGGGATAACTTAAAGCAGACTGAAATGTTTAAGCATATAGACATTAAGAAAGAAGATATGTTGGAACTTTTGAAAAGCATTAAGTTAGCTAAGTTGCTGGGTCTGGATGAGGTACACACAGGCTACTGAGGGAAGTGAGGGAGGAGATTGTTGAGCCTGTGATGATGATCTTTGAATCATCAATAGGGATGGGAGAAGTACCGAAGGATTGGAGGGTTGCAAGTGTCGTTCCCTTGTACAAGAAGGGGAGTAGGGATAACCCAGAAAATCTTAGAGAGTCTTATTTCAGCAGTGGGAAAGTTATTGGAGAAGATTCTGAGAGGCAGGACTTATGAGCATTTGGAGAGATATAGTCTAATAAGGAATAGTCTGCATTGCTTTGTCAAGGACAGGTTGGGCATTACAAGCCTGATTGATTTCTTTGAGGATGTAACAAAACACATTAATGAAGGTAGAGCTATGGATGTAGTGTATATAGATTTCAGTAAGGCATTTGATGAGGTTCCCCCTGCAAGGCTCATTCAGAAAGTAAGGAGACATGGGATCAAAGGAGACCTCACTTTGTGGATCCAGAACTGGCTTTTCCACTGAAGGCAAAGGGTGGTTGTAAATGGTTTGCATTCTGCATGGAGGTCAGTGACCAGTAGTGTTCCACAGGGATCTATTCTGGGACCTTTCCTCTTTGTGATTTTTATCAATGACCTAGATAAGGACGTAGAAGGGTGGGTTAGTAAGTTTGCTGATGACGCAAAAGTTTGTGGTGTTGTGGATAGTCTGGAGGGTTGTCAGACATTACAGCGGGACATTGATACGATGCAGAATGGGATGAGAAGAGGCAGGTGGAGTTCATCCCACATAAGTGTGAAATGGTTCATTTTGGTAGGTCAAATTTGAAGACAGAATATAATATAAATGGCAATGCTCTTGGCAGTGTGGAAGGTCAGTGAGATCTTAGGGTCTGAGTCCATAGGACACTCAAAGTTGTTGCTCGAGTTGACAGTGTTGTTAAGAAGGCATATGATGTGTTGGACTTCATCAACCATGGGACTGAGTTCAAGAGCCGTGAGGTGATGCCATAGCTATATAAAACTTTAGTTACACCCCACTTACAGTATTGTGTTCAGTTCTGGTCACTTCTAGAGGAAGGATATGGATACTATAGAGAGACTGCAGAGGAGACTTACAAGGATGATGCCTGGATTGGAGAGTGTACCTTATGAGAACAGGTTGAGTGAACTTGGCCATTTCTCCTTGGAGTGATGGAGGATGAGAAGTGACCTGATAGAAGTGTATAAGATGATGAGAGTCATTGATTGTGTGGATAGCCAGAGCTTTTCCCCAGGGCTGAAATGGATAACACAAGGGGGTATAGTTTTAAGGTGCTTGGAAGTAGGTACAAGGGGGATGTCAGAGGTAAGTTCTTCAGAGAGAGAATGATGGATGTGTGGAATACACGGCTGGTGATGGTGGTAGAGAAGGATACACTGGGTCTTTTAAGAAACTCGTAAAGATATACATGGAGCTTAGAAAAATAGAGGACTATATGGTGGGGAAATTCTCGGCATTTTGTGGAGCAGGATACATGGTCGGCACAACATTGTGGGCCGAAGGGCCTGTAATGTGCTGTGGGTTTCAATGTTCTATGTTCTATTTGAAAAGCAGGATGAAGCAACTGTGGCTGATGAAAAATCAAAGCCATATAAAAGCCAAAAAGAGGGTGTATAATAGAGCAAAAATTAATGGGAAGTTAAAAGATTTGGAAGCTTTTAAAAACTAACAGGAGTCAATTAAAAAAGTCATAAAGAAAGGAAAGATGGAGAATGAAGGTAAACTAACCAATAATATTACAGAGGATCCCACAAATTTCTTCAGATGTATAAAGTGTAAAAGAGAGGTGATGAGAGTAGTTATCATATTTCCAGTAATGGGGAACAAGGAAATGTCAGATGAAGTGAATAAGTATTTTGCATCAGTCTTCACTGTCAAAGACACTAGCAGTATGCTGGAAGTTGAAGAATGTCGGGGGCAGAAGTGGGTGAAGTTGCCATTACTCGGGATAAGGTGTTTGGGAAACTGAAAGGTCTGAAGGTAGATAAGTCACTTGGATCAGGTGGTCTACACCCCAGGGTTCTGAAAGAGGTGGCTGAAAGAGATTGTAATGACCTTTCAAGAATCAATGGATACCGCCATTGTTTTGGAGGACTGGGAGATTGCAAATGTCACTCCACTCTTCAAAAAAGGAGAGAGACAAAAGGTAGAATATTATGGGCCCGTTAGTCTGACCTCAGTGGTTAGAAAGATGTTGGAGTCAATTGTTAAGGATGTGGTTTCAAGTTGTTTGGAGGCACATGATAAAATAGGTTGATAAAATGGTCTCCTTAAGGGAAAATCTTGCCTGACCAATTTATTGGAAATCTTTGAAGAAGTAGTAAGGAGGATAGACAAAAGACAATCAGTGGATATTGTGTACTTGGATTTTCAGAAGGCCTTTGACAAGGTGCTACACATGAGGCTGCTGAACAAGTTAAGAGTCTTAGAGCGAGGAATGACGTGATGTTTTGATGATTTAAATGCTAGGCCAGATGGATTGAAAGGCCGGGTGTTGGGAGCAGAGGTGAAGGTCAGGCCAGTTCTGCTCACTGCTCCACAGCGTTTACTCTGCTCTTCACTGAGGCTGAGGTTGTAGCTTGGCTCGGCTGCTCCAGTTTCATGTCTGAGGGCTATGTGGTGCTTTGTGTCTGTGGGCTATGTGGTGCTTCGTGTCTGTGGGCTATGTGGTACTTCGTGTCTGTGGGCTACGTGGTACTTCGTGTCTGTGGGCTATGTGGTGCTTCGTGTCTGTGGGCTATGTGGTGCTTCGTGTCTGTGGGCTATGTGCTGCTTCGTGTCTATGGGCTATGTGCTGCTTCGTGTCTGTGGGCTACGTGGTACTTCGTGTCTGTGGGCTACGTGGTGCTTCGTGTCTGTGGGCTACGTGGTGCTTCGTGTCTGTGGGCTACGTGGTGCTTCGTGTCTGTGGGCTATGTGGTACTTCGTGTCTGTGGACTATGTGCTGCTTCATGTCTGTGGGCTATCTGGTGCTTCGTGTCTATGGGTTATGTGCTACTTCGTGTCTGTGGGCTATGTGGTGCTTCGTGTCTGTGGGCTATGTGGTACTTCATGTCTGTGGGCTATATGGTGCTTCGTGTCTGTGGACTATGTGGTGCTTCATGTCTGTGGGCTATGTGGTGCTTCGTGTCTGTGGGCTATGTGGTACTTCATGTCTGTGGGCTATATGGTGCTTCGTGTCTGTGGACTATGTGGTGCTTCATGTCTGTGGGCTATGTGGTGCTTCATGTCTGTGGGCTATGTGGTACTTCGTGTCTGTGGACTATGTGCTGCTTCGTGTCTGTGGGCTATGGGGTGCTTCGTGTCTGTGGGCTATGTGGTGCTTCGTGTCTGTGGGCTAGGTGGTGCTTCGTGTCTATGGGCTACGTGGTGCTTCGTGTCTATGGGCTACGTGGTGCTTCGTGTCTGTGGGCTATGTGGTGCTTCGTGTCTGAGGGCTACGTGGTGCTTACTCCGCTATGTACTGAAATGAGTCTGACGCTGTGGCCTGCTCCAGCTGCTCCGGGCTTCGTGTTTGGGGACTCACTTTCATTCTCAGTGCTATTTGCTTACTTTTATTGTTTGCACAATTTGTTTTTTTTTCTCTCTCTCTGCACAATGGTGTTTGTCGTTCTTTTTAAATGGGTTCTTTTGAGTTTCTTTTTTGTGGCTGCCTATAAGGAGAGGAGTCTCAAGGTTGTATAATGTATATATACTTTGATAATTAATGTACTTTGAACTTTGAAGAGGCCGTGTTTTACAGGAAAGATATTAGCATGGATAGAGCATTGGCTGATTGGCAGGAGGCAAAGAGTGGGAAGAAAGGGAGCCTTTTCTGGTTCCTAAAGGTTAATTTGCAGGTTGCCTCAGTGATGAGAAAAACAAGTGCTTTGTTAACATTCATTTCAAGAGGACTAGAATATGAAAGCAAGGGTGTAATGTTGAGGCTTTATAAAACACTGGTGAGGCCTCACTTGAAGTACTGTGAGCAGTTTTGGGCCCCTTATCTAAGAAACGATGTGGTGACATTGGAAAGGTTTCAAAGGAGGTTCACGAAAATGATTCTGGGATTGAAAGGCTTATTATATGAGGAGCATTTGATGGCTCTGGGCCGGTATTCACTGGAATTCAGAATAATGAAGAGTTCTTATTGAAACCTATCGAATGTCGAAAGGCTTTGATAAGTAGATGTGGAGAGGATGTTTCCTATGGTGGGAGAGTCTAAGACCAGAGGACATAGCCTCAGAATAGTGGGGTGCCCATTTCATAAGGAGATGAGGTGGAGGTGGAATTTCTTTAGCCGGAGAGTGGTGAATCTGTGCAATTTGTTTCCACAGGAGGGTGTGGAGGACACGTCATCGGGTATATTTACGGCAGAAGTTGATAGATTTTTGATTAGTCAGAGCATGAAGGGATATGGGGAGGAGGTAGGAGATTGGGACTGAGGAGAAGATAGATCAGTCATGATAAAATGGTGGAGCAGATGTGATAAGCCAAATGGCCTGATTATGCTCCTATATCTTATCTTATGGAAATAGAACCCATTTGGTTTAGCAATGTGTAACTAACCAGATTCAGTAAACAGCATAACAGTGTGTGAATGCCGTAATGTGATTTAATTCAAGCTATCATTCAAGGAGGAGAAAGTCAAATTGTATCATGATCCATTTGGTTGACACCTCGGGGATGCAGAGAAACTCAGTGTCGATCCAGTTTTGTACAGTTACCTAGGCCCATCATGCCGAGGCACCCTGGGTAAATCTATATAATGAATATTTAATAACTGCAACAGTAAACAAAAATCCTGTGACTAACACATATGATGTATAGAATGTTTTTCTTTTTAATTTCTGTCATCATCTGTCCAAGATATTTTTGTTTTACTGAGGGCAAGCATAATGATATGATGGGATTTCTATTTGCATCACTGAACATCTGATGACAGAGAGAAGTTGATTATTTCCTTCCTCTCACCTATCACAGGTACATTTGCAGTGCCTAACACTTTCTTCTATGTGAAGCAGCATAGTTCACTCAATGAACGTCAGGTATTTACTGGGGTTTAATTGCATCAGGACTCCTGTTCTTCAGCTGCAATCTCTACCCAGTAACACACTGCTAGGTTTGTGTGTTGGTAGCTTTTTGATCTCCTCCCAGGAAGGGGGACAAGATGGCGGCACGACGACAGCACGCATGACCATTTCGGCGATGATGTCTGTTACTTGTCAAGTAGGGGGCCGTGCGCAATCCTGATTTGATGGAGACAGACGTGAGGGCACAGTGGAACATCTGGAAAACTTCTGAAATGACTGCTTTGCTGCCGCTGCTACTGTGTGGTAACTGGAATCTCTGGAGCTGAAGGCCCCGAGATCCTCGGCTTTGCGTGTTTCAGCGGCTGGGGAGAGGTCGGAGGCGCTCGGCAGAGGATGGCGCTCTGGAGGCTGTATCGGAGAGGTTGCTCGGAAGCTCGGAGTTTTCGGATGGATGGACTCAGGGTCGGCTGAGGTCGGCTGCTTCCAAGGTATCGGCAAGTTGACGGTGCCTGGAGGTTTATGGCAGGGAGTTTCTCCCGTTTGCCGCCTGCTATCGGGGACTTGGGAGTCGATCGACTCGGGACTTTGAGAACTTTTTTTTTACTGTGCCTATGGTCTGTTGTTTATCAAATTATGGTATTGCTTTGCACTGCTGTAACTATATGTTATAATTATGTGGTTTTGTCAGTGTTAGTCTTTGGTCTGTCTTGTTTGCATTTCTAAATGACAATAAAAGAGGACTGAGTGTTCTCATAATCTAAACTAGTAGACAGAGAGGCATAAGTGGAGAGGAAGAGTAATCGCGCTCTCACGGACCTCAACCTCTACAGGCTTGTGAATTAGGAGGAGGAAAGGTATCCTTCCTTTCTATTTCAGGGTGTCACCCAATTCTAGCTGAGCGAATAGGTGATGACTCTGAGCAATTAATCTGATATTACGGAAGTTTTGTGAACTGAATACATGTCAAGGTAATCATGGTATTCTGATGATTTGAACCGCATCTCACTTGTGAAAGTTTCAGCTTCCCGAATGTTGACAAAACGAATGGGCAACTGATGCAATGGGCAAGAAAGAAATCCTTTGGTGGACATTTACTTATTCATAGTTTTACATACATTCTATTGTATTTCTTTATTTTTCTGTAAATGCCTGTAAGAAAATGCATCTCCAGGTAGTACATGGTAGCTAGCATATACGTACTTTGACAATACATTTTACTTTGACTTTGATTTGTGAAAGCCCAGCCACAGCAGCTGGTACCCACTGAAGAAGCTCTGCTTCCATGTATCATGCAAATATCTTCCAGTCCGTGGCCATCCACTTCCAGACTTATTGTAATGAATGTTTTGTCAATATATGTTAGTGTGTATAGTGGCCTCCTCTCCTGTGAATTGGGCCATTCACTTACATTGTTTATAATGCATTTATCACTGTAAGCTCCCAGATGAAACTCACAAACCCACTATTTCACTCTTCCGGTGAGGTGGTGGGTTCCTTTCAGTGAGGTGGTGGCATACTCGGTCGCAGTGGCCCCTCCGGGTCCAAACAAAGGTGTAATTGTTCATCCTTTGCATCTTCTGTGGTGGTGTGCATGGAGGCAATGCGCAGTCCAACAAACGGTGCAAGTAATTGTCTTAGGTGTTTCTCTTGTGATCATAAGACCCTGTTGGGCATTGATAATGTAGAATACTGCAAGTCTGATTCACTGGTTCATTGGTGATACTGACAGTGGGGAAGCTGTGTGACCTTGGTTGTTGCACGGATCACGCCTTCATGCTACTGGTTGCCTGTTGCAGCTGCCCAGGGGATGAGATGCCGGAGGTGGTGTGGGAGAGGGCTGGAGTCAGTGCTGAGTTGAGGCTGGCTCGTCCCATCGTTGCTGCTCTCCAGTGCTCGCTCGGTGGAAGACAGGCTGGATGGTGATCATCTGCAGTTGCACTAGTGCATGACAAGCAATGCTGTGTGCTTGTTCGTGCATCAACATCCATGCGCCATCAATCTACAGACCATTACACACAGGGACAGGGCAATATATTTTTTGTGACTGTATGTTTTTCGCTATCATAACTGTATGTGCTGTGTGCTGTGTGCTGTTGGTACTGTGTTTTTCACCTTGGTCCCAGAGGAACGTTGTTTCATTTGGCTGTATTCATATGTATATAATTGAGGCCTTGAAGGGCTGCTTTGAGGTTACTGACTGGAATGTGCTTTGTGAACCTTATGGTGAGGACATTAAAGGTCATAATGATTGCATCACTGGCTACATCAACTTCTGTGGGGACACTGCAATACCATCAAGAACTGTTCACTGCTTCCCTAACAACAAATCATGGATCATCAGTGATCTAAAGGCTCTTCTCAACCACAAAAAGACAGCCTTTAGATCAGGAGAGAGGGAGGAATTGAAACATGTTCCGAGGGAGCTGAAGGAGAAGATCAAGGTGGCTAAAGAGGAATGCAGGGGAGAGCTGAAGAACAAGCTTGGACAGAGTAGCACACGGGAGGTGTGGAGAGGAATGAAGAACATCACTGGCTTCAATCAGCCGAGCTGTACAGCCTTGGAATGCAGCTGTGAATGGCCTAATGAGTTAAACCAATTCTTCAATAGGTTTGACAATAGTCCTCCTGTTCACACACCCCTCAGCACACCAGTCCAGGTGACGAGGCGCCCATCCCTCAGCACCAATGCCTCCCCTCCTCCATCCTCTCCCTAGAATTCAACATGTGGATGAACAACACAGGCTACCACTATCTACATCCCCTCCTTGCCCTAAACTACCATCCACACCTCCACATACCAACTGCTATTGTCCCGATCTTCACCTCCCCCAGCCCCCACCTTCTATCAACCTCGCAGTCATCATGGACTCACCTTCATCACTGAGCAGGTGAGAAGGGCTCTGGGGAAACTCAGACATAGCAAAGCATTGGGACTGGATGGTGTGAACTCCAAGGTCCTGAAGGAGTGTGCTGAACAGTTGTGTGGAGTTCTCCAGTGCATTTTCAATCTGAGTCGCAGCCTGGAAAGGGTCCTGTCTGAAAAACCTCATGTGTGGTCCCAGTATCTAAGAAGGGCGGACTGAAAGTCCTAAATGATGACCATCCAGTGGCTCTGACCTCACACATCATGAAGACCCTAGAAAGGCTGTTCCTGGCTCACCTCCAACTCCTGGTCAGATCAGCCCTCGATCTCCTGTAGTTTGCCGACCAGAAGCAATCAGAGTTGACGATGCTGTCATCTACCTGCTGAACAGAGCTGACTCCCATTTAGATAAGCAGGGGAACATTGTGAGGATTATGTTTTTTGATTTCTCAAGTGTCTTCAATACCATACAGCCTCACTGCTGGGGGAAATGCATATTGGCACTTCCATTGTATCCTGATAATGGACTACCTGACTGGCAAACCACAGTTTGTGCGGCTTCAGAGCTGTGTGTCAGACATGGCTATAAGTAGCACTGGGGCCCCACAGGGGACTGTATTGGCTCTTTACCTGCTTACCCTGTGAACCTCGGACTTTAGATACAACACTGAGTCATGTCATCTGCAGAAATTCTCTGATGACTCAGCATTAGTAGAGTGTATAAAGGGAGGATGGGAGGACGGGAGGATGATTGCAGGGCTCTGGTGGAGGTCTTTGTCAAATAGTGCAAGCTGACTAATCTGCAGCTCAACATGAGTAAGATAAAGGAAATGGTGATGGACTTTAGGAAGACTTAGCCAGCATTGGGATCAATAAATATCTATCTATAATCTGAACTTGAACCATCTATTCTTCCCACACAAGAACAAAGAACACTACGGAGAAGGAAAAGACTGCTTTATTGTGCCAGGCCCTGAAGAGGTCACATAAGACAGACGTACACATTTCACATATTGGAAAGGGACCAGATAGATTGGAATTAAAGGGAGGGCACTGTACCAATTTATCACAGGAGAGATTGAACATCGGTATTGCCCTGGAGCACCAAGATGAGGATTCAACTGGGGGACACAAAGGTGGCTGATGGAGATGCAGGAAGAAATGGCTTGTACATCATCCTACCTGCCAAGTGGACTGCAAGGCATGGCAAAGAGCGCTGGGCCTCTCTGACTATGCAGCTGCCCACAGAGAGTCAGGAGCACATCATTTCCAGATCGCATGGATGAACTACAACAATTGTTCATCCCAGTTTGGCAAAAGAGTAAACCAGGGAAGGTAGTGCACCCACGGCTGACAAGGGAAATTAGGGATAGTATCAATTCCAAAGAAGAAACATACAAATTAGCCAGAAAAAGCGGCACACCTGAGGACTGGGAGAAATTCAGAGTCCAGCAGAGGAGGACAAAGGGCTTAATTAGGAAGGGGAAAAAAGATTATGAGAGAAAGCAAGCAGGGAAAATAAAAACTGACTGTAAAAGCTTTTATAGATATGTGAAAAGAAAAAAGATTGGTTAAGACAAATGTAGGTCCCTTACAATCAGAAACAGGTGAATTGATTATGGGGAACAAGGACATGGCAGACCAATTGAATAATTACTTTGGTTCTGTCTTCACTAAGGAGGACATAAATAATCTTCTGGAAATAGTAGGGGACCGAGGGTCCAGTGAGATGGAGGAACTGAGGGAAATACATGTTAGTAGGGAAGTGGTGTTAGGTAAATTGAAGGGATTAAAGGCAGATAAATCCCCAGGGCCAGATGGTCTGCATCTCAGAGTACTTAAGGAAGTAGCCCAAGAAATAGTGGATGCATTAGTGATAATTTTTCAGAACTTTTTGGATTCTGGATTAGTTCCTGAGGATTGGAGGGTGGCTAATGTAACCCTGCTTTTTAAAAAAGAAGTGAGAGAGAAACTGGGGAATTATAGACCAGTTAGCCTGACATGGTGAAGGGGAAAGTGCTAGAGTCAGTTATCAAAGATGTGATAACAACACATTTGGAAAGCGGTGAAATCATCGGACAAAGTCAGCATGGATTTGTGAAAGGAAAATCATGTCTGACGAATCTCATAGAATTTCTTGAGGATGTAACTAGTAGAGTGGATAGGGGAGAACCAGTGGATGTGGTATATTTGGATCTTCAAAAGGCTTTTGACAAGGTCCCACACAGGAGATTAGTGTGCAAACTTAAAGCACACAGTATTGGGGTATGGTATTGATGTGGATAGAGAGTTGGTTAGCAGACAGGAAGCAAAGAGTAGGAATGAACGGGACCTTTTCAGAATGGCAGGCAGTGACTAGTGGGGTACCACAAGGCTCAGTGCTGGGACCCCAGTTGTTTAAAATATATATTAATGACTTAGACAAGGGAATTAAATGCAGCATCTCCAAGTTTGCAGATGACGCGAAGCTGAGTGGCAGTGTTAGCTGTGAGGAGGATACTAAGAGGATGCAGGGTGACTTGGATAGGTTAGGTGAGTGGGCAAATTCATGGCAGATGCAATTTAATGTGAATAAATGTGAGGTTATCCACTTTGGTGGTAAGAACAGGAAAACAGATTATTATCTGAATGGTGGCCGGTCAGGAAAAGGGGAGGTGCAACGAGACCTGGGTGTCATTATACACCAGTCATTGAAAGTGGGCATGCAGGTACAACAGGCGGTGAAAAAGGCGAATGGTATGCTGTCATTCATAGCGAGAGGATTCGAGTATAGGAGCAGGGAGGTACTACTGCAGTTGTACAAGGCCTTGGTGAGACCACACCTGGAATATTGTGTGCAGTTTTGGTCCCCTAATCTGAGGAAAGACATTCTTGCCTTAGAGGGAGCACAAAGATGGTTCACCAGATTGATTCTTGGGATGGCAGGACTTTCATATGAAGAAAGACTGGATCGAGTAGGCTTATACTCACTGGAATTTAGAAGATTGAGGGGGATCTTATTGAAACATAAAATCTTAAAGGGATTGGACAGGCTAAATGCAGGAAGATTGTTCCCGATGTTGGGGAAGTCCAGAACTAGGGGTCACAGTTTAAGGATAAAGGGGAAGCCTTTTAGGACCGAGATGAGGAAAAACTTCTTGACACAGAGAGTGGTGAATCTGTGGAATTCTCTGCCACAGGAAACAGTTGAGGCCAGTTCATTGGCTATATTTAAGAGGGAGTTAGATATGGCCCTTGTGGCTACGGGGATCAGGGGGTATAGAGGGAAGGCTGGTACAGTGTTCTGAGTTGGATGATCAGCCATGATCATGCTGAATGGCGGTGCAGGCTCGAAGGGCCGAATGGCCTACTCCTGCACCTATTGTCTATGTTTTCTATGTTTCTATTTCAGCATTTACTTCCGCCTACATGACAGTGGCTGATGGAGCAGGTTTCATTTTCCATGGAAGCACATTTTCCTCTATTATGGAGGAATTTAAGGTGGGGGTTATATGTGAGGCAGGGTTTAAGGGTCGGCACAACACTGTGGGCTGAAGGGCCTGTACTGTGCTGTACTGTTCTATGTTCTATGTTCTAAATGCTATTCAAATTTTTCATCTTCTTGTGGATTTGCATGTGAATCCAGTCAAGCTCTACTTTACAGAGTACTATCCTGAAGGAAGAGAGGGATTTCAGCAGACTCCCCTCAGCCAGCAGCCGATCGTTTTTCTATGTGACTAGAAAGCTGTAGCCATCTGGAAGCAGGTTGCTGTATTGTTGGAGTTGGTTGTTGGTTGTGGATTGGGCCTGCAGGCTTTTATTGCAGTTTGACTGTGTAGCCTGGGTGAAAGCAATCAATTTGTTGCCTATTGTCAGGAGACTCCTTTATAGTATGGCTACCAGAACCCTGGTACTCTCTGTAGTCCAATCAACAATCTATATGTCTTCTCTACCTTTTAATTCCCACTCAAGAAATGTGCACTGAAGTTTGGTTTGCTGCCATTAGCCTGTATAACCCCTGGCTCAGGTTTCAGAGATAGACGTGTTTATATTCTGTGACCCGATAGATGCTTTAGCCAAATTAGTCTTACACCTCCAATGTTCCTATCAAAATAAACAACATTGAATTTATGCGTTAAATTTCATTTACCAATTAATTTTGTCATTCTGCAAATTTTCCTGTCATTTGTTTGTAATATTGTACACATTCTAGCCCTGATATTTGGTAGGATATTTCTGTAATTAGAGTTAGCCAGCCTAGTTCACAGTTATGTCCACCAATACACAAAACTCCCTAAAATTACATCCTTTTATAGTATACTCTCAGCCATCTGTCAGCCATGGAGAAAGGGCTGCTGGTTAGAATCATTACTGTACAGCACACACACTAGTGTTCTCTGCATAAGCTTGTAAATAAATTGCTGAACTATCTGCCGTCTCTGTACCCTTTCAAACAACAAGGTTTTACACTTCAGTTCTACATTTTATAGCAGAACGCCTGTAGTGCCAAATCCTCAAAGAGGATGTGACTGCTGATTAGCCTACTGCTTTTATGTAAAAAAGCCAATAAACCAAAGGTCTTTGCACACTTATTTTGCATAACTTGAAGCACAGTTCACGATTTGAGCTTATTTTCATAAAAATAAACATATCAACTTTTATGCATTGCTTTTAACCTACACTTAAAATCACTTAATTCTAAATGTGAAAAGAGCAGTGCAATTTATTCACTGTGTTCTGGATTCTCTGATGGCATTTCATTAGGTTCAAATGCACTTCAGTGAGTCAAAGTTAAAGGATGAGAAGGTTTAGTCTTACCAGCTTTCTTGATTTATGAGGAGGGACTGTGATCAGAAAGGCTCTCCTTGGCCTTTAGTCCTAGTCATAGTCATAGTCATAGTCATAGTCATACTTTATCGATCCCGAGGGAAATTGGCTAAGTATCAAGTGAATTGATAAGATCAAGTGTAGTATTGTGCTGGACCTCTGTGGATGCTGACAAGGAGAATTGAAGAAGGACTCGTCGCGATTAAGTGTCGCCAGTAAGAGTTTAACTTGGTGATGTAAGGGTGAATCCTCATACTGATTGGAATTCCAGTCTGTTACCCACCCCTTTCCAGGAATTAACGCTCAGTCAGAATAGCTGCATATGCAAGCACATCGATGGGAGGACCTGGGATCTGAAACACTGTCAGGGTGGCAGTGAAAGATCTCAGTGAGGGGAACCAGGGGGCAGCACAGAGGCTATAAGCCCACAGGTTCAGGAGACTGGGAGCAGCACAGCCCCCAATACATACCAGCTCTGGGAAACCAAGAATTGTACAGAAGCTATTGGCCCCCAGCTCTGGGAGTTTGTGTCCAGTGCACCACAGCTCAGAGAGGCACGTTGACCAGTGCAGGATGTTGGAGGATGTTGTGCCTGTAAGTGACCAACCTTCCCCCAGGCACACCACCAGCATTGCCACACCCAGGGGGTAGGACCATCCTCTGTACCTGAGCTCACAAACAGTGAGACAGTGACTCGAGAACACAGTCATGGACATAAAACTGGCATCTTTAGACATTCACAGTGTGAAGAGCACAGTGCGATGTGCCAATGCCTAGCAATATCTTGCCTAGGTCAAGGCTGTTGAGACTTTCTTACAGGCGTGCAGGCTACTACACTTTCACAACTACTGGAAGTGGTTGCAATGGTAGTTCCCTGGTTTGTCTGTGTGGTCAGGGGTCAATGATTGTCTCGGTTCCGGCTTGGAGATTCTGCAACTCCTCAAACATCCAGGTCAGAGAGGTGGCCGGGAGGTGCCTCCCTGTGGCAGACGTAATGGACCAAAACACCTTACTCCAGCTAATTAATGTTCACACCTCACCCATGCAGAGCAAGTGGCTGACCATCCTCCAGCAGCTCTTGTCGCTGCTGTCGATGACCCAGATGGTTGTTCTGGCCGATGACTTCAACTGCATCATTGATGTGGCTGGACAATCCGATAGTGCAGACTGCAAATTGGGCAGCTCCTCCAGATTCCTGATGGAAATGGTTAAAATAGCTAAGCTACAGAATGCCTGCAGCACAGCCAGAACCCACCTGCTCACGATCGCTCCTGAATTGACCTCCTGCTCGTGTCTGAGCCATCATGGTCAGATCCGTAGACGTCACCTGGTGTTCTCCTCTGACCACTGCATCGTCCAAGCCTCCTGCTGCCTATAGGAGGACCAAAAGGCAGGCGGGGGGATGAAGAACCTGAACATCAAGCTGGTGATTCCAGAGAACTTTGAGGAACTAGAGTGGGAGTACACAGGTTGGAAAACCTAAAAACTCCTCTTTGAATCCCCTGTTGGCTGGTAGGAAGTGACCAAGGAGAACATCAAGAGGCTTTTCATTTGCACCGGGTTTCAGAAAGCAAGGCAGGGTGAGTAGGAACTGTGTTAACTGTGCAGCAACTTCTCCTTCTGCATTTGAAGGGGGTGGATGAGGAAGAGGAATTATGAGAGGTGAAAGGCTGGCAAGCACAGCTCTTCACCTCTGAATTGTCTGAGATCATCTTCCCATCCAGGGTCTGCACCATGAAATAGAATGAGATCTTTCTTCTTCCAAATGGTTCACAGGGGAGCTCTGTGATTCACCATCTTACAGAAGAGGACAGCTCCATGGCATCCTCACAGAGAGACACGCTGAGGATCTGCAGGTCCTTCCACACCAGAATGTATAACAGAAAGGCCGCAGACACCACAGCCTTCCAGACCTTCCTGCTGTCGGTCACAGAGGTGTTAAGATGACAGCAAGCAGGAGAGTCTAGAACAAGCATTAACCCTGGAGCAGCTGACTGGCTCCACTCGTTTCCCGGAAGTGACGGCTTACCAGCTGAGTTGCACTCTGCTCTGTGGGACTGGATGGGCCCAGACATGCTGAAAATGTGCAATGTCGGTGGGACTAGGTGAGAGTAAGCACTCAGCATGGACAAGAAGGGCCGAGATGGCCTGTTTCCATGCTGTAATTGTTATGTGGTTATATGTTTGGCAGCATGTCAGAGTCCATAGCGAAAGGCATCATTATCCTCATCTATAAGCAGAAGGGGGAGAGGGAAGGTATGGAATTGAAGACCCATTTCACAGTTGAATGTAGACTATAAAATCTTGGCCAAAAGCATTGCTAATCAGGTCAGGTATGTTCTGGGACAAGTGATCCACCTGGACCAAATCTGTGCTGTACCTGGCAGGAAGATTGTTGATGGTCTTGTATGGCTCATAGTTACCATTGCTTCCATGCAGGACATAGGTGTGGACACTGCCTGGTTAGCTTGGACCAGGACAAAGCCTTTGATAGGATATCACATATCAATATGATGGATATACTTTGCAAAAGGGGGTTTGGGGAGGAAGTCAGGAATTGGATCCAACTGGTCTACACAGATATCTGTAGTCCAGATGAAATCAATGGGTGGGAAATTGATAGCTTCTCCGTCAAGCCTGGAGTCAGGCAGGGTTGCCCACTCTCTGCTGCCTTGTTTCTGTGCTGTAAACAACCCTTTGCCGAAGCCGTCAGAAAGGGCAAGAGCATAGAGGGGTGGCGTTGCCGGGCAGTGAGGGACACAAGTGAAAACCTCCCCGTATATGGACAATATCACTGTCTTCTGCTTGGATCTGAGGTCTGTTCACAGGTTGACCAGCATTTGCAAACAGTTTGAGTTGGCATCATCGGCCAGAGATGACCTCGCAAAGAGTGAGGCCATGATTTTCATCAACTGGCCTGAACGGTTCAGTGTCTCCTTCACCTTCAGGTCTGAATACCTAAAAGTATTGGAGATCTGGTCTGGATGGCCGAGTGTCCGACAAGGATTGGCTAGAGTGGATTGGGAAGGTAATACAGATATTTGGTCTGTGGGGAGAGCACTCCCTATTGATAACTGGGAAGAACCTGGTCATAAAGTGTGAGATGCTCTCAGAGCTGCTGTACTTGGGATAGCTGTGGTCCATCCCCCGCTCCTCCAGCTTGAGAATCACCCAGGCTGTCTTTAGGTTCATCTGGGGAGTGGGCCAGACAGGTCACAATGCATGTCCGTGGACAACAGGGACAAAAGTGTACCCAAAGTTTCCCCCACCCTGATGTCTAGCTCCATCAGGCTGTGTATGCGAGCATCTAAGTATGTGAGCACCAAGTACAACTATGTGCCGAAGTTCTATCTGACCCTGGTGTTGCAAAGGATGGGTCTGGCCCCATTGCTGTGCAATACCCCAGTAAGCTAGATGTTGCTATGCAATGCTCCAGTCAACTGGGCGTAGACCTGTACTTCATGGAATAGTTCTTCTGGACCAACACCGTTGACCAAAAGTCCATCAGGCCGTGGTCAGCATGGAATGTCCTTGTTAGACACAGTGGGTTTGCTCCCTGAGCGAACTGTACATACCACCTGTCAGAATGCATCGATGCCAGACGTCATCCAAAGGCACCAAGACCCTGCCTGGCTTGTGCTGAGAAGGGCCCTTCCAGTCTGATCTTTCCTGCATGCCCAGATCATAACCCCCACTTTGCACTGCCCAGGGGATCACTGTAAAGTAGATAAGATGTTGCTCACCTCTTTGTGGACTGTGGGTTTGTGAAGAGGGTCTGGAGAAAGATGCAAGGGCCTGTGTTATGGTTCATCCCAAACAGCTGTGTGACAGAGTACTGTCTGGTTTACGGACTGTTCCCAGAGAAACACACGGAGATGTTGGGTGAAGGTTGGCTGAAGTCTTTCAATTATTGTACCTCCCCAGAGGGCCACATGAGTGTCTGCAGAGCTATTGGTGTAGGAATGCAATCAAACAGTATTGAAGGCATTGTCGATGAATTTAAGAATAAAAAGGCATTGCACAGTTTATTCTTGTAAATATTTTTATATATGAATAAAGTTTGTTTTGGTATTAAAATGTCTGCTTGCTTGTAAGCTACCTTCCATCATGCAGAAAGTGTGAGTGTAGAATGACTACAGTTTCGGCTTACATAGAACATAGAAGAATAACACACAGGAAAAGGCCTTTTGGCCCACAATGCCTATGCAGAACATGATCTCCTTAAGCCCATTACTCCTACTGTGGCATAGGCCACCACCAGCAGCTCATCAGAGCCCTCTGTCTTGGGTCAATAGAAGGCTGATAGTTCCTGCGGCTTCTGCTTTCAGCACACGACTTCATATGTTTTCCAGGTGAAGATTCTTCCTCTCCCAGGGCTGAGGTCTTTAGAGCTTTTGTTGATGTTTCTGTTGCTCTGGGTTTCTACAGGATGGGGTTGCTAGCCCCATGCCCAGCACAACATAATGCCAAATTAAATTAATCCCATCTCCCTGCACATGTTAATAGCCTTCCGTTCCCTGCCTGTTTAAGTGTATCCTGTCACTATTGTGCCGGCTTCCATGTAATGAAAACATATAAAAATTTGTTCTGTGTTCCTCTCTGATTTAGCTCAGGACATTCGAACATGCATTTGGAAACAAAGGGAGACACTGCATAAGTATTCAAGGCCACAAGAAAACACTTCATTAGAAGGTGCACAAATGCCATACAGAAAGAAAAACAATTGTCTACAACATTAGTAGTAATGCAGAAAGCAAAATAATACTTATCGTCCAATAAACGAGCTGAACTGTGGAATGCTGACAAACTATCATGCAGCCTTTTCTCTCTCTCATCCTCTCTACGTACTTGTCCATATCTTTTTCAACTCTTAGCACCAGCACCAATCATGATCTTGCCTAAGACAAAGCTCTCCCCTTGCTCAGAGAAGTGCCCTATTTTATACCCTTTAAGATTCCTTCAAAGCATAACATAATTATCACCTCAGTACTTTCTCATGAATTCCCATGTATTTCCATGTATTTGGTACCTGGACCTGCACAATGATCTACCTTCCCCAGACGAATATGTTTTTGACCATTTTCCACTGTTAAGGCCATTGACTTGTACTCCCTTAACTTTCTCAAAGCATTGCTGTGGACTGATTCTCTTGTATTTATACAGAACAATCTCACTCCCGATTAGCACCTCTTCTCTATCAATCAAAAGCAGAACTTTCCAGTGGCCAAACATTCAAATTCTGGTTCATGGCCTCCTCTTGTGCCACAACGAAGCCACCCCAGGGTGGAGGAGCAACACCTTATATTCCATCTGGGTAGCCTCCAACCTGTTGGCATAAATTTCAATTTCTCCTTCCAGAACAAAAAAATTCCTTTCTCCTCCCCTCTTTGGCCTCTTTCCTCTTCTCCCCTGCCTATTACCTCCTCCAGGTGCCCCTCCTCCTTTCCTTTCTCCAATGGTCCACTCTCCTCTCTTATCAGATTCCTTCATCTCCAGCCCCTTACCTTTCCTACCAGCATGGCTTCACCTATCACCTTCGAGCTATCTTCCTTCCCCTGCCCCCATCTTTTTATTCCAGTATCTTCCCCCTTCCTTTCCAGTCCTGAAGAAGGATTTTGGCCCGAAGCACGGACTGTCTGTTCATTTCCATGGATGCTACCTGATCTGCTGAGTTCCTCCTGCATTTTGTGTGTGTTGCTTTGGATTTCCAGCATCTGCAGAATTTCTTCTGTTTGCCATTTTGTCTTACAGATATCCATTTTATTTTAGCATATACCAAGGAGGAATCACATTTAACTCTTACCTTACATTCTACCAACTCCTGCCCCTACTCCTGCTGTCTACCTCTACCACAGTCTGTGTACCATTTACCATATACACTGTTTTGTTTAGCTGTACGTATGTACAGATGGATGCCATTAAACCTGAACTTGAACTTTAAACATTCTGCTGAAACTCTTCTGCACCCTCTCCAATTCCTCCGTAACCTTCCTGTAATGCACCAGAACTGTACACAATACTCTAAATGTGGCTGAACCAAAGTCTTATACCACTGCAGCATGTCTTTCTGGCTTCTGTACTCAGCATTCTGATCAAAGATGGCAACCATCCTCTCTGCACAGTGTTGTCACTTTCAGGGAGTCATGGACTTGCACCCCAGGATTCCACTGCTCATCCATGCTCCTCGTGGTCCTATTATTTACTGTATTCCTTCCCCTTGCATTTGACCTTCCAGAATACAACATCTCACTCTTGTCCAGATGATACTTCACATGCAATTTGTCTACCTTTATCTCCAGCTCATATCCCTCCTACAATATCCTGTAACACCTATCTCCAGTATCCACAGCTACATTAATTGTGGTGTTATCGGAAAAACTACAAATCAGCGCATCTACGTTTTTGTCCGTATCACTTATATCCAGTATATCACAAACAGCCCAGGTCCCAGCATTGATCCCTGCTATACATCACAGGTCAATGACCTCTGGTTAGAGAAACACCCTTCCAGCACTACCTTCTCTCTTCTCTGGCCAAGCTGAATTTGAAGTCGGCATGGATCCAATGTGACTGAATCTTCTGGATCATCCTACCATGGGGGACTTTGTCAAATGACATAAGATGTAGGAGTAGAATTAGGCCATTTGGCCCATTGAGTTTTCTCTGCCATTCCACCTTGGAAGACTTATCATCCCTCTCATTCTCTTGCCTTCTTCCTGTAACCTTTCATGCCTTTACTGATCAGTAACCTATCAACCTCCACTTTAAATATGCCCAATGACTTGGCCTCCACAGTAAATGAATTCCACAGATTCACCACCCTCTGGTTAAAGGAATTCTTTATCTCCGTTGTAAAGGACATCTCTCTGTTTTGAGGCTGTGTCCTTGGACCTGGACTCCCCCACGAAGAGAAATATCCTCTCCATGTTCACTCCATCTAGCCTTTCAATATTTGATAGGGTTCAATAAGATCCCTCACATTCTTCTAAACTCCAGTGAGTACAGGCCCAGAGCCATCTAACAATCCTCATATGTTAAACATTTCATTCCCAGGATCATTTTCATGAACCTCCTCTGGACTCTCTCCAATGCCAGCACATCCTTTCTTAGATAAGGGGCCCAATGCTACTCACAAAAGTCCAAGTGCTGACTGACCAATGCCTTATAAAGCCTCAGCATTACATCCTTGCTTTTACCTTCTAATCCCCTCAAAATGAATGCTAACATTGTATTTTCCTTCCTTACCACCAACTCAACCTGCAAGTTAAACTTTAGGGAATCCTGCACGAGGACTTTGAAGTTCCTTTGCAGCTCTGATTTCTGAACTTGCTCGATAGTCGATGCCTTTATTCCTTCTACCAAAGTGCATGACTATACACTTCCGGAAACTGTATTCCATCTGCCACTTCCTTGCCCATTCTCCCAATCTGTCTAAATCCTTCTGCAGAATCCCTGCTTCCTCAACACTACCTGCCTCTCCACCTATCTTTGTGTCATCCATAAACTTGGCCAGAAACCTATCAATTCTGACATCCAAATCATTAACACATAAATGAAAAGAAGTGGTCCCAACACCGACTCCTGTGGAACACCACTAGTAACCAGCATCCAATCAGTAAAAATCCCTTTATTCCCATTTTTTGCCCCCTCCTAGTCAGCCAATCTTCTATCCAGGCTAGTATATTTCCTGTAATACCAAGGGCTTTAATCTTGTTTCGATTTAAATACCATGACCCCTTGTTAAAGGCCTTCTGAAAATCCAAGTAAACAACATCCATTGACTCTCCTTTGTCTGCTATTTCCTCAAAAAATTCTAACACATTTGTCAGGCACTAAATGTCTTAAGGCAGACAAAATAGATAACGGCCACTCCTTTGCCCTCATCAATCATCTTCACCACATGCATATGACATGCCCCTCATGGTGTTATACTGACCCTAGTATGTCCAAGGATCTCTGTCAAGGCAATCCCCTCTCTTGTCTCTCCCAATAACCTGGTTAGATCGTAACAGGCCCTGCTATTGTCTTCCACAGTGAAGACTGTTACAAAATATTTATTCAGTTCGTCTGCCATTTTAATTGCTTATCAGTTCTCCCCAGTGCCCCTCCACCTTCCATTTCTACTATGATCCCCTCTCCTCTCCTATCAGATCTCTTCTTCTCCAGCCCTTTATCTTTCCCACCGGCCTATCTTCACCTATTACCTTCTGGTTATCCTCCTTCCCCTTCCCCCATATTTCTTATTCTGGCACCATCCCCTTAGTTTTCTGTCCTGAAGACGCCTGAAATTTCGACTTACATAGAAGATGCCTGACCTACTGAGTTCCTACAGATGTTGTGTGTGTTGCTTTGGATTTCTAGAACCTGCAGACTCTCTTGTGGCTTTGTTGCACAGGAAGGGTCAAGAATCACGAGTACAGTCAAAGCGATAGGTGAGGGAATTGTAAATTGCTGCCTGAGTAACATCTGCAGCTCCCTTTACCCTCTGCAACATATACATGCACTCTACCTGGTGCCAAAGTCGAGGATGTTGCAGAGTGGCTGCAGGTTATTTTGTAGCGCAAGGATGCAATGCCAGTGGTCAAGTACATGTCAGTACCAAAGGGGAAGGAATCCTCAACATGAATTTAAAGAGTCAGGAGGAAAGATCAAATGAATGCATGTCTGAGAAGGTGGTGCAGTAGAATAGATTTATGGAACATTGGGGCTGCTTTTAGGAAAGGTGGGACGTATGTCAACTGGATGGGTTACACCTGATAGAATAGGAGCATAGAATCCTACGGCACAGAAATGGGCCTTTATGGTTCACCATCCATGTTGATCATGATGTCTACCTGTGCTACTCCTATTTGCCTGCACTAAGCCTGTATCTCTCAACACCCTTCTTGTCTAAGTACTTGCCCAAATGTTTTATAAAAACTTTAACTGACTCTGCCTCTGCCACCTGCTCTGGCAGCTTGATCTAGATAATCATCACTCTGTGTGAAAACATTTCTTGTAGATCTCTTTTAAAATTCTCTCCCCTCATCTTAAACCTGCTCACTCTGTCTTTGGGAAAAGATTCTGACCATTGGGTGCCCCGGGTGCATGGTGGTTAGCGTGCTGCCATTACAGCTCGGGGGGTTGAGGAATTCAGAGTTCAATTCTGGCACCCTTTGTAAGGTATTTGGAAGTTCTCCCTGTGAACTGCCTGGGTTTCCTTCAGGTGCTCTGGATTCCTCCCACAGTCCAAAGATGTACCAGTTAATAGGTTAATTGGGCTCTGTAAATTGTCGTATGATTAAGCTAGTTATAAGTAGGTGGACGCTGTGGCTTGTTCCACACTGTATCTCTAGTAATTAATAAGTAAATCTATGCCACACATCATTTGATGTTTCTATAAGGCCACCCCTCTGTTCTCTGAGGATAATCCCAGCCTATTGCATCCCTCCTTATTATTACAGCACTCAATTCTTAGCAGCATCCCAGTGAACCTCTTCTGTATTCTGTTGCTACCATATAGTGTGATGACCAGACAATGCATAATAACCCTGTGCTGTCTAACCAATGTTTTGTCCATCTGCAACACAATATCAATGACTTGGGTTATGAAGGCAAGCATACCCAATATCCTTTTCACTGTTCTATATATCCAGCTCACCGCTGCGAGACCAAACATTAGAATGAGGAAGAAATGTGATCTAAGTGAATTTGACTGTAGAATTACTGTGGTGCCAGAAATGGGTGGTTTCAGTATCTCAGAAACTATGTATCTCCTGGAATTTTCGTGCACAACAGTCTCCAGATTTTAGAGAAAATGGTGTAAAAAGCAAAAAAAAAGACATCCAGTGTGTGGCAGTTATGTGGGTTAAAAATCCTTGTTAATGAGAGAGGTCAAAGGAGAATGACTGACAGGAAGGTGACAATAACTCAAATAACCACGCGTTACAGCAATGGTGTGCGGAAGAGCATCTCTGAACACACAACACATCAAACCTTCAAGCAGATGGACTACAGCAGCAGAACGCCATGAACATAGACTCAGTAGCCATTTTTATTAGGAACAGGAGGTTCTAAGTAAAGTGGCCACTGTATCTATTTATCTTACTAGAATATGACTTGTCTTGGTTAAATTTCCTCCAGTTTGGCTACTGTCACAATAGGCCAATGGCAGATTGACCCGTGAGTCCGCCTTCGGAAGAGGTGACAAGGCAGCCCTAACAACAGTGAGGGCCAAACTGTCCTGTGCCATCAGAGAGACAAAGCATGCACACGCCCAGCGAATCCACAGCCACTTCCAGGACAGCGGCGACACGCGGCGCATGTGGAAGGGCATTCAGGACATCACCAACTACAAGACAACGCCACCTGCCTGTGCTGGTGATGCCTCCCTCTCAGATACATTGTATAACTTCTACACTCGCTTTGAGGCGGAAAATGACGTGGCGGCAAGGAAGACCACCCTTCCTCCAAACAACCAGGCGCTGTGTCTTACCATGGCCGATGTGAGGAGAACCTTGTACAGGGTCAACCCACGGAAGGCTGCTGGACCAGACAATATTCTTGGTAGAGTGCTTAGTGGATGTGCAGACCAGCTAGCTGAGATTCTCAATGACATCTTCAACACTTCCCTGAGCAATGCTGTCGTTTCTATGTGCTGCAAGGCCACCACCATCGTCCCTGTGCCGAAGAAGTCTTCAGTATCCTGCCTCAACGACTACTGTCCCGTCGCACTCACATCCATCATCATGAAGTGTTTTGAGGGGCTTGTCATGAGGCACATCAAGACCCTGCTGCCCCCCCCTCACTGGACCCCCTGCAGTTTACGTACCGTCCCAACCGTTCAACAGACGATGCCATTACCATCACCCTCCACCTGGCCCTAACCCACCTGGACAAAAAAGACACGTACGTTCAAATGTTGTTCATAGACTTCAGTTCAGCATTCAACACAATCATTCCTCAGAAACTGATTGGAAAGCTGAGCCTACTGGGCCTGAACACCTCCCTCTGCAAATGGATCCTAGACTTCCTGACTGGGAGACCTCAGTCAGTCCGGATTGGAAGCAGCATCTCCAACACCATCACGCTGAGCACGGGGGGCCCCCAGGGCTGCGTGCTCCGTCCACTGCTGTTCACTGTGCTGCAACACACAGCTCGAACCACATCATCAAGTTTGCCGACGACACGACCGTGATGAGTCTCATCGGCAAGAACGATGAGTCAGCATACAGAGGGGAGGTGCAGCGGCTAATAGACTGGTGCAGAGTCAGCAACCTGTCTCTGAATGTGAACAAAACAAAAGAGATGGTTGTTGACTTCAGGAGGACACGGAACGACCACTCTCCACTGAACATCGACGACTCCTCCGTAGAGATCGTTAAGAGCACCAAATTTCTTGGTTTTCACCTGGTGGAGAATCTCACCTGGTCCGTCAACACCAGCTCCATAGCAAAGAAGGCCCAGCAGTGTCTCTACTTTCTGCGAAGGCTGAGAAAAGTCCATCTCCCACCCCCTATCCTCACCACATTCTACAGAGGTTGTATTGAGAGCATCCTGAGCAGCTGCATCACTGCCTGGCTCAGAAATGGCACCATCTCGGATCGCAAGACCCTGCAGCGGATAGTGAGGTCAGCTGAGATCATCAGGGTCTCTCTTCCCGCCATTAGAGACATTTACACCACACGCTGTATCCGTAAAGCAAACAGCATTATGAAGGACCCCACGCATCTCTCATACGAACTGTTCCCTGCTGCTCCCAGATGGAGTCAATGCCTTTTTTGCTTGCTTTGAGTAACAAAAATTGGAGGCAACTTCACGAACTTCCACAGCCCCCAACCACCCAGTGATTTCCGTCTCTGAGACCGACATGAGAGTATCCTTCAGGAAGGTGAACTCGCAGAAAACATCTGGGGTACCGGGCTGTGTTCTGAAGACCTGTGCTAATTATCTGGTTGGAGAGTTCACTGATACTTTTAACTTCTCACCTAGGCATACTGAGGTACCCAGCTGGTTCAAGCAGGCTTCAATTATACCGGTGCCCAACAAGAACGTGGTAACCTGTCTCAATGATTATTGCCTAGTAGCACTTATGTTCATGGTGATGAAGTGTTTAGAGAGGTTGGTAATGGAACATCAATTCCCGCCTGTAGAGTGATCTGGATCAACTCAGAATAAGAGGAAAATGTTACAGCTGTAGGGAACCTTGGTTTTAATGAAATATTGAGGTCCTGGTTAGGAAAGAAAAAGGATGTGCATTGCAGATATAGGCAGGTAGGAACATATGAGGTTCTTATGGAATGTAAGAAATGCAAGAAAGAAATCAGGAGGGGTCAAAGAAGGCACGAGGTTGCCTTAGCAGGCAAGATGGAGAAACCTAAGGGGTTCTATGGGTAAAAGGATTGCCAGGGACAAAATTTTTCTCTGGAAGATCAGAATGGTGATCCATGTGTGGAGCCAAAAGTGATGGGGGAGATCTTAAATTTTGCATCTGTGTTTATTCCGGAGATGGATACAGAGTTGATGGAAGTAAGGAAAAATGGCATTGATTTCTTGGACTCTATACAGATTACAGACTAAGAGGTGTTTGTTGTCTTGAGGCGAATTAGGGTGGATAAATCCCCAGGGCATGTCAAGGTGTTCCCTTGAACACTGTGGGAGGGGAGTGCAGAAATTGTTGGGGCACTAGCAGAGATATTTAAATCATCCGTAGTGACAGGTGTGGTAGCACAGGATTGGAGGGTAGCCTATGTTGTTCCACCGTTTAAGAAAGGCCGGTGAGTGTGCTATTAAGAGTGAGGAGGATTATCATGGCTTGCAATGGGTGAAAAATGGACTGAAAATGGCAGATATAATTTAATGCAGACAAGTACAAGGTTTTGCACTTTGATAGGATGATCTAGAGTAGGTCTTATATAGTGAATGGTAGGGCAATGAGGAGTGTGGTAGAATAAAGGGATGTGGTTCTACAGGCCCATAAGTCATTGAAAGTGGCATCACAGGCTGATAGAGTTGTGAAGAAAGCTTTTGGCACATTGGCCTTCATAAATCGAAGTACAGAGTACAGGAGTGGGATATTATGTTGAAGTTGTAAAACATATTGGCGAGGCCTAACTGTCTGCAGTTTTGTTCACAGGAAAAATATGTTGAAAGAGTACAGAGAAAATTTACAAGGATGTTGCCAGGTCTGGAGGACCAAAGTTATAGAAACATAGAAACATAGAAAATAAGTGCAGGAGTACGCCATTCGGCCCTTCGAGCCTGCATCGCCATTTATTATGATCATGGCTGATCATCCAACTCAGAACACCGCCCCAGCCTTCCCTCCATACCCCCTGACCCCCGTAGCCACAACGGCCATATCTAACTCCCTCTTAAATATAGCCAATGAACTGGCGTCAACTGTTTCCTGTGGCAGAGAATTCCACAGATTCACCATCCTCTGTGTAAAGAAGTTTTTCCTAATCTCGGTCCTAAAAGGCTTCCCCTCTATCCTCAAACTGTGACCCCTCGTTCTGGACTTCCCCAACATCGGGAACAATCTTCCTGCATCTAGCCTGTCCAATCCCTTTAGGATCTTATACGTTTCAATCAGATCCCCCCTCAATCTTCTAAATTCCAACGAGTACAAGCCCAGTTCATCCAGTCTTTCTTCATATGAAAGTCCTGCCATCCCAGGAATCAATCTGGTGAACCTTCTCTGTACTCCCTCTATGGCAAGGATGTCTTTCCTCAGATTAGGGGACCAAAACTGCACACAATACTCCAGGTGTGGTCTCACCAAGGCCTTGTACAACTGCAGTAGTACCTCCCTGCTCCTGTACTCGAATCCTCTCGCTATAAATGCCAGCATACCATTCGCCTTTTTCACCGCCTGCTGTACCTGCATGCCCACTTTCAATGACTGGTGTATAATGACACCCAGGTCTCGTTGCACCTCCCCTTTTCCTAATCGGCCACCATTCAGATAATAATCTGTTTTCCTATTTTTGCCCCCAAAGTGGATAACTTCACATTTATCCACATTAAATTGCATCTGCCATGAATTTGCCCACGCACCCAACCTATCCAAGTCACCCTGCATCCTCTTAGCATCCTCCTCACAGCTAACACTGCCACCCAGCTTCGTGTCATCCGCAAACTTGGAGATGTTGCATTTAATTCCCTCATCCAAGTCATTAATATATATTGTAAACAACTGGGGTCTCAGCACTGAGCCTTGTGGTACCCCACTAGTCACCGCCTGCCATTCTGAAAAGGTCCCGTTTATTCCCACTCTTTGCTTCCTGTCTGCTAACCAACTCTCCACCCACACCAATACCTTACCCCCAATACCGTGTGCTTTAAGTTTGCACACTAATCTCCTGTGTGGGACCTTGTCAAAAGCCTTCTAAAAATCCAAATATACCACATCCACTGGTTCTCCCCTATCCACTCTACTAGTTACATCCTCAAAAAATTCTATGAGATTCGTCAGACATGATTTTCCTTTCACAAATCCATGCTGACTTTATCCGATCATTTCACCGCTTTCCAAATGTGCTGTTATCACATCCTTGATAACTCACTCCAGCAGCTTCCCCACCACCGACGTTAGGCTAACCGGTCTATAATTCCCTGGTTTCTCTCTCCCTCCTTTTTTAAAAAGTGGAGTTACATTAGCCACCCTCCAATCCTCAGGAACTAGTCCAGAATCTAACGAGTTTTGAAAAATTATCACTAATGCATCCACTATTTCTTGGGCTACTTCCTTAAGCACCCTGGGATGCAGACCATCTGGCCCTGGGGATTTATCTGCCTTCAATCCCTTCAATTTACCTAACACCACTTCCCTACTAACATGTATTTCGCTCAGTTCCTCCATCTCACTGGACCCTCTGTCCCCTACTATTTCTGGAAGATTATTTATGTCCTCCTTAGTGAAGACAGAACCAAAGTAATTATTCAATTGGTCTGCCATGTCCTTGCTCCCCATAATCAATTCACCTGTTTCTGTCTGCAGGGGACCTACATTTGTCTTTACCAGTCTTTTCCTTTTTACATATCTATAAAGCTTTTACGTTTTTATGTTCCCTGCCAGTTTTCTCTCATAATCTTTTTTCCCCTTCCTAATTAAGCCCTTTGTCCTCCTCTGCTGAACTCTGAATTTCTCCCAGTCCTCAGGCGAGCCACTTTCTCTGGCTAATTTGTATGTTTCTTCTTTGGAATTGATACTATCCCTAATTTCTCTTGTCAGCCACGGGTGCACTACCTTCCTTGATTTATTCTTTTGCCAAACTGGGATGAACATTTGTTGCAGTTCATCCATGCAACCTTTAAATGCTTGCCATTGCATATCCACCGTCAATCCTTTAAGTGTCATTTGCCAGTCTATCTTAGCTATTTCTTGTCTCATACCTTCAAAGTTACCCCTCTTTAAGTTCAGAACCTTTGTTTCTGAATTAACTATGTCACTCTCCATCTTAATGAAGAATTCCACCATATTGTGGTCACTCTTACCCAAGGGGCCTCTCACGACAAGATTGCTAATTAACCCTTCCTCATTGCTCAAAACCCAGTCCAGAATAGCCTGCTCTCTAGTTGGTTCCTCGACATGTTGGTTCAAAAAACCATCCCGCATACATTCCAAGAAATCCTCTTCCTCAGCACCTTTACCAATTTGGTTCACCCAATCTACATGTAGATTGAAGTCACCCATTATAACTGCTGTTCCTTTATTGCACACATTTCTAATTTCCTGTTTAATACCATCTCCGACCTCACTACTACTGTTAGGTGGCCTGTACACAACTCTTTGGAATTGATACTATCCCTAATTTCTCTTGTCAGCCACGGGTGCACTACCTTCCTTGACTTATTCTTTTGCCAAACTGGGATGAACATTTGTTGCAGTTTATCCATGCAACCTTTAAATGCTTGCCATTATGTGGAAAGATTGAATAGGTTAAGACTTTACTACTTGGAATTTGATAGAGGTATACAAAATTATGACTGGTAGAGATAAGGCAAATGCAAGCAGGCTTTTTCCACTGAGATTGGGTGGGGCTACAACTAGAGGTCATGGGTTAAGGGTGAAATGTGAAAAGTTTAAGGGGAACATGAGGGGAAACATTTTACTCAGAGGGTTATGACAGTGTGGAATGAGCAGCCAGTGAAAGAGGTGCATGTGAGCTTGATTACAATGTTTAAGAGAAGTTTGGATAGGGACATGGATGGTAGGGGTGTGGAGGGTTATGGTCTCAGTGCAGGTCAATGGGAGTAGGCAATTTAAATGATTTGGCATGCACTAGATAGGCCGAAGGACCTGTATCTGTGCTGTGCTTTCTATGACTCCATGACTCTAACATCTCCTCCACAATCACCATCACCACAGGTGCACCACAAGGCTGTGTGCTCAGTCTCCTGCTCTATTCGCTTTATATTTATGACAGCGAGGCTATGTACAGCTCCAATGACATACTGAAGTTTGTTGACAACACCGCTGTTGTTGGCGGAATCAGAGGTGGTGACAAATCTGCGTATAGAAGGAGATTGCAAGTGTGGCTGAGTGGTGCCACAACAACAACCTCTCACTCAAAGTCAGCCAAACCAAAAGGCTGATTGTTAACTACAGGAGGAGGAACCCAGAGGTCCATGAGCCAGCCCTCATGAGGATCAGAGGTGGAAAGGGTTAGCAACTTTAAATTCCTCATTGTTATCATTTCAGAGGACCTGTCTTGGGTCCAGCACATAATTGCCACTAAAAAAAGGTATGGCAATGCCTCTAGTTTGTTAGAAGTTTGAGTAAATCCACAAGGAAGCAGCATTCAACATCTAGACCATGCTCTCTTCTCATTGCTGCCATGAGGAAGGAGGTACAGAAGCCTCAGGCCCCACACACCAGGTTCAAGAATGGTTATTTCCCGTCATCCTTTAGGCTGTTGAACCAGAGCCGGATAACTTCATTCAACTTCACTCACCACATCACTGAAATGGTTCCACAACCTATGGACTGACATTCAAGGACTCTGCAAATCATGGTCTCGATATTTACTGCATACTTATTAATCATTATTTTGTTCTTTTCCCCTCTTTTAGTATTTGTACAGTTTGTTGTCTTTAGCAGATTTGCTGTTTGTCTGTCTTTGCTGTGTGCGGGTTTTCATTGACTCTATCGTGTTTCTTTGTAATTACTGTGAATGCCCGCAAGAAAATAAATCTTTGAGCAGTATATAGTGACATATATGTACTTTGATAGTAAATTTACTTTTAATTTTGAACTTGAGCAATGGTCCAGTGTTTTGGGACCCCCTAGTCCTGCAGGTGATATGTTGATGATAATTGGACAGAGATTTTTTCAGCAAGCCTGATTGAACTCCATTGATTCGAAAGGCATCCAGGTAGGCTTGATAATCGAAGCACTCATTACATCGAGTGCTTGCTTAACATCTGCCTTTGGTGGTATGCGAATCGTGGTCAGGATCATGGAGGAGAACTCTCTCGGTAAGTGCAACTGATGGCACTTAACCGATAAATGTCCCAGGTCAGGAGGAAAAGAGTGCAACAAGAAAAGAGTACAACCAAGCACTATGAAGAGTTTCTCATGAAATGTAAGCTCCCAGTTTTTGCTTTCCCTGAATGTTCTGCAAATAGATCCATTCGGTGGATTCAATTTTGAAGATTCAAAATTCACAATTGTTTAATGCAATTTCCTGTATACATGTGTAAAAGAAAACAAAATAATTGCTATAATTGAAATAATTCCAGATCTGGTGCAGCATAAAAATAAATACAATAAGATAAAAAACACGAAAATAAAAAAAATACATTAAATATAAAAACATAAGATAGCTTGATTGTATGCCCATAAAGTGACACAGGGTGTACATCGGGTGACTAACACCTAATTGTCTACCTTCCCATTAATTTCTGCTATATTATATGCCCTCTCTTTTGCTTTGATGATATCTTTGATGAGGTGATGATAGAAATCTTGAAAATTAAAAGGCTAGCTGGAAGGAGCTTAAGAATGAAATTAGGAGAGCCAGAAGGGGCCATGAGGAGGCCTTGGTGAGCAGGATTAAGGAAAACCTCAAGGCATTCTACAAGTATGTGAATAGCAAGAGGATAAGACGTGAGAGAATAGGACCAATCAAGTGTGACAATGGAAAAGTGTGTATGGAACCAGAGGAGCTAGTGGAGGTACTTAATGAATACTTTGCTTCAGTATTCACTACGGAAAAGGACATTGGCGATTGTAGGGAAGACTTACAGTGGACTGAAAAGCTTCAGCATATAGAAATTAAGAAAGAGGATGTCCGGAGGTTTTGGAAAGCATCAAGTTGGATAAGTCACCAGGACCAGACGAGATATACCCCAGGCTACTGTGAGAAGTGAGGGAGGAGAGTGCTGAGCCTCTGGCAATGATACTTGAATCATAAATGGGGACGGGAGAGGTTCCAGAGGATTGGAGAGTTGCAGATGTTGTTCCCTTATTCAAGAAAGGGGGTAGAGATAGCCCAGGAAATTATAGATCAGTGATTGCTTGCTTCAGTGTTTGGTAAGTTGATGGAGAAGATCCTGAGAGGCAGGATTTACGAACGTTTGGAGAGACATAATATGATTAGGAATAGTCAGCATGGCTTTGTCAAAGACAGGTCATGCCTTCTGAGCCTGACAGAATTTTTTAAGGATGTGACTAAACACACTGATGAAGGTAGAACAGTAGATGTAGTGTATATGGATTTCAGCAAGGCATTTGATAAGGGATCCCATGCAAGGCTTATTGAGAAAGTAAGGAGGCATGGGATTCAAGGGGATATGGCTTTGTAGATCCAGAACTTGCTTGCCCACAGAAGGCAAAGAGTGGTTGTGGACAGGTCATATTCTGCATGGAGGCTGATGACCAGTGGTGTGCCTCAGTGACCTGTTCTGGAACCCCTTCTCTTTGTGATTTTTATAAATGACCTGGATGAGGAAGTGGAGGGATGGGTTAGTAAATTTGCTGATGACACAAAGGTTGGGGATGTTGTGGATAGCGTGGTGGGTTGTTAGAGGTTACAGCGGGACATTGATAGGTTGCAAAACTGGGCTGAGAAGTGGCAGATGGAGTTCAGTCCAGATAAATTTGAGGTCATTCATTTTGGTAGGTCAAATACGATGGCAGAATATAGTATTAATGATAAGACTCTTGGCAGTGTGGAGGATCAGAGGGATCTTGGGGTCTGAGTCCATAGGACACTCAGAGCTGCTGTATAGGTGACTGTGTGGTTAAGTGTAAGGGCATGTGTAGCACTTGTTCTGCTTACAAGGAAAGGGGCTTCCCTTCCTCCACCATCAACTCTGCTCTCAAACGCATCTCCCCCATTTCATGCACATCTGCTCTCACTCCATCCTCCTGCCACCCCACTAGGAATAGGGTTCCCCTTGTCCTCACCTACAACCCCACCAGCCTCTGGGTCCAACATATAATTCTCCATAACTTCCGCCACCTCCAACAGGATCCGACTACTAAGCACATCTTTCCCTCCTCCCCTCTCTCTGCTTTCCGCAGGGATCGCTCCCTACGCGACTCCCTTGTCCATTCGTCCTCCCCATCCCTCTCTACCGATCTCCCTCCTGGCACTTATCCTTGTAAGCGGAACAAGTGCTAAACATGCCCTTACACTTCCTCCCTCACTACCATTAAGGGCCCCAGACAGTCCTTCCAGGTGAGAGGACACTTCACCTGTGAGTCAGCTGGGGTGATATACTGTGTCCGGTGCTCCCGATGTGGCCTTCTATATATTGGCGAGACCCGATGCAGACTGGGAGATCGTTTCGCTGAACACCTACGCTCTGTCCGCCAGAGAAAGCAGGATCTCCCAGTGGCCACATATTTTAATTCCACGTCCCATTCCCATTCTGATATGTCTATCCACAGCCTCCCCGACTTACAGATGAAGCCACACTCAGGTTGGAGGAACAACACCTTATATTCCGTCTGGGTAGCCTCCAACCTGATGGCATGAACATTGACTTCTCAAACCTCCGCTAATGCCTCACCTCCCCCTCGTACCCCATCTGTTATTTATTTGTATACACACATTATTTTTTTCTCTCCCCTTTTTCTCCCTCTATCCCTCTCACTGTACCCCTTCCCCATCCTCTGGTTTTTTTCTGCCCCTCCCCCTTTTCTTCTCCCTAGTCCTCCTGTCCCATGATTCTCCTATATCCCTTTTGCCAATCAACTGTCCAGCTCTTGGCTCTATCCCTCCCCCTCCTGTTTTCTCCTATCATTTTGGATCTCCTCCTCCCCCTCCCACTTTCAAATCTCTTACTAGCTCTTCTTTCAGTTAGTCCTGACGAAGGGTCTCAGCCTGAAATGTCAACTGTACCTCTTCCTAGAGATGCTGCCTGGCCTGCTGCCACTTTTGTGTGTGTTGTTTACAAGGATGTTGCCTGGATTGGCGAGCATGCCTTATGAGAATAGGTTGAGTGAACTTTGCCTTTTCTCCTTGGAGAGACGGAGGATGAGAGGTGACCTGATACAGGTGTATAAGATGATGAAAGGTATTGATCGTGCTGATAGTCAGAGGCTTTTTCCCAAGGCTGAAATGACTAACACAAGTGGACATAGTTTTAAGGTGCTTGGAAGTAGGTGCAGAGGAGATGTCAAGGGTAAGTCTTTTACGTGGAGAGTGGTGAGTACGTGGAATGGGCTGCCGGCGATAGTGTCCAGAGTAGGTACATGGAGCTTAGAAAAATAGAGGGCTATGGGTAAACCGAGGTAATTTCGGAAGTAATTTCTATGATCAAGCCAATTTTGTATCCAATTTACCAATTTACTGTGGATTGCATATGAGCGAATCTTCTATATCAGGAGTTCCCTACTTTTTTATGCCATAGGCCTCTACTATTAAATGAGGGGTCCATGGAGACCCAAGGACAACACCCAATGGGGCACCTTCCTCATTCATCTCCATCACTTCCTTTAAAACTCAATCATATTTTTGAGACAAGATATCCCACATGCAAAGTCATCCCAACTTTCCTTAATAAGTCCATGTTTTTCCAAATATGAGTAAATCCTGCCCCTAAGAATCTCTTCCACTAATTTCCCTAGAACTGAAGTAAGGGCCATTAGTCTATAATTTCCTGGTTTTTCTCTGTTGTCCTTTTTAAACAAAAAGACAACACTGGCAATTCTCTAGTCTCCTTGGACTTTGTCTGTGGCTAAAGAGGATACGAAGATTTCTGCCAAGTCCCAATAATGTTCCTTGCCTTCCTCAGCATCCAGGGATAGATTCTATCAGGCCCTGCTGACTCACCTTAATGCTTATCAATATTGCTCCTCCTCCTTCCTAATATTGACGCGCCGTAGAATATCAGCACATAACCCCCTAATCTCATCACCATCTAGGTCTCGGTGAATACTGTTGCAAAGTATTCATTAATGACTTCACCCATTTCCTCTGTCTCTACACTTAAATTCCCTCCTTAGTCCTTGAGTGGAACTACTCTTTTCCTAGCTATGTGCGTGCTCCAAATATCCATATAAAATGCCTTGGAATTCGCCTTAATCTTACTTGCTAACAGCAATTCATGGTACAAAATCCTAAGTGCTTTCCTTTATGTTCTTCAAGGATCTTTTCTGATTTTTGCTTCCTTTCATTTTTTGACTAAATTTACTGTCACATTGGCGGGGGCATTGGGAGCAAGGGTGGACCCAAATGCAAGACACATCTTGTGAGGTTACTTAGATTTAGTTTATTGTTCGATACCAGGAGAGCAAGGCAGGAGCAGGAGTAGCGAACTGGACAAGGACTCAGGACTACCACTAGGCTGGGACCAAGGGTCTGGGCTTGGACTCAGAATCGGCTCCCAGAACTAGAGGAGACATGAAGAGGCAAGTGTATGGACTCCGAGCCCGAGACTGGGCAAGGACCCAGTACCTGGGTCTTGCCTCGGGCTCGGACCCCAGAACCAGACATAGACATGACATGGGCTAGGGAGAGGAGAAACATGGAAAACAGAGCCTCGGTCTCAGGAGAGCAGGTACATGGAACCGTAGACACATTCACAGAACACAGAGTCGGGACCCCTCCTTTGGTACAGGACATAGGGCCGGGACTCACACACAGAACAGAGAGCCGGGACCCCTCCTTGGGTACAGGACATAGGGCCAGGACTCATGAACCCCCCGCGGGGCAACGGCAAGATGGCCTGATTTACCCCACGGAGGCATGGACAAGACGAGACAAGACATGACTCTCCGCGGGGCAACGGCAAGACGGCCAGACTTACCCCATTGAGGCAAGGACCAGACAAGACAAGACATGACCCCCCTCGTGGGGCAACGGCCAGACGGCCTGACCTACCCCACGGAGGCAAGGACAGGACAAGACCAACACGAAAGCACACCAGACAGTACCTATCTAGCTCCGGCAATAGAACTAGACCGAAGTGCAGGTGAGGGCTGCAGATGAGGGCTAGGGGCTAGAGGCGAGAGGGGCAGAGAAGGGATTCAGACAGGGGGGTAGGACAGGAATCACAGATCACCAGGGCCAGGACTTGACTTGGTACTTGAATGCCCCCGGAGCCAGGACTTGACTTGGAGCCTCCGGGTAGTGGCGAGCTCTCGACTCGGTCTGGGAACAGTAGACAGCGGCTCCTGATTCTCTCCGGCGAGTTAACTGACGGACTCACCTTGATGAGGAAACTTTGCAGGCTCGTTTTGGCGAGGTAACTGGACTGGGTTTCTCTGGTGAGGAAGGGCGAATTACCGGCACTCGCTTTGGCAGAGACGAGGCTTGCTCCGGCCAGATGACATCGGCACACCGTTCCTTTGATGACTTTGCAGACGCATCCGCGCCGAACAGCTGAAAGCTGGAGACTATAAACTACCGGTTCAGCCAAGCGTTAATTGCCTCTAATCACCAAAGCCAAGGGACACGGGAAAACAGGGAATCAACAGTCTGGATCGTAACATAAACAAGGTAAATTTAAAGGGACCCCGATCCGGACCATGACATTTACAGAATCTCTTGTCAGTCAAGTTTTCCATACCTTGTCATGCCTATGTTTCACCTTCACAAAAACATGCTGGCCTTGAACTCTGATCAGCTGGCATTTAAATGTCAGATGTGGATATACCCTCAAACAACTTATACAAATCTATTTTCCTCATCTCCTCCAATTTTGCATTTTCACTGGAGTATCAGTCTTGTCCATAATGATCTATGGAACCACGACTGCTGTATGAAATTGCTCCTCCACTGATCCTTTGATCAGCTAACCAGGCTCATTTCTCAATATAAGGTTGAGTGTGTCATCATCCGTTGTTGGACTATCTACATATTATTTCACGAAACTCCCTGGATGCACCTGACAACCTTTGCTGCATCTAAGGGAATCCCAGATCATGTGCCTTATCTGTGATGAAAATAAAAATACTTTGGTTCGAGAGTGCTGTTTTGCTCACTAACTTGGACATGCTAGTTATTGCTATTAGATTTACTTGACTGAACTCTCCCTTCTCAATATCTCCACCTGCCGAATTACTGAATTAGTTCCTAATGTCATGCCACAACAGTTTAAGGCCTCCTGAGTAACACAAGAAAACTGCTCTGTAAGGATAATGTGCAACCCATCCTACGTGTATAAGTCATACCTACTTTAAATTGATCCTAATGAACCAGGTATTTAATAAAAACTTTTCCTGTGTCTTGCCTTTTTGAGATAAGGTTCCTCCATCGTCATCAATAAAGACCTCGACACCATTAGTACTTTTTACGAGGTCGAGTTGCTAGCTCGACGCTCAACCCAGCACGGATGGAGAGCGTGCATGGGATCCGGCCAGATTCAAACTCGAGACCTTTCGCCTGGAAGTCCAGCACTGATGCCACTATGGTTTAGCTGGCTTGTCGAAGCCGTCGCATGCAAATAGCTACGAGGAGCCACAAGTGAGAGCTGAGTGCCAGGTGGGGACCAAGGGTGGACTAACCGCCTTGAAAAGGATGCGACATGTTCCCCCAACAGAGGTGCTACCCCTCCCTGACACCCCATACACCCCCTTTTGAGATCACAACCATAGAAGACCTGCTTTTTAACTTTCTACCTAACTTTCTGTGAATTCCATTTGCAGGACCTTATCTCTTTTGCTGCCTATGTCATTCATACCACCATGGACCCTGGCCTCTGGCTGCTCTCTTTCAGAATGTCCTGTGTCTTCTCAGAGTCAACTTTGATCCTGGCACTAGTGAAGCAACGCACCATCTTGGAGTATCGCCTGTGGCCACAGAAGCACTGACCTGTGCCCCTCTCACTACATTTCAATGTTTCCTGCTGTACAGGAAACATTGGTACTACTGACCCAGCTGCTGCTGTTGCATTCTCATTACCACCATTCCCTGCCTACCAACGATATCTATCGTGATGTACATGTTAGAGAGTGGAATAGCCATAGCTGCCTTCCCTTCCTGGCAATCACCCATTTATCTGACTGAACTTGTGGGGTGACAATTCTCTCTGACTCCTATATATAAAGTCTCCTATATGCTCCTTGGTGAGTTCTGATTCAACTGACCCATGCAATCAGAGAGTGAGGCACACTTCTCGTACAACTAGTTGTCAGGGATACAGGCTCAAAGAAAAAGGGAAAAGGAAAGACCTTACCCTGAATTAGGGAACTTTCAGCTTCCTTGTCAAAGCCCCCTTCTCAAAACAATCCTTCTTGAAATGGCCAGTCCATTACAATTTGCCTCCATTTTATATGGTAGACCTTGTTCGCAAGGCACATTGGGAGCAAACATCAGTTAAGTTGTCTTTTTCAACTTCTCCCTTCAGTCTGCTGACTGGATGAATTGTAACAATTGTTAATTCCTGATGTAAAATAAAAATCAACCATGAATTTAAAAATAATTTAGTGGAAGTGTTAGACCCAAGGAGGAGGAATACAAAAATACTAGAAAAAGTAGCAGAAGAACAAAGGGGTTGATGAAGAAGGGGCAATATAGTATGATGGTAAGCTTGCAGGGAACATCAGGGTTCAAATACTTATCTAGGTGTTTCTCCACCACCCACTCAGGCAGTAGGTTTCAGTTTCCTATCACCCTTGGGTGATGTTCTTCTTCAAATCTGTTCTAAGCTTCTTATCCTTTATAGTAAACACAAGCCTTCTTGTTTTGAGAGACCCTGCCAGGGGAAAAAGCTTTCTACATCCACCTATCTAATTTCTATATAACTTTTCATACATCTTTAATGCCCCCCCACCCCCAGAACCTTCTCTGCTCTATGGAAAACAAACACCAACTCTGCAGCCTCTATTCATAAATAAAACAGTCCATCTAAGGCTCCTATCGAGTCCCCTCTCTACTCTACTTCACCACCGTATAGGAATTTTATGACTGCTCAGTGCAGTCTCAAACTCAGACCTGTGCACTTGAGCAAAGAGAAATTGAACGAGACGTCAGTCATGTCAGTGGAACTGAGCTCTGTGCGGTCGATTTCACATATACATCTCATATTTCACCTGTGGAGCTCTCCTGATGCCTTGTATCAACTAAGATCTGTGCATCCAAGCTGAGCTTTGTACACCTGATTCAGGTTTGTGCAATGGAACCTTGGCACTTATAAACCTAACTTAAGGGAGTGTAATGCCCTGGTTCATATTTTTTATATTGTTTTGCTGTATGTATTGCATTTTGTGCTGTTCTGTGCGAGCTGCTTGTTTGGGTATTGTTGAAGATGAGAGATGATGTGGAATTTGTGCCATCCAATTAGCAGGAGGTTTTTCTTGGTGAGGGACAATAAGGTTGGCCTTGGACTTTTGTCTGAGAGAAGCCACTGGGGACAACCTGTCATAGCATACGATTCGATGGGAGACTCGCTTGTTCGAGATGGATTGCGAGTGACGATCGGAAGGTGGTGTGAGCTTTCACGTTGATTGAGGGCCCAGTGCATGAGTGACAGAGAAGTTCACGATGAGCTCCAGCTTGTGCACATTTGAATGTATAATAAGAATGGGCCCTTTTTGTTATTCTTTACTAACCCTTTAGTTAAGATTCATAAATATAATTCCTTTAATTGTATGAGTGTACTGTCTGTTATTTCATGGCACTAATTTGTAACAGGGTAGCGAATTACACAGCATCCACACAACCAAGGGGTTTGGGAGGGGCTGCACCTCAATCTCACACGTTTGGTGGGGCTGGAGATTGTCTTACGCAGCTGGGGAAACCAGAGTGTTTCAGGAGCATACGCAACCTCATTGCCTGTTTGTCCGACCTCAGGAGTGTGGACCTGTACAATGGAAGCCTGGCATGTACAGGGCATGAACTCCAGTTGTGTATGTAACCAGAGGTTGGTGTGCTTGACCAAAGTAAGGCCTTGGACAGCTCACCTGTGGATTGGACTTCATGTGGGCATAACTAGCCTTGGGTCTACATGTTCCAAGCTCCAGGACTACACATCTGACTTCAGGCCTGTGCAGCAGATGTCAAACTTGTGCACATGACCTCAGAGCAACACATTAACTTGGATCTCAGCTCCCGATGAAGGGTCTCAGCTGGAAATGTTGACTGTTTACTCTTTTCCATAGATGTTGCCTGGCCTGCTGATCTCCTCCAGCCTTTTCGTGTGGTGCTTTGAGTTTCAGCATCTGCAGACTTTTTCTTGTTTGAGTCTCAGCTCCTACTACGACCTGTCCTTTGGGTCTGGCAGCTGAGCCAGGGCTGTGAGATCAAACACTGTACATTTCTAAACGTAGGACTGTGCACTTGACCTCAGGACCATGCATTTGAGCTGATCTGTTCTCTTGGCCTGTGGGCCTAGCTCAGACCTACACAGCTGATTTCAGTCCTGCTCAGTGTAACTCTCTGATCTGTGCAGTCCATTCCAGGTATGAGTCCCCACTTTGGAACTCAGGCTTGAACTCCCAACCTTAGCCCTATGCATCTGAACTTACTGACTCTAATGCTTTGAATATACACTAGTCAGTGTATCAAAGGGCAAATCAGGTGGAATTTGGTACTCGATGGTTGGAATAGACACAGTGTGACAAAAGGCCTGTTTCTGTACTGACTCTAATGCCAAAGTTATGCTAAACCTCTGTCCAGTTTCGGGAGCCACATTTTAGCAAAGTTGTGGAAGATTTTAAGAGACTGTAGAGCTTTTAATGGAAAGTTTCTGAGAATAAGGATAATTCATTATAAGCAAGTTGGCATTGCTTCCTTTAGTGCAAAAACGCCTGGAAGAAGTTTCAGCATAAATAAGAAGAAGTGTTTTCTACTAGCTGAAGTGCAAATAAATGGAGGGCATGGATTGAAGGTGGCTAGGAAAAGCAGAGGCAATATAAGAAAATAAGAAATCTTATTACAAGAGTTGGAATGAATTACCTTTGATGGGATGGGAGGTAAGATTTAATAGGAACCATTGTAAAAATATTGAATAAATACTGAATGGAGAAAAATGTGGATATGGGAGTCAGCAGATCGAGACTAACTGGACTCAATAGCCAGTGCAGATTCACTGGACCAAAGGGCTTCCTCTTTAGGTGTAGTAGTCTGTGAACATATAATATTATGGTGCATCAATGATCATAAACGGCTGCCTACTATTGAGTTGAATGAGGAGCAACATCGAGCCCAGTCAATGATATCTAAGGACGAGTAACTATCAGCACTCAGTGATCAACAGGAATTCTGCAGATACTGGAAATTCAAGCAACACACATCAAAGTTGCTGGCGAACGCAGCAGGCCAGGCAGCATCTGTAGGAAGAGGTGCAGACAACGTTTCAGGCCGAGACCCTTCGTCAGGACTATCTGAAGGAAGAGTGAGTAAGGGATTTGAAAGTTGGAGGGGGAGGGGGAGATCCAAAATGATAGGAGAAGACAGGAGGGGGAGGGATAGAGCCAAGAGCTGGACAGGTGATAGGCAAAAGGGGATACGAGAGGATCATGGGACAGGAGGTCCGGGAAGAAAGACAAGGGGGGGGGACCCAGAAGATGGGCAAGAGGTATATTCAGAGGGACAGAGGGAGAAAAAGGAAAGTGAGAGAAAGAATGTGTGCATAAAAATAAGTAACAGATGGGGTACGAGGGGGAGGTGGGGCCTAGCGGAAGTTAGAGAAGTCGATGTTCATGCCATCAGGTTGGAGGCTACCCAGACGGAATATTAGCTGTTGTTCCTCCAACCTGAGTGCGGCTTCACCTTTACAGTAGAGGAGGCCGTGGATAGACATGTCAGAATGGGAATGGGATGTGGAATTAAAGTGTGTGGCCACTGGGAGATCCCGCTTTCTCTGGCGGACAGAGCGTAGATGTTCAGCAAAGCGGTCTCCCAGTCTGCGTCGGGTCTCGCCAATATATAAAAGGCCACATCGGGAGCACCGGACGCAGTATATCACCCCAGTCGACTCACAGGTGAAGTGTTGCCTCACCTGGAAGGACTGTTTGGGGTCCTGAATGGTGGTAAGGAAGGAAGTGTAAGGGCATGTATAGCACTTGTTCCGCTTACACGGATAAGTGCCAGGAGGGAGATCAGTGGGGAGGGATGGGGGGGACGAATGGACAAGGGAGTTGCGTAGGGAGAGATCCCTGCGGAATGCAGAGAGAGGGAGGGAGGGAAAGATGTACTTAGTGGTGGGATCCCGTTGGAGGTGGCGGAAGTTACGGAGAATAATATGTTGGACCCGGAGGCTGGTGGGGTGGTAGGTGAGGACCAGGGGAACCCTATTCCTAGTGGGGTGGCGGGAGGATGGAGTGGGAGCAGATGTACGTGAAATGGGGGAGATGCGTTTAAGAGAAGAGTTGATAGTGGAGGAAGGGAAGCCCCTTTCTTTAAAAAAGGAAGACATCTCCCTCGTCCTAGAATGAAAAGCCTCATCCTGAGAGCAGATGTGGCGGAGACGGAGGAATTGCGAGAAGGGGATGACGTTTTTGCAAGAGACGGTGAGAAGAGGAATAGTCCAGATAGCTGTGAGAGTCAGTAGGCTTATAGTAGACATCAGTGGATAAGCTGTCTCCAGAAACAGAGACAGAAAGATCTAGAAAGGGGAGGGAGGTGTCGGAAATGGACCAGGTAAACTTGAGGGCAGGGTGAAAGTTGGAGGCAAAGTTAATAAAGTCAACGAGTTCTGCATGCGTGCAGGAGGCAGCGCCAATGCAGTCGTCGATGTAGCGAAGGAAAAGTGGGGGACAGATACCAGAATAGGCACGGAACATAGATTGTTCCACAAAGCCAACAAAAAGGCAGGCATAGCTAGGACCCATACGGGTACCCATAGCTACACCTTTAGATTGGAGGAAGTGGGAGGAGCCAAAGGAGAAATTATTAAGAGTAAGGACTAATTCCGCTAGACAGAGCAGAGTGGTGGTAGAGGGGAACTGATTAGGTCTGGAATCCAAAAAGAAGCGTAGAGCTTTGAGACCTTCCTGATGGGGGATGGAAGTATATAAGGACTGGACATCCATGGTGAAAATAAAGCGGTGGGGGCGAGGGAACTTAAAATCATCGAAAAGTTTAAGAGCGTGAGAAGTGTCACGAACATAGGTCGGAAGGGATTGAACAAGGGGTGATAAAACAGTGTTGAGGTATGCAGAAATGAGTTCGGTGGGGCAGGAGCAAGCTGAGACAATAGGTCGGCCAGGACAGGCAAGTTTGTGGATCTTGGGTAGGAGGTAGAAACGGGAAGTGCGGGGTGTGGGAACTATAAGGTTGGTAGCAGTGGATGGGAGATCCCCTGAGCGGATAAAGTCGGTGATGGTGTGGGAGACAATGGCCTGGTGCTCCTTAGTGGGGTCACGATCGAGGGGTAAATAAGAGGAGGTATCCGCGAGTTGTCGCTGTGCCTCGGCAAGGTAGAGGTCAGTACGCCAGACTACAACAGCACCCCCCTTATCGGCGGGCTTAATAATAAGGTTAGGATCAGTGCGGAGGGAGTGGAGAGCAGAGCGTTCCGAAGGAGTGAGGTTGGAATGGGGACAAGGTGCGGTAAAGTCGAGACGGCTGATGTCCCGTCGGCAGTTAGCGATAAAGAGATCCAGAGCAGGCAGAAGACCAGAGTGGGGTGTCCATGAAGAAGAGGAGGGTTGAAGACGGGAGAAGGGGTCATCGGTGGGGGTGGAAGAGTCCTTGCCGAAGAAGTAGACTCGGAGACGGAGACGGTGGAAGAAAAGTTCCATATCGTGGCGAACACGGAACTCGCTGAGGTGTGGGTGAAGGGGGACAAAGGTGAGGCCCTTACTGAGAACAGAGCGTTCTGCCTCCCACTTCCTCCAAACTAAAGGTGTAGCTATGGGCACCCGTATGGGTCCTAGCTATGCCTGCCTTTTTGTTGGGTTTGTGGAACAATCTATGTTCCGTGCCTATTCTGGTATCTGTCCCCCACTTTTCCTTCGCTACATCAAAGTCAGCATGGATTTGTGAAAGGAAAATCATGTCTGACGAATCTCATAGAATTTTTTGAGGATGTAACTAGTAGAGTGGATAGGGGAGAACCAGTGGATGTGGTATATTTGGATTTTCAAAAGGCTTTCAACAAGGCTCCACACAGGAGATTAGTGTGCAAACTTAAAGCACACGGTATTGGGGGTATGGTATTGATGTGGATAGAGAATTGGTTAGCAGACAGGAAGCAAGGAGTGGGAATAAACGGGACCTTTTCAGAATGGCAGGCGGTGACTAGTGGGGTACCGCAAGGCTCAGTGCTGGGACCCCAGTTGTTTACAGTATATATTAATGACTTGGATGAGGGAATTAAATGCAGCATCTCCAAGTTTGCGGATGACACGAAGCTGGGTGGCAGTGTTAGCTGTGAAGAGGATGCTAAGAGGATGCAGGGTGACTTGGATAGGTTGGATGAGTGGGCAAATTCATGGCAGATGCAATTTAATGTGGATAAATGTGAAGTTATCCACTTTGGGGGCAAAAATAGGAAAACAGATTATTATCTGAATGGTGGCCAATTAGGAAAAGGGGAGGTGCAACGAGACCTGAGTGTCATTATACACCAGTCATTGAAAGTGGGCATGCAGGTACAGCAGGCGGTGAAAAAGGCGAATGGTATGCTGGCATTTATAGCGAGAGGATTCGAGTACAGGAGCAGGGAGGTACTACTGCAGTTGTACAAGGCCTTGGTGAGACCACGCCTGGAGTATTGTGTGCAGTTTCGATCCCCTAATCTGAGGAAAGATATCCTTGCCATAGAGGGAGTACAAAGAAGGTTCACCAGATTGATTCCTGGGATGGCAGGACTTTCATATGAAGAAAGACTGGATGAACTGGGCTTGTACTCATTGGAATTTAGAAGATTGAGGGAGGATCTGATTGAAACGTATAAAATCGTAAAGGGATTGGACAGGCTAGATGCAGGAAGATTGTTCCCGATGTTGGGGAAGTCCAGAACGAGGGGTCACAGTTTGAGGATAAAGGGGAAGCCTCTTAGGACTGAGATGAGGAAAAACTTCTTGACACAGAGAGTGGTGAATCTGTGGAATTCTCTGCCACAGGAAACAGTTGAGGCCAGTTCATTGGCTATATTTAAGAGGGAGTTAGATATGGCCGTTGTGGCTACGGGGATCAGGGGGTATGGAGGGAAGGCTGGGGCGGTGTTCTGAGTTGGATGATCAGCCATGATCATAATAAATGGTGGTGCAGGCTCGAAGGGCTGAATGACCTACTCCTGCACCTATTTTCTATGTTTCTATGTTTACATCGACGACTGCATTGGCGCTGCTTCCTGCACGCATGCGGAACTCGTTGACTTTATTAACTTTGCCTCCAACTTTCACCCTGCCCTCAAGTCTACCTGGTCCATTTCCGACAGCTCTCTCCCCTTTCTAGATCTTTCTGTCTCTGTCTCTGGAGTCAGCTTATCCACTGATGTCTACTATAAGCCTACTGACTCTCACAGCTATCTGGACTATTCCTCTTCTCACCCTGTCTCCTGCAAAAACGCCATCCCCTTCTCGCAATTCCTCCGTCTCCGCCGCATTTGCTCTCAGGATGAGGCTTTTCATTCTAAGACGAGGGAGATGTCTTCCTTTTTTAAAGAAAGGGGCTTCCCTTCCTCCACTATCAACTCTGCTCTTAAACGCATCTCCCCCATTTCACGTACATCTGCTCCCACTCCATCCTCCCGCCACCCCACTAGGAATAGGGTTCCCCTGGTCCTCACCTACCACCCCACCAGCCTCTGGGTCCAACATTTTATTCTCCGTAACTTCCGCCACCTCCAACGGGATCCCACCACTAAGCACATCTTTCCCTCCCCCCCCTCTGCATTCCGCAGGGATCGCTCCCTACGCAACTCCCTTGTCCATTCGTCCCCCCATCCCTCCCCACTGATCTCCCTCCTGGCACTTATCCGTGTAAGTGGAACAAGTGCTACACATGCCCTTACACTTCCTCCCTTACCACCATTCAGGACCCCAAACAGTCCTTCCAGGTGAGGCAACACTTCACCTGTGAGTCGACTGGGGTGATATACTGCGTCCAGTGCTCCCGATGTGGCCTTTTATATATTGGCGAGACCCGATGCAGACTGGGAGACCGCTTTACTGAACATCTACGCTCTGTCCGCCAGAGAAAGCAGGATCTCCCAGTGGCCATACATTTTAATTCCACATCCCATTCCCATTCTGACATGTCTATCCACGGCCTCCTCTACTGTAAAGATGAAGCCACACTCAAGTTGGAGGAACAACACCTTATATTCTGTCTGGGTAGCCTCCAACCTGATGGCATGAACATCGACTTCTCTAACTTCTGCTAATGCCCCACCTCCCCCTCGTACCCCATCTGTTACTTATTTTTATACACACATTCTTTCTCTCACTCTCCTTTTTCTCCCTCTGTCCCTCTGAATATACCTCTTGCCCATCCTCTGGGTTTTCCACCCCCACCTTTTCCTTCTCCCTGAGCCTCCTGTCCCATGATCCTCTCATATCCCTTTTGCCAATCACCTGTCCAGCTCTTGGCTCCATCCCTCCCCCTCCTGTCTTCTCCTATCATTTTGGATCTCCCCCTCCCCCTCCAACTTTCAAATCCCTTACTCACTCTTCCTTCAGTTAGTCCTGACGAAGGGTCTCGGCCTGAAACGTCGACTGCACCTCTTCCTACAGATGCTGCCTGGCTTGCTGCGTTCACCAGCAACTTTGATGTGCGTTGCACTCAGTGATCCATTGCTGCCAGGATATTGATCGAATGTTGAAACCTAGTGAGTTTTTTTTAATTACCTGGTACAACATTATATTCATGTATTTTCAATCAGAAACCTGCCAGCTGCTTTGACTGTTTAATTGCGCCTCATAACAATTTGTTCACTTCAGTCTACTTTAGGTAAAATTATGTGTTCCTACCAACATGGTAGGTAAATGACTGAATGCAGCATTTGTTACTGGGGACGTAATTCCAGTTCCTTTAAGAGTGGTACAGTTACTGTACATGTAATGTGAGCGTCATATATTTGTTTTGTTTATGCATCCAATATACCCTATTACACTGGACAACAAAGATTTTGCTTCCTGAATAATTTTTGGTGGATTTCATGGAATTTGGCTGCTGATCATGAAAATCACCGTGAAATTTCCCTATCTCACGCCATTTAAAAAAATGCCTATATTTGTTATTTCAATTCATAATTCAAATCAGAGTAACTGATGCCAAAATTAAGGAAGACAAATCAAACAGGTCAGGCAATTCGAACAGTGTCTAGTGGGACTGAAGAAAATCACATTGAAGGCATGCAAGGATGTTGTTGAAAATTTTCTTAGCTAATACAGAGCACCAAACTACATGGCAGCTGATTGACATCATGTCTCAAGCAATCAAAACCATGAAGTGTAGCACATCACTAAAGATTCATTTTCTGCATTCCCATTTAGACTTTTTCCCTGCAAATTTTGGCGCTGTCAATGTCGAGCATGTGAAAGGTTTCACCAGGACCTTGTGTTCCTTCGAGGTTGGAGGAGGCGAGGCAGGTGAAGGAGCGAGTGTGGGGATTGGCTGAGAAGGAGCGGCTGATTTAAAAAGCCGGTCGTGAGCAGTGAACTAACCAGACCTTCTAGGTCGGAGGAGGCGAGGTACGTGAAGCTGATTACTGAAATTATCAGCTAATATAAGCAAGGCTCGCTCTAGGGGAGCGGCCTGTCGGGGAGCAGCCTTGTCGAGGAAAGTGCCTTGTGAGAAAAGTGCGAGTATTTGGCTCACGAGTCTTCGGCGAGGAGGCTGAGGGAAGAGACTACACCACAGTCGGAGAGGGTGAGAAGTGGAGAAGAGATGACCGTTGGGCTGATTCAGTGCGCTGCGTGCATGATGTGGGAGGTCATGGACACTGATGGTGCCTCTGGATCCTACACCTGCGGAAAATGTGTCCAGATTCAGCTTCTGAAAGACCGTGTTGCAGCACTGGAGAGACAACTGGATGACGTTAGGTTAATCCGGAAGAATGAGAGTTTTCTGGACAGGACCTACAGTGAGGTCGTTACACCCAGGATACAGGAAGAGAGTAGGGGGATGATGATGAGGAAGGAAAGGATGCTTGAAGTACAGGAGACCCCAGGAGATGTGCCTCTCGTAAACAGGTTCTCCCTCTTGGAAGCTGTCAGGACAGATTCAGTGCCAGTCTGAGAGGCGGACGGGTCTGCGAGTCAACAATTGGCGCTGAGGCAAACCCGAGGAGACAGACGTCAGGCAGAGCCGTGGTAGTAGTGGACTGCATAGTGAGAGGTACAGAAAGGGGTTTCTGTGGCAACAGGCGGGATTTAAGGATGGTGTGTTGCCTCCCTGGTGCCGGGATCCAGGATATCACGGACCGATTGCAGGGAATCCTCAAGGGTGAAGGTGAACATCCGGAAGTGGTGGTGCATGTCGGCACAAATGACGTGGGGAAGAAGAGGAAAGACGTTCTACAGTGCAACTTCAGAGAACTCGGAAGAAGGCTGAAAAGCAGGACTTCCAGGGTGGTTATCTCCGGTTTGCTTCCAGGTCCCCGTGTTGGAGTGGTCAAGAACAGGGAAATAATGGATCTGAATGTGTGGCTGAGGAACTGGTGCAGGAAGCAAGGATTTACATTCTTGGACCACTGGGGTATGTTTTGAGGTAAGGATGAATTGTACAAAAGGGACGGATTGCACCTTAATAAGCGGGGCACCAGCATTCTGGCAGGCAGGTTTGCCTCTGCAACATGGGTGTGTCTAATCTAAGTTGTGGGGGGGAGGGAACGAACTGGAAATATAAGGATGGAGATAAAGGGAAAGTGAGAATAAGAAAAGTTAAGAATGACAGCGGAATCAACAGAGCAGAAAGCTCAAGAAGGGATTGTACAGTATGGCCAAGTGATATAGGATCTGATATGGGAGGTGAGGGGAGTAATGAATTAAAAATATTGTATATGAATGCACGGAGTATAAGAAATAAAGTGGATCAGCTTGAGGCACAGTTGGAAATTGGTAAGTGTGATGTTGTGGGAATAACAGAGACATGGCTTCAAGTGGACAGGGCCTGGGAAATGAATGTTCAAGGTTATACGTCCTATCGAAAGGACAGACTGATGGGCAGAGGGGGTGGGGTCTCTGTTGGTGAGGAATAATATTCAGTCCCTTGCGAGGGGGGACATAGGATCAGGAGATGTAGAGTCAGTATGGATAGAACTGAGAAATTCTAAGGGTAGAAAGACCCTAATGGGAGTTATCTACAGGCCCCCAAACAGTAGTCTGGATGTAGGGTGTAAGTTGAATCAAGAGTTAAAATTGGCATGTCGCAAAGGTAATGCTACAGTTGTTATGGGGGACTTCAACATGCAGATAGACTGGAGGAATCAGGTTGGTGCTGGGCCCCAAGAAAGGGAGTTTGTGGAGTCCCTCCAAGATGGATTCTTAGAACAGCTTGTACTGGAGCCTACCAGAGAGAACGCAATTCTAGATTTAGTGTTGTGCAATGAATCGGATTTGATCAGGGACCTTGAGGTAAAGGAGCCATTAGGAGATAGTGACCATAATATGATAAGTTTTAATCTACAATTTGAGAGGGAGAAGGGAAACTCGGAAGTGTCAGTATTACAGTTGGACAAAGGGAACTATGGTGCTATGAGGGAGGAGCTGGCCAAAGTTCAATGGAACAATACCCTAGCAGGGATGACAGTGGAACAGCAATGGCAAATGTTTCTGGGAATAATGCAGAAGGTGCAGGATCAGTTCATTCCAAAGAGGAAGAAAGATGCTAAGGGGAGTAAGGGGAGGCCATGGCTGACAAGGGAAGTAATGGACAGTATAAAAATAAAAGAGAAGAAGTATAGCATAGCAAAGACAAGTGGGAAGCCGGAGGATTGGGAAACTTTTAAAGAGCAACAGAAGGTAACTAAAAAGGCAATACGTGGAGAAAAAATGAGGTACGAGGGTAAACTAGCCAAGAATATAAAGGAGGATAGTAAAAGCTTCCTTAGGTATGTGAAATGGAAAAAAATAGTTAAGACCAAAATTGGGCCCTTGAAGACAGAAGCAGGTGAATTTATCATGGGGAAAAAGGAAATGTCAGACGAGTTGAACAGGTACTTGGGATCTGTCTTCACTAGGGAAGATGCAGACATTCTCCCAGATGTAATAATGGCCAAAAGACCTAGGGTAATGGATGAATTGAAGGAAATTTATATTAGGCAGGAATTGTTGTTGGATAGGCTGTTGGGTCTGAAGGCTGATAAGTCTCCGGGACCTGATGGTCTGCATCCCAGGGTACTTAAGGAGGTGGCTTTAGAAATCGTGGATGCATTGGTAATCATTTTCCAATGTTCTATAGATTCAGGATCAGTTCCTGTGGATTGGAGGGTGGCTAATGTTGTCCCTCTCTTCAAGAAGAGAGGAAGAGAGAAAACAGGGAATTATAGACCCGTTAGCCTGACGTCGGTGGTGAGAAAGATGCTGGAGTCAATTATAAAAGTTGAAATTACGACACATCTGGATAGTAGTAACAGGATTGGTCTGAGTCAGCATGGATTTATGAAGGGGAAATTGTGCTTGACTAATCTTCTGGAATTTTTTGAGGATGTAACTATGAAAATGGACAAGGGAGAGCCAGTGGATGTAGTGTACCTGGACTTTCAGAAAGCCTTTGATAAAGTCCCACATAGGAGATAAGTGGGCAAAATTAGGACACATGGTATTCGGGGCAGAGTACTGACATGGTTTGAAAATTGGCTGTCTGACAGAAAACCAAGAGTAGCAATTAACGGGTCCCTTTCGGAATGGCAGGCGGTGACCAGTGAGGTACCGCATGGTTCAGTGCTGGGACCGCAGCTGTTTACAATATATATTAATGATTTAGATGAGAGAATTAAAAGTAACGTTAGCAAATTTGCCGATGACATAAAGCTGGGAGGCAGTGTGAAATGTGAGGAGTATGTTATGAGAATGCAGGTGACTTGGACAGGATGGGTGAGTGGGCAGATGCATGGCAGATGCAGTTTAATGTGGATAAATGTGAGGTTATCCACTTTGGTGGTAAGAACAGGAAGGCAGATTATTATCTAAATGGAGTCAAGTTAGGAAAAGAGGAAGCACAACGAGATCTAGGTGTTCTTGTACATCAGTCACTGAAAGGAAGCATGCAGGTACAGCCAGCAGTGAAAAAAGCTAATGGCATGCTGGCCTTTATAACAAGGGGATTTGAGTATAAGAGCAAAGAGGTCCTTCTGTGGCTGTACAGGGCCCTGGTGAGATCACACCTGGAGTATTGTGTGCAGTTTTGGTTTCCAAATTTGAGGAAGGACATTCTTGCTATTGAGGGAGTGCAGCGTAGGTTCACAAGGTTATATCCCGGGATGGTGGGACTGTCATATTTCAAAAGATTGGAGTGACTGGGCTTGTATACTCTGGAATTTAGAAGGCTGAGAGGGGATCTTATTGAAACATATGAGATTATTAAGGGATTGGACATGCTGCAGGCAGGAAGCATGTTCCTGCTGATGGGTGAGTCCAGAACCAAAGGCCACAGTTTAAGAATTAGGGGTAGGCCATTTAGAATGGAGTTGAGGAAAAACTTTTTCACCCAGAGAGTGGTGGATATATGGAATGCTCTGCCCCAGAAGGCAGTGGAGGCCAAGTCTCTGGATGCTTTCAAAAAAGAGTTGGATAGAGCTCTTAAAGATAGTGGAATCAAAGGTTATGGGGATAAGGCAGGAACTGGATACTGATCGTGGATGATCAGCCATGATCACAGAGAATGGCGGTGCTGGCTCAAAGGACCGAATGGCCTACTCCTGCACCTATTGTCTATTGTCTATTGTGTATTGTGTTCATGGAGAAACAGTATCAGGGCAACTTGAATCCATCAATGGCTGATTATTGTTGGACACTTAAGTGAGAAGCCTCAGACACTGAGTACAAATGAAAATGATCAATAAAATATTTTTAGCTAATTTCTTGATCCTCCAAATTCCTATATGATAGAAATAGTCTGAAATTATATTTGTGTTCAGCCTCAAGTGGTCAATCATAAACAAAAAAAAAATCTGAGGAAGCAACATTTCTGAAAAGAATTGTTGCCCAGTGTTATCTGTGCATAACTCATTTGTAGATTTAATTCTTATTTTTCTAGGTTATTATGTGTTACACCTGTGTTATGTGTACCACCGTGCTTTACACCCTGTTCTAGAGAAACGTCTTGTTTGGTGGTATACACCTATATAGTTAAATGACAATAAACTTGACTTGACTTGACTTAAAGAGGCAGCAGTGTTGGAATGTCCAGTGAGTTTCATCAAGGTTAGATAAAAAGTCTTCTTGTAATTACAATACAACCCGAATACACCTACAGTAATGTCTTATGTTGTGAACTGTGAATATCTTTGATTTGTGAGGTAGTACTGGGATCTGTTTATTACAGAGTAGTCACAGTGGCATGAAAAGCTTGATACTTATCACCATAACTAATGACCTAGAACTACTAAAGCAAGGATCTCAAACAATCCTTTCAGTGTTTGTTGGGTTTTAGGTCACATATATGTACTTATTTCTCAGTTCCTTGTTCTGGAATCATAGTCTTAGAACATAGAACATAGAGCAGTACAACACAGGAACAGTCCCTTTGGCTCACAATATTGTGCCAAACTAGCCGAAAAGTAAACCAAAACCCCCCAATAACTAATCGCTCGTACTGACACCATGTCCATATCCCTCCATCTTCCTCACATTCATGTGCCTATGTAAACACCTTATGCAAACAGGTCCTTTGGCCTAGCAGGTCTGCACCGACCGCCAAGGTCTGATTCTGAATTGAACTGGGTTGTGAAGTACCGCCAAAATCTTGCACTGGCTTGAGATTTGTCAGCCTTCCCAAACCAGGATATTCGATGAGTTGTAGAAGTATACTGCCAATTATGGCTTGAAGAATCCAGCCTACATTCCTGCTAAATTTTACCAATTGCGGACTCCAAAGCTGCTTTAACACTACTCTAAGTCTTGAATATATACAGCATAATATAAATATGAATAATTGCATATTTATCCTTTTTATTCTTAATTTATACTCTAGGCAAATATAAAACCAGGAGGATTAACATTGTTTCAATCATTTATAAATGAATTGATGTCTCTGCTTTGTTCCTTTGCTAAGCAACTTTAATTAAGCTCTAATTGAAGAGAGAATAAAAAGATGACATAGCAATGGCTGCAGCTGTTGTGGTCATGATCTCACCTCAATCAGGAAGTTATGCCAAATCATATCCACCCCACTGACCTAAGTACACAATCTGTGCCAGTACCCGTGTGGCATAGGGAATTCTCTAACTTGGAGATGTCATGGTAATTCAAATGAGGGAATTCTCTATCTGCTCGCTTTGATAGATGCAAAAAAACTATTTAAAACATGATAGAGCTTTCTGGCCACAATAAATCATTAGAAGTAGCCAGTCTTTGAAATCAGTTTATATTGCCGTTTGTGAGATCCTGAGGAGAGGAGGTGGCCTGGAACAATCTATTAAATATGTAACAAAATATTTAATTGCATCTTTCTTTGTTCTTTTTCCTTAATTAAAATTACCTTTTATTTCTGTTGCTGTGAATTCTGTCACTGAATAAACAAAGCCACGAATAAATATGATTCTCTTACATTGGCTTTGAAGGCACTAAACTACTAGGTGAAAATTTTGGAAAACCTGACATAAAAACAAAGATGCATGAATCACTTAGGCACATCAGAATCAGGAGACATTTACAAGTAAACAGAATTTAAACAGGAAGTGAACAACCATCTGGTGAGTGTGTTCAAAGATATTTTCAATCTCTCATTGCTATAGTCGTAAGTTCCCACCCACTTCAAAAGGGCAACAATCATACCAGTGCCCAAGAAGGGCAGGGTGAGCTACCTCAATAAGTACCATCCAGTGGCACTCACATCTATGGTGATGAAGTGCTTTGAGAGGATGGTTATGTTTCAACTCCTGTCTCAGCTTGGACCAGGACCAATTGCAATTTGCCTATTGTCACAACAGGTATACAACGGGTGCAGTCTCATTGGTTCTTCACGCAGCCTTGGATCACCTGGACAATACTAATACTTACGTCAGCATGCTGTTTATCGATTACAGCTCAGCTTTTAACATAATCATTCCTACACTTCTGATCAAAAGACTTCAAAACCTGGGTCTTTGTACCTCCCTCTGCAAATGGATCCTCGACTTCTTCACTGGAAGACCACAGTCTGTGCGGACCAGAAATAACATCTCCACCTTGCTGACAATCAACACTGGCGCACCTCAAGGATGTGTGCTTAGTCCACTGTTCTACTCCCTTTACACCCATGACCGTGTGGCTAAGCACCACTCAAATGCCATCCGTAATTTTCCTGACAACACAACTATTGTTGGCAGAATTTCAGATAGTGACAAGAAGGCACACAGAAGCGAGATATATCAACTAGTTAAGTGGTGTCGCAGCAACAACCTTGCACTCAAGGTCAGTAAGACCGAAGAACTGATTGTGGACTTCAAAAAGGGTAAGACAAGAGAACACATACCAGTCATAAAAGGACCAGAAATTGAAATTGTGAGCAATTTCAAGTTCCTTGGTGTTAGCATATCTGAGGATCTATCCTGAGCTCAACTTATCAATGTATTTACAAAGGTGGTATGATGATGACTATATATATAGGGGTTAACCCCTATTGGCATCAATGGATCTGGGGTTGAGAGGGTAAACAGCTCAAGTTCCTCGGCATTCACATCACCACATCATGTGGTCTGTACACACCAGCAGTGTGGTGAAAAAGGCACAACAGTACCTCTTTCACCTCAGACGGTTGAGGAAGTTTGGTATGGGCCCCAAATTCCAAGAACTTTCTACAGGGGTACAATTGAGAGCATCCTGACTGGCTGCATCACTGCCTGGTATGGGAACTGTACCTCCTTTAATCACAGGACTCTGCAGAGAGTGGTGCCGACAGCCCAGCGCATCTGTAGTTGTGAACTTCCCATGATTCAGGACATTTACAAGGACAGGTGTGAGAAAAGGGCCCGAAGGATCATTGGGGACCCGAGTCACCCCAACCACAAACTGTTCCAGCTGTTACATCTGGCAAATGGTACCGCAGCGTAAAAGCCAGGACCAACAGGCTCTGGGACAGTTCTTCCACCAGGCCATCAGACTGATGAACTCACACTGATCTGAGTGTATTTCTGTGTTATGTTAACTGTTCTATTTGTTATAAATTTTTATAAATTACTATGATTGCACATTGCACATTTAGATGGAGATGTAATGTAAAGATTTTTACTCCTCATGTATGTGAATGATATAAGAAATAAAGTCAATTCAATTCAATTTCATTAGTAGTTTGAGGAAATTTGGTATGTCACCAATGACACTCGCAAAGCTTTACAGATGTACCATGGACAGCATTCTAATTGGCTGTGTCACTGTCTGGTACGGGGGGGGGAATGCTGGGGGCTACTGCACCGCATCAAAGTAAGCTGCAGAGAGTTGTGAATTCAGTCAGCTCAAATCATGGGCACTAGCCTCTGTAGCATCTAGGATATCTTCAAGGAGCGATGTCTCAGAAAGGCAGCATCCATCATTAAGGACCCCCATCACCCAGGACATGCCCTCTTCTCATTGCTACCATCAGGAAGGAGGTACATGGGTCTATAGGCTTCAGATTTCTGAATGGACATTGAATCCATGAACCCATGAACAATACACTACTTATTTAATTTAACTATATATATCTACTGTAAATCACAGTCCTTTTATTATTATGTATTGTATTGTACAGCTGCCACTTAAACAAACAAATCTCATGACGTATGCTGGTGATATTAAACCTGATTCTGACAAAGGGAAATTGAAAAAAAACTTGAAATGCTTAAACTAAAGATAGGTCATATAGAAATAATAGAAAAATTAGGCTTGTGCAAGATATATAGTCTTACCAGTGTTGCTCAAATATCATGAAAGATAAATTCCCTATTAACTATATGTTTGGCTGAAAATGGCTTTTGCCATTTCCAAGCTGCTGTGAATAAAAGAGAACACACACTATGTGCTGGAGGAACTCAACTCTGAGGAAGGATCTCAGCTCGAAATGCGGACTTTTTATAATTCCTCCCTACAGATGCTACCTGACCTGTTGAGTTCCACAAGCATTTTGTGTGTCTCTGGATTTCCAGCATCTGCAGAACCTTTAGTGTTTTATCAGTACAGTATATTGTGAATGGCCATGTAGTCACACAGTAATTCCAACAGAGGGAGCAGTGGCTTGACAGTTTCTTGATTGAGTACACAGTTGCTGAAATAAAATGCCACAGGCACAAGACAGAATGAAAGGAGGAATTTCTCTAAAACTAAGTCCATAGATAAACAAAAGCTAAGTGAAGACGCACCTCATAATATGAGCTTCCTAACATCAGAGGGCAGGAAAAACAAAATCCCACAGAATAAACTTTCCAAATATCAAAAATGATACTATACAAATACAACACACCACCAATTTCGGGAACAGTTATCAGAAACAGAATCAGTTTATGTATCACCAGTATAGGTTGTGAAATCTGTGGCTTTGCAGCAACAATACATAATAACAGAAAAATGTGAATCGTAGGGTGGTATATTCAATTAATTGTGCAAAAATAGAAATAAAAAGCTAGCGAGGTAGCATTCATGGGTTCAATGTCCATTCAGAAATTGGATGGCAGAGCTGTTTCAGAATTACTGAGTGCATGCCTTTAGGATTCTGTACCTCCTTCCTGATGGTAGCAATGAGAAGAAGGCATGTCCTGGGTTATGGGGTCTTTAATGATGGTCGCCACCTTGTTGAGGCATTGCTCCTCGAAGATGTTATTACTCTACAGCCATCAGGCACCTGAACCGGCAGAGATAACTTCACTCACCACTATTCTGAATGGATTCTACACCTCAGTATTATTTTTTATTTGCACTATTAGTCTTCTTTTGCTCATTAATTGTTTGTTAGTCTTGGTTTATGTACATTTTTGTAAATTAGATTGTATTTCTTTTCCTGAAAATTCCTGCAAGAAAATGAATCTTAAGGTAATAAATTTTTATAATAAATTTTACTTTGACAATAATGTCAAATAATGCAATATGGTAAAGATTATGGAAGATAGACAAAGAGAGGCAAGAATTCCTACACGCATCTGTTTACTCTAGAATGGGATACCCCTGCCAGATTGTTGTGAAGAACTTACTATATTATATCATTTGATAAACAAAAATATAATTTACAGCTAATGGGTTACAAGATGCACTTTGGCAGGTTTAGACAAACGCTATTAATGAAAGACTTCAAAGAAGCAACATTGCAACCCTAGGTTGCACCTCTGCAGCATGGGATGCATCTTCTTTGCACTGCTTTCACTGATGAAAATATGCATGGCCTTGCTGATCTTTCTTTGTCCCATGAGGATTGTTCAAAGACTTATTTTCATTACAGTACAGCACATAAAAAAGAATATGATTATATTTTAGTGAAATATAATTCTGGCCCATTAGTGAAAGGGCCAGAAGCCATAGCACACTTTGAGACAGCCCACTACAAATGAAGGCTCTAAAGGCTCGGGGTTCTGACAATTCTTGGATAGCATACAGTCTGTTTTAGTGAATCACACTAATCTAGTTGGCTGGCTATGGTTTTTTGAGCAGGTTGGCTCTGTTGTCAATCTAGTAACTACGCTGGTCTGAAGCCAGGCATTTTCCTTTATGCAGCTGAAGGATGATGCCAGTCAGGCCTTCTCCTTGGAGTCCTCTGACAGCTTGGCAGAATTCTTGGGGCAGACTTGAGAGCTATTGTGGTTGATGTGTTGCTTCTCACAAAAAAAAAATCATCCCTGCAGATCATTTGAGCTATAATACTCAGAATAATTATAAACATCAGCGAAATAAGCTTATTCTTACACAAAGTGAAAACATCAATATAATGGTTTTATTTTGTTAAACAAAAAATTTCCAAATGAAGAAGTTAATGCTTCTGCATTCAGTGAATTTCACTTGGTGCTGGAAATCTAGTTGTGAGTGTAAATTAAAATTAAAAATGCAGATTCTAAGCTGGAAGAAAACCATATGTTCTCCATTTTATGTTCCATATCTTAAATGCCTCTGGGTTTTCATTCCTTTACTATAAACATGTAGAAGATGTCTTGCTTTGTTTCAGGTAATTCATTAAAATAAATTAAAGGAATAATGGGCAGATTGCCACTTCTCCTGTTATATTGCTAGGGGTGATATTATGTGGTTGTATTCTGGCATGCAACCTTGCACTTGGGAGCCACAACCAAAGAATTGGCTTTACTGTGTTAGAGTCCTACAGTCTCCCTGAGCAAGCGGTTCTCAGAATTGCCCCTCTGACAAAAACATTGCAGTTATAAATGTCACACAATACTTTTAAGTCTGAAGATTAACCAAGAGTTGTGTCATGGAGCACATGAGATATGTGCCTAAGAATTTCTTTTGGACTATCCTGAAAATTATGTATTATGCATCCTGGGCACCAAAAGAATTGCAGAATATTATAGCTACAGCTTCAAATTTATCACTGGTCAATATTTAAATAGCATTTCTGTTTGAATGCCATGATCAATCCTGGCTAACTGTAATTCAGCTCAACAAATCTGTAGTGATAAGACCAAATATAGAATGACCAAGGAATAGTCAAGGAATTTTTGATCATATACTGGGCATTAAAATGACAGATCTAATGCTATTGCCATTAGTTATGAAATAATTTTTGGTTGGTGTTGTATATATATTGACATTTCATTAACAGGAATGAATCTCATTAATTCTACATGCGGATTGGTGGCATCAGCATTGTAACAGAATGTGTGAAGTAATCCATGCCTTTGATGCAACTGGAGTATAAAAGTAGATGAGGTTCACTTTAAATGTTCTATAGATAAACTAACTTATAATTTGAATTTGACAATTACTATCCACGTAATTCTTTCCTTGCATTAACCAGAAACTTTAGATCCCCAAAGAATCTTTGTCAGGGTTACTAAAGTGTTCACCAGAACTATTGGGTGGTGATATAAGATTTAGATCATCAACAAACTGCATCATAATTTTATTTCACTTAATTACTTGATATTGTAACAAGTATATAGAAGAGGACACAGGCACAATCTGGTACTCTTGCTGCGAGCTTTGATGAATGCCAAGAATTCGACTCTGCATATCTGAAACATGCTGTCTGTACATCTCCCAGAAGCTCTGCCCGCTCTTGCTCTAAACACTCTGCGTGTTCTGCCTTACTGAGAGCTGGAGCAGGCATTTTGTTCATCTTTTCCTCTTAATCATTGGAAAGGTAGGAGTTTGTTTTCTCCTTCTGGCATGAGGAACATACAAAAATGCAAAACAATGAGAGGAATTCAAAAAGAAAATATTATCATGAAGATGTGAATGGAACAATATCCTCCAGCATATTTGGTATCTTTAATTTTCTTTCTCCACAAAAATACACAGAATTTTAAAATGACCTGATGTAAAAATGAGTGTGCAGGCACACGTGCGAGACTTCCTTGTTAATTTAGCTAGGTCAGCATCCCTATAAAATTAAACTACCTATTAAAATAGCAGAAAGATCAACAAGATTATCAATTCTCTGTTAGTCAGCGTAAAACATGTTCTAAATTATAAGCAGACATGAATTAATGGCATGATCACACTCCTGGGATCTTGCTATGTAAAAGATAACAACTGCTCGATTACAAAATAACCGATGATTCACGTGGAGCCCTTTGAGATATCTTAGAAAGGCAAACTATGGCATTCAGTGAATGTTCATGTGCTTGGTTCAGTTGAAATGAATGTGTTAGAGAAATTCATCATGCTTTCGATGTGCTTGGAATACCTAAATAGTTAAGGTTGGTCAGTTTGACAATTTCTGAAATGTCCATCTCCCTGTAAATAAGCTTACTTCATAGCTTTTGTTATCAATATTTCAGCCAAAATCTTTAAGACAGACTTGTGAGGCCACAAAGATTTTAAACAGATTTTGATGAATCGGAATATTTTTCATTTGAATTCGTATTAGTGTTAATATATTTTAAGTGCTGGCAATGACTGTATCTTCCCTTCACCTCAGTCAAGGACAATGACATTTTCAGGGCATGATCTCACACACTTATTGGTGTAGTTCAATGTACTAATCCACCCCTCCCCCCCAGATTCCACCACCACACACCTCAGTTTCCTCTTACACTGCAAAGGCATGCTAGTTGGTTGGTTAATTGGAGACAGTAAATTTTCTGTTGTGTACATATGTAGTTGGGTGGTAGGTCAATTCAGATCAAGTTGATGGGCATGTAGTAAATACATTGCAGTGTTGTGACTGTGAATAAAGACACCAAAGCTAGTGGGTATAGAAGTCTTTATTCAGCACACAAGCAGACATAGAAACATAGAAACATAGAAAATAGGTGCAGGAGTTGGTCATTCGGCCCTTTGAGCCTGCAACGCCATTTATTATGATCATGGCTGATCATCCAACTCAGAACCCTGTACCAGCCTTCCCTCCATACCCCCTGATCCCCCTAGCCACAAGGACCATATCTAACTCCCTCTTAAATATAGCCAATGAACTGGCCTCAACTGTTTCCTGTGGCAGAGAATTCCACAGATTCACCACTCTCTGTGTGAAGAAGTTTTTCCTAATCATACTGGAGACACTTTTGGAAGAAGAGACCTTCTAATCTTGAAGTATATCACATTTTTTATACCCTTAAGATCAATGGTAACTCCATACAGTTTCAGTGGTTACAGTGATATTGTTTACTTCAATACTTTGGGTTGACAATGCTTCACTTGAGTTACACATAATTTTCAAACACCTAAATCTTCACACCAACACTCCAGATACCCTAGATTGAATGTTAATCACCATTGTCTCTCTGCCCGCATTCATGCATATGCAGACATCGCAGGTGAAGAGTGTTTCCTGGTTTGCAATCAACACCAGTCTGCAGCTCCAGTTAGGTCATTGATCAGAGCTGTGTTTTAAACTCAGTCTAGAATGCACATTTAAATCTGAAGACCGGTTGCTGCTGAAATTAATATTTGCTTTATCCCCTAACTCCAGAATACACCCCAACAACAAGAAACCTGGCAGGGGAGAATGGAATATAGGATTACTCTGACATGATGGGCTGAGCAACCTCCATCTATATCAGAATCAGAATCAGAACCAGGTTTATTATCACTGGCATGTGATGTGAAATTTGTTAACTGAGCAGCAGCAGTTCAATGCAATACATAATCCAGCAGAGAAAAATAAATAAATAAAAATAAACATATAAATCAATTACGTATATTGAATAGATTTAAAAAAAAACGTGCAAAAACAGAAATACAGGTTTCCCCCGCCATCCGAATGTAGAGCGGTCCTATGAAACGGCTCGTAAGCCGGAATGCCGTAAAGCGAAGAAACAATTACCATTTATTTATATGGGAAAATTTTGTGAGCGTTCGCAGACCCAAAAATAACATAGCAAATCATGCCAAATAACACATTAAATCTGCAATCCGCAATCGCCTCTGATCTGGGCTGACAATTACGTGCCGGGCGGCACCTAATTAATTAGCATGTTTATTTTGGCTTTTTTCTTAAAGATGTGACTCCTGGCTACCACTGCATTCTCCGCGAATCGGCTGTCTGTCTGCGGCCTGGGGGTTGGGGTGGTGGGACACTGGGGTGTCATCTCATCGTCGTCTGTTTCCATTAGGGCAGGCAGGTCATCTTCTCCTACGTCTGCTTGCCTCGATGTCGAAGGTCGAGGTTTGATGTCTGCTGTGGCTGATGCGGAAGGCTTGCTTGACCGCTAGCCTCGCGCATTTTTCCTATCATACAGTTCTTTGTAAGGACTCAAACCATCTTGCAAATATGCCGTAAACCGACGTACTCTTTCAAAATTAAAGTTGTACTTTATCATTACTCTTTCGGTTTCGATTGTTATCCTTTCCTCTTCCAATTGCATCAGCTCTTCATCTATCAGTTCTTGTTCATGGGATGCCAAAACCTCTTCAACATCATCTTCGTCAACTTCCACAAGCCAAACTCACTTTGTCCTTACTTCGTTCACCACGATCAAAATGCTTAATTATGTCTAGTTTTACGTTAAGTGTAACACACTTACGAGCTCTTTTAGGCTTTTCCGATACCTTAGAACTCATCTTGCTAATGGCTGCTCACAGGCATGTGTTAAAGCAATGCTGACAAGAATGCCGTTCCGAATCCAGGGGAGAGTGGCTGCTCGGGGCGTGCGGTGTGCTGATTTTTTTCGCGCTGCCTTTTTTTATTGTTCACTGCTTTTCTTCGTAACAGTGAAAACACCTTCTGTTAGTGAAAACAGAGAACTAATGTAGGTCTTTCGTAACAGTGAGGTTTCGTAAAGTGAACGTTCGAAAAGCGGGGGACACCTGTACTGTAAAAGTGAGGTAGTGTCCAAAGATTCAATGTCCATTTAGTAAACAGATGACAGAGGAGAAGAAGCTGTTCCTGAATCACTGAGTGTGTGCCTTCAGGCTTCTGTACCTCGTACCTGATGGTAACAGTGAGAAAAGGGCATGCCCTGGGTGCAGGGGGTTCTTAATAATGGATGCTGCCTTTCTGAGACACCGCTCCCTGAAGATGTCCTGGGTACTTTGTAGGCTAGTACCCAAGATGGAGCTGACTATATCATAAGGAATATGACTATGGTCAGGACAAGTGCATAGATTCTACTCTACGGTACTTCATGTTGCAGTACTTCAGTAGTACAAAGTTAAATAAGATGTAATATCAGTGTGTGACCTGAATACATTCAGTTCCCACTGGGTAGATCAGACTAACACCAGATATTAAAGGCCTAAGCAGGTCAGAGTAAAGGAAACTGTACAACTGCTGCATCTATGAGGTTTGTAAGACCTCCCCGTGAGCACACGTGTTTCCTCTGAGTGCTCCGTTTCCAAAGATGTACCCATTAGTTGGTTATTCGCTCATTGTAAGTTGTCCTGTGATTGGGTTGGGGTTAAGTAGGTGGGTTGCTGGGTTGAGCCAGAAGGGCCTGTTCTGTGCTGCAGCTCTAAACAAAATAAATTAAGTAGACATTATCAAGCAAATTTCCTTTTCTGTTGTTTACATGCAGAACATGAAGATCATGGAGGAAACACGTTGAGCACTGACTGGGAATGGGGCTTGTTGGGCTGAGTTGTTCCAAGAGGAAGTCTGGGAAGGATGTAGTATAGGAGGAAATTGGGAGAGCGAAGTACTCAGCAGTGGTCCAGACAGTCATACAGTCCAGTCAATGTCAGATTGTGTCTCAGCTCTCCAATTAATACTTCCCTCAGTGTTCAAGGCCATCAATAGCCTCGGGTTTTGATGCAGCACCTACGGACAAGAGTACACAGTCCATGTTTCGGGCTGAGTCCCTGCCACAAAACTCAGCCCAAGATGTTTACTCTTTTCCATAGATGCTGCCTTGTCTGCTGAGTTCCTCCAGTATTCTGTGTGTGCTGCTTTGAATTTCACACTATTCCTGTACGGCTTCACCCACATTGGGATTGATAGAAATTGCAATAAGTATTATGGACTGTGGGAGGAAACGGGAGCACCCATGGGCAGATTTCCTCTCAGGCAGCAGTAGTAAATGAACCTGGGTTTCCGCTACTGTAAATCAGTGCGCTAACCACTACGCTACCATGCTGCCCCACATTACCATGTTAAGTAAAAACACAGCAATTTTGTTCCGTTACATTGAGACATTCATGTATTCTGAACATTTAAAAATGTAGCTTTTTTCCATTTTTTAATCTAGAGTTGAAATAAATGTTGCTAACTAATGCATGTAGCATTCAAAAAACTTGTTCTTTTTTTGTTAGATTTGAACTTGTTTCCTAACTTACAGGTAGACCAATAATTAAAAGTGAATGTCAATGCTAGGGATGAAACCAGTGTTGTCCAGATTGTAACAACAGCTTTTGGAACCATCTCGGTAAAGATGAATGAAAAAATTAAGAAGGAGATGCCAGAATTACAAGAGGTGGAACAGACTAGCTGCAGGAAATCTAAAACAAGTGAGAATTGAAAATACACACTAGATCAGGTCGTATCTATGGAGAGAATGAGACATTACAGATGGATGTCATTACACCTGAACTGCCCAGTTCTTATACAAAAGGAAAGGCTGATTATCCTAAACTGTTGAAATCGACTTTGGGCCTTTATGGCTGCAACATGCTGAGAGGATAGACAACGTGCTTTTACTCAAGCCGACAGTATTTTGGGCTTTCCAAGACTCTCTTCTGGTAGCGCATTCCAGATACCAATTATTTTGTGTGAAAAAAATGCCCCTCAGATTCCCTTTAAACCTCCCTTCTCAACCTAAACCTGATCTGTTTTGGTACAGCTAGGTCCCTTAACTGAGGAAGGATTTGCTGACATTGGGGAGTGTTCAAAGGAGGTTCATGAAAATGATTCTGGGACTGAAAGGTTTATTATATGAAGAGCATTTGACATCTCTGGGCCTGGACTCACTGGAATTCAGAATAATGAGGGGAGACTTCATTGAAACCTATTGAAATGATGAAAGATCTCAGTAAAGTGGGTGTGAAAAGGATATTTCCAATGGTGGGGGGAATAGAGGGACGTCCTTTTAGAACAGAGGAGAGGAGGAATTTCTTCAGCCAGAGAATGGTGAATCTGTGGAATTCACAGATGTGGAGGCTAAGTCACTCGGTATATCTAAGGCAAAGGTTGATAAATTTTTGATTAGTCGGGGCATGAGGGAATATGGGAGAAGGCAGAAGATTGAGGCTGAGAGAGAAAATGGATCAGCCATGATGAAATGTCAGAGCAGACTCAATGGGCCAAATGGCCTAATTCTGTTCCTATACCTTATGGTGTTATAAAGGAACTGTCCACAGGAGAGGATCGCCCATTTTCTGTAGTGACACTTGCTGTATATCTCTACATGAGCTTGTTATAGATTTTTTATTTCTTTGAATAATCACTCAAACACTATCTATGATTAAACTTATGGAATATGTATTGTGTCCAATCATTAATGAATGCTATGAATGAATTAATCACCAACATGATCAGAAGTAGTAGTAGTACCAGCTAGAAAAATGCTTTAAAAATATGGAAGAATTTGTTGGATTTCTGTCCAGTGCCACTTGAGTCGGGTAACAAACAAACTCTGCATTCTGAAGCTGTTTGCTTAACAGTTTGACTTGTGCTTTGAAATGAATGTCCTCCAATTTGGCAAAGATGTCATGCAGCATAATATTCCTGCATTTACCATTTCATTTACTGTGAGCAATATCATGGTTTACATCCTTACAATGTTGTAGAATCATATACCCATACAGTAACGATCCCTTTGATGTGCTGCATCCTTGCCAGCCATTAAGTATGGTATGTATTTAATTGTTTAGTAATATTTGAGTAATATTGTAAATATATTGTTTGAGTAAGCATTCTTTATTTGGTTAAATAATTAATTACTGGTTATATGTAAAATACATGAATTGCATACATCATGACACTACCACATGATACATGTGTGTCTCGCTACAGTAAAAACAAAATACCCATGAGTTACCTGCTGGGCTTCAGTCTTTTCCTCACAATTAGTTTTATGTTTTAGAGTTCCAAAACATAACAGTGGTGATTAGGTATTTTTAAAATGAACCAAAGACGACTACCTACCTGTTGAAGCACAGGGAGATGTTTGAGTTAAAACAAAAAGCAGTGCAGCATGTATTCTTCAGAAGGGAAGAGCAATCAAGCTGAAAGAAGCAGCAGAAAATGGAAGAATGCATGTGTTCATAAACGTTGAGTAAAAGGTGTAATAATAAAAAAAGGCAGAAATGGCTGCTACGTTGGAAAGACTGGCACATTTGATTACATACAGATAACTAGATACAATAAACTGAATGGATTGAGCAGTATTTTAAAACAAATGAAAAAGGCAATGAGAAACAAGTAACAATTTTGCTGAGTATTTTGGGTTTAAAAGCCTACAGCTTGCTTTGAAATTTGATTGTTCCAACCAAACCAGACAAAATGAGTTTTGCTGATATCATGGAAGTAATACAGTAACATTAGGAGCTGAAACTATTGCTGATTGCAGATAGCTTTAGGTTTCTTAAGCAGAACCAAAAAGAAGCGGATTCTATTTCAGAGTAGGTGGCTGAATAGAAGAATTTGCCAGAGAATTGTCAGTTCAGTGATGGACTTAATGATACACTGAGAGATCATTTAGTTTGTGTAATCTTACAAGAAATCATTCTAAAATGTCTCCTAACTGAAACACAACTCACATTTAAAAGAGTAGTTGAAATAGTTGTATCAATGGAAACACATATAAAGACATTATTGACAATGAAAGTGAACATGAAAAAAATAGCAGTGTTTAAACAGAAATCGGCCTGGCCAAGCAAATTGCGTCACTGTTGTGACAGGGGCTCACAAACACCAAACAAATACAGATTTAAAGTTGAAACTTGCAAAAAATGCAACAAAGTAGGACACATATGAAGAGTATTTCAGGCAGAAAAAATAAATGGATTTCGCAGGGAAGAGGAAAAAATAAAAGTCAAGTGGCAGTTTCAAAAATAACTCTGCAAGCTGTTGATGGAAGATCTGATAATGATGACAATGACAAAGAACTGGATAGCTTTGAAATTTACAATGTGAAAACTAATACTAGACAAGCGATATAGCTTACACTAGAAGTGAATGGCAAATTAATTAAAATGGAATTGAACACTGGCTCAGCTGTTTCAGTCATTGTACAAAATGAGTTTGACTGGCATTTCAAACACACTAAAGTGAAACCTGCAGATGCCCAATTATGAGCTTCTACTGGAGAAATAATAAGTCTTGTGGGAATGATTTTTGTAACAGTGAAATACAACAACCAACATGGCACACTAGCCTTGTATGAGGTAAAAGCAGGAGGGCTAGCAATGCAGGGGCGTGATTGGCTGAGACAACTACAAATTGATTCACCATTTGCATGCCACATCTCCTGTAATAGTCAACTGAGTGTGAATTAATAAAGATACTGGATGATGTCACAACTGCTTCCATGTTGAACACCACAAATTGTTGCCCAGCAGAGGACAAACAGGTGTTGGTGCCACCTGTGTCTCTGGTTGGACCAAGGAAGGACCACGCTGCTCAGAACAAGTGTGAAAGTGACAAAAGCAGTGATTTGACTACAACAGGTTTTTTAGGACTCAGGGTCAACAAATTTTTTTTATATGTATATAACTTTATTTTGTAATACTTCTGAATAAAGTATTTTTGGAGAAAAAAAACGGTTTTTTTCGGCAACAAATCTGAGAAAGATTCTGATATATTAAACAGGCAGTATAATGTGGCTTGGTTTTAAGTTGGAAGAGACCTCAAATAGCTTCTGGAAAGTTGCAAGCATTCGGTTTTCTTGAGTATAAAGGACCAGAATCTATTCTGCGTGCATTAAGGTTATTGTATGAATTTCAAGTGGGAGACAGAAAGTTGCTTGTGAAAGCTGATGCAAAGACCAAAGCCCACTGGGTGAATGGAAGGTCAAAAAACAAGGAGTCAATGGAGATACTAAAACAGAGGATTTGTCAGGTGATGCTGTGGATGAGGAAACCAAGAGGAGAGCTCAGATCATAAAGGGAGAAATAGAAGCATTTATAAAAGATTCTCCAATAAGAGACGCACCTTCCCAAGATCAAGATGCACAAACTTGAAAGAGGAAAAAGGAAAAAAAATGAGGATGACATAAGTGCTATGGAAATGGAAGAGATTAAATGAGAACTAATTTCTCGAGAAATTAGCAAATTCAGAGATACTCACAAGAAACTAGACAAAGTACACAGGTTCATAATTCATTGAAGTGGCATCACAGTTAGACAGGGTCTTTTGGCACATTGGCCTTCATAGATCAAAGTACTGAGTACAGGAGTTGTGATGGTCTGTTGAAATTGAATATGACATGGGTGAGGCCTAATTTGGAGTATTTTGTGTAGTTTTCTCACCTATCGACAAGAAAGATAGAAACATAGAAACATAGAAAATAGGTGCAGGAGTACGCCATTCGGCCCTTCGAGCCTGCACTGCCATTTATTATGATCATGGCTGATCATCCAACTCAGAACCCCGCCCCAGCCTTCCCTCCATACCCCCTGATCCCCGTGGCCACAAGGGCCATATCTAACTCTCTCTTAAATATAGCCAATGAACTGGCCTCAACTGTTTCCTGTGGCAGAGAATTCCACAGATTCACCACTCTCTGTGTGAAGAAGTTTTTCCTAACATCTCGGTCCTAAAAGGCTTCCCCTTTATCCTCAAACTGTGACCCCTTGTTCTGGACTTCCCCAACATCGGGAACAATCTTCCTGCATCTAGCCTGTCCAATCCCTTTAGGATCTTATACGTTTCAATCAGAGCCCCCCTCAATCTTCTAAATTCCAATGAGTACAAGCCCAGTTCATCCAGTCTTTCTTCATATGAAAGTCCTGCCATCCCAGGAATCAATCTGGTGAACCTTCTTTGTACTCCCTCTATGGCAAAGATGTCTTTCCTCAGATTAGGGGACCAAAACTGCACACAATACTCCAGGTATGGTCTCACCAAGGCCTTGTACAACTGCAGTAGTACCTCCCTGCTCCTGTACTCGAATCCTCTCGCTATAAATGCCAGCATACCATTCGCCTTTTTCACCGCCTGCTGTACCTGCATGCCCACTTTCAATGACTGGTGTATAATGACACCCAGGTCTCGTTGCACCTCCCCTTTTCCTAATCGGCCACCATTCAGATAATAATCTGTTTTCCTATTTTTGCCACCAATGTGGATAACTTCACATTTATCCACATTAAATTGCATCTGCCATGAATTTGCCCACTCACCCAACCTATCCAAGTCACTCTGCATCCTCTTAGCATCCTCCTCACAGCTAACACTGCCACCCAGCTTCGTGTCATCCGCAAACTTGGAGATGCTGCATTTAATTCCCTCATCCAAGTCATAAATATATATTGTAAACAACTGGGGTCCCAGCACTGTACCTTGCGGTACCCCACTAGATGCAAATAAGATTGAAACAGCAAAGAGAAAATTTACAAGGATGTTGCCAGGACTGGGGGACCTGAGTTAAAAGGAAAGATTGAATAGGTTAGAACTTTATTCCATAGAACATAGAAGATTGAGAGGAGATTTGATAGAGGTATACAAACCTATGAGGGGTACAGATAAGGTAAATGCAAGCAGGTATTTTTCCACTGAGGTTTGAGTGAGACTACAAGTAGAGGTCATGGGTTAAGGGTGAAAGGTGAAATGCTTAAGGGGAACACGGGGGTAACTTCTTCACTCAGTGGGTGGTGAGAGTGTGGAACTTGTTGCCAGTGCAAGTGGTGAATGCAAATTGATTTCAACCTTTAAGAAAAGTTTGGGCAGGAACATGGAGGGTAGGGGTATGGAAGGATATGGTCTGGGTGCAGGTTGATGGAACTAGGCAGTTTAAATGGTTCAGCATGGAATAGATGGGCTGAAGGGCCTGATTTTGTGCAAGAGTAAGAAAGCCTTCACAGTGATTAAATCTTTAGTCCAGAATGGGACAGTTTAAAATTTACCCTGCTGTGGATGTCTTATAAAGTATGCTGTGTATCTGGTTGAGATGCATTCTATATTTTGAATTGGACTTTATAGCTAAACAGGGAGGAGTGTTGTGTATTTAATATTTCAGTAATATTTGAGTAATATTGTAAATATGTTGTTTAAGTAAACATTCTTTATTTGGTTAAATGATTCATTATGGGTTTTATGTAAAAATACATGAATTGTGTACATCATGATGGAGAAATTGTAATGGGAGATGAGGAGATGGCAGAGGAACTGAACAAGTATTTTGCATCAGTCTTCACTGAGGAAGACAGCAGGATACCGGACACTCAAGGGTGGCAGGGAAGAGAAATGTGCGCAGTCACAATTACGACAGAGAAAGTACTCAGGAAGCTGAATAGGCTAAAGGTCGATAAATCTCCTAGACCAGATGGAATGCACCCTTGTGTTCTGAAGGAAGTAGCTGTGGAGATTGCGGAGGCATTAACGATGATCTTTCAAAAGTCGATAGATTCTGGCATGGTTCAAGAAGACTGGAAGATTGCAAATGTCACTCCGCTATTTAAGAAGGGGGCAAGGATGCAAAAAGGAAATTATAGACCTGTTAGCTTGACGTCGGTGGTTGGGAAGTTGTTGGAGTCGATTGTCAAGGATGAGGTTACAGAGTACCTGGAGGCATATGATAAGATAGGCAGAACTCAGCATGGATTCCTTAAAGGAAAATCCTGCCTGACAAACTTATTACAATTTTTTGAGGAAATTACCAGTAGGCTAGACAAGGGAGATGCAGTGGATGTTGTATATTTGGATTTTCAGAAGACCTTTGTCAAGGTGCCACACATGAGGCTGCTTAACAAGATAAGAGCCCATGGAATTACAGGAAAGTTGCATACGTGGATAGAGCGTTGGCTGATTGGCAGGCAACAGAGAGTGGGAATAAAGGGATCCTATTCTGGTTGGCTGCCGGTTACCAGTGGTGTTTCACAGGGATCAGTGTTGGGGCTGCTTCTTTTTACATTGTACATCAACGATTTGGATTATGGAATAGATGGCTTTGTGGCTAAGTTTGCTGACGATACGAAGATAGGTGGAGGGGCCGGTAGTGCTGAGGAAACAGAGAGTCTGCAGAGAGACTTGGATAGATTGGAAGAATGGGCAGAGAAGCGGCAAATGAAGTACAATGTTGGAAAGTGTATGGTTATGCACTTTGGCAGAAAAAATAAACGGGCAGACCATTATTTAAATGGGGAAAGAATTCAAAGTTCTGAGATGCAACGGGACTTGGGAGTCCTCGTACAGGATTCCCTTAAAGTTAACCTCCAGGTTGAGTTGGTAGTGAAGAAGGCGAATGCAAAGTTGGCATTCATTTCTAGAGGAATAGAGTATAGGAGCAGGGATGTGATGTTGAGGCTCTATAAGGCGCTGGTGAGACCTCATTTGGAGTACTGTGGGCAGTTTTGGTCTCCTTATTTAAGAAAGGATGTGCTGATGTTGGAGAGGGTACAGAGAAGATTCACTAGGATGATTCTGGGAATGAGAGGGTTGACATATGAGGAATGTTTGTCCGCTCTTGGACTGTATTCCTTGGAGTTTAGAAGAATGAGGGGAGACCTCATAGAAACATTTCGAATGTTAAAAGGCATGGACAGAGTGGATGTGGCAAAGTTGTTTCCCATGATGGGGGAGTCTAGTACGAGAGGGCATGACTTCAGGATTGAAGGGCGCCCTTTCAGAACAGAAATGCGAAAAAATTTTTTTAGTCAGAGGGTGGTGAATCTATGGAATTTGTTGCCACGGGCAGCAGTGGAGGCCAAGTCATTGGGTGTATCTAAGGCAAAGATTGATAGGTATCTGAGTAGCCAGGGCATCAAAGGTTATGGTGAGAAGGCGGGGCAGCGGGACTAAATAGGATAAAATGGATCAGCTCATGATAAAATGGCGGAGCAGACTCGATGGGCCGAATGGCCTACTTCTGCTCCTTTGTCTTATGGTCTTATGGTATGATGCTACCATGTGATACGTGCGCATTTTGCTTAAAGTAAAAACAAAGTGCACATGAACTATATCCCGGGCTCTCGCCTTCTTCTTGCAATTAGTTTTATATTTTGGAGTTAAACAAAATGTCTGTCTATACTAATTCATTTTTGTGGTCTTCTACTGCATGGCCTTTCAAGTGTTTATCTAAATAATTCTTAAATAGTCTACATCATGCTCGCAAGGCAATGCACGGAGTAAGTTAAAGGAAACAAGAAGGGTAGTTATGGAAAGTATGACGATTAAAGAAGAGGAAGTACTGGCGCTTTTAAGGAATATAAAAGTGGATAAGTCTCCGGGTCATGACAGGATATTCCCTAGGACTTTGAGAGAAGTTAGTATAGAAATAGCAGGGGCTCTGACAGAAATATTTCAAATGTCATTAGAAACGGGGATGGTGCCGGAGGATTGGCGTGTTGCTGATGTGGTTCCATTGTTTAAAAAGGGTTCTAAGAGTAAACATAGCAATTATCGGCCTGTGAGTTTGACGTCAGTGGTGGGTAAATTGATGGAAAGTATTCTTAGAGATGGTATATATAATTATCTGGATAGACAGGGTCTGATTAGGAACAGTCAACATGGATTTGTGCGTGAAAGGTGACGTTTGACATGTGATGTTTGATCTTATTGAATTTTTTAATGAGGTTACTAGGAAAGTTGATGAGGGTAAAGCAGTGGATGTTGTCTATATGGACTTCAGTAAGGCCTTTGACAAGATTCCACACGGAAGGTTAGATAGGAATGTTCAATCGTTAGGCATTAATATCGAAGTAGTAAAATGGATTCAGCAGTGGCTGGATGGGAGACGCCAGAGAGTAGTGGTGGATAACTGTGTGTCAGATTGGAGAACGGTGTGTAGCGGTGTGCCTCAGGGACCTGTACTGGGTCCAATGCTGTTTGTCATATATATTAATGATCTTGATGATGGGGTGGTAAATTGGATTAGTAAGTATGCAGATGATACTAAAGTAGGTGGCATTGTGGATAATGAAGTAGGTTTTCAAAGCTTGCAGAGAGATTTAGGCCAGTTAGAAGAGTGGGCTGAAAGATGGCAGATGGAGTTTAATGCTGAAAAATGTGAGGTGCTACATCTTGGTAGGACTAATCAAAATAGGACATACATGGTAAATGTGGGGCATTGAAGAATGCTGTAGAACAGAGGGATCTAGGAATAATGACGCATAGTTCCCTGAAGGTGGAATCTCATGTAGATAGGGTGGTGAAGAAAGCTTTTGGTATGCTGGCCTTTATAAATCAGAGCATTGAGTATAGGAGTTGGGGTGTAATGTTGAAATTGGATAAGGCATTGGTGAGGCCAAATCTGGAGTATTGTGTACAGTTCTGGTCACCGAATTATAGGAAGGATGTCAATAAAATTGAGAGAGTACAGAGGAGCTTTACTAAAATGTTGCCTGGGTTTCAGATCCTAAGTTGCAGAGAAACGTTGAACAAGTTAGGTCTTTATTCTTTGGAGCGTAGAAGGTTGAGAGGGGACTTGATAGAGGTGTTTAAAATTATGAGGGGGATCGATAGAGTTGGTGTGGATAGGCTTTTTCCATTGAGAGTGGGGGAAATTCAAACAAAAGGACATGAGTTGAGAGTTAAAGTTTAGGGGTAATATGATGGGGAACTCCTTTACTCAGAGAGTGTGGCTGTGTGGAACGAGCTTCCAGCAGAAGTGGTTGAGGCAGGTTCGATGTTGTCGTTTAAAGTTAAATTGGATAGATATATGGACAGGAAGGGAGTGTAGTGTTATGGACCGAGTGCAGGTCGGTGGGACTAAGTGAGAGTAGGAGTTTGGCATGGACTAGAAGGGCCAACATGGCCTGTTTCCGTGCTGTAATTGTTAGTTATATGGTTATAATCAATCTCCTATCTTAAAATTGTTCCCCCAATTATAGATATCTCTGCTTCATGCTCCTCATAAATTTGTATCCTTCTATTGATTTCCCCCAAAGCCTCCTTTGCTTCAAACAAAAGAACAAAAAAAGACATCTAGCCTCTCCTCAAAGCTAAATGCTCCTTCTCAAGCAACATCCTGGTAAATTTCCTCTGCACTCTCTCCAGTGCAATCAGATCCATTCTATATTTTGGCAACCAGTACTGCACATTCTACTTTTTTTATATTGTTGTGTCATAACCTTCCTGCATTTAGATTCTATTCCCTGGTCAATGAAGGCAAGTATACAATTTTAACACCTTATCCAAGTGAGAAGTTTCACCAGTGAATCTACTGGGGTCGTCTATTGTGTCCAGTGCTCCCAATCCGGCTTCCTTGACATTGGTGAAACCTGTTGTAAATTGGGGGACTGCTTCATTGAGCACCTCTGCCTCATTCACCAAAAGCGGAACTTCCTGGTGGCCGATCACTTTAATTCCGATTTCTGTTCCTGTTCCATGGCCTCCTCTCTAGCCCTTTACCTCTCCCACCTCCCAGTTTCACCTATCACCTTTTTGCTATCCACCTTCCTCTCCCCCACTCTTTTAGTCAGGCATCTTCTCCCTTCTTTTTCAGTCCTGAAGAAGGATCTTGGGCTGAAACATCAACTGTTTATTCATTTCCATAGATGCTGCCTGACCTGCTGAGTTCCCCCAGCATTTTGTGTGTGTTTCTTTGGATTTCCAGTGTATGCAGACCTTCTCATGTTTATGAAGTGCTTATCCTCCTGTGCTGCTTTTTATGGGCATCCTTGGACATGCACACCAAGGACCCTCTGTTTCTCAGTACTCCTTAGGATCTTACCATTTACAATGTATATCCTAGTCTTATCAAACCTCCAACATTTTTCAATATTATATTCTATCTGCCCATTTTACCTACTATCAGACCTCCTAATAATATCTCCCTTATTCACATCCAAATTGTTCATGTACATAAACAAACATCAAGGGTCCCAGCACTGATCCCCGTGGTACGCTGCTGGTCACAGAATTCAATCACAAAAACTACAGTTGACCCTCACGCTCTGCCTCCTACCTCTAAGCCAATTTTGATCTAATCTGTCAAATTACCCTGATCCCATGGGATCTTGGCTTTGGGCATGGATGTGTATGGTTGTAAAACATTGTGAGATGGTTACTATGAAAAACGCACGGTAATTTACAGTATCAACGTCTCTGTGATGGTGCGGATTTGACAAGTTGGATGGCAACATCAGCAGAATAGCTTTCAGACATTTGGCAGAATGGAACAAGACATTTATCTGAATTCATCACTTTTGAAAAAAATATGGTAATTCATGTAAAATTTTCAACATATTCAGAATATTGATGACTTTATTTGTTATTTCTGTATTAACTGGCAAAAATATAATTACTGTGAATCAGCTATATGTTTATTATTCCTTCTGAAGAAATTGTAATCAAAAGATAATTCTTATTCTGGATATATGTTTTCTTGCCAAACAATATAAACATGTTTATGCAGATTCAAGTTATTTGGGGGATGGGGAACAAACAAGACCCGGTTGTAAATAAGGAAATGCAGCCAGGAGCAGCCTGGCTGTTGCTAATCAGACCTTGGCTGTTATAAACTTTATATGGCGAATTAGACGTACTGGGAAAGCACGTATTGAGGGAGACATTGGCCTAACACCTATTCTGCACTGCGATATTTAAAGATGCCAAAACAAAACGAAAATATGTGGGAGAAAATGAATTGGAACGGGAATGATGTTCCATTAAAGGTGGTGGTAGTAGTGGTGGGTGTGTGGGAGGCAGAGGTAGTACAAGCTGAGGAGAGAAGAAATATATGTTGAAAAAAGGGCTGAGATAAAAAAACCTACTGTGCTGCAATTTTGCACTGACAGTCACTGGGAAGCTGAAAGAAAATCATACATCATATTTTGTTGCCGACAGTGTCATTCATTTGTGACTGAATGCCATCTGAGTCCTTGATTCCTTGTTCAGTCATCCAGCTGCTTGATATAAAGGCAAGATATCTCACTGATCCTTAATGCTGGCTTCCTTTTGAAAGTTACAGAAATTTAACAAAATTCGACATAAAACACATTAGGGGATTGGATGCTGGGCTGTACAAGGTCGTTATTCAATAGGATTAGATAGGTAAATCCAAGCTTTGTCATTATATCTGAACCTGCAATACTGATTTTAGAGGTTTTTTATTGACAAGCATTGCAAAAGAAAATACTTGATGTTAAAAGCAGATTGCTATTTGATCAAGTTTTTCCAATGTTGGCTTCGAGCTGAATTTTTCTTGCACAGGGCGGGACGTTAGCATTGCGTTGCTTGTCACTGCACACAATGATCCCCTTTGGCATTCTCAGAAGTTAATCTGCTGCAAACTGAAGCCAAAGCTTTAGTGATTCTTGTGCGACAAAGGCCTATTTTGTTGTGAAAATCAATAACCCCTGAGAACTTGCAACAGTTACAAAGGAAAACATTCATCACTAAATTCATAGAAGAATGTAACAATGCAAAGATATTCGTGAATTGTAAAAAATTTACAAAAATAAAGACAAAATTCATACATTACTATGTTTGTGAAGTTGCAGTTACATGGGTGGACAAAGATGATTTTAAATAGCATAGGCATGACTAATGGCACAAGCATGTTAAAATCATTTTGAAAATGTCCTTGGAAGACAAATGAATTTTCAGCAGAATAATTAACTTAATTAACAAATTCACATGCATATTCATCAGGCTATTGAAGTCTTTCCAGCTCAGCTTGATGAACATTGGTGTAATAACCATCTCATTTACATTTCACAATCTACTGCAATTTCTGGCAAAAGCCTCAAAAAATTTGCTCAACTTGTTATCAAAAATTTAAAATAAAAATTAAAAGCGAAGCTGAATATTTTAAAATTATGCCACTCTTGTTTATCATCCTGAAATTAAGTTAGAGTGAGCTCACACTTTCCACTGAAATGTGGGCCTCTGCTTTCCATCTTTCATTCTCCAGGGTAATCCTTGGCACCAGTTCTGACTTTAAATCTCAGGGGTTGCCAGACTGCATCATGTAAAAATTGCCATTTTCCTCTGTCTCTGCAGGGCAATCTTTAAAGGCAGTAAGGTGTGACGCTGCAGACTGGCAGCTTGGCAGCACAGCCTCCGGATACCAGCACTCAGCAAACTAAAGATGCAAGCTGCATGGGATGGGCAGTTGATGGAGGAGATTTTAAAATAGACTTACTGAATTTATTTTAGAAAGCAGCAAATACACAAGTGCAGATTTATATTACAGACGAAGTTGTTCTGATTTCAGGGGATAATATAATCACTAAATTACCTTCATAGCATTTTCTGAGGCTGTGGCACCATTTTGCAGAGCAATAGCTAATCTATTAAAATATTTTGTTTCTGCAGTTTGTCTACAAGCTTTTTTTTGGCAACTTTTTAGTAGATTACCATCTTCAGCCAATTTACTGAAACTGACCGCTATAGGAACCACTGAAACCTCTTTTGCCAATTTGCAGTTAGTTGCAAGGATTAAACCACAACCTCTGCAGATCTCTATAAATAAGCAAACATCCTGAAAGCCCCGGAGATCACATTCATAGTTTCATTTTGTTTTTCGCTACACCCTCCACACAATGATTACCTCTAGTATGGAAATCTTCCGCAGACGTAGGTCACAAATTCTCAAATATGGCTACCTCATGGTGAATATTTCTCAGATCTCTCATCATTGCTTATCCAAGGCATGTTCCCATTCCCGTTTCACCATCAGACATTAAACACACTCAACAGCAATGATTCAATTTTATAAATTCAATTTCTAGATTTTCACACCACATCACATATTCCAGAGCAAAGAAGCCACTCCCAATTGCCTAATACAAATCTTTGACCACAGACACAATAATATATACTCCAAATAACAAGCTCCCAACCAAAGCTTTTGCATTGAGTCTCCCCATGGTGGAACTAGCATCACAGATGTTTCATACCAAATTACCCACCATAGATTCCCCTTCATATAATCCCTACTATAGATTCCATATAATGAATTACCATTTGCAGATGTCATGGCACAGATTCCTGGTATTAATTACTCCATTACATATTTCCAAAACTATTTGGCAATAGAGATTTACCTTCATACAAGATCCAATAGGTTCCTCCTCTCAGATTGCACATCAGCAATTCCCTATCACATTTTTTTCTCCAATAATTTGTCAGACTCTCCATCTCAGGACAACAAAAGAACATCAGAAACAGCAGTCATGCTAGGTCATTCGACACCATTGAGCCATTCAACAAGATTGTCGCTGATATTGTATCATAAGCACAACGTTTCTGACTATCCCCATGTCCTCAATTCCTTCACTATGAAGAAAATTATGTTGTGAAATATATGCCTGCAGAGCCCTTTGGGTAGAGAACCCAACAATTCACCACTCCGCTGAGAGAAGGAAGCTCTCATTTCAGTCTAAAATGGTTCAAGCCTGATTTTGAGACTGTGACCACCGCCGTCCCAACATCTCTGCCATTCTAGATTCTGCTAGCAGGTTTTCCTAGTATTTGCCCTGGCAAATCTTCTAGGAAGTTTGCAAGTTTCAATGAAGTCACCTTTTATTCTTCTAAACTCTAGACAATGAAGGTTAGCCTACTCAATCGCTCCCACATGACTGACCTAAAGAAGCGTCCAGTGAAGATCCACACTTTTATTTTATGCCTTTTTTGAGCTTTGAAGGCAAAAGTTATACACAGTACACTAGGTGTAGTCTCACCAAGCCCTGTACAATTGAATTAAGACATATTTTCTCTTGTACTCAAATCTACAAGGAATGAAAGCAAACATACAGTTCACTTTATTGTCTGCTGAAACTACATGTTTTTACACTTGTGTATGAGGACATCCAATTCTCATCTATATTTCCCATAAAATATTCCTAGCATTACAACCAAAATGGATAATGTGCTTTCCACATTGTAAAGTTTAGATATGTACACTCAATCTATAAACTTCTAACAGCCTTTGCAGCCTCTTTACTGATCATATGCCCACTCGGTTTTATGTTGTCAGCAACCTTCAAAACCTTAATTTGGTGCCCTCAGCCAAATCATAACATAGATTTTGTATAACTGGGGTCCATGCACCAATGCCATTGGTACCCCACTAACAGCAGTCTGACAAGCTGATGTGGACACATTTATTCCTCCTCCTGTTTTCAGTCTGTAAACCCATATTTAATTCATGCTAGTGGTGCTGGTATACTATTGATTTGTATACTGAAATACAGTTAAAAGCTTTTATTTTGTGTGCCAGCCTGAAAGATCATGCCATACAGAATTCAGAGCTAGGCAGCATGGCCCATCTTTTGGTGCATCTGCTCCTTCCCAACCACAATTCCCCATCCAAGATAGTCCCATTTACCAGCATGTGGCCTATAGCCTTCTAAATTTTTCCTATATATGTACCTGTCCAACTGTCATTAGGAAGTTGTTATTGTACCTGTTTCAATTGCTTCCTGTGGCAGCTCATTTCATATATTTTATTTAAAAATTGCTCCTGAAGTTTCTATTAAATCTTTCCGCTCTCACATTAAACCTATGCCCTCTAGTACAATCCTGGGAAAAAGACTGAATTCATTCACTCCATCTATGCCCCTCCCTCAGCATTTTATACACCTCTACAAGATCACTTCTCACTTTCAAATCAAAATCAAATCATGTCTAATTATCATTCAAACCGTACATGGATACAGTCGAATGAGATGGTATTTCTCTGGGGCCAAGGTGCATAACATTCATTCAAAATAGTTAGAGAGAAAAACAACACACGTCGGTATGCAAGAAAACAACAGGTCCAAGTCCCTGAACAACATGCAAATTGATGGTACAGCTCCTGGGAATCCACCCTCTCATTCTACTGATTGAACTTTGGAGGGCAGCACTAATGGCAGCCGAGTGTGGACTTCCCGCTACACTGACTCCAATGTCATCTCCCCTGGAGCACAGCAGCTGGCAAGCCCGCGGCTTGAGGATTAGTCCTTGCTGCTGCCTCATCGCCTGTCTCACCGCCAAACAAGGGAATCGGGCCTGTGGAATCTTACATTATCAATATCCAAAAGGGTCTTGTGATCACAAGAGAAACATCCAAGACAGTCACTCACGGTTACACTGCACGTTGCCTTTGTGCACCAACTCCAATGATTCCGAGTAGCTGGCAGCAGAAACATGGTCTGCACTCATGTCAGTTCCTCTGAACACTCTCCGGCTCATCCAATGGCTTCACCTTCTCCAACCTGTCCATCAGCTTCTCCTTCTCCGACCCCAGTAACAGCGTCTCCTTCTCCGACCACAGTGAAAGCGTCTCCTTCTCCGACCCCAGTGACAGCATCTCCTTCTCCGAACCCCAACACCGACTTCTCCTTCTCTGACCTGAGCAATGGCTACGTTCTAAGGGAAAAAGTCCTCGTGTGTCCAACCTCTCCATATAATTCAGTCCCCTCAAGTGCTGAAAACATCATTGTAAATCTTTTCTTTACTTTTTCTGTTTAATAACATCATTCCTATCGCAGAGTGACCAGAATTGAATACAATACTCCAAGCAGAGTCTCACCAGCTTCCTGTACAACCACACAATGCAATGACTCCATCACTTTTACACTCAATGACGTGACTTATGAAGGCCAACATGCCAAAAGCTTCCTGTCTACCTTATGACTCCACTTTCAGGGAACCATGTACTTGTACTCCAAAGTCATTCTTTTGTACAAAACTCTCCACGATCCTGAGTGAAATTCCTACCTGGATTTAACTTTCCAAAACGCCATACTTTGCAAATCCGTATTAAACTCCATTTGCTATTCCTCAGCCCACTTCATCAGCTGATCAAGGTCCCTCTATAATTTCTGATAACTTTCTTCATTGTCCACTATATCACCTACTTTAGTGTCACCTGCAAATTCACCAACCACGCCGTGTACATTCTTAATCAAATCATTGATACAGATAACAATGGGCCCAGTATCAACCTGAGGCATCCCACTAGTCAGGGGCCTACAGTCTGAGAAACCGCTCCCTACCATCAAGCCATTTGTGCGTCTAATTCACCAGCTCTCCCTGAATCCCATGTGATCTAACCTTCCAGAGCAGCATACCACGTGACAACTCATTAAAGGCCTTATTAAATCAATAAAGTCAGTTATTTGTAAGGGTTCTCCCATGCATGAAGCAGCACTGACTACCTTGAATCAACTGCCATCTGTCCAGATGCAGGTAGAGAGAGTCATAGAAAAGCACAGAACAGAAACAAGCCCTTCAGCCCATCTAGTCCGTGCCAAACCATTTAATCTGCCTAGTCCCATCAACCTGCAGCTAGACCACAGCCCTCCATCATGTACCTACCCAAATTTCTCTTAACTGATGAAGTCAAACTCACACGCATCATTTACACACTCTCACGACCCCCTGTGAAGAAGTTTCCCCTCATGTTCCCTTAAACCTTTTACCTTTCACCCTTAACCCGTGACACCTAGCTGTAGTCCCACCCTAACTCGGTGAAAAAAGCCTGCTTGCATTTACACTATCGGTACCCCTCATAAATTTTTATACCTCTGTCAAATCTCCCCTCAGTTTTCTATGTTCCAAGGAATAAAGTCCTAACCTACTCAATCTTTCCTTATGACTCAGGCCTTGCTGACTTGGCAACATCCTTGTAAATCTTCTCTTTTTCAACTTTATTTATATCTTTCCAGTAGGCAGCTGACCAAAACTGTACACAATATTCCAAATTAGGCCTCACCAACAACTTATGCAACTTCAGTATAACATCCCATCTCCAGCACACAATACATTGATTTATGAAGACCAATGTGCTAAAAGATTTCTTTACAACCCTATCTATGTGTGCCACCACTATCAATGAATTATGGACCTACATCCCCAGACCCCTTCGTCCTACCACACTCCTCAGTGCCCTAACACTCACTGTGTAAGATCCACCTTGGTCCTGGTTGGTACAAGACCTCACACTTGTCTGTATTAAATTCCATCTGCCATTTTTCAGCCCATTTTTTCAACTGGTTCAGATCCTGCTGCAAGCTCTGATAATCTTCCTGACTGACCACTAAACTTCCTGTCTTGGTGTATTCTGCAGATTTGCTGATCCAGTTAACCACATTTTCATCCAGATCGTTGATATAGATGACAAACAAGAAAGGAACCAGCACCGATCTCTGTTGCAGTCTACTAGTCACAGGCTTCCAGTCAGAGAGGCACCATCTACTACCAATCTCTGGCTTCTCCCACAAAGCCAATGTCTAATTCCATTTATTACCTCATCCTGAATGTCGAGCAACTGAACCTTCCTGACCAACATCCTATGCGGGACCTCATCAAAAGCCTTGCTAAGGTCCGTGTAGACAAAATAAACTGCCTTGTCTTCATCAATTTTCATGGCAACTTCCTCGGTAAACTCTATAGGTAGTTAGACATGACCTACCACACACAAAGCTTTGCTGACTTTCCCTAATCAGTCCATGTCTATCCAAGTACTCACATAACCGGCCCCTGAGAATACCTTCCAATAACTTTTCCACTACTGATGTCAGATTCACCGGCCCATAATTTCTTGATTTATTTTTAGAGCCTTAAACAGCAGAGCAACATTAGCTATCCCCCAATCTTCCAGTAATCCCTTGCAATCCTTTTCACTAACTGTTTTCTTTTTCCATCAGGATTGTAATAAGAAAGCAGAATATGATGTAGTAACTAAAGAGAAACTGCAGTGTTGGTAGACAAATAAAGGCAAGCATCATGATTAGGAAATCAAGAATTTATATTTAAGTGTATATGAGAGGATTATTCAACAGTCTATTAACAGTAGGTTAGAAGCTGTCCTTGAGTCTGGTGGTACCAGCTTTCAAATTTTTGTACTTTCTCTCCGATGGGAGAAGTGAGTACGACTGGCTCCCTTTTTGAGGCAGCAGGAAGTGTAGACAGAGTCAATGGTTGGCTTGCACAATTTCCTGGGCTTTGTTCACAGTGCTGTACCAAGCTGTAATGCATCTGGTTAGGATGTTTTCTAAGGCACATTGCTAAGAATCATTGGCGACATGCCAAATTTCTTTAGCATTCTGAGGATGTAGAGGTGCTTTCTTGGCTACAGTGACAACATGACTGGAACACGATGAACTGTTGGCGATATTTAACTCTGGGAACTCGGCACTACTGCCAATGACAGGAATGTGTACCCTACCCCACTTTCTGAAGTCAGTGAACTCCTTCCTTTTGCTAACATTGAGAGAGAGTTTTCTGTCTTGACACTATGCCACTAGACTCCCTCCTTCCTGTACTCAGACTCATTGCTATGTGAGATCAGACCTACTATATTCAAAGGTAGATGAAACTCTAGGACCCTATCTGGTACATCGAAGACGTTATGGGAAGTTACAGCAGAAATTGTGGGAGCCCTGGCTGAGACATATGCATCATTGTCAGTGATGGGTCCTTCTTTAAGAGGGGCTGTAAATTAAAATCCAAGCACTATAGACCAGTGATCCCTGCAGCACTTACATCCACAGTGATGAAGTGTTTTGCGAGGTTGGTGATGAAACATCAAATTCTGTCTGAGAAGCGACTTAGATCCACTCCAATTTGCCTACAGAAGTAACAGGTCCACAGAACATGCTATCACATTGGCTCTTCAACTCTGGAACATCTGGACAGCAAAGATACATACATTAGGATACTCTTTATTGACTACAGTTCAGCATTCAACACCGTCATCCCCTTAAAACTGATCAATAAGCTGCAGGACATTGGCCTCAAAATCTCCTGTGCAGCCTGGATTTCCTCACTTGCAGATCAAAGTCAGTTTGGATTGGCAACAACATCCCCTCCACAACCTCCATCAGCACAGGTGCACCACAAGGCTGTGTGTTTATCCCTCTGTTCTACTGGTTTACACTTATGACTGTGAGGCTAAGCACAGCTCCAATGCCATATTCAAGTTTGCTGATGACACCACTGTTGTAGGCCCAATCAAAGGTGGTGACGAATCAGCATATAGGAGGGAGACTGGAAATCTGGCTGAGTGGTGTCATAACAACAATAATGTTAGCAAGACCAAAGAACTGATTATAGACTTCAGGAGAAGGGAACCAGAGGTTTATGAGCCAGTTGACATTGGAGGATCAGAGGTGGAGAGGATTAGCAACTTTAAATTCTGAGATGTTATTATTTCAGAATACAGCATGGCAGCACCTCTACTTCCTTAGGTGTTTGCAGAGATTTGACATGACATCTAGAACATCGATAAACTTCCATAGATGTATAGTGGAAAGTACATTGACAGGTGGTAACACAGTCTGGTATGGAAATACCAATGCCCCTGAATAGAAATTTCTACAAAAAGTTGTGGATATGGCCCAGTCCATCATTGGTAAAGCCCTCCCAGTCATGCAACGCTGTTGCAGGAAAACAGCATTCATCATCAGGGAGCCCCACTGCCTAGGGCATGTTCTCTTCTCACTGCTGCCATCAGGAGGGTGGTACAGGAGCCTCAAGACTCACACCACTAGGTTCAGGAACAGTTACTACCCTTCAACCATCAGGTTCTTGAACAAAGGGAATACCTACACTTAACTTCACATTCCCCATCATTGAAATGTTCCCACAAAAATTAGACTCACTTTCAAGGACTTTTCATCTCATGTTCTCAATAGTTATTGCTTATTTATTTATATTATTGTTTCTTCTTTTTGCATTTGCAGCTTGTCTTCTGCATTCTGGATGAAAGCCCTAGTTGGCAGGCGTTCATTATAGTTACTATTCTATAGATTTGTTGAGCATGCCCACAAGAAAATGAATCTCAGGGTTGTATATGGTGACATATATATATATATATACACACAATTGATAATAAAATATGAGCATTGAACTGCAGTAGGTGAAGTTACTAGAGAGGATTCTGAGGGATGACATGTATAAGCATTTGGTTGATTAGAGGTAGCCGGTATGGTTTGGTGTGTGGGATATTATGTCTCACGAACTTGACTGAATTTTTGAAGAAGTAACCAGGAAGCTTGATGAGGGCAGGGTGGCAGGTGTGGTTGATATGGACTTCACTAAAGCCTTCAATAAGGTTTGATATGGTAGGCTGCTCTAGAAGTTAGATCATGTAGGATCGAGGGAGTATGAGCTAATTGGATATAGAATTCACTTGCTGGTAGGAAGCAGTGGTCCATGACTAATGATGTTCCCCAGGGCTCACTGTTAGATCCATTGATATTATTATCTAAACCAATGACTCGGATGAGAATGTATGAGACATTGTTAGTAAGTTTACTGATGACACAAAATAGGTAGTGCTGTTGATATTGAAGATGGCTATCATGATTTACAAAGTGATCATGACCAGCTGTGTAAGTGGACAAGGAATGGCAAATGGAGTGTAACTCAGGTAAGTCTGGGTACTGCAATTTGGAAAGACAAATGAGGGTAGGAATTTTACAGTGAACAGTGGGGATGTGAGGAGTGTCGTTGAACAGAGGGATCTAAGTGTATAAGCATAAAGTTCACCGAAAGTGGTACTGCGGGTAGACAGGATGGTGAAAAGAATTTTTGGTATGCTGGCCGTCATCAGTCAGGACTCGAAGTATAAAGTTGGGATGTTCTGTTGCAGTTGTGGAAGATGCTGTTGAGGCTTCACTTTAAAGATTCAAAGTGCATTTATTATCAAAGTATATATGTAGTATACAACCCTGAGATTCGTCTTCCTGCAGACAGCCACAAAACAAAGAAATACCATTCAAAGAAAACACCAACACACAAAAAAAGAACAGATCGTGCAAACAGCAAAAAATGAGTGAATAGCATACTGAATATTAAACGTCAAACCATGGAGTCCCTGAAACAGTCGAGGAATGCTTGGTTTAATTCAGTTCAGTTCAGTCTAGCACTGTATTGTCCATTGATTGCAGGTTGCAGTACGAGTCTGCCCCGATCAAAATCATGCAAAATAGCAATAAAAAAAAAAGAGTAACCAGAAGCCAGTGTGACAGGGTCCTGAATTACCCCTATGGATTGTGCATTTGAAATGAGAGAGAGAGAGAGAGAGAGAGAGAGAGGGGCATTTAACACCAACATCTTGTTTTTAAGAGAGAGAGAGAGGCATTTCTACAAGGACGCTGCCTGCTTGGATATTCTTCCAGACAGAGAAGGGAGGAGCTGTTTGAGTGGCAGTTGGTATTCAGCACGGGGAGATAAATAGAAGGTCAGATGATAGACCTGAGACACGTGGTTTTGGATGCTGAATGAGCTTTGTTGTGCCCACAGGAAAAGTGGGTTTTTGGAGGATCAATCAGGCAGATCGATCAGTGGCTCTTGCAGTGTGAACAGGGCGTAACCGATGGGGAGTTATTCGTGTGTCCAACCCTCGCCTGGGTTGTTAGCTCCACCACAGAAGAACGGTTCCCTTTGTTGTGGTCATGGTCGGTGACTTTTAAAGGATTTCAGAGGACAACGGGAAGATTGACGGCGTCAGCTCACCTGAAGACCCAAATCTCTCCCTCTGTCTCTCTCTCCATCACTACTGAACTCAATACCATGAACTAAACTCAACTTTACTCATCATTGTAAGACCCCTAGGCTTGAAGAAGCTTGGTTTTCATATAATTCCACACTTACTGATATACTTACTTATATATATTCATTGTTAATCTGTTTGATTTATTTGCATTTATATTACTGTATTGCATAGTTACTAATAAATATCGTTAATTAATAGCAACAAGACTCCATGGTGTTTTCCATTTCTGCTGGTTCTTTAAACACGTCACGGGGTACGTGACAAAATTGGGGCCTGCGTCCAGGATACGAACAAATTGTGTGGGAGGCTTGTTTGAATTGATTGGGGGAAAATCCATTTTGATCTGCTTGTGTGGAAATACAGCAGGAATGGACGTTAGTACTGAGAAGTTTCTGTTGGAACCAACCCCTGAAGCATTGGATGATGCTACGAGGAATGTGCTGTTGGCAATTGCTCAAAAGTTAAAACTAAGGGTGACCACTAAAATAAGGAAAGCTCAGATGCAGACGGTAATAGCCCAGCATTATATAGCTAAGGGAAAGTTTGGAGAGGAGGGTTAGAGTTATTCACTGGAAGTAAACTTACTGAGCCTGAGATTCAGCTTCAGGTGGAGCAATGCAGGCTGGAGGCTGAGGAGAGGAAAAGACAGCATGAGTTGCAACTCAAACTGTCATGGTCCGGATCGGGGTCCCTTTAAATTTACTTTGTTTATGTTACGATCTGGACTGTTGATTCCCTGTTTTCACGTGTCCCTCGGCTTTGGTGATTAGAGGCAATTAACGCTTGGCTGAACCGGTAGTTTTTAGTCTTCGGCTTTCAGCCGTTCGGGGCGGGAGCGTCTGCAAAGTCATCAAAGGTACGGTGTGCCGATGTCATCTGGCCGGAGCAAGCCTAATCTCTGCTGAAGTGAGTGCTGGTAATTTGCCCTTCCTCACCGCAGCAACCCTGTCAAGTTACCTTGCCAAAGCAAGCCTGCAAAGTTTCCTCACGAAGGTGGGTCCATCAGTTAACCTGCCGGAGGGAATCAAGATCCACTGTCTACTGTTCCCAGGCCGAGTCGAGAGCTCGTCACTACCCGGAGGCTCCAAGTCAAGTCCTGGCTCCGGGGGCATCCAAGTACCAAGTCAAGTCCTGGTCCTGGCAGCATTCTAGTATCAAGTCCTGGCCCTTGCGGCATTCAAGTATCAAATCAAGTCCTGGCCCTGGCGACATTCAAGTATCAAGTCAAGTCCTGGTCCTGGCGGCTTCCCAGTTCTGAGTCTAGTCCTGGCCCTGGCAGTCTGTGATTCCTGTTCTACTCCCTGTCTGAATCCCTTCTCTGCCTCTCTCGCCTCTAGCCCTTATCTGCAGCCCTCACCTGCACGTCAGTCTAGTTCTGTTGCCGGAGTTAGATTAGTACTGTCTGGTGTTCTTTCGTCTTGGGCTTGTCTTGTCTTGTCCTTGCCTCCGTGGGGTAAGACAGGCCGTCTTGCCGTTGCCCCGCGGGGGGTCATGAGTCCCGGCCCTATGTCCTGTACCCAAGGAGGGGTCCCAGCTCTCTGTTCTGTGTGTGAGTCCCGGCCCTATGTCCTGTACCCAAGGAGTGGTCCCGACTCTGTGTTCTGTGTATGTGTCCATGGTTCCGTGTACCTGCTCTCCCGAAACTGAGGCTCTGTTTTCCATGTTCCTCCACTCCCTAGCCCATGTCATGTCCATGCCTGGTTCTAGGGTCCGAACCCGAGGCAAGACCCAGGTACTGGGTCCTTGCCCGGTCTCTGGCTCAGAGTCCATACCCCAGCCTCTTCATGTCTCCTCTAGTTCTGGGAGCCGATTCTGAGTCCAAGCCCAGACCCTTGGTCCCAGCCTAGTTGTAGTCCTGAGTCCTTGTCCAGTTCGCTATTTCCTGCTCCTGCCTTGCTCTCCTGGCATTGAACAATAATCTAAACCTAAGTAACATCACAAGATGTGTCTTGCATTTGGGTCCACCCTTGCTCCCAAAGCCCCCGCCATTGTGACAGAAACATCTCAAGTTTCCACAGAGGCAGAGAAACAAAGAGAAGAGGCAGAAAAACAGAAACAGTTTGAGAGGGAGATGTGGCAGCTGAGAAGTTTAGTGTCGGACCCTGACAGTTTTTACAGCTTGGAAGAGCTTGTTTTGTTTGATGAATTTAAAAGTTGTGTCCGCTATAATGTAAGGGCATACCGAGATGAAAAGGATGCCGCTGCCCTGCAGCGGTCTGCTAAGAATGCAGACGAAGTTGTTTTAACCCACGAGGTTGAGTTTAGTCCAGATAAGAGTTACCCAGAGAGTAGGTGGGAGGTTTGGGGTGACCTTGAATTTGAAACTGGGACAAGTGATGAAAGCCCAGAAGAGGCAGTTGTCTCGATTGCCTGTGCTCACTTTGTTGAAGTCCCTGCGGATTCACAGGGTACTGAACCTTGTGTTGAAGCTCAGTTAAGGTCTGAGGTGTCTGACTTGGTTGGAAAGGGATGCAGTTTTTTTTGTGTCAGATGGTTTTGGTTCAGTGAATAAGGGGTTAACCTTGGTACCAGTGGAAATTGAGGCTTCTCAGTCACTTGTGTTAGACAGTGAGCTAAAAGTTAGTGATGAAATGAAAATTAGTGAGGTAGGTATTACTGAAAATAATGGGAAAAGTGTTGTTCCTGGACTTTTGAATAAAGTACTGGGGAAGGTTGGATTGGTTGCACGACCTTTGACCCTGCTTGCAGGACAAAGGCTTGCTGAGGAAGTAGGTCCCCGTCTGTTGAGTTTTGCTTTGACATGTGGAGGTAAACACCTTCAAGGTTATGATGTTATTCATCATGATGTTGTCCAAGTTTGGGGTGTGGAGAGACAAAACTTGAAGTGTTGTTGTGACCAGGAGGATCTGTCAGAAGTTGCTATGGAGACAAGTCAAAGTAAAGGTCGTAGAAATAGGATAAATGGATTGTTTGGCCTCTTCCACAATGTACACATGGTTCTTATATGTCTGGTGATGGTGTTAAGTTTAGTAAACAATGTGGGGATGTTGACTCCTCTCCAAGGTAAGGGTGATTTAGCAATTCAACTAATGAGCAAAGCTGTTGCTAATGAACCACACAGAAAGACTGATGTTTATCCTACATGCACAGATACTCGAAGCATGTTTAGGAAGTCTGCTGAGGCTCATGATAGCAAAACCAGAGGTTTAAAGTATGATGATATGTCACAGACTTCTCTACCTTCCATGTTACAACAAGATTTGGAGAGTAAGGTGTATGAGAAAGGTTTGTTCTTGTCGAGGAAGGAATTTATAGAGGAACAGAATAAAGATTCTGAAATGTTGGCTTTACAGGAGACAGCTCTCACAGAAGAGGAGGTTCAGAGAGAGTCAGTAGGATATTATCTTAAAGATTAGGTGTTAATGAGGAAGTGGAGAGCAGCCACTGTGTCTGCAAGTCAGGTAGTGGTTCTCAAGGTTTGCAGGGCTGAAATTTTAAACATGGCTTACAGTATGCCTTTAGGTGGATATTTTGGAGTGAGAAATACAGTGAACAAAATTATGAAGGAATTCTACTGGCCTAATTTAAGAGGGGATGTTGTGAATTTTTGCAGGACTTGCCATACCTGTCAGGTTGAGGGGAAACTTAATCAGGTTATTCAAGTAACACCACTTAAACCGATACCTGCTTTTGGTGAACCTTTTTCTAGTGTCATAGTGGATTGTGTCGGCCCATTGCTAAAGACAGCAGCTGGTCATCAGTATCTGTTAACAATTATGTGTCCTGTGTCTAGGTTCCCTGAAACCATGCCTCTTGGAAACATCAAGGCCAAGACTGTGGTAAAAGCATTCAGTAAGTTTTTCACACTGGTAGTTCTGCCCAAAGAAATTCAATTTGACCAGGGTAGTAACTTTACTTCGAGAACATTCCAGGGGATAATTGGAGAACTGGAAGCTAAACACATTGTGTCATCTGCATATCACACAGAGTCCAAGGGAGCCTTGGAAAGGTTCAACTCCACTTTTAAGAACATGATTAAAACATATTGTGTGAAAAACGGGAAAAGCTGGGACAAGGGGGTTCCCCTACTCTTATTTACTGTTGGAGACACAATTCAAAAATCATTAGAGTGTAGTCTATTGGAACCTGTGTTCGGTCACAGGCCAAAAGGGCCTTTGACCCTACTCAGAGAACGATGGTCTGATTTGGAAATAAGTGTCAGTGTGCTTAATTATGTTTTTAAATTCTGGAAGAGATTTAATAATGTTTGTGACCTTGCAAAGGAAAGTTTGCGGAATGTTCAAATTGAAACAAAATACTTGTTTGAAAGGATGGCACCTGGGAGAAATGTTATGAAATCAAATGGAGTCGTAAAGGCTGTGGGATCAGATAATGGGGTGAAAAATAATTTTTACCCACTGAGTCTAGTATCAACAAGATTTAAGAATTCCATTGTTTTGGAAAATATTACTGATAAGTTCCATCAGTTGGATCCTACACCGCAAAAACAATTGAAAGAATTAATTAGCAAGCATAAAGATTTATTTTCCAACATTCTAAAATGGTGTACAGCTGAAGGGCATGACATCATTGTAAATTCAGCCCAGCCGATCAAAGAGCATCTTTATGGAATGAATTTAGAGAAAAGTAAAATGATTGAACAAGAAATTAGAAACAAGAAAGAACCAGGAAAGAGAGTGGATGACTGTATTGATACAGTGGGGAAGGCTAAATACCTTACAAATGTTGACTTGTTAAAAGGATACTGGGGTTTTCCTTTGACAGAGAGGGCTAAAGAGATTTGTGATACCATGTGGACTGTATGAATATAATGTTTTATCCTTTGTGATGAAAAATGCTCCAGGGACATTTCGAAGAGTGATCAATTCTCTGATTAGAGGTTTAGAAAACACAGGGGCTTATATCGATGATTAAGTAATCTGGAATGACACGTGGGAAGAGCATATTGCAGCGGTAGAAAAACTGTTTGACAGACTTTCCAAGGCCAATCTTACTGTGAACCTCACTAAAAGTGAGTTTGGTGATGCCACAGTCACATATCTGGGCTACGTAGTGGGCCAGGGCCAACTGGCTCCTGTACAGGCCAAGGTTCAAGCTATTGTTAAGGTTCCTATTCTGACCAGCAAGAAAGCTTTAAGAAGATTTTTGGGAATGGTTGGGTATTATCGTAAGTTTTGGAAGAACTTTGCAGACATTGCTCTCCCCCTAACAAAACTTCTAGGGAAGGGTCAAAATTTTTTTTCTGAAGGAAGGGGGTGTGATGGGGTCCTGAATTACCCCTATGAACTGTGCTTTTGAAAAGAGAGAGAGAGAGGTATTTAACACCAACATCTTGTTTTTAAGAGAGAGAGAGGCGAAGACTGCTCACAGTATGTTTACATTTCTACAAGGACGCTGCCTGCTTGGATAGTCTTACAGACAGAGAAGGGAGGAGCTGTTTGAGTGTCAGTTGGTATTTAGCACAGGGAGATAAGTAGAAGGTCAGATGATAGACCTGAGACACATGGTTTTGGACACTGTATGAGCTTTGTTGTGCCCACAGGAAAAGTGGGTTTTGGGAGGAACGATCAGGCGAATCGATCAGTGGCTCTTGCAGTGTGAACAGGTGGGGCGTTATTCGTGTGTCCAACCCTCGCCGGGATTGATAGTTCTACCACAGAAGAACGGTCCCCTTTGTTGTGGTCACGGTCGGTGACTTTTAAAGGATTTCAGAGGACAATGGGAAGACCGACGGCGTCAGCTCACCAGAAGACTCAAACCTCTCCCTCTCTCTCTCGCTCTCCATCACTACTCAACTCAATACCACGAACTGAACTGAACTTTACTCATCATCGTAAGACACCAGAAACATATGTAAGATGAACTGCAGAGTCCTCTAAATTTTAGTTCAATTCACAAGCACATTGGTCAAATCTTGCCCAAGACCCATGATCCTTGCATCTTCCTCTGGCAGCAGAGAGTGAGGGGGAGAGGGCAACTGGCAGGCTGACGGCGCTGAACACCACCTCACCTTCCACCCTCATCTTCGTTGAATGCTTTAATTAGTGAGTTGGTCAGGAATTGAAGCCAATCAAAGTTTGTACTCCTTCATTAGGCCAAACACTAAACTCTCAGAGACAGCCAAAGCACCAGATTGATCAGTCCGCCCAAAAACACATTATCAAAATGTAACCTACAGGCTCCAATTGCACACAGCATTGTAGTAGAAGTACATTTAAAGAAGAAGAAGTGGTTTTGTGAACTGTCAGCAGGATGTTGCCATTAGCCACGTTGGCTGTTGGCCACCATCTTGGTTCCACTTGGAATACTGTGTTCAGTTTTGGCCACCCTGTGATAATAATGAATCACAGAGCCATAGACAAGTACAGCACAGAAGCAGGCCCTTCAGCCCATCTAGCCCATGCCAAACCATTTAAACTGCTTACTCCGATTGACTTGCACCGGGACCGTAGCCCTCCATACCCCTCCCAGCCATGTACGTACCCAAACTTCTCTTAAATGTCAAGCTCGCATGCATCACATTTTCTGGCAGCTCGTTCCACACTTTTAGACCCTCAGAGCAAAGAAGTTTCCCCTCATGTTCCCCTTAAACTTTTCACTTTTCACCCTTTACCTGTGTCCTCTAGTTGCAGTCACACAGAACCTCCGGTGAAAAAAGCTTGCTTATATTTATCCTATCAATACCCCTCATAATTATGTATACCTCTATCAAATCTCCTCCAAGTCTTCTTACAGGGAGAAGGCAGGATGAAATGGCAAAGCAGACTCGATGGGCCAGATGGCTTAATTCTGCTCCTATACCTTATGGTCTTATACACTAAAGGGATAATCCATGTGCTGAAATAATCAATGTAAGGAAGTTTCTAAATGAATTGTCTAATAACTGAGACATCTTGGGAATCAAAATTGGCAGTGAAAACATCAATAATTTCAATAGGCAGATGCCACTGTGTTAATTGCAAGTATGAAGGAAGAACTACAAAACATAATTAATATAATTGTTGAAGAAAGTACAGAAATGGGTCTATCTATCAATTGCAAAAAGACAGAATGCATGGAGATATCCAAAAAGAAGGAGAATCCTATCTGCAGGCTGAAAATAAACAAGGAAGACATAAAACAAGTATAGAACTTTTGCTAGTTAGGAAGCTAGGTGACATCAGATGGCAGGTGTGACATGGACATCAAAAGAAGAATAGGGATGGCAAAAGACACCTTTACAAGAATGAAGAGTATACTGACCAACACTAAACTAGGCATGACAACCTGCCTCAGAGCACTGAAATGTTACGTTTATCTAGTAATATGAGGAAATGAATTGAAGCAGCAGAGATGTAGTTTTTGAGGAGGATGAAAAGAATATCATGGATGAAATGAATATCTAACAAGGATGTCATGAACAGAGCAAGCACGAAAAGAGAAATAATGTATGAGATCATGAAAAGGTAACGTAACTTCATTGGACATGTGATTAGGAAAGAGGAGTTAGAATGCATGGTAATTATGGGAAAGATTGAAGGGAAGAAAGTAAGAGGAAGACAAAGACAAATGATCATGGAGACAGCAGCCAGAGAACTAGAAATGAATACCAATGAATTGATTCACTTGACCCGAAACAGGAGTGCGTGGGCCATGGCAGTCAAAGCTCAAACTGGGCACGGCACCTGATGATGATGATGATGAATAACTGTGCTAATAACTTTTTTCTACATATGACAGAGAGTACATGGAATGAATTACCAGAGGAAGTAATTTAGGCAAGAATAATAGCCACTTTTAGCAGCCAGTTGGACAGGTTTGTGATAGGAAAGGTTTAGAAGAATATGGGCCAAACACAGGTAAATGAGACTAGCTCTTCCCTGTCTTGATCTCTGTCTCTATCTCTGGAGACAGCTTATGCACCACCATGTTTTATAAATCTACTGACTCCCAGTTAACCCTGACTACACTTCTTCCCACCTTCTCACCTGCAGGGATGCTATTCCCTAGTATGTGTTCGTGAAGGAGAAATTCATGGAAGATGGTGAGTTTAGGGAGGGGCACTTGAATTACAGGAGCAGATCAGCATTGAGAAGAAGTTGCGCTAGACATTATGCAATGCAGAGAACTAGTAAGTACCAAGGAATGGATGGGAATAATCCCAGGCAGGTTGTTGTGGGAAACAAGAGGATATGGATAATTTTGCACCTTTGTTAATCACAGCTGAGCTGCTAGTATACTGGAGGACAGCCAGTGTTGCTGTTTTACTTAAAGTCAGCGGGGCTAAGCCAGGGAAGTGCAGGCTTGAGAACCTAACAGCAGTGGTAAGGAAATTATCAGAGAAAATCCTAAGAGATAAGAATTTAAATACACAGTTTATCCAGTAAATTTGAACACAATGGGAACTGTCATTTTGGCCAAATTAAGTGGTCACCCTAACTAGACGAAATTTCATGGAAATAGTTAAAAAGATGTAAGAAAAGCCAAACTACCATTCATCTAGGTAACGAATTATGTATTTAGATGACATACAGAACAAATTAAAACACTACCAATACTACTACAGTACTATAAAACTCTTCATCAGTTCCTAATAGTTACCAATATTGGATTCATCCAGTGTACAGTGCCATGTTCTTTTGATTAACTGTAAATGAACAAAATCAGCACAATTAGTGCAGATAATGGACTGCCTTCATACAATGCTTTTGATAATTGCATGCTCCAAATTTTCATTGTAATATTCAATACCTTGAAATTCTTTGTGGTTTCTAACTTGTTCCATTTTTCACTCCCTGCCGTTTTTCGCATCTCCAAGCTAAATGGTTGAAAGCACAGTGAGCAAAACAGTTTTGAATTGTCTTACTGCTTATTTCTTGCCGGCTATCAGTGACAAAACTCACTGCTTTTTTAACACAAACACATATAACTAATGCTATATAAAACCTGTTCACATTAAGCATGTTGTAATGTCTAACAGCTACACAAGAGCACTTGATTGACGCTAGTTTGACATTGTTTGGCAACAGTCTCCTATCCGAATTAAGTGGCATGGCGTCCCAAATAAACAAAAGGTATCCTGGCTATTTTCTCCATTAATATCCGAGTGTGAAGGTTTGCTAGTGCTGAATGGTGGGGATTAAACTAGAGTTGAAGGGGTTGGGAACCAGAATGTCAGAACAGTTAGTGGAAGCATTGTGGAGACAGACAAAGTCTGGAACCAACAGGTTGAGGATGGTGCTAGTTCGCAGACTGTTGCAAGAAATGTAAGGTTGTTATAGTAGGTGATTTTAACATCCTGCATATTAACTGGGACTCCCATACTTCAAAAGGACCGGGGGGGATAAAGTCTGTTAAAATCACCATGCTCAAGAAAGTTTCCTTAATCAGGATGTAGAATTCCCAATGAGAGAGTATGTGGTACTTAATCTGCTATTAGGGAAGGAGACAGGACAGGTGACTAAAGCTTGTGTGGGGGAACACTTTACAGCTGGTGACCACAATGCCATTAGTTTCAAAGTAAATACGCAAAAAGTTAGGTCCGGTCTACGGGTTGCGATTTTGATGGTATCAGAAATGATCTGGCAAGTGTGGATTGGAATGGGTTGTTTTCTGGTAAAGGTGTGCTTGGTAAGAGAGGCCTTTACAAGTGAAATTTTGAGAGTACAAAGCTTGTATGTGCCTGTCAGAATAAAAGGTAAAGATAACAGGTTTAGGGAACCTTGCTATTCAAGAAATATTGAGACCCTGGTTAAGCGAAAAAAGGAGGTGCCTAGCAGAAATAGGCAGGTGGGGACAAATGAGGTGCTTATGGAATACAAGAAATGCAAGCAAAGACTTAAGACAAAAAACAGGAGGGCTGAAAGAAGGCATGAGGCTGCCCTAGCAGACAAGGTGAAGATTAGACCTAATGAATTCTACAAATATGTTAAGAGTAAAAGAATTACAAGTGATAAAATTGGTTCTCTGGAAGATCAGAATCATAATCCATGTATAGAGCCAAAAGGGATGGGGGAGATCTTAAATAAATTTTCTGCATCTGTACTTACTCATGAGACTGATAGGTCTATAGGTCTATAGAAATGAGGCAAAGTGGCATCAACTTCTTCCCCCGTACAGTTTGCAGAGGAGGAGGTGCTTGCTATCCTGAGGCAAAATTTTTGTCAGGACCTGACAAGGTGTTTTTTCGGGCCCTTCAGGAGACCAATGCAGAAATTGCCAGGGTCCTAGCAGAGATATTTAAATCATTTTTAGTGACAGGTGAGGTACCAGAGGATTGGAGGATAGCTAATGTTGTTCCACTATTTAAGAAAAGTTCTAAATATAAACCAAGAAATTATAGGCCGGTGAGCCTGACATCAGTAGTGGGGAAGTTGTTGGAAGGTATTCTAAGTGACGGGATATATAAGTATTTGGATTGACATGGACTGGTTAAGGGCAGTCAGCATGGCTTTGTGGGTGATAGGCCACGTCCAACCAATCTTACAGAGTTTTTCAAGGTAGTTACCAGGAATGTTGATGAAGGCAAGGCAGTAGATATTGTCTACATGGATTTTAGCAAGGCTTTGACATGGCCCTGCATGGGACATTGGTCAAGAAGGTTCAGTTGCTCGACATTCAAGATGAGGTAGTAAATTGGATTAGACATTGGCTTTGTGAGAGAAGCCAGAGAGCGGTAGTAGATGGTTGCCTCTTTGATTGGAGGCTGTGACCAGTGGAGTGCCACAGGGATCAGTGCTGGGTCCGTTGTTTGTCATCTCTATCAATGATCTGAATGATAATGCTGTTAACTGGATCAGCAAATTTGCGGATGACACCAAGATTAGGGGTGTAGTGGACAGGGAGGAAGGCTTGCAGTGGAATCTGGACCAGTTGGAAAAATGGGATGAAAGATGCCAGATGGAATTTAATACAGACAAGTGCGAGGTGTTGCACTTTGTTAGGACCAACAAGGGTAGGTCTTACACAGTGAACAGCAGGGCACTGAAAAGTGTAGTAGAACAAAGGTACATGAGAATAGAGGTACCCATAATTAATTGAAAGTGGCAGCACAGGTAGATAAAGTCACAAAGAAAGCTTTTGGCACATTGGTCTTCATAAATCAAGGTACTGAGTACAGGAGTTGGGTTGTTATGCTGAAGTTGTATAAGACATTGTTGAGGCCTAATTTAGAGTATTGTGTGCAGTTTTGGTCAGCTACCTACAGGAAAGAGGTAAATAAGGTTGAAAGAGTACAAAGAAAATTTACATGAATGTTGCTGCAGTCTGGAGGACCTAGGATATAAGGAAAGATTGAATAGGTTAGGACTTTATTCCTTGGAACATAGAAGATTGAGAGGAGATTTGATAGAGGTATACAAAGTTATGAGGGGTATTGATAGGGTAAATGGAAGCAGGCTTTTTCCACTAAGGTTGGGTGGGACTACAACCCGAGGTCATGGGTTAAGGATGAAAGGTGAAAAGTTTAAGGAAAACATGATGGGAAACAAATGGTTTGGCATAGGCCAGATGGGCTGAAGGGCCCGTTTCTGTGCTGTACTTTTTATGACTCTATGACTCTCTAGTTTTTCTTCTTTAAGCGTTATCTCAAATAAGCTGCTGCCCTGATTAACTGATGACCCAATTAAACGGATTTGGAAATGTATTTGGAAAGTCAGGGGCTGATCGGGGATCATTGCTTTGTGCGATTGAAATCTTGTCTCACTAATTTTATTGAATACCTTGAGGAAGTAAAGAAGAAGACTGATGAAGACAAGACACTAAATATTGTTTATCTGAAATTTAGCAAGACATCTGAGAAGGTCCCATGTGGTAGGCCGGTCCAGAAGGTTAAGACGCATGGGATCCAAATTGAATTGGCTAACTGGGTTCAGAATTGGCTTGAGGTTAGAGGCAGAGGGTAATAATGGAAGGATGCTATTCCGATTGGAAGACTGTGACCAGTGACAAACTGGAGGGATTAGTGGTGCAGTCGTTGTTGGGATTAATTCCAAAATGGGAATCAGTTTTAATAACACAAGCATATGTTGTGAAATTTGTTGTCTTACAGCACTTAGAGCGGCAATACAGTGCAATCCATGATAATACAAGACTATAAATTACAACAAGATATATATAATTGAAGAAGTACAGAAAAAAAGAGAACAAAATAATAGTGGTACCCATGATGAGAATTGATGAGGACAGGTGTGTGGTGTTCCCTTGACTTCCATTTCCTGAAATCCACAATGAATTTCTTGGTCTTTCTTGGTCTTACTGATGTTGAGTGCAAGGTTGTTTTTGTGATGCCACTCAACCAGCTGATCTTTCTCCAATTTGCCTCCCCATCACCATCTGAATTTCTGGCAACAATAGGTATGTCATTAGCAAATGTAGAGATGGCGTTTGAGGTGTGACTAGCCACACATTCATATATGTAGAGATGGTAGAGCACAATTATCAGTGTAGAGGAGATGTTATTTCTGATCTGCACTGACTGGGGTCTCCCGATGAGAACGTCAAGGATCCCGTTTCAGAGGGAGTTACAAAGGCCTAGGGTTTGGAGTGTGCTGATTAGTACGGAGGATAGGTTTGCATTGTGTGGTCAATAAACAGTAACATGATGTAGTCATTGTTATGGTCTGAGTGACCCTAGGCCAAGTGAAGAGCCAGTGAGGCTGCATCTGCCGTAGACCTATTGAGGCGATAGGCAAATTGCATTAGGTCCAGGTGACACAGGTGTGCAGTTATGGCCCAACTACCGAGACAGAGAGAGAAAGAGAGCGAAAGAGAGAGAGAGGGAGAGAGACACTGAAGCAGATCAACATTTCACTGACTTTTAACAGGAACTGTGCAGAAACAAAGGAAAAACAATAAGCTCTTGACCAAAAGAGCTGTTAACTAGAACTGTCAAACTAAAGTGAATGCCAATACAGTGGCTTGGCAGTAGTAGCTTAATGCTCAATAAATACCACTCCTTAAAAATGTCAGTCTAAGTGGTAGCCTTCTTTCCCCAACCAGGTAAGCAGAGAGCATTGACATTGCTCTGTTTTTGGTCAAATCTCAACAAAACTGAAACGAGAGGACAGGTGTTAAATACCACCTCAAGAAACACTAATTGGTTGGAACATGCGTACTCACGAGCGTGATTGTCAAACCCATTCTGCCGCCCGCCTGCAAGGGTGTGCAGACCCCACAGCAGAGTCCATGGTAACGACTGGGCCCCACTCCCTAGGCGCAGTTCTTGAGGCACCGGAGACCTGTGCCTGCCAGAGGCCTGGATGAGAGACTTGTCCAGGGTATCATGGGCCAGAACCTAAGAGCGTTCCTCAGGGCTGTACCCCTCCCAATCCACAAGATACTGGACCTTGCCCTGTGGTTGGACCAAGGTGTGAGGTAGACATCGGCTAGAGCTTGGAAACATGGAAGACTGGGTGAATTCTCATTGACGATGGTAGGCATGATCTCTATGAGACATTGTTGATAGCCTTCTCCACTGCGAATGGCTCCACTTGGTGTGGGGACAACTTTCGGCTCTTGACCTTCAAGGAAAGATCCCTGGATGCTAGCCAGACTTTCTCCCTTGGCTTGAGAGGCCTCATCTGTCAGTGGAGCTGATCAGCCTACTAGGAGTGTTGCTTCTGAGAGCACAGTGGAGAAGCCCAGGCCCATCTCCACATGCACTTGTAGTTTTGGACCAAGTGTTCAGCAACTAGAACACCCATGTCAATCTCCTGGTAAGGAAAGAGTGGTGGCTGGAATCACTTTTGGCATTCAAAGGAGGAAATGACTGAAGGTTATTGTGGGCAGTCTCTGCCTGATCCAGTTGGGAGCTCCAGAACATGGTGTTGGAAGAGACGAGGAAGTGCAGGGTTATCTCCAGCTCCTGACTCACTCTCTCTGTCTGGGGCCTAGGTAGGTGGAGTAAACCAGATTAGAGACCGACCATGGCTCCAACAAGAGAATAGAATGTCTTCCAAAAATGGGCGGGGAACTGTGGTCCAGATTAGACACTATGTGCTGAGGGAAGCTGAACACACGCTGAACCATGAGGATGGCAGTCTCACAAGCCAACAGGAGCTTAGGGAGAGCAATGAAGTGGGCAGTCTTGGAAGATTGGTCCACACCCACTAGAATGGTAGTGTTTCCATCAGGCGGGTGACAGGGGTAGATCAGTGATGAAATCCACTGACAGATGGAACCAGGGGCAGTGAGGCATATGCTGCTGATATAGCAGGCCTGCAGCGTGCTGGGGTAATGTCTTGTTCTGAGCACATGGGAAAGGCAGAGACAAAGTCATGGAAACCCAGGGACGTAGATGGTTACCAAAATCATCTCTTGATAAATTTCAGGGTCCATTGAATTCCTGGATGTCCAACCAGATGGGATGAGTGACCTTTTTCCAACAACCTGGGGTGTACTGTGGCAGGGACAAACAGCCAACTGGGAGATCCCCACCTTGGTCTGGATCTGACTACTGGGAGACCCCCATCTTCACCTCTATTCGCCAAATCACCGGAGCAGCAATACATGAGTGAGGAAGGATGGGCTCTGGCTTGGCACTATCCTCAGACGTGCCGAACTGCTGGGAGAGACGATCGGTCTTGGTGTTCTTGCTGCTGGGACAGTAGGTGAAGGTGAAATTAAACCGGGCGAAGAAGAGAACCCAATAGGAATTGAGGGTCTTGGCATCTCGAATGTAGGAGAGGTTCTAGTGATCTGGCCATACCGAAAACCGGCGCTATGCCCCCTCCAGCCAGTGTCGCCATACTTCCATGGCCTCCTTGACAACCAGGAGTTCTCAGTACCTGACATCCTAGTTACACTCGGCAGGAATCAAGCGACAGGAAAGAAAGATGCAGACATGCAGCTGGTTACCTGCAGAAGAATGCTGGGAGAGTACTGATACAATGCTGATATCTGATGCATCCAATCTAACGATGAATGGATGGGATGGGTCTGGGACAGTGGTGAAGTGTCATTTTAGTTCTGAGAATGCTTGGTCTGCTCCACTTGTCCAGAGGAATCTGCAGAGGTCTAGGTGAGTACATTTATGGGAGCCATGATAGAGCTGAAGTTTATAGTGAAGCAGGGATAAAAGTTTGCTAACCCCACGAAGCACTGCAGCTGTTTGATCATTGCTGATTTGGGCCATTCTGTGACTGCCTGAACTTTACAAGGGTCCATTTGAACACTGAATGGGGTGAGGATATGGACCAAAATCAGCACCTGTTCCTTGTGGAACTCACACTTCTCTGGCTTGTTGTAAAGCTTATTCTTAAGGAGCCACCCGAGAACTTTCCAGACATACTGGGCATGTTCCTGGCAAGGGTGGGAATAGATCAAAATGTCATCTAAATACACAAAAACAAACTGATTCAGAATGTCCCTGACCACATCTTTAACCAGGGTCTGAAAAACACCCGAGGCATTGGCCAAACTAAAGGTCATCATGAGGCACTCATATTAGCCAGTGGAGATGGTGAAGGCTGTCTTCCACTTGTTTCCTTCTCAGATATAAGCATTGCGCAGATCTATCTTGGAAATATACAGTAGTTGCTTCCTGAAGTGGTTTGAATGCTGAGGCAAGCAGGGGAAGAAGGTACAATGATGTTATTGAGGGGCTGATAATCAATGTAGGGATGGAGATTGCCATTCTTCTTGCTCACAAAAAAGAAGCCTGCTCCTGCTGGCGTGGTTGAGGGATGGATAAATCCTAAGGCCAACGACTCATTGACGTATTCTTCCATAGCCACTGTTTCAGGACAAGAGAGGGAAAACAGCCAGCCCCGGGGAGGACGAGTACTGGGTAAAGGGTCCATGACATATTTGTATGGCTGGTGTGGAGGCATGGAGGTGCCTGAACACCTCAAGAATGCCAACTATTCAGCTGGAAACTGAGGTAGGTCCACACTAGCAGCTGACACAGGAGGGGATTTGCAGGCAGAGGCTTCAGCTGGACCTAGTCGGATAGAAAGGCATGCCGGCCCCCACGCTTGGAGTGCAATCAATTATGAGGGACCAATCAATTATGGATTGTGTTGAGACAATCAGAGAAGGCCAAGTACCAGCAGTAGTTCAGGTGAATCAACCGAGATATGAGAGCTGTTCCCTATGGTTGCCTTCGAACACAAGTTGGAGGGGTTCTGTGGAAAGGTGGATTTTGCTGGTGCACAGAAGCTGACCACCCAGGGCCTTGATGTTAATATTTTTTCTCTGTTGCTGAGTCAGAACTCTCCATTTCTGAGCCAGAGAGATATCCTACCCTAGAATCACTAAACATCTGAAGCTCATAGGTTTGAGACCTCCATGACAAGGAAGCTGAAAGCATTACACAATTAAGGGAAGATGCTTGTAGGGAGAACCGATCCATCAGAACTCCCCTCCCTGCTTTTCCAGGGCACTTGGGACGTGAAGCCTGAAAGTGTCCTGAATTGCTACAATAGAGGCAGAAAACTGTTTTCCTGCACTGATCTTGTTCCCCCTGAGATGGATGCATATGCCCCACCTGCATGGGCTCCTCTGCGGACTGTGCACTAGATGATGTGGGAGAGGTTACAGATACGTGGTGATCGAAGGAGCTGGTAGCTCAGGGCATTCTTTCTCTGCGCCATTCTGTTGCCCAGTTGTCAATTGGAATAGCCAGTTTATTCAGGTCAGCGAGGCTGTCTTGCCCGTTACACACTGCAATCGTGTGCCAGACCCCTACGCTCAGTCCCCACTGGAAAGCAGTGATGAGTGATCTATTGTTCCACCCTGCCTCCACATCAAGCATGTGGAACTTTACTGTGTAGTCCCTCACTGTTCCTCTACCTTGGTGCTCAGCTTCTGATCCCATACCTTGAACTCAACAAATTGCCAAAATGACTGGGCTGCAGGGGGACCTTTTTTCCTATAGAGCAGGGACTCCCAACCTTTTTATGCCATGGACCCCTATCATTAACCGAGGGGTCCATGGACCGCAGGAACGGAACCCCTGCCATACAGCGTTGGACAGGGTGAGTGGGAGTCCATCTGAGAGATTCACCATCTACGTCAGTTCACGCGCATTAACACCGAACCAGTCAAGCTGGACTAGGAACGTCAGCTCACACTGGGTAATAAAAAGCCGTCGGGAAACCAGAGTATCTGCCTAGTGGAGGGATACTCGGTTCTGGTCTGGACATTGTTATGGGAGTTGGGGCATTAATGATTGAGGTTGAAGAGGAATATCTCTGAGATGCTGAGAGTGGGACTGACATGGTTAAAGGCTGCTGCATCATGGTGGCGAGAGTGACAGTGGCTGTCACCTGCTTCTGACCGGTGGTAGTATGCTACTGAACCACAGCCGGGAGAGCAATAATCGCTGCCACCTGATTCCGGCTGTCCGCGGTTAGTCGCTGAACTGCCGCTGTGAAGGCTGACATCTGTTCTTCCAGCTTGGACTAGGCTTGCTATTGCGCTGCATGGGAAACATCGTCCAAAACAGCTCCTACTGATATTAGTTTCTCCTCCAGGCTACGGTCTGGACTGGGCTTTTCATTATGAGAGTGTTGGTTTCGCTGCTTGAGCCACCTTTCCCAATGCAACTTCAACTGACTGTAAATTCTCTCCTATCAGTCAATGAATATCAGGGCCAAGGCCAGCTGTTCTCTCTCTGCTGGGTCCCTTCTTTTGGTCGTGACTTGCTGACAGAGGTGTGCAGTTATGGCCCGAGTGTCAAGAGAGAGAAAGAGAGAGAGAGAGAGAGAGAGAGTCTGAAGTGAATCAATAGTTCACTGATTTTTAGTAGGAACTGTGCAGAAATAAAGAAAAACAATAAACACTAGGCCAACAGGGCTGTTAACTAGAACTGTCAATCTAAAGCTAATACTGATACAGTGGCTCAGTTGTTGTAGCTTAATACTAAATAAACACTCCTTCTTAGAAGCGCCAGTCTAAACAGTAGTCTTCTTTCCTGGAAGCAGGACAACGGTAAGCAGGGAGCGCTAACATTGACCTGTTTTTGGTCAAGTCTTGACACACTGTAAGAAGACGAAGGGGTTAACTACCAATGCAATGAAACACTAATTGGCTGGAATATTTATATTTCCAAGTGTGACTGCTGAACCCATTCCACAGCCCACTTGTGAGGACAGCCAGGCCATGTGAAGGAGTCCATGGTTGTGAGAATAGGTCCTTGCTTAGGCAAGAGTTGATTCTGGCTATGACCAACCTCTCAACTCACTTCATCACAGCAGATATGAATACAACTGGACAATTGTCACTGAGGCAGCTCACCCTCCTCTTCTTAAGATCTAGTATGATTGTTGTCCTTTTGAAGAAGGTGGGAACTTCTGACTGCAACAATGAGAGACTGAAGATGTCATTGAACACTGAGGGCCTGACGCCTTGCAAGGGTTCACCCCCTTGAAAAAATGTTTCAACATCGGCCTCCGAGACAGGGATCACAGGGTCACCAGTTGCTGCAGGAATTCACGGAGGTGGTATTATTCTCCCTTTAAAAGCATGTATAAAAGGCCTTGAGCTTATTTGGGACCGAAGCATCACAGCTATTCATGATGTTAGGTTTCACCTTGTAGGAATTAATGGCCTGCAAACCAGGCCAGAGCTGATGTGCATCTGATTTTGTCTGCAAATTCAACTGGAATTGTTTATATTTCACTCTTAAAATAACCTTCCATAGGCTGTAGCTTGACTTTGTGTATAGTTCTGGATCACCAGACCTGAATGCCATAGATCCACTCCTCAGCAGACTACAAATCTTCTGATTCATCCACGGCTTTTGGTTTGGGTATGTCCGGTATGTTCTCAAAGGCACACACTTACCCACCGGTCGAGATGAAGTTGGTGACAACTGTGGCATATTTATTCAGACTCAAAGATAAATCCTTGAATATTCTCCAGTCCACTGACTGAAGGCAGTCCTGTAAGGACTCCTTCACCTCCCTTGACCATATCTTCCTGGTCCTCACCACTGGTGTTGCAGACGGTAGTCTCTGCCTGTACACTGGAAGTAGAAGTACAGCCAGGTGATTGGACTTTCCGAAGTGGATGGCACAGTAAGTATTCTTGATGGTGGTGTAATAGTGGTCAATTGCATTGGGTCCTCTGGTTCCACAGGTAACATGTTGGTGGTCATTTGTTAGAGATGACTTCAAGTTGGCCTGGTTGAAAGTACTCACAATGAAAGGGGAGGCATCAGGGCTGTTTTGTGACTGCTGATTACGATGCACAGCTGTTCCAGTGCTTGCCTGATGTTGGCCAGAGGTGGAGTGTACACCGCTACCAGAGCAATGGCAGATAAAATAGACATTTGACAGCTATATGCTCCAGGTTGGGTGAGCAGTATTGAGACAGAACCGCCATATCTGTGCACTATAATGAGTTAATCATAAAGTATACTCTACCTCCTCTACCTGCAAAAGACTCACCTGTCCTGTCTTTGCAGTGGATGGTGAAGTCCTGAGGGATGAGCCGTGTTTCTTTGAAGCAGAGTACACAGCATCTCTGATGTCCCTCTGGTACAGCAATCCAACTCTGATGTCTTCAGTTTTATTTTCCAGAGACTGTCCATTCACCAGCAGGATAGTAAGGAAGTGGGTGGGGTTGAGAGGGGTAATCTAAGGGCTCTGTATTCAATCTTATTTGCAGACTGGCACACTTTCCTCATTTCCTTTTCTTAAAGGGGAACTGCACTCATGACCTGAATCTGATGACCTTGAGAATCGATAATTTTTAAAAATATCTTAAAACGATGTTGCTTACTGAAGTACTAATGGCTGTGACTGGTGTAGCCCTAAAAGGGAATATTTGATGATTCCTTTTGGAACTAAACACGAAGAGTCACCACTTCTTGGCACCATCTTTAAGAGGCAGTAACAACAAACAACAAGTGCAAGGTGATGCATTTGCTTAACTCATTAGGGGTAAGACACGTACAGTAGAGTGCCTAGGAATGTGAATAAACAGAATGACATTGGGTTAGAAGGAGGATTGGATAGGCTAAGTTGTTTCTTACTATGCAAGATTAGGGGTGACCTGATAGAGGTTTATAAAATTATGAGGGACATGGATAAGACAAATAGAGTCTTTTTGCCAGGGTAGAAGAGTCTGGAACTAAAGGGCATAGTTTTAAGGTGAGAGGGAAGTAATTTACTTATTTTTAAAATTTACATTATTTATTGAAGTAGACGGAATAGACCCTTTCAGCGCTTCAAGCCGCACCACCCAACAACCCCTTGATTTAATCCCAGCCAAGTCACAGGACAATTTACAATGACCAATTAATCTACTAACCAGCAGGTTTTTGGACTGTGGGAGGAAACCAAAGCACCTGGAGGAAATTCACGGGGAGAACATACAAACTCCTTGCAGGCTGGAGTGAGAATTGCTGGGTTACTCCTTACAAGCTGCAGGGTTGTCTGTACTGTAAAACTTTATGATAAAAGGAGATCCGAGGGGTAAATTTCTCTACACAGAGATTTGCAGTAATATAGAATGAGCTGCCAGAAGAGGTGGTAGAAGCAGATATAATCACTGCATTTAAAAGGCATTTGAAAAGGTTCTTCGATAGCAAAGGCACAGAGGGATGCATGCATGCTGAACGAAGGCAAATGGGAATAGGATAATGGACAATGCCATGGACAAAGTGAGGGTGAAAAGTGAGGCTGAAGCAACCAGAGTTAGATAGAGTGTGGAGAAAGCATGTGCATGGCGGCTTTCACATGCTGGGGAAATGAATACATTATGCTGGAACATAATAAAATGCTGACTAGATTTGAAAATATTGTGTGCAATTCACCACACCACTGGAATTATATTGTTGCACTGGTGAAGAATGTGGAGGAGATTCACCAGGATATTGTGGAATTTGAATGTGTCACAAGCACGGATTCGGCAGTACAGTAGATATGGCAATGACGCTTGTGAATATCCACGTGTCAGCTAATTATGATTTCATTGTGATGGTATTTAACTCCATTCATTCTGTCATAGTATTTGTTGAGACGTGAACATAGCACAGCAACACTTCGTTGCCTGCTTGCATTCTGCCTTGCCTGAGAAATTGAACTGTCGAGTCAACTGACTCTGAAGACTCGCGGTATTCGTTTTATATTTTAGTTGTTTTTTTTCAGCCGCAGTGTAGGCTTTGTTTTTCCATTTGAGAGTTTTAGTTAACGGCCCTGTTTGGCCTAGCGTTTATTGTTTTATTTTCCCTTTAACACTGTTTGCATTAAAGTCTGTGAACTATTGACCTGCTTCAATGTCTCTCACTCCGCACTTGGGCCATGTCCAAACTGGGTGACAGCAAGTTCTGGTTATGAGAAGAGGATGGATCATTTTGGTTTATTTTCTCTAGAGTGAAGGAGGCTGCAGGATAACCTGGTACAAGTGTATAAATTTACAAGAGGTATGGATAGACAAAATTTTTACTCTGATAGGGAGCTTTCTGTTAGGTTTAAGATGAGAGAATGGAGTTTTAAAGAATTTTTTTCATATAGACAATATCTAGTTTTCTGTAATCATCAATTCTCTTAGCTACCTCATCAAAATATTCAATGATACTGTGAGACAAGATTTCAGCTGCACAAAGCAATGATTCCCGACTTTTGAAATATACATATATGCTATCTCTTAGAATTTTCTCCAATAATTTCCCTACAACTGATATCAGCGCCACAGTCTATTTTTCCTCTGTGTGCTCTGATTTCCTTTCAGACCCCTGAGTGGCAGAATCTAGCAGAGGGTGGGGGGGATTGGTAAGAAAATGGGAATAAAATGGACACCACGTTAGCATAACAGCTAGTGCGATGCTATTACAATTCAAAGTTCAAAGCAAATTTATTATCAAAGTACATATATATCACCATATACACCCCTGAGATTGATTTTCTTGCGGACATACTCAATAAATCAAATTATCATAATAGAATCAATGAAAGACCACACCAACAGGGCAGGCAGGTTGGAGCGTTCTGGAGTCTGCAGTTCAATTCCAACACCGTCAGTAAGGCATCTGCATGTCCTCTCTGTGGAATGCATGGCTTTTACTTCAGTTCTCCAGTTTTCTCCCACAGTGCAAAGATGTTTGGGGCAGGTTGGTCATTGAATATTGTCCCATGATTAGGTTAGGGTTAATTGAGTTTTTTAGGGGTTGTTGGGGTGGTATCCTGTACTGTAATGCTAAAAACAAATGGATGGGCATGTGATCATAAGATATGGGAGCAGAATTAGGCCATTTGGCCTATCGAGTCTGCTCCACCATTTCATCATGGCTGATCCATTTTCTTCTTGTATTCTCTCCATAACCTTTCACGCCCTGACTAAACAAAATTCTCTCAACCCCTGCCTTAAGTATACCCATTGACTTGGCCTGTGGCAATGAACTCTTCAGATTTCCACTGTCTGACTAAACAAACACCTCTTCATCTCGGTTCTAAATAGATGTCCCTCTATTCTGAGGCTGTGTCCTCTGGTCTTAGTCTCCTCCACCATAGGAAAGATACTTTCCAAATCTACTCCATCAAGGCCTTTCAACATTTGATAGGTTTCATTGAGGTCCCACCTCATTCTTCTGAATTCCAGTGATGATCATTGGTGTGGATTTGGTGGGCCATATGGCTTGTTTCTGTGCTGCACAACTCTGTACTCTTTGAATTTCCTCCTGGTCTGTCCGCCTATTTTGCCTCTACAGATGCTGGTCAACCTGCTGTGTTCTTCCACATTCTTTATTTTTGTTCTAGATTTCAACATTTGTTCTCTCTTTTGTCAACATGCTCTCCAGTGCAACCACATGTCTACTAAAGTTCTGAAACCAGAAATCCACACAATATTACAAATAATATTTGTCTACAAATTTCTGGCACACTGCTGGTCTCCTCCACAGTGAAGATGTTGATTGAGTTCATTCACCATTTTTTTGCCCTCCATTACTACCTTTCCAGCTTCACATTCCAGCGGTCCGATATCCACTCTGGTCTCTTTTACTCTTTATATATCTGAAGAAAACTTTATTGGCTAGCTTACCTTCATATTTCATCTTTTCTCTCTGTATTGCTTTTTTAGTTGCTTTCTGTTGGTTTTTAAAATCTTTCCAATCCTCTAGTTTCCCACGCATTTTTGCAAAATTGCATGCCCTCTCTTTTTGCTTTTATGCTGTCCTTGGGTTTTCTTGTCAGCCACAAGTGCATCCCCCCTTTAGAATAGTTCTTATTCTTTGGGATCTTATTTGTGGGTGTCAAAATCCCTGAGGACGTAACCTGGTCCCAACATATCGATGCAGCTGGAAAGAAGGCAAGACAGCGACTATACTTCATTAGTAGTTTGAAGAGATTTGGTATGCCAACAAATACACTCAAACACTTCTACACATGTACCATGGAGAGTATTCTGACAGTCTGCATCACTGTCTGATGTGGGGCCGGGGTGGGGGCTGCTGCACAGGGTTGAAAGAAACTGCAGAAGGTTGTAAATTTAGTCGGCTCCATCTTGGGTACTAGCCTACAAAGTACCCAGGACAGTTTGAAGGAGCGGTGTCTCAGAAAGGCAGCGTCCATTATTAAGAACACCCAAGCCCCTTTCACACTAGGAGATACAGAAGACTGAAGGCACACACTCTGACTCAGGAACAGCTTCTTCCCCCTCTGCCATCCGATTTCTGAATAGACATTGAACCCGTTAACACTACCTCACTTCTTTAATATATATTATTTCTGTTTTTGCACAATTTTTAATCTATTCAATATACATATACTGTAATTGATTTCTTTTCTTTTTCAATCTTTTTATTAGTTTATTATATTGATATAAAATTATTGGGAATACATTGTTGTAATTAACATAGTTAAATATAAGCACAGTTGACACTTGAGTGTTAAATCTCCCAATCATACAGGATTAAAGCATCCATTAAGTCTTGTGAGACCATGGATTTGCGCCTGGAAGGTCTTCACTCTCCAGGGCGCAGGCCTGGGCAAGGTTGTATGGAAGACTGGCAGTTGCCCATGCTGCAAGTCTCCCCTCTCCACGACACCAATGTTGTCCAAGGGAAGGGCATTAGGACCCATACAGCTTGGCGCCAGTGTCGTCGCAGAGCAATGTGTGATTAAGTGCCTTGCTCAAGGACACAATAGGTTGCCTCGGCTGGGGCGCAAACTCACTTTAGTCCAATGCCTTAACCACTTGACCACGCAGGATACAGACGAACAATATAAAACAAAGAAAAATATCTAAAAAAAATCATGAAAAAGGGGAAAAATATATCCCCCCCAAAAACTAACCTAAACAGTGTTAATCAACTAAACTAAAAAAAAAGACATGGGCTGTTATGTGTAATTGATTTACTTAATTGTTTATTTTTACTTTTTTTCCTCTTCTGTATTATGTATTGCGTTGAACTGCTGCTGCTAAGTCAACAAATTCCAGGACACATGCCGGTGATAATAAACTTGATTCTGATCTATCCCGCGCGGTCTTGCACGAGTTCCGTGAGTTTAGTGACAGCACGCTATATTTAAATTTACGGGTCTGCCCGGCGAACTAATTTTAAACGTTGCTGTTTGTCGCGCTTCCCCCCAGTTCCTCGAACTCATTTCTTGGACTGTAACAGAACCTGCCATCCTCCGGCTGCCGCGCTGTTTTTAAACTCATGGGGGCTCTCTTTCCCGCGCACGGCTCAAACTGTTTCACTTTCCCGTGGACCGCTTGATCCCGACTGCCGTGCTGTCACCGAACCTGTCACCCCGTCTCTCACCGAATGGGGCTGTTTCCTTAACCTCTTAACCATCCACGGACGCGCCGATTCCCCGCTCTTGTGAATTATCATCAAGTTTTATTTCCTTCCCCAGAAGTCCAACAGCCTCAGTCCCAGACACCTGTTAAACTCAGCAATATTCTTGCTTCGCCCCTCTCTCCTGCGTACCCATTAAACTCAAGACCCTTCTCTCCCCGCGCAATCCTCAGATTACAAGTGCAGTTTCCCGCCCACAAGCAGTCTGCATGGCCCATGGTGGTTCAAACTGAAGCTGACTTCAACAGTTCCTCTGAATTCACCAGCTGCTTTCCCGCTTGTTTTAAAATCTCGTAGTTTTCTCTCGTGCTGGCCGTTTTTACCTTCCTTGGTCGCCTTCCCGACCAGGTTGAAGCCAGCACCGAACTTCCGCGCAGGATTTATATTCCCGCTCAAAGTTTTCAACTCATCGAGCCCATGTAGCCTCATCTTCTAAGCTCACCAATTCCACCTTTCGCACTCAACTTCAAGTGACCGTGCCTGGTTCCCGCGTTGTTTCTAAACTCACAAATGCTTCCTTCCTTGCTCACATTAAACTCGTGGGTCTGTATCTCGCTATTTTCAAATAACCGAAGCTTCCTCCGCTCCCCACGGCATCAAACTCAGAAAAGTGGATCCGATAAAAGAGTGCACCAGGACATAAGAGGGAGGAGGTGGGGAGAGGAACCGGTAAAGGAAAGATAGTTGATGGGTAGATGAAGAGGATGGGGAAAAGGGTAAGAGATGGGCTGATAGGCTAGAGAGATAAGGGAAAGGGGGTCAGAGGGGAAAGGTTACTGGAGATTAGAGAAAACAATGTACATGTGGTCAAGTTAGGGTCTTCCAATTTTAACTGCAAGGCAGTAGAGGAGGTCAGGGACAGGTATGTTGGTGCAGGAATGCTAAGTGGAATTAAAGTGACTGGCCACCTGGAGATCTTGGCTGGCAAAGCGACCTCCCAATGTGCAGTGGACATAAGACCATAAGACACAGGAGCAGAATTAGGTCATTTAGCTCATCGAGTCTGCGCCGCTATTACATTATAACTAATTTATTATCCCTCCAAACCCTATTCTTCTGCCTTCTCACCGTAATCTTTGATGCCCTGAATAGTCAAGAACTTACCGACCTCCACTTTAAATATATCCAATGACTTGGTCTCCAGAGCCATCTACAGCAATGAATTGCCCAGAATCAGTACCTTCTGGTTAAAGACAATCCTCCTTATAGCTGTTCTAACTGGACAATCTCTATTTTGAGGCTGTGTACTCTGGTCCGAGACTCTTCCACTACAGGAAACCTTTTCCCTACATCCACTCTAGCCAGGCCCTTCAACATTCGATAAGTTTCAACGAATTCCCCCCCACCCCTGCATTCTTCTAAACTCCAGTGAGTACAGGCTCAGGGTATTCAAACACTCCTCATACATCAACCCTTTCATTCCTGGAATCAATTCCGTGAACCTCTTCTGGACCCTCTCCGATGCCAACACATCTTTTCTAAGATAAGCAGCCCAAAACTGCTCACAATACTCCAACTGCAATCTGACCAATGCCTTATAAAGACTCTGGCATTACGCTCTTGCTTATATATTCTAGTCATTTTGAAACGAATGTTAACATTGCACTTGTCTTCCTTACCACTGACTCAACCTGCAAGTTAAACATTAGGGTCTCCCAAGTCCCTTCACACCTCTGATTTTTGTATTTTCTCCCCATTTAGAAAATAGCCCACATCTTTATTCCTTCTACCAAAGAGCATGATTAGATAGATAGATAGATAGATAGATAGATAGATAGATAGATAGATAGATAGACATACTTTATTGATCCCGAGGGAAATTGGGTTTCGTTACAGTTGCATGATTGTACACACCCCAACACAATAGTCCATCTCACACTTCTTTACCCATTCCCCCAATCCGTCTAAGACCTTCTGCTGACCCCCTGCTTCCCCAACACTACCTGCCCCTCCACCTGTTATTGTATCATTAACAAACTTGGCCACAAAGTCATCCATTCCATCATCCAAATTAATGACATTTAGAGTGAAAAGAAGTGGTCCCACAATGAACCCTGTGGAACTCCACTAGTCATCAGCAGCCAACAAGAAAAGGCTCCCTTTATTCCCACTCTTTTCCTCCTGTCCATCAGCCAATCTTCTGTCCAGGTTAGTATCTTTCCTATAATGCCATGGTCTCTTATCTGGTTAAGCAGTCTTATGTGTGGTACCTTGCCAAAGTCCTTCTGAAAATCAAAGTAAACAACATCTTCCTTTGTCCATCCTGCCTGTTATTTCGTCAAAAAATTCCAACAAGTTTGTCAGGCAAGATTTTCCTTTAAGGAAACCATGTAGCCAATTTATCAGTTGCCTCCAAGCACCCTGAGACCTCACTCTTAACAATTGACTCCAACATCTTCCCAGCTACTGAGATCTATAATTTCTCCCTTCTGTCTTCTGAAAGAGTGGAGTGATAGTTCAGTTTTCCAGTCCTGAAGAACTATTCCAGAATCTCGTGATTCTTGAAAGATCATTACTAACGCCTCCACAATCTCTTCAGCTACCTCCTTCAGAACCCTGGGGTGTAGTCCATCTGGTGCAAGTGATATATCTACTTTCAGACCATTCAGCTTCCTAAACACTTTCTCCTTAGTAATAGCATCTGCACTCACTTCTGCTCCATTACTACCACTCCAGCATCATTTTCCAGTGGTCCAATATCCACTGTTGCTTCTCTTTTACTCTTTATATATCTGAAAAAAAAAGCTTTTGGTATCCTCCTTTATATTATTGGCTGTCTTTTCTTCTTATTTCATTTTTGCTCTTCTTTTGGTTTTTTTGGATGCCTTTTGTTGTTTTTTTTAAAGCTTCCAGTCCTCTAACTTCCCACTAATTAATCTTGTATTATGTGCCATTTCTTTTGCCTTTATGCTGTCTTTGACTTCCTTTGTCAGCCTCTGTTGCCTCATCCTCTCTTTGGAATACTTCTTCAACTTTGGAATATACTTTTCCTGCGCCTTCCAAATTTCTCCCAGAAACACCAGCCATTGCTGTTCCACTATCATCCCTGCTAGTGTTCCTTTCCAATCAACTTTGGCCAGCTCCTCTGATTCATCATGCATCACCCAATCCAGAATTACCATTCCCTTAGTTGGCTTAGCTACAAGCTGCTCCAAAAAGCTACCTTGTAGACGTTCTACAAATTCCCTCTATTGGGATCCAGTACCAACCTGATTTTCCCAATCTACTGTACCTGCAAATTGAAATCCCCGATCACTATTGTAACATTGCCTGCCCTTTTTACATGCCTTTTCTATCTTTCATTATAATTTGTTTCCCACATTCTGGCTACTGTTCAGATTCCTGTAAGTAGCTCCCATTGGGGTGTCTTTGACTCAAATCAAATCAAATCAAGTTTAATTATCATTCAAAGTATACATAGATACAGTTGAACAAGACAGTGTTCCTCGGGGCCAAGGTGCTAAACATTCAGAAATAGCAAGCAAACTTGAAAATAGCGAGTAATATTCAAAGAACGAATACATAATTCAAAAAACAGCGAGCAAAGAAGCACATACAATCTAGAAAAAAACATAAATAAATTGTCCAAGACACTGAGTGACAATGTTTGGCAATTGATAGTACAGTCTCCTGGCAGTGTGCAGGTGTACACAATCCAGCCTGTCATTCTGCTGCTTGAACATGGGAGGGCAGCACTGATGGGAGAGGCCAGGCCCCAGCTAAGCACGGACACCACACTGTAGCGCTACCGCTACTCTTGCAGTTTCTTAACTCTACCCGTAAGGATTTGACATCTTCTGATCCTATGTCACCTCTTTCTAATTTTTTTACCAGCAGAGCTATCCAACCTGTTCTGCCTACCTGCCTGTCCTTCTGGTACAAATGTATCCTTGGATGCTAAGCTGTCAACTATGGTCTTCTTTCAGCCACATCTCAGTGATGCCCACAACATCATACCCTGCCAATCTCTAACTGTGCTACAAGACCATCTACATCACTCTGTATACTGCATTCAAATATAACACCTTCAGTTCTGTATTCATCAGTCTTTTCAACTATGCCCCCACGTTCATCCACTTCTTGTTGTTCCTCACACTCTCACTGCACACTGCATCTACCTGTGCACCTACTGCCTCATCATCAACCATATCATTCCAGTTACCATTCCCCTGCCAAATTAGTTTAAATCCTCCCCAAATGCTCCATAAACCTGTCTGCAAGAATATTAAGGATGCAGCTTAGTAAGGCAGGACCAGGCAGAAATAACAGGCCTATTGGCATATTCTGTTTTGTGAATCTTGGGGAGGAAGTAGAAGTGGGCGGTACGGTGCTGGAGAACAGTGAGGTTTGAGGCTGTAGTGGGAGATTGCTGGAGGTGGTGAGGTTGGTGATGGTGTGGGTGACAGTGTCTGATGCTTCTCGGTGAGGTCCTGGTTCAAGGGCAAGTAAGATGAGTTGTCCAAGAGGCCCCTGCTAGATAAGAAATGACACCTCCTTTTTAAACCCACAAAGTCTTTGTCCACACTTCTTAATCAAAGTTTAGAATCCTGTAGTTATAAACCCATGGATAAAATAGTTCCAGTACGTTTTGAGTTATACAGCAAGGGCCATCTTATGGTCAAGATCATGCCAGCTAACAACGATTCCTCAGGAGACATCTTCCAGGTAGTCAACTATTTCACCTTTTACACACCTTTTACTTATTCTTTTTATCTTAATTGTGTTTCAAAAATTGTTGGGGACGGTGACTTACAGTTTGGGGTTCAATCGAGTGATCTAGTGCTCTGCTGTCCCTAAGAAAATTCCAGCAGAGTCACAAGCATGAGTTGTCCCAAACAGGAGACCACAGACATGGGGCGAGGGGCCATGGCCAACCCCATTTCTTGCTGATCGAAGTATTGAGGAAGATTGAAATATCGAGGCAGATGAGGAGGAGGCTGGATCAGCAGTGGCTTTTCACGGGTCGGGCCGGAGGTTGAGGGGCCGCAGTTTGGCGGATGAAACCTATGGTTCAGAGGTCACTCTCCATGAAAGAACTGAGCTCGAGCTGACACTCTTCTTGATGCTGACAGAGAATGTTTCAAAATTCTGAGACATATGTGATGATTGGCGTGGACTGCAGTTTATATTGGTCCTCTTCAGTTTTTCTGTCCTTTGTTTCTTGTTGCCAGTTGGTGGGTGGGCGATATGTTACTTTTTTGGGTGAGGGAGTGGTTGGGGATTTGAGCTCTGATGTACTTGCTGGTGTTTTTCTGTGTGAGTGATCTGTTGCATTTTCGTGTGTGAGAGTGAGAGAGTTTGGGGGGTTGATGCTACTATCGTTTTTTCGCATGGGGAGGGCTTGGGGTTTGGGGTTTTACGTTTTTGCTGCCAGGTTCGGGTGGGTAATCTGCTAGTTTTGTGTGAAGGAGGGGTTGGGGAGGTTTGAGGTTTGTGAGTATTGGTTTGTTTCCTTTTTCATGTGAGAGGCCTTCTTTCATTAACGTCTTCTTTCAACGATTGTCAAGGTTTTTCTGTGTTTCAGGGCTATCTGGAGAGGAGAAATCTCAGGGTTGTATTCTGCATACATACTTTGATAATAAAATGAATCTTTGAAGGAAACAGGGTCTTTGACTCAACTCATCAATGCCGACTCCTATTTGCAGTGTTTTGCTCCATATCCCTCTAATCTTTCCTATTCATGAATCTGTTCAAATGTGTTTTAATTATTTTAATTGCATCCACTTCTACCACTTCATCTGGCAGCTTGCCTCTGTGTCCAAAAACTTCCCCTTCTGTTCCTTTTAAATACCCCCTCCCCTAACTTTAAACCTGTGCCATCTAGTTTTAGACTGCCCCACCTTGGAGGAACAACTGTGGCAATCTATTTTATCTATGATCCTAAATTATAAATTAATGGCCTTTATGCTGTTTTAAAACTCAGGTTCTTTTTAATATCAGGTCCTCTTCTGATATGACCAGTGGTCTTCTGTGAGTCAGTGTTGGGATTTCTGATTTGGATGAGAATATAGGTAGGCTGATTAGTAAGTTTGTAGGCAACACCAAAATTGGTGGACTTATTGATAGTGTAGAAGGTTGTCAAAGGATTCACCTGGATATAGACCAGATATGAGGAATGAAGCCAGCATCTTGTTAGCAAATATACAGTCTCTGGAGAACAAGATTGAGGACCGCAGGGCAATATTGCTGTATCGAAGGAAAATGAGGAATTGCTGTTCTGTGTCTCACAGAGACATGGCTCACTCTGAACATGCTGTATGCATCGGTAGGACCTGAAGGCTTCTCAGTACACAGGATTGACTTATCTGCTGATTGGATGAAGGCAAAAGGTGGTGATGGGGGAGGGGTCTGTATTTGGAATTTATATCTACAGGTCTTAAAGATAAAGGTGTGTCAGGCCTGCAAAGGCAGTCGCCTTCCAGCTAACAAGAATCACCTGCCATTTGGTTCCAACTCATCACCTGCAGCCTATTTAAACCCAGCTCTCATCCACAGTCATTGTTCACCCATCGAGCCAGCCAGCCTCAACTAGCTGCTCCTAACTTTCAGTTACCTTGTCATGTTAAGCATCCATTCTCTCTTGTTTTGTGGCCTCTCATGGCTTGTTATTTTGCAGTTTATTATTAAAGTGATCTCTCACCGCTAAATCATCTCTGCATCTCTATCTATGGGTTAAGCCTCCTCTGACAGGATAGGCGAACAAGCGATAAGAGTACACGATCCAGAATCAGCAGGAGGATATTAACCATCTGCTAGCTACTCTACCAACTCTCCATGTCGCTACAGCAACCCTGACCTCAGAGCCCTGGATTACAGTGCCTGACTGCTTCAACAAATCCCCAACCCGATGCTGCAACTTCCTACCCTATTGCATCTTGCACTTCAAGCTGCAACCATCTCTGTATTCTACAGGCTGAACCATTCTTGCCCTCATCATCTCTCCTGGCTGGGCAAGCTCTGAGCTGGTCCACTGCCAACTGGGTTAACAAAACCAGTATCTGCACCAGAAATGAGTAATTCACCACTGAGATGTGGCGGGTTTTTGATCATTAGGGAAGAGGAAGGGAGGCAGCTGATCAGATACTTTGCCTGCTGGATTACAGCATGGAATTTAGTACCCTCGTGGTGGATGTGACTGGAATGCAAAAGTGTTGCTGATCCATTAACATCATGGCCTCGGAGCACTTGAAAGATGAGTTGTCTACTCAGGAAGTGCCCACCGACCGAGAAAGCCTCATCACTTTGGCCCCCTGTTTTGACAAGTGTCTCATGCAGCCTCCTCCAGATCACCAGCTAGAAACCTATTTCTGTTCCCTGAAACACTTCAGACTGTGGTAGCCTCATTAGCAATGCCTCCAGACCTTATGCAGCTAAGGAGAGCTCCCTTAAACTTGCAAGAGCATGAGCATTGATGGAGAAACAACTTGTGCAACTACTGCAGAGCAGACGATCACGCACATTTCAAATGCCCATGGTATCCAGGAAAACGGCATCACCAGGTAGTGACGAGGGGCCTTCTATCTTGTAAACCCTTCCCCCCCACCCCCCAGCTTCTTGTTCCAGAACCATAGCCTGACTCACTCTTTCTGTCCTCCATACACCAATAGCTCTATGTGCACAGGCCTACAATTCATCGCCCACTTCTTGGGAGCTCTTCGCACCCTCCGCTGCACCTCAGTGAGGTTATCCTCCGGCTTTCATCCGCAGTCAGAAAGAGCAAATCAGCAAGTGGAGAACTCTCACAAGGTCCCTTCAAGATCACCCATTGCATCAATCCAGTCATTTATCATCCCCAGACACCACCATCCCTGAGGATCACTCCTACCTTCCATGGGTTCTGCATCAACCCCATTATCCATGGAGCACTCAGCCCACCTGAGCCTTGAACCTTCAGAACCTAGGGTCATGGAAGGCGATCCAATGCATGAGGTTCACCCATTAATAGATTCACAGCATCATGCACAGTGTGTGCAGTACCTGGTTGACTGGGAAGAGTGCGGCCTAGAGGAGAGGCTTTGGGCGTCAGCCAGTTTCGTCTTGGATCCATAGCTCATTGAGGAGTTCCACCAGACCCATCTGTGTCGTCCTGGGCCGTTGGGTGCCAGTTGTGGGTGGGGGGGGGGCCTGTCAGGCCTGCACAGGCAGACATCTCCCCGTCTCCACCCAGCTAACAGGAGTTAACTGGCACATATTTCCAACTCATCACCTGTAGCCTATTTAAACCAAGCAGTTCTTGTTCACCCATCAAACCAGCTAACCTCAACCAGTTGCTCCTAGCCTTCAGTTACCTTTTCGTTTTGTTACCTGTTCACTCTTGTTTTGTGATCATCTGTGGCTTGTTATTTTACAGGTTATTGTTGAAGTGATCTCTCACCACTAAATTATCTCTGCAGCTCTGCATTTTGGACAAAGTTGCAAGATGGTTATTTTTATTAGCTGTTATATTACAATGGGCATAGCTTATTAGTCATAGCTCAAGTTCCAAATACATTGCTAGTCAGTGTTCCTTTATAGCTGCAAGGGTGTGCAGCCACACTGTAACTGCTTTTGTTGCCACACATCTGGAATTTTCTTTTATTTAATGTTGATATAATTTTGAAATTCTATTATTATAATTTTGAAGTTATGCTGATATAGTTTTGAAATTGATGTTTACTTAATTGTGAAACATCCTGTAATTAATTATGATAATGAATATAATCCATACATTTTCTAAATAATTAACGTATTTCTTTGAAATATTTTAGAGCTTCAACTTATTTACATTGTCAATGTTGCAAGCTACAACACTGTTACAAATTGTAACAATAAACACAATAAACGGTAGCTAATGAACTGCTGGCCCTCAGAATGCTGATGCCATCTAGTCAAAACATTTTATTTTTGCCATTGTGCCTGCCTGTTAGCTGGACCGTCTGACATTGTTTACTTGTTGTGTTGTAAGCTGTGGTTTATGTTTGTTTGATTAGCATATTATATTAAAAAAGTGAAGTGCTGTGCAGTTTTCAGACTGTCTGGGCAATGGTTGGTCTGTGCAGCTGTCAAAAAAAAATAAATTAGAAGGAACGTTGGTTGTAATCACCATATTACAGCAAGTTTGTGCTTATTTTGGAGGGATTGCAAAGGAGATTTTGTCAGGTCTGAATGATTATAGCTATATAAATTAAGCCAATTATCTTTGGAACAGAGGGAAGTTTAATTGAGGTATTTGAAATAATAAGCACTGAGAGAGAGAAAATAGAAAGAACCTATTTACCTTAGCAGTGGAGGGTCAAAAACCAGGGGCATGGATTTTGAGACATTGATGGAAATTTTAGAAAGGAACATTTGGGGTGTATAGCTCACAGTCTCAAGTCTTGCAGAAATCCTCATCCATTTCAAATATAGCTGGATAAGTACCTGAAGATCTGTGACCTGGAGGGCTGCTGACCCAGGGATTAGCTAGAGTATCTTTTTGTACATGGACACAGTATCAACGGTGTTATAGATTTTCAATGGTTCTATAATGCTCTTCAGGGCTGGGTGCAGCTAACTAACCAATTCTTAGGAGTCCGTTAGGGGACTGATTCAATTTTAGGCAGCACAAAGGCTTTTAAAGTTTTTAAATGGTTTGAGTGCTTTGAGTATGGAATAAAGGGAAGGAGGTGGGGGGAGGGGAAAAGATAGGGTGATGGTGGATCAGGAAAAGAGAGAAAAAGGAAATGTGGTGGAAGGGGGCTCATTACCAGAAGTTTGACATTTCCATGTTTATGCTGCTAGGTTAGAGACTGACCAGGTGCAATATGAGATGCTCTACCTTCCTCTCCGATGAGAGTCTATCATCTTTAGCCCTTTGTCACTTCATCTATCACCTCCCAACTTGGGACATTCTCACTCTTCCCCCTCGCTCCTCTGCGTATCATCCCCTCCCGCTGTGATTGATATCAAAGGTGAGTGCAGAGCACACCAGGAGGCCAGCACGCAGGATGTTCAACTGAACTTTGTTAATAACTCTGCTCGTACGGTATGTGAACTCCTCCCATGTGGGAGTGCCATAAGCATAACACAATTAACTACCACTGCACCCCCCCACCTGCATCTCCTGCCAGCTCTAGCTCCATCTTCCCTCGACTTTTTGATATTGGCTGTATCCTCACTTTCTTTAAGTCCAGATGATGAAGGACCTCAACATAAAATGCTAACTGTCTGTTTCTCTCCGTTAATGCTGCCTAACTTGCTGAGTTCCTCCAGCACATTGTATGTTACCTGTTCATGTAGTCTAATTCAAATTTCTGAAGCTCTTTCTACAAATGAGCTGCTGAGGCTCAGGTAATTCAAAATGGGAGAACTTAATGATGATTTTTTATTATAGTTGTGGGACCATGATAGAACTATGGTACAGATCTGATTTAATGACAACATGGGTTCCAAGAATTGAACGCATTATTCTTGGTCCTGTGTTCCAATTAAACCATTTCATGCCCTGGGTCATTGAAATTTTACTGAGGTGCATAGGTCCATGACATCTGATCCTAATTTTGTCAGTCATGCATCTCTCTCTGAGTACTTTAAGCATTTGAATAGGTCTGTAAAATAGCACAGAAATTAGAATTGCAGCTATTAATCTATGATTTAATATTTGTAATAGTTGAATGAATAAGTTTTATTAATATTGGGGAGCCAACTGTGGGAGAGAAAGTATAGTTTTAGTACTTAAGAAGACAGGAACGTATTCAAGGAAAACTACACACTGCTGTCCTAAGAACACGTACAAAGAAACAAAGATAGCACATAACTAAGATATAATTTCTAATGCAAACTGGAATTGGTACAGCTTGTTTTGATTATAAAACTTGGGTGCTTACTTAGTGTTTTCTTTAGCCTACACGTGCAGTAATTCATGAAATTAATGTTTTTCTTCCAAAATATTTTAACTTTTCAACTATATGTAAGTATTTCTTAAAATGGAAAAATCTATTCACAGAAATGCTGTTAATTTACTTTGTGTAAGCCTATATTTGAGCAGATTAGCATGAGATTTGTAGAGAAAAGAACATTGTTTTGTCAACTCAAACAATTTACTGTGTATAATTTAGAAACATAGTATACAAAGATAATTAAAATGCAAAGGTGTATGTCAGGTTGCTAAGGTTAAAATAATATAGGTGCCTTAAGGTTGTTATAGTAGTTGGGTCTCCCAATGGCATGCATCTCAAATAGCGTTTGACAACCAAGTCCAGCTCCTGGCCTTCCCTTGTGCTTACCTACTCAGTCTGGCAGAAATGTTTCCACCGGTAGGAGAAGGGCAAAAGCAGGTTACTAGAGCAATAAAACCAGTCGCTTTGGGCAGATAGGACTCATCAACTGTGGATAACAGCTCATCAAGGAGAAGGAAAACTCATCGCAAACCTCCTCTGCCTTGCCGCTATACCCATCCATGGGGAAGGCTTCTATAAGACCATAAGATATAGGATCATCTGGTCCTATATAATGGTCTGCTCTACCATTTCACTATGGCTGATTCATTCCCTCTCAACTCCATTCCCTTGTCTTCTCCCCACAACCTTTCATGCCCTGACTAATCAAGAAGCTATCAAGCTCTGCCTCAAATGCATCTAGTGTCCTGGCCTCCACAGACATCTGTTGAAATGAATTATACAGATTCATCACCCTCTGGCTAAAAAAATTCCTCCTCATTTCTGTTCCAAATGGACAGCCCTCTATTTTGAGGCTGTCCTCTCTGTTCCTAGACTCCCCCCACCAAAGGAAACATCCTTTTCACATCTTGTCTATTTAGGCCTTTCAACATTCGATAGGTTTCAATGGGAGTCCCCTCATTCTCCTAAATTCCAACAAGTACAGGCTCAGAGCCTTCAATCACTGCTCATATGATAATCCTTTCATTCCCAAATCATTTTTGTGAACCTCCTCTGAACCCTCTCCAATATCAGCACATCCTTTCTTAAATAAGGGGCCCAAAACTGCTCATAATACTCCAAGTGAGGGCTCACCAGTGCTTTATAAAGCCTCAGGAGCAAACCCCAAGCGAAAATCCAGAGCTGGAGTCCCTAAGGCAGTCCTATGCTGTGTTCAACGCTGACTGGTAACTCCTACGATGCCACTGGTGCCAAACTGTATCAGTCTCTGCCATTCCTTTGGATTCATCAGCTGCGTGGAGAGGGGGAGCCTGCTACAGGGGCAACAGCTTGCTCTCCATATCGTACTGCCCTGGTTGGCGTATCGGGTAGACAGCTGGAAGGCAACGTCCATGGTGGACCCTGACCAACAGAGGGCCTCACTAAAATAAAATCCTGTCATTAATGTATTGCAACTTGGTTTCTGCTTTTAAAAGGTAAAGTCAGTCTATTCCATTGATCCCAAAATTGTATTCTCAGTTTGTCTTCAGTATGTTTGAAAGTTGTACATCTAAACAAAGTTACATATTCACTGTGGATTTTGATTACCTCAATCCATTATAGGCACAGCTAGTGATCTCACTGGTAACCATCTGTCATCTATTTCATTTGCATCATCAACACCTGCCCTGTTTATATATTGCCTTCTTTTTCACAGAATTTACATCAATTTAATAAAATACAAAAATGTTATTGTTAAAATGAATCAATTTATTGTCCCCTGAATGTCTCAAAAGAATTTGCATTGCTTATAATTAAATATGGCCCATAATGATCTGTTCATGGCAAAATGACTTAATTCGTGTGTCAGTAATTAGTTATTATATATTACACTGCTGCTCAAGCCATATATTGCTGATGTAGATAAAATAGCTTTGGGAGTCCCTGGTCATTAATCAGTGTTTTAGTACAGACCTCAAATTAACTCTTTGTATGCCAAAATTTGAAGCGATTCACAGTTGCATCTTTCCATGGGATAGTGAACCTCTTCAATTGTCTATCTGAAGGCTGTGGAAATTATAGTCAGGATAGAGAATGATAAAATTTTGGATAGTAAATGACTGAAGGAATGGTTAGTTCAGTAAAGGTTTGATATGATATGAATGAAAGAGCAGGTATAAAGTTCCGGATCATCTACTCCTGCTTCTGATGCCTCTGTTCTTATATCTTCTTGCTACTTTCACGTTCTGTTTTAAACATTTGATTTTATTCAGTTTCCTTCACTGGAGAAGTTGGATGAGCAAGGAACTATTATTACTTCCCTTTCCTCATTTTGATTTTTTTCTCTCTGCTTCTGAAGAAAGAAAACAAATAGGTGAATTTCTCCTAATTCAATGTAACAGCTCACTAAATCAGAATCAAAATTAGTATCACTGGCATATGTCGTGAAATTTGTTGTCTTTGTGGCAGCAATACAATACAATACATAATAATAGAAAAAACCTGTGAATTACAGTAAGTATATATATTAATTAGTTAAATTAAGTAGTGCAAAAATAAAAATAAAAAAGCAGTGAAGTAGTGTTCATACGTTCAATGTCCATTCAGAAATCCAATGGCAGAGAGGAAGAAGCTGTTCCTGAATCATTGAGTGTGTGCCTTCAGGCTCCTGTACTTCCCCCCTGATGGTAGCAATGAGAACAAGGCATGACCTGGGTGATTGGTGTCTTTAATGGTGGATGCCACCTTTCTGAGGCTAAATAATGGGTACGTATTGGTTGGTGCAGGATTCATCGCTGCATTGACTCTTCTCTGTGAGCCAGAAGCTTATTTCTCATGATATCTTTCCAAGTTCACAAAGCAACTATTATTATAATGTGTAGGCATAACCATCTTGCCTTCTATAGTCCACTCCAAATTTGTGATTTGGTAAGGTGTTTCCACAATGTTAATACCGTTGCACGTTGCCACACAGCCCCAGGAGGAGGTCTCTCTGCAACATGAAGCTGTCCATTTATCAGACATGAATTATTCCATCTGATGAAGCAATAAGTGGGATTGTGAACATCAGTCCTTTCAATACTCATGAATAACAAAGACCAATTACAGATTCATGGATGAATGAAAGGTTTGAGTGCATTGATCAACACCAACTCAGAAGTTGACGTCTGGAGTAATGTTTAGCAACAAATAACTGGTTGATACAAACAAGGAAAATTAAAATAAAAAGAAAATTAATATCTTATTCTGAGTCATCTTTTAACAGCCATGCTGCATACATTCACAGCCATTCGGAGGTGTTGAGAAATCTGTAGGAGGCATTTTAAAACAAGCTAATTATGGTTTGTAGTGAGAGCTGTAGGTTTGGTAAGCTAATAAAGTCAGAACGTATTAGCCATAGTTGCCAAATTTAGATCCTTTCCTGGTAATTGGAATTATTTACATTTGGACTATTCCCTTACCTTTTAAAGTAGCAAGAATGCAAAGAAAATTTGCATTCAAATAAAAAATAATCTCAAGAGATCCTAATGTGCTATAGTGCAAATTAAGGATTTTCTGAAGTATAACCATTGCTGCAGTGAGAAAATTTGATGTTTAACACAACAAAGTCCAACAAAAAGAATGTAATATTGTTCTTTAGATAAGTTTAAAATAGTACTATTGGGTCTGAAATGTCAAAACCTTATTTCTGACCAAAAGTTCAGAAGTTACACTGATTATCAATTAAGCATTTTCAGCACTCACTAATATCGCCACCTGGACTGAAGTAGCAATTCAACAACTTTGATTTAGATTTGGATTTTAAATGAAGGGAAGGAAGAAGGTGATAGTTGCTCACTGGTGTTATGGAATAAATAGGAAAGGGTTTTCCCATGTCTGTCCTGGTTTATGCTGTGTTTCCCATGAGATGCGTTTTGAAAGAACCTGGCTGAAAGGTTCGATGTAGAAGTATATGAGTCATAGAATCATAGAAAGTTTGTGACCGAGACAGGTCAGGTCATCATATCTTTGCAGGGTGGAGTGATGAAGTTGTAATCCTTTGTTGTGGTAGTTAATAGTGTTATTTCCATGCCACCCAGTTCGCTACTCCCACATGGGAAGAGTTCACATACTGCACAAGCAGGGTTATAAATAAAGTTCAGTTGAATAGCCTGCATACTGCCGTGCTGGTGTGCTCCCTGAACACAATATTCAATATTCAATACAACATTTTCAGGTTATCATATCTGTGCAGATTGGGCTGGTGAAGTTGTAATTCTTAACCTTTAAATACTTCTGAAAAAATATCACGTCAATTTTCTGTTTTCATTGATCCCTAATTAATTGCTCTGAAAGAATTTGTCAGGGGCTAAATATTGACTTTCATAAATATGCTGACTATCTTTTAGCAGTTATTGCAGTTAGAGATGATTAAAGTAGCTGAAATTTACCTTATGACTCTTCAATCAATTGCTTTGACTCTCAGTTTTCTTTGCCTGTCTTTATTTCATTTTGTAATTTGCTTGAATGAAACACTTCAATAGATAATTCCTGGTTTAGTCTCTGCAGGAAATTAAACATGGTCCAACTTTGACCACAGCTCTTCTGATTTTAGATGCAACAAGTTGTTAGCAGCAGAACTGTTCCAGGAGGTGGGAAGATGATTTGGGACTGGTATTGAGACATTGCAAACTGACTATAGCTTTGTCTAAAGCCTGCTCAAAAGGGGCAGGAAGTTTTGTGGAAAAGGTAAATGCCTGATTAAGGTAGGATAGAACATATTAGCGGTAGAATTGGTTTAATCTGGCATTATGGTTGGCGCAGGCTCCTGTGCTGTACCGTTCTATGTAAGAGGTTGGACAAACTTAGATTATTTTCTCTAGAACATTAGACTTTGATAGTCAATGTGATAGGACAATAGAAAATTATGTGACATATGGACATGGCCAAAAGTCTTTTCGTGTCTGTTCACATGCCTATCTAAATGCTTCTTAAATGCCACTGCCCTCTCTGCTTCCACCAGAACTCACAGCAGTCCATCCCTGCCATCTAGCACTCTCATTGTTAAAAAAAACTTTCCTTTCATATCTCCTTTAAACTTCCTCTTCGTCCCCTCCCCCCACCTTAAATCTATGTGGTATTTGACTTTTCTACTCTGGGAAAGATTCTGACTATCTACCCAGCTATAACACTCATAATTTTTATAAATCTCTAACAGGTTTCCCCTCAGCTCTGACACTCCGGACATCTTTGGGACGGCACAGCGGCGTAGCAGCCCGCGTAATGCTACTACAGCACCGGTAGCCCGTGTTCAACTCTGTTGCTTTCTATAAGCAGATTGTACATTCTCACCATGACCATGTTGGTTTCCTATGGGTGCTTTGGTCTCCTCCCACATTACAAATTTGTATGGGTTAATAAATTAATTGGTCTCATTAATGTACATAGAACATAGAAATCTACAGCACAATACAGGCCTTTCAGCCCACAATGTTGTGCCGACCATGTAGCCTACTCTGGAAGCTGCCAAGAATTACCCTACCACATAGCCCTCTATTTTTCTAAGCTCCATGTACCTATCTAAGAGTCTCTTAAAAGACCTTATTGTATCTGCCTCCACCACTATCACCAGCAGTGCATTCAATACGCCCAACACTCTCTGTGTGAAAAACGTATCTCTGGCCTCCCCCTTGTATCTACTTCCAAGCACCTTAAAAATATGCCCCCTCATGTTGTCCGTTTCAGCCCTGGGAAAAAGCCTCTGGCTATCCACACGATCAATGCCTGTCATCATCTTATACACCTCTATCAGGTCACCTCTCATCCTCCGTTGCTCCAAGGAGAAAAGGCCAAGTTCATGACACCTATTCTCATAAGGCATGCTCCCCAATTCAGGCAACATCCTTGTCAATCTAATGTAGTTGGGGAGCACAGGCTCATTGGGCAGAACAGTCCTACTACTGCTGTATCTCTAAATCAAAAATTCTCCTTACAGCTAATATTCTATAATCCAGGCACGATCCTGGTGAACCTCTTCTGCATCTTCTCCAGAGCCTCAACATCCTTCCAATAATGGGGTGACCAGAAATGCACAAACTATGCCAAAAAGAGCCAAACCAGTTTTATGCAGCTTTAAATTGTCTTTTTGGCTCTCATGCCCTGACCAATGAAGGAAAGAATGACATAAGCCTTCTTTTTGTTATCCTATCTACTTGTATTGTTACTTGCAGAGAACTATGGAGCTGGACTCCAAGATCCCTTTGTATATCAAACCTCCTGAGGATTTGGCCATTTAGTGCATCCTTACCCCTTTCATTTGATCTCCTGAAATGTAACACTTCACACTTGCCCTTGTTAAGCGCTGTCTGTCATTTCTCTGTCCATATATACAACTAATCTACATTGCATTCTTTTCTTCAACAACCTTCTTCTTTATTTGCAGCTCCATGGCTTTGTGTGTCCTTCACAAACTTACTAATCAGCTCAGTCATTTATTTGTATCACAAACAATACAAGTTTCAACATTGATTTGTTTGGAACACCGCTGGTCACCGCCCTCCAGTCAGAATAACACCCCTCTGCCAGTACCTTTTGCCTTCCTTAGCCAAGAGATTTCCAATCCAATCTACCAAGACACCATGTATCCCACGCACCTTAATCTTTTGGACCATCCTTCCTTTAGAGACCTTGCATAATGGCCTTTCTAAAATCCATGAAGATAATATCCATTCTTCTCTCTCATTTTTGTCAACAACTCAAAATCTTAATCAAGTTTGTAAGATATGACCCGAATTGCACAAAACCATGCTGATCAACACTAATAAAACTCATTTTTAAAAGCTTTTCCAGATTTATGAAGCACGAACTATCAGGAGGTGATGAGACATAGACCAAGTGCAGGCAGGTGGGATCAGTTTAAACTGGCATCATGGTTGGTGCAGATATTATGAGCGAAAGGACCTGTTTCTGTGTTGTGCCATTCTATTTTCTATACACAGGTACTTAGGCTAATAGAACATAGGTAATTGAATAACATGTGAATAGGGCAACAATGTGGCCAGACTGATATCACATGATTTTTCAGACAGTTTGTGACAAGGACAGTACAACAGTCAACCATAACCCATCACAAGTCCACACTGCGCAACAACAACAGTGATGCCTCCCTTCCCAACAGGATGAATGCTCTCTATGCACCATTTGACCAATTGAATGACATGATATTGAGGGAAATGTGGGATCCCCCAGTGGCCACCCATTTTAATTCCACTCCCCATTCCCATTCTGATATGTGTGTCCATGACCTCCTCCACTATCACAATGAGGCTACACTCAGGTTCGAGGAGAAACACCTTATATTCCATCTGGGTAGCCTCCAAACTGATGGCATGAACATTGATTTCCTGAACTTCTGGTGATTCCCACTCCCTCTCCTTCATCATTTCCATTCCCATTTCCCTCTCTCACCTTACCTTCTTGCCTGCCCATCATCCTTCTGTGGTGCTCATCCCCCTTTTCTTTCTTCCATGGCCTTCTCTCCTCTCCTTACAGATTCCCCCTTCTCCAGCCTCTTTCACCAATCAGCTTCCCAGCTCCTTACTTCACCCCTCTCCTCCCCTCCCCAGTTTCTCCTATCACTTGTGGTTCTTTCTCCCCACCCCCCACTCTCTTACTCTGACTCCTCACCTTTTTTTCCAGCCCTGATGAAGGGTCTCGGCCCAAAACATCAATTGTACTCTTTTCCATAGATGCTGCCTGGCCAGCTGGGTTCCTCCAGCATTCTGTGTGTGTCACTTGGATTTCCAGCATCTGCAGACTCCCTTTTGTTTGACATTGAGGAAAACCCTCTCTCTTTCTGTCACAACCATGTACTCTGCTGCATAGTCTACATGTCCTGTAGGTGGCCTGCCCAGCAGGTTCGGGAATTGTGCTTGTGAATGTGCACATTCCAGCTAATTACTGTTTCATTATGGTGGTATTTAACTCCCTTCTTTTTGTTGAAGTCTTGTCGAGAGTTGTCCAAAAGCACAGGATCACTACACTCCCTAATTACCCTTGTCTTTGTCTGGGAAAGAGGACAACCATTTAGACAGACGTTGTAAAGGAGTGGTATCCTTTTAGTAATTGGATATTGCTTTCAGTTGCAATATCAGTATTTCACTTCCAGTTTGAGAGTTTTAGTTTAGTTGGCCTTGTGTTCATTGTTTTCCTTTCCCTTTAAATTCTGCATCAGTTCTCATTGAAGTCAGGGAACTGTTGACCTGTTGATCTGAATATTCTGACATCCTGAGAAGCTGGCACCTTATCTGGCAGCAGCCAAGCTGAGGACCCCAGCCAGGGCAAACCCATGCAAAGCTGCAGGGCTGGACAACATATCTGGTCAGGTGCTGAGGGAAGTGCGGCCCAGGTAACTGTCCTGCTTGGAATCTTGGTGGGAAAATGCCAGTCAATCTGAGTTGGCAGGGATATTTCAAGCCCCATCATGCTGAGCACTGGTGCCACCCCAGGATGTGTGCTTGTTCTGTTGCTGACTCATGACTGCACTACCAGATCCAGCACAAACCGCATCATCAAATTCACTGATGATACAACAGTGGCTGGCCTCATCTGCAACAATGAGTCAGAATACAAGAGGAGGTAGAGAGGCTTGTCCGATGGTGTGAGAACAACAACCTGAGTCTCAATGTGAACACGACAGAAGAGACGATTGTGAACTTCAGGAAGGTGCAGGTTGACCACTCTCCATTGAACATCTATGGCTCAGCTGCAGAGAGAGTGCTAAGAGTACAAAGTTTCATGGTGTGCGTATAACAGGAGATCTAACCTGGACCCACAATGCCGCCTCATTAGTCAAGAAGGCACAGTAGCATCTACACTTCCTGAGGAGATTGAACTGTTGAAGGCCTCAACAACTTTCTACAGGGGCACCATCGAGAGTGTCTTATTTGATAGCATCATTGTGTGGTACGGAAGCTGTAGGATATCAGACTCACAAGATGTTACAGGGGGCAGGAAAAGCCACTGAGAGGGTCATCAGTTTCTCTCTCCAACACCCCCACCCCCCAATTGTGACATTTTCTGGGAGAGTTGAATACAGAAGGTCCAAAGCATTGTTGAGGATCACTACCACCCATCCCACAATCTCTTTGACCCACTACTGTCAGGAAGGAGGTACAGGAGCATCAGGACTAGGACTGCCAAACTGGGTAACAGCTTCTTCCCTCTGGCTGTGAGACTGATGAATACCCTGCCACTACCGAGGTCTCAGCACTAGGAAAGCAAGCTGTTTATTATGCTTTTTATGCAGTTTACTACATGCATTTTGACTTATATTTTATTAACATATTTTGGTTTGTGTGCTGTGTGTGATATATATTTTGTGGATGTACTGTGATCTGGACGACTGTTGTTTTGTTTGGTTGTATATACAGTGTGCAGTCAGATGACAATAAACTTGAACTCACCCAAGATCTCAATGGATTGCATGTGACTAGGCTAAAAGCCCCTAACTAAAAGCAACTAAGCCTTCTGCACATGGCCAGGCCAACAGTAATAAGCTAACTGGACGGTATCTGGCTAGGGCAGCAATGATAGCAAATCCAGAAATACACAGTTAGATCATCTGCACTTAATTGGCTATCAACATATGGCTAGATCAACAGCACTTGGACAATTAGATAGTACATGGCCTTCTGGACACTCCAGAAGGATGCAAAATGGAAAGGTTTTGAAAACCATCTTTTACCATCATTGATTGATTGCAGCACTGCCAAATCAGATATGGCCCTTGTGGCTAAAGGGATGGGGGGAGTTAGATATGGCCCTTGTGGCTAAAGGGAGGGAGTTAGATATGGCCCTTGTGGCTGAAGGGAGGGAGTTAGATATGGCCCTTGTGGCTAAAGGGATCGGGGGTATGGAGGGAAGGCTGGTACAGGGTTCTGAGTTGGACGATCAGCCATGATCATACTGAATGGTGGTGCAGGCTCGAAGGGTCAAAAGGCCTACTCCTGCACCTATTTTCTATGTTTCTATGTATCAGACCAAGCTAGCCCTCGTTTTAAGTGCACGTAAGCAATGTTGCAGTTTTTAGCTATCAGATACCCCAGCCCCATCTGTTCTGTTTAAAGGGATCGTCACTGCTCCGCTAGCTTCAGGTCACAGAGTCACACAGCATAGATACAGGTCATTTGTTTCACCATGTTCATGAAGATCATCGTACCCTTCTGTGTTTCATCATCAATGAACCCCACGATCCAGGCCGTGCTCTCTTCTCGTTACTGCCATTAGGCTTTAGGTCCTGGACCACCAGAATCAGAAACAGTTATTATCTGCAACCATCAAGTTCCTGACCTAAACTCTGAACTGATTCCACAACCTGCTGACTCACTTTCAAGGACTCATGTTCTCAGTATTATTCATTTATTTTTTGTATTTGTGCAATTTGGCTTCTTTTGTATATTGGTTGTTTGTCAGTCTTGGTTTGTGCATAGTTTTCATAAATTATATTGTATTTCTTTGTCTTGCTGCCAGAAAATAAATCTCAGGTTAGCATATAGTAACTCATACACACTTTAATAATGAATATGCTTTGCCTTTGACTTTGATATTAATTAGCAGCAATTGGACCATTGAAATTGAATGGTGCTGGTGGGTTTTTCAATGTTGAATACTTTTAAGAGTTGAAAAGATGAACATGAGAGTGATGTTAGATTGGGTTTTACTTTTACCAACTCCAGATCAATGCAGACAGCTACAACTCACTAACGCATTGCTGCATTTGTGGAAAGCCGATTCGAAGGAAAACCAACACCAAGTGCATGAAAATATACCTTTAAATTACAAACCACCCTTACTCAGAGAGAAACTTCATCATCACCCCGATCACAAAGGATAGCACCGGCAAAGATCGTTGCAGTTCCTGCCTTTGCAATTAAAGACAAGTGTTAAATGTTGACCTTGCCAGTAATGAGAATGTTTCATGAACAAGGGAAACATGAGGGGAAACTTCTTCACACAGAGGGTGGTGAGAGTGTGGAATGAGGTGCCAGTGCAAGAGGTGGATGTGAGCTCGATTTCAACATTTAAGAGAAGTTTGGATCGGTATATGGATGGCAGGCTGATCGGACTAAGCAGTTTAAATGGCTCAGCGTGGACTAGATGGGCCAAAGGTCCTGTTTCCAAGCTGTACCTTTCTATGACTCTAAGCAAAAATAAATGAAATGATCACAGTTAATGATGCGACGGAGACTGAGAGTTAATCGATAGAGCTTTATAAGATTATGAGAGGCATAGAGAAGGTGAGAAGGCGTAGGTACAAAGAGGATGTGAGGGGTAAGTGTTTTACTCAGAGTGGTGGATGCCTGGAATGCATTGCCTGGTGTGCTGGTAGAGGCAAATATATGGAGGCTTTTAAGAAATGTTTAGATAGACACATGAATACGTGGAAGATGGGGGGGTATGGACATTGTGTTGGTAGGAAGGATTGGTTTTGGGGTTTTTTTTGTTTTTTTTAGCTGGTTTGGCACAACACTGTGAGTTGAAGGGCCTGTTCCTGTGCTGTACTGTCCTATGTTCTATGTAATACACTGTGGTTCCCATCTTACCTTCCTTATCATATACCTGACCACACTGAATGAATGCAAGATCAGAGGAAATCAACATTCCAAACCATATTTCTATATCCTGTCAAGACGAGTTTTTCCTTTGTTCTCAATATACTGTGTATGTAGAAGTCCTTGGAATTCTCCTTCGCAGACTTAACTCAGCTTGTAATTTTGTACTGGGACAGATTGCTGCAGGCTGCAGCTGGTGCAAATAACTCAAAGTATTGTGATGTATGGATGTATAGTAAGGCCAGTAGTTACTGGATAATGATTTCTTATTTATGAAATTAGATTGGTCTTGTAGTAGGTTGGCACAGCATTGTGGGCCGAAGGGCCTTTACGATGCTGTACAATGTTTTATGTTCGATCAGGGCATACATTTTTCCTGTATCTTACACCAGATCAGGCAGTCCCAAATCAATAATGCATTACATCCTCAGCCTATGATACCTTTTCCTACCAACCAACACCACCTTCCCTCCACCCCATCATAAGCTGCTGTTCAAAAATGCTAAGTCTCCTCAGTAGGAGTAGGTGCTGGCCCTTCATCACTGAAAGTTTTCAAAGTCAGAGACTCTCCTGTAAAAAATTGTGTGCCATCCATATAGATAATTTCATTACAACAGTACATTGAGGCAGTATTCATTCAGCTCCATCATAGGCACTAGCCTCTATAGTATCCAGGACATCTTCAAGGTGACGTGCCTCTAAAAGGTGGCATCCATCATTAAGGGCCCCCATCACCCAGGACATCTCCACTTCTCATTGCTACCATCAAGGAGGACGTGCAGGAGCCTCAAGACACACACTCAACGATTCAGGAACAGCTTCTTCCCCTCTGCCATCAGATTTCTGAATGAACTTTGAACCCACGGACAGTACCTTACTACTTTTTTGGGCTACTTATTTAATTTAACTGGCATATATTGTGATTTACAGTTATTATTGGTATGTATTGCATTGTACTGCTGCTGCACAAACACAAATTTCATGACATATGCCTGTGATATTAAACCTGATACAAGAGAAAAGCAGTAACAGAATGCAGAATAAAGTGTTACAGTTGCAGGGAAATAGCAGAGCAGGCAGATGACAGGGTGCAAGGCCATAACAAAGGAGGTCCATCTTATTGTAGTGGGGGACTGTTAATAGTCTTTAACAGTGGAATAGAAATTGCCCTTGAGCCTGGCGGTAAGTGTTTGCAGAAGACAATGTGCACATAGTAACAAGATAGAGATAAGTCTATTATGGTCCAGCTGGGTAATCAGAGAATCATTTAATAATTATCACATAATAGGGCAAAATTTATTTCATATATGTACTGAACGTCAGAGCACTTTTCACTAACTTTAAAAATCACAGTAATGATTGAGCATATCAAAGTCAACTTTGTTGAATGATATATCGAAAGACACATGTGTCTGGACTACAGTAGATATTTTTGTTTCAATCAAATTAATCTAACAACTCATCAGTTTCTGCATACTTAAGTGCAATATTATGACTTATCAGTCTCAGTTACAGACTTAATGGCATGTGTACAACTCAACAGATGGGCAGGGACATTGGAATTGCAGGTTTCAGGTCTCACTTTGTCTCTGTAAGCACAACATTCAACATATATATATATTAATTTTTTTCTGTATTTGTTGTCTAAAATGAGAAAAAAGGGAAATGTTACCAAAATCATGGTGTTGTTTATACCATCAATTAAAATAACCTTGTGCAATGCTGGTGTGTTACACTGTTCTTATCATTAAACTTGCATCATTTAAGGATATACTCCTCCGTTTAATTTGTAACTGGACAAGGTCACTCTGTATGGATTTTATTTTTTAAGGAAATGAGGTTAACAATATTGACTAAAATGTTTGGTTTCTGAATCAAAATAATTGCGCTAAAATTAGTAAAATCAAAACACCTAGGAACAAAGCTGCTACTAGAAGTATTAAAATACAGAAGATCAAATCCAAAACATGCAGTGAAACTAGAAAGTGGCACTTTGTTACATTTTCTTCTTTCAGTCAGTTCCCAAGTTCCAGGATGACTTACTTCCACCTTGGTTTTGTTGGTTCTGATGTAGTTACACCTGAGACATGACAAGATTAAAGAGAATTGGCATGTCACCAAATACTCTAACAAAGTTCAAAGTTAAAAGTAAATTTATTATCAAAGTACATCTGTGCCACCATATTCAGCCCCGAGATTCAATTTCTTGTAGGCATACTCAATAAATTCATAATAGAATAATTACCATAACAGAATCAATGAAAGACCTCACCAACTTGGGCATTCAACCAGTGTACAAAAGAAAACAAACTGTGCAAATATAAAAAGAAAGAAATAATAATAATAAATAAATAAGCAATAAGTATCAAAAACATGAGAGGAATATAGAAATTTACAGCACATTACAGGCCCTTCGGCCCACAACATTGTGCCGACCATGTCACCTACTCCAGAAACTGCCTAGAATTTCCCTAGCATATAGCCCTCTATTTTTCCAAGCTCCATGTACCTATGTAAGAGGCTCTCAAAAGTCCCTATTGTATCCGCTTCCACTACTGCCACCAGCAGTGCATTCCACCCACACACCACTCTCTGTGTGAAAAACTTACCCAACTTACCCCTGACATCCATTCTGTACCTACTTCCAAGAACCTTAAGACTATGCCCCCCACCCTTGTGTTAGCCATTCTAGCCCTGGGAAAAAGCGTCTGACTATCCACACGATCAATTCCTCTCATCATCTTGTACACCTCTATCAGGTCACCTCTCATCCTCCATCGTTCCAAGGAGAAAAGGCCGAGTTCACTCAACCTATTCTTAGAAGGTACTTCCTCCAATGAAGAGTCCTTGAAAGTGGGTTCATCAGTTGTGGGAACATTTTAATGATGGGCAAGTGAATTTGAATGAAGTTATCCTCTCTGGTTCGAGTGCCTGATGGTTGAGGGGTAATAACTGTTCCTGAACCTGGTGGTATGAGTCCTGAGTTTCCTCTATCTTCTTACACAGCAAGCAGAGTGCATGTTCTGGATGGTGGGGCGCCAGGATGATGGATGCTGTTTTTCTCCAAATTCCATGGAGAAGTGCTCTATGGTGGGGAGGGCTTTACTGTGATGGAGTGGGCCATATCCAAGACTTGTTGCATGATTTTCCATTCCAGGCTGTTGGGTTTCCATACCATGCTGTGATGCTCTCCATCGAAATTTGTTGAAGTTTTACATGTCGTGCCAAATCTTCACAAAATCCTAAAGACGGAGAGATGCTGCCATACTTCTTCATAATTGCATCTACGTTCTTTGACCAGGACAGGTCCTCTGAAATAATAACATTAGGAAATTAAAGTTGCTAACCATCTCCACATCTGATCTTTCGATGAGGATTAGGTCATGGACCTCTGGATTTCGGGTTTCCTCAGCTTCCTGGTCTTGCTGACACTGAGTAAGAGATTGCTGTTGTGGATCCACTCAGCCAGATTTTCAATCTCTTACCTAAATGCTGATACATCACCACCTTTGATTTGGCCTGTGACAGCGGTGGCAACAGCAAACATGAATATGTCATTGGAGTGGTGCTTAGCCACAAAGTCGTAAGTGTAAAGAGAGTAGAGAGGGGCCAAGCACACAGCCTTGTGGGGCACCTATGCTGATGGATCTCGTGGAGCAGATGTTGTTGCCAATCTGAAATGACTGGGGTCTGCAAGTGAGGAAATCAAGAATGCAATTGTGCAGAGCGGTATTGAGGCCAAGGTCTTGAAGCTTATTAATTAGTTTAGAGGGGATGATGGTATTGAATACTGAGCTGTAGTTGATGAAGAGCATCCTGATGTATGTATCTTTGTTGACCAGATGTTCCAGGGTTGAGTGAAGAGCCAATGAGATGACATCTGCTGTGGACCTGGAACAGATCCAAGTTACTTCTTGGCAGGAGTTATTACATTTCATCTCTGTAGATGTGAGTGCTACAATAGTCATCAAGGCAGGTTAACATGTTCTTCTGACACACCGGTACAAAAAAATCTTGTACAGATTCACACCCTGTACAGATGCACAGGTTACGACAAACCTCTGCAGATGCATGGGTATAACAAACTTGTACAGGTGCAGGGAGATAACAAATCTGTGTGGATGCAGGGGACAGACAAACCTGTGTGGATGCAGGGGACAGACATACCTGTGTGGATGCAGGGAGATAACAAACCTGTGTGGATGCAGGGGACAGACAAACCTGTGTGGATGCAGGGAGATAACAAACCTGTGTGGATGCAGGGGACAGACAAACTTGTGTGGATGCAAGGGACAGACAAACCTGTGTGGATGCAGGGAGATAACAAACCTGTGTGGATGCAGGGGACAGACAAACCTGTGTGGATGCAGGGGACAGACAGACCTGTGTGGATGCAGGGGACAGACAGACCTGTGTGGATACAGGGGACGGACAAACCTGTGTGGATGCAGGGAGATAACAAACCTGTGTGGATGCAGCGGACAGACAGACCTGTGTGGATGCAGGGGACAGACAAACCTGTGTGGATGCAGGGGACAGACAAACCTGTGCAGATGCAGGAGAAGGACACACCTGTACAGTTGCAATGGGACAAAAAAGCTATACAGATGCACTGGCATAACAAACCTGTGCAGATGCAGGTGTACGAGAAACCTGTGCAGATGCAGAGGTACAATAAACCTGTGCAGATGCAATGGTACGACATACCTGAACAGATGCATCGGAGTAACAGACTTGTACAGATGCACTGGTAGAACAAATTTGTTTAGAAGCACCGTTAGAGAAATCTGGTACAGATGGAGGGGTATAACAAACTTGTAAACATGCAGGGGTATAACAAACTTGTACAGATGCACTGATATGACAAACTTGTACAGATTCACCAGAGTATTAAAAGCATGTACAGGTGCAGGTAACAAACTTGTGCCGGTGCAGGGGTGTAACAAACTTATGCAGCTGCAGGACTACAACAAACCTGTACAGATGCAATGGTACAACAAACCTGTACAGATGCAATGGTACAACACACCTGTACAGATGCAGGGGTATGACAAACCTCTGCAGATGCGGGGGTGACAAACTTGTACAGATGCATCGGTATAACAAATTTGTTCCATTGCACTGGTGTAACAAACTCGTACAGATGCAGGGGTACGAAAAATATGTGCTTATGCAGAGGTACGACAAACCTGTGTAGATGCAGGGGTAGAACAAACATGTAAACATGCAGGGGTATAGCAATCTTGTACAGATGCACCTGAATAACAAATTAGTACAGATGCTTAGGCTTACAAGAGTGGACAGATGCAGGGAATAACAAACTTGTACAGATGCAGGGAATAACAAACTTGTACAGATGCAGGGTATGACAAACTTGTACAGATGCAGGGAATAACAAACTTGTACAGATGCAGGGTATGACAAACTTGTACAGATACAGGGTATGACAAATCTATGCAGATGCAGAGGTACGACATACCTGTACAGATGCACCAGTAAGACAAACCTGTGTAGATGGAGAGGTATAACATGCAGGGGTATAACAAACTTGTACAGATGCAACAAAATCACAAACTTGTACAAATGGAAAGGTATAAAAAACTTGCACAGATGCAATGGTATCATGAACTTGTCCAGATGCAAGGGTACAACAAACCAGTACAGATGTAAGGGTGCATCAACTTTGTAAACATGCAGAGGTATAAAACCTTGTGCAGGTGCACCAGTATATCAAGCATTTACAGGTGCACTGGTGTCACAAACTTGTACAGATGCACTGATTCAACAAACTTGTAAAATGCAGGGGAATAACAAACGTGTCCAGATGCAGGGGTATGACAAACCTGTGCAGATGCAGGGGTATGACAAATCTGTACAGATGCAGGGAGATAAAGAAACAGGTGTGAATGCAGGAGACAGGCAAACCTGTACAGATGTAGGGGTATAACAAACATGCACAGATGAAGTAGTATCACAACATTGTGCAGATGCAGGAAAATGACAAACCTGTACAGATACAACGGTATGAAAAAGCTATACAGACACACTAGTATAATAAACTTGTACAGATTTAGGGGTATATCAAACGTGTATCGTTTGATATAATGCATCGTTATAACAAATTCTACAGGTGCATTGGTATCACAAATTTGTACAGATGCACTGACATGACAAACTTGTACAGACACACCAGTATCACAATCTTGTGCAGATGCTCAGGTATGACAAACTTCTAGAGGGACTCATGTTAAAAGAATGTGTACAGGTGTATGGTTATGACAAACTTATAGAGGTGCAGGGGGATAGCCAATTTTTGCAGATGCAGCAGTATAACAAACTTGTACAGTTGCACCAGTATGACAAACTTGTACACATGCAGGGTGATAACAAACTTGTAAATACACACCGGTTTCACAAACTTGGGCAGATGCTCCGCAATAAAAAAAAACTTGCGCAGATGAAGGGATACACTATAACAAACTTGCGCAGAAAAAGGGATACACTATAACAAACTTGCGCAGATGAAGGGATACACTATAACAAACTTGCGCAGATGAAGGGATACACTATAACAAACTTGCGCAGATGCACAAGTATGAAAAAACCTGTACACATGCAGGGGTAGAACAAACTTGAAAAGCTGCAGGGGTATAACAAACTATTAAAATGCAGAGTTATGAAAAGCTTATACACATGCAGGGGTATAAGAAACTTGTAATGATACAGGGGTAGAACAAACTTCTACAGATGCAGCGATATCACAAACTTTACAGATGCTCCAGTATAACAAACTTCCACAGGTGCTCAGATGTATAAAAAACTGTACAGGTGCACCAGTATGATAAACTTGTGGAGATGCAGATGTGTAAACAACTTGTGCAGATGCAGGGACTTAACAAACTTATGCAACTGCATGGGTAAACAAACCTGCACCGATGCACTGGTATCAGAAACTTATGCAGATACAGGGGTGTAACAGATCTGTACAGATGGAGGGGTATAACAAACTTGAACAGATGGAGAATATAAAAAACTTGTGTAGATGGAGGGGTATGAAAAGCTTGTACAGATGGAGGGGTGTAACAAACTTGTACAGATGGAGGGGTGTAACAAACTTCTATCGATGTAGGGGTACAGCAAACTTATGTAAAAGGAGGGGCGTAACAGACGTACAGATGGAGAGTTGTAACAAACTTGTACAGATGGAGGGGTATAACAAATTTGTGCAGATGGAAGGGTATAACAAACTTGTACAGATGGAGGTGTATAACAAACTTGTGTAGATGGAGGGGTATAACAAATTTTTACAGATGGAGGGGTATGACAAACTTGTACAGATGGAGGGGTAAAACAAACTTGTGTAGATAGAGGGGTATAACAAACTTGTACAGCTGGAGGGGTATAACAAATTTGTTATAACAAATTTGTGTAGATGAAGGAGTGTAACAAACTTGTCTAGATGGAAGGGGGTAGCAAACTTGTATAGATCGGGGGTATAACAAACTTGTACAGATGGAGGGTATAAGAAACTTGTACAGATGGAGGGGTGTAATAAACTTGTACAGATGGAGGGGTATAAAAACTTGTACAGATGGAGGGGTAAGACAAACTTGTACAGATGGAGGGGTATAACAAACTTGTACTGATGCGGATGTCTAACAAACTTGTGTCAATGGAGGGATGTAAAAAACTTGTATGAATGGAGGGGTGTAACAAACTTGTACAGATGGAGGGGTATACCCAACTTGTACAGATGGAGTGGTATAAGAAACTTGTGCAGGTGGAAGGAAGTAATGAAATTGTGAAGATAAATGGGTATAACAAACATGTACTGGTGAAGTTGTCTATCAAACTTGTACAGATGGAGGGGTATAACAAACTAGTGTAGATGAAGGAGTGTAACAAACTTGTACAGATGGAGGGGTATAACAAACTTTTGCAGATGGAGGTGTGTAACAACCTTGTGCAGATGAAGGGGTGTAACAAACGTGCAGATGGAGGGGTATAACAAACTTGTACAGGTGGAAGGGTATAACAAATTTTTGTAGATGAAGGAGTGCAACAAACTTGTGTAGATGGAATGGTATAAGAATTTTGTGCAGATGGAGGGGTATAACAAACTTGTGTATAGATGGAGGAGTGTAACAAACTTGTGTAGAAGGAGGAGTGTAACAAACTTGTGTAGAAGGAGGGGTGTAACAAACTTGTGTAGATGGAGGGGTATAACAAACTTGTGTAGATGGAAGAGTGTAACAAGCTTGTGCAGATGAAGGGTGTAACAAACTTGTGCAGATGGAGTAGTACAACAAACCTGTACAGATGGAGGAGTGTAACAAACTTGTGTCAATGGAGGAGTATAACAAACTTGTGCAGATGAAGGGTATAAGAAACTTATGCAGATGGAGGGGTGTAACAAACATGTGCAGCTGGAAAGGTATAACAAACTTGTACAGCTGAGGGGTATAACAAATTTGTTATAACAAATTCAACAAATTTGTGTAGATGAAGAAGTGTAACAAACTTGTCTAGATAGAAGGGGGTAACAAATTTGTGTAGATGGAGGATTGTAGCACACTTGCGCAGATGGTGGGGTATGACAAATTTGTTCAGATGGAAGGGCATAACAAACTTCTACAGATGGACGGTTATAACAAGCTTTTTCAGATGGAGGGGTATAATAATCTTGTACAGCTGGAGGGGTATAACAAACTTGTGTAGATGGAAGGGCATAAAAAACTTGTGCAGATGGAAGTGTGTAACCAACCTGTACAGGGTGAGGGGTATAACAAAATTGAGTAGATGGAGGGGGTGTAACAATCTTGTACAGATGGAGGGGTGTAGCAAACTTGTGTAGATGGAGGAGTGCAACAAACTTGTGTAGATGGAGTAATATAACAAACTTGTACAGATGGAGTGGTGTAACAAACTTGAACAGATGGAGGAAAATACCAAACTTGTACAGATGGAGGGGTGTAACAAACTTGTACAGGTGGAGGGGTGTAACAAACTTGTGCTGATGGAGGAGCATAACAAACTTGTGCAGATGGAGGGGCATAACAAACTTGTGTAGACGGAAGGGTATAAAAACTTGTACAGATGGAATGATGTAACCAACCTGTACAGATGGAGGGGTATAACAAATTTGTGCAGATGGAGGGATATAAAAAAACTTGCAAGGATGGAGATGTATAACAAACTTGTACAGATGAAGTAGGTGAACAAACTTGCATAGATGGAAGGGTATAACAAATTTGTACAGATGGAGGGGTATAACGAACTTGTACAGATAGAGGGGTATTACAAATTTGTGTAGATGGAGGGATATAAAAACTTGCAAGGATGGAGATGTATAACAAACTTTTACATATGGGGGGTATAAAAAATTGTACAGATGGAGGGGTATAACAAACTTGTGTAGATGGAGGGTTGTAACAAACTTGAACAGATGGAGGGGTATAACAAATGTGTGCAGATGAAGGGTAGAACAAACTTGTACAGTTGGACGGGTTTAAAAGACTTTTACAGATGGAGTAGTAGAAGGGTAAGTACAGATGGAACGGTAAAACAAACCTGTGTAGATGGAGGGGTATAACAAACTTGTGTAGATGGAGGGGTATAACAGACTTGTTCAGATGGAGGGTCGTAACAAACTAGTGCACAGGGAGAGGTATAACAAATTTGTACAGATGGAGGGGTGTAACAAACTTGTACAGGTGGAGGGGTGTAACAAACTTGTGCTGATGGAGGAGCATAACAAACTTGTGCAGATGGAGGGGCATAACAAACTTGTGTAGACGGAAGGGTATAAAAACTTGTACAGATGGAATGATGTAACCAACCTGTACAGATGGAGGGGTATAACAAATTTGTGCAGATGGAGGGATATAAAAAAACTTGCAAGGATGGAGATGTATAACAAACTTGTACAGATGAAGTAGGTGAACAAACTTGCATAGATGGAAGGGTATAACAAATTTGTACAGATGGAGGGGTATAACGAACTTGTACAGATAGAGGGGTATTACAAATTTGTGTAGATGGAGGGATATAAAAACTTGCAAGGATGGAGATGTATAACAAACTTTTACATATGGGGGGTATAAAAAATTGTACAGATGGAGGGGTATAACAAACTTGTGTAGATGGAGGGTTGTAACAAACTTGAACAGATGGAGGGGTATAACAAATGTGTGCAGATGAAGGGTAGAACAAACTTGTACAGTTGGACGGGTTTAAAAGACTTTTACAGATGGAGTAGTAGAAGGGTAAGTACAGATGGAACGGTAAAACAAACCTGTGTAGATGGAGGGGTATAACAAACTTGTGTAGATGGAGGGGTATAACAGACTTGTTCAGATGGAGGGTCGTAACAAACTAGTGCACAGGGAGAGGTATAACAAGTTTGTACAGATGGAGGGGTGTAACAAATTTGTATAAATGGAGGTGTATAGCAAACTTATACAAATGCAATGGTATAAGAAACTTGTGTATATGGAGGGGTGGAAAAAACTTGTACAGATGGAGGGGTATAACAAACTTGTACAGGTGGACAGTTATTACAAACTTGTACGAAAGAGGAGGTGTAACAAACTTATGTAGATGGAGGGGCATAACAAACTTGAACAGATGGAGGTGTGTAACAAGCTTGTACAGATGAAGGGGTGTAACAAACGTGAGCAGATGAAGGGTAGAACAAACTTGTCGAGATGGACGGGTTTAACAGACCTTTACAGATGGAGGAGTATAACAAATTTGTACAGATGGAGGGTTGTAACAAACTTGTGTAGATTGAGGGGGAAAACAAACTTGTACAGATGGAGGGCGATAACAAACATGTATAGATGGAGGAGAGTAACAAAGTTGTGCAGATGGGGGTGTATAACAGACTTGTGTAGATGGAGGGGTGTAACAAAACTTGTGCAGATGGGTGTGCATAACAAACTTGTGTAGATGGAATGGTATAACAAACTTGTGCAAATGGGTGTGTATAACAAACTTGTGCAGATTGAGAGTCATAATAAACTTGTAAAGATGGAGGTGTATAACAAACTTGTACAGATGGAGGGGCATTACAAATTTGTGTAGATGGAAGGATATAAAAAACTTGCAAACATGGAGGTGTATAACAAACTTTTACATATGGAGGGGTATAACAAACTTGTACAGATGGAGGGGTATAACAAACTTGTACGGGTGGACAGTTATAACAAACCTGCACAGAAGAGGAGGTGTAACAACCTTATACAGATAGAGTGGCATAACAAACTTGTACCGATGGAGGGGTACAAAAAACTTGTGCAGATGGAGGGGTACAAAAACTTGTGCAGATGGAGGGGTGTAACAAACTGGTGTAGTTGGAGGGGTATAGCAAACTTGTGTAGATGGAGGGGTATAAAAACTTGTACAGATGGAGGGGTATAACAAACTTGTGCAGATAGAGGGGGAAAGCAAACTTGTACAGATGGAGGGGTGTAACAAACTCGTACAGATGGAGGGATATAACAAACTTGTACAGGTGGACAGTGTAACAAACTTGTACAGATGGCGGGGTGTAACAAACTTGTGTAGATGGAGGGGTTTAACAAACTTGTACAGATGGAGGGGTATAACAAACTTGTACAGATGGAGGGGTATAACAAACTTGTACAGATGGAGCGGTATAACAAACTTGTACAGAATGAGAGGTATTACAAACTTGTACAAATGGAGGGTTATAACGAACATGTACAGATGAAGGGGTATAACAAACTTGTGTAGATGGAGGGATATAACAAACTTGCACAGATGGAAGGGTATAACAAACTTGTTCAGATGGAGAGTGGAACATGTGTAGATGGAGAGGTATAACAAAGTTGTACGGATGGAGGCGTATAACAAACTTTTACAGATGGAGGAGTAGAAGAAACTTGCGTAGATGGAGGGGTATAACAAACTTATACAGGTGGACAGGTTCAACACACTTGTACAGATGGAGGGGTGTAACAAACCTGTATAGTTGGAAGGGTATAACAAACTTGTACAGATGAAGGGGTACAACAAATTTGCACAGATGGAGGGGTGAAAGAAACTTGTACATTTTGAGGGGCATAACAAATTCTGTTCTTTATTGAATTATGGTATTGCTTTCCACTGTTATAATTATGTTATAATTATGTGGTTTTGTCAGTTTTAGACTTGGTTTGTCTTATGTTTCGGTGATATCATTCTGGAGGAACATTGTATCATTTCTTAATGCATCCATTTCTAAGTGACAATAAATGAGGACTGAGTGTCCTCATAATCTAATCTAATCTGAAGATGGAGCTGTATAACAAACTTGTTCAGATTGAGAGGTACAACAAAATTTTACAGATGGAGGGGTAGTTCAAACTTGCGTAGACGGAGGGGTATAAAAACTTGTGGAGATGTAGGGGTATAAAAAACTTGTACAAATAGAGGGGTATAACAAAGTTGTGTAGATGGAGGGGTACAACAAACTTGTCCAGGTGGACAGGTAAGACATACTTGTGTTGATGGAGGGATGTAACAGTCTTGTGTAGGTGGAGGGGTATAAGAAACTTGTGTAGATGAACGGGTTTAACAAACTTTTACAAATGGAAGGCTATAACATACTTCTACAGATGCAGGGGTATAACAAATTCGTACAGATGGAGAGGTGTAACAAACTTGCACAAATGGAGGGGTAAAACAAACTTCTGTAGATGGAGCAGTGTAGCAAGCTTGTGTTGATGGGGGTAATACAAACTTGTACAGATGGAGGGATGTAACAAACTTGTACAGATGCAGGCGGAGAACAAACGTGGACAGGTGTAACAAACTTGTTCAGATGGAGGGGTGTAAGAATCTTGAACAGATGGAGGGTCATTACAAATTTGTACAGATGGAGGGTTATAACAAACTTGTACAGATGGACAGGTATAACAAAATTGTACAGATGGAGGGGTGTAACAAACTTGTATAGATGGACGGGTATAAAAAACTTGTACAGATGGAGGGTTATAACAAACTTGTGTAGATGGAGGGGTATAACAAAGTTGTTTAGATGGAGGGGTGTAACAAACTTGTACAGATGGAGGGGTATAACAAACTTGTGTAGAGGAGGGGTATATCAAACTTGTGTAGATGGAGGCATAAAACAAAGTTCTGTATACGGAGCGCCTTAGCAAACTTGTGTTGATGGAGGGGTGTAACAAAGTTGTGTAGATGGAGGGGTATCAGAAAGTTGTGTAACTGGAGGGGTATAACAAACATGTACAGTGTCATAATTCACGGTCCGGTCCATTGACCCTTGCTCCAGGTTTTCCTGTCTACCCTGTTTCTGTTCCTGTTGAGCTCTAATTGAGACAGCTGATCTTCATTGGGGCTGGCTGCATAAATACCTCCAGAGACCAGGGCGTGGCAACTGGATTGTTCTTGTCCTCACTCCTTGTATCCCTTCCTCTGCCTTCTGTTTTCTTGCCTGAAGCCCTGCCTTGTCTTGCCGGTAACTCTTGCCTCGCTTCACCTGTAGTCTTGTCTTGGAGCCACCCTGTACCTAGCTCCCTTCCTGTCCCTTGCCTCCACCTGTTAAGTCAGGCCGTCTTGCCATTACCTGTGGTTGGTTCTGTCCCTTCCTGTTCCTTGCCTCTGTCGGGTAAGCCAGGCCATCTTGCCGTTACCTACAGTTGGTTCTGTCCCTTGCCTCCGTCGGATAAGAAAGGCTGTATTGCCATTACCCTGCAGTTGGTTCTGTCCCTTCCTGTCCCTTGTCTCCGTTGGGTGGAGTACCACGCCCTGCCCAGGAGGAGCTTCAAGACCTCAAGCCTCGCCTCAAGCCTCTGGTCTCCAGCCTCGCCTCAAGTCTCTAGACTCCAGCCTCGCCTCAAGTCTCTGGTTTCAAGCCTCGCCTCGAGCCTCTGGTCTCAAACCTTGCCTCAAGTCTCTGGTCTCAAGCCTCGCCTCAAGTCTGAAGACTCCAGCCTCGCCCTGCCTGCCAGCCAAGTCACGTCCTTGCCTAGTTCTGGGGTCCAAACCAGAGGCAAGACCCAGGTTCTGCGTCCTTGTCCAGTCTCTGGCTCGGAGTCCAAGCTCGGGCTCCTAGCTCTCTTGTCCGGTCCTGTTCCGGGTTCCTGGTTTTTGTGTCCATGTCCTTGCCCTCACCCTGTATCCCAGTCCTGTCCCTAGTACTTCAGTGTCTGTGTCTTGCACTTGGGTCTGTTCCCAGCCTCCACCTTATGACATACAGATGGAGGGGTATAACAAAGTATTGTTGATAGAGAGATATAACAAACTTGTACAGGTGGAGGGGTAGAACAAACTTGTACAGGTGGACAGGTATAACAAACTTGTACAGATGGAGGGGTAGAAAAATCTTGTACAGATGGAGAGGTATAAAGAACTTCTACAGATGGAGGGGTAGAACAATCTTGTACAGATGGAGGGGTATAAAAAACTTGTAAAGATGGATGGCTGTAACAATCCTGTAGAGATGGAGGGGTGTAACAAACTTGTACAGATGGAGGTGTGAAAGAAACCTGTACAGATGGAGGTGTATAAGAAAGTTGTGCAGATGGAGAGGTATAACAATCCTGTAAAGATGGAGGGGTGTAACAAACTTGTGTAGATGGAGGTGTGTAGCAAGCTTGTTCAGATGGAATTGTATAACAAACTTGTACAGATGGAGGGGTAGAACAATCTTGTGTGGATGGAGGGGCAGAACAAACTTGTACAGATGGAGGTGTACAACTTGTGTCGATGGAGCGGTGTAACAAACTTGTGTAGATGGAGAGGAATAACAAACTTGTGTCAATGGAGGGGTATAATAAACTTGTCGAGATGGAGGGGTGTCACGTTCCCTGTGATGGGTTAAAGAACCAGCAGAAATGGAAAACACTTTGGAGTCCAGTATTGCTATTAACTAATGGTATTTATTAGTAACTATGAAATACAGTAATATAAATGCAGATATACAAAACAGGTTAGCAATGATTATATATAAGTAAGTGTGGAAGTATATGAAAACCAAACTTCTTCAAGTATAGGGGTAAATAGATAGTCTTACGATGATGAGTAAAGTTCAGTTCAGTTCGTGGTATTGATTTGAGTAGTGATGGAGGGAGAGAGTGGGAAAGATTTGAGTCTTCAGGTGAGCTGACACCATCGATCTTCCCATTGTCCTCTGAGTTCCTTTGGAAGTCACCAACTGTGACCACCACAGAGGGGACCGTTCTTCTGTGGTGGAATTATCAACCCAGGTGAGGGTTGGACACATGTATAACTTCCCACCGGTCACACCTTTTCAGGTTGCGAGAGCCCCTGATCGATCTTCCAAAACCCACCTTTTCTGTGGGTTCAACTAAACTCATTCAGTGTCCAAAACCATGTGCCTCTAGGTCTGACAGTTGACCTTCTATTTAACTCACCGTGCTGAATACTAGCTATCCATCAAGTAGCTCCTCCCTTCTCTCACGGTATGAACTTGGAAGCTGCTAGTGTGCTTGCAGAAAGTATAAACAAACTGTGAGCAGTCTTCACCTCTCTGTCTCTTCCTTTCTCTCTCTTTTTAACAAGGTGTCTGGTGTTGAATAACTCTCTTTATCTCTCTCTCTCGTTTTCAAAGCACAATTCATAGTGGTAATTCAGGACCCTGTCACACCCCCTTCCATTTAGAAAAAATCTTGACGAAGGCACAATTTTGAGTTCAAATGTAAATTACAGAGTTTGAAACAATGCATCATCATTGACAATCATCAGACAGCAGAGCAAAAATGTGTACAATTTCTAACTTAACATCTGGAAAACAATCAGTTATAATATTGTTTCACATGTTTGATTGTCAGGTCATATTCTTGCAATATCAGACTCCAGTTTACTAATCTTCTATTCTTATCCTTCATCTTAGTTAGGAACACTGACAGATTGTGATCTGTGTAAACCACAAGTGGTCTCTAGGCAGGACAAACATAGACCTCAAAATGTTGTAAGGCCAGAATAAGTGCTAGCAATTCCTTTTCAACAGTGCAGTAATTTTTCTGATGCTCATTAAATTTCTTTGAGAAATAAGCTACTGGGTGTTCAATGTCGTCTTCGCCCCTCTGTAACAGTACTGCCCCAGCAGCTTTCTCACTAGTATCTGTTGCTATAGAGAATGGTTTTGAAAAATCAGGTGCTTTGAGTACAGGATGATAACACAGAATAGTTTCCAGGTATTCAAATGCTTCCTGGTAAAGATTACTCCATACAAGTCTTTCACTCTTCCCGAGGAGTTTTGTTAGGGGGAGAGCGATGTCAGCAAAGTTCTTGCAAAACTTACCATAATACCCAACCATTCCCAAAAACCTTCTCAAAGCTTTCTTGCTGGTCGGAAAAGGAACCTCAGCAACAGCTTGAACCTTGGCCTGTATAGGAACCTGTTGGCCCTGGCCTACTAAGTAGCCCAGAAATATAACTGTGGCATGACCAAACTCACTTTTAGCGAGGCTCACAGTAAGATTGGCCTTAGAAAGTCTGTCAAACAGTTTTTCTACCACTGCAATATGCTCTTCCCACGTGTCATTCCAGATTACTTAATCATCGATATAAGCCCCTGTGTTTTCTAAAACTTTAATCACAGAATTGATCATTCTTTGAAATGTCCTTGGAGCATTTTTCATCCAGAAGGGTAAAACATTATATTCATACAGTCCCGATGGTGTCACAAACGCTGATATTTCTTCAGCTCTCTCTGTTGAAAGAACACCCCAGTATCCTTTTAACCAGTCAATTTTGTAAGGTATTTAGCCTTCACCACTTTATCAATACAGTCATCCACTCTCTTTCCTTGTTCCTTCTTGTTTCCAATTTCTTGTTTAACTCTTTCAATTTCCTCTAAATTCATTCTGTAAGGATGCTCTTTGATGGGTTGGGCTGAAGTTACAATGACGTCATGCACGTTTGCTGTACACCATCTTGGCATGTCAGGGAATAAATCTTTATGCTTGCTAATTAATTCCTTTAATTGTTTTTGCGGTGTAGGTTCCAACTGATGGACCTTATCAGTAATATTTTTTGAAACAATGGAATTCTTAAATCTTGTTGATACTAGATTCAGCGGGTTAAAATGATTTTTCACCTCATTCCCAGCCTTTACGACTTCCTTTGTTTTCCTAACAGTACCCACAGGTGCTACCTTATCAAACCAATGTTCCATTTTAGTTCGAGAGTTTTGCAAATTTTGTTTTGCCAGGTCACAAACTTTGTTAAGTCTCTCCAGCATATTGACCCATATTTTCAAATCAGACCACAGTTCTCTGAGTAGGGTCAAAGGTCCTTTCGGCCTGTGACCGAACACAGATTCTAACAGACCACACTCCAATGATTTTTGAATCATATCTCCAACAGCAAATAAGAATAGGGGTACCCCCTCATCCTAATTTTTCCCATTTTTCACACAATATGTTTTGATCATGGTCTTAAGAGTGGAGTTGAACTGTTCCAAGACTCCCTCTGACTCTGTGTGATATGCAGATGACCCAACGTGCATAGCTGCCAGTTCTCCAACTATCCCCTGGAATGTTCTGAAAGTAAAGTTACTACCCTGGTCAAATTGAATTTCTTTGGGCAGACCTAACAGTGTGAAAAACTTACTGAATGCTTTTACCACAGTCTTGGCCTTGTATTTCCGAGAGGCACCGCTTCAGGGAACCTAGACACTGCACACATAATTGTTAGTGCATACTGATGACCAGCTGCAGTCTTTAGCAATGGGCCTACACAATCCACTATGACCCTAGAAAAAGGTTCACCAAAAGCAGGTATCGGTTTAAGTGGTGTTACTTGAATAACCTGATTAAGTTTCCCCTCAACCTGGCAGGTATGGCAAGTCCTGCAAAAATTCACAACATCCTTTCTTAAATTAGACCAGTAGAATTCCTTCATAATCCTGTTCACTGTCTTTCTCACTCCAAAATGTCCACCTAAAGGCATACTATCAGCCATGTTTAAAATTTCAGCCCTGTAAACTTTCGGAACCATGTCCTGATGAACAACAGCCCAATCCTCACTTACAGGCACAGTGGCTGGTCTCCACTTCCTCATCAACACCCCATCTTTAAGATAATATCCCACTGACTCTCTCTGAACCCCTCCTCTATGAGAGCTGTCTCCTATAAAGCTACCATTTCAGAATCTTTATTCTGTTCCTCTATAAATTCTTTCCTCAATAAGGACAAACATTTCTCATCCTCCTTACTCTCATCAGCTTTACTATCCTCTAAGTCCTGCTGGAATATGGAAGATAGAAAAGTCTGTGACACATCATCACACTTTAAACCCCTGGTTTTGCTATCAGGGGCCTCAGCAGACTTTCTAAACATGCTTCAAGTAATTGCGCATGTGGGATAAACATTAATCTTTCTGTGTGGATCATTTGCAACAGCTTTGCTTGTCACCTGAACTGGTGAAGACACACCATCACCTTGGAGATGTGTCAACCTCCCCACATATAAAAACCATGTGCATATTGTGGAAGAGACCAAACAATCTATTTATCTCATTCCTACAAACTTTATTCCGACCTGTCTCCATAGCAACTTCCATCAATGGCGTCTCAAAACCATAACAACCCTTCTTCTCCACAACATCATCGTGAATAACATCATAACCTTGAAGGTGTTTACCTCCAAATGTCAAAACAAAATTCTACAGAGTGGCACATACTTCCTCAGCAGGCCTGTGTCCTGAAAACAGGGTCAAAGGTCACAAAACCAATCCAACCTTCACAAGTACTTTATTCAAAAGTCCAGAAACAACACTTTTTTCAATATCTTCAGTAACATTTACTTCACCAATTTTAAATCTCATCACTAATTTTTAGCACACTGTCTAATACAAGTGACTGAGAATCCTCAATCTCCACTGGTACCAAGGTTAACCCCTTATGCACTGAACCAAGATCATCTGACACAAATGAACTACCTCCCTTTCCAACCAAGTCAGACACCTCAGACTTTAACTGAGCTTCAACACAAGGTTCAGCACCCTGTGAATCCACAGGTACTTCAACAACCTGAATACAGGCAATTGGGACCGCTGTCTCTTCTGGGGTTTCATCACTTGTCTCAGTTTCAAATTCAAGGTCACCCCGAACCTCCCAGCTACTCTCTGGGTAACTCTCATCTGGAGTAAACTCAAGCTCGTGGGTTAAAACAAACTCGTCTGCTGTCTTAACAGACCTCCGCAGGGTGGCGACATCCTTTTCATCCAGGTATGCCCTTACATCATAGGGAACACAACTTATAAATTCATCAAACAAAACAAGCTCTTCTGAGCTGTAAAAATCATCGGGGTCCAACACTGGACCTCTCAGCTGCCACAACTCCCTCTCGAACTATCTCTGTCTTTCTGCCTCTTTTCTCCGTTTTGCTGCCTCTTCTCTCCGTTTGTCTGCCTCTTCTGCCTTGAGCTGTTTCAGTTGCAACTCATGCTCCACTTTTAATTTTTCCAACTGAAGCTGAAGCTCAGCCACAGAAAGTGCTTTACCTTCAGCAAACATTTTCAACACATCCTCAGTACATTGCTTCATCGAAATATAATATTCAACTATTTTTCTTTGAATATCTACCTTAGTCATATCCTTCTTTACCGTCTTAAGTTCCAGTTCCTCAACAATTTCCCACAACTCATCCTTTTTAGCTCTCTTCAAGGCCATAGGGTTTGGCAATGCCAGAAATTTCCTAACATCCATTTCTGCTGTTTTTCCACACAACCAAATCAAAAGGGATTTTCCCCAATCAATTCAAATAAGTCCCTCAACCAATTTGTTCATATCTTGGGCGTAGGCCCCAGTTTTGATAGGGATCCTATGATGGGTTAAGGAACCAGCAGAAATGGAAAACACTTTGGAGTCCAGGTATAATCAGGCCATCCACCTCTGAGTGGGCTTCCCCGTGCGTGATAGTTCCCAAGCCCAATGGTACAATGAGATTTTGCACAGATTATAGAAAGGTCAATGCAATAACTAAAGCAGATGCTTACCCCATTCCCAGAATAGATGACTGCATTGATAGGGTGGGAAAGGCTAAGTACATAACAAAAATTGACCTGCTAAAAGGGTACTAGTGCGTTCCCTTAACCAATAGGGCTCGAGCGATATCAGCATTTGTCACCCCCTTGGGATTGTACGAGTATAATGTGATGCCTTTCGGGATGAAAAATGCCCCTGGGATATATGTATGATAAACTCTGTGAATCAAGGCTTGAAGAATACTGGGGCATACATTGATGTTTTAGTAGTACGGAACGACACGTGGGAGGAACACATTGTAAAAGTAGAGAAATTATTTGATTGGCTCTCTAAAGCTAATCTGACAGTGAACTTTGCCAAGAGTGAGTTTGGTCATGTCAGGGTCACATATCTTGGTTACGTAGTGGGCCGGGGTCAACTAGCTCCTGTGAAAGGGAAAGTTCAGGCTATCGCTGATGTACCCATTCCAATGGGTAAGACAGCATTGAGAGGGTTTTTAGATATGGTGGGAGTATTATCGAAAATTTTGCAAGAACTTTGCGGATATTGCCCTTCCATTGACAAGACTGTTGAGAAAGAGTGAACGATTTGTGTGGGATGAGCGTTGCCAAGAGGCGTTCAAATGGCTAGAGTATTCTGTGTCACCATCCAGTGCTAAAGGCACCGGACTTCACTAAGCCGTTCTTTCTAGCGATGGACGCTAGCGATGAAGCCGCAGGGGCAGTGCTATTACAGAGAGGAGATGATAGTATTGAACATACGGTGGCATACTTTTCCAAAAAGTTTAATATGCACCAGAAAAATTACTCGACAATAGAAAAGGAATTGCTGTCCCTCATTTTTGCATTACAACATTTAGAGGTTTACGTTAGTCCCACCCAAAAGCCGTTAGTGGTGTACACTGACCACAACACTTTGGTGTTTTTAGATAAGATTAAAGATCAAAATCGGCATTTATTAAACTGGAGCTTGTGTTTACAGCAGTTTGATATCGAGATAAAGAACTTAAGGGGTACGGGCAATGTCATTGCAGATTGCCTATCCCGCTGTTAAAAATGCTGACGAACTGTGTAAATGCTTAATGTACACTCTGTGAAGTAGAATGTAGTGCTTGGTGTGTAGAATCTGTGAGTGAGCAAAATTTTGCTCCAAGATCAAAATTTTCCCAAAAGGGGGAAGGTGTCACGCAGGTGAGAAACTGCTAGAAAGTTCAGCAGTCTGATGAACAAGGAGGCAATTAAAAGAGAGAGAGGGTACGGTGTGAGCTGAGGCACGAGCTGGGAAGTCACCATGGTAACAGCTCAGAGCGGTTGAGCTAATGGATGCTGGAATTTTGGAGGGATTATAAAAAGTTGATCCTTCGGTCTGATAACGGCAGAGGAGACACGACACGAGGGAACTGCGGAAGCTACCCGAGAATCCACTGCTGGAGTTTAAGACCACCACGAGGGTGGAGGCAACAGACCGATTAATTTAGATTATGAGAACACTCAGTCCTCTTTTATTGTCATTTAGAAATGCATACATGCATTAAGAAATGATACAATGTTTATCCAGAGTGATATCACAGAAAACAGGACAGAGCCAAGGCTAACACTGACAGAATTACATAATTATAACATACAGTTACAGCAGTGCAAAGCAATACCATAATTTGATGAAGAACAGACCATGGGCACAGTAAAAAAGTCTCAAAGTCCCGAGTCGATTGACTCCCGAGTCCCCAATAGCAGGCAGCAAAAGGGAGAAACTCCCTGCCATAAACCTCCAGGCATTGTCAACTTGCCGATACCTTGGAAGCAGCCGACCACAGCCGACACTGATTCCATCCGTCCGAAAACTTCGAGCTTCTGACCAGCCTTTCCGATACAGCCTCCGAAGCACCATCCTCTGCCGAGTGCCTTCGACTTCTCCTCGGCCACTGAAATATGCAAAGCTGAGTGTTTTGGGGCCTTCAGCTCCGGAGATTACAGTTACCACACAGTAGCAGCGGCAGCGAAGCAGGCATTTCAGAAGTTTTCCAGATGTTCCTCCGTGTTCTCACGTCTGTCTCCATCAAATCAGAATTGTGCCTGGTGTCCTACCTGACAGATAATAGATATCATCACTGAAGTGGCCGCGCGCGCTGCCGTCGCGCTGCCATCTTCTCCTTCCCCACGGGTAATTTTGACCCATGATTACCAGTGTGGGTAAGAGCTCGCCTGTGGGAGTCTGCTGGTGGTGAACCCGTGCCCTGGGTTAGTAGACCGTTCCCTAGAAGAGGCTCTGTCCATCTGTGTCTGTGTGGGGGTCACACGAAGTGACTCTGAAGACTTCGGAAGCAAGAAAAACTAAAGCTGCCAACTGGAACATCAACTCAATTAACTCTCTCTCTCTCCATCAATTCAACTCGACGCAACACAAAGTGAACTGAACTGCTTAAACTTATCTGACACCGTAATAAGTGATATCTACCTCCTGGACTATTATTTTTGTATCCACACACACATTTATGGGGTTTATATATATATATTATAAAAATAGTTTATAACCTGTATTGTATTATTGGGTTTAATGATATTAATTCGTAGTAGTAATAAATATAATCTTTATTTATCGTAAACCAGACTCCAGGTGTGTTCCATTTCTGGTCACAGGGTTCGTGACACTCCTGTTTCAGGTTCCTTAGCACCATCCGTATAAATCTGAGTATAATCACTATACTTTTCCATCACATGACAGTTAAATGCACTTACCAAATCAGTTTTATATTTTCCTATCCTTTTTACCTCTAACAAATGCCAGTCTATGTCAGGGCATACAAGCTTCCTTGGAGCTACAACTAGATAAACTACTGAAGGACTTAACCTTAGATCAAACACTCTACATTCTTTAGCAATATCATTCCCTACTCGACTAAAGTTATCCCTCTGAAACCTCCCATTTTCCCAGCACTCCTACAACACTTCTTTAGCAGGATGAGAATCATTGTGCCCCTGCAAATTAGCCCAGTAGTTTGCCATCAATTGCATCCTTGGTAGTTCCAAAGGCATTACTCCCACTTCTACCTGTAGGGCTGATGCTGGTGATGTTTTAAAAGCCCCACTGCACACTCTCAAAATCTGAGCCTGAATCACATCCAGTTTCCTTATAAGAGACCTAGCTGCTGATCCATATTCTATATTTCCATAGTCCAACACAGATCTTACTAAAGCCACATACGTTCTCTTCAACGCTGGACAACTTGCTCCCCAATCCCTACCAATCAAACATCTCATCACATTTATTACTTTTTTACATTTCTCCTCAACTTTCCTGATATGGTCTGCCCATCTTAATCGTGAATCAAATATAACCCCCAGAAATTTAAATGATCCAACCCTTTCTAATTCAATCCCATGCATCCTTAACTTCTTCCTTACCTCAATTCTTTTCCTGGTGAACAATGCAGTTTGAGTTTTTTCTACTGAAAATCTACATCCTCAATCATAACCCCACTCCACCATGTCATCAATTGCTCCTTGTGTTTCCTGATTATATGCTCCATGTTCCTGCCTCTTTTCTACAAGGCCCCATCATCTGCAAACAGTGACCTACCTATATCCACTGGTACCTTTGTGAAGACATCACCGATCCTAATGGTGAAAAGTAATGGGTTAATCACACCACTTTGAGGTGTGCAATTTCCCACTATGTACTGTTTTAATAATTCTGATCCAATCCAAACTTGAATTTTTCTACCAAACAAAAAAATCTTTAATTCAATTAAAAACTCACCCACCAACCCCCATCTCATGCAGTTCAATTAACAATCCTTCCTTCCACATCATATCATAGGCTTTTTCAATATCAAAAATAATGCAACTACTGATTCTTTATTTGTCTGGGCCTTTCTTATTTCAGTCTCTAACCTAATCACTGAGTCCATGGAATTCCTTTCCTTCCTAAAACTTTCTTATACCCCTTCCTAAAACTTGTGTAGATGGAGGGGTATAACAAACTTCTGCAGATGGAGGGGTATAACAAACTTGTGTAATGGAGGGGTATAACAAACTTGTACAGATGGAAGGGTATAACAAACTTGCACAGAAAGAGGGGTATAACAAACTTGTACAGATGGAGGGGTATAACAAACTTGTGTAATGGAGGGGTATAACAAACTTGTACAGATGGAGGTGTGTAACAAACTTGTGTAGATAGAGGTGTGTAACAAACTTATGTAGACGGAGGGGTATAACAAACTTTTACCAATGGGGGGGTGTAACAAACTTGTGCAGATGGAGGGGTATAACAAACTTGTACAGATGGACAGGTATAACAAACTTGTACAGATGGAGGGGTATAACAAACTTGTACAGATGGAGGGTTGTAACAAACTTGTGTTGATGGAGGGGTGTAAAAAATAGTATTGATGGATAGGTATGACAAACTTGAACAGATGGAGGGGTATACCCAACTTGTACATAGAAACATAGAAACATAGGAAATAGGTGCAGGAGTAGGCCATTCGGCCCTTCGAGCCTGCACCGCCATTTATTATGATCATGGCTGATCATCCAACTCAGAACCCCGCCCCAGCCTTCCCTCCATACCCCCTGATCCCCATAGCCACAAGGGCCATATCTAACTCCCTCTTAAATATAACTAATGAACTGGCCTCAACTGTTTCCTGTGGCAGAGAATTCCACAGATTCACCACTCTCTGTGTGAAGAAGTTTTTCCTAATCTGGGTCCTAAAAGGCTTCCCTTTTATCCTCAAACTGTAACCCCTTGTTCTGGACTTCCCCAACATTGAGAACAATCTTTCTGCATCTAGCCTGTCCAATCCCTTTAGGATTTTATACGTTTCAATCAGATCCCCCCTCAATCTTCTAAATTCCAACGAGTACAAGCCCAGTTCATCCAGTCTTTCTTCATATGAAAGTCCTGCCATCCCAGGAATCAATCTGGTGAACCTTCTTTGTACTCCCTCTATGGCAAGAATGTCTTTCCTCAGATTAGGGGACCAAAACTACACACAGTACTCCAGGTGTGGTCTCACCAAGGCCTTGTACAACTGCAGCAGTACCTCCCTGTTCCTGTACTCGAATCCTCTCGCTATAAATGCTAGCATACCATTCGCCTTTTTCACCGCCTGCTGTACCTGCATGTCCACTTTCAATGACTGGTGTATAATGATACCCAGGTCTCGTTGCACCTCCTCTTTTCCTAATCGGCCACCATTCAGATAATAATCTGTTTTCCTGTTTTTGCCACCAAAGTGGATTTCACATTTATCCACATTAAATTGCATCTGCCATGAATTTGCCCACTCACCCAACCTATCCAAGTCACCCTGCATCCTCTTAGCATCCTCCTCACAGCTAACACTGCCACCCAGCTTCGTGTCATCCGCAAACTTGGAGATGCTGCATTTAATTCCCTCATCCAAGTCATTAATATATATTGTAAACAACTGGGGTCCCAGCACTGAGCCTTGCGGTACCCCACTAGTCACCGCCTGCCATTCTGAAAAGGTCCCGTTTATTCCCACTCTTTGCTTCCTCTCTGCTAACCAATTCTCCATCCACATCAATACCTTACCCCCAATACCATGTGCTTTAAGTTTGCACACTAATCTCCTGTGTGGGACCTTGTCAAAAGCCTTCTGAAAATCCAAATATACCACATCCACTGGTTCTCCCCTATCCACTCTACTAGTTACATCCTCAAAAAATTCTATGAGATTCGTCAGACATGATTTTCCTTTCACAAATCCATGCTGACTTTGTCCGATCATTTCACCACTTTCCAAATGTGCTGTTATCACATCTTTGATAACTGACTCCAGCAGTTTCCCCACCACCGACGTTAGGCTAACTGGTCTATAATTCCCCGGTTTCTCTCTCCCTCCTTTTTTAAAAAGTGGGGTTACATTAGCCACCCTCCAATCCTCAGGAACTAGTCCAGAATCTAAAGAGTTTTGAAAAATTATCACTAATGCATCCACTATTTCTTGGGCTACTTCCTTAAGCACTCTAGGATGCAGACCATCTGGCCCTGGGGATTTATCTGCCTTCAATCCCTTCAATTTACCTAACACCACTTCCCTACTAACATGTATTTCGCTCAGTTCCTCCATCTCACTGGACCCTCTGTCCCCTACTATTTCTGGAAGATTATTTATGTCCTCCTTAGTGACGACAGAACCAAAGTAATTATTCAATTGGTCTGCCATGTCCTTGCTCCCCATAATCAATTCACCTGTTTCCGTCTGTAGGGGACCTACAGATGGAGGGGTATAACAAACTTGTACAGATGCACCATTATAGCAAACTTGGACAAATGCACCGGTATAGAAAATCTTGGGCATATACAGGGGTATAAAGACATTGTGCCGATGCAAACCTATACAATTGTTATAGTATAAAAAACTGGTACAAATGCACCAGTAGAACAAAGTTGTACAGCTGCAGAGGTATGGTAGATCTGCATAGATGCACTGGAAGAACAAATCTACATAGATACACCTGTATAACAATCTTGTGCAGATGCAGGGATATAACAGACTTGTGCACATGTGGGGTAACTTCTATAGATGCACCAGTATAACAAACTTGAGCAGTTGCACCGATATAATAATCTTGTGCAGATGCAACTGTAGAACAAACTTGTACAGATGGACGGGTGTAACAAACTTGTACAGATGCAGCATTATAATAAACTTGTGCAGATGCACTGGTATCACAAACTTCTACAAATGCTGGGTATTACAAGCTTGTGCAGATGCTCCGGTATCACAAGCTTGTACAGATGCTGGTGTACGACCAACCTATGCAGATATAGGGGAGTTACAAACTTGTACAGTTGCAGGGGTATGACGAACTTGTAGAGATGCACTGATATAACAAATTTCTACAGGTGCTTAGGTATAACAAGCTTGTACAGGTGCACTGGTATGATAAACCTGTACATAGAACATAGAAATTTACAGCACATTACTGGCCCTTCATCCACAATGTTGTGTTGACAAAGTAACCTACTCTAGAGACTGCCTAGAATTTCCCTAGCCCACAGCCCTCTACTTTTCTAAGCTCCACGTACCTATCTAAGAGGCTCTAAAAAGACCCTATTGTATCCACTTCCACCACTGCCGCTGGCAGTGCACTCAGCGCACCCACCACTCTCTGTGTGAACACTCTACCTCTGACATCCCCTCTGTACGTATTTCCAAGCACCTTGAAACTCTCCCCCTCATGTTAGCCATTTCAGCGCTGAAAAAAAGCCTCTGGCTATCCACATGATCAATGCCCCCATCATCTTATACACATTGATCAGGTCACTTCTCATCCTCCGTCGCTCCAAGGAGAAAAGGCCAAGAACCTTCAACCTATTCTTGTAAGGTTCGCCCTCCAATCTAGGCAACAGGAGAAGATGGCGGCGCGACGCAGCTCACAGCGGCCACTCCGGTGGTGATGTCTGTTATTTGTCAAGTAGGGTGCCGTGCATAATCCTGATTTGATGGAGATGGGCGTGAGAGCACTGAGGAACATCTGGTGAAACTTCTGAGATGCCTGCTTCGCTGCTGCTACTGTGTGGTCCAGAATCTCCGGAGGAGAAGGCCCCGAGTCCTCAGCGGCCGGGGTGGGGTCGAAGCACTTGGCAGAGGATGTGTTGGATGGCTGGTTGGAGGCTTGAAGCTTTCGGACGAACTCAGAGTCCACTGCGGATGGGTGCTTCCAATGGTGCTGCATCAGCAAGTTTGCAGCGCATGGAGGTTCATGGCAGGGAGAGTTTCTCCCTTCTACCGTCTGCGTAAGATGATGAGGCTATCGGGACTTTGAGACTTTTTTTTACCGTGCCCATGGTCTGCTCCTTATCAAATTATGGTATTGCTTTGCACTTCTGTAACTATATGTTAGTGGTTTTGTCAGTTATAGTCTTGGTTTATCCTGTGTTTCTTGTGATATCATTCTGGAGGAAAGTTGTATCATTTTTTAATGCATGCATTTCTAAATGACAATAAATGAGGACTGAGTGTCGTCATAATCTAATCTAATCCTAGTAAATCTCCTCTGCACTGTCTCTTTTGTATCTGCATGTTTCCTGTAGTGAGGTGACCAGAACCGAACACAATACTCTAAATGGGGTCTGACCAGGGTCTTATATAGCTGTAACATTACCTCACGGCTCTTGAACTCAATCCCATGGTTACTGAATGCCAACACCCCATACACCTTCTTAACAACACTGTCAACCCATGCAGCAGCTTTGAGTGTCCTATCGACACGGACCCCAAGATCTCTCAGATCCTCCACACTGCCAAGAGTCTTACCATTTACATTATATTCTGTCTTCAAACTGGACCTACCAAAATGAACCACTTCACACTTACCTGGGTTGATGTCCATCTGCAACTTCTCAGCCCAGTTCTGCATCTTACCGACATCCCACTGCATTCTCGGACACCCCTCAAGACTATCCATGACACCCCCAGCCTTTGTGACATGAGCAACTTACTAACCCACCCTTCTACTTCTTCTCTCAGGTCATTTATAAAAATCACAAAGAGGAGGGGTCCCAGAACTGATCCCAGTGGAACACCACTGGTCACCGGCCTCCATGCAAAATACAAACCATCTACAACCACCCTTTGCCTTCTGTGGGCAAGCCAGTGCTGGATCCACAAAGTAAGGTCTCTTTGGATCCCATGCCTCCTTACTTTCTGAATGAGCCTCGCATGAGGAGCCTTATCAAATACCTTACTGAAATCCACATACACTGCATCCACTGCTCTACCTTCATAACTGTGTTTTGTTACATCCTCAGAGAATTCAATCAGGCTTGTAAGGCACGACCTGCCTTTGACAACACCATGCTGACTATCCCTAATCTGATTACGTCTCTCCAAATGCTCATAAATCCTGCCTCTCCTGATCTTCTCCAACAACTTGTCCACCACTGAAGTCAGACTCACTGATCTATAACTTACTGCATTATCTGTACTCCCTTTCTTGAACAAGGGAACAACATTTGCAACCTTCCAATCCTCCGATACTTCTTCCGTCCCTATTGATGATGCAAATATCATCGCAAGAAGCTCAGCAATCTCCTCCCTTGCTTTCCACAGTAGCCTAGGGTATACCTCATGCAGACCCGGTGACCTATCTGACGTAATGCTTTTCAAAAGCTCTAGCACATCCTCTTTCTTAACGTCTATATGTTAAAGCATTTCAGTCCGCTGTAAGGTATCCCCACAATTGCCAAGGTCTTTCTCTCTGGTGAATACTGAAGCAAAGTATTCATTAAGCACCTCCGCTACCTCCTCCGAATCCATGCACATGTTTCCACTACTGCATCTGATTGATCCAATTCTCACACATCCTCTTGCTCTTCACATACTTGTAGAATGCCTTGGGGTTTTCATTAATCCTGCTCACCAAGGCCTTCTCATGGCCCCTTCCGTCTCACCTAATTCCATTCTTAAGCTCCTTCCAAGCAACCTTGTAATTTTCTAGAGCTCTAACAGTACCTAGTTTCTTGAACCTTTGGTAAGAAACATAGAAAACCGTCAGCACAATACGGGCTCTTTGGCCCACAATGCTGCAAACATATTCCTACTTTAGAAATTGCCTAGCCCCGTATTTTTCTAAGCTCCATGTAAGCTTTTCTATTCTTCTTAACTGGATTTTCTACAGCACTGAGAACATCTGCTCTCGATTTATGCTCCCAAGTTCCTGCCTAATACATCGTATTTCCCCCTCCCCCAATTAAATGTTTTTCCAAATTGTCTGCTCCTATCCCTCTCCAGCGCTATGGTGAAAGAGATAGAATTGTGGTCACTGTCTCCAAAATACTCTCCTACTGACAGATCTGATACCTGACCAGGTTCATTTCCCAATACCAGATCAAGTACAGCCTCTCCTCTGGTTGGCTTATCTACATATTGTGTCAGGAAACCTTCCTGAACACACCTAACAAACAGCACCCCATCCAAACCTCTTGTGCTAAGAAGATGCCAATCAATATCAGGAAAGTTAAAATCTCCCATCACAACAACCCTATTATTATTGCACTGTTCCAGAATCTGTCTTGTTATCTGCTCCTTGATATCCCTGTTACTACTGGAGGTCTATAAAAAACACCCAGTAGAGTTATTGCCGGTTTCCTGTTTCTGACCTCCACCCAGACTGACTCAGTAGACCATCTCTCCATGACTTCCTCTTTTTCTGCAGCCTGACACTATCCTTAATTAGCAATGACACAGCCCCCCCCTCCTCTGCCTCCCTCTCTGTTCTTTTTAAAACATCCAAAGCCTGGCACACTCAGCAGCCATTCCTGCTCCTGAGGCACCCGAGTTTCTGTAATGGCCACAACATCACAGTTCCACGTATTGATCCACACTCTAAGTTCATCCACCATGATTATGATACTCCTTGCATTAAAATAGACACATCTCAAACCACCACTGAGTGCATCTTTACTCTAACATCTGCCTATCCTTCCTCACAAACTCCCTACAAGCTGTCCCTACTTGTGCTCCAGCCTCCCCATCCTCTGCCTCTTCACTTCATTCCCACCCCCCTGCAAATCTAGTTTAAACCCTCCCCAATAGCATTAGCAAACCTCCCTGCCAGGATATTGGTCCCCCTCGCATTCAAGTGCAACCCGTTCTTTTTCTACAGGTCACACCTGCCCCAGAAGAGGTCCCAATGATCCAAAAATCTGAATCCCTGCCCCCAGCTCCAATCTCTCAGCCACACATTTATCATCCATCTTATTCTCTTCCTACACTCATTGTCACGTGGTACAGACAGTAATCCCAAGATTACAATCTTTGAGGTCCTGCTTCTCAACTTCCTTCCTAACTCCCTGTAGTCTGTTTTTAGGACCTCACCCTTTTTCTCCCTCTGTTGTTGGTATCAATATGTACCTCCACCCTTGCCCTCCCATTACAGGATATTGTGGATGCGCTCAGAAACACCCTGGCATGTGGGAGGCAAACTACTGTCCTTGTTTCTTTTTCGTGGTGAGGCTGAATTTGGAGTATTGTGTGCAGTTTTGGTCACCTAATTACAGGAAGGATATTAATAAGGTTGAAAGAGTGCAGAAAAGGTTTACAAGGAAGTTGCTGGGACTTGAGAAACTGAGTTAAAGAGAAAGGTTGAATAGGTTAGGACTTTATTCCCTGGAGTGTAGAAGAATGAGGGGAAATTTGATAGAGGTACATAAAATTATGATGGGTTTTGATAGAGTGATTGCAAGCAGGCTTTTTCCACTGAGGCTAGGGGAGAAAAAAACCAGAGGACATCGGTTAAGAGTGAAGGGGGAAAAGTTTAAAGGGAAAATTAGGGGGGGGGATTCTTCACACAGAGAGTGGTGGGAGTGTGGAATGAGCTGCCAGATGAAGTGGTAAATGCAGGCTCACTTTTAACATTTAAGAAAAACTTGGACAGGTACGTGGATGAAAAGTGTATGGAGGGATATGGTCAAGGTGCAGGTCAGTGGGACTAAGCAGAAAAATGGTTTGGCACAGCCAAGAAGGGCCAAAAGGCCTGTTTCTGTGCTGTAATGTGCTATGGTTTCTCCGAATTGGGTGCCCGGAGATGAAGAGCGTGGGGCTAAAGTGCAGCCAGAACCTCAGCAGCAGCCCCCGAGAAACTCAAAGAGCGGCTGCAACCTCTCGCATTCCTTGTACGCGTGGGACTCCGACTCCTCCCGCCTGCAGAATGGACAGCTGGACGGGGTGTTGGTGACCCTGTTGTACGGGACTGCCTGATGCAACACCTTCCACCCCAGGCCCCCAATGTACAGGGGAAGCACCCCTGCGTAAAGGGACTTCCACTGGGGACCTCCTCAGCTGCCGTATGGCAACACGGACCAAGGTGAGTTTGGTCGGCAGACGAAGGCAAGGAAGTGGAAGGTGTGCAGGAGCAGCTCGTACAAGAAGCGCCTCAGAGCGGCACGGTGGGAAACCCGCGAGTCATCCCACGTTGTGTGGGACCCTCTCCTGCGTGGTGACACGAAGCCTGGGTCCAAAGCACACATCAGGTGGTGGTGCAACCGGAACCTTCTTCCGTTCCCTTCTCTCCTGACCCACACGGCCACAATCCATGCCTGAGGCATGGCTACTGTTTCTTCCCCCAGGTAGCTCATTTCCCCCAGCACTCAAAATGGAGTACTGTACTTATTGTTAAGGGGACTGCCACAGGGGCACTTTCAACTACCAGAAGCCCTCCCTTCCCTCTCCAGACGGTCACCCACATATCTGTCTCCTGTGGCCGTGGGGTGACTACCTGCCTGTAGCTCCTGTCTGTCACCTCCTCACTCTCCCTAACAAGCCAAAGGTCAATGAGCTGCAGCTCCAGTTCCCTAACACGGTCTCAAAGGAGCTGTTGCTCAATGTACCTAGCACTGACGTGGCCACCAGACATCCCACATCTGACACTCAGAACAGAAAAGTGGCCTCGCAGTCATACCCACTATTATAATGTGCCGAGCCCCAAGAAACGCTGGCTTTTTAAAAACTCTTCTCCATGACTGTGTGAAGCTCTTGCTTCGAATCGATTAGTCTGCCGCTAATACGCTGAACCCTGCGAAAATCTCCTGTTTTAAAACTTTTCACCCCGACCTGTGCAAAGGTGCACTATTTTAACAAAATTGTTCAGATCCAGGGGTGTAACAAACTTGTGCATTTGCAGAGATGTAACAAACATTTACAGATGCAACTTTGTAACAAACTTGTACTGATGCACCTGTGTAACAAACTTGTACAGATGCACCTGTGTAACAAACTTGTACAGGTGCAACTGTGTAACAAATTTGAATGGGTGCACCTGTGTAGCAAACTTATACTGATGCACCTGTGTAACAAAGTTGTATTGATGCACCTGTATAACAAACTTGTACAGATGCACATGTGTAACAAACTTGAACGGATGCACCTGTGTAACAAACTTGGACAGATGCACCTGTATAACAAATTTGTACAGATGCACCTGTGTAAAGAACTTGGACAGATACAGCTGTGTAAAAAATTTGTACAGATGCACCTGTGTAACAAATTTGTACAGATGCACCTGTGTAACAAACTTGAACGGATCCACCTGTGTAACAAACTTGGACAGACGCACCCGTGTAACAAACTTTACTGATGCACCTGTATAACAAATTTGTACAGATGCACCTGTGTAACAAACTTGGACAGATGTACCTGTGTAACAAACTTGTACAGATGCACCTGTGTAACAAACTTGTACAGGTGCACCTATGTAATAAATTTGAACAGGTGCACCTGTGTAACAAACTTGTACTGATGCACCTGTGTAACAAAGTTGTATTGATGCACCTGTATAACAAACTTGGACAGATACACCTGTGTAACAAATTTGTACAGATGCACCTGTGTAACAAACTTGGACAGATGTACCTGTGTAACAAATTTGCACAGATGCACCACTGTAACAAACTTGTACAGATGCACTGGAATAACAGAATTGTAACATCTTCATACGATCTAAGTTGACCTTTTCCGAATCCTTCTTAGTAACTTAAAATATATGAATAGGGGAGCGGAGTTGATGACATTATTGAATGTACCTGATTTAAGATAGTGGTCTAGCCTTGTTTTGTTCCATTTGCTCTTTTTTCCGGGTTCAGTATTTAGTTTTTTTTTTGGTTTTTTTGGGGTGTTTTTCTTTGCATTATTTTTTTTAACTTTTATTTCTTTTTTCTCCATGATTAACTATATTAAGAGTTTGGAAGTCTATTATACCTGTATTATTTGAAGTCTTTTTTGTACATGTTTGTCAATAATAAGATTATTCCAATCTCTCTGTATCAATTGTTACATACCCTATAACTGGGTTGTCAAACCAGCAGAAATGGAACACTCGTTGGAGTCTGTGATGACTGGAAACTAAGAAAATTTTATTAACAAAGATAAGTAATACAGTACACTAACCGCAAGAATATAAATGTAACAGGTTAGCAATGATAGTATACACATATACACAGTAATAGGGTGGTAGGAATCAACCAAGCTGTATTGCAGTCTAGGGGTAAAATAATTAGTCTTAAGGTGAAGCAGAGTTCAGTTCAGTCTAGTGTAGTTCGAAGTAATCACTGTTGTTGTGCCGTTGGAGAGAGAGAGAGAGAGAGAGTGAGAGATACAGTTGAGGTTTCAGGCAAACCTTTCAATGCCTTCTGATCCCACTGTGGTCACCGACTGTGACCCCTCCATTCCGGATGCGACCGTTCTTCCATGGTGAAGCCGGCACCCAGGCAAGGGTGGACTCACAACAGGTCCCCACCGGTCGTACCTTTACACCCTGTGAGCCTCTGGCCGATTCCCGCGAATCAGTCCTCCAAACTTCCACCAACTTGTGGGGCACAATGCTCTTTCCAAGGTCTCGTGGCGTGTGTCGTGCCTTAGCACACCCGCTATTTTTATCCCCCGATGGGGTATCACCTGTCCATCAAACTTCACACTTCCTATTGTCTCAGCAGGATTGTTAATGAACAGTTCAGGTTCAAAGCAAACGGTCTGTGGCAGATGCCAATGTACTGAATTACGTCTCTCTTGTTATCTCTCTCTTCTCTCTTATTAGCATTTTGAATGGCTCTCCATTGTCTCTTGTTATCTCTCTCATTAACATCATCCGTTCTGCAGCTCTGCTTGGCTTCACACATGACGCCCCCACCCTTAAAAGAATTTTTACCGGGGAGTAAAAATTACGGGCATTAATGCACATTATAAAATACACACTAATATACAGGTAGTCATCAGCTATTCGGCTAATACAGAGAACTTTAAATTTTAACACCTGGACAGACAATCAGCAATCACATTGTCGTTTGTTTTACATGTTTTATTTTTATATCAAATTCCTGTAATACCAGACTCCAACTTAACAAGCGTTTGTTTTTATCCTTCATTGTGGTCAAAAACACTAATGGATTGTGATCAGTGTAAACTATCAGTGGTTTCCGTGCTGGACAAATATAAACCTCAAAATGTTGTAATGCCAAAATGATTGCCAGTAATTCCTTTTCCACAGTGGAATAATTTCTGTGATGGACATTAAACTTCTTAGAAAAATAAGCCACTGGGTGTTCAATTCCCTCCTTGTCTGTCTGCAACAGCACCGCCCCTGCTGCTTCGCCGCTAGCATCTGTTGCTAGGGAGAAGGGTTTTGAAAAGTCAGGCACGTTCAATACAGGGTGGTGACACAGTATAGCCTTCAGACTCTTGAAGGCTTGTTGACAAAGGTCATTCCACACAAACTTCTCATTCTTCAGCAAGAGCTTAGTAAGAGGGAGGGTAATATCCTCAAAGTTTTTACAAAACTTCTGATAGTACCCCACCATCCCCAAAAACCTTCTCAGGGCCCTCTTGTCCATCGGGATGGGAACTTCAGAGACAGCCTGCACCTTAGCCTGCATCGGTGCCAGCTGCCCCTGTCCTACCACATACCCCAGATATGTGACCTTAGCGTGGCCGAACTCACTTTTCGCGAAGTTCACTGTCAGGTTGGCTTCAGACAGCTGTTTAAACAGTTCCTCTACTGCCACAATGTGCTCCTCTCACGTGTCATTCCAGACCACCAAATCGTCAATATACTCTTCTGCGTTCTTTAACCCTTTTATCACTGAATTAATCATCCTTCGGAAGGTCCCTGGGGTGTTCTTCATACCAAAAGGTAAAACATTATACTTGTATAACCCGGACGGAGTGACAAATGCTGAGATTTCTCTAGCCCAGTTGGTTAAAGGAACACACCAGTACCCTCTCAGCAAATCGATCTTTGTGATGTACTTAGCCCTCCCCACTTTATTGATGCAATCGTCTGCCCTCGGGATAGGATAAGCATCAGTTTTTGTGATGGCGTTCACCTTTCTGTAATCTGTACAGAATCGTATGCTCCCATCAGGTTTCGGGACAACCACACAGGGAGAGGCCCATTCCGATTTGGATGGCCTAATAATACCTGTGGCTAACATGTGTTCAATTTCTTTCTCCACTAGCTTGCCCTTCTCCAAGTTCATCCTATAGGGGTGTTGCTTAATAGGCTGATCTGATGTAACGACAACATCATGTACCGTCCTCTTGCATCACCTCGGGACATCCGGACATACATCTGCACGCCCGTTAATTAGCTTTATCAGCTGCTCACTCTGTTCAGGGGTTAAGTGAGAGACATTATCAGCAAAGTTGGCCAAAACCATAGAGTACTCCAATCTGGTCGGCACCATGTTCATCTTTTCAAGACGTGTTTTCCCCTTATCATTTGGCGTCACATCCTCATTCACTTTTGTGAAAGCGCCGACTGGATCTGCTTTCTCATCGTGGTAAGCTTTCAGCATATTAATATGCACTAATTGTGTCGTCTTACGTCTGTCTGGCGTTACAATAACATAATTCAAAGAGTCTATCTTTTTAATCACTTTGTACGGACCGTGGAATCTCACCTGGAGGGGGCTGGTTACCACTGGAAACAGAGCTAAGACCCTATCGCCCACTTGAAACTCTTGCTCTCGGGCTTGTCTATCATACCACTGTTTCATTTTTGTTTGGGAGTCTCGTAGATTTTCTTTGAGAAGGTCACAGATCCTTTTAAGCCTCTCAGGAAATTTTAAAACATAATCAATCACATTGACTTGTACTGTTGGGCTGGTCTATTGCTCTTTCAGTAAGGTCAGAGGTCCTCTAGGCCTATGACCGAAGATAAGCTTGAATGGGCTGAACCCCAATGACTCCTGAACCGTATCCCTTACGGCAAATAGCAGAAGAGGCAAGGCATCATGCCAGTTCCTCGAGTTCTCTGGACATTAAATTTTAATCATGGTCATTAATGTTGCGTGGAATCGTTCCAATGCCCCTTGGGACTCCGGGTGGTACGCGGAGGCCAAAATCTGCTTTGCTCCCATCTCATCCAACATCCATCGGAATGTGTGAGATGTGAAGACACTCCCCTGATCTGACTGGATTTTCCTGGGCAGCCCCACCGTAGTGAAAAATTTTACAAGCGCCTTTACCACTGCGGGAGCCTTGGCGCTTGCCAGGGGCACAGCCTCCGGAAACCTGGTGGCGGCGCACATCATAGTCATCACATACTCTCGCCCATTCGCAGTTCTGGGCAGGGGACCGACAAAATCCACAATTATTCAGGAAAAAGGTTCCCCGAAAGCGGGTATCGGTCGAAGGGGTGCTTTAGGCAGGACCTGGTTTGGCTTTCCTACCACCTGACAGGAATGACACCGTCTACAATACTCAATAATATCCTACCTCATGTTCGGCCAGTAAAACTCTTTCATAATTCTATCGACTGTTTTCCTCACCCCAAAATGCCCACCGAGGGGTATCTTGTGGGCCAGGTTAAAAATCTCGTCCCTATAAATTTTCAGCACTACCACCTGGTGTATCACCCCCCATTCCTCATCTGCGGTCATGGTACTTGGTCTCCACTTCCTCATCAGTACTCCCTCCTTCACATAATAGCCCACTGGTTCCCTTTTATTTCTGCTTCAGAGAGAGCTGTTTCCGTCAAAACCATCAGCTCCTCGTCTCGTTCCTGTGCTTGTATAAATTCCTTCCTCGCTAATGATAAATCTACCTCAACTCCCTCACTTCCTTCCGCTCCACTATGCTCCTTCTCACTTTCTAACCCCTCCTGGTACAAGGTTGGTAAAAACGTCTCAGCTAAATCCACATTCGCTTCGGCAGCCTTTCTCGACATGTGTCGAGTAACTGCGCAAGCCGGATAAACCTGTGAATCCATGGGCGGGTCCTCAGTCCTGGCAGGCTTGCTCGTCAGCTTTACTGCTGGGTACACATTTCCACCTGCAAGGTCATTACCGAGTAAGACCTCCACGTCTTCCAATGGTAATTCGGACCTCACCCCTATCGTGACCGGTCCGGAGACCAAGTCACTTTTTAGGTATATCTGATGCAAAGGTACTGTTTCAGTCCCCTTCCCAATGCCTTTTATCACACTGATCTCCCCAGTCTTGGTCTCTGCACTGAATTCTAACACCCTCCTTAAGATCAATGATTGACAAGCCTCAGAGTCTCTCCAGATCCGTACCGGAACTGGGGTTGACCCCTCCTTCACCGACACCAATCCAGCCAAAGTAAACTTCTCGCGCCCTTCATGAACTCTATCAGACCTCTTCTTCCCTAGCGGTTTGTTTTGGCTCAATACAGCCAGTTGGAGTTGTCGTTTTTCCTTTCCCCATCTCCTTCTTTGGGGCAAAATGCCTGGACGCAATGTGACCGTCTTTCCCACAATTATAGCATACGACCCCAGGAGACTTCCTCCCAAACTGCTTCCTGTCTTCCTTATCCTTCTCACTAGTCCCCAGCTTACTTTCTGGCTTTTCCGGCGGACTCTCTCCGCTCTCTCTACCCTTCTGTTAGCTTTTACTCGGGGTAAACTTTGCTTTGTGTGTTAACGCGTACTCATCCACTAACTTAGCAGTTGCGGCTAAGGTTTCTGCCTCCTTCTCATCTAGATAGGGCCTCATACCTTCAGGGACACAACCTTTAAATTGCTCAATCAGTATTAGCTGTAGCAGTTTGTCATAATCCCCAGTGACCCCTTTCGAGGCACACCAACGCTCACCATACATTTGCATCTCACGGGCAAACTCTAAATACGTGCAGCCCCACTGCTTCCTCACATTCCAGAACCTTTGCCGGTATGCTTCCGGGACCAACTCATAAATCCTGAGTATCGCCTCTTTTACCACAACATACCTCTGTGCATCTTCTGCTGACAACACTGAGTAAGCTTGCTGAGCCTTCCCCTTAAGCACGCTCTGGAGTAGAACAGCCCACTTATCCCTCGGCCAGTCCTGACTTGCAGCGACTTTTTCGAAATGTAGAAAGTACCGATCAACATTGGCCTCCTCAAATGGGGGAACCAACCTAACCTCCTGGGTCACCCTAAACCCTCCACCTTGGTCCGGCATTTGGCCCCCCTCTCGCGTTACCTTTAACTTCTCCAGTTCAAACTCCCTTTCCTTCTCTCTTTCCTCCCTTTCGAGCTGCTTCTCTCTCCCTTCCTGTCCTAGCTGCTTTTCTCTCTCTTCCCTTTCTAGCTGCTTTACTCGGAACTCATGCTCGAGCCTTAATCTTTCCATCTGCAGCTGCACCGCCTCCCCACCAGGTCTGCTTATAGACACCACCTCCAGCTCCCCGTGGGGAAACACATCTTTAGATACATAATACTCAACAATGGCTCTGTGCATCTCCGCTCTCCTTATTGTCTGCCTCCCCTTCAAAAGATTCAACCATTTTGCAACAGTTGCCAATTCTGCTTTCTTGGCATCCCCTAATGCCTCCAAGGTTGGCGCCTTTAGAAATTCCTCAATCTCCATTTCTGCTGTTTGCCCAGTTTTTTTATTCGTGAATTTAACCCAATCAATTTTAGCCAGTCCCAATTTTGGCGTTCAAAATCCCGGACGAGATCCCCACTTATGTTACGTACCCCGTAACTGGGTTGTCAAACCAGCAGAAATGGAACACTCGTTGGAGTCTGTGATTACTAGAAACTAAGAAAATTTTATTAACAAAGATAAGTAATACAGTACACTAACTGCAAGGATATAAATGCAACAGGTTAGCAATGATAGTATCCATATATACACAGAAATAGGGTGATAGGAATCAACCAAGCTGTATTGCACTCTTGGGGTAAAATGATCAGTCTTAAGGTGAAGCAGAGTTCAGTTCAGTCTAGTGTAGTTTGAAGTAATCGCTGTTGTTGTTCCATTGGAGAGCCAGAGAGAGAGAGTGAGAGAAGCAGTTGAGGTTTCAGGTAAACCTTTCGATGCCTTTTGATCCTGCTGTGGTCACCGACTGTGACCCTTCCGTTCCGGATGCGACCGTTCTTCCGTGGTGAACCCGGCACCCAGGCAAGGGCGGACAGACAACAGGTCCTCACCGGTCGTACCTTTACACCCTGTGAGCCTCTGGCCTATTCCCACGAATCGGTCCTCCAAGCTCCCACCAACTTGTGGGGCACAATGCTCTTTCCAGGGACTCATGGCATGTGTCGTGCCTTAGCAAACCCACTATTTTTATCCTCCTGATGGGGTATCACCTGTTCATCAAACTTCACACTTCCTATTGTCTCAGCAGGATTGTTAATGAACAGTTCAGGTTCAAAGCAAACGGTCTGTGGCAGACGCCAACATACTGAATTATGTGTCTCTCTCTCGTTATCTCTCTCTTCTCTCTTATTAGCATTTTGAATGGCTCTCCATTGTCTCTTGTTATCTCTCTCATTAACATCATCCGTTCTGCAGCTCTGCTTGGCTTCACACATGACACAATACTGTTATTCTGTTTATAATTTTGGAAAATTAATAAAAAGATTTAAAAAGAAAAGAAAGAACAAAATTGTGCTCATGCTGAGGTATCACAAACTTGTACAGATGCAGGTTTATCCCAGACTTGTACAGATTCACCAGTATAACAAACTTGTACAGGTGCACCGGTAAAATAAAATTGTGCAGGAACACTGGTAAAACATACTTGCAGATACAGGTTTATCACAAACTCACATATTTGCATGGGATCACCAGTATAATAAACTTGTACAAATGGACTGGTACAACAACTTTGTACAGGTGTACCGGTTTCACAGAACTGAATTAAATTAACTTTATTACTTACATCCTTCATATAAATGTCCTGAATAGTGGGAGGTTCACATCTACGGATGCGCTGGACTGTCTGCACTACACTCGGTAGAATCCTGCAACTGAGGGAAGTACAGTTCCCATACCAGGCAGTGATGCAGCCAGTCAAGATGCTGTCAACTGTGCCCCTGTAGAAAGTCCTCAGGATTTGGGGACTTGTACCAAACTTCTAAAACTGTCTGAGGTGAAAGAGGCACTGTTGTGCCTTTATCAACACACAGTTGGTAAGTACAGACCACATGAGATCCTCGGTGATGTTTATGCCGAGGACTGTAAAGCTGTTCACCCTCTCAACCCCAGATCCATTGATGTCAGTAGGGGTTTGCCTGACTCCATTCCTCCTGTAGTCCACAACCAGCACCTTTGTTTTTGCGACATTGAGGGGGAGGTTATTTTCTTGACTCCACTGTGTCAGGGTGATGACTTCTCTGTAAGTTGTTACATTATTATTTGAGATTAGGCCAATCAGTGTAGTCTCCTCAGCAAATTTAATTAGCAGATTGGAGCTGTGGGTGGTGACACAGACATGGGTATACAGAGAGTTAAGGAGGGGGCTTAGTGCATAGCCTTGAGGGGCAAAATTCTGCTGATACAGGGGTATAACAAAGCTGTGCAGATGCAGAGCTATAAGAAATTTGTACAGATACTGTACAGGGCTAAAACAATCTTGTGCAGATGCAGGGGTGTAAAAACTTGTCTAGATGGAGGTTTATCACAAACTTACACAGAATCAGCTGTTTAACATATTTGTTTCAGGTCACTGGTATAACAAACTTGTACAGATGCACTGGTACCTCAACCTTGTACAGATGCACCAGTATAACAAAATTGTGCTGATACAGGGGTAGAACAAACTTGTGTAGATGCAGTGCAATGACAAACTTGTAGAATTGCACCAGTATAAAAAAATTGTACAGATACAGGGGTGTAACAAACTTGTACAGATGCATTGGTATAGCAAAGTTGTACAGTTCCACTGGTGTAACAAACTTGTACAGATGCAGGGGTATGTGTAACAAACCTGTACATATACACCAGCATAAGAAATTTGTACACAAATTTGTACAGATGCACCAATGTAGTAAACTTGTTCAGTTGCTCTGTTACAACAAACTTGCAGAGATGCACAGGTTGTGCACATGCCCCAGTATAACGAAGTTGTAGAGATACACCAGGACAACAACTTGTTCAGGTGCACATGTACAGAAGCACTGGTAAAGAAACTTGTACAGATGCACCAGTTTAACAAGCTTGTGCAGATACAGATGTGTAACATACTTGTTCTGATACACCAGTACAACAAACTTGATGCAGTTGTATAGCAAACTTGTACAGATGCACTGACATAACAGACTTGTGCAGATGCAGGGGGATAACAAACTTCTACAGGGGCACCAGTATAAAAATCTTGTATAGATGCAGGGGTATGACAATCTTGTACAGATCTGCTGGTATAACAATTTTCTACAGATGCACTGGTAGAATAAACTTGTACAGGTGCACTGGTAAAGAAACTTGCACAGATGCACTGATTTAGCAAGCTTGTGCAGATGCACCGATATAACTTACTTGTTCTGATGCACGGGTATAACAAATGTGTAGGGATGCACTAGTATAACAAACTTGTTATTTCTTAGACTAGAATGTAATATTTTATATACGTATGTGTATATATAATATAATGATGTAATGCTGAAGCTTTATAAGGCACTGGTGAGGCCTCACTTGGAGTACTGTGAGCATTTATTGGTCCCTTTTATAAAAAGAATTTGCTGACGTTAGGGTTCCAAGGAGGTTCACAAAAATAATTCTGGGAATGAAAGGTTTATCATATGAGCAGGGATTGATGGCCTTGGGCCTTTACTGGCTGGAATTTAGAAGAATGAGAGTGCATCTCATTGAAGTCTATTGAATGTTGAAATGCCTATAGTGGATGTGGAGAGGATGTTCCTATGGTGGGAAAGTCTAGGACCAGAGGGCACAGTATCAGAATAGAGGGGTGTCCATTTAGAATGGAGATGAAGAGGAATTTCTTTAGCCAGAAGTTGATGAATCTGTGTCACGGCAGCCGAGGAGGCTAGGTCATTTGGTGTCTCTAAGATGGAGGTTCGATAGGCTCTTTATTTTACAGGGCACGAAAAGTTACAGATTATTAGCCGGATTAGCTGGATCCCCTATTAGCCGGATATCCTGTATATTGGGCTAAATTGGCTTGTCCCATATGGGATCGCCCTTGTCCCGTATTTGACTGCTACTACTCTGTAATCACCAGAGGGCACGCTTACAGACAGATCCTAGATCTGATACAACTGTGGGTGTGCGTGTTGCATGTGCTGTTGATGCCACGCATAAGTGATTCACCTATCAGCCAATCACAGGCATCAGTTGCCATTTGCGCATCAGTTGTGTGCTATATTTTGCCAATTCCCGCCAAAACAAAGAGTTTCAGTAACGTCTGGTGCTGTTCGGTCGGTTTGGCATGTGCCAATATGGATAAACCACCAAAAACGAAAAGACTATGCAGTTATAACAAGCAATGGGAAGCAAAAAAGACGTGGGTTAAGCCCGTCAGCGGTGACTCGAAGTCAACAAAGGTCTTCTGTAGTTTATGCCTTCGGGAATTCTCAATTGGCCGTGGAGGTGAGAATGACCTAACTCAGCATGCTTCCACAGAAGTGCACAAGAAGGCCACACTAGCTAAAGGTGCAAGCAATATTGGTGCATTCTTCGTGAAATCTACTGCAGAAAATGACAAAATCACAGCAAGTGAAGCCTTGTATGTGTACCATACGGTTAAGCATGGACTCAGCTACAACAGCACCGACTGTCTTGCTAAGCTCAACTGTGCTTTGTTTAAGGACTCAAATGTTGTGAAGAAGATGCACTTGGGAAGAACGAAAGCTGAGATGATTACAATGAATGTTTTAGGACCAAAGACTGTGTGGGATATTATGGATGATCTGTCCCAGGCCGAAGAAGGTGAGCCCGCGGAGCCCACGTATTTCTCAGTTGCCACCGATGACTCAAACAAGGGAGATAGAAAAATGTTTCCAGTGTGCGTGAGATATTTCTCTGTGTCTGATGGAGTACAGTGTAAGTTACTTGACTTTTATGAAGACAGTGATGAAACTGCAAATGGCATACATCAAGCTAATCTGAGGAAAGACATCCTTGCCATAGAGGAAGTACAAAGAAGGTTCACCAGATTGATTCCTGGGATGGCAGGACTTTCATATGATGAAAGACTGGATCAACTAGGCTTATATTCAAAGATCTTCTTAATTTAGAAGATTGAGGGGGGATCTGATTGAAACGTATGAAATCCTAAAGGGATTGGACAGGCTAGATGCAGGAAGATTGTTCCCGATGATAGGAAAGTCCAGAACGAGGGGTCACAGTTTGAGGATAAGGGGGAAGCCTTTTAGGACCGAGATTAGGAAAAACTTCTTCACACAGAGAGTGGTGAATCTGTGGAATTCTCTGCCACAGGGAACAGTTGAGGCCAGTTCATTGGCTATATTTAAGAGGGAGTTAGATATGGCCCTTGTGGCTAAAGGGATCAGGGGGTATCGAGAGAAGGCTGGTACAGGGTTCTGGGTTGGATGATCAGCCATGATCATACTGAATGGCAGTGCAGGCTTGAAGGGCCGAATGGCCTACTCCTGCACCTATTTTCTAAGCTCTGATGAGCTGTCTGGAAAAGTATGAACTGGATATTAGACACGTCACAGCCTATGCAGCAGATAATGCCAATGTAAACTTTGGAAAACACAACTCAGTTTACCAGTTATTGAGCAGTGCCAACAATCGCAAACTGAAAGCTAATTGCCCAGCTCACATAGCTCATAACGCCTGCAAGCACACCTGTGATCAGCTATCAGTGGACATTGAGACAATTGTTCTAAGGGTCTACAGCCACTTCTCAATATCTGCTTCCCAAAAAGAGCAACTGTGTTCATTTTTTGCCTTTGTTGACATTGAGCGGTGTGAAATTCTGCGTCATGTTTGCACACGATGGCTCTCTCTTCATCCTACTGTCGAACGTCTCCTGCAAAGCTGGCCAGCTCTTGCGTCATACTTCATGTCCCTTGAGATCTGTCCTGTGGCACTGAAGAGGATTTGTGAGGATGAAGAAAAAACTGGAGCTACTGAAATTTATCTGTGCTTTTTCCACAACGTGGGGTGTGTTTTTGACCAACTGATAAAAAAGCTGGAGGAAACAAAACACTGTATCACAGATGTTTACGAAGAAGTCCAAAAGTTCAAAATAAAGATGCTTCAGCAGAAACAGGACAGCTTTTTTGGATATCAGACCAAGCAGCTGATGGACAAGAAAGTGCCAGCATAAAGGTCCAAGCAGCAACAGGACTTTGTGCACAAAGTTCTATGACTCTGTCATTACATACATTGACAAGTGGTTTGATTTCTCACCGGAAAACATAATGATGAAACTGAAACCGATAGGACTCTATGAGGAGCTCTCTTTCACTGACCTGGAGCAGGTGGTGGCTGCCCTCAAAATGACAGAGACAGTCAACATGGACTAACTCTGTGCAGAGTTCTGTGCTAGCCGGGAGGAAATACAGAAAGCCAGACAGGATACCACAAAATCCACCAGTGAGAAGTGGATGGCAGTTTTCCAAAACATAGGGAAAGCCAACTTGATCAACATGTTCAGGATTGTCTCATTTGTCCTCAGTGAGCCAGGCTCAAATACCCTTGTAGAGAGAATCTTCTCTTTGATGACCAAGAAACAGATGCAGCACAGAGCTGATCAAAAATGAACTTCAAATATCTGTGAACTGTGACTTGTCATGTAAGGACTTCTCTCTGGCCATGCAAAAGAACAAAGGACTGCTTGAATCAGTCAAGAGCAGCAAGAACTATCCATGGAAACAGTAGACTTGGTGAGCCCCCCCGCCTTTTCCTCTTTTGCAGTGATTATATGTCTACTCTATAGGCACATACAGATAGGGTTATTTGGTGCTATTTCATGTCTGACAGGTAGCCAGATTATGCTCTGTATTATGCTTTGTTATAATTTGGTGTTGTATTTCATGTATAACACTGAAGATACGTATACATGGTTCATATAATGGATCTGTTTACCTATTCTGGGTTGTTGTGTTTCTCTCTCTCTCTCTCTCTCTCTCTCTCTCTTGAAAAAGGTCCCTGTTACCATCTGCTAGCTGCCAGCCCCCTCAGTCACTTCATCCCGGGCCTGCACCATACCCACACCACCATGGCACGTCACCTTTTGTCCCTTATTTGGGAGTGAGAAAGCCGGCAACCCTATTTGAAAGTCCTGTTGCTGATGAAATGGTGGAGCAGACAAAATGGGCCAAATGGCCTAATTCTGCTCCTATTTCTTATGGTCTTATGGCCTTATGGTCTAAGACTGCTAAGTCTGAGCAGCATAAAGATTTTACCATGAGACACAAACCACCACATTTTGACATCCCCAAATATTCTGCCAAGAGTCTCTTTCATCCACCTTTTTCCCTCTAGGTTTCTTTAAGTGTACTCCTCCATATATTATATTCACCAAGGAAATCGTTTGATTCAGCTGAGTATAGCTGACATATGCCTCTTTTTCCTGATCAGTGCATTAATATTCCTAGTCAGCTAGGGTTCACTACTGCAGCCAAAATTGTCCCTCACTCTATAAATGAAACTCTTGGAAAAATTAGGGATGTTGGTGATGACTAGCATTTCATCATCAGGAAGAATCCATTAAAGTTTGCTTTTCCTCTCCTAGTGATAACTGTGAAGGGCAGAAATTTTTACATAATTTGAAAGGGAGTTGAATGGATATATTGAAAAAGCAGGCACTTAGAGGTGAGCAGTAGGAGAGAAAAAGAGCACATTGAGGTGAATTGCATAGCTCCTTTCCCTTTTGATACAATGCTATCAATTTGATCTCAAATAAAAAGATACTGAGAGAGAAAATTGTGAATTGTGCTGATTATGAAACTGTGCCAACCAATTCCTGTCACAGTCCACATGACGTTAATTTTCATGTAATACGTTTCAACATCTCCCACCATAAACTGGAGCTCACAATTTTAGAAAACAGCTATGCTGAACAGTCATGGGAAAATTCGGAGCATGGCATAAAAATTTCTTCATTTAGGTATTATTTAAAGGACCACGTTCCTGAGATCAGCAACCTCACGAGATAGCTCCACAGCTGGCTACTGCCTGATCAGGCACTTTTCAAGCAAGCAAGGCATGTTTGTTAATGTACTTAACTCTTGAACAAGTACTTTAGAAAGTGTTTCTGTGCTTGTACTGCCGGCAATCAGTTTTAACTTATTTTCTCAGTATTATTCAGTTTTTATTTGCACAATTTGTTTTCTTTTGCACCTTGCTTGCTAGTCTTTGTTTATGTATAGTTTTCATAAATTCTATTGTATATTGTTATTTTCCTGTAAATGACTAGAAGAAATTTAATCTCAAGGTAGTATATGGTAATATATACATAGCTTGATAATAAACCTTGACTTTGGCTTTAGATGGAGGATTTGAGCTTGCAGACAGGTAAGTGGATATTGGAGACTCTAGACTGAAAGAACCACTCCACATATTAGCAGTTTTGTTGATTCAGGTTTTCTTAATTTCCCCATCCTCATAATGTCACTTTGTAATGTCAGGTGCAATGCAATGCTGTGACCATTATGATCCGCCTCCCATCCACTTCACTTTTCCATCAGCTACTTCCAATTCCAGTGTCTTCCGACTCCTGGTGTCCACCGTCCAGCCAAATAAATTGGTGTCCTGGTGCAGAAGTGAGAAGAAACTGAGGCTTCTCCTCATACACTGCATAAACAAAATAGAAAAGAGGTGAACATGAAATGTGTAAAAAAAACATCTTGATAGTGATGCACCAACGTATATGATGATTAAAAAATACTACTACGTTGACTCAGGCCTAGCGGGCCAGCTTCGGGCACGATGACAGACTCTCCACTTCTCCCTCTCCCTTATCAGTGTGTTCAGTTCACCTACATTAGGCGAGCCGCTCTCTTCGAGGAGTGTGTTTGACCGTAGTCTGGGGATGGTGCCCAGTGTTCATCCTCCCATGCTTGGGCTCCCATATGATGACTAGGCTGGCAAGTAGCTCGGGGTGGCATGGACAGTGCCCCGCTAGTTGCAGTTTTCTCGCCTCGATTTTAGTGGTGAGCATCGGTAGGTCGTCATAGAGCTCGATAAAAAATACAATGGATCATATGAAGGGAATTAATTGATTGTTTCGTTCATTCATGTAGAGATACAGCATGGTAACAGGTCCTCCCAGCCCAAAAAAGTCTATGCCACCCGATTACACCCGTGTGAGCAATTAACATAATAACCCGTGTGTCTTTGGAATGTGTGAGGAAACTAAAGTACTTATCGAATATTGAAAAGCCTAGATAAAACGGACGTGGAGAGGGGGAGTCTAGGGCCAGAGGGCACAGCCTCTGAATACAAGTACATCTCCTTAGAACAGAATCAAGGAGGAATTTATTTAGCTGGAGGGTGGTAAATCTATGGAATTCATTGCTACAGATGCTGTGGAGGCAAAGTCATTGAGTGTACTTAAACTGGAGGTTAATAGGTTGTTAATTAGTAAGGGCATCGAAGGTTATGGAAAGAAGGCAGAGGAATGGGGTCGAGAGGGAAAATAAATCAGCCATGATTGAGTGCCAGAGCATATTTAGTGGGCTAAATAGCCCAATTCTGCTCCTTATTTATGGTCTAATATCCTTATGGTATAAACCTTATGGTGCACCCTTATATGCCTGCAACATAATGTCCCAGTTCTAATACTCTGTATCCTGACAGATGAAGGCCAGTATGCTAAGGATATTGTTCATCACCCTGTTTACACGTGAGGTTGGTCTAGTGGTCATGGGGAGAATGTATAAACTTTTTGCAATTCATTTAGTTATCAGAATGACATATTCAATAGTGTACCTGTCAAATTCCACACAATCCTCACTCTTGAAGTGGTTTGAGCCTCACTGGTCTCTCTGCAGGCCTGAGAAGGTTGACACCCTTTTCTAAATTGTTCATGAACTGCACTTGAGAGGACTCATCACTCCTTTCTGGACACTTTTCTCTTTGTTCTTGCTGTTATGGTGTAAAGGGAGGAGATGGAGGACATCGATTAGCCTGTTCACAGCCCTGCATTGAGCAAGTCAATGAAGCAGTGTGTGAGTGTAGGTGGCAGAAAGTCTGGAAGAGGGTGAAGTGTGTGGGTGGTGTGCATGTGTGTGTAAATGCATGTATCTGTATGAGTGAGTAGTGTTTTATAGGGGTACAGCTCACCTTGATGTATCTTGGCCAGGTTATAAAATTTCTCTCCTTTAGTCCATTATACAAACATTTTTTTTTCTGCAGCCAAAGAAGGGAGGGAAATTTTGAAATGAGTTGAGATTATGTCCGAGCATGCTCAAAACCTCCAATCCCTATTTTGACCAGCATTATTATTCTGGAAAGGCAGAGGCAATTCAACCATGAGAGCTCCTATCCAAGTGCAAGAACTGGCACAAATGAAGTGGCCAGAAAGACCTCCTACTGTGTTATAATTGATATGATTTGATGAAAAGTCAACAGTGGTTGTTAATCTATTAGTTCTAAATTAGACAGAATGAATTAAGATTTTGCCAGCATTGCATTTGAGTGTGTTGAAACATTGAGTATTAGTCGGGCAGTTTTTAAATAAAGGATTGGAAAAGCATTCAGGTAATGCAGTGCTTTTATGTGTTCCATGAGCAAAATGTTGATGCACTCTGCTGTACTCTCCTGAGAGGGTTAGGTATTTTGTTATCATTTGCTGCCTGGTGCAAAATCTCTCCAGGATGCCGGCTCGGTATTGCCTGGAGGTTTGCAGCCGGAGCGAAAGAGAAGGGGTCGAGCTGGCAGAAGAGTGGCTGGGGAGGAGCATGACTGCACATGGCAGAGAAAGGAAACATTCTACAACTGCTGCCACAACACAAGCATTAACCCAGAGAATTCCTCAACCCTCTTCCACCCAAAGAGAAAATACAATTCTCTATCCTAACAGCATGCAGCATCCAATAACCAAGTCCACTTCAAGTCCAGTACACTTTATCTACACTTACCTATCCAAGTCATAACCATAGACAGCAAAAAACAGTCTGTAGATTTAAGACACTGACAGCAAAAAAAAATGATTGATTACAGAAAAATATTCCTCAGATGGCTGTGAGCACGGAATATGAAACTTGACTGGGGTATATCTCTATCCTTCACAGTCTGCTGACCCCTTGTCCAACACAAGTAAATGTTCTGGACAAGAATGGACACAATAGGATAAAAGCTCAATGTTCAAAGTAAATATATTATACAAGTACATATATGTCACCATATACAACCCTGAGATTCATATTCTTGTGGGCATACTCAGTAAATCTATAGAATAATAACCATAACAGTACCAATTAGCTTTCATCAGTCGAAGGGTAGAGTTTAAGAGTCGCTATGTAATGATGCAGCTCTATAAAACACTGATTAGGCCACACTTGGAGTACTGTATCCAATTCTGGTCACCTCACTATAGGAAGGATGTGGAAGCTTTGGAAAGGGTATAGAGGAGATTTACCAGGATGCTGCCTGGTTTAGAAAGTATGCATTATGATCAGAGATTAAGGGAGTAGGGCTTTACTCTTTGGAGAGAAGGAGGATGAGAGGAGACATGATAGAGGTGTACAAGATAATAAGAGGAATAGATAGAGTGGGTAGCCAGCGTCCCTTCCCCAGGGCACCATTGCTCAATAGAAGAGGACATGGCTTTAAGGTAAGGGCTGGGAAGTTCAAGGGTGATATCAGAGGAAGGTTTTTTACTCAGAGAGTGGTTGGTGCGTGGAATGCACTGCTTGAGTCAGTGGTGGAGGCAGATACACTAGTGAAATTTAAGAGACGACTAGACAAGTATATGGAGGAACTTAAGGTGGGGGGTTATATGGGAGGCAGGGTTTGAGGGTCGGCACAACATTGTGGGCCGAAGTGCCTGTACTGTGCTGCACTATTCTATGTTCTATGTTCTATGTTTTCAGTGAAAGACTGACCAACTAGGGCATTCAACCAGAGTGCAGAAGGCAACAAATTGTGCAAAGGCAAAATGAAGCAACAATAATAATAAATAAATATTGAGAACACGAGATGAAGAGTCCTTAAAAGTGAGTACATTGGTTGTGGGAACATCTCAATGATGGGGAAAGTGAAGTTGAGCGAAGTTATCCCCTTTGGTTCAAAAGCTAGGGTAGTAACTGTCTTTGAACCTAGTGTTGTGAATCCTGAGGCTTTTGTCCCTTCTTCCTGATGGCAGCAGTGTGAAGAGAATGTGTCCTGGATGGCAGGAGTCCCTGAATACAGATATTGCTTTCGTGTGACATTATTTCATGTAGATGTACTCAATGGTTGGGAAGGTTCCTGTCACAAATTTCATTGACTTTGTCATACTAAAATTAATAATCCCAATTCCTTCAGTACTGCTGGGGCCCAGTATCAGTCATGACCTTTTCTAAAATGGATCATTTCTTCATTAGGATTATACTTTGTAGTTGATGCTGGCCATCTTGACTTTTGTTCCTGCTGCCTCTCACAAGAAAGAGAGTAGTAGTTCAGAGATGGTGTACAGTAAATCTGGAAAAGTCACATTCATGGCTCACTGTTCAATCTGTGGATTGCACATGCATAATGTACAATAATGTTAAGAATTTATGGGTGAGATAATTTTATTAATTAAACAGCAGATTAATTGCTAATTGATAAGTTTTTGCTTGTTAGATAATGGAGCTGTGAGATGTGCAGTGAAATTACATGATTTACAATCCATATTATTTTATCCATGTTTCCTTACAACTTGAAGGAAAAGTATAATGTATTCTGGTTCTCTGAGTACTTCCTCTATTTCCCCTGTAATCCACTGTCTCTCACATACCTGTCAACTTCACCCTATAATATTTAAAGATGAATTCACTCCTGTAGATATTTCCTCCTACACTGCATTCGAGGTGTGCACCAACAGTATTTGTGCTGTCTTTTGATTTTCCTGCACCTTCCTGAGCATTTCTCTGCAAAGCAGACTGCCCTTCTATCTTCTCCAATATGTCATCTGAGGACATTGGCACTCAGTTAGATCATCAGACATCAAAATCAGAATTAGATATAATTCACCAGCATATGTCCTGAAATTTGTTAGCTTTACAGCAGCAGTACAATGAAATACATGATCAATAAATACAGAGGAAAAAACTGAGTTAGTTAAGTATATATATGCCTATTAAATAGTTAAGTTAAACTAAGTAGTGCGAAAAAATAAATAAAAAGTAGTGAGTTAGTATTCATGGGTTCAATGTCCATTTAGAAATCAGATGGCAGAGGTGAAGAAGTTGTTCCTGAATAGCTGAGTGAGTGCCTTCAGGCTTCTGTACCTCCTTCCCAATGTTAACAGTGTGAAGGGGGCATGAACTGGGTGGTGAGGATCCTTAATGATGGATGCTGCCTTCCTAAGGCACCACTCCTTGAAGATGTCCTGGATACTACAGAGGCTAGTACCCATGATGGAGCTGACTGAGTTTAAGGGTTTCTGCAACTTGTTTTGATCTTGTGCAGTAGCCCCCACCCACTCTCCCCCCACCAGACAGTGATGCAGCCAGTCAGAATGCTCTCCACGGTACATTAGTAGAAGTTTTCAAACGTTCTAGTTGTCAAACTAAATCTCCTCAAACACTGAATGAAATATATCCACTGTCTTGCCTTACTTACAGCTGCATCAATATGTTGTGTCCAGGTTAGGTCCTCAGAGATACTGATATCCGGAAACTTGAAATTGCTCACTGTCTCCACTTCTGAACCCTCTGTGAGGATTGGTTTATATTCCCTCATATTACCCTTCCTGAAGTCCACGATCAGCTCTTTGGTCTTGCTGACATTGAGTGCAAGGCTGTTGCTGTGACGCCACTCAACTAACTGGTGTATCTCGCTCCTGTACGCCCTTCCGTCACCACCTGAAATTCTGCCATTAGTAGTTGTGTCATGAGCAAATTTATAGATGGCATTTGAGCTCTGCCTAGCCACACAGTCATGGATGTAGAGAGAATAGAGCAGAGGGCCAAGCACACATTCCTGTGGTGCACCAGTGTGGATTATCAGCGAGGTGGAGATATTATTTCTGATCTCAACAGATTGTGGTCTTCCAGTTAGGAAGTCGAGGATCCAGTTGCAGAGGGAGGTACTGAGTCCTAGGTTCTGTAGTTTATCATCAGGACTGTAGGAATGATTATGTTAAATGCTGAGCTATAGTCAATAAACAGCATTCAGATATAAATATTTGCCTGGGCAAAAGAATTTCATTGCCTCCTGTAACCACGTAGAATTTATCATTAATAGCACCAGTAGTACAGGACTATTGGCTAATCTGTGTGACCAATGAGTTGCCTTCTAGCTACCTATAGAAGTGTTTGGAATATGTAGACAGTGAGAATTAAAATTTCCTTCTGCATCATGACATGGTAAATGCGGGCTCACTCAAGTTTTAATGACATGGTAAATGCAGGCTCACTCATAAGTTTTAAGAATAAATTAGATAGGTACATGGATAGGAGAAGTCTGGAGGGTTATGGACTGGATGCAGGTCAATGGGACTAGCGGAATAATGCTTTGACACAGACTAGAAGGGCCGAATGGCCTGTTTTCTGCGCTGTAGTGTTCTATGGTTCTATGGTTCTATGATGGACTAGTCCGAATTAACCCTAAACCATGTCTTTTTAGGGATTATTCAGTTTAGCTCTTCTAGTATTAAATAGTATTGACCAGAGATCAACACTCTGAAAGAACTACCATCAATTCTATCATGGTCTAATCTCCTCTCCTGTCAGATTCCTTCTTTTCCAGCCTTTACCTTTCCCACCCACCTGGCTTCACCTATCACCTTCCAGCCAGCCTCCTTCTCCTCCCCCCACCTTTTTTACTCTGTCGTTTTTCCCTCTTCCTTTTCAGTCCTGAAGAAGGGTCTCAACCCAAAATGTCAACTGTTTATTCATTTCCCTAGATGCTGCCTGATCTGCTGGGTTCCTCCAGCATTTTTTGTGTGATGCTATTTCTTTATTTTTTTTTGGAAATTACTACTTTTTATGTTACCATTCTCTGTTAAATCTGCTTCAGCCACCCCTTTGCTGGCTTAGTGAACAGAGCGGCGGACACCCCTGCTGAAATCTGGAGGAAAACCCACAGAAGGGGATCACAAAGCCGAGGAAAGAGGACCAGGTCAAGACAACAGAGACTTTTGGAGAAGAGGAGTTCGGTGGGTAATACCGTTCCACCTGAGCGGAAGTGCACTGAGAGCGGTAAGCGACGTAAAGGAATTGGGTGCTTACTGTTCTGGCTAACAGCGGATGGTGCAATCTGGGGTATATTACGATTGAGGAATGTGTTTGCAGACTGGATATTGAACTTTTCACTGTTGGACTTAGGCCACATTCCACCATGATACAACACTTGGCGGCACGGGAGGTCATTCCTGCCTGTGGCCATCGAACGTGCAGCTCCTCCCGTGGAGGGCCAGACACCCTGAGCCAATAGACTGGTCCTGGACTTATTTTCCATCTGGCATAGTTTGCATTTTGGTGTTTGATTGTTGGGGTTTTTTTATGGCTATATTTACGCTCTGTTCTTGGTTGGTGCAGCTGTAACGAAACTAAATTTCCCTCGGGATTAATAAAGTATATCTATCTATCTTCAGAAAATAATTTCTGCATCATCACATTTGGAATATTGTGTTCTGGTTACCTCATAATAGAAAGGATGTAGAAGTGTTGAAGAGGTATAGAAGTTTAGTGGAATGGTGCCTGCAATAGAAAGAATTAATTTTAACTTCGATAAGATATAACTTGGATTGTTTCCTCTGAAATCTCAGAGGCGGAGGGTCAATATGATAGAAGTACGAATAATCTCTACTCGGGTTTCCATCCGGTGCAGGTATTGATTATAACCGATATTTTGATGAAAAACTCTGCCATCTTCATCAGGGATTCATCCTGAGATCCTGTTGGTTATAATCAATACCTGGAAGCCTGAGAAGAGATTATTTGTCATAAATGCTGGGAAAGAGCGAGATCCATGATAGAAGTATATGAAATTATGAGAGGCATAAAGACAAAACTCATTTTCCCAGGGTGGAAATGCCAAATACTGGAAGGCATACCTTTAAGGTGGGAGGGATAAAGTTTAAAATTGTAAAACATTTACAAATCAAGATTGTCTTTAGCATGGAGAGTGTTAGGTGCCGGTAACATACTGCCAGGGGAAGTGGTTGAAGCAGATACAACAATGTTATTTAGCGGATATTTAGACAGGAATATAAACATGTAGGGAATGGAAAGATATAGAACATGTGCAGGTCTTGGGATTAATTCATATTAGTATTATAGTTAGCATTTACAGTACTGTGCAAGAGTCTCCGGCACATATATATATAGCCCAGGTGCCTAAAACTTTCGTACAATACTGTATTAGTCAACACGGAGCGGAGAGAGAATTTGAAAATTTAGCAGGAGCAAAAGTTGCTGGGACTGGTGAGGGTGGAGCATGGATGGAGAGGTGTAGGACAGGTGGCAGAGAAGGAGTGTCAGGGCGGTGGGGGTGGCATGGGTGCAGACACACCCAGACCTGAGACAACAGGCAAGGGCATTTGATTCAAACAATTAGTTTATTGATCATTATAGATTATCTTTCTGGTGCTTCCTGCTCCCTCCCCTCTCCCTTCCCTTTTTCACAATCATGATTCCCCTCTCCCTGCCCTATTCCCACTCTCAGTCCACAATCGAGACCCATAGAGAATCAGGATTATCATCACTCATATTTTTTTTGCAGCAGCAGTACAGTACAATACATAAAATTACTACAGTACTATGCAAAAATCTTTGACATCCTAGCTATATTTATACGTACCTAAGACTTTTTGCGCTGTACGGGTCTTCATATGCCCAAGGACCTGTTCCTCTGCTCTACTTTTCTATGCTTTATATTCTCATAGGTGTGGGATAGAGAATTAAATTAGCAGGCAACAGAAGTCTCAGGACCACCCATGCAGAATGAGTTAAAGTGCACAGCAAGGTAATCACTGCTTTCTCCAATGTAGAGGAAGCCACACTGTGAACACTGAATACAGTACAGTAGATTGGAAGATTGGTATATCGCTGCTTCATCTGGAAAGATTGTTTGGGTCCCTAGATGGTGGGAAGGGGAAGGGACAGTATGGTAGTTCCTCCATTTGCACAGTAAATTGCTGTCAGATGTGAAGTATTAGGTTAGGATAGAAGAGAAGACCAGGGATTCACAAAACGTGTGGTCCCTGGGTCATTTTTCTGGGGAGATGAACTTCGCTAGAGCGGCATTGGCAGCAGTAGAAGAGTTGGACATTATATTGGACTGTAGGATTTCAGTGGGTCAGGCAACATTTTGTGGAAAGAAATGTACAGGCAATGGTTCCTGTCAAGCTCCACCATTCTAACTGCAGCTGATTAAGGTAAGGAGTAGAAAATTTAAAGGAGATCGCAGCAAGAATATTTCCAGCCTGTGGCTTTGAAGTGAATTTTGATAAATATGATTGGTATAAATATATTTAATAATCAGTATGGTCAAAGTAAGCTGATGGTTTGCTTCTGTTTGACTCTATGATTCTGCATTTTAATAGTTTGATATTCAATTATACCAACAAATAAAAACATATGTTGTACATGGCTGTAATACTTGAAATATACTCCAGAGTACATTGAATTGCGCAATCACCTGAAATAGCAGGCTCTGAATAAACTGATATTAATTTAAATTTTCAACATATGTCTGTTTTAACTCTTTTTAATTTGGAAGCAAATTTATGAATAAATTATTGCCTCAGCAATGGCTTCAAGAGCCTTTGCTTGCATTGCAATTCCATCTTTGTCTGTGGGTACCAGTAGAGAAGCTACCTACATATATTTTAAAAAAGGTTAATGCAACACAGATACTTCTTGTGATATTTTAATAATTTCCACTGAGTCACCAATAATATCAGGGCAACAAACAAATTCACAAAGGAGGAAAAAATGGATGTGTTTCGCCTTTTCTCGATGCACTCACAAAGGAAATGCCAGATGGTTCATTTCAAACATCAATATACCATAAACCAACAAACACACACCAATTGATGAAATATAATTCCATTGCATCTATTGCAGTCTTATTGAATAAACCTAACACATCTGTTCAACTAAAACCATTAGGAGATGAAATAACTGTTATTTACTTCTGTTGGGATAGGTATTATTTACAAAGGTTCATATAATTCTTTGTTTATTAAATTAATAGTTTTGAGTACATTAATATCTGATCTTGGGGACTGAATCTAAAGCAGAAGTCTGAACTGCCAAGAGACCGGCTGCTGGAAAGTATCAGGTGACAGTCTAGGACAGTAGAAGGAAATTATCTCTAGGAAGAGGTACAGTCGACGTTTTAGGCCAAGACCCTTTGTCAGGACTAACTGAAAGAAGAGCTGGTAAGAGATTTGAAAGTGGGAGGGGGAGGGGGAGATCCGAAATGATAGGAGAAGACAGGAGGGGGAAGGATGGAGCCAAGAGCTGGACAGTTGATTGGCAAAAGGAATATGAGAGGATCATGGGACAGGAGGCCTAGGGAGAAAGAAAAGGGGGAGGGAGGAAAACCCAGAGGATGGGCAAGGGGTGCAGTGAGAGGGACAGAGGGAGAAAAAGGAGAGAGAGAGAAAAAGAACGTGTGTAAATAAATAAATAAATAATAAATAAATAACTAATGGGGTATGAGGGGGAGGTGAGGCATTAGTGGAAGTTTGAGAAGTCAATGTTCATGCCATCAGGTTGGAGGCTACCCAGACGGAATATAAGGTGTTGTTCCTCCAACCTGAGTGTGGCTTCATCTTTACAGTAGAGGAGGCCGTGGATAGACATGTCAGAATGGGAATGGGATGTGGAATTAAAATGTGTGGCCACTGGGAGATGCTGCTTTCTCTGGCGGACAGAGCGTAGGTGTTCAGTGAAATGATCTCCCAGTCTGCGTCGGGTCTCGCCAATATATTGAAGGTCACATCGGGAGCATCGGACGCAATATGTCACCCCAACCGACTCACAGGTGAAGTGTCGCCTCACCTGGAAGGACTGTCTAGGGCCCTGAATGGTAGTGAGGGAGGAAGTGTAAGGGAATGTGTAGCACTTGTTCCGCTTACACGGATAAGTGCCAGGTGGGAGATCGGTGGAGAGGGATGGCTGGTATGAATGGACAAGGGAGTTGCGTAGGGAGCGATCTCTGCGGAAAGCAGGGTGGGGGAGGGAAAAATGTGCTTGTTGGTGGGTTCCCGTTGGAGGTGGTGGAAGTCGGAAGTTACGGAGAATAATATGTTGGACCCGGAGGCTGGTGGGGTGGTAGGTGAGGACAAGGGGAACGTTATTCTTAGTGGGGTGGCGGGAGGATGGAGTGAGAGCAAATGGGCGTGAAATGGGGGAGATGCACTCAGGTTGGAGGAACAGCACCTTATATTCCGTCTGGGTAGCCTCCAACCTGATGGCATGAACATTGACTTCTCAAACTTCCGCTAATGCTCTGCCTCCCCCTCGTACCCCATCAGTTATTTATTTATTTATTTATTTATTTATTTATTTATTATTTACATACATTCTTTTTCTCTCTCTCTTTTTTCTCCCACTGTCCCTCTCACTATACCCCTTGCCCATCCTCTGGGCTTCCCCCCTCCCCCTCCCACTTTCAAATCTCTTACTCACTCTTCCTACAGTTAGTCCTGACGAAGAGTCTCGGCCCGAAACGTCGACTGTACCTCTTCCTAGAGATACTGCCTGGCCTGCTGCGTTCACCAGCAACTTTTATGTGTGTTGCTTGAAATTCCAGCATCTGCAGATTTCCTTGTGAGAAGGAAATTATCTCCATTTTACTGATTGCTGACATTGACATAGAAGCGGCAATGCAGTGGCCAGAATCAGAGACCTGGTGTAACGCTATGTCAGGTTTCACCTGTGGCTCAGGAAGTGGTTTCAGTTTGGGTTTGGGCTTCTATTCAATTTACATAAATGAATGTGCCTTTCATCAGCAATACACCCCAGCCTTCTGACAGCAATGGCATGCGTTTCCAGGGAAAAGGAGGAAGGCGCAGGATAGATGTATTCCAAAATTGAAGAAATACTCAAATGGCAAAATAGTAGAACTATGGTTGACAAGGGAAGTCAAAGCTAATGTAAAACCAAAAGAGAGGGCGTACAACAAAGCAAAAATTAGTGAGAAGACGGATGATTGGGAAGCTTTTAAACACCTACAGAGAGCACCTAAAAGAGTCATTAGAAGGGAAAAGGTGAAATATGAAAGTGAGCTAGCAAACAATATTAAAGTGGATAGTAAAAGTTTTTTCAAGTATGTAAAAAATGAAAGGAGGATGAGAGTGGACAAGGATCGCTAGAAAATGAGGCAGGAGAAATCATGACGGGGCATTAGGAGATGGCAGGTGAACTAATAGAGTATTTTGCATCAGTCTTTGCTGTAGAAGGGTGTGAGGGAAGAGAAGTGAGTGCAGTTATTATTACAAGGGAGAAGGTGCTCAAAAAGTGAAAGACCTAAGGGTACATAAGTCACCTGGGCCAGGTGAACTGCACAGTAGGGTTCTGAAAGAGATAGCTGTAGAGATTGTGAAGGCATTAGTAATGATCTTTCAAAAAATCATTGGACTCTGGCATGGTTCTGGAGGACTGGAAAATTGCAAATGTCACTCCACTCTTTAAGAAAGGGGGAAGGCAGCAGAAGGGAAATTATAGACCAGTTAGCCTGATATGAGTGGTTAGGAAGATGTTGGAGTCAATTGTTAAGGATGAGGTGATGGAGCACTTGGTGACGCAGGACAAAATAGTGCAAAGTCAGCATGGCTTCCTTAAGGGAAAATCCTGCCTGACGAACCTGTTGGAATTTTTTGAGGAGATTATAAGTAGGATAGATAAAGGGGATGTAGTGGATGTTGTATATTTAGACTTTCAGAAGGCCTTTGACAAGGTGCCACAAATGAGGCTGCTACCAAGTTAACAGCCCATGTTATTGTAGGAAAATTACTGGCACGTTTAGAGCATTGGCTCATTATTAGGAGGCAGTGAGGCAGTGGGAATAAAAGAGTTCTTTTCTGGTTGGCTGCCAGTGACTAGTGGTGTTCCGCAGGGGTCATTGTTGGGACCACTTCTTTTTATGCTGTATATCAATGATTTAGATGATGGGATAGATGGCTTTGTTGTCAGGTTTGCAGATGATACGAAGATTGGTGGAGGGGCAGGTAATGTGGAGGAAACAAGTAGGTTGCAGAAGGACTGAGACAGATTAGGAGGATGGGCAAGAAAGTCGCAAATGAAATTCAGTGTTGGAAAATGCATGGTTATACACTTTGGTAGAAGAAATAAATGTGCAGACTATTTTCTAAATGGGGAGAAAATCCAGAAACCTGAGATGCAAAGGGACTTGAGAGTCCATGTGCAGAAGACCCTAAAGGTTAACTTGCAGGTAGAGTTGGTGGTGAGGAAAGCAAATGCAATGTCAGCTTTCTTTTCAAGAAGTCTAGAATACAAGAGCAGGGATGTGACGTGGAGGCTTTATAAGGCACAGGTGAAGACTCACCTTGAGTATTGTGAACAGTTTTGAGCTCCTCATCTAAGAAAAGATGTGCTGACATTGGAGAGGGTTAAGAAGAGGTTCACAAGGATGATTCTAGGAATGAAAGGGTTATTATATGAGGAACGTTTGATAGCTCTGGGTCTGTGCTCACCCTGTACTCGCTGGAATTTAGAAGGATGAAGGGGGATCTCATTGAAATGTTTTGAATGTTGAAAGGTCTAGACAGAGTAGATGTGGAAAGGATGTTTCCCATGCTGGGGGAGTCTAGGACAAGAGGGCACAGCCTCAGGATGGAGAGGCGTCCATTCAAAATAGAGATGCAGAGAAATTTCTTTAGCCAGAGGGTGGTGAACTTGTAGAATTTACTACCACAGGTAACTGTGGAGGAAAGGTCATTGGGTCTCTTTAAGGCAGAACTTGATAGGTTCTGGATTGGACACGGCATCAAAGGTTATGGGGAGAAGGCCGGAGAGTGGGGCTGAGGAGAGGCAAAAAAAAATGGATCAGCCATGTTTGAACAGTGGAGCAGACTCAATGGGCCAAATGGCTTAATTCTGCTCCTAAGTCTTATGATCTTATGGACTCAAAAAGTGTGGTATACTGGCTAAATATTAACACCCAATTCTAATCATGTTCAGCAACACATGAGAAGTTACAATGAGCTCTTAATGTTGAAGCCATATACAGCTCTCTCATAGAATCACAGAAAGTGCAGCATAGAAACAGGCCCCTTGGCTCATCTAGTCCATGATAAGCCATTTAAACTGCCAACCCCATGCATGAGGACTATACTCCTCCATACCCCTACCATCCATGTACCTATCCAACTTCTGTTAAATGTTGAAATCAAACTCGCATGCACCACTTGTACTGGCAGCTCATTCCACACCCTCACAACCCTCTGAGTGAAAAAGTTTCCCCTCCTTTTTCCCTTAGACTTTTCACCTTTCACCTTTAACCCATGACCATTAGTTGTAGTCCCATTCAACTTCAATGGAAAAGGCCTGCTTGCATTTACCCTATCTATACCTCTCATAATTTTGTACACCTCTATCAAATCTCCTTTCAGTCTTCTACATTCCAAAGAATGAATTCCTAACCTATTCAATCTTTCCATATAACTCAGTCATCCAGACCTGGCAACATTCTTGTAAATGTTCTCTTTCTTCCTTCAATCTTACATCTTTCCTGCAGGTAGGTGACCAAAACTGCAAACAATACTCCAAATTAGGCCTCACCATTGCCTTATACTTCAACATAACATCTCATCTCCTGTACTCAATACTTTGATTTATGAAAGCCAATGTGCCAAAAGCTTTCTTTATGACCCTATCAACCAGTGACACCACTTTCAATGAATTATGGACCTGTATAAACAGATCCCTTTGTTCTACTACACTCCTCAGTTCCCTACCATTCATTGTGTAAGCTTACCCTGGTTGGTTCTGCTGAAGTGCAACATATTGCACTTGTCTGTATTAACTTCCATCTGCCATTTTTGGTCCATTTTTCCAACTTGTCCAGATCCCACTGCAGGGCATGATAGTCTTTCTTGCTGTCCACTAAAGTCCTGCTATCAATAATCCTGCAGGATATGGAATTAAAAAGATGAATTCCAAGGAAATAAACAAAGGGTCAACATCAGCTACTCAGCAAAGACAGTATTTCTTCTATAGTTCTAACAATTAAAATCTTATTAATGAAATCATGGATTTTGAAAAGATTGACTTCTTAGGGTATGGCACAATCATAGTGAACAGGAAAGGAGCAACCAGACATGGCAAAGCCAGGGAATTATTATTTCACAGTTCAAAGAAGGAGAGCTTTAAGGAAACAGTGGTGAATTTTGTGAATATTTAATTCTATTAGCAAAGTGAATAGTGGTTTATCAAGATTCTGGGAATAACAATGATGAAGACTAGATTTAGATTAGGAAAAAGAGTAAACGATTAAATCAGAAAGAACATTTAAGATCATAAAAGAGCTGGTTCAAGGGATGGCTAGTGATTCGGTTTGGACCTTCCAGAAATACCTAGCTTCAAGTTTGGAAGAAGGGATATGTTACATTGCTATTCACATAAAGCAAGTCATAGTTGGGAGCTACAGACAAGCTAGCTTGATATCAGTTATTAGCAAAATGCTGGAATCCATTTTTAATCGGTTGTGTATACTGTCTATGTGAATATACCACATAGAAATAATTATCTGATTAGAAAAAGTCAGCAACACCTCTGCCACGGTTATTCTAAACACTAGTGCTCTACAAGGTTATGTCCACAGCATCCTATTCTATTCCCTCATGATTGTATGGTCAGATTCTGCTTGAACTCCATCTACAAGTTGGCAGACCATGTGGATAGTGGGTCTTATCTCAAGTAGCAATGAGTCAAGTTCAGGAAGGAGATAGAGAGATTAGTAGCATGTCATCAACTTTTACCCCAAAGTCAGCAAAACAAAAGAGCTGCTCATTAACTTCAGGAAGGGAGATGGTGTACAGCTGTGAACATTACCATTAGTCTGTCTTGCTCATCAATGTCTCTGCTTCTTCAGGAGGCTAATGAAATTTGTCATGTCCCTGTCACCCTTGCATTGTTAATTGATTCACCATAGAAAGCATCCTGACCAGATGCACAATGATTTGGTATGGTTCTGCACTGTTCTGCCCATGAGCACACGACATGGCAGAGATTTATAGATGCAGCTCAGCACATCATGGAAACCAGCCTCCCCTCTACGGACTTGGTCTGTACTTCACACTGTCTCAGTAAAGCATAACCAAAGACCCCACATTCCCTGGACACTCTCTCTTCACCACTCTCCCATGAGGCAAAAGAAATAAAAAAATATTTTTGTATCACCAGGTTCAAGGACAGCTTCTAGCTCACCATATACAGACCCACACTACGCAATCATGAGTGTACAGGGTTTAGAATAGGAGGGTGAGAGGAATTGCTGTCTATCCTATTGACTGATGTCTATTAGTCATGAACCTGAACTTCCACTTGCAGAGGGAGGCATTGTGTCCCAGCACTAGGAGCTTGGCGATGAGTTTGCTTGGAATTATATTGAAGGCAGAGCTGCTGTCAATAAACAACATCCTTAGTGTCCTTACTGTCTAGATTCTCTGGAGATGAGCATAGGGCCAGGGAGATGCTACCTATTTTAGTGGTAGGAAAATCACAATGGCTCAAGGTAGTCTAGAAGGCTGAAGTTAACACATGACATGACCACTCTTAAAGCACTTTATGATGGTGGATGTCAGTGCCACTGGCTGGTGTTCATTAAGGCTTGTAATCTTGTTTCTATTAGGTACCGGGATAACAGTGGCCTGGATAGGTTCGTGTCATTGAAGCATGGAGAGGATGATAGTGTAAAGGACAAGAGATGTGGAACATCCAGTAAAGAGGAAGAAAGGAGCTTATTTAAGTTTTAGGAAACAAGGGTCAGACAGGGCTCTAGAGTCTTACAAGATAGCCAGGAAGGAGCTTAAGAATGAACTTAGGAGAGCTTGAAGTGAGCATGAGAAGGCCTTGGTGAGTAAGATTAAGGAAAACTCTGATATGGGTAGAGCTGCGTAACACTAAGGGGCAGAAGACGCTGGTGGGAGTTGTGTACAGGCCACCTAACAGTAGTAGTGAGGTTGGAGATGGTATTAAACAGGAAATTAGAAATGTGTGCAATAAAGGAACAGCAGTTATAATGGCTGACTTCAATCTACATGTAGATTGGATGAACCAAATTGGTAAAGGTGCTGAGGAAGAGGATTTCTTGGAATGTATGCGGGATGGTTTTTTGAACCAACATGTCGAGGAACCGACTAGAGGGCAGGCTATTCTGGACTGGGTTTTGAGCAATGAGGAAGGGTTAATTAGCAATCTTGTCGTGAGAGGCCCCTTGGGTAAGAGTGACCATAATATGGAGCAATTCTTCATTAAGATGGAGAGTGACACAGTTAATTCAGAAACAAAGGTTCTGAACTTAAAGAGGGGTAACTTTGAAGGTATGAGACGTGAATTAGCTAAGATAGACTGGCAAATGACACTTAAAGGATTGACGGTGGATATGCAATGGCAAGCATTTAAAGGTTGCATGGATGAACTGCAACAAATGTTCATCCCAGTTTGGCAAAAGAATAAATCAAGGAAGGTAGTGCACCCGTGGCTGACAAGAGAAATTAGGGATAGTATCAATTCCAAAGAAGAAGCATACAAATTAGCCAGAGAAAGTGGCGCACCTGAGGACTGGGAGAAATTCAGAGTTCAGCAGAGGAGGACAAAGGGCTTAATTAGGAAAGGGAAAAAAGATTATGAGAGAAAACTGGCAGGCAATATAAAAACGGACTGTAAAAGCTTTTATAGATATGTAAAAAGGAAAAGACTGGTAAAGACAAATGTAGGTCCTCTGCAGACAGAAACAGGTGAATTGATTATGGGGAGCAAGGACATGGCAGACCAATTGAATAATTACTTTGGTTCTGTCTTCACTAAGGAGGACATAAATAATCTTCCAGAAATAGTAGGGGACAGAGGGTCCGGTGAGATGGAGGAACTGAGCGAAATACATGTTAGTAGGGAAGTGGTGTTAGGTAAATTGAAGGGATTGAAGGCAGATAAATCCCCAGGGCCAGATGGTCTGCATCCCAGGGTGCTTAAGGAAGTAGCCCAAGAAATAGTGGATGCATTAGTGATAATTTTTCAAAACTCGTTAGATTCTGGACTAGTTCCTGAGGATTGGAGGGTGGCTAATGTAACTCCACTTTTTAAAAAAGGAGGGAGAGAGAAACCGGGGAATTATAGACCGATTAGCCTAACGTCGGTGGTGGGGAAACTGCTGGAGTCAGTTATCAAGGATGTGATAACAGCACATTTGGAAAGCGGTGAAATGATCGGACAAAGTCAGCATGGATTTGTGAAAGGAAAATCATGTCTGACGAATTTCATAGAATTTTTTGAGGATGTAACTAGTAGAGTGGATAGGGGAGAACCAGTGGATGTGGTATATTTGGATTTTCAGAAGGCTTTTGACAAGGTCCCACACAGGAGATTAGTGTGCAAACTTAAAGCACACGGTATTGGGGGTAAGGTATTGGTGTGGGTGGAGAGTTGGTTAGCAGACAGGAAGCAAAGAGTGGGAATAAACGGGACCTTTTCAGAATGGCAGGCGGTGACTAGTGGGGTACTGCAAGGCTCAGTGCTGGGACCCCAGTTGTTTACAATATATATTAATGACTTGGATGAGGGAATTAAATGCAGCATCTCCAAGTTTGCGGATGACACGAAGCTGGGTGGCGGTGTTAGCTGTGAGGAGGATGCTAAGAAGATGCAGGGTGACTTGGATAGGTTGGGTGAGTGGGCAAATTCATGGCAGATGCAATTTAATGTGGATAAATGTGAAGTTATCCACTTTGGTGGCAAAAATAGGAAAACAGATTATTATCTGAATGGTGGCCGATTAGGAAAAGGGGAGGTGCAACGAGACCTGGGTGTCGTTATACACCAGTCATTGAAAGTGGGCATGCAGGTACAGCAGGCGGTGAAAAAGGCGAATGGTATGCTGGCATTTATAGCGAGAGGATTCGAGTACAGGAGCAGGGAGGTAATACTGCAGTTGTACAAGGCCTTGGTGAGACCACACCTGGAGTATTGTGTGCAGTTTTGGTCCCCTAATCTGAGGAAAGACATCCTTGCCATAGAGGGAGTACAGAGAAGGTTCACCAGATTGATTCCTCGGATGGCAGGACTTTCATATGAAGAAAGACTGGATGAACTGGGCTTGTACTCGTTGGAATTTAGAAGATTGAGGGGGGATCTGATTGAAACGTATAAGATCCTAAAGGGATTGGACAGGCTAGATGCAGGAAGATTGTTCCCGATGTTGGGAAAGTCCAGAACAAGGGTTCACAGTTTGAGGATAGAGGGGAAGCCTTTTAGGACCGAGATTAGGAAAAACTTCTTCACACAGAGAGTGGTGAATCTGTGGAATTCTCTGCCACAGGAAACAGTTGAGGCCAGTTCATTGGCTATATTTAAGAGGGAGTTAGATATGGCCCTTGTGGCTACGGGGGTCAGGGGGTATGGAGGGAAGGCTGGGGCAGGGTTCTGAGTTGGATGATCAGCCATGATCATAATAAATGGCGGTGCAGGCTCAAAGGGCCGAATGGCCTACTCCTGCACCTATTTTCTATGTTTCTATGATACATTCTACACGTACGTGAAGAACAGGAGGATAGCCAGAGTGAGGGTAGGACCGATCAGGGATAGTAGTGGAAACATGTGCCTGGAGTTGGAGGATGCAGGGGAGTTCCTAAAGGAATACTTTGCTTCAGTATTTACCAGTGAGAGGGACCTTGAAAATTTCTGAGAACAGCGTAAAATGGGCTGATTTAAGCATGTTGATGTTAAGAAAGACAGTGTGCTGTAATTTTTGAAAACATTAGGATAGGTAAGTCCCCAAGGCCAGACGAGATATACCCCAGGTTACTATGGGAAGTAAGGGAAGAAATTACCGCAACTTTGGTGATGATTTTTGTGTCCTTGCTGGAATAGAACCAGAAGATTGGAGGATGGCAAATGTTATTTCTTTGTTTAAGTAAGGGAGTAGGGATAGCGCTAGGAAGTAAAGACTAGTGAGTTTTACTTCAGTGGTGGGAGAACTATTGGAGAAGATCCTTAGGGACAGGATTTAAGGGTGTTTGGAAAAAGCATAGTCTGATTAGGGTTAGTCAGCATGGTTGTGTGAGAGGTAGGTCATGCTTCATAAACCTGATTGAATTCCTTTGATGATGTGACAAAGCACATTGATAAATGTAGAGGAGAGGATGTAGTGTATATGAATTTTAATAAGGCGTTAGATAAGGTAGCCCAGAAAGTCAGGAGACACGGGTTCCAGGGAAGGTTGGCTGAGAGGATATAGAATTGGATTGCCTATGGAAAGTAGAGGTTTGTAGCAGATGTAGTGTATTTTGACTGGAGGTCGTGACTAGTTGAGTTCATCAGTGATCTATTCTGGAATCTGACTTGGATGATTAGGTGGAAGGGTGGGTTAGTAAGTTTGCAAATGACATGAAGGTTGGTGAGGTTGTAAATAGTGTGGAGGATTGTCTTAGGTTACAATGGGATATTGACTGGATGCGGAACTTGGCTGAGAAGTTATAAAAAGAATTCAATCTGGTCGATGACAGTAGGCAGTATAAATGTTTTGGCACAGACTAGATGGGCTGAAGGATCTGTTTTTGTGCTACACTTTTTTATAAATCTATAAGTGTGAAGTGATTCATTTTGGAAGGCAAATTACAGGGTTAATGATGGGATTCATGGCACTGTGGTGGAACAGAGGGATCTTGGGGCCCATGTTCATAGTTTCCTTAAAGTTGCTGTGCAGATTGACAGGATTGTTAAGAAAGTGTATGGTGTGTTGGCCTTTAGTAATCGGGGGATTGAGTTTAAGAGCTGTGAGGTAATATTGCAGCTCTATAAATTCCTGGTTAGACCACATGTGGAATATTGTGTTAATTCTGATTACCTCATTATAGGAAAGCATGTGGAAGCGTTAGAGAGGGTGCAGAGGAGATTTACTAGGATGCTGCCTGAACTGGAATGTATGGGTTATGAAGATAAGCTCAGTGTACTAGGGTTTTTCTCTTTGGAGTGTAGGATTTTAAGAGGTGTACAAGATAGTAAGAGGCATCAATCAAGTGGATATCCAGAGACTTGAAATGAATTGAGTTGACTTTATTACTTACATCCTTCATATACATGAGGAGTAAAAACCTTTACATTACGTCTCTGTCTAAATGTGCAATGTGCAATTTACAGTAATTTGTAATAAATAGTATGTACAACAGGACAGTCAATATAGCATAGAAATACAATTGTATCAGTGTGAATTTATCAATCTGGAGGCCTGGTGGAAGAAGCTGTCCCGGAGCCTGTTGGTCCTGACTTTTATTCTGTGGTACTGTTTCTCAGATGGGAGCAGCTGAAGTAGTTTGTGGTTGGGGTGACTTGGGTCCTCAATAATCTTTCAGGCCCTTTTTATTCACCTGCCTCTCTAAATGTCCTGAATAGTGGGATATTCACCTCTACAGATGTGCTGAGCTGTCTGCACCACGCTTTGCAGAGTCCTGCGACTGAGGGAAATACAGTTCCCATACTAGACAGTGATGTAGCCAGTCAGGATGCTCTCAGTTGTGCCCCTGTAGAAAGTCCTTAGGATTTGGGGACCCATATCAAACTTCTTCAACCATCTAAGGTGAAAAAGGTACTGTTATGCTTTTTCGTCACAGAGCCGGTGTGTACAGACCACGTGAGATCCTCACTGGTGCGTATGTCAATGAACTTAAAGCTGTTCACCCTCTCATTGATGTCAATAGGGGTTAGTCTGTCTCCATTCCTCCTGAAGTCCACAACCAGTTCCTTTGTTTTTGCGACATTGAGGGAGAGGTTGTTTTCTTGACACCATTATGTCAGGGTGATGACTTCTTCTCTGTAGGTTGCCTCATTATTATTTGAGATAAGGCTAATCAATGTTGTATCATCAGCAAATTTAATTAGCAGATTGGAGCTGTGGGTGGCGATACAGTCATGGGTATACAGACAGTAAAGGAGGGGGCTTAGGACTCAGCCCTGAGGGACACCTGTGTTGAGAGTCAGAGAGGCAGAGGTGAGGAAGCCCACTCTTACCACCTGTTGGCGATCTGACAGGAAGTCCAGGAGACAGCTACAAAAGGCAGGGTGAAGGCCAAGGTCTTTGAGCTTCTTGTCAAGCCTGGAGAGAATTATGGTGTTGAATGCTGAACTGTAGTCCAAGAACAGCATTCTCACATAAGCATCCTTCTTCTCCAGATGTGTAAGGACAGTGTGTAGTGTGTGGCAATTGTATCATCTGTCCATCAGTTTTGTCGGTAAGCGAATTGTAGAGCAGGGGTCCCCAACCTTCTTTGCACCGCGGACCGGCCAACCGGGGCGGGGGGGGGCGCTGTTGTTCAAGTAGGGTTAAACTCACTTCAACATATCTTTTACAGTTAGGGTTGCCAACTTTCTCACTCCCAATAAGGGACAAAAGTAGCAGTCAAATCCTGACGAAGGGTCCTGGCCCGAAACGTCGACTGTACCTCTTCCTACAGATGCTACCTGGCCTGCTGCGTTCCACCAGCATTTTTTGTGTGTGTTGACGGGACACTTGTGTTTACCCCGAGAATGGTTACCATGACCATGAAGCCTTTCGCGGGCACCTGTGTGCGCGTGCGTGAAGTGTGCATATGTGCCGATTTTTTTTTCCACAAATCAGTTTTGGCTTAACCTTCCCGACTACACTGTACATACATTATTTCTACTTTATATAGGCTGTGTATTTATTGCTGCTTTTACTATATGTTAGAGTTATTTTAGGTTTTATGTGTTATTTGGTATGATTTGGTAGGTTTTTTTTGGTCTGGGAACGCTCAAAAATTTTTCCCATATAAGTTAATGGTAATTGCTTCTTCGCTTCATGCCATTTTGGCACAAAGGGTTTCATAGGAATGCTCTACCTTAGCAGGGGAAATATGGGACAAGGGCAGTCCCATATGGGACAAACCAATTTAGCCCAATATACGGGATGTTCCGGCAAATATGGGACAGTTGGCAACCCTATGTTCAAGTTCAACAGTGCGTGACAGGGAATGAGGAAAAGTGCAGCTGACTCATATCGTTTCCTCGCAGCCCGGTAGCACATACTTTGCGGCCCGGTGGTTGGGGACCGCTGTTGTAGAGGGTTCAGTGTGGGTGGCAGCATGCTGCAGATGTAGTCCTTAAATAGCATCTCAAAGCATTTGCTTATTATTGAGGTGTGTGCGACAGGACGCCAGCCATTTGGACATGTTACCTTGGTCTTTTTAGGTACAGGGACAATCTTGAAGCAGGAGGGCACTCTACACTGGGAGAGAGAGAGAGATTAAAAATTCCTGTAAACACACCTGCCAGTTGTGCTGTGGTGGAAATTACTTTTTCCCAGGTGAGAAATGGCTAATAGATGGGAAATTAATTTTACAGTGATTGATGGAAAGTATAGTGGGCAGATGTCAGAGATAAATTTTTTTACACAGATAGTGGTCAACTTGTCAGTGTGGTGGTAGATGTGGATACAATAGGGGCACTTAAAAACTCTTAGACAGAAGGAGGATAGAAAAATGGGGAGTTATCTAAGAGAGAAAGTTTAGCTTGGACGTCATATTTCAATTTCTGAAGGTCAGGGTCACCTGATTTGAATGTTGAAGACCTAGACTTCACTAGGTACTGGACCTCCCAGTTCATCCATAGTATGCCTTATTTGATACATAGCCCTCAACAATGTTTGCTGATAAAGACAAAGATGGTGGTGGCATACTCATCTAGGCTGGCAGCTGGGTCTTTGATCATGGATCAGACTACCAGCTCAAAGCAATCACAAAGATGCTCATCTGTTTCCTCAGACCAGTATTGTATAACTTTCTGTACTCAATCCTTCATTTCAGTTTCTATTTGTACATCCAAAGTCACCATACAACCCATCTATGTCTTGAATAGAAAAGTCAGGTGAAGTTGGTGAAAACTATCTTTTGGCAATATGAATAACACAGTCAAACCTCAATTATCTTTGGTAAATCATTCTTGCCCTTAGTTCATTAACTTTGTTTTTGATGACCTGGACCTTAACTTGTGTTATGCTAGTGAGTTGTGTCAGCCTCACCTGCAGCTCAGCCCTCTTACCACACTTCGTAGGTAAGTGGCTATGTCAGGTCAGTCCTGGGGTGGAGCCATCTGAACTGGAAGCTAAGTGACCACTTAAAGCCAGACATGGAAGAATTAGAGTAGATTCAGCTGGCTTGAAAGGTAAATTGATGTTCTCAAACAGGTCAGAAGGTCCAGCGGGTAAGTGGGGGCATCAAAGGAAGCTCAGGCCTTGGGCCTCACGTCAGGTCAGATCTTAACCCCGACCGCCTCCACTCATCGGGCCCCTTGATGTGTTGGGTTGGGTTGGGCCTTGGACCTTGTTCCCTGCTACCATTTGTTCATGGGCCTGATCTGAAAAAGGATGTAAAGAAACGTGATTTGAAATTCTCCGAGACATAGATTTTACAATAGATTGAAAAGAATAATGAGTGGATCTGCAGAAAGTTGGCATGCCTGATGCCCAAGGGAGCTAGGGGCAACATAGGTGGATACAGTATTGAAGAAGGCACTTGGTACATTTGCCTTCATAGACCAAGGCATTGAGTGTAAGATTTCTGATGCAATGTTGCAGCTTAACAAGAAATTGGTTATTCTGCATTGCTTATTCAGCAGGGGAGTCCTAGAGGGCACTGGTTTAAGATAAGAGAGGAGAAATTTAAGAGATTGAAGGGTACATTTTTCATACAGAGGGTGGTAATTATCTAGAATGAGCTGCTGCAGGAGGTGGTGGAGCCAGATTAAAATACCTATCTTTTAAATGCTTTTGGGCGGGCACTTGAATAGGTAAGAAGTAGAAATATAGAGGCTTATTTCTGGCAAAAATGATTACCATAGATAGGTTGGTATGAGTGAGATGGGTCGTAAAGGTCCATTTTTGAGCTGCATATTGCCTTGATTCTATAAATATTCTATTCTTTTGTCCTCAGCCCCAATCCACGCTGGGTTGCCTTTGTCACCACCCAATCTGCCTGCATTGCCATTTTCAGGGAACTATGGACTTGAATTCCAAGCCCATTCTTTTCATTAAAACATATCTATTTATTTAGTAATACAGTGCAGAGTAGGCCCTTCTGGTCCTTCGAATCATGCAGCACCAGCAACCCCCAGTAGCCCCGATTTAATCCTAACCCAATCACGGAACAATTTATAATGACTAATTACCCTTCCCATTACACCTTTCAACTGTGGGAGGATATTGGAGTGCATTCTAAAGGAAGAATGTACAGACACCGCACAGATGATGCTGGAATTGAACTCTGAAATCCGATGTCCCGAGCTATAATATTGTACTATGGCACCAACTCCAGTGTCCTCTCACTTACTGTGTATATCTTCTCCTATATCATTTCAAAAATTCCACACTTACACTCGTCAAAGCTATCAAAACTCCTTTCCATCTGATCTGCTGTATATTCTGCTGTAGCCTTAGAAAATCTTTATTATCTACAATGACCAATTGCTGTGTCATCTTAACCTTGCTAATTGTACCTTCGGCACTCACATACACCTCTGTGTTGTGGGCTTTGTGCAGAGTCCATTCTGCTTGTTCTTTACACTCTGCTCACATACGATTGCAAGGCCAAAAACCCGAGTAACCACATTTTCAACTTCGCTGAGGACACAACCATGGTGGGGCTCATCACCAACAATGATGAGACAACCTACAGAGAGGAAGTGGAAGAGCTCGAGGCCTGGTGCCAGGCAAATAACCTCTTCCTCAATGTCAACAAGATAAAGGAGATGGTTATTGACTTCAGGAGAACTCACACTACTCACAAGGCTCAATGGAACAGCAATGGGAACTATGAGCAGTTTCAAAGTCCTGGGAGTGCACATCTCACAAATCTCTCGTGGTCCCAGAACACAGTCAGGAAAGCTCATCAACATCTCTACTTCCTGAGGAGGCTGAAGAGAGCTGATCTATGTGCATCAATACTCACAGCCTTACACAAAGGTGCAGTAGATAACATTCTAACATGCTTCATCATTACCTGGTATGGAAACTGAACTGTGATGGACAGGAAGAGTCTGCAACATATCATCAAAACTGCCCAATGACTTACTGGCACCAGCCTACTTACCACTAACGACAGAAACAAAGAAAGGTGCTGGAGTCAGGGCCAGCAGTATCATAAAGGTTCCCACCCACCCTGAACATGGACTGTTTGTCCCACTCCCAACAGGGAGGAGGCTATGTAGCATTGTCGCAAAGACCACCAGACTCAAAAACAATTACTTTCCCCAAGCAGTAAGGGGAACAGCTAAACCCACTAAAGCACACCACCATCATTTCCTGTCAGTCACCTTATCCACAGACACACTTGTGCCTAACGTCATTTTATGAACATACAATCAATATACTGTATGTATATAAGCTATCCTATGTATTAATATTTGATGTGCTTTTTTATTATTGTGTTCTTTACTTATTGAGTTTTTTATGCTGCACTGGGTCCAGAGTAACAGTAATTTTGTTCTCCGTTCAACTTGTGTACTGGAAATAACATTAAACAATCCTGAATCTTGAAGCTTTATACTGTGAGTGCTTGGAGAATTGTGCGCAATTTTAGACCCCTTATCTAAGAAAGGAAGTGCAGGCATTGGAGAGCATCCAGAGGAGGTTCACAAGAATGATCCCGGGAATAAAAGGGTTAAAGTATGAGGACCTGTACTTGCCAAAGTTCAGAAGAATGAGATGTGGGGATCTCAAATATTGAAAAGCCTAAATAGAGTGGACGTGGAGAGGATGTTGCCCATAGTGAAGGAGTCTTGGACCAGCATCAGAATAGAAGAACAACCTTTTAGAACAGAGATGAGGAGAAATTTCTTTAGCCAAAGGGTGACGAGTCTGTGGAATTCATTGCCACAGATGGTTGTAGAGGCCAAGTCATTGGGTATATGTAAAGCAGAGGTTGATAGGTTCAGATTAGTAAGAGTGTCAAAAGTTATGTGGAAAAGGCAGGAGAATTTGGCTGAGGGGGATAATAAATCTGCCATGATTGAGTAGTGGAGCAGACTCGAAGGGCTGAACAGCCTAATTCTGTTCCTATGGTTTATGCTTGTATGGTCTTAAATCATTAATATATATCACAAACAACAAAGATCCTTTTACTGATTCCTGTGGTATATCACTAGTTATAGATTTCCAATCAATAAACATATTCCCCCACCACTACCCTTTGTCTGCTATCATCAATCCCATTTTGGATTTAATTAGCCAGCTTGCCTAAGTTTCCATGTGCATTAATCCACGTGTCAAAATGGTTGTTGTGATGCATCTAGTGAGATAGTGTAGTGGGTAGTGCTTGTTGCTATCATTTTCAGCTTCCACCACTGGCTAGCAATATTGCAAAAAGAGGGGTGAAGGTGTAAGTCTTTCCCTGCCAGTACATAGCCTCTCCAACAGCAAGCTTCATGTCGTGCCTCCTCACTGGCGGCACCTGGAAACTGAACTCCTTTCGGACTCTGGCTGAACTACAGAGGACGGGGAGGAGGTCTGGCCTGCACACGTAACACGCAGGCCCACTGGTGCATGGACATGCCCTGGTGCTCGTGAACCAGATCCTTAACTATGGGTAAATAGCCCCACTGCCTTGTGGGCAGCCTTGGGAGAGACGAAGGCTATGGGAGTAAACCAGACAACAATCCAGAATGGAGCACCACAGATGGCTGGATGTCATCGAGCATCCTTCTGGCAGATCCGCAGCCAAGCTGGTGCCAAACAGATTGTTTCATAAGCTTTCCTTTGGACTACAGTGGTGAGGCTGAGAGGGGGATCTTGACAACTGGGCATCTCAGGATCTCCATGCCTTCTGCCCAGGCTTGTGCTGATTGCCCTTCGAGACAGATGGAGGCCAACCACCAATCTTCTGGATTAGCATACCATGCAGAATCTTGTTAGCTGCCATACAAAAGTCCGCATAGACAGCATCACCACCCAGATTTCATCAATCCCCTTTGTTGCCAATTCAAAAAAAAAGCAATCACTGAGGCAGGATTTTCCCTGCATAAACATAGAAACATAGAAAATAGGTGCAGGAGTAGGCCATTCGGCCCTTCGAGCCTGCAACGCCATTCAGTATGATCATGGCTGATTATCCAACTCAGAACCCTGTACCTGCGTTCTCTCCATACCCCCGATCCCTTTAGCCACAAGGGCCATATCTAACTCACTCTTAAATATAGCCAATGAACTGGCCTCAGCTGTTTCATGTGGCAGAGAATTCCACAGATTCACCACTCTCTGTGTGAAGAAGTTTTTCCTAACATCTCGGTCCTAAAAGGCTTCCCCTTTATCCTCAAACTGTGACCCCTCGTTCTGGACTTCCCCAACATCGGGAACAATTTTCCTACATCTTGCCTGTCCAATTCCTTTAGAATTTTATACGTTTCAATAAGATCCCCCTCAATCTTCTAAATTCCAGAGAGTATAAACCTAGTCGATCCAGTCTTTCATCATATGAAAGTCCTGCCATCCCAAGAATCAATCTGGTGAACCTTCTTTGTACTCCCTCTATGGCAAGAATGTCTTTCCTCAGACACACCAACTCTTCCTAGTCAGTCTCAGCCTTTCCAAACATATTGTACGTCAATTCCACCTCTCAGAATTCCTTTCGATATCTTTCCCACCACTGATGTAAGGCTGACAAGCTAGTAGTTTACTGGCTTATCCCTGTTGTCCTTCATCAATAGAGGGCCAATGTTAACTATCCTTCAGGCTTCTGGTACCATGAGACCGTAAGACATAGGAGCAGAATTAGGCCATCTGGCCCATCGAATCTTCTCTGCCATTCAATCATGGTTGATCTTTTCTTCTATCTCCTCCTCAACCCCAGTTCCTGGCCTTCTCCCCGTAACCTTTAATTCCATGTCCAATCAAGAAACTATCAATCTCTGCCTTAAATACATCCAATGACCTGGCCTCCACAGCTGCCTGTGACAACAAATTCCACAAATTCACTACCCTTTGACTAAAGAACTCCACCTGTGGAACTCCAGCAAGCACCTCCCCTGTTTACCATAGCAACCCGGGATAGATCTCATCTGTTCCTGGGGATGTATTCATGATTTTGTATTCTGTGATACCAGCCAACACTATAATTCTGACATGGTGAAACTATCAATGCAGGCTAAGAATGACAATGGAGTAATATGTTAAAATGCTCTTAACGAGCCCTGTTACCAACAGTACATGTTGTACAATTTACCGTGTGGAAGCTATGAACCGGGCCTGATGAGACGAAATGATGTGCACTCAAAGACCTACGTCACAAAGAGAGCGCCTCCCACGCATCGGAGACCTCTTGATTCACCAGGTGTCGACGAGAATGTGCACTCACCACATTAACAGAATCAATCCGATATGGTACATCCCCCAGTAGAGGGAGACACAGCGGAAGGGAATAAGTGAGGTAAACTGAGCAAAGTAACGAAAGGTCTATCCCGTTTGGTAGTCAATAACTGGGCAGCGTACCTTTGCAGATGGCTGCAGGGGAGCAGCTTCCCACTCTGTGCCTTCCTGCTTAGCTGCTGTGGAGGACAGTGGTCTGTGAATCTCCTTTTCTCTTGATGGAGCGTCGATTGGTTCATCTGCTGGGGTGCTGGCTTCATCTGCAAGGCAGAGTTCTGTAGCTTCCTTGGGACATCGGCCCTTCTGTTGACATAAGAGATCCAAATGTTGTCTGACAATTCGTCTGCGTATCAGTTCAAGTTCTGTGACCTGACTGTGACAATGCCCAGATGACAGCCAGTAGCCAATCTTCTTCCTGGAGACGTGTGTGTAGACTTTGTTTCTGGCACCAAACATTCACGGCCTGGTATGCATGCCATATTTTTGTTTCATGACTCCATGCTTGCCACAAATCCACTTCTGGATGGAGATCTGCTTTCTGCAGTCAGTCAAGTCCTTCTACCTTTGAGCCCACTACAGAGAGCACTGGGAGGACCTTGTAAAACATCGGCTGGCAGTTCTCTTAAGGTGGTGGTGAATATTGGTGGCTCACATTGAGGCGTTTGATGTTGCGGTGTTTTCCGAGCTTGGCAATTAGCTTGCAAACCTTTCATCACCAGTCGAGGTGACATCCTCAGTGCACAGTTGTTGGAGGTTCTGATGCAGGCAAGCACAAAGCAGGCACAGGAATTTTTAGAAGTATGGTTCTCTTCTGATGACTCCATAAACAAACACATCAAAATCCCTACGATTCCTGACGCCATCTACGAACCCCTAAGAGCCGAAGAAATGCAAGCCAATGGAATTCAAAGGTCAACTGAAGGGGTAGCCAATCATGGCCGAGGCAAGCAAATGGGAGCCAATATAAATGCGAGCACTCCCAGAGAGAAACACCAACAACTGTGCTCCGAGAATGTCACCTCAACTGGTGATGAAATGTCTGCAAGCTAATTGCCAAGCTCGATGAATACCACAACATTGAAAGTTCTCTTTAAGCTTGAAATTAGTCACCAGACCATAGTATAGACATGAAGTGTCAGCTTGGAAAACCTGCTGGTACCTTTGTAATGGAGAGCTCAATGCAAGCTTTCCCCCAATATAGTTGATACAGGACAGCTCTGATGGCATATTTTGAATCCAATTTCTGCGTAGCCGTTTTGTCTGTTGGACTCCCTGACCACATTTACAGGTAAATGTAATAGGCCCCTCTGGTGAACTATTTCTGCAGTAAAGGCACCACGCAACTCAATGCTATCTCTAGTGTAGCTGCAAAAAATGGCGTTCAGCACTTGTAATTCTGGAATCTGGCTTGAGGGTAATTCACCTAGTAAGGTGACAGTTTACCCTGCATCCAACTCAAGTTTCGTGGGCTAGTTGTCCCCTATGAGTGTAACCAAGAAAGGAGTCAGGTTTTGGTGGCCTATGTCATGGGGTTGGAAAGCAGTGCCCACTTCTTTCTCCCAGCTGTCTCCTTATGTGGAGTTGATGGTTGAACTCAGCCATTTTCTCATTGCGTGTTGCTCAGTGAAGTAGACCTTCTCGAGGTGCTCTCAACTCTGACAGCTCCAGCCCAAGATGGATCGGGTTCTTGGAGTAGAGAGGTCATTCTTATTTTGATCCTCTTTGCCAAATTATTACGTATAGCGCAGAGCAAGAACTACCTCTGAGTAGTATGATTAAACATGTTTACTGTGTCATATTAGTAAGGGTACACATTGTGCAGCTTACAGTGTGGGAGCTACAGACCAGACCCGCCAAGACGGAAGACAAGTGCACTTGAAAGTTGCACACAAAAGAGAATGCTTCTTGATGTAGGAGGCCCAATCTGTGTGGATTGGTGATAACATCTCCTCGCTGATGATTAACACTGGTGCACCTCAGGGATGTGTACTTAGCCCACTGATCTACTCTCTCTATACATGTGACTGTGTGGCTAGGCATAGCTCAAATACCATCTATAAATTTGCTGATGATACAACCATCGTTGGTAGAATCTCAGGTGGTGACGCGAGGGCGTACAGGAGTGAGATATGCCAACTGGTGAAGTGGTGTCGCAGCAACAACCTGGCACTCAATGTCAGCAAAATGAAAGAGCTGATTGTGGACTTCAGGAAGGGTAAGACGAAGGAACACATACTAATCCTCATGGAGGAATCAGAAGTGGAGAGAGTGAGCAGTTTCAAGTCCCTAGGTGTCAAGATCCCTGAGAACCTAACCTGGTTCCAACATATCGGTGTAGTTATAAAGAAGACAAGACAGTGACTATACTTCATCAGGAGTTTGAAGAGATCTGGTATGTCAACAGAAACACTCAAAAACTTCCCTAGATGTACCATGGAGAGCATTCTGACAGGCTGCATCACTGTCTGGTATGGGGGGGACCACTGCACAGGACTGAAAGAAGCTGCAGAGGGTTGTAAATTCAGTCGGCTCCATTTTGGGTACTAGCCTACAAAGTACCCAGGACATCTTCAAGGAGCGGCGTCTTAGAAAGGCAGGGTCCATTATCAAGGACCTCCAGCACCCAGGACATGCCCTTTTCTCACTGTTACCGTCAGGTAGGAGGTACAGAAACCTGAAGGCACACACTCAGCGATTCAGAAACAACTTCTTCCCCTCTGCCATCCGATTCCTAAATGGACATTGAACCCGTGAACACTACCTCACTTTTTAAATATATATTATTTCTCTTTTTTGCATGATTTTTAATCTATTCAGTATACGCATGCTGTAATTGATTGATTGATTTATTTATTATTATTAATGTTTATTTTTTTCTTCTTCTATATTATGTATTCCATTGAACTGCTGCTGCTACTTTAACAAATTTCATGACACATGATGATAAGCCTGATTCTGATCTGGTTGTGGAAATCTTCTAGCATAAATAAGAATTTGGATAAAGAACAGAAAACACGATTTTTTTCCCTAGATTTACAAGTTCATGTGCATTGGCCATTTTAAGGTATAATACTGTGTTTTTAGCAGTGGAAATCTGTGCTACTACTGTACATAAAATGACAGAATGTAGTGTTTGCTGATGAGAGAAATCTATATGAGAAAATGAGCCATGAAGAATCTGGCAAATGGTACACTCGGGTTAATTGGGTGGCCAAGAAGAATACAGCACAGTATAAAAGATAAAAATGTGACATAATCTTCTTTGCTCTTTAATTGTTATTCATTTCAGGTAAATGAACACCACTTCAATCACATGGCCAGGCATACACAATTATCACTGAAAGCTCTGTTCTCCCAAACCACCTAAATTGAATGAACAAGGCCCAATGGGTTGGTCTGAAGTTTCCAGTGTCCAATGATGAAGTCTTGAGTGACAGCTAAAGCCCTGCTCCTGAAACTCTTGCTGACAACTTTGACAGTGGCAAAGTCCTCTCACAGTTTTCCTGGCTGTCTAAACCATAGGGCTTTTCAAATATTTGCAATTATGAAAAACGAAACAAAGAATATTTTAAAATTACTTCTTTCTTCAGAAAAATGTTACCAATGACACTTGGAGATGTACATATTTTTTAAAATCACAAATAATTTTAAAAAAGGAAATTTTTTCCTCCACCTCCCCTCTTCTTTTATTCCCCACTCTGGACTCTTACCTCTTCTCACCTGCCTATCACCTCCCCCAGGTCCCTCCTCCTTCCCTTTCTTCTATTGTCCTGTCTCCTCTCCTATAAGATCCCTTACTCCCAAGCCCTTTACCTTTCCAACCCACCTGGCTTCACCTATCACCTTCTAGCTATCCACCTTACTCTCCCCCCACATTTTTATTCTGGCATCTTCTCCCTTCCTTTCCAATCTTGAAGCAGGGTCTCAGCCCGAAATGCAGACTGTTCACTCTTTTCCATAGATGCTGCCTGACCAGCTGAGTCCCTCCAGCATTCTGTGTGTGTTGCTTTGGATTTCCAGCAACTGCGGATTTTCTCGTGTTAAGCAAGATGGAACCCAGAAGACATTTCTTCTACAATCCTTGTGAAGTGACTGTGGATCCTGTGCCAGGTCCTGCTACAAGGTCCAAGAGACAATTTCCGGAATTCCTTAAGAATTCAAAAAATTCCAGTTTTACCTTTGAATGCCGGGAAATTGACTGTCTGTGCACAGAGGTACAGAATTTTTGGACAAATTGAAACAATTCTGTTCAAAACCATTGATAGTTACCTGTAAATTCAGGCCCTCGTTATTCTACAGTGGATAGCTTTTCAGGGATAATCCTCTCCATGTCCATAAGGATCTTTTACACCAACACACTATTTCCACTTAGGTTTACTTCCTTTCAAATTAGATCTGCAAACTATTAATATATTTGTTTATCACTGAAAAAGTAAATAAAATGTAATCTTACCCATTTTCATCGCAGAGGAGCAACTGCATTAGGGTAGGACAAAATAATGCTGTTTGGGATTATGTGCATAATATGAAGAAATGGCAAGATGAAGTTAGTCATGCTGAAAGTAACAGGAGCAAGAAACAACCTGCTGAGGAAAATCAGATCGAGAGGCCTCTGTAGGGTGGTGGTGGGGGGTGGGGGGGGTGAAGAACTGTTGACGTTTTTGGTCAAGACCCTGCACCAAGACTGAGAGTGGAGAGGGGAGACAGCCGATATAATGCAGAGAGGGGAGTGCTGTGACCGGATCTGAAATGTGATATGTGGACTGCGGAGGGGCGAAGGAAAATGAGCAGATGGAGCCAACCACGAGAATGAGGGTAATTGAAGTTGGAGACAGACACTCATAACCAGACGCACAAAGGCTGCTGGAATCTGATTAGCTATTGGGAACCATTCCTCTTCCTTGGTATGGGGAAGCATGAGTTGATGGTGCATGTGTGAGCAGAAGGACACATTTCATAGTGTAGAAAGAGAGAGGAGGGACATCCTAGAGGCATGAATACAGGGCATTTGCTGGAGAATGTCGAATAGTGCAGAACAAGTAGGAGAAACAGTTACTTTCCGTAAGCAGTAAAGCTGATCAACACCTCCACCCATGAACGTCCCCACTACCACTACTTTTTCATATCCTGTCAGCTACCTTTTACAGTGCCTAGCGTCACTTTATGGGCATACAATCAATCTTGGTACATAAGCTTTATATTTATTGTGTCTTTATCTTATTGTGGATGTTTTTGTGCTGCATTGGATCCGGAATAGGAATAAGCTTGTTCTCCTTTACACTTGTGCACTGGAAATGACATTAAACTATCCTGAATCCTGAATCTTGAGTCTTGAAGTATGAGTGGATTTTATCTCATCCGTCCTGGTGAGGCTGTTAAATTTTCACTGGAGCTGTTGCAATGATCTTGAACTGTTGCTTGGATTATTTCTTCAATTTCTAGTTTGACAGTTATCATTGTCCATTAGGGGGGAAGAAAACCCTTCTCCTGTTTCTCACCCACTGCCCATGGTTGCAACAGAAAGCTGCATCACACTGAACAACATCATGCTTCTTGGTGCTCTGATGACGTGTTGCCTGCTGCTTTTGAAAAGTGAAGCTCCTCTTCATGACTGACATCTTCCTTTCAGTGACAGCATTTCCCACACTCCCATTGTTTAGCTGCCTATAAGAAGTGAGATTAGCTCTGGCAGCTTGCCAATTTAATTTAAATGAGGTGTGACCAGGAAAATTGATTGGATCTCCTACTAACTGCATCAAAATGTAAATTGTCCCCATTAGGTTGGATATAATTTGATCTCATGTATCTGTTCTATTTCATTTAGATTTCTGCATGGTGAGAGGAGCTGAAAGGAGAATGGGGTGAGAGGGAAATGGAGGAGATTGAGTTAAATGGTTTGAGAATTCTCAGGCATGTGAATCCAGTGCTTCAGCATTAACCTTGCCAGAGTATGAGGGTTTTAGTGGGAGAGTGCTTCATTTGCACAGAGTGCTCCATGGACACCCCAAGTCAATGCTGCTGTAAGTCTTCATCAGGCGGTCAGATGCCAGGGAACATCTTTGACACCTTTTGGGTTCAATATCACTAACATTATAAAAGAGTATTTTCTTTTTAGCCATTTCTTTAGATCTAGATTTCTGTCAAAGGGGTCAAAATGAGATTTCATGGAAGGAGTTTAATCTGTTGTTTTTCTTCTAACACAGTGAACTGGAAATTTTGAAGCCAGTGTGCCAAAATTTGCAGTACACAATGCTTCCTGTGCTTATGTTCTGTATGTAGTATGGTAGTCTGATGGTGACTGGCATTGGCTTTTGGTGATTGGAGCAATCAAATGTTGGTCAGATGGAATTTAATTGTGGCCACCATCATGATGAACAGGGAGGTGTAAATGGTGATCTGGCGATTATATTATAGTGGTCACAACTACCAAATGATAATCCTTGAGGGAATTACCAGAAGGCATGCATTGAAGGTGAGAGGGCTAAGCTTTTTACACAGAGAGTGGTGGATGCTTGGAACACACTGCCTGGTGTGGTGGTGGAGGCAAATACATTAGAGGCTTTTAGAGATAGGCACATGGATATGAGGAAGATGTAGACATATTGACATTGTGTAGGTAGGAGGGATTAGTTTTTGGGTTTTTAAAATTTACTTTTTAGCTGGTTTAGCACAATATTGTGGGCTGTACTGTTCTGTGTTCTATATTCAAAGAACAAGCAAGGATCTTAAATAAATCAAATAATGTAATATCAAAATGTTTAATATATCTTAGCATTAAAATATTTACATTAATGATCTCTCAGAGTTTTCAAAAACATATTAGAAAGAATGGAAGAAATGTCTTTACACTAAGACGGTACATAAAATACTTACTACCCAGAGTTGTCTACTGTGATGCAGCTGTTAATGCACTTGCACTTGTAGGTCACTCTGTTCCATTAGATACATGAGTGCCCTACCTTTTTTTTTTGTATAAGGGGCCACACCAGGCTGCTGAACAAGATAGGAGCCCATGCTATGAAAGGAAGGGTACCAGCGTGAATAGAAGATTGGCTAACTGGCAAGTTGCAAAGAGTGGGAATAAATGGGGCCTTTTCTGGCTGGCTGCTGGTGACTAGTGGTATTTCATTGGGGTTGGTGTTGGGACTGCTTCTATTCATGTTATATGTTGATAATTTGGATGATGGAATTGTTGGCATTGATACGAGATAGGTGAAGGAAGTGATAGCGTTGAGGAAGCAGGGGGTCTGCTGAAGTACTTAGATTAGGGGAATAAACAAAGAAGTGGCACATGGAATATGGAGTAGGGAAGTGTATGGTCATGCACGTTGGTAGAGGGAATAAAGGTGTAGACTATTTTTTAAATGGTGAGAAGATTCAGAAATCAGAGGTGTAAAGGGACTTGTGAGTTACTGTGCAGGATTTGCTAAAGGTTAACTTGCTGGTTGAGTCAGTTATAAGGAAAGCAAGTGCAATGTTAGCATTCATTTCGAGAGCACGAGAATATAAAGGCAGGGATGTACTCATCAAGCTTCATGCATTTGTAACCAATTCATTTATATATATAACAAATAACGAGGGTCCAAACATCAGCTTCTGCAGTACACTGTTCGTCACTGGGCTCCATTCTGAGAAACAATCTATAACCACCAATCTCTGCTTCCCGCCTCTTAGCGAATTTTCAATCCACCCAACCAGCGCTTTTTGAATTCCATGAGATGTAACCTTACCATTTGGGAATTCAGTTTTCAGAAGTTAATTAGCTTAAGGGTTTTCCTTATATTAACTGCACATTAACTTATCTCTTAAGTCTTTCACTTCTACAAGGGAAAAGGCCAGTTGTTTCTGCTCTTAGGCAATAAGGCATCTAGTATCAGAACACAAAGTTCAAAGTACATTTATTATCAAAGAATGTATAAATTATACAACCTTGTGATTTGCCTGCTTACAGGCAGCCACAAAGTAAGAAACCAGAAAGAACCCAATTTTAAAAAATAAAGGCCAACGCCCAATATGCAGATAAAGAGAAAAAACACAAATTATGCAAACAATAGAAGTGAGCAACAAGAACGTCATTCTGAACCAAACTGAGTCCTTAGATCCAAATTCCCAGAGCAGCCCAGAGTAGGCCCAAATCCTTGGTATTCTGTTCATCATATTAGCGAGACAAATCATCATAAAGTTCACAGACACGAAGCACAGCAGCCTGAGAGAGTCTCACAGCCTTAGTGTTAAGGAGAGAGGAGCCCCCAGACTATCTGGGCCAGTGGATCATACCTCGCGTTAGTACCCAGGCCTCACCATGGTGAATTGCTTTGGACCTGGAACAAACCGCCCAACTTCAGGCCTAGATTTTGCTCCCGAAGAAGCCAGTTTTGACTTCTCCAAATCGGGCTGGGCGCTTAGAGCGATCTACCCTCACACCCAGTTTAGTTGGACGGGCATCGGAACTCCTTGGCTTCTCCTCTTCCCTGAATTGTTCACACCAACCAGCCCAGCTCAAGCTCCAAGTGTGTCAATTTTGCAGCGCACCAGCATGGCACATCTCTTGAATCCGCTTTGCCTTTGCTCGTCTCTTCATTGTTTGTGGTGATAATTTACCACAATTTACTTCAAAAAAAGTGTTATTACTAAGCAACACACATCAAAGTTGCTGGTGAACGCAGCAGGCCAGGCAGCGTCTCTAGGAAGAGGTACAGTTGACGTTTCAGGCTGGGACCCTTCGCCTTAGTCCTGACGAATGATGTGTGTTGCTTGAATTTCCAGCATCTGCAGAATTCCTGTTGTTTTTGTTATTACTAATGTTTTTAATAGACTTTCTTTGCTTTAGCACCCCTAATAATCTGTCGCATGCCTTCAGTAGCACCAACTGGAACTCTCTAATGGAGTTCGGTTTGTAGCAGCTTCTCATGTACCAGCAAGGAAAGTGGAAGCTGCCACCGATGGTGGGGAATGATGGCCACTTCATTATTATTTTTTCACATGATCTGGGAGAAAAAAATTGAAGAATGCTTAATATTAGAATGGGGATTAATATGTGATTGTCATACAGCTTTAATTATCATTGACTATGATACATAAAACTGAGGTGAATTTGCTGCAAGATTGGCATTGGTAAAGTTGGGATACCTCAGCTGAACAATAGACTGAAGAAAGCCACTCCACAACGACAGTGAATCTGACACAGTATCATTTAAAGAAAGAATGTACAGGGCTTATTTATGTACGAGGTCGCTTCTTTGTATGTTAAATTTAAAATGTAAATTTAATCTTTTAAATTGCTGCGTATGTGGATTAAAATGGCTTCTATGTTATGTTAAATGCTGAGAAAGTCTCCAGCTGGACATTTGCTTGGGTTAATACAGACAGCAGGGTGCTATTAGCCAATGGGTATTCACGTTATCGTTTCTTGGGGTGATAATGCTGTCTCATATGACTGTGAACAGGGGAGGATGGTGGACGGGGGTTTTGGCGGGGAGTTGGAGGAGAGACGGGGAGGACGGTGGATGGGGGTTTTGGCGGGGAGTCGGAGGAGAGTCAGGGAGGACGGTGGACGGGGGTTTTGGCGGGGAGTCGGAGGAGAGATGGGGAGTCGGGGGAGAGACGGGGAGTCGGGGGAGAGACGGGGAGTCAGAGGAGAGACGGGGAGGATGGCGGAAGGGCGGAAAGGCTCTGGTCGATCACTCCTGGTGGTCCCCAGCCGCGAGTCGACGGGGTCCGGGCGGTCCCCAGCCGCGAGTTGACGGGGTCCGATCGGTCCTGAGCCACGAGTCGACGGGGTCCGGGCGGTCCCGAGCCGCGAGTCGACGGGATCCGGGTGCTCGTCAGGAATTTCTGAGCTCCAACTTGTGCACAAAGAACTTGGACTTCGATAAGTCTGGCGCCTTTTTTTCCCCATTACTTCCTTTTCTGTGTCAAACTGATATTAATTTCACAGACTTAGTAATAGCTATAAAGTGTACTTGGTAAAATGTACTGTATGTGCTGGCTGATGATTGAATTTGGGATTGATTTGCGTGATAGTGGTACAGCAACCGACCCAGCGGGAAGCGTTCAGGCCGGTGCCGGGCGGGATTTCCCCTAGACGTATACCAGCCAATATAGCTGAGCGTTACATTTAGAACAACAATGAAGCAAAACCATCTGTCACCCTTAAATTACCAGTTTTATCAATAGAAAAATGATAGAATTAAACAATATGTAGGCATGTCATTGATATCAAAAGAAAAACTTGGCATTGTGTGTACACCAGTAATCCTCTTTGAAGGTCCCAACCTAAACAACATTTGAATAAAACCTCATTTTAGCAGTGGTACGGTATGCACTCCTGTTATTAATAAAGCCAATGAGTGAACTCTCCAATAGATTTTACAAATGAGAAATCTCTTATCCTGCATTGAAGTGTTATTTTCTCTATACATAACTATCAATCTGAAACATTAACTTTATTTCTCTCTCCAAAATTACGGTCAGAAATGCTGACTACTTTCAGCATTTCCAGCATTTTACTGATATTGCAGCTTTCCAGAATTTGCAGGAAGTGCTCCCTCCTGAAGAAGGGTCTTGACGTCTTGGCTTGAAACGTCAACTGTTCACTCTTTTCCATTGATACTGCCTGGCCTGTTGATTCCCTCCAGCATTTTGTGCATGTTGCTTTGGCTTTCCAGAATCTGTAGACTTTCTCAAGTCCAGAATTTGCAATTTGTTTTGTTTTTAATTGCATAGGTTGATGTATCTATGAAACACTACAGCAATTACCATTTTTTCAAGTGTCATAATCCCAGTTTCTACCTTAAGTTTTTCTTAATGTTTCCTTCCTTGAAGCTGAGAAGTCCTCACTCCTGAATGGTTTTTACTCTATGCAAATAAACCATTATGGTTCTCTTGCCACATCTTGGTCACCAGTTACCAAGTCATTATCAATAAAGTCAAAGTCATGAGTAGTTTTACTTGCTGCAGTATCACAGGCACAGTGTGCCATATAAGCAGCATTGACCAGAAAAACATCAATTAAACATAAATTAAAGAAAATTACACAAGAAAGAACACAATTCAAACAAAATAAACAAAGTCTATTGTAGTGTCAAGTGGTCATTGTGTTGTTTTACCGAGGTAGTCAAAGGGTCATTGTGAAGTATAGCACAGAAACAGGCCCTTTGGCCCATCTAGTCCATGTCAAAACCATTTAAATTACCTACGCCCATTGACCTGCACTGGGACCATAGCTCTCCATGACTCTTTCATCCATGTACCTATCCAAACTTCAGTTAAATGTTGAAATCAAGCTCGCTTGCACCTATTGCGCTGACAGCTCATTCCACACTATCAAAACTCTCTGAGTGAGGAATTTTCTCCTGATGTTCCCCTTAAACTTTGACACCTTACCCCATGATCTCTGGTTGTAGTCCCACCCAACCTCAGTGGAAAAGCTTGCTTGCATTTACACCATCTATACCCCTCATAATTTTGTATACCTCTATCAAGTCTCAATCTTTGATATTGTAAGGAATACGGTCCTAGCCTATTCAATCTTTCCTTTTAACTCAGGTCCTCCAGACCTGGAAACATCCTTATAAACTTTCTCTGAACTCTTTCAATCTGATTTACATCTTTCCTGTTGGTAGGTGGCCAAAACTGTACATAATACTTCAAATTAAGGCCTCACCAATGTCATATACAACTTCAACATAATGTCCCATCTCCTGTACTCAATGCATTGTTTTATGAGGGCCAATATGCTTTACAACCCTATGTACCTGTGGCACCAATGTCAACAAATTATGGGCCTGTATTTCCAGATACCTTTGTTCTACCATGTTCCTCAGTGCCCTACCATTCACCGTGTAAGAACTGGTTGGTCCTCCTACCAAAGTGCAATTCCTTGCACTTGTCTCTATTAAATTCCATCTGCTCATTTTTCCATATGAAGCAGATCCCCTTGGCAGCCACGATAACCTTCCTCACTATCCACCACAACCCACAAGCTTGGTGTCATCACAGATTTGCTGATTCTGTTAACCACATTATCATCCTGATCATTGATATAGATGACAAACGACAAATGACCCAACACTGATTCCTGGGGCACACCACTAGTCACAGGCCTCTAGTCAGAGATTTAACCATCTACTACCATTCTCTGGCATCTCCCTCAAAGCCAAGGTCTAGTCCAGTTTACTACCTCATCTTGAATGTTAAGCAACCAAAACTTCTTGACCAACCTCCCATGCGGGAACTTGTCAAGTACCTTGCTGAAGTCCATGTAGACAACTTCCACTGCCTTGCCTTCATCCAATTTCCTGGTAACTTACTTGAAAAACTCTATAAGATTGGTTAGACATGACCTACCACATACAAAGCTATGCTGACTATCCTTAATAAGGCCAAGTCTGTCCAAATAATTATACATCTGGTCCCTTAGAATACTTTCCAAAACTTTCCCACAGCCAATGTCAGACTTACTGGCCTATAATTTCCTGGTTTATGTTTATAACCATTTTTAAACAGTGGAACAACATTAGCTGTCTTATAATCCTCTGGTACCTCTCTTGTCACTAAGGATGATCTAAGTATCTCTGCTAGAGCCCTGACAATTTTTGCACTTCCCTCCTGTAGGGGCGGAGGGAACACCTTGTTAGGCCTGGAGACTTATCCAACATGATTTGCTTCTGTATAACAAAGACCTCCTGCCCTGTAATCTGTACAGGGCCCATGAAATTGACGCTGCTTTATGCTATTTCTATAGATTCTGTGTCCTTCTCCTGAGGACATACAGGTACAAAAAAAAATTATTTAAGATCTCCCCCATCTCGCTTGGCTCCACACATGGATTACCATTCTGATCTTCCAGACAGCCAATTTTGTCCCTTGCAATCTCTTTGCTCTGAACATGTTTGTAGAATCCCTTAGAATTCTCCTTCACCTTGTCTGATAGAGCAACTTCATGCCTTTTTTTTTAGCCCTCTTGATTTCTTTCTTCAATGTTCTCTTGCATCTATTATTCTCCATAAGCACCTCATTTGTTCCTACCTGCCTATATTTGCTATGCACCTCCTTTTTTTTCTCTTATCAGGGCATCAATGTCTCCTGAAAACCAAAGTTCCCCACAGTTGTTATATTTACCTTTTATTCTGACAGGCACATACAAGCTTTGTACTTCCAAAATTTTACTTTTGAAGGCCTCTCACTTACCAAGTACACTTCCACCAGAAAACAGCCTGTCCCAATCCACACTTGCCAAATAATTTCTGATACATCAAAACTAGCCTTTCTCCAATTTAGAATCTCAACCTGCAGACAAGACCTATCTTTTTCCATATTTACTTTGAAACTAATAGCATTTTGTTCACTAGATGCAAAGTGTTCCCCTCCACAAAATTCTGTCACCTTCCCTGTCTCATTCCCAAATAACAGTTCAGGAATCGTATACTCTCTCAATGGAACTTCTACATACAGATGAAGGAACCTTTCCAGAACACATTTGACAAACTCTATCCCATCCAGTTTTTTTTTACAATGTGGGATTCCCAGTCAATATGTGGAAAGTTAAAATCACTTGCTATAACAACCTTGTGTTTCTTGCAACAGTCTGCGATCTCTCTAAAATGTGTTCCTCTAAATCCCAAGGAGTGTTGGGTGGTCTGTAATATAATGATTAAAGTTTAAGACTCTATTGATTACTGTTCTTGAAGCTGCTAGAGTGCAACTTCAGGTTTGTCAGTGGTAGCTGTGTAAAGATAGCATGGCCAGGTTACTGGGGATTTTTGATGACAGATGTTGTCTTCCTGAGGAAGTATTTTGCGTAGATATTCTTCCGGGGTTCCCAACCTGTAGTCCATGGACCCCTTGGTTAATGATAGGGGTCCATGGCAAAAAGAAAGTTGTGAATCCCTGCTGTAGATGGTAAAGAGGGATTTGCCCATGGTGTATGGGCTGAGTCCACGACTATATGCCACTTCTTACATTCCAGTGCATTGAAGTTGCTGTATCAGACCACTATGCAACTCATCAGGATACTTTAAACAGTACATCTATAGAGTTTTGTTTAATTGCTCAATCACATGCCAAACCTCCTAAGAAAATAAGAAAATGAAGTCACTTGCAATAAAGTCATTGTGATTATACTTGTGTGCTGGGCCTAGGACAGATCATCCAATATGTTAACCCCCAGGAACTTAATGCTGCTGACAATCTCTACCACTGATACCCCAGTGTAGACTCCTTCCCCTTACAAAGTAAATGGCAGGATTCTTGGTAGTGTGAAGGAGCAGAGGGATCTCGGGGTACATGTCCACAGATCCCTGAAAGTTGCCTCACAGGTGGATAGGGTAGTTAAGAAAGCTTATGGGGTGTTAGCTTTCATAAGTCGAGGGATAGAGTTTAAGAGTCGCGATGTAATGATGCAGCTGTATAAAACTCTGGTTAGGCCACACTTGGAGTATTGTGTCCAGGTCTGGTCACCTCACTATAGGAAGGATGTGGAAGCATTGGAAAGGGTACAGAGGAGATTTACCAGGATGCTGCCTGGTTTAGAAAGTATGCATTATGATCAGAGATTAAGGGAGGTAGGGCTTTACTCTTTGGAGAGAAGGAGGATGAGAGGAGACATGATAGAGGTGTACAAGATAATAAGAGGAATAGATAGAGTGGATAGCCAGCGCCTCTTCCCCAGGGCAGCACTGCTCAATACAAGAGGACATGGCTTTAAGGTAAGGGGTGGGAAGTTCAAGGGGGATATTAGAGGAAGGTTTTTCACTCAGAGAGTGGTTGGTGCGTGGAATGCACTGCCTGAGTCAGTGGTGGAGGCAGATACACTAGTGAAGTTTAAGAGACTACTAGACAGGTATATGGAGGAATCTAAGGTGGGGGCTTATATGGGAGGCAGGGTTTGAGGGTCGGCACAAAATTGTGGGCTGAAAGGCCTGTACTGTGCTGTACTATTCTATGTTCTATGTTCCTCAAGTCAACAATCAGTTAGTTTAGTACTACTGATGACGATCGAGGGCTTGCTGTTGCATCACCACTCACACTCACCCAGATATCTTATCTCACAGGCAACAATGATGCTGCTGTTGGCTCATTCGTATATGGCATTGGAGCAGTGCTTACAATCGTGTGTATAGGAACTAAAACAGGGAACTAAGCACACAGCCTCAATGTACACATGCTGATGGGCCATGAGGACAAGATGCTGTTACCAATCCTAACTGACTGAGGGCTGCCATTGAAGAGGGAGGTATAATGAAGCTTGATGCTAAGATTGGATAGGATTATTATGTCCCTGGTTTTGTGGAATGTAAGCGTACCACCTCTACCTCACAACACCCAATTCAACTGGGTGTTGCTGCACTTCTTGTCCTTCGTTGAAAAGTTCTTTCGGGTAAACACCTTTGGCCACAAGTCCATCAGGCAATGGTCAGTGCAAAATACACTACCAACATTTCAGATAGAGACATTGCAGATTTTGCATTTGTTCCCTGAGCAGAATGCCTCATTGATGGACCTGACCAACAAGCACCAAGACCTTGTTTAGCTGGTGGTGAGAGATACCTTTCCTGTTAGAGCTTTCCTTTTCAGATGGCATATAACTTCCAATGTACACTGTCCTTGGGACAGCTGTGGTGGGGAAGAAACAATCACCCAACTCTCTCGTGACTGTGGGTTTGTTAAGACATTGTGGAGACAGATGAAAGGATCCAAAGCCCAGTTCATCCCCACCAGCTGCATAACAAAAGACACTGAACTCCAGGCTGTTCCCCGTAACGCACACTGAAACAGATGTAAAGTCCTGCAGGAAGGTCATCATCTCAGTGTAGGGCTCTGAACTGCCTAAAACTTAGTGGTCTTCCAGGACAGTGAGATGCCGTAAAGGAATGTTACCAACTGGAACCGTTCAGTCTGCAGGATTAAGTGCTGAGGAACACAACAAAGCTCGGTGCAGCCAATGCGAAGATTTCTGTGGTGAAGGACCACTGTATAGGCTCCATCTGCTACTGCAGATTGAGGGGCAGAGTTAGGAGGGGAAGCCCTTCAAACAATGAAAATGTTTCACCTCAAGGAGCCACATTTGTGGCAAAGATGCTACTTTATGTTTTTTAAGCATTTACACCACTGAATGAAATTACCTTTTTTTTGCACTATTCCTTTGAAAGTGGTTTTAAGGAAAATCCCATTGCTTTCTACCTGTACGTGAGCATGACTAGGGTGAGGTAGGACTGCTCAGGGATAAAGGGAAAAATATGCCTGGAGGCAGAGGAAGCATCGTTGAGCATCATTGAGAGTGTCCTGTCTGGCTGCTTCATTGTGTAGTATGGAAACTACAAGGCATCAGAGCACAAGACCCCACAGAGGATAGTTAAAAACTGCTGAGAGGATCATCAGGGTCTCCTGCCCCTCTGTTTATGTCATTTACCTGCAGCATTGTATACAAAGGGCCCAGAGCATTGCTGGGGATCATAACCATCCATCCCACTGCCATCAGGAAGAGTACAGACTGCCAGACTTCTTCCCTCAGGCTGTGAGAGTGGTGAATACCCTGCCACCACCGAGGTCTCATCACTAGAACAGCGAGCTGCTCCCTGTTTACAATACTGTCCACTACGTGCACTTAGAATTATATTTTATTAACTTATTTATGGTAATATTTTGGTTTATGTGCTGTGTGTGATATATGTTTTGTGGGTGCACTGTGATTCCACAGTTCTTTTGTTTGATTATATATATGTACTGTTCTTTTGTTTGATTATATATATGTACTGTTCTTTTGTTTGATTATATATATGTTCTTTTGTTTGATTATATATATGTACTGTCAGATGACAATAAACTTGAACTTAAACTTGAACTAGGAGAGGTCCTTGATGAATGAAGAATGAGGAGGGATCTTATTAAAACTGATAAAATATGGAACAGCCTGGACAGAGTGGATGTGGGGACGATGTTTTCTACAGTGGGGGAGTATTGGACTAGAGGGCTCAGCCTCAGAATAGAAGGGAATCACTTTACAAACAGAGATGAGAAGGAATTTCTTTAGCCAGAGGGTGGTAAATCTGTAGAATTTATTGCCACACAAGGCCAAGTCATTGAGTATATTTCAAGCAGAGTTTGATAGGTTGTTAACTAGCAAGGACATCAAAGGTTATGGGCAGAAGGCAGGAGAATGGGGTTGAGAGGGATAATAAATCAGCCCTGATGGAATGGCGGAGAAGATTTGATGGGATCTATGGCCCATTTTTCTCCTATGTCTTATGGTGTTATGATGTAATTGAATACCTTGCTTCAGTGTTCATCGTGAGAGCGACTTTGACAAATATGATGTCAGCATAGAACAGACTAATGTGCTGGAGCTTGTTGAGGTTAAGAAAGAGACAGTGTCGGTGCTACTGAAAAATATTTGGCTTAGTGAAACCTTCTATCTAAAAGAGATAGAATGGAATGCTAACTAAATGTTGGAAGACTAGAAGCAATAGAAGCCCAAAGAAATTTGAGGGCCTGTGCATAAAGGTAGTTATGATATCATAGACTACTTCAGAAAGTAATGAAAAAGGCATGCTGAGTGGGTGACATAGTGACTGAAGATGTACGATACCCTATTTGTAAAACACTATAGATCAAAAACAAACTGCAGATGCTGGAAATGTGAAACAAAATGTAGAACATTCTGTCCATCATGCAGGCCTTGCAGTGTATGTAGAAAGACAAACCAAGCTAATATTTCAGGTCAGTGCTCCTTCTCCAGAACCATTTGAATTTCCCCTTTTAGGTGGGAATTTCGGAGTCAGGAGTCGGATCTTGTAGTGCATTGATTTATACTTCCCTGCACTCCAAGGAAAACATTCTGGACTGTCCAACCTCTCCCTATAACTCAGTCCCTCAAATCTTAGGAACATCCTTGCAAATCTTTTCTGCACTCTTTCCAGCTTAATAATATCTTTCCTAAAGCAGGTTGACTAAAAGTCAAACAATACTCCAAGTGCAGCCTCATCAGCGTTTTGTACAATCACACCAGGAGCTCCTAACTTTCATACTCAGTGTCTGGACTGATGAAAGCCAATGTGCCAAAAGTTTTCTTTGCCATCCTGTCTAATTGTGACTCCACTTTCAGGGAACTATGTACCTGGATTCCAAAGCAACTGTTCTACATCACTGCTTCAGGACTGTGAAAATCCTACCTGGATATAACTTCCCAAAATGCAACAGCTTGTACTTATCTGAATTAAGTTCCATTTGCCATTCTTGGCCCACTTAGTCAACGATACAGATCAGACCTGTAATTTTTCATAACTTTTACTGGTTCACTTTAGTGATATTTGCAAACTTACTGACCATGAATTGTACATTCTTATTTTGACCATTGAAAGAGATGACAAACAACTACGGGCCTAGCACTGACCTTTGAGGCACACCACTAATCATGGTCCTCCAGTCCAAGAAAAAACTTCCACTGCCACCTTAAGTTTTCTACCATCAAGCCTATTGTGTATCCATTAGTCAGTGCTCCCTGCATTCCATGCTGCCTGACATTCCAGAGCCAGCTACCACATTGAAGCTTATCAAAGGCCTTATTGAAGTCCATATACACTACATCTACCCTGTTGCCCTCATTGACCTTTTTAGTCACATTGTCAAAATAATCAATTGTTTGCATCAGGGTGATACATCATCAAAAAGCTCAATCAAATTCATGTTTACTTATTTAATATTTTTCATATAAATTGTGTAACAGTGAATTTTGCTCCGTACCTCTGAATTTTGGGTTATGCTTTGAGACTCTCTCATGGGTGAATTTCTGTTACCTGAACTGCCATAGTGTGTAGGTGCACTGTAATTAGAGGGCAGATCTGGAGTTGGTCTTAGCAATGGAAGTACCTTCTTCTGAAAAGGCAAGGTGGAAGAGGAACACCATCTTCATGTAATAATTTTTCCAACAATGATGACTCCCTCTCTGTGACTCCTGGCTTGCTCTACTGCAGAAGCAGCATGCTGCCGTCATCAGCATATATACGAAGTCTCAAACACTGTGGATGAGGCTAAAAGAGAGTTGTTCTTAAAGCTTGAGCAATCACAATAGAAGTGAAGTGAGAAGCTGCACCTTGGAAATACCAGGCAATCTGATCTCAGGTAGTACTGTCTGGAAAAGCACAGAAATCACAGGAACTTGACATTCCTCTCCCATCAATTTGAACCCCAGGTTCAAATAAATGAGTCAAAAAGTGAAAGGAAGCACCTTTCACTTTTAAGAACATGTTTAAGAACATGAAATCAGACAGACGCCATAAGGAATGTAAAGAAAGCAGGAAGAAACTCAAGTAGGGAATCAAGGAAGCTAAAAGGGGGCCGTGAAATGTCTTTTGTGAATATGATTAAGGAATATTCAAAGGCACTGCACACATACATTAGGAAGAAGTACCGAGCCAGGGAGAGAATAGGACCACTATGTTCAATGGTGCTTCAGGTTAGCAATCAACATTATAATCAAACTATGGAAAGTTGTGATTGGTAAGAACAGAGTAGAGCAAGCTAATTCAAAGCCATTTCTTTAACTTTATATCAAAACCACGTCTGAGAAATGTTTAAGAATCAAGTACAATTCGTCATTCTAATGCACACAATCCAAGCATTGTCACCTGCTAAATCACGTCATTTTCTGAGTGAGAGAGCTCAAGGATGTTCACTGCCTAATCCCATCTGTCATCACCATCAACATAGTCCCTAAGTGGCTACAGCAACAGAAATAGTCAGTACCTCATACACAACCTGATGATTCCAACCAAGAAGAGCTGCAGAGGGTTCACAGTGTCTGACAGTGACTGCCCTGAAGTCGTCCATAATTAGCACTTGTGATAAGACAAGGAAATACCAAAGCCACTTTGATGAGAATAACTCAGAGATCCAAAAACTAATTAATCATAATTAATTAGAACAGTTTTTTGGTCTGGAAACACAATTCGCTTTCAAAGGGCAAGAAAAAAGTATACAGACATCTGAAGGCTAAGGTCCAACAAAAGCTCATATCTAACGAAACGCACACAAAATGCTGGAGCAACACAGCAGGCTAAGCAGCATCTATGGAGGGGAATAAACAGTTGACGTTTTGGGTCAAGACCCTTCATCAGTACTGGAAAGGAAGGGAGCAGAAGCCAAAATAAGAAAGTGTGGGGAAGGCAAGCGATAGGCCAGAGCAGGTCAGACTCCAACTTGTTCTCCACCATACCGATGACACTATTGGAGCTGCTTCCTGCACCCATGCCCAGCTCATCAATTTCACCAGCTTTGCATTTAACTTCCGCCCTATCCTCATATTTACTTAGTCCATCTGTGACACTTCTCTCCTCTTTCTTGAGTTCACTGTTTCCATCTCTGGCATCACTGACATCTCTTTCAAACCAACTGAGACTTACTTGACTAAACCTGTTCCACTTGTAAAATCATTATTCCTTTTTCTCATTTCTTCTGTCTCTGCCACATCTTTTCCATTCTAGAATTTCCATTCTAGAATATCTGAGAAGTCCTCTTGTTTTCAAAGAACAGGGTTTCCCTTCCACCACTATTGGTGTTGGCTTCACCCACATCTCTTCAATTTCCCGCATATCTGCCCTCACCCCATCCTTCCGCTGCCATAACAGGGGTAGAGTTTCCTCTGTCCTTATCTACCACTCCATAAGCCACCATATCCAGGATATTATTCTCCATAACTTCTGCCATCCCCAATGGGATCCTACTACTGAGCATATCTTTCCCCACAACCCATCCTCTGTCAAAGGTTTCCAAAGAGATCATTCCCTACATGACTCCCTTACCTACTCATCCTTTCCCATTAATCTCCCTTCTGGCACTTATCCCTGAAAACATGACAAGTGCTGCACCTGCCATTGCACCTCCTCCTCCACCACCAATCAGGGCCCCAAACCATCCCTCCAGGTGAAGCAATGATCTATTGCACCTGGTGCTCCTGGTGTGGTATGCTCCACATCAATGCCACCTGATATAGATTGGGGGATCACTTCAATGAGCACTTTCACTCTGTCTGGCACAAAAAGGCAGGATCTCTCAGTGGCTACCAATTTTAATTCAACTTCCCATTCTGACATGTCACTCCATAGCCTCCTCTACTGCCATGATGATGCCAAACTCCTATAGGAGCATCACCTATCTTGGTAGCTTCCAATCTGATGGAATGAATATGAGTTTCTTTAACCTGGTAATTGCTCTCCCTCCCTCCTTCTCTCCTGTTCTATTCGCCATTCTGGTTACCCTCTCACCACATCTCTTCTCACCTGCCCATCACCTCCTTCCCCTTCTTCCATGCTCCACTATCCCATCCTATAATGTTCCTTCTTCTCCAGCCTTTTACCTCTTTCACCTATCACTTCCCAGCTTCTTACTTCATTCACCCCTCGCCCGGTCTCACCTGTCACTGTTAGCTTGTACTCCTTATATCCCTCCATATCCTGGCTTCGATCACCTTCCTTTCCAATTGTCATGAAGGGCCTTGGTCTGAAATGTTGGCTGTTTATTCCTCTCCACAGATGGTGCCTGACTTGCTGAGTTCCTCCAGCATTTTCTATGTGTTGCTTAATGCATCCAGCATCTGTAACGCCTCCCAATTATACAGATTATTTGTTTTTTTTTTGGTTTTTTTATTACAAATAATGTGTAACCTATTATACATATTTGTGGGTGAAAGTAGGACAGGAGACCAGCAACATACTGTACGTGGATTCTCCAATTCAGTTAAGAATGTTTTTACCACCAGGGCACAGAGAAAGGCCATTTATTCCCTGCAATCCATTCTGACCCCAGCAGAGAAATCCCATCTGATTGTACCCATGTAGCTGGCTTTCTGTAATGTTTATCCTTTGCTTCTTCTGTGGACCAAACACCCAAAGGACATGGTCTATAGAAAGCTAAGAAGGCAGTAGAGCTTATTAAGATAGAGGCTTTGAGAACTGCTGTAAAGAGCTCTTTAAAGACCTCTCAACTGATAATGTTTTCAATGCCACTGTCATCAATTCCTTCCCACAACTCATTTTCTGCCATCAACCCAGGACCTTGCCAGAATAGCAGAGGCTGCAAAGATTTGAAAAGCAACATTGCTTCTGGAGCAGATGCAACTTTTCCTGAAATACTAACACATGGCAGGAAAATACATCAGGCACAGAATCTTTTCCTTATCTCCCCACTGTCCAGGAAGAGGAAGAAGGTCTCAGAGATGCTGTAGTTCTGAGCAAGAAAGGAGGCAAGTATCACTGTGGCAATTGTAGAGAAGTCACTCTGCTGATTGCCAAGGGGAGTGTCATAAGAACTTCCTCTTGATAACACAATGCACATTTGTCCATAAGTCAGTATAATGGACACAATCTTCACTACCAGACAAATTCAATGGAAGGTTAGGGATCAACACAGATCATTAGATGTAGTCTTTCTCAGTGTCACTAGTGCCATTGACTTTACTAGCCAACCAGTAGTGTGGAGTATCCAACTCAAATTTGATAGTCTTTATACATTTATTACTGTTCAATATCTTCAACATGTCAACAGTGATCCTAATCAACCAATCCACCATGAACCAATGGCAGCAGCACTAGATTCACTTCATCCTTTTCCCAGCTTTCCTTGCCATAGTAATGCAGTTTCCCCCTCAACAGATGTCCCACTGGAGTGGAGTTTACCACTGTTTGAATGGGAAACTGTGCTACCTTAGTTGCTTCTGTTCCAGAAGCAAGATTACCCTAACATCAGGTATCAAGTTATAGTTCATAGATGATGTTTGAGTATATTCACATGCAGAGGGTAAGCTCCAAATGATTTTTGATATCTTCATCCAGTGCACCAGTGCACCTTATATTAATGATCTGGAAGATGAAGGTCCTCTTCCCACGTTCCCCTGTCAAACAACCAGGCTCCATTGTTATCGTGATCCCTGATGTAACTCAGGAAAATATAGCAATGTTCTATACACTAGGAACCACCTCGCTGCAAAGACAAGGATTAATGCTGAAATTCACTACCATGTTCAGAGCATTAATACCTAGAAAAGGGAATCACACGGCAGGTCATTTGGCCCACCATATCTGGGCTGTCCATGATACCAATTTTAACCAATCCCATTTGCCTGCTCGTGCTCATACCCATCTGTCTCTTACATGTTCACGTGCCTTTGAGTTGCCTCTTAAATATTGTTATTATACCACTCTGTGTAAAAATATGCCTTGCAAATCTCCTTTAACTCCTCCCCCCCCCCCAACATCCATCTATGCCATCTAGTATTTCACATCTCCACACTTTGTCCCCATGACCGTGTAGGTTTCTCCTGGGTGCTCTGTTTTCCTCCCACATTCTAAAAAAAGACATGTAAGTTAGGGTTAATAAATTGTGGGCATGCTCTGTTGGCACTGGAAGCACGGTGGCATATGCGGGCTGCCCACAGCAGCATTTAAACTGTCTTTTTCATAGACACAGACAAAGCATTTCACTCACAAACAAGAGAAAATCTGCAGACGCTGGAAATCTGAACAACACACACAAAATACAAGAGGAACTCGGCAGGTCAGGCAGCATCTATGTAAAACAGTATAGTCGACGTTTTAGGCCAAAACCCTTCAGCAGGACTCAAGGTTTTGGCCCAAAATGTCGACTGTACTCTTTCCCGAGATGCTGCCTGGCCTGTTGAGTTCCTCCAACATTTTGTATGTGCTTTGCAATGCATTTTACTGCATGTTTCGATGTTTCAATGTAAATGTGACAAATAAAGCTTATGCAACACACATAAAAAAATACTGGTGAACACAGCAGGCCAGGCAGCATCTCTAGGAAGAGGTACAGTAGACGTTTCGGGCCGAGACCCTCCGTCAGGACTAACTGAAAGAAGAGATAGTAAGAGATTTGAAAGTGGGAGGGGGCGGGGGAGATCCAAAATGATAGGAGAAGACAGGAGGGGCAGGGTTGAGCCAAGTGTTGGAAAGTTTATTGGCAAAAGGGATACAAGGCTGGAGAAGGGAGAGGATCATGGGACGAAAGGCCTATGGAAAAAGAAAGGGGGAGGGGAGCCCAGAGGATGGGCAAGGAGTTATAGTGACAGGGACAGAGGGAGAAAAAAGAGAGAGAGAAAATATAATAATAATAAATAAATAAATAAATAAATAAGGGATGGGGTACAAAGGGGAGGAGGGGCATTAATGAAAGTTAGAGAAGTCAATGTTCATGCCATCAGGTTGGAGGCTACCCAGACGGAATATAAGGTGTTGTTCCTCCAACCTGAGTGTGGCTTCATCTTTACAGTAGAGGAGGCCGTGGATAGACATATCAGAATGGGAATGGGATGTGGAATTAAAATGTGTGGCCACTGGGAGATCCTGCTTTCTCTGGCGGACAGAGCATAATTGTTCAGCGAAACAATCTCCCAGTCTGCATCGGGTCTTGCCAACATATAGAAGGCCACATCGGGAGCACCGAACGCAGTATATCACCCCAGCCGACTCACAGGTGAAGTGTCGCCTCACCTGGAAGGTCTGTCTGGGGCCCTGAATGGTGGTGAGGGAGGAAGTGTAAAGGTATGTGTTGCACTTGTTCCACTTACAAGGATAGGTGCTGGGAGGGAGATAGGTGGAAAAGGATGGGGGGATGAACGGACAAGGGAGATGCGTAGGGAGCGATCTCTACAAAAGCAGAAAGAGGGGGGAGGGAAAGATGTGCTTAGTGGTGGGATCCCGTTGGAGGTGGCGGAAGTTACTGAGAATTATATGTTGGACCCAGAGGCTGGTGGGGTGGTAGGTGAGGACAAGGGGAACCCTATTCCTAGTGGGGTGGCGGGAGGATGGAGTGAGAGCAGATGTGCGTGATATGGGGGAGATGCGTTTGAGAGCAGAGTTGATGGTGGAGGAGGGGAAGCCCCTTCCTTAAAAAAGGAGGACATCTTCCTCGTCCTGGAATGAAAAGCCTCATCCTGAGAGCAGATGCAGCGGAGACGGAAGAATTGCGAGAAGGGGATGGCAGTTTCGCAAGAGACAGGGTGGGAGGAGGAATAGTCCAGGTAGCTGTGAGAGTCCATAAGTTTATCTTTATTTTTACTTATCCAGATTGACTCCAATGGACTATTACGAAGAGGGAAAACCTGCACACTGAAATATTCGCTTAATATCCTCATAGAAATTGATATCCTCCCATACAAATGCAGTAATTCAGGATAACTGTGGGTAACTTTTGCCAAGGCATTCAACTATCCATCCATTTGTATGTGGTAACATTATTTTCCTTGGCATTACAAATTATGATCATAAGCTTAAAAATCTGATCACATAATGCAGTGTTTATCAGTGCTAAACAATTGAAATTTGATTTAATTTGGGGTAAATTGCATTTGAGACCATTTAATTTTGCTTGTGAATTTCATTTGGGGAGTTCCGATCATGAATTGTACTTGTTACCCCAATGTGTTTTCGGGTCTGTGATTATATGTGAGATATGCTCCTTGAACCACGTTAGCCAGAGTGTAACAGTTTTGGTGCAATGCATTATTAATTCTATCATCGACCTTGCAGTCAAATGACAAATTGTCCAACTTCCAATCTGCACAGCCCTTTCAAATGATCTGGTTTCGTGCTTCTGCCACAAATACCTTATCTGTGATCAACCTCCCAGTATTGTCCAGCCTAGTGCTTTCCACTTTCATAACCCATATATGATGCTGGCCTTCACAATCCCTCCTCTCTGATCATTCTTTTTATTTATTTTTTTTATCGGGATACAGTGCAGAATAGCCCTTGCCAACACTTCAAGACTTTCTGCCCAGAAGTACTCGATTTAATTCCAGCCTAATCACAGGACAATGTACAATGACCAATTAACTTACCAGGTGGTACTGGAGCACCTGGAAGAAACCCAGGCTGTAATGGGGAGAACGTACAATCTCCTTACAGGCATCTGTGGGAATTGAACCCGGGTCGCTGGAACTGTGAAACGTTGTGCTAGCCATGCTGTCTGATTCAGGGCAGCCTCTCTAATGCCTACTCGATGTCTCCCTGTAAACTGTCAGACCAGCCTTCCTGGTGTTGCTGTGCAGCCTCCCATGCCTGATGCCTCAGGAGATATGTGGCAGATGGCACATTTTTGTACAGGAAAACATGCACACCTGGTGGCTCGTGAGTAAGGCTATGTGCAAATGAATTTGGTGTATTCTGACAGCTAATTAAATAGTGGCTTTTTCCAATTATTAAATATCATTCCATGCTCCCATTAGGGTGTAAAGGAATTTCTAGGCAACGCTTTTTCTACTTTTTCTCTTATTTCCCAGAAATCAATCTTTGAGACGAGGTACGTGCTCGCATCAGCCAGCCATTTATTTTGATCATCTCACCCTTCCAGTTTTTAGTTAGTCAACATCACTGATTCCAAGATAACATGTATTTTTTTTTAGCAAGCTTCTGGCGAAATTAAAGGGTTTGGTATTTTACAGAGCAGCAGGATCTGTTTCCACTGTATGCTGTCATGTAAAAAAAAGAGGGAAAATTAATCCTTTTTTCCAGGGACTTGATTTGCTTTGGAACACGCTGCTTCCTGGATGCTTCTTTTCCCTAGGAATTGCGTCTCCCCAGGCATTAACATCGAGTATAAGAGCTGGAATATCATGTTTTGATTCAACAAAACGTTAGTCAGCACACACTTGAATTATTGTGTACTGTTCTGGTTGACACACTCCAGGAAGGATGTGATAATGTTAGAAAGGGAGCATAAGAGATTCATCAAGCTGTTGCATGAGGCTGAAGTTTGACTTTATTGAGGTTTATAAAATTATAGAAACATAGAAACATAGAAAATAGGTGCAGGAGTAGGCCATTCGGCCCTTCGAGCCTGCACCGCCATTCAGTATGATCATGGCAGATCATCCAACTCAGAACCCTGTACCAGCCTTCCCTCCATACCCCCGATCCCTTTAGCTACAAGGGCCATATCTAACTCCCTCTTAAATATAACCAATGAACTGGCCTCAACTGTTTCCTGTGGCAGAGAATTCCACAGATTCACCACTCTCTGTGTGAAGAAGTTTTTCCTAACATCTCGGTCCTAAAAGGCTTCCCCTTTATCCTCAAACTATGACCCTTTGTTCTGGACTTCCCCAACATCGGGAACAATCTTCCTGCATCTAGCCTGTCCAATCCCTTTAGGATTTTATACATTTCAATCAGATCCCCCCTCAATCTTCTGAATTCCAATGAGTACAAGCCTAGTTCATCCAGTCTTTCATCATATGAAAGTCCTGCCATCCCAGGAATCAATCTGGTGAACCTTCTTTGTAATCCCTCTATGGCAAGGATGTCTTTCCTCAGATTAAGGGACCAAAACTGCACATAATACTCCAGGTGTGGTCTCACCAAGGCCTTGTACAACTGCAGTAGTACCTCCCTGCTCCTGTACTTGAATCCTCTTGCTATGAATGCCAGCATACCGTTCGCCTTTTTCACCGCCTGCTGTACCTGCATGCCCACTTTCAATGACTGGTGTATAATGACACCCAGGTCTCGTTGCACCTCCCCTTTTCCTAATCGGCCACCATTCAGATAATAATCTGTTTTCCTATTTTTGCCACCAAAGTGGATAACTTCACATTTATCCACATTAAATTGCATCTGCCATGAATTTGCCTACTCACCCAACCTATCCAAGTCACCCTGCATTCTCTTAGCATCCTCCTCACAGCTAACACTGCCGCCCAGCTTCGTGTCATCCACAAACTTGGAGATGCTGCATTTAGTTCCCTCATCCAAGTCATTAATATATATTGTAAACAACTGGGGTCCCAGCACTGAGCCTTGTGGTACCCCACTAGTCACTGCCTGCCATTCTGAAAAGGTCCCGTTTATTCCCACTCTTTGCTTCCTGTCTGCCAACCAATTCTCTATCCACATCAATACTTACCCCCAATACCGTGTGCTTTAAGTTTGCACACTAATCTCCTATGTGGGACTTTGTCAAAAGCCTTTTGAAAATCCAAATATACCACATCCACTGGTTCTCCCCTGTCCACTCTACTAGTTACATCCTCAAAAAATTCTATGAGATTCGTCAGATAAGGTAAATATTAAGAGACCATTTCCTAGAGCATGGAAGTCTAAAACTGGAGGGTAAATGTTTAAGATGACCAGAGAGTAATTATAAGATCAAGGGGGGGGGGCAGGTTTTTCCACAAAGATTGGTGGTTATATGGAACAGGCTGCCAGAGGAAGTAGTAGAGCAGGGGGTCCCAAACTAATGATATTGGTCCATGGCATAAAAAAGATTGGGAACCCCTGTTGTAGAGGAAGATACAAAAGCAGCATTTAAAAAAAAATTAGACAGATACTTGGATAAGAAAGGAGTAAATGGACAGTAAATGGTCTGTACACACCAGCAGTGTGGTGAAAAAGGCACAACAACACCTCTTTCACCTCAGACGGTTGAGGAGGTTTGGTATGGGCCCCCAAATCTTAAGAACTTCCTACAGGGGCATAACTGAGAGCATCCTGACTGGCTGCATCACTGCCTGAATGGGAACTGTACTTCCCTTAATCACAGAATTCTGCAGAGAGTGGTGCGGACAACCCAGCGCATCTGTAGATGCGAACTTCCCATGAGGGGGAGAAGATGGCGGCGCGACACAGCGCATGCGACCACTCCGGTGGCGATATCTGTAATCTGTCAAGTAGGGTACTGTGCACAATTCTGATTTGATGGAGACGGATGTGAGACTACACAGGAACATCTGTAGAAACTTCTGAAATGCCCGCTTCGCTGCCGCTGCGACTGTGTGATAACAGGAATCTCCGGAGGAGAAGGCCCCGAATCCTCAGCTTTGCTTGTTTTGGCAGCCGGGGTGAGGTCGAAGGCGCTCGGCAGGGGATGGTGCTCAGGAGGCTGTATCAGAGGGGCTGATTGGAGGCTCGAAGTTTTTGGACGGACTGACTCAGTGTTGACTGTGGTTGGGTGCTTCCAATGCATCGGCAGTTGTCGGTGCCTGGAGGTTTATGGCAGGGAGTTTCTCCCTTTGCAGCCTGCTATCGGGGACTCGGGAGTTGTTCGTGACTTTGAGACTTTTTTTTTACCGTGCCCATGGTCTATTCTTTATCAAATTATGGTATTGCTTTGCACTGCTGTAACTATATGTTATAATTATGTGGTTCTGTCAGTGTTAGTCTTTGGTTTGTCCTGTTTTTCTGTGATATCACTCTGGAGGAACATTGTATCTTTTCTTAACGCATGCTTTTCTAAATGACAATAAAAGAGGATTGAGTGTTCTCATAATATAATTCAGGACATTTACAAGGACAGGTGTGTAAAAAGGGTCCGTAGGATCATTGGGGACCCAAGCCATCCCAATCACGATCTATTCCAGCTGCTACCGTCCGGGAAACGGTACCACAGCGTAAAAGCCAGGACCAACAGGCTCCGAGACAGATTCTTCCACCAGGTCATCAGACTGATGAACTCACACTGACCTGAGTGTGCTTATATTACATTGGCTGTTTTATTTATTATAAATTATTATAAATGACTATGATTGCACATGGCATATTTAGATGGTGACGTAACGTAACGATTTTTACTCCTCATGTATGTGAAGGATGTAAGAAATAAAGTCAATTGATAATGAGTTTATTGCACAGGTGCAAAAAACAACTGCAGCAGCATCACAGGCTCATAATATCACATCAGCAGCATTTTCATAAAAATATTAAACTGATCATAAATTATACACATTTTTACAAGAAAACATCGTTAGAACAAAGGAAACACCAAAGTACACTTTTGTGCAAAGTGGTTCTAGTGGGGGCAGATGAGATTAGTGTAGACAGGCAATCATGGTCAAGTTGGGCTGAAGGCCCTGTTTATGTGCTATTCTGTGATTTCATTTTAAGTAATACAGAATTTCTGTTTCCTATCAATGTGAAAATGTCACATTTATCCAAATATTTATAGTGCATCTGCCATGTTTTCACCCACTCACTTAATCTGTCTATGTCACCTTGTAGTTGGTTTGCATCCTCCTCATAATTCATAGTTCCATCTAGTTTAGTGATGTTAACAGTCCTTAAAATATTACATTTACTTCTCTTATCCCTTATGCTATGAATAGATGAGGTTTGAGCGCTGATTGTATCTACAGTTACTACTTGCCATCCTATAAAAGACCCTTTCTCTGTTTCTCTGTTTCCTGACTGTCAGTCAATCTTCAATCATACCAGTATCTTACATTCAATACCTTGTGCACTAACCTATTATTTGGGACTTTATCAAAAGTTTCAATGAATTGGCTCTTTGCCATTTCACTCAGTTGTAACATTGCCAGGGCTTATCCATTGCATTGGGATGTGTGCCAGCAGAGAGTGAGAATGACAGGAAATAAGCTTAAATTTTATAGCAAAACATGTTATTTATAAGAAAGAATAAAATGTTGAATGTTGTGTTTAAAGAATTCTGTTTGATTTCCCATTCCAACTACAAAACTCCCTGAGCAATTAGACATGTCACAGTATCCTGCCAGTGTGATAAAGAAGGAGTTCTTGTCAAAACTAGGATTTGTGCCAGAGTAACACAAATCAGAAATGGTAATTGGCATATAGACCTGATATGGTGTCACTTTTTAGAGTGGGTTCACCTGCACCCAGCTCTCTGAGGAGGGAATTTCAAATAATCTTAGCTCCTTAAACCCACTAATTAAAATGAGAAATCCCCAAGCTTCCATGAATCATCCTCCAAAAAGATTATTAGGAATTTAATGGGGAAAATCTCATCCCTGACCATCTGTGACCTGAGGCACTGTGAACATTTCTGAAATGGGAAAGAAAGGGATCTTCATATCACATCTACATAGATGGTGCAGAAATGTAGTGTTGCAGTAATCCACACCTTCTGTTCCTTTAACACAAAGGAAGCACTAGAACTAGTTTTACCTCTGAGAGGTTCTAAAAACAATGGAGGGCACCTGACTAAGTTTTCAAATCACGTGACAAATTGTTAATTCAGTTGGTTGCCATAATACTTTGCAATGCATTTCAGAAAAAATTCAGGTAACAGTGAACTTCAATATTTTGTTTATAATGCTCAATAAATTAAAACAAAATACCAAATTTAAATCATAAATTCACCATGCATTTAGAATAAAAATGCAAATTTTAATTTTTAAATTTGTAAATCTTTTTGATGATGCTAATGTTATCTGCCATTTTTTTATTGGAGATCTTTATAAAAATATTTCTGTAGATTGATCTATTTTTGTTTGAGACCGTGTCATATTGAATATAAATTGACGTCATATTTACCTAAAAAGAAAATGTGTGTTACCTATGGTATTGCTTTACATTTTGTGTTGACTGAAGCAGGTAATGTACAATATATTTTTCTGCTCTCAGACCAAATCTGGGGCAGATCTTAGTCAACCTTGAGACTACTGCTTGTCTGCATCTTGGACCATGTTGTTTCTTCCAGCATGATCCCTGGTACAATCATACACTGTGCATGGCACAGTCTGGGACTGCACAGAGCTTCTCAAGTGTAAGTTGTTGATTGCATTTATAATAACTTTGACAGCTAGTGAGGCCACAGCCCCAATCCCACAGGCAGTCAGATCTTCTGTTTAAAATGAATATTCATGAATAACTTCAACATTTGCATGTATTCAATTTTACTGAGACTGTGAAAGTAAAAATAAAGTTGCATTTATTTTTATTAATTTTAGTTACTTAAAAGTTTAAAGTCAGAAAGCACTTGCACATACTTAATGAACAGCTATGGTTCATGGTTAGAATCAGAATCAGATTTAATATCACTGGCATATATCGTGAAATTTGTTGTCTTTGCAGCGGCAGTACTTTGCAATAGATAATAATAAAAACTGTGATTTACAGTAAGTATACATATATATTAGTAAATTAAATATTGATATTGATGGCGTCCATCTGTCTCGAAGGACAATGGAGTAGGTGACCTCTCCAGGGCACAAGCCTGGGTGGAAGGAATCGAGGTTCTGGGATGCCATGTCCTGTCACGATCCCCCTCTCCGTCTCACCAGTGTAGTCCAAAGGAAAGCGAGGTAATATGTTTGACACCAGCTTGACCACACAAGCTGCTGGAAGGATGTTCAGTGATGTTCGTCTGTCTTGGGGGCGCCACTCTGGATTTTCTGTCTGTTTTTACTCCCGCAGCCTCCGTCTCTCAACAAGGCAGTGGGGTTATTTACTCGTAGCTGGGGATCTAGCTCATTAACACCACGGCGTGTCTACAAGCCGGTGGGCCTGCATGTTATGTGTGCAGGGGCTAAACCTCCTCCCCGTCTTCTGTAGTTCAGCCTGAGTCCGATTATATTAAATAAGTCCTGCAAAAATAGCAGTGAGGGAGTGTTCATGAGTTCAATGTCCATTCAGACATCGGATGGTAGAGGGGAAGAAACGATTCCTGAATCACTGAGTGTGTGCCTTCAGGGTTTTATACCTCCCTCCCAATGGTAACAATGAGAAGAGGGGTGATGGGGGTTCCTTGATGATAGATGCAACCTTTTTGAGGCATCACTCATTGAAGATATCCTGGATGCTGGGCAGGCCAGTGCCCATGATGGAGTTGACTGACTTCACAACTTTCTGCAGCTTCTTTCGATCCTGCGCAGTAGAACCCCCAACCACCCCCCCATAACAAATGGTGATTCAGCCAGTTTGAATGCTCTCCACAGCACAACTGGAGAAATTTGCGAGTGTCTTTGGTGACAAACTAAATCTCCTTAAACTCCGAATGAAATATAGGTGCTGATGTGTCTTCTTTGTAGCTGCATCGATACGTTGGTCCTAGGATAGATCCTCAGAAAGATTGACACTCAGGAATTTGAAATTGCTCACTCTTTCCAATTCTGATCCCTCTATGAGGATTGGTGAGCCTTCCCTTGTCTTACCCTCTCTGAAGTCCACAATCATTTCTTTGGTCTTACTGACATTGAGTGCAAGGTTGGTGCTGCGACACCACTCAACTAACTGAGATACCTCTGTCCTTTATGCCTTCTTGTTACCATCTGAAATTCTGCCAACACTGGTTGTGTCATCAGCAAATTTATGGATGACATTTGAGCTGTGCCTCACTACACAGTGATGTGTGTAGAGAGAGTAGAGCAGTGAGCTAAGCACACACCCCTGAAGTGTGCCAGTATTGATTACTAGCAGAGCGGAGATCTTATTTCCAATCCACATGGGCAGTGGTCTTCCGGTGAGGAAGTCGAGGATCCAGTTGCAGAGGGAGGTACAAGGCCCAGATTTTGGAGCTTTTCAATCAGAGCTGTAGGTATGATTGTGTTAAACACTGAGCTGTAGTCAATAAACAACATCCTGACATAAGTGTTGCATTGTCCAGGTGATCCAAGGCTGCATGGATAGCCCATGAGATCACATCTGTAGTAGATCTATTGTGGTGATAGGCAAAATACATTGAGTCCAGATCCTTGCTCAGGCAGGAGTTGATTCTAGCCATAACCAACTTCATCACCGTAGATGTGAGTGCTACTGGAAGATAGAAGCTCATTCTGCTCTTTTTGGACACAGGTATGAGTGTAGCCCTTTTGAAGCAGGTGGGAACTTGCATCTGTAGCAATGAGAGACTGAAAATACCTTTGAACACACCCGCCAGTTGGTTTTATACAGTTCTACCAGATACACCACTAATGCCTGTCACCTTACATGGGTTCACTCTCTTGAAAGACATTCTGATGTCAGCTTCTGAGACCGAGATCACGGGATCGCCAGATGCTACGGGGATCCACATAGCTGTAGTTTTATTCTCCTTTTCAAAGTGAGCATAAAAAGCATTGAGCTCATCTGGGAGTGAAACAGCCCTGCCATTCACTTTGTAGGAAGTAATGGCCTGCAAACACTGCCAGGGTTGTCATGCATCTAATTCCACATCCAACTTCGTTCAGAATTGTTCCACTGCTCTTGAGAGAGCCCCCCCCCCCGTAATTTGTGCCTGATCTTCCTGTATAATCCCAGGTCTCCAGGCTTGAATGCCAGATCTCGCCCTCATCAGACTCTGAACCTCCTGTTTCATCCATGGCTATTGAATTGGTATGTACAGTACATTCTTGTAGGCAAACGCTCATCTACACAGGTTTTAATGAAGTCAGTGACAGCTGTGGAATATTCATTTGGATATGAAGATGAATCCCTGAATACAGTCCAGTCGACTGACTGAAAGCAGTCTTGTAAGTGCTCCTGTGCTTCCCTTGTCCCTACCTACTTGTTCCACAGTACTGGTGCTGCAGTCTTCAGTCTCAGGAAGTAGAAGTACAGCCAGGTGATCAGACTTCCCAAGGTGTGGGTGTGGGTGTGGGATGGCACTGTAAGTGCTCTTGATGGTGGTATAACAATGGTTCAGTGGTTCAAGTATGGATAGGTCTCTGCAGAACATTTTGACCCAGTAAGTTTCATGTCCCATTTAGGCTCGAAAGTCTAACTTCAGTCACTCTGAAGAAGTGTGTTAATGTGCAGAAGAACATAGAATAAGACAGCAATTTTTTTTTGCTTTTATTAAAAATTTTAGCTTTTGGCCACATGACGGAATAGATCATAGACATAGAAACATAGAAACATAGAAAATAGGTGCAGGGGTAGGCCATTCGGCCCTTCGAGCCTGCACCGCCATTTATTATGATCATGGCTGATCATCCAACTCAGAACACCGCCCCAGCCTTCCCTCCATACCCCCTGACCCCCGTAGCCACAAGGGCCATATCTAACTCCCTCTTAAATATAGCCAATGAACTGGCCTCAACTGTTTCCTGTGGCAGAGAATTCCACAGATTCACCACTCTCTGTGTGAAGAAGTTTTTCCTAATCTCGGTCCTAAAAGGCTTCCCCTCTATCCTCAAACTATGACCCCTCTTTCTGGACTTCCCCAACATCGGGAACAATCTTCCTGCATCTAGCCTGTCCAATCCCTTTAGGATCTTATACATTTCAATCAGATCCCCCCTCAATCTTCTAAATTCCAACGAGTACAAGCCCAGTTCATCCAGTCTTTCTTCATATGAAAGTCCTGCCATCCCAGGAATCAATCTGGTGAACCTTCTCTGTACTCCCTTTATGGCAAGGATGTCTTTCCTCAGATTAGGGGACCAAAACTGCACACAATACTCCAGGTGTGGTCTCACCAAGGCCTTGTACAACTGCAGTAGTACCTCCCTGCTCCTGTACTTGAATCCTCTTGCTATGAATGCCAGCATACTGTTCGCCTTTTTCACCGCCTGCTGTACCTGCATGCCCACTTTCAATGACTGGTGTATAATGACTCCCAGGTCACGTTGCACCTCCCCTTTTCCTAATCGGCCACCATTCAGATAATAATCTGTTTTCCTATTTTTGCCACCAAAGTGGATAACTTCACATTTATCCACATTAAATTGCATCTGCCATGAATTTGCCCACTCACCCAACCTATCCAAGTCACCCTGCATCCTCTTAGCATCCTCCTCACAGCTAACACTGCCACCCAGCTTCGTGTCATCCGCAAACTTGGAGATGCTGCATTTAATTCCCTCATCCAAGTCATTAATATATATTGTAAACAACTGGGGTCCCAGCACTGAGCCTTGCGGTACCCCACTAGTCACCGCCTGCCATTCTGAAAAGGTCCCGTTTATTCCCACTCGTTGCTTCCTGTCTGCTAACCAACTCTCCACCCACACCAATACCTTACCCCCAATACCGTGTGCTTTAAGTTTGCACACTAATCTCCTGTGTGGGACCTTGTCAAAAGCCTTCTGAAAATCCAAATATACCACATCCACTGGTTCTCCCCTATCCACTCTACTAGTTACATCCTCAAAAAATTCTATGAAATTCGTCAGACATGATTTTCCTTTTACAAATCCATGCTGACTTTGTCTGATCATTTCACCGCTTTCCAAATGTGCTGTTATCACATCCTTGATAACTGACTCCAGCAGTTTCCCCACCACCGACGTTAGGCTAACCGGTCTATAATTCCCTGGTTTCTCTCTCCCTCCTTTTTTAAATAAACACATAAATCATAAAAAAAACATAAAACACAGGAACACAATGAGGCTGTTTGGCTCAATGAGTCTGTTGTACCTGTGGTCCACGGCAGATTTATTTTCCCTCTCAACCCCATTCTCCTGCCTTCTCCCCATAACTACTGATGCTCTTACTTATTAAACATCTGTCAACCTCCACTTTAAACATCCCCAATGACAGCCACCTCTGGCAATGTTTCACAAATACACCACCCTCTGGCTAAAGAAATTCCTCCTCATCTCTGTCGATAAGCGATGTCCTTTTATTCTGGCTGCATTAGAGGTTTAACAGGATGCTGTCCGGTTTAGAGGGCATGTGCTATCATGAGAGGTTGGATAAACTAGGGTTGTTTTCTCTGGAGTGGCAGAGGCTGACGGCAGATCTGAAAGAGGCATAGATAGAGAAGACGGAGTATCTTTTTCCCAGGGTAGAAATGTCTACTACCAGACGACATGCATTGAAGGTGAGAGGGGTAGGTTCAAAGGGGATGTGAGGGGTAAGTTTTTTACTCAGAGGGAATTGGATGCCTGGAATGCGTTGCCTGAGGTGTTAGAGGTAAATACATTAGAGGCTTTTAAGAGACACATGAAAATGAGGAAGATGGGGGGAAATGCACATTGTGCAGGTAAGAGGGATTAGTTTTTGGGGTTTTTTAAATTTACTTTTTAGCTGTTTTGGCATAATGTTGTGTGCTGTAGGGCCTGTTCCTGTGCTATATTGTTCTATGTTCTATGCAGGGTTTGAAGCAGGTAATCAAATCGCTGTTACTGAGAAATGCAGTAACTCTCCTCCTCACTGATATATCTTAGTGACTGATACACTGAGCATGTAAACATGTGCACATATGATTGAGACTTAGGACATTAAAAGCAATGGAACTAGGAGCAGGACTGGCGCACACAGCAAATTTAGCCTGCTTCATCATTCAGAACTATCGCGGCTGATTTAATATTGGCGTCATTTCAACATTCTAGCCTGTTTCCTGTAATCTTTGATTCCCCTAAACAGAACAAAATAAATTAAAACAGGGTTTGGCCAAATGGCTTTCACGTCAGTTGTATTTTTCCAGGGGTTGCTGTTGGTATTGTGAAGGTTGACTGAGATAAAGGATGAGAGAAAATTCGTGTCCAAAGTCATGGCACGGTTAGATAAATGATCCCTTCCTGCTTGAATATTTTATGTAATGCATTCAGTGGCCACTTGGTTCGGTACATCCTAAACATAATAAAGTGCCCACTAAGTGTACAGTATGCACATGCAAAGAAAAACAAATCACGCAAATGGCAACAAGGACATCAATCTCCTAACATGCAAAAAAAATCGCACAAATGGAAACAAGAGCATCAACCTCCCCCACGAGCAAAAAACAAATTGTGCAAATAGCAACAAGACTATCAACCCCCGCCAGACAAAGCACTAATCATGTAAACAGCATCGAATATCAACCCCCACACAAACAATAACAAGAATATCAGCCCCCCCACGCAAACAGCAACAGAAATATCAACCCCCCAGACAAAACACAAATCACGCAAACAGCATCAAGAATATCAACCCCCGCCAGACAAAGCACTAATCATGTAAACAGCATCGAATATCAACCCCCATGCAAAACACAAATCACACAAACAGCAACAAGAGTATCAATCCCCCACACAAAACACAAATCACACAAACAATAACAAGAATATCAGCCCCCCCACGCAAACAGCAACAGGAATATCAACCCCCCAGACAAAACACAAATCACGCAAACAGCATCAAGAAAGAACGAGTGAAAACACAGAATATAAAAGCACAAGTTTGAAAGAGTCAATTCGAACTACAGTCCAATCCACAAAGCATGGATCCAGAACTTTGATACCATCCTCCAACAGCATCAAGGGAAAGATCATTTGAATGCAGGGACCTTCCTCTGGCAGCCGTAAGTGAGCAAATGGTAGACAGCGCCAAGCATTCGTTTGCCTTCCACACTCACCTCTATCTTCCTCAGCGCTTTAATTGGCAAGATTGGTGAGAAATGGAGTCGGTCATGGGCTCACACAATGTCTGCATGCTTTTATGTATTGAGTTACTGCCACATGATTGGCTGATTAGATATTTGCCTCAACAAGCAGGTGTACAAATGCATTTAATAAAGTGGCCACTGAGTATATTACTGTAATGGTGAACTGATTTATCACTGTTCATTTATTAGATCAGACTAACACTGGAAAGTTGTTTCAGACTTCACTGCTGGCAAATGCAGGCTATGAGATATAACAATGGTTTCTCAAATTTCTCAGCACATCATCGCCCTTGTGGGTGGAGTTCTGAGCACCCATTCCCAAGCAGCACCATAGAGTGAGCTGTCCAAGATTTGGAGGACACAGCTAATTAAATAGCTCTGCATGAGGTAGTGAATGAACGTTAGAGGAAAACCTAAATGGCCTCAACCTCATCAATCTCCTTGTGGCATCTAGTCATAGTGGCACTGGCAGGAGGGATGATTGTAGTCCTGGTGGAGATAAATTCCCAAGTGCACACCAAGGATATATTCCATCCCTTTGTGAGGTGCAAGAAATATGGATGGACACAGAACAGATGTGGCAGCTCAGAACTGGACATTCATGAAGTGCTGTGGATTTACATTAGCAACAGAAGTGTGTAATTCTGCATCCTTAGCCTTATGATTGAGTATATTCTCTTTTCTGTCATCAGTGTAGAAATTGCAGGGGCCCTGTCAAGAGATCGAGAGTTAGTGAGGCCTGGTTAAGAAAACGGAAGAGGTGTATAGGCAGGGAAGAGCAAATGAAGTGCTTAGGGAGTATAAGAAATGCAAGAGAACACTTAAGAGGGTAATCAGGAGGGCTAAAAGAAGACAAGAGGTTGCCTCAGTAGACAAGGTGAAGGAGAATTCTAAGGGCTTCTACAGCTATATTAAGAGCAAAAGGATGGCAAGGGAGGTAATTTGCCATGATGTCATTTATGAGTGAAGTTGAAAGAGATGGGGGAAGATCTTAAATGGATTTTCTGTATCTGTATTTTGTTGGAAGATGGATACAGAGTCTATAGAATTGAAGTCATGGACCTCATACAGATTACAGAGGAAGACGTGTTTGCTACTTTGAGGAAAATTAGGGTGGTAAGTCCCTAGGGCCTGTTAAGGTGTTTGCTTAGACCCTGTGTAGAAATTCTGCTCATGCAGAAAATGCCAGGACCCTAACAGAGATATTTAAATGTCCTTAGCCATGGGAGAGGTGGTGGATATTGAGGGATTGCAAATGTTGTTCCATTGTTTTGATCTCCCACCCTGATATGTGTCTCTTGTGCAAAAATTATATCAGTTTGGAATCGGTTAATGATTTTAAAAGTCTTTTTTTCGTGTGATAGGCTGATTCCAACCACGTACAACCAACTTATTACATTAATTCATTTAAATACCATACTATAATTTTCTCCTACTTTACACATGCGCAGAGCATATACCAATATGGGGTGATCAAAAATGGCGGCGATGAAGAATACAACCACATAGAAAACACGTATGCACCCAATGGGAAAAAGCCCCAAACTCTAACCTCACCTCCCTCCCCCAACAGTTCGAAAAAAAGCAGGCACCCTATGATAGAATATGAAGCCAGGGACTGCTCTGTCTGTACACAAAAAATGTAGAAAGATTCTCTCTCCCTCCCCCTTGTTAAAAAAAACCCACTGACCTTGTAAGAGGAACGACAAAATCTCAAGAGAAAAGTATTTACATTCCAGCATCAACAAACTATCCCATGTTTATATTTAATCTTCTTTTTAAACAAGAAAGAACCAAAATAATGTTATCTCTTAAAAAGAAAAACCAGTGCATTTTAAAATTTAACATTAAATCCCTAAAAAAGCTTTAAATTCGGTTATAAGACACTATAATAAAGCAGAAAAACAGTTAATAGCATATTTAACCCAACTAAATTTTCAAAGATACCAGCTAATAATATTATAAGTAATTGAACTCTCCCCTAAATATGTGTATAAAAAGAAGCTCCATTAGTAGAAAAAACTACCAATTGATTAATTGAGAAAGAAACAAAAAAAAAATATCAAACCAGGTATTAGGTTAAAGGCGCAAACAACAGGAATTCTGCAGACGCTGGAAATTCAGGTAACACACATCAAATTTAGTTAGTCCTGACAAAGGATCTCGGCCTGAAATGTCAACTGTACCTCTTCCTAGAGATGCTGCCTGGCCTGCTGCGTTCACCAGCAACCTTGATGTGTGTTGATTAGGTTAAAGGAACAAATCCCTTTATTTTCTTTTTCTCAGTCGAATGTCCAAATAACCATTTAGACAGTCATACTTGAACCATAGATCTTCTTCCCAAAAAAAACCCAATAATATGCAATAATGAACAAATCTCCTTATCTTCTTTTAATAGTCTCTCAATGAAATAGCCAAGTAACCTTCATAAATCTTCTTTCTGAAATGCCAATGAAATGCCAATAATATACAGATAACCGGACAATCTTCCAGACAGTTCATTTGGCAGTGACAGCAGGTATAGCTTGAACGAACTTCAGTGCAGTTTTTGGATCGAAAAATGTACAAGGAGGAGAATTAGGAGGAAAAACTTTAATTCTTGTTGGGTAACGTAAAGAAGGAAACGGTTTCTTATCATATGCCTCTTTTATTACCAGAGCAAATCTTGATCTTTGTTCCATTACCTCCTTTGGATAATCCTCATAAAAATGGAGCTCAGATTCCTTAAACCTAATAACGCTCTGTTTTCTTGCCTGTCGCATTATTTATCTTTAAAATTAAAGTGATGAAAACAAATCAAAACAGATCTTGGTTTATTTGGAGGATAAGTACCCTTGTAAGTGGAACAAGTGCTACACATGCCTTTACACTTCCTCCCTTATCACCATTCAGGGCCCCAGACAGTCCTTCCAGGTGAGGCAACACTTCACCTGTGAGTCGGCTGGGGTGATATACTGTGTCCGGTGCTCCCGATGTGGCCTTCTATATATTGGCGAGACCCAACGCAGACTGGGAGATCGTTTTGCTGAACACCTACGCTCTGTCCGCCAAAGAAAGCAGGATCTCCCAGTGGCCACACATTTTAATTCTACATCCCATTTCCATTCTGATATGTCTATCCACGGCCTCCTCTACTGTAAAGGTGAAGCCACACTGAGGTTGGAGGAACAACACCTTATATTCCGTCTGGGTAGCCTCCAACCTGATGGCATGAACGCTGACTTCTCTAACTTCCGCTAATGCCCCACCTCCCCCTCGTACCCCATCCGTTATTTATTTATATACACCCATTCTTTCTCTCTCTCTCCTTTTTCTCCCTCTGTCCCTCTGACTATACCCCTTGCCCATACTCTGGGTTTCCCCCCCCTCCCCCTTTTTCTTCTCCCTGGGCCTCCTGTCTCATGATCCTCTCATATCCCTTTTGCCAATCACCTGTCCAGCTCTTGGCTTCATCCCTCCCCCTCCTGTCTTCTCCTATCATTTTGGATCTCCCCCTCCCCCTCCCACTTTCAAATCTCTTACTATTCTTCCTTCAGTTAGTCCTGATGAAGGGTCTCGGCCCAAAACGCCGACTATACCTCTTCCTAAAGATGCTGCCTGGCCTGCTGCATTCACCAGCAACTTTGATGTGTGTTGCTTGAATTTCCAGCATCTGCAGAATTCCTCATGTTTGCAGCTCTGTAAAACTCTGGTTAGGCCACACTTGGAGTACTGTGTTCAGTTCTGGTTGCCTCACTATAGGAAGGATGTGGAAGCTTTGGAAAGGGTACAGAGGAGATTTACCAGGATGCTGCCTGGTTTAGAGAGTATGGATTATGACCATAATATGATAAGTTTTTATCTGCAAGTTGAGAGGGATAAGGGCAGATCAGAAGTGTCAGTATTACAGTTGAACAAAGGAGACTATGGAGCCATGAGGGAGGAGCTGGCCAAAGTTGACTGGTCGGATATCCTAGCAATGGCAGGTATTCTTGGGAATAATGCACAAGGTGCAAAATCAGTTCATCCCCTGGAGAAGGAAGGATTCAAAGGGGGGAAAGTGGACACATTGGTTGACAAAGGAAGTCAGAGATAGCATAGCATTAAAAAAGAAGTATAACAGAGCTCAAGTGAGTGGGAAGACGGATGATTGGGAAATTTTTAAGGGGCAACAGATCTTAACTAAAAAGGCTATACGCGGGGAGAAAAAATGAGGTATGAACGCAAGCTAGCTAGGAATATAAAGGAGGATAGCAAAAGTCTTTTTTAGGTATGTGAAGAGAAGGAAGATAGTTAAGAACAATGTTAGGCCCTTGAAGAATGAATTGGGAGAAATTGTTATGGGAAACAGAGAAATGGCAGACGAATTTAATAAGTACTTTGGATCTGTCTTCACTAGGGAAGACACAAGCAATCTCCCAGATGTATGGATGGGCCAAGGGCATAGGGTAACAGAGGAACTGAAACAGATTGGCATTAGGAAGGAAATGGTGATGAGTAGACTGATGGGACTGAAGGCTAACAAATCCCTAGGTCTGCATCCTAGGGTACTAAAGGAGGTGGCTCTGGAAATTGCGGATGCATTGGTGATCATTTTCCAATGTTCCTTAGATTCAGGATCAGTTCCTGAGGATTGGCGAATGACTAATGTTATCCCACTTTTTAAAAAAGAAGGGAGGGAGAAAACAGAGAACTATCGCCCTGTTAGCCTAACATCAGTTAGCCTAACATCAGGAAGATGCTAGAGTCCATTATTAAAGGTGAAATAGCGGCATATCTTGATAGCAGTGATAGGATTGGGCCGAGACAGCATGGATTTACCAAGGGCAAATCATGCTTGACTAATCTATTGGAGTTTTTCGAGGATGTAACCAGGAAGATAGACGCGGGAGATCCAGTGGATGTGGTGTACCTTGACTTTCAGAAGGCATTTGATAAGGTACCACATAGGAGATTGGTGGGTAAAATCAGAGCTCATGGCATTGGGGGGAGGATATTGACATGGATAGAGAACTTATTGGCAGATAGAAAGCAAAGGGTAGCAGTGAATGGGTGCTTCTTGGAATGGCAGGTGGTGACTAGTGGGGTGCCACAGGGCTTGGTATTGGGACCACAGCTGTTTACGATTTACGTCAATGATTTAGAGGAAGGCATTGTGAATAACATCAGCAAGTTTGCTGATGATACTAAGCTGGGTGGCAGTGTGACTTGTGATGAGGATGTTAGGTGAGTTCAAGGTGACTTGGATAGGCTGGGTTAGTGGGCAGAAACTTGGCAGGTGGTGTTTAATGTGAATAAGTGTGAGGTTATTCACTTTGGGAGCAAGAACAGGAAGGCAGATTATTATCTGAACGGTGTGGAGTTAGGTAAGGGAGAAATACAAAGAGATCTAGGAGTACTTGTTCATCAGTCTCTGAAGGTGAATGAGCAAGTGCAGCAGGCAGTGAAGAAGGCTAATGGAATGTTGGCCTTTATTACAAAGGGAATTGAGTACAAGAGCAAGGAAATCCTTTTGCATTTGTACAGGGCCCTGGTGAAACCACACCTGGAGTATTGTGTGCAGTTTTGGTCTCCAGGGTTAAGGAAGGTCATCATGGCTGTGGAGGAAGTGCAGCGTAGGTTCACTAGGTTAATTCCTGGGATGTCCGGTCTTACGCAGAGAGCGTAGAGAGACTGGGCTTGTGCACACTGGAATTAAGGATATTGAGGGCGGATCTGATTGAGACATATAAGATTATTAAGGGATTGGACAAGATAGAGGCAGGAAATATGTTCCAGATGCTGGAAGAGTCCAGTACCAGAGGGCATGGTTTAAGAATAAGGGATAGGTCATTTAGGACAGAGTTGAGGAGGAACTTCTTCTCCCAGAGAGTTGTGGTGGTGTGGAACGCGCTGCCTCAGAAGGCAGTGGAGGCCAATTCTCTGGATGCTTTCAAGAAGGAGCTAGATAGGTATCTTATGGATAGAGGAATCAAGGGTTATGGGGACAACCACACCTGGAGTATTGTGTGCAGTTTTGGTCCCCTAATCTGAGGAAAGACATCCTTGCCATAGGGGGAGTACAGAGAAGGTTCACCAGATTGATTCCTGGGATGGCAGGACTTTCATATGAAGAAAGACTGGATGAACTGGGCTTGTACTCGTTGGAATTTAGAAGATTGAGGGGGGATCTGATTGAAACGTATAAGATCCTAAAGGGATTGGACAGGCTAGATGCAGGAAGATTGTTCCCGATGTTGGGGAAGTCCAGAACGAGGGGTCACAGTTTGAGGATAGAGGGGAAGCCTTTTAGGACCGAGATTAGGAAAAACTTCTTCACACAGAGAGTGGTGAATCTGTGGAATTCTCTGCCACAGGAAACAGTTGAGGCCAGTTCATTGGCTATATTTAAGAAGGAGTTAGATATGGCCCTTGTGGCTACGGGGGTCAGGGGGTATGAAGGGAAGGCTGGGGCGGTGTTCTGAGTTGGATGATCAGCCATGATCATAATAAATGGCGGTGCAGGCTCAAAGGGCCGAATGGCCTACTCCTGCACCTATTTTCTATGTTTCTATGTTTCTATGATCAACCATGATCTCAGAATGGCGGTGCAGGCTCGACGGGCCGAATGGTCTACTTCTGCACCTATTGTCTATTGTCTATTGTCTATCAGAGATTAAGGGATCTAGGGCTTTACTCTTTGGAGAGAAGGAGGATGAGAGGAGATGTGATAGAGGTGTACAAGATATTAAGAGGAATAGATAGAGTGGATAGCCAACGCCTCTTCCCCAGGGCACCACTTCTCAATACAAGAGGACATGGCTTAAAGGTAAGGGGTGGGAAGTTCAAGGGGGATATTAGAGGAAGGTTTTTTACTCAGAGAGTGGTTGGTGCCTGGAATGCACTGCCTGAGTCAGTGGTAGAGGCAGATACACTAGTGAAGTTTAAGAGACTACTAGACAAGTATATGGAGGAATTTAAGGTGGGGGGTTATCTGGGAGGCAGGGTTTGAGGGTCGGCACAACATTGTGGGCTGAAGGGCCTGTAATATGCTGTACTATTCTATGTTCTATGTTCTATGAGTTGTAGCTTCAACAATTTTTGCTTGGTTATCTTCAACTCCTCTTCGTGTGTAATAACTTGAGTTTCCAGGTCTTTAAGTTTTCCCAGAAATGACTTCATTTCATTACTATTCTTTTCCAGTTGGTCTTTAATTGAACCATTCTGATCTAACATTGAATTCAGTATCCGAACCATATCTTCAGCCCATGGTGGCATTTCATCAGATTATTCTTTTCCCATTACCTTTATCACTAGGTTCAGACTAGGTCTTCTCACTCCTTGTAGACATAGACATATTGTTCCCCCTCAAGAATCAGCAAATAAAAATTTTAAATTCGAAGCTTAAACTACAAGGAAAGAACAGAACTAAGAGCAGTTCAAAAACTGCTGCTACTCTATTTACAGACAGGTGCAGTCTCCCCTTCATTCCATTGTTTAAGAAAGGCTCTAAGAATAAGCCAGGACATTATAGACCTGACCTTAGTAGTGGGTAAGTTATTAGAAGGTATTATAAGAGACTGGATATATATGTATTTGGATAGACAGGGACTGATTAGGGATGGCTTTGTGTGTGGTAGGTTGTGTCTAACCAATCTTCTTGAGGAAGGTTGATGAAGGTAAGGCAGTGGATGATGTCCACTCAGACTTTTGCAGGCCTTTTTAAGAAGATGGTGCCAAGTGAACATCAAGGGTAACATCCTTCAGATGGTTCACAAAACTAATTCTTTCACTTCTTTTACATTTTCTTTTTCTTTCAAATGTGGTTCTGCCTCTGTTGGAGCCTGTGATCTTGAGGCTCACAGGATGAGAGCCTCCTGTGAGGCTTTCATCCTCATAGGCTCCCAACTATATTTTGGTGGTGTGTTTTCAGAGCAATTGAGCAATCTGCACTTTGATGTCTCCAAGAGAGTTCTGTGAGTCTTCAAGCAAAGCGTGCAGCTTGAAGGCCAAAAAGCCTGGAGATTGGGCACAAGCCCATGATCCACTCCATTTCTTGGTAATCTTGCCTATTAAAGAGCCGAAGAAGATTGAAATCATTGACATGAGGACAGAAGACAAGAGGAGTTCAGAGCCGTCAACTAGCCTCTCACTCACTGCTGCCAGAGGAAGATGTCTGCATGTGACGGTCTCTCTCTCCCTCTTGCTTGCTGCTACTGAAGGAGTGTCCCTGCTTTCAAATCATTTTTCTTTCCATTTTTACTATCTGAGGATGGTGCTGGAGCAACTTTAATCGATATGGCTTGTGGATTGGATTCTGTAGTTCATGTTATGATATGTTTCTAGTTTCTGGTTGCTCCTTTTTTTGTTGCTATTTTAGGTGATTTTGAATTGGGGCGGCCTACAGAAATCGAACACTGGGCTGAAGTGAAATATGCCGGGACTCTTTTGATTTTGTGTTTTTATGTTCTGTGTTTAGTGCTTGTTTTTTCGTTTTGGTGCCGTTTATGTGATTTGTTGTTTTTTTTTGCGTGGGCGGGGGTTTGGTTTGATGTTTTTCTTTGAACGGTTTCCAAGGGCTTTCTTTGTTTCGTGGCTGTCAGTAAGGAAGATGAACCTCAGGATTGTATACTATATATATACCTTGACAACAAATGTGCTTTGAATCTTTGAATTTTTGACAAGGTCCTGCAAGGGAGGTTCAGTCGCTTGGAATTCCAGATGAGGTAGTAAACTGGATTAGACCTTGGCTTCACAAGAGAAACCAGAGAGTGGTTGTAGATGGTTGCCTCTCTGACTGGAGGCCTGCAACTAATGGTGGGCCCCAAGAATCAATGTTGGGCATATTGTTGTTTGTCATCTATATCAATGATCTGGATGATAATGTGGTTAACTGGATTAGCAAACTTATGGATGAGACCAAGATTGGAGCTGTAGTTGACAGTGAGGAATGTGATCAAAACTTTCAATGGGATCTGGACTACCTGGGAAAATGGGCTGAAAAATTGCGGATGGAATTTAATGCAGACCAATGTAAGGCGTTGCACTATGGGAGGACTAACCAGACTAGGATTTACATGGTAAGTGGTAGGACACAGGGATATGGGAATACTAATCCATAATTCCTTGAAAGTGGCATCATAGGTTGATAGGGTTGCAAAAAGAGCTTTTGCCACGTTGGCCTTCATAAATCAAAATATTGAGCACAGGCATAGGATGTTATGGTGAAGCTGTGCAAGATATTGGTGAGGCCCAATTTGTAGTATTGTCTGCAGTTTTGGTCACTTACCTACAGGAAAGGTATCAATAAGATTGAAAGAATTCCGAGTAAATTTGCAAGGATGTTGACAGGATTTGAGAACCTGAGTTACAGGGAGAGGTTGAATAGGTGAGGACATAATTCCCTGAAGTGTAGTGGAATGAGAGGAGATTTGATATACAAAATTATGAGGGGTATAGATAGGGTAAATGCAAGCAGGCTTTTTCCACTGAGATTGGGTGGGCCTACAACTAGAGGTCATGAGTTAAGAGTGAAAGGGGAAAAGTTTAAGGGCAACATGAGGGAGAACTTCTTCACTCAGAGGGTGATGAGAGTGTGGAATGAGCTGCCAAGTGGTTGATTTCAATGTTTTATTTCGATAAGTATATGGATGAAAGGAGTGTGGAGGGCTGTGCTCCAGGCGCAGGTCAACAGAGCAAGGCAGAATATTACTTTGGCACAGAGAAAATATGCAGAATGTCCTGTTCTGTGCTGTGGAGTTCAAAGACTCCATGGCTTTATGATTCTATTAGGATCAAACTGGAGAATCAACATTGGTTGATTTAGAAGTACAGAAGTGCATGCTGGGAAAATCATGAGGTACCAGCCTAGTGACAGTGCAATACAGAAATACATGTGTGGTTAGTAGCACACTGGCATGCATTAGGCATAGCTAAGCCAGCTCACAAGTATCGGATTGCACAGGCTTGTGAAAAGTGGCGGACAATTCAACAAGTAATGGAAGGAAGTGCCAACAATAGCACCATCCTCAGTAACAACAGAATCCTATGAAGGAGAGCTGAAGAATTTTTGAAACGTTCACAACCATGTTCAATCTGTAGTATTGATTATATGTTTTATTTCAGCATCCTCTTGAGAAGCAGGTTTTTTACTGTGTGATACACTTCATGTGATATCAAGCAATGGTTGAGAGGCTGGAAACAACAATATTTATTGGACCAGACTAGATCTTAGCTACACTAACAAAGATCTCCACACCAGAACATGCTATGCTTCTAACCAATACTGGAATTAATTTGACAATGCAAAAAAAAATGCTCAGGGGATGTCCCACCTGCAAAAAGCAGGGTAGATCCAATATGGCTAATTGGTTTACTCTTAATCATCAATTAAGTAATTGAAAGTGGCACTTATTCCCCAGTAATCTACTCACTAATGCCCAGTTTTTGCCATGACAAAAAGGCACTAAACCTTGTTATGGCTTTAGGCCAAATGTGGCCCAAAGAGCTGAATTCTAGAGGTGAAGTAAGAAGAACTTGATATCAATGCAGCACTTGAATCAGTGTGGCATCAATGCATCCAGGTAACCAGGAAGTCAGTGGGTATCAAAGGGAAAATATTTCACTATCTAAAATTATACCTCACGTGAAGGAAGATAGTTGTGGTCAACAGAGGTCAGTCATTCCAGTCCAGAGACATTACTGCAGGAGTGTGTCAGGTCAGTGACACAGGCCCAACCATTTACAGCTGTTTCATCTATGGTCTTTTTTATCAGAAGTGAGGCTGTTTGCTGCTGATGATGCAACTTGCAACTCGACTCACAAGTCTTCAGCAAATGCAGCATTCCATGCCCAGAGGCAACAAATCAGACGTGCAGGTAACATTCACACCACAATAATGCAAGGCTGTGGCAAGGGCGAGTCTGAGCACCTTCCACTGACATTCAATAACATTGTGTTTGCGATTATCAATATCAGTATTCTGTATGTCACCACTGACCAGATAGATCAGCCATAAAAAGAGGAGGTCAAAGGCTGTTGTGAGTGATTAACCTCCTGATACCACTAGAAATTTTATTTGCATGGACCAAGTCTGGAGTGTGATACCTGACACTATCCAGAAAAAACGTAGCAGCCGCCTCCCCCTTAACACCCCATCAGCACATGGCTGCAATATATACAGTTTGCAACTATAGATACTCAACCAGATTAATCTAAGAGCATTTCCCAAGCCTATAACCTCTATCTTCAAGAATGACTAAGGTAGCAGGTACACGGGAACACCAGTACTTGCAGGTTTCTGCCCACACCACAAGCCATAAACAGATGGAAATATATTATGGAACCTTATCATTGCTAATTCTAAATTCTGGAATCACTCCAAAGTGCTGCAGAATTGTGTTCAGCAGAAGAACTCCAGTGGTTGAAGAACCACCACTTTCTCAAGGGCAGCTCGAAATGGGCAATAAATTCCGGCCTTGCCACTGATTTCCAGATCCCAAATCTCAACTGAAAAGTCCTTAGACTTTCTGTTACTCATCCTTAATTTGAACATTGATCACATTTCTTCATCAAACCTGATGTTCTCCAACAATGAGGAAGGCGCTTCCTTAAGAATGTGGCTTTTAAGAGGAAGATTTTACCATCACATTCGAAGGATAATTTGATGTAAGCAATAAAGCAGCTGAGATAAAACTGGATGGTGATAATATTTTCCTCTAAATTTTCAGTGCAAGGAAATCAACTTCAGGAAGATTGTATAAGATTTCAAATAGATTTTCCTAGGGATTTCTTGATTGTAAAGCCTTGAAAATTGTGTGAAAATGTACAATGATGGTACCATGTATATATTTCAACTTGCTAGAATCAATCTGCAGAGGAAACAAAACACATTTCCAACATTTGTCAGGTTTATTTACAGGCAAAGGTAATGATATCATTCAACACATTTACAGCATTACCACCTCATTTACACTTAATATTCATGCCTGCATATAACAAGCATTGCTGGACAGTGAGTTAAAGGTGCAAATAAATGTAAAGGGGCCGCAGCAGGTACAGGAAAGTATCTTGTAAAATTCACTGCCAGGAATTTCCCCGGGGTTTCGTCTGATCCTCTGCAATAAACTTGGCAGAAATCCATTTACGTATGCTTGCAGGATTTCTGCCAAAGCTACAATGGTGGAGAACTGAGAAATTCTCCAGCATCTATTTCTAAAATTTCTTTCCTAGATATTTTGATAAGAAAGCTGCACAGTCAATGTAACAATTGTTGTGATTATATCAGGAGGTAAAAATGCCATCTAAAATAGTTGATTAATTAGTAAACGAATAAAAGGAAATTGTAAATGTATTAAATAATTATTTTGTATCAGGATTTGCATTGCATGAAAATGATAGCATTCTGTGAAAACTAATATTGAAAATGAGAGTGACTCACCAAGAAACTAAGCCAATTTATGAGACTGAAGTAAACAGTAACGAGCACCCAGAATTAGAGGGGCTTCATCTCAAAATGTGTGTACATGCAACACAATTCCCTTGATATTCCCTCAGTTTGTGCATCGTATCTTTGACTAAAACTAAACAATTTACATTTTAAGAAAAGAAAGAGGGAAGCTGAAGTGTTATAAACCAGGCTGCTAAATATTCTTGGTTGGGAAATTACTGGAGTTTATAATTAGTGAGAGTAAAAGGACTCATCTATTAGTACATAGCTTTTTTCCTTAGTTATTAATATTTAGGACATAGACATCACTGACAAGACCAGCAAGTATAGACATCTCTAAATGAGAAGGTGCTGGTGAGCCATCTTCTTAAAATTCTCAATGGTTGGGTTTCTGAATAGCAGTATTTAGTAAGGTTCAAAGTTCAAAGTAAAATTTTATTATCAAAGTACATATATATTACCATATATAACCCTGAGATTCATTTTCTTGTGAGTATACTCAGCAAATCTACAGAATAGTCCAGGTTCCATTTAATATCAGAGAACGTATACAATATACATCCTGAGGTTCTTTTTCTTCGCAGACATCCACAAAACAGAAGTGTCCCAGAGAATTAGTGACAGTAAAAATGTTAGAACCCCAAAGCCCCCACCCACATCCCCCCTTTCACACACAAGCAGCAGCAGCAAAGCAATGACCCTCCCCCTCCCCACTTACCTCAGCACAAATAAATTTCTGCACCCTCCACCCACCAGGCAAGCAATAGCAAACGCCCAAGAAAGACCATGATCTACAGTACAACAAAAACTAATCATTCACCCCACAATTCGACCCACCACAGGCTCTCTCTCTCTCCCTAATAAAGGGACAGAGAGGTGTCAGTCACGCTTTTGCAGTGAGAGAGGAGACCAACAAAGGCAAACAACCTGCTGATTTATGGTTTGCTATGTCACATTTTTTTCCAAGTTCTCTGACTTAAGAATCGGCAACAAACTCTCCCCTGCCAACGAGAAAGAGAGAGAGAGTGCGCAATTTGAGTATAGAACCCTCCGATAGCTGATCCGCTGTTTCTGATATTCTGTTTTCTCCTGTGATGCTTCAGTTGGCAGCATTGGCATAGAATCAGCTTGTCCTGAGGGCTGCAAAGCTTTGGAACCCCAAAGGCGTGCTCGTCTTCTAGGCCGCGTCCTTGGGATATCAAGAAATGGCCAGTCGGTGAGCCCTGGGAGCGGGTCCCATCACTGCAAAGAGCCATAGTTTGATTGTAGCTCTAGGCCAGGGTCTTCAACAGAACCCCATCCACCTTGAAAAGGAAAGAGAGACGTTAGAGATAAAAATTAAGCTGTTTCCGCAGATGAGCTCGAGGAAGTCATTGTAGAGTGCCATCGTAGCTCCGCCCAGAATAGTAACTATAACAGGATCAATGAAAGATCCACCCTAGTGCAGAAGGCAAAAAACTGTGCAGATACAAATATAAATAAATAGCAATAAATAATGTGAACATGAGATACTGAGATAAAGAGTTCTTAAATTGAGGTCATTGGTTGTAGGAACATTTCAATAATGGGGCAAGTGAGTGTCGTTAACCCCTTTTAATCAAGAGCCAGCTGACTGAAGAGTAGTAGATGCTTGTGAACCTGGTGGCATGAGTTCTGAGGCTCCTGTATCTTCTACCTGATGGCAGCAGCAAGAAGAGAGCATGACCTGGGTGGTGGGAATCTCTGCTGATGGATACTCTTGCCTATGACAAGCTTTCACGTAGATGTGCCTAAGCATTGGGAGGGTTTTACCTGTGACGTACTGGGCCGAATCCACCATCATTTATAGTATGATGCCATTCAAAGGGATTGGTATTTCCATACCAGGCTGTGATGCTACAGTCAATACACTCTCCACTGTACTTCTATCAAAGTTTGCCAAAGTTTTAGATGTTATGCTGAATTTCCACAGACTCCTAAGGAAGTAGAGGTGCTTTCTTCGCAATTGCACCTATGTGCTGAGTCCAAGACTCAGTAACACCTAGTGCTACTGGAATAGTAACACTCAGGAATTTAAAGTTGCTTACCCTCTCCACCTCTGATCCTCCAGTGAGGTGATCCTTTGATGAGGACTTGCTCATGTACCTCTGGTTCCCCTCTCCTGAAGTCTACAATCAGTTCCTTGGTCTTGCTAACATACTTTATACTTTTATATTTTATGCTATATACTTCATTGTCACCAAATAATTGATACTAGAACATACAATCATCACAGCGATATTTGATTCTGCACTTCCTGCTCCCTGGATTACAAATCGATAGTAAATATTAAAAATTTAAATTATGAATCATAAATAGAAGATAGAAAAATGGAAAGTAAGGTAGTGCAAAAAAATCGAGAGGCAGTTCCGGATATTTGGAGGGTACGGCCCAGATCCGGGTCAGGATCCGTTCAGCAGTCTTATCACAGTTGGAAAGAAGCTGTTCCCAAATCTGGTCGTACAAGTCTTCAAGCTCCTGAGCCTTCTCCCGGAGGGAAGAGGGACGAAAAGTGCTTTGGCTGGGTGGGTCGTGTCCTTGACACTGAGTGAAAGGTTGTTGTTATAACACCAGTCAGCCAAATAAGTTAATAGCTTAGCATTTTTGTCATTGAACCAAGTGATTGGAATCTGAATATTGGCATTATATTTAATGGTTTGATATTCTGAATATTAGACAACTGTCCTCCTTCTGAAAGACTAGACTTACAGTATGTTTTATAGTTTGGAATTCGAAATGTTTGGCATCATGTTTAATAGTTTAGGATAGGGAATGGCTGGAACTTTGTGTTTAGGTTGGGGTCTGTGTGGTTAGCATTAGTTAATGGTATTTGCAAGATGGTAGTTGTCTGCCGTATCCAACAATGACAGGAAGCCTGCACGGGAGAGTTTTTAAAATGGAAAAGCATTTTGAAATGGGGCGATTCCATTCTCTCAACCTCGGACATCCAGATGACTCTGGTTTGAGTAGTCATCACACCTGTGGTCCTCCTTGGTTACAATGGATGACCACATGACTTCTTCTGTGCCTCATCATGCATTTTGCTCTCCACACAGTATTGCAGAACCACCGTTGGTTCGCATCTACCCAGTTTGCTGGAGCTGACTTCACATGCTAGGACAAGCATGTCCCGGTCTCACTGGGGAGTGAGGCCCGCCGACTACCCTCACCTAGTTTGCCTCACCGGTCAAAGTGGTGTACCGGGGTGTGGCCATTGTCATAGGCCAACAGCTACTTTGGAGCCACAGGTGAGAGCTGAGTGTCTGTGAAGACCAGAGCTGAGTGAGCTTCCCCAGACTGGATACGTGAACCAGAGGTGCCACTCCTCCCTTTACACCCCATTCACCCAGTTTTGCTTGATACAATTGTTGTAAAAGAATCAGATTGAGAATGAGAACTTGCAATGATAAAGAAGGAGCAATACATTGCTGGATGATGTAGGGCTAGGAGGAGAACATGCCGGTAGCTGTAATTTGTATCTTTAGCCTGTTTCCTTCTTGGTGTTGGAGATCTAGGGTTGGAGGGATACCTTCAGAGTGACTGAATAACTGTAGGTCATTGAGTATATGGCACAGTTTGGAGCCACTTTGCACAGAAAGAAAAAAATGTTTAGAGGGGATGTGATGTCAGTGAAATGAATTGGATTGTCTTGGATGTTGTAGAGTTTCTTCTCTGTTGTTGGAGCTGCATCTATCAAGGCAGGTAGAGGGAACTATTCCTGTGTTATGTTCATGATGTGCAGTGTAAGTGGTGGACGTGTTTTGAGTTCTCAAGGACGCCACTCATTTGCCCCAGGGTTCCCAGCCTTTGACCTGCTCTTAAGGACATAGTATTTCTGTGGCTAGACAGATTGTTCAACAGTAACTCTCAGGATACTGACGTGGTGGTGTTTGATGTTCGATGATATGCCATTAAATATCAAGATCAGGGAATTAATCCTCTCTCCTTGGAAATTGTTTGCAGTTCTGATGTTGTGATAGAAGTATGGTCCTGGTGAAGCTGCCGTAGATGGACGGACTAGGGACACTGCTCTGATGAACTTGTGCTCTGATGTCCTGGTGTGGATGATTCTCTTCTCACAACCACAACAATCTTTCTCTGTCTGCGGTTTGACTCCGGTAGTGAAGTGGATTCCCCATGATGTTCAGTGTTATCGGAGTTTTTCAATACCGTATTCACTCAAATGCTTTCTTGATGGATAGGATGATCATGTTCACCTCAGCTTTTCTTTGCTGTTTGGCTTAGGGCCATCATGATGTCTGGAATGGAATGATCCTGGCAAAATCCAGACTGGGCATGGTGAGCAGGTTATTGAATATGTGGCACTGGATAGTACTGCAAATGACATTATCACTTTGTTGCTAATTGAGGGGAGACTGACTGTGTGGTAATTGAATTCATTCAGCTTTTATGAAAACGATATGCCATTTTCATATTCTTGAGTAGATACCAATATTGTAACTGTACTGGAAGAGCTTGGCTAAACTGCAGCTAGTTTTGGTGTGCACGTCTTCAATATTACAGCTGAGATGTTGTCAGGCCCCATGATCTTTACTGAACTCAGTGTTTTCAGCAGTTTCTTTGTATTACATGATATGAACTGAATTTGTGGATTTTAGGAGGAAGTCCAGATTCTCATTTCTTCCCTCATGTTTGAATCTTCTGGATTACTACCTAGATTACATGCTAGTGAGGGTAAGAATAGGATGATTTTAACAGGTGAATGCGTGGCTGAGGAACTGGTGCAAGGGCAGGGTTTCAGATCTCTGGATCATTGGGATCTCTTCGGTGGAATATGAAATATACGAAAGGGACGAGTCATACCTTCCTGAACCTGAGGGGACCAATAAACTTAAGGCAGGTTTGCTAGAACTGTTGGGGAGAGCTTAAACTAATTTGGCAGGGAGATGGGAAACTGAGTGATAGGGCTGAGGAGGGGGCAGCTGGGCAGCAGGCAGAGGCAGTGTGTAGTGAGACTGTCAAGAAGGACAGGCAGATGATACATTAAAATTGCTGTCATTGCGATGAGTTGCAATTGTAGCCCCCTCGGCCACCCTCAGGTTCGCTCGGCTCGCTGTCATCTAGGAAAACAGCCTTCGGCCCCGGCAAACTGGGTAATTCGTTTGTGTGGATGGTGTGTGATGTACCCCATGCCGCCCAAATAACAGACAATACATCAGGTACGATTAAATGATTTACAGTTTATAGATATTACTGGAACTATATAATTAATAGAGAATAAAATATAAAAGGAAAATAAAAGGCGCCACACTTATCAAAGTTCAATCTCTTCGTGCACAAAACCGTTGGAGCTCAAGGACCTTCTTCTTCGCCCTGTGACCCCCTCGGACCACCTCGACCGGCCGCCTGGGACCAACAACGGTGGTCGACCAGACACTCCACACGAGTCCGTCTCCGTCTCCTCGCCGAACGCCCTCCTCGGGGTCCGACCCCATTAGCGGACATCACAGCACATCGTCCATCCTCTGTCTCGCTCTCCTGCCTTCTGCCCCAAAACCCCGCGCATACAGTATCTTCAAATACACCAAAAACATAACAACTATCCCAATTGGTTATAACATATTTCTTATCACACTCTAAACCAAAACAAGCTGCTAGCGCAAACTTTCTCAGTGTTTAAAACAACAAAGCTGCATTCCCCAGATTAACATAACAAAGACGCCATTTTAATTAGCCTCCGCAGTAACATAAAAGTCGAAACCCCCTTACACTCTCCCCCCACCAAATAAAGTCATGTCCTCATGACTTCTAAATAACTCGCCAACCAGTCCTGCAGACACACAACACACACATACACAGATACACACAGTGACAGTTCTCCCCAAACAGTGGACCTTACTCCCGTCCCACGGGCGCTAAATAGGCCAACCTATCTGGGAGCTTCTTAACCCTCCGAGACCTCCGTACCCCCTCACCTAAACCCAAAAGGCTCAGACACTACTAGGGATACCTCGGGCCTGCTTGCCAACTCCTCTCTCACTCACGCCGCCACTACAGCTCGGAGACCCCAGTCCTGTGTTCGGGGCGCCGCCTCTCCTCTTTCCCAATCCTGCCGCAACTCAGACTGCCCACAGCTAGCCCTCCCCACTACACCTGACTCAGTGGGAGAAGGGCCAGAGGTCTCTTCCTCAATCATGGGGAAGTTAGCGAAAGGCAGCATGTACCACATGTGCAGCACATCATCCTTCGAATCCGTATCCTTCCTCATTCCTTCGATCAGTAGCTGCTGTTTGAGTTTCTCCAAACTGAAACATTTAGCTGGGGCTACCCCTTCAGCCTCCTGCAGTCGAGACGTCAGCTTCTTCGGGGACTCCTTCAACTCTCGCCACAGCCTCAGCAGTTCTGACTCAGGGCTCCTGGCCATCTCAATCTGAGACGCAGTTACCCCACCAGCTTCTTCCACCCTGACCTGAAAAGCAGCAGTTAAGGAACGTTCAGCCTCTGGTTGTTTCTTCCTGAGGATGCCTTCCAGGTCAACTTTCAGTTTTTCCACTTCATTTAATCTCGCGATAGTCACCTTCAGGTTCCTTTCAAGCATCCGCCTCCCTTTTCCGAGATCTGTCCTCCATTTCTTCACCTCCTCGGGAGTGTAGACAAACTCCCCTCCCTGGGCTCTCGGTTTTCTGTTGCCCTTAGTCAAAACACTTCCTTGATCTTCCCCAACTTGCAAGTCTTCCAATCTGTTCTGAATTGATGTCTTGAGCTTCTGCTGATCTCTTGAAAGGTGGGTGATTGTTTCTTCTCACTGGATTAATTCATCAGTACGTGACTGCAGTGTGGTGCAAATCCCCTCTCTTCCCTGTGTAGATTGACGACCTGGGATTCCATCCCCCGGTCCACCACCGTCTGTCTCAACACCAGGAAGTTCAACTGGTATGTCGGGTCACTTTTCTCACATTGCACCAAACTCCTCCGGCCAAAAACTCCTCCACATTTGACACTTCGCTTCGGTCGCCCGGGCTCAGCCACTCGCCTCGCCTCATAGTCCCCCCAGGCGAATCCAAGCTCTAGGTGGTCATCCACATACGCCAAAACTCCACACATCTTCACTTCCCCCATGGTCTTCCTCATGCCCCGTGGGAAGGATGCAGGGGCTCCGGATATGCCCTTGGGCATCTTTTCGGATCGGGAGAATCCTAGGGAACTAGTAAAGGCCATCTTCGGCTCAACAGCCGCACTCCTCGGGATCTGGCAACATCCACTCCTCAGATCCAGCACATTAAACCACATCGCATAATCCACACACACGCTGCCTTCATCTTCCACACCGCTAGGGTCCAGTTGCCGTGACCTCTCTCTCACTGAGGTGTCTTCAGCGGTCAACTCCCCTCCCTCGTGGTAGTTCGGAGCATCTACTAAGAGGGTCTCACCCTCAGCTACTTTCCCCAGGACGTACCACCGCTGGGTCTCGTTTAAATTCGGTACTGGCTCAAGGCTGCTACACACGTCCTCAGAAGCAACTTGACACGCTGGGTGCCCAGAAAATGCCTCCATGAACTCCAGGATCATTAACCAATCATCGTCTTCTGGATAACTACTGCCACTAGTACCCAAAGTCTCCGGTGCCCTTGCGGTTGTCAAGGATAAATGCTTCAGACACCGGTTGTAAAACGAACTGTACAACAACTTGATCTGTGCCCTGGGGTCGAGGATGGCTTTAACATCGCTTCCCTCTATTCGTAACGACACCCTGGGGCGTGGTCCCTCTAAGCCTTCAGGAATAGGGTTTTTTCCTTTCGGAAGTTCATTGGTACATTGCTGGGAACGTGCTTCCCCAGAGACCTCAAGCCGTTCCCCCACTGGGCCTCCACTAAGTTTCCCGACACCTCTCTGATCAGCTGAACAACTGAAGGAGGGGCTGATCCCCTGAAATGATCCCCCTGGCACTACAAGCAATTTAGCCGCCCTCCTAGCCAGAGAAGACACACTGAAAACTTTCCCCCTCTTTCAAATAACTGACAGCTGTCACTATGGTGTAAGTGAACCTGACAGCTCTAACACCGTCACCAGCCCGCCTACTTAAACTTTCAACCAATCCCTGTCGCTCTCCCTCAACCGAGCACTGCCACTCATCTAACAACTGAGAGATCCGCTCCGCCCATGTCTCGCACGCCTCCGCCCCTCTTGGGGTGGACACTATCCCAAACGCCAGGCGGAGTCTGCCAGAGGTGGAACATTTATTCACAGTCCCTACCTCCAAATCAGACCACTCTTTCCTCTCTCTCCCAAGTGCATGGACAGCCCCAATTTCCACCTCCAATTCGTCAATGCCAGCCCAAACTCGAACAAAGACCTCACCCACCAGCAATCACCAGCAAATAACCCACAGAGACACACATTACAGATTTAAACAGGACACCCACACAGCATACCAGCAGACTCAATCCCCAACAAAGCCCACAATGTAGCCCCCCCCCCACCCCCCGGCCACCCTCAGGGTCGCTCGGCTTGCTGTTGTCTAGGGAAACAGCCCTCAGCCCTGGCAAACTGGGTAATAGTTTGTTTGGATGCTGTGTGAGGTACCCCATGTCGCCCAAATAACAGACAATACACCAGATACAATTAAATGATTTACAGTTTATAGATATTACTGGAACTATATAATTAAAAGAGAATAATATATGAAAGGAAAGTAAAAGGGGCCACGCTTATCAAAGTTCAATCTCTTCGTGCACAAAACTGTTGGAGCTCAAGGACCTTCTTCTTCACCCTGCAACCCCTCAGACCACCTCGACCGGCCGCCTCGGACCACCAACAGTGGTCGACCAGACGCTCGGCACGAGTCCGTCTCCATCTCCTCGTCGAACGCTCTCCTCAGGGTCCGACTCCGTTAGCGGACATCACAGCACATCGTCCATCCTCTGTCTCGCTCTCCCACCTTCTGCCCCCAAACCCCGCGCATACAGTATCTTCAAATACACCAAAAACATAACAACTATCCCAATTGGTTAATAACATATTTCTTATCACACTCTAAATAAAAACAAGCTGCTAGCGCAAACTTTCTCAGCGTTTAACACAACAAAGCCACATTCCCCAGATTAACATAACAAAGACGCCATTTTAATTATCCTCCGCAGTAACATAAAAGTCGAAACCCCCTTACACAATATAACAGGGGGACAAAATCAAAAAGGATGATGAATATCGGACTGAAGGTGGTATATTTGAATGCACACAGTACATAGAATAAGGTAGATGATCTTTAATGCTGTTAGAGATTAGCTGGTATGACGTTGTGGGCATCACTGAGTCATGGCTGAAAGAAGATTAGAGTTGAGAGCTTAACATCCAAGGATACACATTGTATTGAAAAGGACAGGCAGGTAGGCAGAGGAGGTAGCATGGGTCTGTTGGTAAAAATACAATCCTTAAAAAGAAGTGACATACGATCAGAAGATGTAGAATTGTTGTGAGTAGAAGTAAGGAACTGCAAGGACAAAATGACCCTGACTGGAGTTAAAGTATATACGGGCCTCTGAACAGTAGCCAGGATGTGGGCTACAAATTATATTGGGAGATAGAAAATGCACATTGAAAGGGTAATCGAATAGTACAGCGCAGTACAGGCCCTTCGGCCCACAATGTTATGCCGACCCTCAAATGTTATAATAGTCATGGGGGATTTCAATATGCAGGTAGATTGGGAAAATCAGGTTGGTGTTGATTTTGGATCCCGAGAGAGAATTTGTAGAATGTCTATGAGAAAGGTTTTCGAGCAGCTTGTGATTGAGCCTATTAGGGGATCGACTACTCTGGATTGGGTGTTGTGTCAAGGAACTCACAGGAGCCAGTGATCATAATATAATGGTCTTCACCCTGCATTTTGAGAGGCAGAAGCTAAAGTCACATGTATCAATATTACAGTGGAGTAAAGGGAATTACAGAGGCATGAGAGAGGAGCTGGCTGAAGTTGATTGGAAGGGTCACTAGCAGGGAATGATGGCAGAGCAGCAATGTGAAAGGTGCAGGATAGGTAGGTCCCAAAGAAGAAGTATTCTAAAGGCAGGATGACAGAATCGTGCTGACAAAGGAAGCCAAGGTCAACATAGGAACAAAACAGAAAGCATACACAGTATTGTGCAAAAGTCGTAGACACATACTGTATATATTGCTCCAGTGCTGAAGACCTTTTGCACAGTAGTGTAATAATTGTATGTATTGCACTGTGCTGCTGCCTCCAAAAAAATACAAATTTCAGGACACATGTGAGTGATGATAAATCTGATTCTGATATGGATCCCTATTGTGGACTGAGAGTGGGAAGGTGATAGGAAGAGGGGAATCATAGTTGGGAAAAGGAGAAGTGATGGGGAGGGAGCAGGAAACACCAGAGAGACATTCTGTAATGATCAATAAACCAATTGTTTGGAATCAAATGACCTTGCCTGGTGTCTCAAGACTTGATGTATCTGCACAGTGCCATCCCCCCCAATCTCTGGCACTTCTCCGCCACAAGTACCACACCCCTCCTGCCACGCTCCATCTTTGCCATTCTCAACGTTCCTTGCTCCCACCAAATTTACAAACTCGCTCTACGCTCCACATTGACAATCACAGTACCGTGCAAAATTTAGTGGGAAGTTAGAGGATTAGCAAGCTTTTAAAAACCAGTTGAAGGCAACTAAAAAAGCCATATGGATGGATAAGATGAAATAGGAAGGTAAGCTAGTCAACAATATCAAAAAGGATACCAGAAGGTTTTTTCAGATACATAAAGAATAAAAGAGTGACGATAGGAGATATTGGACTGCTGGAAAATGATGCTGGAGAGGAAGTAATGGGGGACAAGGAAATGGCGGATGAACTGAATAGGTATTTTGCATCAGTCTTCACTGTAGAAGACACTAGCTATATGCCAGTTTCAAGAGTGTCAGGGGGCAGAAGTGAATGCAGTTGCTATTACTATGGAGAAAATGCTCAGGAAGCTGCAAGATCTGAAGGTAGATAAGTCACCTAGAGCAGATGGACTACACTCCAGGCTTCTGAGTGAGGTGTCTGAAGTGGTGGGGATCACTGTTGATGGATACTGCTTTCCTACAACAGTTTTTTGGGTAGGTATCCCTTATGATTTATGGACATACAATCATACATGTAGGCTATCTTATGTATTTATATTTATTGTGGTTTTTGTTATTGTCTTCTTTATTTTATTATGTATCTTTGTGCTGCATTAGATCTGGAGTAACAATAATTTTGTTCTCCTTTACACTTATGTACTGGAAATGGCATCAAACATCCATGAATCTTGTATTGAAATCCATTTTTCACTCCTTGGCCATTTCTCTAACTGATCAAGATCCCCCATCATTTACGATTTCCATCTTCACTTCACCTGCCCCATCGTTGAAATATTCTCTTGTACAGCCTTTCTGTTCAAGCCTGGAGATCAAGATCACTGAGCATACCGAGGTGAGATAAGGATGCAGGTGAAGGATTCCAGTGAACTACTTACTATTGAACAGTTACTTTGCTAATTTTCAAGTATTAATGGCCTTTAATACATAGTTTTAATTGGGTAATAACACCTGAAATTGTCATTCGACGGGTGGCTGGGAACGGACCTAAGTGCAAGACACAGACACTGAAGTACTAGGGACAGGACTAGGATACAGGGTGAGGTCAAGGACATGGACACGAAAACCAGGAACCCGGAACAGGACTGGACAAGAGAGCTAGGAGCCCGGGCTTGGACTCCGAACCAGAGACTGGACAAGGACCCAGTACCTGGGTCTTGCCTCTGGCTCGGACCCCAGAACTAGGCAAGGACGAGGCTTGGCAAACAGGCAGGACAAGGTTGGAGTCTTCAGGCTTGAGGCTAGAGGCTAGAGACTTGAGGTGAGGCTTGGCAGGAGGCAGGAGGCTGGAGTCTTCAGGCTTGAGGCTAGGCAGGCTCCTCCTGGGCAGGGTGCGGTTCATCTGGGCAGGGCTCGGTACTCCTGGGCAGGGCGCGGTACTCCTGGGCAGGGCGTGGAGGCAAGGGACAGGAAGGGACAGAACCAACCGCAGGTAATGGCAAGACGGCCTGGCTTACCCGACAGAGGCAAGGGACAGGAAGGGACAGAACCAACCGCAGGTAACGGCAAGACGGCCTGGCTTACGTAGGCGGAGGCAAGGGACAGGAAGGGATCTAGGTACAGGGTGGCTCCAGGACAAGACTGCAGACGAGACGAGGCGAGATTTACCAGAAAGACAGGGCAAGGCTTCAGGCAATACAAGGCAAGGCGAGAACTTCAGGTGAGGCGAGAGTTACCGGCAAGACAAGTCAAGGCTTCTGGCAAAGCAGGGCGAGACGAGAACTTCAGGTGAGGTGAGAGTTACCGGCAAGCCAAGGCAGGGATTCAGACGAGGAAACAGAAAGCAGAGGAAGGGATACAAGGAGTAAGGACAAGAACAATCCAGCAGCCGCACCCTGGTCTCTGAAGGTATTTATGCAGCCAGCCCCAACGAGCATCAGCTGCCTCAATTAGAGCTCAATAAGAACAGAAACAGGGTAGACAGGAAAACCTCGAGCAAGGGTCCTTGGACTAGACCGTGAACTGGAATACGGACTTCACGGACTGGACCATGACAGAAATATGCATTATAATTGGTACTTAAATATGCAAATGATGGGATTCAGAAGTGTACAAAGTTTCTATTGGACCAATATTTGTACAACTGGTCAATTTCTGTATAAAAATGACATTTCTTTGTTCAAACTTTGCAGTAGTTTGGTAACGGGGCCATGTGGTTCTCCTTGTGGACAAGTTAATACAGTGTGACTGAGGAACAAGTGTGAGTTGTCAGAGTCCAGTTAATTGGTGATGACAGTTGGTGGAGGTTCCACCGAGGTGGCTATTCCTTGACCTCGTTATGTGGGAGGACTGAAATCGTGTCCTTGTAGTTATCAGTCCCAAATCCTAGACAGCTCATATTTGAGTAAAGGACTGAGTCTGTTGTTGGAAAGCAAATTTCCTACTGTATGGAGTAGTGAAGGTACTGTATACTATCGCATTAGTCACTGATATATTGAGGAACAGGAGTTAATGAAGGAAAGCAGCAGCAGTAAAAAAAAAGAAAAAGGGAAAATCTCGAGCCATGTTTTGGTCCCACAGGTTCGCCTGAGGTGTCTTGAGTAGGGTTCAGGCCCTGTGAGTGCACCAGTGGGCTAGGTCCCACAAACAGAAGAAGAATTGAAAAAATGGAGACAGATCATTGTAGGTAAGAGTATTCTTTATTTTCACTCTCTTCTGTGTGTGAGTGTGAGTGAGAAAAGGAATTCTGGAGTGTGGATGACTGTGAATGCATGGATGGTAGTGTGAGAGTCCTGAGGGGACTCCGATGGCCGTGCATGTTTGTGCATTATATACCAGCGTTAAGTATGTTGAGGAGTGGATGGAATCTGTAAGGTGGTTCACACTAATCCCTGGAGAGATAAGGTGTAGAAATACAGTGACATGCAAAAGTTTGGGCACCCTGGTCAAAATTTCTGTTACTGTGAATAGCTAAGTGAGTAAAAGATGACCTGATTTCCAAAGCGTATAAAGTTAAAGATGATACATTTCTTTAAGCAAAATTACTTTTTTTTATTTCTATCTTTTACAGTTTCAAAATAACAAAAAAGGAAAAGGGCCCGAAGCAAAAATTTGGGCACCCTGCGTGGTCAGTACTTAGTAATACCCTCTTTGGCAAGTGTCACAGCTTGTAAACGCTTTCTGTAGCCAGCTAAGTCTTTCAATTCTTGTTTGGGGGATTTTCACCAAATCTTCCTTGCAGAAGGCTTCTAGTTCTGTGAGATTCTTGGGCTGTCTTGCATGCGCTGCTCTTTTGAAGTCTATCTACAGATTTTCGATGATGTTTAGGTCGGGGGACTGTGAGGGCCATGGCAAAACCTTCAGTTTGCGCCTCTTGAGGTAGTCCGTTGTGGATCTTGAGGTGTGTTTAGGATCATGATCCTGTTGTAGAAGCTATCCTCTTTTCATCTTCAGTTTTTTTACAGACGGTGTGATGTTTGCTTCCAGAATTTGCTGGTATTTAATTGAACTCATTCTTCCCTCTGCCAGTGAAATGTTCCCTATGCGACTGGCTGCAACACAAGCCCAAAGCATGATCGATCCACCCCCGTGCTTAACAGTTGGAGAGGTGTTCTTTTCATGAAATTCTGCACCCTTTTTTCTCCAAACATACCTTTGGTCATTGCAGCCAAAAGGTTCTATCTTAACTTCATCAGTCCACAGGACTTGTTTCCAAACTGCGTCTGTCTTGTTTAGATGTTCCTTTGCAGACTTCTGACGCTGAATTTTATGGTGAGGATGCAGGAAAGGTTTTCTTCTGATGACTCTTCCATGAAGGTCATATTTGTGCAGGTGTCGCTACACAGTAGAACAGTGCACCACCATTCCAAAGTCTGCTAAATCTTTTGCAGTCAAACGGGGCTTTTGATTTGCCTTTCTAGCAATCCTACAAGTAATTCTCTTGGAAAGTTTTCTTGGTCTTCCAGAACTCAACTTGACCTCCACCGTTCCCGTTAACTGCCATTTCTTAATTACATTACGAACTGAGGAAATGGCTACCTGAGAACACTTTGCTATCTTCTTATAGCCTTCTCCTGCTTTGTGGGCATCATTTATTTTAATTTTCAGAGTGCTAGGCAGCTGTTTAGAGGGGCCCATGGCTGCTGATTGTTGGGACAAGGTTTGAGGGGTCAGGGTATTTATAAAGCTTTGAAACTTGCATTACCTGGCCTTCCTAACAATGATTGTGAACAAGCTATAGCCCTAACAAACTAATTAAGGTCTGAGACATTGATAGAAGTTTTCTGAGAGCTCAAATCTCTTGAGATGCCCAAACTTTTGCATAGTGCTCCTTTCCTTTTTTCACTCTAAAATTGTACAAAACAAAAATAATACACTAATCTTGCTTAAAATGTTGAAAAGAATGTTACATCTTTAACTTTATGACTTTTGGAGATCAGTTCATCTTCTACTCACTTAACTATTCACAGTAATAGAAATTTTGATCAGGGGTGCCCAAACTTTTGCATGCCACTGTAGTTGAAAGAGTTCTCCAGGGAAAGGGAAGAGAGAGAGATCATTTTGTGACAGCTGTCTATACAATTTGAATGTTACTTTAACTGGTAGCACTGTTTCATATTTAACTAAATGGCAGTAACCACATTTTGGCTTATCATTCTGCTTACAATTTCACTGTAAGCTAAGTTTTAACATTGCCTTCTTGATGTGCATTTGGCTTACGTGATCCACTTGTGACTGGTATTGTTTTTGATTTGAACAGTATAGGCATCCATTAGTCTCATGAGACCATGGATTTGCACCTTGGAATGTTTCCAGGGCGCAGGTCTGGGCAAGGTTGTATGAAAGACTGGCAGTTGCCCATGCTACAAGTCTCCCTTCTCCATGCCACCAATGTTGTCCAAGGGAAGGGCATTAGGACCCATACAGCTTGGCACCAGTGTTGTCACAGAGCAATGTGTGGTTAAGTGTCTTGCTCAAGGACACAACATGCTGCATCAGCCAAGGCTCGAACTAGCAACCTTCAGTTCACTAGACAAACGCCTTAACCACTTGGCTACGCGCCAACAATTTGAACAGTAATGCTACATTAAATGTATGGTTTTTACAAGCGCAAACATGAGGAAATCTGCAGATGTTGGAAATTCAAACAACACACACAAAATGCTAGTGGAACGCAGCAGGCCAGGCAGCATTATAGGAAGAGGTACAGTCGATGTTTCGGGCCGAGACCCTTCGTCAGGACTAACTGAAAGAAGAGATAGTAAGAGATTTGAAAGTGGGAGGGCCAGAGAAAGCTCTGTTTGTCAGAGAAAGCAGGATTTCCAAGTGGCCACACATTTTAATTCCATGTCCCATTCCCATTCTGTTATGTATATCCACGGCCTCCTCTACTGTAAAGATGAAGCCACTATTAGGTTGGAGGAACAATACCTTATATTCCGTCTGGGTAGCTTCCAACCTGATGGCATGAACATTGATTTCTCTAACTTCCGTTAATGCCCCTCCTCCCCTTCGCACCCCATCCCTTATTTATTTATTTACATTATTTTTCCCCCTTTTCTTTCTCTCTTTTTTCTCCCTCTGTCCCTCTCACTATATCTTCCTCTGGTGCTCCCCTCCCTTTCTTTCTCCCTAGCCCTCCTGTCCCATGATCCTCTCATATCCCTTTTGCCAATCAACAGTCCAGCTCTTGGCTCCATCCTTCCCCCTCCTGTCTTCTCCTATCATTTCGGATCTCCCCCTCCCCCTCCCACTTTCAAGTCTCTTACTATCTCTTCTTTCAGTTAGTCTTGACGAAAGGTCTTGGCCCGAAATGTCGACTGTACTTCTTCCTATAGATGCTGCCTGGCCTGCTGCATTCCACCAGCATTTTGTGTGTGTTGTATAGTTTTTACAGTTCTTTGATTCACATCAATGGTCATGGAGATGGTGTGACGGACATGGTTGGAGTAAAAAAGGGGGATGTGCATGAGGGATGTGTTTTGCTAACAGTCAGCCTGGCTATTAGCCTTCAAGATGCCCTTAGTGCCAAGGCGACTTCGATAACAATCAGCTTCCACCTCCACCATCAGCAGGACCTCAGACTACTCAGTTTACTTTAAATAACAATTTCCCTAATTGTACCAAAAGACTTGTGCAATTACATTTCTGCCCATGGGAAAGATTTCTAAATCCATTATTTCACTGACTGTAAACAAATAATTAGATTTCCTGGTTGATATTGGAATCACCTTTTTCACAATTCAGGATTCTAATTGGCCACAAGCACCCTTAAGCAATGACTCAGTTCAATGTTGTGGGACTTGCAGGACAGCCAGTCTCTTTACCCATTTCTTGTAAAGTCACTTATCAGCTTTTCAAATATGAAGGAGAACATTAGTTTCTTGTAGCATAAGACCCACTGATAAATCTGTGACAATTGGGATGCTTCTTCGAAGGAGTACAACTTGAGACCCCAGGGACAGTATATCCAACAGTCTGTACTGTATTAGAAGAAATGGTTCAGGTAAAACCCAAAGTTTACTGGTGGAGGTTTACGAACAATTCTTTGTCTGCCAGTGCATTTACTATGGTCGAACAACTGCAACAGCTGAGAAATTCATAGACTGTTAGAGAAATCTTCACCCCTGACATCTGGGTCCAGCTACTATATGGCACATTACTCTGCAGAAGGTCTGGATCACCCATATGAAAAATCTGTGAAGTAATTACTGCTGGACCATCCTAGTAAGCCCATCTCTCCTGCTTTTTTCATCCTCTGCCTGATGTGAGCCCGATGGCGTTTTAATGTTATGCCATCGTACTACGCAGGGGATTTGGGACTGACCAAGAGTCCCAACTGTAGCAGGAAAAGTGGCGGCAAACTGTATGATTTACCAGAGATATAATCCCAGTATCTCCCACAGCTGGGCCCTCCCCTTGGAGGCCATTTGTACATCTTCAAATAGTCTTTATGAAATTGCCTTAATGTTTTAACTATACACTTGTTTTCTCAATGGTTAGAAGCCTATCCAACTTGTAGAAAAGATGCTATCATTGTTCTTAAACTTTTATTAAGAGAATTTATTTCTAGGTTTGGAACCCCGAAGAAGATCTCAAGTGATAACAGTCCTCATTTTATGGGTAAGGTGATACAGGAGTTAACAAAAGCCTTGCAGTGAACTAACATCACACTAAGTATCACACTGAACTAACATGGCCAGAGGCACTTCCACTGGTTCTGTGGACAATGTGCTGCACTCTAAACCATGCAGGAGTAGCTCCACATGAGGTAGCATTGGGACGTCCCACATGCTTGCCTGTTGGTCTTGCCCTTTTGGTTAAACAAATGGACATCCATGAGTGAACGCATGTTGGATTATCATGAAGAACTAACACAACTCTTAAAAGTTTCCAGCAACAGGTGTTTGAAATCTGCGAATATCATGATGACATCAGTCAGAAGATTGGGTACTGGTGAGATTCTACTGATGAAGAAGTCCCTTGAGTCCTGGTTGGAAGGCCTATTTCAAGTACTGCTTATCACATATACTGCTCTGAAGGGGAAGACAACTTGTATTGTACATCAAGTCAGTCTAGGGAACCAGCAGCCAGAAGAACCCTGATAACAAGGACTGACTAATTAAACTATTTTATCATTACTACTGCAACCTTAAGTGATAGTTACGTGTTATACTTTTTGGATAGTCTGTGCATATGTTTCGGCGTAAGTACAGAACTACCTCTTGACACCAACACGCCAAACAATTTTCTTCATCTTAGTTATGAATAGGCCTTGCATGCTAACTAGTAGAGCTGTTTGGATTGTTTCAGAGGGCCCAACACTTCAGGAGGCGATTTGTCAATGCCTTTGAATCTTACTGTGTTTGGTTCTGTTTTCTAGTTTGTTAACAAGACTAGAGCTGTGAAATGAGTAGGGGACTGTACTACCCATAAATGACTCCAACCTATGCATCTAGACTTACAGTAGATAACAATACATACACTCTATATTGCTAATCTTCTTTTCTATTGGATCAATGTTTGTACAACTGGTGTTACATACCTCAAGGAGATCTTGTGACTTTCTTGTGAGAATGATGTAATGGTCTTTTGGAGGTCACCTGATGTAGTTTTCCCGCCAATGTGAGGTCACGTGATGACATGTTCACCACGGGTATAAAAGGGAAGACCCCGGTGACGCAGTTAGTTTTCCAGCTAGAACGTTAGTCAGTTTTTCCGTTCCGTTGCGTATTTGTTTTATGAAGCAGTTACATTTTTAAAACGGAGTGTTACGTTCTATTATAAGGTACAATAATGCTGGACTGGCAATTTCTGCCAAGTTTGTTGATGTACCTTTTCAGTAGTATTGGAGAGTGAAGAGTTTATCGAAGTACAGGATCTGAAGGATTAAGAGAAGTCGGGAATGTTTGGCAGTTTAATAAAGGATCGACCTTATAGAGTCTTTGTTGAAGAAGTAGCGACCTGCATTGAAGATAACTCCTGCCAAAAGAGCAAGGAAGTTCATGCAAGGTATGCTCTCTAGAAATAAAGGTCAGTTGTTTTAAGCCGTTTATTTCCTTCATTGTGAATCCTTTGGACAGAACCAGCAAGAAAGTTGCGTCTATGAAGAAATCCTTCTCCAGAGAAGTCTATCTCAATTGGATGTATAAATCTGCAGGACTTTCGAATTCACCATTTTAAGAACTGTGTTTGACTTTACCGCTTTAAGAACTGTTTTCGCATTTATCGTTTTAAGAACTAGTACTGAGTGGCTGTTTGTAGAAAGTCTGCATAGCAGTTAATTTCCGGTTAAGGTTTTAGCTTGTTTTTTTTTATTGTGTATCAGTGTTTGATAAATGTTTGGTTGTTTTTATATAACCTGACTTGGTTGATATTCATCATTGCCGGTTACGTAACACTGGTCAATTTCTCTTAAAAAAATGTCACTTCTTTGTTTAAACTTCAGAACAGTGTGGTGACAGGGGCCTGGCTGTTCTTTTGCAGAAGTAAGTAAGAGTGTGAATTTTCAGAGTCCAGTCAATCACCAATGACACTGCATAACTTCATCCCTGATGGCAGTGGGACAAACAGTCCATGAGCAGGGTGGCTGGGATCCTTCATGATATAGCTGGCCTTTTTCCAGCACCTTTCTTTATATTCAGTATGTCCTGGATGGTGAGTTGGCTGGTGCCTGTGATGCGGTGGGTAATTTTGACTACCAGTTGTAGAACTTTCCTGGCAGCTGCAGTGCCATGTCTGCACTATGTACTGTAGTGATGCAGAATGTTAGGATGCGCATCTGTGGAAGGACGTTGGTATCGATGTGCATAGTCCAGCTCTCTTTAGCCTTCCCAAAAAGTAGAGACAGTAGTGAGCTTCCTTGATTAAGTAGGATGGGTTCTGAGACCATGAGAGGTTGTGCAGGATGTGCACTCCTAGGAGTTTGAAACTGCTTGCAGTTTCCACTGATGTAAAGAGGGATGTGAGTGGTATGAGTTCTCCTGAAGTCAATAACCACCTTGTTTGTCTTCTTGACACTGAGGAAGAGGTTATTTGCCTGGCACCAGGCTTTGAGCTCTTCCACCTCCTATCTGTAGACAGTTGTGTATCCTGACTGACCTGACCTGACCTGAGATAAGCATTTTGGCAAGTCAAATCAACGTAGGACTTTTACAATGAATTGTAGTGCACTAGGGAGTGTCATGGAACAAAGCGATATAGGAGTACAATTGTAGAGTTCATTAAATGCAGCATCACAGGTAGACAGGGAGGTGAAAAAGGTGTTCAGCATACTGACCTTCATCAGCCAGGAATTTAAGTATAGAAAGTAGCTCTTCATGTTGTATTTATACAAGTCATCGGTGAGGGAGCTCTGCATACAGTTTAAACCACAAGACCACCACCGTAAGACACAGGAGCAGAATTAGGTCCATTGCATCTGCTCTGACATTTAATCATGGCTAATAAATATTCCCTTTCAACCCTATTCTTCTGACTTTTCTGAATAAGCTTTGTTGTGCCCTTTGGTCTTAGACTACCCCATTATAGGAATCATCCTCTCCACATTCACTCTATCCAGGCCTTCAATAGTCAGTATATTTCAATGAGATGCCCCCTCATTCTTCTACACTCCAATGAATGCAGTCATCATGCACTCCTCATATGTTATCCTTTTCATTTGCAGATTTACAGTTTTCTCATAAATCTCCACTGGGCTCCCCTTCAATGCTGCCACATCCTCCTTAGAAGTGAGGCCCGAAACTGTTCACAATACTCTAAATGTGGTCTGGCCAATGCCTTATAACATGTCAGCATTCCATTCTTGTTTTTATATCCTAGTCCTCTTGAAATAAATGCTAACATTGCATTTGTCTTTCTTCCTACCAGCTAAATCTGCATATTAACCTTTAGGGATTCCTGTACTAGGACCCTCAAATCCATTTGCACCTCTGAGTTCACTCCACGTTTGGAAAATACTCTATGCTCTATTCCTTCTACCAAAGTGCACGACCATACACTACCCCACAGGGTATTCCATCTGCCACCTGTTAGCCCATTCTCCTAATCTAACCAAGGCTTTCTGCAGACTCTATGCTTCCTCAAAACTCCTTGCCCCTCAATCTGTCTTTGTATTGTCCACAAACTTGGCTGCAAAACCATCAATTCTGTCATCCAACTCAGAAACATATAATGTGAAAATTAGTGGATTCAACACTGATTCACACAGAACACCACAAACATCGGCAGTCATTCGGATAAGATCCTCTATATTCTCTCTCTTTACCTTCTGCCTGTCAGCCAATATACTATCCATGCTAATATCTGTCCTGCAAAACCATGGGCTCTTACCTTGTTAAGCAGCTTCATATGTAGCACCATCTGGTTCAGGTGACTTATCTATCTTCAGTCCTTTCAGATTCTGAAGCACCTTCTCCTCAGTAATTGCAACTATTTCCTCCTTCATGTTTTTTAAAAATTATCTTCTGTTGATTTTTAAAAGCTTCCTGCTAATTTTTTTGCTGTACTTTATGTCCTTTCTTTTCATTTTATGCTGTCCTTGAGATCCCTTCTCAGCCATTATTGCCTCATTCGCTTTAGAATGCTTCTTCTTCTGTGGGATGAATCTTCATCTTCAAAACTGCATGCTTAGCATCCAGTTCTACTCTTTGCACACAGATGACTGGTGCCATATACAAATCTGCTGACAACACCATTGGAGATCTACGAATCGGGGGTAATGCGTCAGCATACCGGGGCAGGGTACATCTGAGTGGTGCTGCAACGACAACCTCTTACTCAACTTCAGTCAAACTCAACAACAGATTAAATTAAGGACGGGGAAGATTCAAGATTCAAGATTGTTCAATTTCATTTCCAGTACATAATGGTAAAGGAGAACAAAATGTGTAATGCATAATTGTTACTCTGGATCTGATGCAGCACAAAAAAACACAATACGATAAAGAATACAATAATAAAAAAACACAATAAATATAAAGGTTCAAAGGTTCAATTTAAGGTCAGAGAAATGTATGCAATATACATCCAGAAATGCTTTTTCTTTGCAAAACATCCACGAAAACAGAGAGGTGCCCCAAAGAAGGAGCGACAGTTAAATGTGAGAACCCCAAAGCACCCCCCCCGCTCCCCCCTCCTGCGTGTAAGTGGTGGTGATCAACAATTCCCCCTCCCCGAGATTAGATACTGTAATTGTTTGTCCATAAAATCTTGCTAGGCACTGTAGTGTCTGTATGTAAGGAAATGATAAAGTAGTTGTGGTGGGGAGTGTATGGTATGGTGGGTTAATGGGTGGAAGTACTGATTAGCATTACTGCTTGGGGAAAGTAATCGTTTTTGAGTCTGGTGGACCTGGTGTGGATACTACATAACCTCCTCCCTGATGGTGGTGGAACAAACAGTTCATGAGCAGGGTGGGAGGGATCCTTCATGATGGCACCTTCCTCTCCTTGTTGGTGGATAGGCTGGTGCTGGTGATGTGTTGAGCAGTTTTGACTACCCCTTGTAGGGCCTTCATGCCCGCTGCAGTACAGTTTCTGAACCACAGAGTGATGCAGTTTATTAGGATGCTCTCAGTTGCACATCTCTGATGTGCATAGTCCAGCTCTCTTCAGCCTCCACAGAAAGGAAAAGATTGGTGAGCTTTCCTGACTGGGTAGGATGTGGCCTGGGACTGGAAGAGGTTGTGTGTGATGTGCACTCCCAGGAGTTTGAAACTGTTTGCAGTTTCCACTGCTGTGCACTGATGTAAAGAGGGTGTGAGTGGTGCGAGTTTTCCTGAAGTCAATAACCATCTCCTTTGTCTTGTTGACATTGAGGAAAATGTTATTTGTCTGGCACCAGGCCTCGAGCTCTTCCATCTCCTCTCTGTAGACCGTCTCATCGTTGTTTGTGATGAGCCCCAGCACTGTCGTGTCATCGGTGAACTTGACAATGTGATTGCTCGGGTGTTTTGCCAGTGCAGTCATGTGTGAGCAGAGTGTACAGCAGTGGGCTCAGCACACAGGCCTGGGGGGAGGGGCGAGCACCCGTGTTGAGGATGATGAGGAGAGAGGAATGGTTGTGCGTCCTGACTATCTGAGGTCTCTTGGTTTGGTGATCCAACACCCAGTTACACAGTGGTGAACCTGCAGAGCACACAAATGGTGGTTTTTGAGAGCGAAATATACTTGAAATCAGAAATCATATTCATTTGCTGATTACAGGGTCTTAATTATTTAACACTCATCTGCTGTTAAATAATGATTAAATAAATAAAAATTAATAATTAAATAATGAGACAGTCTTTAATTGAAAAGCATCCAACAGCGCTAGAAGCAATAACATTTGTACTGAAATAAGTGCTATTTTATCCTGACCATGCAAAGGTTTAATGGGCATGCATCAATGCCAGACTTGCATGACCACACAGTGTTCCACTATTGGAAGATCATATGGGGGTGGGGGGGGGAATAAAAAAAGGAACTGAAAGGTCATTTGTATAATGAAAATTACTTTTCATACAATGAAATTAAAGTTTACAATGTGAACTTAAAAGTTTTTTTTTTCTTTGAGCTTAAGCATCCATGTCTGCTTTGCTGCTGTGTTTATGTGTTTATTGCTCTGATCTGAAATAACCTAGAGCAGTGGATAGGTGAAAAATTTGTTGTGGTTTGGAGGCTTGCGTGCCTTAATGACCCGGAGAGCTGTACTGGCTGGAGTCAGGGCTTATGTTTTGGCTCTTGGTAGAGTCACCCTTACCAAACAGGTCAAAGGGTAGAGGCCAGACCAAGAATGGTCCACCGATCCTCCAGGTTCAGGGGTTCAGCTCTGGGCCAACAACCCAGACTGGTCAAACTGTTACGGACACAGCAAAGAAGAATCCCTCCACATCTGTGTGCGGTGGTATTTCTGAGTCTCCACCCGGGACTTGCATGATTAACAGTAAACCGAGTGGAAAGCTACTGACACAATGAAGGAAGGCGTGAACATTGCCAGAGATGGTGGACCTTCATCGCTGCCCTAAGCACTAGTGGCATAATGGGCAAAAGAGGTGGATAGGTGTACAAGTGTAGGGTGCATGTCTGTGCCCTTGCAAGAGAGATGAGTTTAGATGTGGCGTCTCTCTGCTCACATAAGAAATTAATTCTGCTTGTGCAGCAACCTGGAGAAAGGCTTCTTCCTCCTCTAAGGCAAACAGTGTTGCTGTGTGTTTGCCATGGGGAATACTCAGCAGCTAGATGCCAATTGTAAGTAGATTGCTGCTCTGCTGAACATGGAGAGCTATCATGAGGAGAGTGCCTTTCAGGGCCCAGACCCTTCTCTGAATGCTGCACAGCAGGCTGTTGGCAGCTGCATCTTGCCAGTATCAGGCTGGGATCTGGGAGGGTCAGCGAGAGGGTTTACTTGTGGATATGAAAATGATGGGTATGTGGTGAACTGAGCAGAATACTGTAGAGGGTGAAAACAGTTGGAGGTTTAAGTTGAAACTCGTAGCTATGTTTAAACTTAATATCTGACGAGAATACTGGCTCAGAATTTACTTCAGACAAAGAGATGTAACTTTACAAGGTTGAGGTGTTACTGGGATTCCAAATGATATCACTCAGTTTCCAAAGTTCCCTCAGATAGGGGGTAATGTGTGTAAAATCCACCATAACGCATTTTTGTACACAAATTACAAACTCAAAAATGTAAGCAAGAGGGAAAAGCCATTCAGCACACTGAATTTCAAACTCCACTAACATTACCACTTTTGCATCCATTGATATTTTAAATATTGAATGAAGAAAGATCTTAAACCTCTGTTAAATAATTCCACCTTCAGTAAGTTATTCCACGTGTAGACCCCATTGTAATGAAGAGTACAACACAGCAAGTTCCCGGAAACACCGATGAAGTCAGCATCAAAATAAATAAATCTCATTCTTTATTTTCATTGTTGGATAATGGATAATGCTGATAGAATGACCGAGGGGATTTCTGCCTTTTTTAAATGGTACCATAAACATTTTGCATTCATCTTGGAGGACTGATCTCTTACAGTTTTAACCATATTCGAATTTCATCTAGAAGTCGGTGCAGCATTCCTGTAAAGACTGCACAAACTACGTGCCTGTATTATGTGCTCAAAGTTCTGCGATGGGACTTCCATTAGCTCCTCCTGTTGTGCCTGTCAGTTTTACCTGAAGTGATAAGGCTGGCAGATTAAGCTCAGCACTTCTGAAAGGACCTTGTGGAGCTTGTCTTGGAAACATAGTGCAGAAGACAGTACACTTGATTTGTAATCTGGAGATAAAATTGCAAGTGTGGGAAGCTCTGAGCCAAAAGGGCAATTTCTTATTTCTTCTTGTTACACGTACGCAGCTGCTTGTGATGAGCTTATTGAATTGTTTCTAATTTTCCTTCTCTCACTTAGACAGTCCCTCAGGGTCAAGAATGACCTGCTTTCACCTAGATTCCCTGGCTTTTGAGGCCAATGTTGGATATGTGGTCTTGGTTGAAGTTGGAGCAGGAGATACTTGATGGAGCAGCAGGATAGATGGGAGCTGGTGTAATTCTTCAGCACCTGCACTGAACCTCTGTAAGCCCTCATTGTGAGGATGCATAGTTTGCAATGCCATTCGAAACCAGCTTTCTCCATGTGAGTGCTAATAGACCAAAGGCTCCAAAGAGTTGGTGAGGATATCTGATTTCATTTTTTCCTGGGAGGCTTTCAGGGAACCCTTGAATTTTTTTTCTCTGATAACCTACTAACTTTCTGCTTGAACTAGAGTGGCTGCTTCAGGAGATTGTTGTCACCTGTGTGAATAATCTGACCTTTCTAATGGAGCCAACAGTGTAACCGGATCTCAGTGCTGGGGATGTTGGTGTGGAAGATAATGCTCACTGTGCTTTGCTTATCCTCCATGTGAGAGTGAATGGTTTTAAGTCACAATTCACAATTTTTGTGGTATCTCTCTTGCTTTGAAGTACCCACTGAAGGAAGTCCATAAAAAAACAAGAGAAAATCTGCAGGTGCTGGAAATCCAAGCAACACACACAAAATGTTGCAGGAACTCAGCAGCGCAGGCAGTATCAATGGAAAAGAGTACAGTTGATAGTTTAGGCTAAGACCCCTCAGCAGGACCGGAGTAAAAAGAATGAGGAGTAGAGTTAAAAGTTGGGGGGAGGTGAGGGAGAAACACAATGTGAGAGGTGAAACCAGGAGGGGGAGGGGTGAAATAAAGAGCTGGAAAGTTGATTGGTGAAAGGGATACAGGGCTGGAGAAGAAAGAATCTAATAGGAGAGGACAGAAGGCCATGGAAGAAAGAAAAGGGGGGAGGAGCACCAGAGGGAGGTGATGGGTGGACAAGGGGGTAAAGTGACAGAGGACAAAGGGGAGGGGAATGGTGAATGAGAGGAGTGGGGCCATTACCGGAAGTATGAGAAATTGATGTTCATGCCATCAGGTTGGAGGTTACCCAGATGGTATATAAGGTGCTGTTCCTCCAACCTCAATGGAAGTAGGTACAGAGGGGATGTCAGGGGTAAGTTTTTTTACACAGAGCGGTGAGTGTGTGGAATGGGCTGCCGGCGGCGGCGGTGGAGGCGGATATGATAGGGTCTTTTAAGAAACTACTGGATGGCTACGTACAGCTAAGAAAAATAGAGGGCTATGGGTAAAGCCTAGGTAGTTCTAAGGAGGGACATGTTTGGCACAGCTTTGTGGGCCGAAGGGCCTGTATTGTGCTGTAGGTTTTCTACGTTTCTATGTTTCTAATGTGGCCTCATTGGGACAGTAGAGGACATATTGTAGTGAGAATGGGAAGTGAAATTAAAATGAGTAGCCACTGGGTGATCCCGCTTTTTCTGGCAAAGTAGTCTCCCAATCTACGTCGGGTCTCACCGATATACAAGAGGCATCACCGGAGTCACGCCTCAACTGTGTGCCCCTGTGCTATTGGGGCTGGACTTCCAGAGCCACCTGAAAAGCATGACAATGAAGTATGATGGGCCCCTCCCACCAATCACTGTCGTAAGTCCCCAGTTTTGTAGGGATACGTCACATACCCCGCTACTGACCACCCCCACACACCGACCCGCACATCCCACCCAACACCATGCCAACTGCTGCACTACGGACACCACTTGTGGCCTCTCCACCCTCAAGATCCCTCCCCCACCACTGTTCACCAACCTGATCCCTGACTGTAAACCTGTGGCAACTAAAAGCAGGAGGTACAGCGCGGGGGACAGAGCCTTCATTAAGTCAGAGGCACAGCCACTGCTCAGGGAAAGGATCACTGAGGCAAGCACAAATCCTTGGAGGGTGCAGGTGGTCATTGTTCGGAACGGGGAGAAAAATAGGATGGTTGTGGACTATAGCCAGACCATCAATAGGTTCACGCAGCTCAATGCGTACCCTCTACCCCGCATCGCAGATATGGTCAATCAGATAGCACAGTACAAGGTGTACTTGAACATAGATCTAAAATCTGCTTACCATCAGCTCCCCATCCACCAGGACGACCGCCCTTACACAGCCTTCGAGGCAGACGGCAGGCTTTATCACTTCCTGCGCGTCCCCTTCAGTGTCACGAATGGCGTATCTGTCTTCCAGAGGGAAATTGACCGGATGGTGGACCAGTGCCAACTGAAGGCCACGTTCCCATATCTGGATAACATCACCATCTGCGGTCACCACCGGCAAGATGATGACAACAACCTCTGAAAATTTCTCCAAGCGGCCAAAGCTTTCAATCTCACCTATAGCAAGGACAAGTGTGTATTCGGGACCACCCGACTTGCTATCCTTGGGTGTGTCGTGGAGAATGGAGTCATTGGCCCTGACCCCGACCGTATGCGCCCCTTGTTGGTACTCCCTCTTCCCAACACTCTCAGAGCCCTCAAAAGGTGCCTGGGCTTCTTTTCATATTACGCCCAATGGGTCTCTAACTATGCAGACAAGGCCCACCCCTGGTCAAGTCCACCACATTCCCCCTCTCAGCCAAGGCCCGCGCGGCCTTCAACCACATAAAAGGGGACATTGCCAAAGCAGCAGTGCATGCAGTGGATGAGGCCAATCCCTTCCAAGTAGAGAATGATGCCTCCGACTTCACACTGGCTGCTACCCTCAAACAAGTGGGAAGACAGGTGGCATTCTTCTCCCGTACCCTTCAAGGCCCTGAGATTCGGCACTCCGCAGTGGAGAAGGAGGCCCAGGCCATAATGGAAGCTATTAGGCACTGGAGGCACTAACCCGCCAGCAAAAAGTTCACCCTGCTGACTCACCAGCGCTCAGTTGCATTCATGTTTAGTAACCAACAGCGGGGCAAAATCAAAAATGATAAAATTCTGAGGTGGAGAATCGAACTCTCCACCTACAACTATGACATCATGTACAGGCCTGGGAAGCTCAATGAGCCCTCCGATGCCTTATCCCGGGGAACGTGCGCCAGTGCGCAGATCGACCGGATATATGCCCTACATGTAGATCTTTGCCACCCGGGGGTCACCCAGCTTTTCCACTTCATGAAAGCCCGGAACCTGCCTTACTCCCTTGAGGAGATCAGGATGATGACCAGGGACTGTCAAGTCTGCGCAGAGTGCAAACCGCACTTCTACCAACCCGAAAAGGCACAACTCATCCAGGCCACCCGCCCCTTTGAGCGACTGAGTGTCGACTTTAAGGGCCCCCTTCCCTCCACCGACTGTAATGTGTACTTTCTTAACGTAATCGACGAGTACTCGCAGCTCCCCTTCGCTATCCCCTGCCCCGATACCACTACCATGTCAGTCATAAAAGCCCTGCACAAGCTCTTCACTCTGTTCGGATACCCATGCTATATCCACAGTGACAGAGGGTCCTCGTTTATGAGTGATGAGCTGCGCCAATATCTACTGGCTAGGGGTATTGCAACTAGTAGGACCACGAGCTATAATCCCCGGGCGAATGGACAGGTGGAGAAGGAGAATGACACAGTGTGGAAAGCCACACTCTTAGCCCTCAGGTCAAAGGGACTGCCGGTCTCCCACTGGCAGGAGGTCCTTCCCGAGGCACTCCACTCCATCCGCTCCCTGTTATGCACAGCCACCAATGCCACCCCTCATGAGTGACTCTTTTCTTTTCCCAGAAAATCGACCACTGGGACTATCCTACCAACTTGGCTGATGTCCCCGGGGCCAGTGCTACTCCGGAAACATGCGAGGAGCAATAAGTACTCCCTGATGGTCGAGAGGGTTCACTTATTTCATGCAAACCCCCAGTATGCCTACGTGGTTTTATCTGATGGGCGGGAGGACATGGTCTCCATCCGCGACCTGGCACCCGCAGGAGAACCAGGTCCCTAACCTGAACACTCCATGGTGACTATTAACCCCGTATCCACAGATATATATACCCACGAGACACCGCGCACTCCAAACCCTACACAGACACCACACGACACTCCCATACCGGGCGCGACGCACACGCATGAGGGATTACCGACGCCCAACGTGCCGACACCTCAAGTCAGGCCGGAGCCAGCACAACCACTGTAGCCGGTGCAATTACCACCGGTGCTACGTAGATCACAGCGACGGACTCGACCGCCTGATAGACTTGACCTGTAAATATACTTGTTTTAAATATTGTCAGTCACTTCACCCTGCGGGACTCTTTTTTAAATAAAGGAGGGGTGAATGTGGTAAACCATGTATATGTTTTAACTGGGTTACCTGTCTGGACATGCCTGGACACGCCCCTCTGCTGACTGCTCCTGTGGCTCCTCCCACAGACCCCTGAACAAAGGCGATTGTGTCACTGGTCCTCCCTCAGTCCAGGGCAGACATACAGCATGGACGTGAATCCATTTCATTGTTAATAAAAGCCTTTTAGTGTTTACTCTACTTCCAGTCATTTGGAGTAATTGATAGTGGATCATGATTCCAACAGAATCACAGGTGAAGTGTCAGGGCTCCAAACAGTCCTTCCAGGTGGTAGGGTAGACAGGGAGTATCTGTTTCCCAGGGTAGAAATGTCTAATACCAGAGGGCATGCATTCAAGGTGAGAGGGGGTAGCTTTAAGGGGGCTGTGAGGTGTAACTTTTGTACTCAGAGAGTGGTGGATGCCTGGAATGTGCTGTTTAGTATGGTGGCAGAGGCAAATTCATTGGAGGCCTTTCAGAGACATTTGGATAGGCACATGGATGGAAAGAAGTTGGAGGTATATGGTCATTGTGTAGGTAAGAGGGATTAGTGTTGGGGTGTTTTTGATTTGGCACAACATTGTGGGCTGAATGGCCTGTTCCTGCTCTGTACTGTTCTATGTTCTATAATAAAAAGGTGGCGAGAGGGGAAGGAGGCTAGCTAGAAGGTGACAGGTGAAGCCAGGTGGGTGGGAAGGGTCAAGGGCTGGAGACGAAGGAATCTGATGGGAGAGGAGAGTGAACATTAGGAAAAGGGGAAGGATGAGGAGACACGAGAGGAAGTAATAGGCAGGTGAGGAGAGGTAAAATATCAGAGTGGGGAATACAGGAAGAGCTGGGATTTAATCTGCCGTACTGTCAGTTTGAGTTCAATCAAGGAGATCGCAAATGCAGTCTATAGTCTAAACCTTTCCTATCCTGGGCCCAACATATTGATGCAGCTACAAAGAAGGCACAACAGTGGTTATATTTCATTAGGAGATTGAGGAGGTTTGGTATGTCACCAAATCCACTCGCAAATTACTACATACAGTATGTACTGTGAAGATCATTCTAACTGGCTGCATTACCATCTGGAATGGGGGGGAGGGGTGGCTACTGCACAGGATCAAAATAAGCTGCAGCGAGTTGTAAACTAAGTCAGCTCCATCAATGGCTTTTGCCTCGAGGGTATCCAGAACATCTTCAAGGAGAGATGGCTCAAAAAGGAGGCATCCATCATTAAGGACCCCCACTACCTAGGATATGTCTTGTTTCTCATTGCTGCCATCAGGTAGGAGGTGCAGGAGCCTAAAGACACACACTTCATGCTTTAGAAACAGCTTCTTTCCTTCTGTCATCTGATTTCTGAATGGACATTGAACCCATGAACACTACCTATTTTTGCACTACTTATCTAACTATTTGATGTGTGTGTATATATATATATATAATACATATTGTAATTTACATTTTTATGACTTATGTATTGTATTGTATTGCTGCTGCAAAGACAACAATTTCAATGACATTAAACCTGATTCTGATTCTGATCCATGGACTTGTCCAAGTGCTTTTTAATGTTACTAAAGGTACCTGCTTCAGCCATTTCTTCTGGCAGCTCATCCATATGTAGACCACCCTTTGGGTGAAAAAGGTACCCCTCAGGTTCTAATTAAATCTGTCCCCTCTCACCATAAACCTGTGTCCTTTAGTTCTTGATTTAACGACCCGGAGAAAGAGGCTGTGTGCATTCGCTTTATCTCTGACGCTCACTGTCTTGTCCACCTCTGTAATGTCACTGCTCATTCTCCTACACTGCAGGAAATAAAGTTCTAATATGCTCAGCTTCTCTTGATAACTCAGTCCCTTGAGTCTTGAAAGCATCCTCATGAATCACTCCCGCACTTTTTCCATCCTAATAGCATCTTAACTGTAGCAGGGGGTCAAAACTGAACATAACATTCCAAATGTGGCCTTGCCAAAGTTTGCAACAGAGCATTCCAACTTCTATACTCAATACTCTGATTGACAACATACCAAAAACCTTCTTCACCACCCTGCTTAGCTGTGACGGCATTTTCAGCGTACCATGTGCTTGTAGAACAAAGGGACATTCCCCAGAACCTAACTATTCCCTATGAATGTCCCAACCTGTCCTTCTCCTGAAGCTTAACACCTTGCACTTATCTGAATTAAGCTCCATTTGACATTCCTCGGTGCACTTACCCAGCTGATCGAGATCCTGCTGTAATTCTTGATCACTATTTTCAATGTCTATGGCAACATTTATTTTTCTATCATTATGTAGTAGTCATAGAGTAAAGGATAATACAACTTGGAAGCAGAGCGCTATGTATAATTTGTCTATAACAGGCATGGTGCTAGTCCTATTTGCCCATGTTTGGCCCATGTATTTCCTATCCATGTACATATGCAAATATTTTATTTTAATAATGGCCATCGTGGCTCTTCAACCATTTTCTCCTGCAGCTCTTTCCATATACTGTATGCACCAAGGTCTACATGAAGAAGATACCCCTCAGATCCATTTTAAATCTTCCACTTCTCTCCTTTAATTTATTCTCTTTTGTTTTTAGCTCTTCCCTAAGAAAAATGCTGTGAGTACACTCTATCTGTACCCCACAGGATTTTATTCACCTCTAAAACATCAATTTTATGTTCCAAGCAGTAAAGCCTTAGCCTGCCCAACCTTTTCCAACAACTCAGGGCCTCTAATCTTGGTAGCTTGCTTGGAAGTCTTCTCTGTACCCCTTTCAGTTTAATGATGCCTTTCTTATAACGGGGTGGCCAAAACTGTACACGTTACTCCCAGTGTTGCCTCACCAACATACTGTACAACTGGAACATCCGAACTCCTATACTCAGGGCCTTGACTGACGAAGGCCAGCACGCCAAACACTTTCTTCACCACACTGTCTAACCATGATACCATTTTTTGTGAACCATACATTTGTTCTTCTTGGTCCCACTGTTCCACAACACTGACTTGGCCTACTGCTCAAAATACAATAATTCACCCTTACCTAAGTTGAAAGCTATTTGTCAGTCCTTGGCCCATTTTCCAAAATGATCTCAATACCCCTGTAACTTTTGAAAACCTTCTCTGTCTATGATGTCACCTATTTCAGTATCATCTGTAAACTTACCAATCATGCTTGTACATTCAGATCTAATTTGTTTATATAAAAACAAATGTCTGAGTCTATACTACTGGTCACAGGCTTCCAGTCTGAGAAATAGCCTTTGACTATAACTCCCTTCTTCCTACCATCAAACCAATTGTAAATCTCATTAGCTAACTCTTCCTGTATTCCATGTAGCCTGTCAGAATGCTCTCCACGGTACATCTGTAGAAGTTTTCAAGTGTTTTAGGTGACAAACCAAATCTCCTCAAACTCCTAATGAAATATAGCTGTTGTCTTGCCTTCTTTATAGCTGCATTGATATGTTGGGACCAGGTTAGTTCCTCAGGGATATTGACACCCAGGAACCTGAAATTGCTCACTCTCTCTACTTCTGATCCCTGAGGATTGGTTGGTGTTCTCTTGTTCTACCCTCAGCTCTTTGGTCTTACTGATGTTGAACACAAGGTTTTTGCTGTAACACCACTCAACTAGCTGGAATATCTCATTCCTGTACACCCTCTCATCTCCATCTGAGATTCTGCCAACAAAGGTTATATCATCAAAAAATTTATAGATGACATTTGAGCAATGCCTAGTCACACAGTCATGGGTATAGAGAGAGTAGAGCAGTGGGCTAAACGCCCACCCGTGAGGAGTTGATTGCCAGGGAAGAGGAGATGTTACTACTAATCCATACAGATTGTGGTTTTCCAGTAGGGAGGTTAAGGATTCAATTGCTGAGGGAGGTACAGAGGCTCAGGTTCAGTCTGTAGCTTTTTGATAAGAACTGTGGGAATAATGGTTTAAATGCTGAGCTACAGTCAATGAACAGCATCCTGACAGATGTGTTTGTGTTGTCCAGGTGATCTAAGGCCATGTGAAGAGCAATTGAGATTGCGCTTGCCATTGACCCATTGTGGCGATAGGCAAATTGCAGTTGGTCCAGGTCCCTGCTGAGGCAGGAATTGATTCTAGCCATGACAAAACCTCTTGAAGCATTTCATCACCATAGATGTGAGTGCTGCTGGACGATAATCATTAAGGCAGCTCACACTACTCTTCTTAAGCACTAGTATAGTTGTTGCCTTTTGAAGCAGCTGGGAACTTATTACCTCAGCAGTGAGAGATTGATACTGTCTTTGAATACACCCTCCTGTTAGTTGGCACAAGTTTTCAAAGCCTTACCAGGTATTCCATTGGGACCTGCTGCCTTGCAAGGGTTCACCCTCCTGTAAGACAGCCTGGCGTTGGCCTCCGAGACAGAGTTCACAGGGTCACCGGGCACAGCAGCTATCCTCACAGTTGTAGTTATATTCTCTCTTCAAAAGCAGGCATAAAAGGCAGTGAGCTCGTCTGATAGTGAAGCATCGCTGCCATTTATGATGTTGGGTTTCACCTTATAGGAATTATGCAGCAAAAATCAAAGTTTAGATTTTTCATTAATCCTATAAATTGTGCTAATAGTGTTTAGTAATCAACGTCATGTTAGAGTTTATGGAATGTATATGAATTTCTGCCCATTGTATTTTCTGCTTTATTTCTGTAAATAAATGAAACTCTTAATTTGTCCTAAATAATATAATCCATTCATATAGTATTTAATGCCTTTCAGGGAGAACTCTAAACAGTGATAGGCGGGGAATATTCTGTCCAGTTTATTATAGCTGGCAAATAGAACCCCATTGCTTTATCTGTCTTCTTCATAGAGCTCATCATTGTAGTTAAGCAAACTTTACCTACTTAACATTATGCTCATGAACCTTTTTATGTTGCACATAAGGCCATGAGAAATGGGCCATCAAATATGCTGTGCAATCAATGAAATAAAGGCCAATCTCGTCTTGTGCTCAACTTCATTTTGCTGACCACTTCCCACAACCCTTGAGACCCTCAAAGTCTAAATATCTATCCATCTCCAGTAACGGTGGTCTGCTGAGGGACTGATCTGTGACACTCAAGTCTGGCAATCCAGCACTATACAGGAAGGCCAAGTACAACTTACGGAGAGCTACCTCGAGAGCAAAGGAACGTTTCTAATTGTGGTTAGAGGAGGACTTGGATGCATGTCAACTCTGGCAGGGTTTGCAGCCGTTACTTCCTGCAAAGCAAAACCTAACATCTTGAATGACAGTGATGCTTCAGTTCCAGATGAGCTCAACATCTTTTATGCTCTCTTTGAAAGGGAGAATTAAAATACATCTATGAGGATACCTGTAGCATCTGGTGACCCTATGATCTCTGTCAGAAGCCGATGTCAGATTGTCTTTCAAAAGGGTGAATCCGTGTAAAATGATTGGCCCTGATAGTAGGGCTCTGAAAACCTGTGCCAACCGATGGTAAAACTGTTCAAAGACATTTTCAGTCTCTCATTGCTACAGTTGGGAGTTCCTACCTGCTTCAAAAGGGCAACAAACATACCAGTGCCCAAGATTGGACCTTCAAGATTTTAAGTGGGTGACAGTGAAATCATGGCAGTATATTTCCAACTCAGCACAACATGTGACATGAAAACAACATTGTTTCTGTGTTCTTTTCGACATTCCCATTTTAGGTCACCAAGCTTGTAGGTTTGGAGCTACTCTCAAAGAAGGTTTGGCAAGTAGCATAGACAGTGTGGTGATTGCAGGAGTGAATATCTGAGGCACCAAATGGGTTGTTGATCAAGAAGATTCTTTTGGTCTGGATGGATTTGGGTGTTCAGAATCAGAATCAGGTTTTTTTTCACTGATGAGGCTCACCATTGGTTGGGGTTGACCATGGATGTTGTGTCCCAACTGTCTATGTGATATGCAAGCCAGGGAAATACAGTGTGAAGAACAGGCCCATGTAGCAGGCTCCCCCTCTCCACACAGCTGATCAATCCAAAACAACAGCAGAGACCAATACAGTTTAGGAGCAGTGGCACTTAGTAGCTGGCAGTCAGCATTGAGCTCAATGTAGGGCTCCTTAGAGACTCCACTCACTGATGTATGTTGTGAAATTGTTGTTGTGTGGCAGCAGTACAGTATAAGACATAAAATTTACTATGTTGCAAAAATAAATACATAAATCAAAAGCTGAATTACGAGGTCATGTTCATGGGTTCATGGGCCATTCTGAAATCTGATGGCAGTGGGGAAGAGCTGTTCCTAAGATGTTGAGTGCTGGTCTGCAGGCTTCTGTACTTCCTTCCTGATGGTGCTAATGTAAAGAGGGCATGGTGAAGGTTTTTACTGATGGATGCCACCTTCTTGAGGGGCAATGACTTAAAGATGTCCTTGATAGTAGGGTGGGCTGTCTGTGTTGGAAATGGATTAGTGTACAACATCCTGCAGCAACTTGCAATTCCTGTTTAGATGTGCACTTATTGGGGCATGTGGAGACTTTTGTTGGATTCCTGGCTTAGGCTTCATAGATAGTAGAAAGACTTTAGAGAACTAGGAGGTGATTCGCCTGCCACAGAATACTCAGCTTCCAACCTGTTTTTATCACTAAAGTATTTATGCCTGGTACAGTTAACTATCTGGTCAATGGATTTGCATAGGGTGGTTAGGATGTCAATGTTGGGTATTTAACAATTTTGTTGGCTACCGGGAATGAGACTTTGTTAAGTCAGGCTTTGTTGGTAATAGTAATTGCTTGGTACTTGTAGTGAAGATACTATTTGCCACAGCAGTCCAAGCCTCTAGTTTATCCAGATTTTGCTGCATATTCATTTTGACGGATATGTTATGTGAGACATTTTCCTTACATAGTTAAGGAAGGGGATTTGGTGTACCTGTGAATCAAACTGATAAATGACTTTTCTGGCAACCATATTTTGGATGTTGACTTTACATGTTCTATTTTCTGTATTATTAAAATATAATATAGGCAAAGTAACATCCTGCAAGCCATGTGGTTATTATGGCAGACTCCAGTTGGTCCAGGCAGCTGCTGAGCCTCCTCAGGCTAATGCCTTCCAGGGCATCTGTGCAAAACAAATCCACTCATATTTTCTGACATAAAGTGATCTGTGGATGTTATCAAAGTCCGTAACCTGTGCACGTGTGTTCTGTAATGATTTGCCAGTTGTGGCTTTAAACATAAAATCGGTTTGGATTGATGGATGGCGAGGATGACCAATGGAATTTCTTTCACCTGCTGAGCTTTGTATAAAACTGTCAGTTCCATTCCTGTTACCTTTGTTCATAAATGCATCATGAGCAAAATCAATATTTACTTCCCATCTCTCAGCTGTCACCACAGTGTAGTAGTGAGAGCTTTCTTTAAATGTTGCTGTAGCTATGATGAAAGCATTGCTGTGATACTAGTTCACGTTCAAGTTTAATTGTCGTTCAACTATATCCATGAATACAGCCAAATAAAACAGCATCCCTCTGGGGACAAGGTGTGAAAGACAGTACCATCAGTCACACACAGCACACAACACATACAGTATATTACATATATTAAGATTGCAGAAAAACATACTGTCACAATATAATAGCATAGCTCAAGCCCCTAAGTGCCATGGCCTGTAGATTGATGGTGCATGTGATGTTGTCCCGGAGCCTCGTTTCTGCATGAACAATCACGCAGCTGTCCTCATCACACACTGGTGTAGCCGCAGACGAATGCAATCCAACGTCTTCTACTGAGTGAACACTGGAGGGCAGCACCAACAGGAGGGGTCAGCCTCAACCTAGCACAAACTCTCCCACACCACCTCCAGTGTCTCTTCGCCTGGGTGACTGCAACAGGAGACCCCATGCCACGGGGGGGGGGCAACAACAGGGCCATGCAGAACCCCCACAGTGATCTGGACTTGCTGCATTCTACATTACCGATGTCCAACAGAGTCTTGCAATCGCACCCAAGAGAATCATTGGCACCACATCCGCGTGCCACTTCTACCACCACCCTCCCTGCGTGGCTGTAGCAGGCACGCATCCAGTCCCGCTCCACCACTATCGAGCAGCTCACTAATGAGCTAAACCTAGAGTGCTTGATATTCTTAATACCCAGCAGTGTCTTGTAAACATTAAAAAGGTGTAAAGGTCAAACAATTACACCTTTGTTTGGAATCAGAGAAGGCTCTGCGACTGAGTGCACTGCCATCTTAGCCGGATTCCCTCATTTCTGTGAAGACTCCAACACAGCTAAGGTATATTATTCTGTGTCAGCAACGCATTTCCATTCACTTGTTGGTTGACTACTATTTTTAATCATGTCATATACATCACCATCACCTTCAGATTCATCTATTTATCCTATGTACATCAAAACATACAGTGAAATGCCTCACTTGTGTGAACCATGAACTCACCCAGCTCTATGCTCTCTTCCCTTACCTCCCTCCCACCCAGCCATGCACAGTGAGAAGCCATTCTCTAACCCCAGGACAGGCCATCTCTGGCCTTCCAGCAGACTTGTGGTCTCACAGACATTGGGCCTTCAACTTCACCAGTGGACTCACAGACTCAGGCCCAGGGCTTCAGCCATCGGGCTAATCCTCTAAGTCAATACTATGCCCCCATGCTCTTCCCAAACCCCTTTGTGCTCTGTGTCAGATCATATTCTAGAACCTTAAGCACTGATCCCAGACTGGTGCTAGAGCAGTGCTCAGAATCAGTGTGAAGCAGTAATCACGGGATTACCTCACACAGGAGCAGGCCGTCTCCTCCTCACATCAGGGCAAACACTGATGATGGCAAGTGCCCATGAGATCCTGTTTGTTGTAAATTTGGATTTAGAAACACAAGTTAAAAGACATCTTCCTATTCATTTTTCATGCATGCAACATCTGTGAGAGTTCCTCTGTGGATATATGGTTCATAATTACATGCAACAAGGTGACGCACATCTTTCTTCCATAAAATACAGGATCTTGTTACACTGAAATACAACTAATTTTATTTCACAAACACATCAAAATCTCAGTTATGACCAGTATTTTGTTTTGCTACAGATCACAGCCAATAAGCTTTGCGGTATTTAATATGGACACTTTTTTCCTTTTTGACCATTTGGGGATTCAACAAATTTCTGCAGGTGTACCACAGAGAGCAGGCAGGTTGCAGCATCACCTGGTATGGGGGCTCCAAGGCTTAGCATCAGAAGAGATCGCAGAGGGTCGTAGACTCAGCCAGTTTCAAAACGGGCATGAGACTCCCCACCATTGAGGACGTCTTCAAAAGGCAGCTTATTAAAAAAGCAACATCCATCATTAAAGGATCTTCACCATCTTGGACACACCCTCTTTTCATCCCTACCATCAGGAAGGAACAACAGGAGCCTGAAGATGCACACTCAACGTTTTAGGAACAGCTTCTTCCTGGCCTCTATCAGATTTCTGAACGGTTCATGAACCTCGCTATTCCCCTTTTACACTATTTTATTTCTTATTGTAACTTATAGTAAATCACAACCATGAGAAAGTTTGCCGATGCTGGAAATACAAAGCAACATACACAAAGTGCTGGAGGAACACAGCAGGTCAGCCAGCATCTATAGAAAAGAGCGAACAGTCAATATTTCAGGCTGAAACCCTTCTTCAGGACTTCTTGGCCCGTAATGTCGACTATTGACTCTTTTCCATAGATGTTGAGCACTTCTGGTTTTTTGTGTGTGTTACTTACAGTAATTTTTAAAATATCTCTTGCATAGTACTGCTGCCCCATAAGAACAATTTTCATAATATATCAGTGACAATAAACCTGATTCTGATTCTGAGGAAGATTGAATTTCATGTGCTTATGGTTGTATTCTGGTTGTTATTGGTCCTTTGGTGCTAATAGCAAAAATAGTATTTTGAATGAGTCAGATGTTTTAATTTAATTTTTAACCACATGCTCCCTCATTTTAATCTATTTATTATCTGTTATCAATTGCCATTTGCTAGAATCAAGGGAAAGAACATGTCACCTCAACTTTGGCTTTTTCATCCAAATACTCCTTATCATTTCGAGGTTTCTTGGCTGATATGATGAAGCAGGCATGTTTTTGATGTGCATAAATTAACGTCGGCTCCATTCCTTAATAAGGGACTCTGATTATTACATTTTGTTCTATTTGGAATTTATTACAGAGCAAAAGGAGGATAAACTATGGAGTGCAAATTGTCTGTAGACAATTTGACTCATTCATGATTATTCATGAATGAACAAAGACAACTCTTCATGATTATTTTATCTGAGGCTAGTAGAAACACAATACTGTCTTCAGATGGGATGAAAAGACCTGCTGGCAAACATAAAAAGGCCATTGAAAAGAGTTTGCTGCAGAAGTGATAAGTCAGTGTGAGATCCTCAGAAGTGGATTCAGCAATATGGTCAAAGATTGGAAAAGGAAAACTGACTTAATTGCTCAATGTGTGTATTTCTGAACCTTTAAATCTGCCCACTTAAGTTAAATCCAGAATATTATTTCTCCATCTTATTCTCTTTTTCTTTGTGCACTATTAGTCTCTCCTTGTGCTACCAGCATCATTATCTGTCCATCTAAACTTCAACCTCAGGCAGTGATATACTTCTTCCTAGTCACCATCAACAAATATTTCACAGCTACCTGCCCAACATTTGCTACTGGTGTTGGATGGAGCTTCCTTTCTTGCACAGATCAATAAGCAAAGACAGAGGAAGAGTAGTGTTGCTGAGCAGAGAGATCTTGAGTTTCGAGTTCAGAGCTCTTTGAAAGTGGCTACACAGAACAATAAGGTGGTTACGGCAGCTTATGGAGTGCTTGCTTTTATTAGCTGAGGCACTAGAGTTCAAAGGTCAAGAGGTTATGTTGCAACTTTATAAAACTCTGGTCAGGTCACATCTGGAGTATTGCATACAGTTCTGGTTGACCCACTATAGAAAGGATATTGAGGCTTTGGAGAGGGTTCAGAAGAGGTTTCCCAGGATGCTGCCTGGTTTAGAAGGCATATGCTATCAGGAGAGGCTAGACAAACTTGTGTTGCTTTCTCTGGAGCACTGGAGGCTGAGGGGAGAGCTGATGGAGGTTTATAAGATTAGAGGCATAGAATAAGTAGACAGGGAGTATCTTTTCCCTAGGGTAGAAATGTCTAATACCAGAAGGCATGTACTGAAGGTGAGAGGGGGGTAGGTTCAAAGAGGATGTGAGGGGTAAGTTCTTTTGTTGAGAGAATAGTGGATGCCTGGAATGCGCTGTCTGGTATGGTGGTAGAGGCTTTTAAGAGACATTTAGATAAGCACATGAATATGAGGAAGATGGAGGGATATGGACATTGTGAAGGTAGGAGGGATTTGTTCTGGGCGGAGTGTTGATTTACTTTTTAGCTGGTTCAACACAACATTGTGGGGTGAAGGGCCTGCTCCTGTAGTGTTCTACAATTGTAGAATTACACTCGTGGTCATATAAAGAAGAGAAATTTGTGAAAGAAAGTCATCCATTCTGTCTATATCAAGGCAAGTGAATCAAGCAAGAAAATTTTATGTAATTACTGAGGATACTGCATTTAATGATGGTAATGCCACCAGCTACACTCATTTTTCAGAGATATCCTGCAAATTAACTAAGCAAAACTAAGTAATAAAGTCAAGTGGAAAGCATGAAACAAAATACAGAAAAAAGTATAGCCCGACACCATTCGAGCCGGTGGGTAATTTCCATATGGAACCTGATAGCTAAGAAAGCAACTCCATGTACTGTAACATCAAGCCATTTGAAATCACCAGCACTATAAAGGACCTGTGATCATAGTGTTGTGTGATTTGCAAAACATTACATGGAACATGCCATTCATTCAGCCAAAGCATCATTCACTGTTTGTGTATCAAAACTGACGACCTCGAGCAAGACCAGCTGAAGTGTCAGAAATCTGTAAACATTATATGTCAAGCAAATAATAACCTTAAACAAATAAAAAAACCTTTAATGACAGAATGTCAGATTTAAAAGCAAGACTTTTAAAAAAATCATGAGGTAACTAGGTGGAGTAAGTATGCTTTTAAAAAAAATGAAAACGTGTTTCAGGATGTCACACAACTGGGGGATAAGAGGAGAAGGGCAATGACAAAGTGTTCTGTGGAGGGGCAGAGTTCACCAACAGAAAAAAAATTAACAATTGAAATTAAAGACAGGCAAAAAGAAATAGGGAAGGTAATAGAATTAGGTCAGTATAAAGATTTTCCTGAACTCAATGAAAACAGAAACTAAATTAGAACGAAGTTTGATTTCAGAATTAGAATCAGGTTTAATATCACCGGAATATGTTGTGAAGATTTTTGTCTTTGCGGCAGCAGTACAGTACATAATACAGGTGTCCCCCTCTTTTCGAACGTTCGCTTTACGAAACCTCACTGTTACAAAAGACCTAATTAGTTCCCTGTTTTCGCTTTCAGAAGGTGTTTTCACTGTTACGAAAAAAATTCAGCACGCAATAAAAAATCAGCATGTGATAAAAGTCAGCGCGCAATAAGAAGCAGTGCGCCCCGGGCAGCCGCTCTCCCTCAGATTCCGAACGGCATTCTCGCCAGCATTGCTTTAATACGTGCCTGTGAGCAGTCGTTTGCAAGATGAGTTCTATGGTGTCGGAAAAGCCTGAAAGAGCTTGTAAGGGTGTTACACTTAGCGTAAAACTAGACATAATTAAGCGTTTCGATTGTGGTGAACAAAGCAAGGACAAAGTGAGTTTGGCTTGTGGAAGCAGACGAAGATGATGTTGAAGAGGTTTTGGCATCCCATGACCAAGAACTGATAGATGAAGTGCTGATGCAGTTGGAAGAGGAAAGGACAACAATCAAAACCGAATGAGTAATGATAAAGTACGACTTTAATTTTGAAAGGGTACGTAGGTTTAGGGGATATTTGCAAGATTCTTTGAGTCCTTACAAAGAACTATGTGATAGAAAAATGTGCGAGGCTCAGCAGTCAAGCAAGCCTTCCACATCAGCCATAGCAGACGACGAACCTCGACCTTCGACATTGAGGCGGGCAGTCATAGGAGAAGATGAGCTGCCTGCTCTAATGGAAACAGACGACAAGATGATACCGCAGTGTCCCACCACCCTAACACCCAGGTCGTGGGCAGATACTGTACCGATTCGCGGAGAGTGCTGCAGTAGCCGGGAGGCACACCGCACACCTTTAAGAAAAAAGCCAAAATAAACATGCTAATTAATTAGATACCACCCCACACGTAATTGTCGGCCCAGATCAGAGGCAATGCAATCGGCAATCGGCACTGATCTGGGCAGACAATTACATGTCGGGAGGCATGTAATTAATTAGCATGTTTATTTCGGCTTTTTTCTTAAAGATGTGCTGTGTGTATCCCGGCTATCACTGCACCCCTGCGTACTTCGTGGTAATGTATCGGTTGGCGGCCTGGAGAGTGGGAGCCACTGCACCACCCAACCTGCGACGACTCAGCCTAACACACCATCATTAGTGTGCTCTGCAACACACATCAAAGTTGCTGGTGAACGCAGCAGGCCAGGCAGCATCTCTAGGAAGAGGTACAGTCGACGTTTCGGGCCGAGAACCTTCGTCAGGACGAACTGAAAGAAGAGCTAGTAAGAGATTTGAAAGTGGGAGGGAGAGGGGGAGATCCGAAATGATAGGAGAAGACAGGAGGGGGAGGGATGGAGCCAAGAGCTGGACAGTTGATTGGCAAAAGGGATATGAGAGGATCATGGGACAGGAGACCTAGGGAGAAAGAAAAGGGGGAGGGGGAAAAACCCAGAGGATGGGCAAGGAGCTACAGTGAGAGGGACAGGGGGTGAAAAATGAGAGAGAGAGAGAGGAAGAAAAATTAATAATAAATAAATAAATAAACAAGGGATAGGGTATGAAGTGGAGGCGGAGCATCAATGGAAGTTAGAGAAGTCGATGTTTATGCCATCAGGTTGGAGGCTACCCAGACGGAATATAAGGTGTTTTTCCTCCAACCTGAGTGCGGCTTCATCTCGACAGTAGAGGAGGCCGTGGATAGACACATCAGAACACATCAGAAGAGAGGATGTCCTGGGTGAAGGAAGTTTGCAATGATGTTTGCTGACTTTCTGGGCGTCCATATACTGTGCATGTTTATGACTGCGCAGATTGTAGTAAATAAGGCTGAATCCACAAGCACAAATTGATCATTGAGGGTACAATATGATGCCAGCATCATAAACTTGGCTCAGAAAGGAACAGGACTGGCACTAGGATGAAAAGTGTTTCAGAAGAATAGAGAAGAAAGGACAAGGGGTGGCACTGTTGAGGAGAACCTTATCGGCTTATGAGAGAGAATGGAACCACAAGGCCAAAGAACCTGTTTGATTAAGACTAAAACACATTAGAAGGGAATTCACACTGCTGGATATAGTCCGCAGTTCACACTACTGGATATAGTCTGTAGATTATACTGCTGGATATAGTCTGTAGATCACACTGCTGGATATAGTCTGTAGATCACACTGCTGGATATAGTCTGTAGATCACACTGCTGGATATAGTCCGCAGTTCATACTGCTGGATATAGTCTGTAGATCACACTGCTGGATATAGTCCGCAATTCACACTGCTGGATATAGTCTGTAGATCACAATACTGGATATAGTCTGTAGACCACACTGCTGGATATAGTCTGTAGATCACGCTGCTGGATATAGTCCGCATTTCACACTGCTGGATATAGTCTGTAGATCACGCTACTGGATATAGTCCGCAATTCACACTGCTGGATATAGTCTGTAGATCACACTGCTGGATATAGTCTGCAATTCACACTGCTGGATATAGTCTGTAGATCACACTACTGGATATAGTCTGTAGATCACACTGCTGGATATAGTCTGTAGATCACGCTGCTGGATATAGTCCGCACTTCACACTGCTGGATATAGTCCGCACTTCACACTGCTGGATATAGTCTGTAGATCACACTGCTGGATATAGTCTGTAGATCACACTGCTGGATATAGTCTGTAGATCACGCTACTGGATATAGTCCGCAATTCACACTGCTGCATATAGTCTGTAGATCACACTGCTGGATATAGTCTGCAATTCACACTGCTGGATATAGTCTGTAGATCACACTGCTGGATATAGTCTGTAGATCACACTGCTGGATATAGTCCGCAGTTCACACTGCTGGATATAGTCTGTAGATCACACTGCTGGATATAGTCTGTAGCTCACACTGCTGGATATAGTCCGCAATTCACACTGCTGGATATAGTCTGTAGATCACACTGCTGGATATAGTCTGTAGGTCACACTGCTGGATATAGTCTGTAGATCACGCTACTGGATATAGTCTGCAATTCACACTGCTGGATATAGTCTGTAGATCACACTGCTGGATATAGTCTGTAGATCACACTGCTGGATATAGTCTGTAGGTCACACTGCTGGATATAGTCTGTAGATCACACTGCTGGATATAGTCTGTAGATCACACTGCTGGATATAGTCCGCAGTTCACACTGCTGGATATAGTCTGTAGATCACACTGCTGGATATAGTCCGCAATTCACACTGCTGGATATAGTCTGTAGATCACACTGCTGGATATAGTCTGTAGATCACACTGCTGGATATAGTCTGTAGATCACACTGCTGGATATAGTCCGCAATTCACACTGCTGGATATAGTCTGTAGATCACGCTACTGGATATAGTCCGCAATTCACACTGCTGGATATAGTCCGCAGTTCACACTGCTGGATATAGTCTGTAGATCACACTGCTGGATATAGTCCGCAATTCACACTGCTGGATATAGTCTGTAGATCACACTGCTGGATATAGTCCGCAATTCACACTGCTGGATATAGTCTGTAGATCACACTGCTGGATATAGTCTGTAGATCACACTGCTGGATATAGTCTGTAGATCACACTGCTGGATATAGTCCGCAATTCACACTGCTGGATATAGTCTGTAGATCACGCTACTGGATATAGTCCGCAATTCACACTGCTGGATATAGTCTGTAGATCACACTGCTGGATATAGTCTGTAGATCACACTGCTGGATATAGTCTGTAGATCACACTGCTGGATATAGTCCGCAGTTCACACTGCTGGATATAGTCTGTAGATCACACTGCTGGATATAGTCCGCAATTCACACTGCTGGATATAGTCTGTAGATCACACTGCTGGATATAGTCTGTAGATCACACTGCTGGATATAGTCCGCAGTTCACACTGCTGGATATAGTCTGTAGATCACACTGCTGGATATAGTCTGTAGATCACGCTACTGGATATAGTCCGCAATTCACACTGCTGGATATAGTCTGTAGATCACACTGCTGGATATAGTCTGTAGATCACACTGCTGGATATAGTCTGTAGATCACACTGCTGGATATAGTCCGCAATTTACACTGCTGGATATAGTCTGTAGATCACACTGCTGGATATAGTCCGCAATTCACACTGCTGGATATAGTCTGTAGATCACACTGCTGGATATAGTCTGTAGATCACACTGCTGGATATAGTCTGTAGATCACACTGCTGGATATAGTCGGTAGATCACGCTACTGGATATAGTCCGCAATTCACACTGCTGGATATAGTCCGCAATTCACACTGCTGGATATAGTCCGCAATTCACACTGCTGGATATAGTCTATTGTTCATCTCTGTGAAGGGAATACACACTACTAGATATAATCTGTAGTTCACTTCTGAGAAGACAAACAAATATACAAATGTATTAGAGAAGTGCAAAATCTATAGCAGCCCTTATCAATCTTTTTACCCTGGAATAACTCATGAAATAATCTTCAGGTCTCAGGGGACCCCTGCATAAAAATTATTGTATCTACAGCTCATGGTATGTTAGTTTGATCAGTAATTTGTAGATGTAATAATAATTGTCAATGCTCTTTTGAGTAGAGAGTGAATTTTTAGCCAACCTTTCTTGAAAAAAAACAGGTAGTTAAACTCAGCTTACCTTTCTTGACATTAATCATTTTCCCTTTCATAAATTTTAAAAACTCATAAGGCAAACATAATAAATTTCTGTTAAATAACTGGCTTAAGCCAAAATGGGAATTAATATTTCTAAAGGTAGGCTCAGTAGATTTAATTTAAAATGAGGTTGAAAATTGATTTTAATTAAATCTATTTACAACATGAATATATATTGACAATATTGAATAGTAAAGTTACTAAAAACCATAAACCAATGCAATATTAATGACAACCGCCTAATACAATTAAATACAAGACACTGAAAAACATTTTCTTACTAAGTGGCATGACCAGGCTCAAATATAGGCCTAGCATGTGAAACCTGTGCTTGTTTTTTGCTGCACAAATACTGGGTGGAACTTGTCATAAGCACACATGGATTTTACCTTCAACTGAAGTGGGATGATCTTTATCCTTGCTCTTGATTCTTGTTAAACAAGGTTAAGCTTGCTCACACATGCAAGAAGTTGAAAACTGCAGCAAAATGTTCATTGCTTTCCTTCGAATGACAAGATTCTCTTCTTTCACAGAAATCCAGAGCTTGTCCAAGGGCAGGTCAATAAATTTCATCTTGAGTGCTAAATCAGACTGCAGCTCATAAAGTTCTTCCTCCTCTCTCAAAGCCAAGTTCTCACGCTGAGCAGAGGATTCAGAAAAAAAATCCCTCACCCATTCATACATTTGTATTGAAAGAGAGGAAAATTACTGTTCAATCTTGTTCTGTAGTGTTCAGTAAGAATCGATGGGGCACACAGTTCCTCCAAGACAGACCTTTTGTTTCTGGATATGAAGACAAAACATTAAATATATCTTGGCCTGTGCTTGTTTTGGGCAGCTTTTTGCAACAGAAAAAGTTTTCTTGAATTTTTCCATCATTTACAAATCTTACAAATGCTACAAAATTACATTTATTGGTGAAATCTGTTGACTCATCAACGTGGATAGAGAAGGTGTTTTTTTTCAGTTTATCAGAGAAACCCTCTTCAACATCATGTGACATGTCATCAATACATTGACTTATTGTATTGTTTGAGAGCGGCTGCCTTCTTACCCGGACAAAAACCAAGCAAGATCCCATTCTCAAGCTACTATACGCGGATGACTGTACTCTTTTCATGCACACAGAGGATGCGCTACAGCCTGTAGTCACTCAGTTCACCAAGGCTGAAAGAGCCTTTGAGTTAATGGTCATTTTGAAGAAAACAATGATCCTCCATCAGAAGCCCTCTCGTGGCATTTACAACCAACCATGGATCACCATTGACGATCACCCTCTCACCACAGTTGAGCAGTTCACCTACCAAGACAGCGTCATCTCCAATGACGCTATAGTAGTACGGACATTGACAATCGACTTGTTAGACCCAGCAATGCCTTCGACCACCTCCAGAAACATATATGGAAGAACCAACAGCTGTGTATGTCCACAGAAATCCAGGTGTACCAGGCTGTCATCATCACAACACTGCTATACAGCTCCAAAGGCTGGGTCTTGTACCGCAAACAAATCCGGTTGCTCGAACACTTCCATCAGCACTGTCTCTGCTCCACCATGGGTATCAGCTGGTAGAATCTTGTCTCCAACAATGAGGTCCTGGAGAAGGCTCAACTTCCAAGCATTGAAGCCACTTTGCTGCTCAAGCCATGTGTCTCACATGGACAACTCCTAGTTACCAAGAGTAGAACTCCATGGAGAACCATCTCAGGCCAAGACAGATCGAGGTGCCCAGCTCAAGAGGTACAAAGACCAACTTAAGCAGTAACTCTCTCAGGCAAATATCGAGGTCAATGAGTGGCAGCAGCTGGAGAACGCTGACCCATGGTGCAGAGCGACTGCTGAGGAGAGGAGGAGACGCAGGAAGGATCCCACTACCCAAGTGCCCACATCCCAGCTGTTCGGGCATCCCTACCATTTCAGTGTCTGCAGATCCAGAATTGGCCTCTACAGTCACCAACGATCAGGCCGTCGTTCCTGAGGACTCTTCTTCCCTCCTGATCTTCGCAAGCGAAGATCCAGCCATCATCATCACTGAGCGTGAAACCTTTCCAATTTCTTGTACCGCATCTTGTCCTAGCATTTTACCCACTATAATTTTACATGCTGGCATTAGGTTCTCACTAACTGCGTGTCTTTTCCTTTTCTGGGTAATAAGTTCTGTTACTAAATAACTTGCTTCCTGTACCTTATTAATGACTGTGATTTTATTAATAAAAGCTTTACCCTGTTTGTTTTGAGACTCCACTAGCCGGTTAAAATAATCAGCACTTTCATGTGTCATATGGCTGTGATTTGTAGTTAAGTGTCTTTTCAATTTTGTTGGAGCCATTGCTGCACTGGTAAGTTGTTTGCTACAGACTGGGCACAATGGAATAGGACAACTTGGATCTCCAGTCCATCTAAAACCCATTGATAAGTAGCTTTCATTGTAAAGGCGGACTTTTCTGTGTCCATTGTTGCACTAGTGCAGTGAAATGACTCAGAATATTGTAATTCAAAAATTGCCACATTGGACCATCGGACATGTCTGTAAAACACAGGGGTTAATAAAATATAAAAATGGCGAGTCCATTCAATGCTTGGAAAATGCACTTCATGCTCCTCATCAGCCTACCATATTCCCCTCTGTGCAATATAGCGCTTACCATTTGTCAACCTACCGTCCTCCGCCCGTGCAATACAGCGCTCACCAATTGTCAGCAGCCTACCCTATCTCACATCAAAAACTGAGAATGGACTTCAGCAAATAAACACGGCCTGACTGCGCACTGCCATACTGGGCAGAGAGACCTCTAACGAGATTACTTGGTCTCGGCCCACCACTGCGAGTGCCAGCATCACGCGTTGCGTCAAGTTCAAAAAACAATGTTTATTTTTTTATCACAATCTCTCGCACTTACTTTTTCATCGTAATTTTTCATGCAGAAGTTACATCCCAGCTGTTCCCATGTCCTTACTGCTTCAGAGTCTGCAGATCCAGAAATGGCCTCTACTGTTCTAGTGGTTCTATGGAACCCTGTTGCAGAAACCCTGATCGGCAGTGGAGTTATAATAGGGGACTATGTTTATTCCACTATAAACTGGCATAGAAATGGTATTAACACCAGAAAGGGAGTTCCAAAATACTGATTTACAGAATGTGGTTCTGATCTAATTAGTAAAAGACTTTACTGTACTGACGGTTTACATCATTCTAGTAAATGCATTTCTCATATCCATTCTTCTGTTTCTGATCACAGCAAATCTAAGAGTCTTCAACATCTTTGACAGCATTTGGCCATATCTACAACATGACAGCAAAATCTACTCTGTCGATCCAGGAAGCAACACACCTGCTGCGTTCACTAGCATTCTGCGTGAGCAACAGTTCTATTGAGAAGAGCAGTGCTTTTCTGAAGGGCTGGCAAAACCAAACATGAGCTAATGATGTCTTGACCTTTCCCCGTCACCTGGCTTCATCTATCACCTTCCAACTAGCCTCCTACCCCTCCTTTTTATTATAGCATTTTGTCTCTTCCTTCTCAATCCTGACAAAGGGTCTCAGCCCAAAATACCGACTATTTATTCATTTCCATAGATGCTGCCTGGCTTGCTGAGTTCCTCCAGCATTTTGTGTATGTTACTTTGGATTTCCAGCATCTGCAGACTTTGTCACGTTTATGAGCTAATCTTCTTTGTTATGGTCCTCAGCACGCCTCAATGCCAGACCAAAGAAATTCTCTTTTTTTGCTCTCTTAATCACCTTCCTTTAAGCACTTGATCAGACAACTTCCTGTACCATGACACATATTTCCTGTCACTTAATTACCACCATAGCAATTACCCCCAATCAAAGTGTTTACCACTTTTTAGACATTTTATTAAAACCACTGGTATGAAAATGGTTAATGTTAGCTGCACATGTCATGAAGTTTTAATAAACTAAAAAGAATGTATGATTATCACTAGTCTAAACTGATTGCAAAGTTCTTTCCATCTTCCACACCATAACTCAGAGAGTGAACAGTTTCTAAAGAGTGATTTAGGAGTAATATGTTTCTGTTCCAATGAGGAAGGAGACATTGCTGGGACTGATTCCAATACAATGTACCCGTGATGCAGTAATGCTGCTGCAAGTAACTTTCTCATCGTACTTGTACATACATGTATTTGTGCATTGAGCAATAAAATCCAGTCTGACTCTGGTTCTGGGAAATGAGGTGGACCACGTGTATCAAGTTTCATTTAAGAGTTGGTGATCATTACATTAAAAGACGAGGTTAGTTTGATAAAGGAGAGAAAAAAAACAATTCAAAGAAAAAAATAATTAATTCTAGGAAGGTCAACTAAGCTGGAATGGAACAGGATGTGGCCCATGATATTGAACTAAAAGGTAAAACAAACAAACAATAGGTTGTCTTAAGGAGAAGATGGTCCAGGAATAGTTGAGGCACATTTCCATGTAAAACAAATGAAAAACTACACAATCAGGGTACCCTTATGCAAAATAAAGCAAAGTGATAAAAAACTTGCACATAACAAGTATTGTAAATACTAGGGGAGACAAAACGGCTGATCGTAAAAGAATCAGAGGGGCAAATAAGAAAATCAATGAAGGCAATGAGAAAAATCAGCTACCAAAATAAATGGGAATCCAAAAGTCCATTCAAGGCATATAAATATTAAAAGTGGATGGAAGAGTGGGGTCCATTTAGGAGAAAAATAGGAATGCATAAGGCTGTGTTAAAGTACTAAATGGGTACTTTGCATCTATTTTCATTGAGGAAGATAATAGTGGAAAAGAATATCATTGAGACAATGGGTACATGGAAAACTGATTGTATGGAGGCTATAGAAACACGATGAATTTCAGAATCAGGTTTACTATCACTGGCATAACGTATATTGTGGAATTTGTTGTTTTGCAGCTGCCATATAGCGCAATAGATAATAAAAAATCTGTATTTTGCAATAAAAAATATATCTACAGCATATCAAATTAAATTAAGTAAGTAGTGCAAAAGAGAGCAAAAAATAGTGCGGTAGTGTACATGGGTTCCAATTTGATGGCGGGGTGTGAGAACTGTTTCTAAAATGTTGAGTGTGTGTCTTCAGGCTCCTGTACCTCCTCCTTGATAGCAGTAATGAGAAGGGAGCATGTCCTGGGTGATGGGTGTTAATGATGAATGCAGCCTTTTTGAGGCATTGTCTTTTGAAGATGTCCTCAATGCTGGAAAGGCTAGTGACTTTGATCGAGTTGGCTGAGTTTATAATGTTCTGCAGCTTTTTCCGATCCTGTCATCTCCATACCAGATGGTGATGCAATCAGTTAGAATGCCCTCTACCGTACTTCTGTAGAAATTTCCTAGAGTCTTTGGTGGCATACCAAATCTCCTCAAAATCCTAATGAATTATAATTGCTGTTTTGGCTTCTTTGTAATTAGAATTATAGAAACATAGAAAACCTACAGCACAATACAGGCCCTTCAGCCCACAAAGATGTGCCGAACGTGTTCTTACCTGAGAAATTACCTAGGGTTACCCATAGCCCTCTATTCTTCTAAGCTCCATGTACCTGTCCAGGAATCTCTTAAAAGACCCTATCATATCCACCTCCACCACCATCGCCGGCCCATTCTACACCACTCTCTGCGTAAAAAACTGACCCCAACATCTCCTCTGTACCTACTTCCAAGCACCTTAAAAATATGCCCTCTCGTGCTAACCATTTCCGCCCTGGGAAAAAGACTCTGACTATCCACACGATCAATGCCTCTCATCATCTCATGCACCTCTATCAGGTCACCTCTCATTCTCCGTCGCCCTAAGGAAAAAAGGCCGAGTTCACTCAACCTATTCTCATAAGGCCTGTTCCCCAATCCAGGTAACGTCCTTGTAAATCTCCTCTGCACACTTTTAATGTTTTCCACGTCTTTCCTGTAGTGAGGTGACTAGAACAGAGCACACTACTCCAAATGAGGTCTGACCACGTTCCTATATAGCTGCAACATTACCTCTTGGCTCCTAAACTCAATCCCACGATTGATGAAGGTTAATGCACTGTATGCTTTTTTAACCACAGAGTCAACCTGTGCAGCAGCTTTGAGCGTCCTATGGACTTGGAGCCTTAGATCCCTTTGATCCTCCACACTGCCAGGAGTCTTACCATTAATGCTATATTCTGTCATCATATTGGACCTACCAAAATAAACCACCTCACACTTATCTGGGTTCAACTCCATCAGCCACATCTCAGCCCATTTTTGCATCCTATCAATGTCCCATTGTAACCTCTGACAGCCTTCCACACTATCCACAGCACCTCCAACCTTTGTGTCATCAGCAAATTTACTAACCCATCCCTCCAGTTCTTCATCCAGGTCATTTATAAAAATCACGAAGAGTAGGGGCCCCAGAACAGATCCCTGAGGCACATCACTGGTCACCAGCCTCCATGCAGAATATGACCCGTCTACAACCACACTTTGTCTTCTGTGGGCAAACCAATTCTGGATCCACAAAGCAATTTTCCCATGGCTCCTTACTTTCTCAATAAGCCTTGCATGGGGTGCTTTGTCACATGCCTTGCTGAAATCCATATACACCACATCGACTGCTCTTCCTTCATCAGTGTGGTTAGTTACATCTTCAAAAAATTCAATCAGGCTCGAAAGACATGACCTACCATTCACAAAGCCATGCTGACTCTTCCTAATCATAATATGCCTCTCCAAATGTTCATAAATCCTGCCTCAGGATCTTTTTCATCAACTTGCCAACCACTGAAGTAAGTAATTGCATTAATATGTTGGGCCCAGGATGGATCTTCAGAGATGGTACACAGAAGAACTTGAATCTCCGGACCCTTTCCACTGCTGATCCTTTTGATAATGACTGGTATATGGTCTCTTGACTTCACCTTCCTGAAGCTCACAATCAATTCCTTGGTCTTATTGATGTTGAGGTTGTTGTTGCAATACCATTCAACCAGCTGATCTACCTCACTCCTCTACGCCTCCCGTCACCATCTGAAATTCTACCAACAATAGTCGTGATATCGTAAGGTTTATAGATAGCATTTGAGCTGTCCATAGCCACACGGACATGAGTGTAGAGAGAGAGAGTAAAGCATTTAGCTAACAATGTATCATTGAAATGTGCCAGTGTTGATTATCAGCAAGGAAGAATGCTACTTCTGATCCACAGTGACTGTGGTCTGCTATAGAGGAAGTCAAGCATCCAGTTGCAGAGCATACAGAGGCCTATGTTTTGAACTCAGCGTAAGATGTTGTTGAATGTTGAGCTGTAATCAATTAAGATTATAGCCCAATGTACGTATTACTATTGTCCAGCTTGTCCAAGGTCAAGTGGAAAACCGGTGGGATTGCATCCTCTGGAGACCTATTTGGCTAATTGCAAATTGCAGTAGATCCAGGTCCTTGCTTAGACAGGAGTTGATTCTGGCCATAACCAACCTCTGAAAGCACTTCATTACCGCAGATCTGAGTGCAGCCCGGTGATGGCCATTGAGGCAGCGCACCCTGCTCTTCGTAGGAACTGGTTTGATTGTCGTCCTTTCGAAGCAGGTGTGAACCTTTGATTGCAGTAGTGAGAGATTGAAGATGTCCTTGAACGCTCCCCCCAGTTGGTTGCAAAAGATTTCAGTGCACTACCAGGCGCACCATCAGGGCTTGATGCCTTTCGAGGGTTCGCACTCTTGGAAGATGCTCTGACATTGGTAACTGAGACAGAGATTACAGGGTCACGAGATTCTTCAGGGATTCACACAGATGTAGTCTCATTCTTCCCTTCAAGGTGTGCATAAAAGGTGGTGAACTCAATTGGGAGTGATGTATCACAATCCAGCCCTCAGTAGACTGTGAGTTTCCAAGTTCATCTACTACCTTTAATTTGGAGATATACAGTATGTTCTTGAAGGCCTAGGTAAAGTTGGCGACAACAATGGCATATTCAGTCAGATTCAGAGATAAGTCCTTGAATATTGAACAGTTTGCTGATTTAAAGCAGTCCTGTAAGTGCTCCTCACCCTCCATTGACCATATGTTTGTGCTCCTCACTACTGGTGCTGCAGTCCTCAGAATCTGCCTGTACATTCGAAGTAGAAGAGCAACCATGTAATCGGACCTACCAGTGTGTAGATGTTAGATGGCACAGTAAGCGTTCTTGATTGTGGTGTAACAGTGGTCACTTGTGTTGGCTCCTCTGCTTCTACAGGTGTTATGTTGGTGACTATCATGAGCCCTGTGGGCCTGTGCACCTGCAGTTATCTTGTCCAGAGTCTTTAAGACCTTGTGCTTTCTGTTTAATCTTCTCATGTTTATTTTGATTGGCACAGGTTTTCCACATGCTATGATTACTTAGTGGGCTCCTGAATAGTACTTATCGCGGAGTCTTTGCATTTCTAGAATGATTTGTCTTGTGGTTTTGATTGGTCAAGTCACCAATGTTCTTTCGGGATTCCTATGAATAAACTCTTGTTTCTATCTCTACATGGGTGTCTGTTGTTCCTCCGCATCTGGGTTCAGTGGTATGTCACCGCACCTCGTGACAGTAAGACCGTGCCATAAATGGACCCAGCAAAAGTTAAATGTCAGCTTGGACATTGGTTGGCTGGAAGGGAGGATGCCTTCTATTCTCAGTGCTAGTGCCAAGGCTACATTCTGACTTTCCTGAGGCTATGTTCCAAGTTTCCCAAGGTTACCTTCTGAATTTTCTGAGTCCACGTCCTGAGTCCAAGTTCTGAGCTTCTCTAGTTTACATTCAAGGTTGTCAATGTTTCCTGGGTCTCCTATGTCCCTCCAGGTTTCTGAGGACTATTCCATGTTCTCGAGTTATATGTAATGTTCCTGAGCTTACCAACCCTGTCTCAAGAGCATCCGATCTGTCTCGAGTTTATCAGTCTTGTCTCGTGAGCATCAGATCTGACTTGAGTTTACCAGCCCTGCCTCAAGAACATCAGGTCTGTCTTGAGTTTACCAGCCCTGTCTCGAGTTCCCCAGGGCTCCGTCGGCCATCAGGTGCTGGCCCGAGGGAGGGTGGTATTGTCATGAACTCTGTGGGCCTGTTCATCTGTATTTGTTAATTGTTCTTTTATCGAGTTTAGTTTGGCACCTGTTTTCTGTGTACTGTGATTATTTAAAGTGGACTCCTGATTAGAGCTTGTTGTGGGGTCTTGTGTTTTGAGAATGATTTGAGATGTTTGAGCCACCAAAGTTCTTTTGGAATTCCTATGAATAAACTCTTGTTTCTGTCTCTCCATGAGAGTCTGTTGTTCTTCCGCACCTGGTTTCAGTCATTTGTCAGTATGCACCATGACAGCTGGTAGTTATTCAGTGACTTCATCAAGCTGGCCTGGTTGAAACTTATAGTAGGTAAGCCATGAAGACTCGTTCAAAGCTCAAATTCAAAGTAAATTTATTATCAAAGTCAATATACTCTCCACCACCTATCTATAGAAGTTTGTCTAAGTTTTAGGTGACATGTGGAATCGTCGCAAACTTTTAAGAATGTAGAAGTGCTGCCGTGTTTTCTTCATAATGGTACTTATGTGCTGGACACAGGAGAGATCCTCTGAAATTACAGCACCAAGGAATTTGAAGTTACTGACCCTATGACCCTCTGATCCCCCCATGAGAACTGACTCATGGACTTCCAGTTTCCTCCTCCTGAAGTCAAAAATCAACTCCTTGGTCTTGTGGGTGTTGAATGAGAGGTTATGGGTACATCACCACTCCGCCAGATTTTCTATCACCCTCTTGTATGCTGATTTGTCACCATCTTTGATTCGGCCAATGACAGCAGTGTTGTCAGCAAACTTAAATATGTCATTGGAGCTGTGCTTAGCCTCACAGTCATAAGTATAAAGCAATTAGAGCAAGGGGGATAAACACAGCCTTGTAGTGCACCTGTGCTGATGGAGATTGTGGAGGAGATGTTGTTGACAATCTGAACTACTAGAGTCTGCAAGTGAAGAAATCGAGGATCCAGTTGCACAAGGAGGTATTGAATCCTAGGTTTTGAAGCTTATTAATTAGTTTTGAGGGGATGATAATACGGAATGCTGAGTGTACTCAATGAAGATTATCTTCACTGGCCAGATGTTCCAGGGTTGAGTGAGGAGCCAATGGAATGGCATCTGCTGTTGTCCTGTTGTGATGGTAGGCAAATTGGAGGTGATCCAGGTCTCTTGATGGTTGGGAGTCATCCTAAGACTTTGAGGGAATTGCAGAAGAAAATCACGAGGATGTTGACCATAATCTTTCAGTGCATTTTGAACATAATGTGTAACATAGAACAATACAGCACTGGATAAGCTAGTCAGCTTAAGATGTGCCAATCTTAACGTCAATTTGCAGTAAATGCCCTCTTTCTCTGTATCTCTCCATTCCCTTCATATTCATTTGTCCATCCAAAAGTGTCTTAAATTCCACTAAACTGCCTGATACAACTACTAACTTGGGTAATCTGTCCCAGGCGCCTTCCATTCTCTGTAGTTCCACACATCCCCCACCAACAGTCCCCCCCAACCCCTTACCTTAAAACCTTAAAGCATGTTATGCATGTTCTCTCGTGCTATTTCTATCTGGAACATTATTCTGAAAGCATATCCTAACTAGTCCTTTTATAATTATAAAAAATATCTGCCAGTCTCCCCTCAGCCTCTGACACACTATGGAAGTCAACCTAAGTTTTTCAACCTTTCCTTATAGCTCATATCCTCCAAAACAGGCAACAGCCTTGTAAACCTTTTCTGCACCTTCTCCACATCCTTCATATAATGGAATGACTAGAATGACATAGAGTACTCCATCTGTGGCCTTTCTAAAGTTTTATTTAGCTGCAGCACAATTTCCTTAAGTCTTCTACTCAACACTTCCACAAATGAAGGCAAGCATGACATATGCTATGCTAAGTGGATATAAGCATATCCACTTGTGTAGCCACTTTCAGTGAGCAAAGATCCTGGACCTCAAAATCTCTCTGTACCTCAGTGAGGTGTCTGGACAAAGTATCCTTGCAGACATGGTAGTAGTGGGTTATATTGTGTCCTTCAACAGGGAATTGGCTAAATATGTACTGAAAATAATCTGCAATACTACAGAGAAAGGGCCAGTGAGTGGAACTAGAGAATTGTTCTGGTAGATCGCCAGGTTAGGCATGAAAGAGTGAATGGTCACGCGCACAGTCAGCATTCTGTGGTGCTATGAAAGAACACCAGAAGATGTATGGATCTGGATTTCCAGAAGGCTTTTGATAAGGTGCCATGTAAATATGACACTAGATAAAAGTACGTGAGGTTGAGAATATAGACTGTAAAGTTGGTAACCATTTTTTGATTGACACTCAGTAATTGATGTTTTGGTGTCAATTATTTACAATTTGTATTTATGATTTTTGGATGAAGTGACCAAATGTGGTGTAGCAAAATGTGCTGAAAGAGCTAACATGTGGAATGATAGTCATTGGCATAAGGAAGAAGGGTTTCTCCGTGACACAACTTCTCTTTTCACCCATTGCCTCACCCTCAGTCAGGATACCATGCACTGCCAAGGTAGAAGTAGCCCAGTCTATAGCAGGTGAATGTCATATAAGGGCATCTCGATGAGCAAATCAAGGATCAAAGTCACCTGCATCCATTTTTGTTAGAACCACAATGGGCTGCAGCCAAAAAGGTTTGTGGAAAAGAATGTTGACCTAGAGGTGCTTACAGACAGAAATTTGAGGAACTAAATTGAATCTGGGTGCCTTGGGAATGTGGTTTGGAGATTTAGCATTAAACTGACCAATGGTAGATAGATGGAGCTTTAATTTAACCCTACAGTAATGGATCACCTTATATTTTTTATTTGTCAAGAAATGTAGGGCATATACAGCCTCACCTCCTGTGTATGCCTTCCTGGTCATCCTAGGTCCACTCTATTTCCCACCCCTTCCCCCACCATGCTCCCTACACCTTTCTCTCCTTCCCAGCTCTGATTAAGGACCTTTGACCTGAAATGTCAGCTTTGTTTCTTGTCCCACTAAAGTGGGCTTGACCTGAAGAGTTAAAGAGCCTAGTTCTTCAACCCAATTGGTCTATGCTGACCAAGATTTCCATCTGGTCCAGATCCTCCTAAACCTTCCCAATCCATGAACTTTTTAAATGTTGTTAATGTGCCTGAGTCAATCACTTCCTCTAGCAGCTCATTCCATGTACTGACCATGCTCTGGGTGAAAAGGTTGCCCTCAGATTCCTACTAAATCTCTCCTTTCAATTTAAACTTATTCCCCCAGCTCTTGTTTTCCCCAACCCGAGAAAAAGACTGCACATTGACACTGTCTATGCTCTTCATAATTTTGTACACCTATGTAAGATGACCCCTCATTTCCCCATGCTCTAGTGAGGAAGGTCCTAACCTCAACAGCTCTCCATAAGTTAGTCCCAATATTTAGACCAGTTACCTGAACTCTTTCCAGTCCAATGGCATCTTTCCTATAATAGGGAGACCAAAACTGAACCCAGTATTCAAATGCAGCCTTACCAACATCTTGTGTAAATGCAACATAACATCTCAACCTCTATACTCAATGTCCTGACTGATGAAGTTCAGCTTACTAAAAAACCTTTACCACTTTGTCTATGTGTGATGTCACTTACAGGGAATCATGTCCCAAAACTGCATCTTCTACAACACTCCCCAGGGCATAGTATCCACTATAATCGTCTTATCCTGATTTCCCCCGGAAAATGTAGTATTAATATATTTATTTGCATTAAACTCTATTTCCCATTATTGGCCTCCTTACCCAGCAAGATCAAAAAACTCAGGATAAGATGTTAATATCCCTCATTCCAATGGGTCATGAGCACTTGCTCGAGACCACCTTGATGTTGGGATTGGCACAGGGTTGACGCACAGGGGATTTCGAGTGGGCACCCTTCTTCCTTGATGTTTCATTGATTAGCCCACTATATCTCAGGAGGGCTCAATGATGACTTCTGACAGATCAAGCTCCCTCTGTAAACCATCTTCATTCTCAACAACATCATTTATTTTAGTGTCATTTGTAAGTGTACCATGTCTCGTACATTTTCATCTAAATCACTGATAGAGATGGCAAATAGTAATGGCCAGTGGAACACCACTCATTATCGGACTCTAGTCTGAATAACAACTTTCCAATCTTCCACCATCACTCTCTGCCTCCTACCATCGCACCAATTATGTATCCAAATAGGCAGCTCTCCCTGGGATCTAACCTCTCATAGCATCCTGCCATGCAGAACTTTGCTGAAGTCCATATAGCCTACATCAACCTTGCTGCCCTCATCAATCTTCTTGGTCACTTCCAGAAACTCAGTCAATTTTGTGAGACATGATGTTCCATTCACAAAGTTATACCAACTTTTGTTGTTTTGTATTTGCTTTCCAACATCTGTTTGTTTGATTTCTTTTTTGATTTTCAATAATGTGCAGCACTCTTGCATTGACTATCTTCACTATCCTCCTTCACCTTGCTCATTATCAGTATCATTAAGTTTGAGATGGATGCTGGAAACAGCCAGCAGTTACTATGAGAAGGAAGCAGTCAGACAAAACATGACAGTATCTCTATCTGTAGGAATTGTGTGCACATTTGAATGAACACACAAATTGTCCACTCAAGATCCTTTTCTGATTGTAGTCTATCTACGTGTTGATGGAATGGGAGTGTCTGTGGCTAATGAACATGCTTTCATTTCACCTATTCACTTTGCTCGTTGGGCAGCAATTACTACTTCCCTTATTGCCCGGAAAATTTAATGCCAAGCCAACTTTAAACGACTGCAGAACTTCTTTTGGTCTTCAATTATGAGACAGAGGAGCAGAGTTAGGCCACTTTGCCCCATTGTGTCTACTGTGCCATTCTATCATGGCTAATTTATGTTTCCTCTCAACCCCTTTCCCCTGCCCTCTCCCCTTACTAATCAAGGACCTATCAACTTCTCCTTTAAATAGGACCAATGCCATCCATGGCAATGAATTACAGATAACCACCCTCTGAATAAGGACATTCCTCCTTATTTCTGTTCTAAAGGGATGTCCTTGCATTCCAAGGCTGAGCCTCTGATCATAGACTCCCCCACTATTGGAAACACCTTTTCTGCATCCACTCTGCCTTGGTCTTTCAATGTCTGAAAGGGTGCAATGAGACCCCCCTCCCTCATTCTCGGAAGGCATCAAATGCTCATCATATATCATCCCTGCACCTCTGGAAAGCTAGCCAGAACTCCAGTTCAATCTGAAACAAAAGTTGTTAGATACAGCAGAGCTCTGGTGTGATCACGGGCCAAGACTTAGGATGCCTCCGACAGGTTTTGCTTAAGTAACCCCACCTGATCCAGCAGCTAACGAGTCAGTAAGCTGTAAATAGCTGATGTGACAACAAAACCTCTGAACTGACGTTCTAGCATAGTGAAGGAGCATTTCCTCTTTCTCTTCACCTTGTGTGGCAGGTGTAAACTGATTCGTCTCCTTCCCATGAGCTGAAAATATACTGTACACGAAGCGGGTCGCTGTTGAGGTTCCTGCAGGTATATTTTCGTTCCTCTCAAGTCTTATACTGCCACCACACACAATTATATGGCTGTCCAAACTTGCAAAGTGGCCTTCACGATATTAAAGTTTTCAACTGAACAACAAGTTTTCAAATTTAATTCTAAATGCAAGAGAACTTATTCCAAAATGTTCAGGCAATCTCCCTAAAAAACGTTCTTCTTTTTAAAAAAAAACAGCTGTATTTATTGACACAGTAACTGTCAAATCGTCTACCTCGTTATCTTTTTTTCACGAAACTTGTTCAGTCCCTACCCACAGGAGTTAGAATTCGAAGGTCTCATTTAGGTCGCTCTTAATGGTTTATCAACATGTTCAAATTGGCAAATCGTCTTTGTTTCGCGCGTTTGCATTAAACGTGGATATCAGCGAGGTGGAAGCCTCTTCAAAATACTTTTAACCTCTGTCAAGTTCCAGATATCACCCTGCACAACAGGCGTTTAAATGTCGGTTATTGTTCGTTGTCACAGTTCAAAGTCCTTGAGAAGAATTTTCCGTTTCTGCACAGAGCTGACCGAAATCGATGTGTTTGAGCTCATTTAATCAGCCTCAGAGATCAAAGACATTGATAAAACAGGACTGCACTTCTCTAACCATGACCAAATAGAAAAAAATACATATTGGCTCGTTTGTTGAAAGTAAACAAAAACAGTCAACGTTTTGGACCGAGACCCTTCATCGGGATTGGGAAATGAATTCAGCCTGAAAAGTCGACTGTTCATTCCCGTCCGTTGATGCTACCCGACTTGCTGAGTTCCTTCAGCATTTTGTGTGCGTTGTTCAAGATTTTCATCATTTGCAGAATCTCCTGTGTTTTTTTTTAAAACAAAGTTTGCTCCGCGACTAATAACTTGATATTCTGGCTTCTTCAGAATGTTGCAGATCCGGAAGCGTTGATATTTTTAAACCACGAAGAGATTGTTTAATCTAAACGTTACTTCAATAGACACACGAGTTGAATTGGGAACGAGTGGCAGTTAGTGACACCCTTGCTGTGAGCATCCTGTAGGAATTTTTGCTGTTTTTGTTTAAATTTACTAGTTGAAATTGAATTTATTTGCACTTCGCTCAGTATGTGTAGTTGACGGTGAGATTGCACAGCTAAATGTATTCTGCTTGTAGAAAGGAAAACGCTGCTGCGATGTGGCTATCTCACGCATTCTGCATACTTAACAACTGAGGGACATATGCACAATTTGGTGAGAACAGATGCATTGTTGAGAAACTAATTGCCAAAGAAATATTACTACCCTGTGAAATCCGGGTGGAAGGCAGCGGTGGCTTGGGACATGAGCAGCGATAAAATCGTTAGCATTCTGGCACGGTTCCCCAGTAGATTACAGAATCCTGCACGACATTCTGGTCACTTCGCTTAAAAGAGCTGCTTAACTGGCACTGCCCTGCGAATCCGATAGCAGGAATTAATTTGTTATTATTATGGCACTGAGTGCAAAATCTTTTCTTTTCAAAATGTCCCCATATGTTTAACGACTGCACCGATTAATTAAGCGGATATATTCAATTAATACATATAGCTTATTTTCATGTAACGCAATTTATGCGGGTGGTCCCTGTTGCAATGTGAGTAAAGGAAGACGGGGAGAATGAAGTCTGCGATGTTTGAAGAAGATTTTATAAAGCGTATTAAATTTAAAAGAAATATAATTTTAACTTTGAATATCTAAAATACTATATTAAAATGCTTTTACCTCCCGATTAAATTAAAACAATGTTTGCTATATCAAATAAATTCTGCAACCAAAACTCAACCTAGCTACGTTTTTTTCCTAAAATTCTGCGTAACGTATCATGTTTTAATTGAAATATTTTAAACACTGCAAGCTAGATCCCTTCCATTGACCGTGGGATCAAGCAAGTGATTTTTTGTTTTGAAATGCATTGGTTACCTGTCTAATTTAAATCTTATCATTTATCTGTTAGGCGTGTCTCCATTCAGTTTGCAAATCTAACAATTCTCTTGTATGATATATCGACGTATTTAGAACGATTCTTCAATACGCCCCTTATGGAGAATCTGGTTCAAAGATAAACCTCAACTAGCGATCGGAGCAGTTCGTAAAAGCCTTAACGACTTATTTTAATACATTTTTTGTATTCCTCAAAATATCGTTATATTATGTAAATCAACGCGTGCGCGGGTTGTCAAGTGTTGCATTAAGATTAATAGTCCCAAAATGGTACTTTAGAATGTGTGCATTTCTGTGAGGTTCGGAAGTCACCAGTTGCTGAAGACACAATTTGCAACACCTGTGACACTCCCCGCAGGTTTCTTTACACTTTCGTACCGCCCGTGGCACTGTCGCCGTAGTCTACCTGGGCAGGGCGCCTTTGATCTGCCGGAAATTTAATTTTCTATAATATGAATGGAATTCCTAGGAAAATAATATTTGTGGATCTGAATATTTTCCGTGATAAAATCCAATTCGTTATTCTGAAGCATCTTTACTACAAAGACCTTTGGAGGGGATGTGGGGCAGTGTTAACTATCCTCAAGTCCTAAAAGGAATTTGAATAATGGACCGAAAGGAATAATGCTACAGTATTATTTATACTTTTGTACTTCAATATTTTATGGTTCCGAGCCTGATTCGAGCCATTCCGACCGAATTCTTACTTATACACATTTTACTAAATGGTACATAACCTGTTTGGTCATGAAATATTCAGCGTTTTTCCCACGGTAAAACATATTCCGGCAGTGAGATAAATGCATACATTAATCTTGTATGCCACGGGGAAAAAAAGCAAACTACAAAAAGTGTAATTCTAAAAGTGAAATTCTGGAAGTGAAATTACCATGCTTTGAGAAGGACAGTTAAACCCCGCGGACCAACCGTTCTGTCCACTCGCTTCAAGTTTGGACGTTCACCCCTTTAGAAAGCAATTTGTAAGGCCCAGTTACAATAGTCTTGCCCATGGATGCCAACTCATTCTTCTCACATAGCATACAAGACACAGAAAACAATTCTATTGATGACCAATCGTGCATGTTAAAGATGGGTTGCTAAAAAGGGGATGTTTGACCAACCACTACCGCGCTAATCAATTTATTGATATGATTACCATGCTGTTCGGCAGATTCACACCATCTTTACGCAAAATGCTCAAAAGTTTGATCTGTCGTGTTCACTAATATTAGACTGATATGAAATATTTGCAAAGCGCTGTTTCTAGTTTATTACATATTTCTCAGAACTCCGATGTTGATTAGCGAGTGAGATTTGACGTCGAGAGACGAATTTTTCTTCCACTGTTTTACCAAACCCCTAAGATTGAAAACGTTGGGGGGAGGGGAGAACCCTTAAGAAATCCACAGATCATTCAAAACCAAACGAGTTTATTGTGAGATGGGGGAAAGGAAGCTCACTTCACTGTTTAGAAGGACGGAAGAATAAACGATAAATAGAAAATATTGTCAATCGGTCTTATTTTTCATTTTGTCTGTTGATTCATACAGACCGTACTTCCACATCCTTGAGGCGAAGAAGGATGCTAGTGCATTTTGTAGGGCACTTCGGCTACTTTTCACATTTTTGTTTAAAAACTTCGTTCATACAGATTACTCCCAAATGTTTCTGACTGCCGATTACAAAAGAAAGGTGCGAGCAAACATCAAATCATTCCGATTATATGAATATGTATTCGACAGGATCAAATTAATTGACTGGAAATAGTCAGCGTGTTTTAAAATAAATATTTCTAAAAATGTTGTTTAATATAAATTGTCGAAAATATTGACCTCTCGGAACAATCATTGTTAAAATGAGTTTCTCCTAACTGATAGTTAACAACGCTGAATCAGGACTAAAAGGCAAAAAAAAAAGTAAATTGTCAAACCAATTATTTATTTGCTGTTTCTGGAGTTAGAATGTGGCCTGCTATATACAATATTGAGCTTGCATCCTTCAGTGTCAGGTGGCACTTAAAATTATTCCACATCCCATTTCTCTATTTAAGATCCATTAGCGTAAAATTGACCAAAATACCGTTGTGCCACAGAGTCCACACTAGTGTGTTATTCTGTCCGTGAAACTAAGAAAAAAAAATTTACAAATGAGACCATGAAATGAAAAGTGTACGCGAGAGGTAACGGAGGGCAAATGGTGTATATTTTGAAGGGGTAGTTGCTTAATATGTAATTTACTCACTTGCATAGATTTTAGATTATTGCTTCTCTGCCATCAAGTAACATCCGAATATGATCGCAGACATCCTGTTAGAAACAATTTTTCCATCAATTATTTAATGTACCACCCACTATTTTATCTTAATCACCTGTGATCTATATAACCACCATTTTGCACATTAATTATGAAAAACCGCATTTAATTCGTCCTGCATCGAAAGCGTCTCGTCGCGCAGATGGAAATCGTAAGGAAATGTACTGTCTGTGGGCATCACACATCGCATGGCTGGGCTGAACATGTAGCTCTGTCCGAAGGGACGGCTGGCTGGCACGGCGGAATAATGCATGCCATAGTGATAATTCTTCACGTAGTCAGATGGATCTTCTTGCTTCAGGGAGAAAATCCCATTAAAGTTAATTGGAGGGCTTAGGGGACCTTCGAATTGTGGGCTCGCACACTCTGGAGAAGCGTTTTGGTAGAAAGACTCGTAAGCACCACAGTAGCTGTAAGGTTTCATGGACTTTGAGGAGCTATCCATCGAACTCGGTCCCGAGGGGCTACCCAGATCTGGGTTTTGATATGTGTAGAGGGTGGAGGAAAATTGGGATCTCGCAATGTGAGCTCCATCTCCGCTCTGATCCAACAGTAAGTTTCTGGTATTGAGTTGCAGACAACCAGCAACGAGATTGGTAGTTGGCTGGGATAAGTCCTTGCACAAACTTTGTACGAAGGTAAGCAGATCGGGTCTCTTGCCAATGCGTAGGATCTCAGATAGGGCCCAAATGTAGTTTTTAGCTAAGCGCAGAGTTTCTATCTTGGATAGTTTCTGTGTTTTGGAATAACACGGGACAACTTTGCGAAGGTTGTCCAGGGCATTGTTCAGACCGTGCATCCGATTTCTTTCTCTCATATTCGCCTCTGTCCTCCTCACTTTGACTCGCTCAATCCTTGCTTTGGTCATCGCCTTCTTCCTGGGCCCTCTCTTTTTGGGTAATTCCTCGTCCTCTTCGCCCACCTTTTCATTGTCATCCTTCTCTGACTCTACTGAAGGCGTAATGTTGCTAAGATCAACGGAGCACTGTTCGTGCTCGGGGCAGATTTCCGATTCTTTGTCCTCGGTTTCACTAACATCATCAAAGTTGGTTCCCGGCATCATGACAGCTTCATCAATTGATAATGTCAACATGTTGTCAGCTTTGGGAGTCGGAGGAGTAGGTTTGGGGGTGGGGTGGGGTGGGGGAGGTGTTAGGGTTTAGGAGCAGGGAAGAGAAACAATGTGGTTATCGATACAGGTTATACTTCAAATTCTATCAGTGATACATTACAATTAATTGGCTACAGTTCATCATTCTTACGGCAAAGTCAAATAATTTACAGAGGTCTTTAAATATAAATTATAAATAAAAATAATTGATGGCATTCAGTAGTGGTGTACAGGGCCGTCTTTCGGCTGGGTTTTTCTTAAATTTAGTGAAGGGTGGCCTATCACAGTATTATATTTGAAAATACTGGAAAACTTTAGATAATATTAAAGCGAGTATTTAATTTATATGGTTATGAAAACTGGACAGCTCCATCTTTTTGGTTTGATTCCCACGGGCCTTAAATCTCCCATGAATAGTAATTAAAATTGCGGGTCCGCTTGGAACAGCACATCGGGGTCCACAATAATATTATTGTTACCGGGAAGCGGATATCGGCGGCCAGTTCAATGCTGACATCGATAAGCGACGTGTGTTTTTTTTCCAGGAGGAATACATTAGACGTTATTTTCTGGAATCAGAATTGCAAAGGAAGCTCATATTGTACGGAATGTCGCCGGTTCGTCTGTTTCGTTTCACAAGCATTAACAATAGTCAGAGATCGGCATTGAGCTGGGAAGTTGAACGATCGACTGAGAAACGGTTCCGAAATATATATATTTTCAATGAAATATTAAGTGCTGTGATAGAGATCGAGAAGAATCATTTTTAAAGTGTTTCACGTGTTATATAGCACCAACCCCGGCACTAGTTATGCAGTGTAATAAATCATTTGACAGATGGAGGGTCATGGGTTTGCTTCCTAGTATGAAAAATTGCAATTTGCAATTGCATTTTCGACATTCACCTCGAAGTTAATCTGCTACGCCTCGAAGTTTCTCTATATCAGGACATTGTCCCACATTTCAGACGCTGGTTTTGTTTACTTGGGCAACTAATTTTAAAACATAGCATTCGGAACGCAATCAAGATTATATTTGACTCTAGCATATCATCGTTATTCAGGAGACAAGCGAGCGCCTTGCAAATCAAAAATCGTACGCAAATATAGGCAAGTTAAACGAAAGTCCCGTCAAATCTATGAATGAAATAACAATCAAAAATAAGGAAGTCATCAGTTACAGGGAAGGTTGGTAATTTTCGAATTGTATGCAAAGTCAATATATTAGCATTTAAATAGGCAATAACAAGAGGGTTGCATACTAGGGGACAACAATTAAAACGACTCTGCATCTGTTTTTAGTGCGCTAATGATTTGGTTATTTCCGTGATTTTATTTTTGAATTCTTACCTGAAATCACTGTTGAGAAAGAATGCTCATTTTCAGCTCCTGTTGGCTGTTCCACCGTAGGCTGACGGCAGTGGTAGGATCTCTCCGCAGGATCGGTGTGTGATCGCTCTGAGAAGTGACAGTGATGCCAACTGCCTGCACTGGTACCATGCCATCTGCCGCTGACGTCAGCGGGCAGCCGCCGCTGATTGGCAGGTGCAGACGCTGGCATCTTGCGCCCCGAGGGAGACAGGAGCTGGGGCAGCAGCCCATAGACATCAAATATTATCATCATCTCCATGGGGCAGTCGAGCTGACAGCAACGAGGCTAGGAGGATCAGCTAGTCGTTTAAAATAAAGGGAAAAGCATGGCGTGCATACCTTATTAAACCGTCTTTCCACATGTCAGCACCAACCCGATACATCTGACTATGGTGCACTATTTAGAAATGATGGAAGAAAAATCCTCTTTTTTTTTGTTAAAAGCGTTGCACATTGGAACATTTCGTGGAAACTTTATACGTTGGTTCTGATATTTATCGTTGATTGATTAATATTATGGATTAAATTGTATGCTGTGGATGTTATTAAGAATGCCCATATCAGATGCCAGCATAGATGGTTTCAAATATGTGTATTACTTTGGGTTGTTGTACATCTTAAAGGAACAGCGATTTCAATGTATTGGCAATTTCCTAATGATAGTTTGCCGCAGATTCCTACATTGACGCATTTACCACATGGTAGTGAGTTTGTATGTTAACAACCATATGCCTCGCCACAGCCGCGGTGTATTTATCGGCTAATCACTGACCTGGTGCGGCGGTTAGCTGTGACACTGTGATGAATTTTGCTCCATCAAATCATGCCTAAGCGAAATGAAATTAATGGTTGACCAATCTAAAACTTTACAAACGGCAGGGTCTTAATATCAATACGGACCAGCAATGACAATGTTGAATGTCAATACTGCAGATTAATTTAACTGGAGGGCTTCACGTGGTTCGCAGTAACATTGTGTCACCTAGCGATTCGAATACTGGATCATCCAGTATTTCCCACAGGCCTGGGCTTTGTTACTGTTCAGTCTTTCTTCTGCTCTTGCGTCATGTGCACACAAACATCTCCATCTCCTCGCCACTTACTGTAGAAAAGCTAGAGCCAAAACTACAATTGATTAGATAGCAACACACTCAATGCTGTAGGAACCCAGGAGGCTAGGCAGCACCTATGGAAAAGAGTAAACGGTCGACGACTCGGGCCAAGGCCCCTTTTCAGGACTTGATTGAAACGTCGACCGTTTACTCTTTTCCATAGATGCTGCCTGGCCTGCTGAGTTCCTCCAGCATTTTGTGTGTGTGTGTGTGTGTGTGTGTGTGTGTGTGTGTGTTGCGTTGGACTTAAAGCGTCTACAAATTTTCTTGTGTTTGTAATTGATGAGATATGCGGCTTTCATATTATCACAACGTTCCAGACTTTCAGCCGTTTCCCAAAATTTTCCCCGCTTGCAGTTGTATCTACATTTAAAATTGCAGTCTGCAAACATAGTGATAATTTATTGAAGCGTTCCACCCAGTACTCCAATTCGAAAAGAACGTTTAATTGATATTTTTGATGTTGAATTTTTCAGAAGCGAACAAATAGGGCTATAACTGATTGGGACAAACATAAGTGGGCAAACTTTGTCGTCACGTTTGGTGATTTCCTTTATTGTGAGGAAAACTGAACCAGTGACACCGCCATCAGGCCTCATTGCCTGAAACTGCAAACATTAACTTAATTCATCTTTAGTGCGACGTCATATATGTGCTATAGAAATTTATTTCCTGTTTTTAGGAATAAAGCAGGTGAAACATTTTATTTTATTAAACCAGCAACGATTCAATTCTCTGCATTTCTCAGTTTAAAGAGTGGCAATTTATTGACGATTTCTCCATTCCATCGACTGAGCCATTAAAGCACATGAAAGGCATTGTGAAAATCTTGTTTTCCACTTAATAATTTACCAGGACATACGTTCAAAAACAGCCATTTTCTAATTATTTTCTTTGCTTTCATACTGAACTGAAATTTCATTCAAAATTAACCCGAAGAATCAGTTGACAGCAAGTATGGAGCAAAAATTGTCAGTCTAACTGTTTTTTTCTTTTCCCTAGTTCGGCACGGAGCCGCATCTCATTCGAAGCCTGCTGCGCTGCCAGCTTGCAGTAGCCACTGGCAATACCCACTGAGACGTAGGCATTTTAGGCTGTGTTCATGTATTAGAAAAAAAAACTTATGCTGTGTGCTTTAACACAGAACAAAACAAAAGGCAAAATGGAATAATATTGAGCATTTACTGTTCAGGACACTTATCTGACAAGTCAAACAACTGTTAAAGCAAATTACGAATGGACAGGGCCAAAATACATCTATCTTGCGTTTTCAAACATAATGACAATTTCTACAGCAGCTGAAAGTAAAATATGATGATGATAGAATCTCACAGGAAAAGCTGACATTTAAGAATCTGATAAACGCCTTGGTACCATTGCCCTTTGGGAGTTGGTTCCAGAATCCTAGATGTTCAGGAAGAGACGGGAAATCATTTTATATACACAAAGCATTCTTTCCCCTATTATCTATTTCCGCGCAAGATGTTTTTATTTTAATTTTGTTGATGAGAAATTAGTATTAGAGTGAATTAAAATTGAATATCTTAGTTAAGTCCTCGCAAGAAATATCAACGAGAATATAGAGAAATTGTTACGTCTCCCGTTTTCTACATTGCTTAAGCACACATTCAGCTTTATAGCCAAATTATACCGTTCACCTCATTTCCCTGTGGCCCAAATGTCCCGGTGTGACTTTCTTTAAGGGAGATCACCGGGTCGTTAATCTCTCAATTTACATTTGTGGCGAGAAGTGGAAGCATTCTTCCGTGGTTACGTTCTTTAGTGAGGGTGTTGTTATAAGCGTGGTGTCCCTGGCAGAGATAACTATGCAACTTTAACACTTCGCCCAGTCTTTCTCTCGTCCCGCGAGGATTGAGAGGTGGGATGAGGAGAGGAAAAAATATTAAATCTGACCAAATCCATGATACTAAAAGTGTAGCAAGGGCCAGTCGGTTCTAGGGCCTCCGTTTGCAAAGTTTAGTTTGGTGCTGGAGGTTGTCAGTAGCCACTGTGTCTTTGGACGATCTTGTGTGAAAAGAAAAAGGTACTCTTTTAATCATTAGCAATAAACCGAATAAACCATGATTTCCGAGATTATTTTTCCCATAAGAAAAGCGCTGATTACGTCCAAAAGTTTCAATGCTACGAGAGGGCAATATCAGGAACCCCGAATCCAGTTCTTGCTCAAGACCAATAAAGTTAAGTTGCGCAGGATACAGAAGTGAGATGGGAGAGTTATGATCTTGAGTATTTACGGAAGTGAATTGGGTTTCTGCTGTCATCTTCTTTTAGTAGTGTGTAAGAATCTCTTTCGGGGCAACAGATTGAAATGCCCTTAACAATTTGACATAGAATATCAATAAAACCAGATTAAAGTATCAAGGCACTGTTCATTTCTGATTAAGTCCCGATGGGCATACGTGGTAGAAGACCATTGCAGATATTAAGGCATACTTTCATTGAGTATTTCAGGAAACTCGAACTTGGAAGCAAAGATTAACTCTGGATTAAGGCAACAGTCTTCATTCCACCATATACAGAAGGGAGAAAGTTAGTTTTCCATGAGGGATTCTGTTTGGCAGTGTCATGCCATTTTAGCCAAGACTGAAGCCACGATTAAAAGTTTTCAGTAAGTTATTAGATTGCTGTTTATTTTACAAGCAATTGTTTTAAAGAAAGGATGTAATATGGATTTTTCTCAGTTTAGGGTCCTGACCCTGGGCAGAAAAACATTTCGATCTATTAGGTGGGATCTAATAGTGGAGAGTATCCCAACTGGTTGCCTCATGGCCTGGTATGGAAACACCAATGCCCAAGAACAGAAATGCTACAAGATCTGTTAGGCACAGCCCAATCCATAACAGGAAACCCCTCCCCACCATTGAACATATTTATAAGGAACACTTAAGAACGAGAACATCCATTATCAAGGATCCCACCATCCAATCCATGCTCTCTTCTCATTGTTACCATCCGGAAGGAGCCTTAAGTCCCACACCACCAGGTGCAGACATGGCTATTACCCTTCAACCATCAGGCTTCTGAACCAGTACGGATAACTTCACTCACCTCAATTCTGAATGGATTCCACCAACTGTGAACTGGAGAAAATCTGCAGATGCTGGAAATCAAATACACACAAAATGCTGGAGCAACTGTCCTGATAAAGAGTCTCAGCATGAAACATCATCTGTTTACTCTTTTCCATAAATGTTGCATAGTCCACAAGCTATGAACTCACTTTCAAGGACTCTACAACTCATTTTCTCTGTATTATTGATTTATTTATTTTTAAAAATTGATTTGCACAGTTTGTCTTCTTTTGCACATTAGTTGTCTGTACATAGTTTTTCATTGATTCTGTTCTACTGTGAAAATCTGCAAGAAAATTAACTTCAAAGTAATGTACGGTGACATATACATAATTTGATAATACATTTACTTTGAACTTTGAAAAGCAGTGAAGTATACTACTATGTGTAAGCAGTTGGGAGCTAGTGAATCTCTTGATGGCTATCAAGATTAACAGAGATGATAAGGGGCCAAAAAAAGGATAAGAAAATGATCTGTCAGGCAAGGTGAGGCAAAATCCCAAGAGATTTGTTAGATTAAGAAGGATGGTTAGAGGGATAATAGGTCCTCTTAAAGGTCAGCATGGTTCTGTGAGTGTGGAACCAATGGAAAAGGGTGATTTTTTAACAAATATATCTCTTCAGTTCTTACTGTGGAAAAAAGAAAGATGGAGTCTAAAAACATGGGAAAATGAGTTTTCTTGGACACATAAAAGTAAACTGTTAGGAGGTATTGGAGGCCTTAAAGTGCACTTAGGTGGAAAAATCCCTAGCGTACATTCTCGGACTTTATGGGAAGGGAGAGAAGAAATTCTAGAGGCTCTTATAGAAATTTTTCCTTCATCTTTGCCACAGGTGAATTTCCAGAGGACTGGAGAGTGACTGATATTGTACCATTGTTTAAAAAGATAGCAAACACTAGCCAGGAGACTGCAGTCTAGCGAGTCTGACACTGGTGGTGAGTAAACTACTGGAGACATTTTCTGAGGGACAGGATTGACCAACTTTTGCAGAGACAGGGTCTTATTCAGGACAGTCAGCACAGCTTTGTGGGTGGGAAGTCATGTCTGATGAATCTCTTGGAGTTCTTGCAGGAGGTAGTGAAGACAGTTGATGATGGTAGAGCAATGGATGCTGTCTAGGTGGGCTTTAGCAAGGCCTTTGATGAGGACCCTCATGACAGGCTAGTCTGGAAGGTTAGACTGCATGGAATCCAGGGGGAGATAGCATATTGGAATCACAATTGCCTCAATAGGGAACAGAAGATGATGGTCAGTATTGTTTCTCAGCCTAGAGGCCTGTGTCTAGTGGTGTACCACAAAGTGCTGGGATCTTTATAGTTTGTAATTTATATATAATCAACTTAGATGTAAATGTACAAAGTGTGACTGGTAGGTCTGTGGAAGATACTGAAACAGATATAATGTAGAAGGTAATGAAAAATTACAGGGAAATCTTGATCAATTTAATACGTGTCCTAAGGTTTGGCAAAAGACTTTCAATCCAGATAAATGTGAGGTGTTGCATTTTTGGAGATCCAACCAGGGTTGGCCTTATGCAGTGAATGACAGGACTCTGAGGAACATTAAGGAACAATGGGATTTAGGAGAGCAAGGGCAAAGTTCACAGAAACTGTCATCACAAGCAGAGAGGGTGGTGAAGAAAGTGTTTGGCATGCTCGCCTGCATCAATCAGGTCACTGAGTATAGGAGTTGGAGCATTATGCTACGGACGATAGTGAGGCCTCACTCGGAGTGTTATACACAAACTGGACAATCATGTAATAGGAAACCTGTTATTAAACTAGAAAGGTTTAAAAAAAATTACCAGGACATTGACTGAGCTTGGGGATCTGTATTCCAACGAGAAGTTGTGTAGACCAGGACTTTAGTCCCTGGAATGTAGGGGATAGAGGGGTAATCTGATAGAGGTCATGAGGTAAATAGTAATGAACTTTAGTTGAGAATAATGCAGGTGGATTTGAGGAATGAATTCAGTTACCACTGGATGTGGAAGACAAGGTTTCAAACTGCAGAAATCCCAAGAAGAGATTATGTAGGCTATGACTTTATTTCTGGTAAGTATCAATGATTTGCTTGTGAAAATGTCAATAGGTGGATTAGCAAGTTTGCAGACAGCATGATATTGTTGGAGATACAGAAGCGTAAAGGACTATTAAGGAATACAGCAGGATATAAATCAGTTACAGATATAGATAGATAGATACTTTATTGATCCCAAAGGAAATTGACAATGTCACAGTAGCATTTCAAGTGCACAGATATATAAGTTTTAGAAGGTAAGTAAGAATAAAGTTAACTCAAACAGTCCAACAGGAGGTAGTCAACACTTCCCCAGCTATAGGCTGACTCATTATAGAGCCTAAAGGCCAAGGGTAAGGTACTTCTAAAAGTGATCCTCTGTTCAGCAAAGATGGCATTCAGAGGGTGAGAAGCATTGTCCAGAATTGCCAGGATTTTCTATTGAGTCCTTTGTTCTACCACAGCCTCCAGTGTGTCCAATATGACTCCTAAACAGAGCCAGCTTTTCTAATCAGTTTATTGAGCCTGTTGGCATCACCCATGTGATGCCATTGCCCAAGCATACCACCACATAGAAGATTAGACTGGCGACAACGGACTGGTAGAGCATGTGAAGGAGAGGCTTGCATACTCCAAAGGACCTCCGTCTACTCAGGAAGTACAAGTGACTCTGGCCCTTGTGTTGGCGCTCCACTTAATCCTGTCATCCAGGTGCAGCCCCAGGTACTTGTAGATCCTCACCACATCCATGTCTTCACCATCAATAGTAACAGGGAGCCGTGCAGGCTTAGTCTTCCTAAAGTCCAACACCATCTCCTTTGTCTTACTGATGTTGAGCTGCAGATGATTCAGCTTCCACCATTTGACCACGTCAGCAGAGAGTGGCAGACAGAGTTTACTCCAAGCAAGTATGAGGTGTTGCACTTTGCAAGGTCACATGGAAGGAGAAACTATACAGTGAATGGTAGACTCCTTATTTGGTACAGAGGATCTTGGGGTCCAGGTCCACAGTTCAATGTAAGTGGCTGCAAAAATAGAGAAGGTGGTATAGAAGGCATATGCCATGCTTGCCTTCACTAGCAGGGGTGTTGAGTATAAAAGTAAGGATGAATGCTGCAGCCATATATAACTTTGGTCACAGTACACTCAGAGTATTGCATGCAGTTCTGGTTACACATGAGAGGATGGATGTAGAGACTACGAAGAAGGTGGAGAAGAAGGCCTTTAAAATTATGAAGGACACACACAGGGTAGAGAATCAGAATTTTTTTCCCAAGGATAGGAACATCAAACGCAAGAGGACATGTTTTAAAGGTTAGAGGGCAGTTGATTAAAGGCAGCATGAGGGGAAGCTTTTTTATGCAGTGTGTGGTAAGTCCTGGTATGAGTTACCATGGGTATTTAGGGAAGCAGGCAGCTTAGAGGCTTTCCAATAGACAATATGAATATAGAATGATTTAGATGATTCACAGGAGGAGGGCATTTTCTTTTCTTTCTTTCTTTTTCAATCTTTTTATTAGTTTCATAAATATAAACATAACATAGCAGTAATACAAATTGTTGGAAATACATTGTTATACTGAAATTTAGTAATTATAAAACCAAATAGTATAAATTGACAAAAGTTCCAATCGTGTAGGATAACAATGAATAATACAGGACAAAAAAAAACTGGAGAAAAATCATGAAAAAGAGGAAAAAAAATAGAAACAAAAACAAACCCCACCCCCCAAAAAAAATAAACTAAACAGAATTAGTCAACTAAATTAAGAAGACTTGGGCAATTCTAACAACGTAAAAATGGAAGAGAAGAAAACCTTAGTGTCGACGACTCCATTCCTCTCAACCAACACTACAGAGAAGTAAAATAAGTTTGGAAATGGTCAAATTACATCATATGAAAATGCTGAATAAATGGCCTCCAAGATTTTTCAAATTTAATGGAAGGGTCATAAACCACACTTCTAATTTTTTCCAAATTCAAACGCAACATAGTTTGTGAAAACCAGTGAAATACAGTAGGAGGGTTAATCTCTTTCCAATTCAGCAAAATGGATCTTCTAGCCATTAAAGTAAGAAATGCAATCATCAGGCGTGCTGAAGAGGTTAAATGATTTGAGTCTATCATTGGTAATCCAAAAATAGCAGTAATTGGATGAGGTTGTAAGTCTATATTCAAAACTGTTGAAATAATATCAAAAATATCTTTCCAATATTTTTCCAACAAAGGACATAACCAAAACATGTGAGTTAAAGAGGCTATCTCGGAATGACATCTATCACATATAGGATTTATATAAGAATCATAACGAGACAGTTTATCTTTGGACATATGAGCCCTGTGCACTACTTTAAACTGTATCAACACATGTTTAGCACGTATAGAGGATGAATTAACCAATTGAAGAATTATTTCCCATTTTTCGATCAGTATAATAATCTAAAGTTCTCTTTCCCAATCAGCTTTAATTTTATTGGAAACATCAGGACATAAATTCGTAATTCTGTTACAAATAATTGCGACAACATTTTTCTGAGAGAGATTTAGATCTAAAATTTTTTCCAAAGTATCCATTGGATATGAGTGCGGAAAATTAGGAGAAGCAGTAATTAAAAAGTTTCTAATCTGTAGGTATCTAAAAAAGTGAGATCTGGGTAAGTTATGTTTATTAGAAAGTTGATCAAAAGATATGAAACAATTATCCAAAAATAAATCACGAAAACGTACTATACCTTTGGTTTTCCAATCAAAGTAAGCTTGATCCATAGTGCAAGGTTGAAAAAGGAAATTAGATATAATAGGACTTGCTAAAATAAATTGATTGAACCCAAAATAATCTTCGAAATTGAAACCATATACGTAAAGTATGCTTAACTATTGGATTATTCATTTGTTTATACAATTTAGAAGAAATAAAAGGAAGCGAAGTTCCTAAAACTGAACCCAAAGAGAACCCTTGTAAAGAATTACATTCATGATTTACCCAATGTGGATTTAAAGATACATCCAAATCTCGTAACCAAAATTTTAAGTATCGAATATTAATTGCCCAATAATAAAATCTAAAATTCGGGAGGGCGAGCCCCCCTCCTTTTTAGATTTCTGTAAATACCTTTTACCTAGCCTAGGATTTTTGTTCTGCCATATATATGAGGAAATTTTTGAATCTACATTATCGAAAAAAGATTTTGGGATAAAAATTGGAACCGATTGAAATACATATAGAAATTTGGGCAAAATAATCATCTTAATAGCATTAATCCGACCAATCAAAGACAAAGAAATTGGTGACCATTTAGTAAACGAAAGTTTAATCTGATCAATTAAAGGTAAAAAATTAGCTTTAAATAAGTCTTTATACTTTCTCGTAATTTTTATCCCTAAATATATAAATGAGTCAATAACCAATTTAAATGGTAAAGATCCATAAATAGGTACCTGCTTATTTAGGGGAAATAATTCACTCTTATTAAGATTCAATTTGTAGCCAGAAAAATTACTAAATTGAGCCAACAAAGCTAGAATAACAGGAATTGACTTCTCCGGATTAGAGATATATAATAACAAGTCATCTGCATATAGTGATAATTTATGTATTTCGTTTCCGCGGGTAATACCAAAAATATTGGGCGAGTTACAGATAGCAATTGCTAAAGGTTCAAGAGCGATATTAAATAGTAAAGGACTAAGAGGACATCCTTGCCTAGTACCACCAAAAGGATGAAAAAAGGGAGATCTTTGATTATTAGTACAAACTGAAGCTACTGGGGAATAATATAACAATTTAATCCAAGATATAAATGTCCAACTAAAATTAAATTTCTCAAGCACACTAAATAAATAAGGCCATTCAACTCTATCAAAGGCTTTCTCAGCATCTAATGAGATAATACATTCTGGGGTAATAAGTGAAGGGGTGGAAGAGGGCATTTTGTACACATTGGTTCCAGATCAGGGCAACATTGTTAGCCAACTAGCCTGTCCAGTGTTGTACTGTTCTGTGTTCTTTTCTTTGGAACTTAGGAGATTGAAAGCTGTCCTGATAGAGGTCTATAAGATCATGAGGGGCATAGACAGAGAGAAGTCACATGGTGTTTTTCCCAAGGAAAGGGATGCTAAAAACTGGAGGGCATAGCTTTAAGACTGGAGGTGACAGGTTTGAAAGTAACATCAGGGGAAGCTTCTTCTAACAAAGAGTGGTGTATGTTTGGAATCAGCAGGCACATTAACAATATTTAAAAGCCATCTAGATAAGTACTTGGGTAGGAAAGATTTAGGGGGCTATAGGCCAACTGTGGTTAGATGGGACAACACAGTGAGCATAGATGAGATGGTTGAATAGTCTATTTCCATTCTGCAAGACTCTAAGTGTAACCAGAACATTTTGATCACTTACACTATCTGTTCATTAGAACTAAATAAATTCTGTTTGAAGTCAGGATTTGGTCTGCTATGTCCTGATGGCAATCTAAGGGTCTTCAGTGTCATCTGAGCCTAGTAGTGGTAGATGAAGCGAGTACATGTGCAGTAATGCTTTGTAAAAATATAAACACGAGGAACAGCTCATTGAGTTTACCCAAATCTTTTCATGATCCAACCTAATACGAAGATTAGGTTATGATACAAAGATAGGTGGAGGGGCCGGTAGTGTTGAGGAAATGGAGAGTCTGCAGAGGGACTGGATAGATTGGAAGAATGGGCAAAGAAGTGGCAAATGAAGTACAATGTTGGAAAGTGTATGGTTATGCACTTCGGCAGAAGAAATAGATGGGCAGACTATTATTTAAATGGGGAAAGAATTCAAAGTTCTGAGATGCAACGGGACTTGGGAGTCCTCGTACAGGATACCCTTAAAGTTAACCTCCAGGTTGAGTTGGTAGTGAAGAAGGCGAATACAATGTTGGCATTCTTTTCTAGAGGAATAGAGTATAGGAGCAGGGATGTGATGTTGAGGCTCTATAAGGCGCTGGTGAGACCTCACTTGGAGTACTGTGGGCAGTTTTGGTCTCCTTATTTAAGAAAGGATGTGCTGACGTTGGAGAAGGTACAGAGAAGATTCACTAGAATGATTCCGGGAATGAGAGGGTTAACATATGAGGAACGTTTGTCCGCTCTTGGACTGTATTCCTTGGAGTTTAGAAGAATGAGGGGAAACCTCATAGAAACATTTCGAATGTTGAAAGGCATGGACAGAGTGGATGTGGCAAAGTTGTTTCCAATGATGTGGGAGTCTAGTATGATAGGGTATGACTTAAGGATTGAAGGGCGCCTATTCAGAACTGAATTGCGAAGAAATTTTTTTAATCAGAGGATGGTGAATCTATGGAATTTGTTGCCACGGGCAGCAGTGGAGGCCAAATCATTGGGTGTATTTAAGGCAGAGATTGATAGGTATCTGAGTAGCCAGGGCATCAAAGGTTATGGTGAGAAGGCGGGGGAGCGGGACTAAATAGGAGAATGGATCAGCTCATGATAAAATGGCGGAGCAGACTTGATGGGCCGAATGGCCGACTTCTGCTTCTATGGTCTATGGTCTAATAATTTAACCTAACTTTTTTGATGGCAAATCGGTTGTTTGGATTTTCACATCTCTGCCCTCTCTTAACCTCTGCTATTGCAACCACTACACAGTATGGGTGAACAGCCAAGGGGAACTGGAATAATTTAGAAAATTGTATGCAAGTTAACTTTGCATCAGTGGAAGAGAAATGACTGGGGAAGTTTCCTACAGATAGGATTTACTCACATTTGAAAAAAAAGAACTTCTCAGTAATAGCCAGCATACAGTAGCTTTGTATGGTGGAGAGATCCTATCTCAGAAGTATGACTGAGTTCTCTGAGGAAGTGATGAAGATAGCTGATGAGTGGTCTACATGGACTTTAACGATGTCCTTGACAAGTTCTTGCATGCAGATTGCATCCAGTTGAACTAGCCAAATGCATACAAAAAATTGCTTGGTGGTAGAAGTCAAAGGCTGGTACTAGAGGGTTGATTTTAAGATTGGAGCTCTCTGGAAGTGGCAACACAGGTATGCAGGATGTCTACTACGCTTGTCTTCATCGGTCAGGGCACTGAGTACCAGAGGTGGGACATCATGTTACAGTTGTACAAGACTGCAGTTCAAGTTCAAATTCAAGATTATTGTCATTCAGCCGTACACATGTATACCGCCAAACAAAACAACATTTTCCTGCACAACACAGTAGATACACTCACAAAGTAATATTACCACTAGTAACTTAACAAATAAAAGATGCATTAACAATACAAGTTAAAAGGTAAACAGTGTAACACTACTGGTGTTTCATGCGTGATGAAACCCAGGTGGTTGCAGGGAATTTAGTAACCTTATGACCTGGGGAAGAAGCTGTTTCCCATCGTAACAGTTCTTGTCCTAATGCTATGGCAACTCTTGTTGATGGTAGGGGCTAAAGAGATTATTGGACAGATGGGAAGGATTATTGACAATGCTAACAGCCCTGCATCTGCAGCGTTCCTGATAAATATCTCCGATGGGCAGAAGGCAGACCATGATGATCCTCTCAGCAGTCATTGCAATCCTTTGTAGCGACTTGAAGGGTATTGTGCACCCTGTTGGTCACTGAGGGGTAGGAACAATGTTACTGAGCTAGAAATAGTGCAGCAAAGATTCACAAGGATGCTGCCAGGATTGGACAGTTTGAGTTGTAAGGACAGAGTGGATAAGATCATGGTGTTTCTATGGGGTGTAGGAGGCTGCAGGTTAATCTTAAAGAGATATATAAAATCATGAGGGAAATGGAAAAGGAGAATGGTCACAATCTTTTTCTCGGGATACTGAGCCTAAAGCTAGAGGAAATAGCTTTGCAACACACATCAAAGATGCTGGTGAACGCAGCAGGCCAGGCAGCACCTCTAGGAAGAGGTACAGTCGACGTTTCAGGCCGAGACCCTTCGTCAGGACTAACTGAAGGAAGAGTGAGTAAGAGATTTGAAAGTGGGAGGGGAAGGGGAGATCCGAAATGTTAAGAGAAGACAGGAGGGGGAGGGATGAAGCCAAGAGCTGGGCAGTTGATTGGCAAAAGGGATATGAGAGGATCATGGGACAGGAGGCCCAGGGTGAAAGACAAGTGGGGGGGATCCCAGAGGATGGGCAAGGAGTATAGTCAGAGGGACAGAGGGAGAAAAAGGAGAGTGAGAGAAAGAATGTGTGTATAAAAATAAATAATGGATGGGGTACGAGGGGGAGGTGGGGCATTAGCGGAAGTTAGAGAAGTCGATGTTCATGCCATCAGGTTGGAGGCTACCCAGGCGGAATATAAGGTGTTGTTCCTCCGACCTGAGTGTGGCTTCATCTTGACAGTAGAGGAGGCCGTGGATAGACATGTCAGAATGGGAATGGGATGTGGAATTAAAATGTGTGGCCACTGGGAGATCCTGCTTTCTCTGGCGGACAGAGCGTAGGTGTTCAGTAAAGCGGTCTCCCAGTCTGCGTCGGGTCTCGCCAATATATAGAAGGCTACATCGGGAGCACTGGACGCATTATATCACCCCAACCGACTCACAGGTGAAGTGTCGCCTCACCTGGAAGGACTGACTGAGGCCCTGAATGGTGGTAAGGGAGGAAGTGTAAGGGCTTGTGTAGCACTTGTTCCGCTTACACAGATAAGTGCCAGGACGGAGATCAGTGGGGAGGGATGGTGGGGACGGATGGACAAGGGAGTAGCGTAGGGAGCGATCCCCGTGGAAAGCGGGGGAGGACGGGGGAGGGAAAGATGTGCTTAGTGGTAGGATCCCGTTGGAGGTGGCGGAAGTTACAGAGAATAATATTTTGGACCTGGAGGGTGGTGGAGTGGTAGGTGAGGACCAGGGGAACCCTATTCCTAGTGGGGCGGTGGGAGGATGGAGTAAGAGCAGATGTGCGTGAAATGGGGGAGATGCATTTGAGAGCAGGGTTGATGGTGGAGGAAGGGAAGCCCCTTTCTTTAAAAAAGGAGGAATCTCCCTCGTCCTGGAATGAAAAGCCTCATCCTGAGAGCAGATACACTGGAGACGGAGGAATTACGAGAAGGAGATGGCATTTTTGCAAGAGACAGGGTGAGAAGAGGAATAGTCCAGATAGCTGTGAGAGTCAGTAGGCTTAGAGTAGATATCAGTGGATAAGCTGTCTCCAGAGCTAGAGACAGAAAGATCTAGAAAGGGGAGGGAGGTGTCAGAAATGGACCAGGTAAACTTGAGGGTAGGGTGAAAGTTGGAGGCAAAGTTAATAAAGTCAACGAGTTCTGCATGTGTGCAGGAAGCAGCGCCAATGCAGTCATCGATGTAGCGAAGGAAAAGTGGGGGACAGATACCAGAATAGGCACGGAACATAGATTGTTCCACAAACCCAACAAAAAGGCAGGCATAGCTAGGACCCATACGGGTGCCCATAGCTGCACCTTCAGTTTTGGAGGAAGTGGGAGGAGCCAAAGGAGAAACTATTAAGAGTAAGGACTAATTCTGCTAGACGGAGCAGAGTGGTGGTAGAGGGGAACTGATGAGGTCTGGAATCCAAAAAGAAGCGGAGAGCTTTGAGACCTTCCTAATGGGGGAATGGAAGTATATAGGGACTGGACATCCATGGTGAAAATAAAGCGGTGGGGGCCAGGGAACTTAAAATCATTGAAAAGTTTAAGAGCGTGAGAAGTGTCACGAACATAGGTAGGGAGGGATTGAACAAGGGGGGATAAAACCGTGTCGAGATATGCAGAAACGAGTTCGGCGGGGCAGGAGCAAGCTGAGACAATAGGTCTGCCAGGACAGGCAGGTTTGTGGATCTTGGGTAGGAGGTAGAAACGGGAAGTGTGAGGTGTGGGAACTATAAGGTTGGTAGCAGTGGATGGGAGATCCCCTGAGCGGATAAAGTTGGTGATGGTGTGGGAGACAATGGCCTGGTGCTCCTTAGTGGGGTCACGATCGAGGGGTAAATAAGAGGAGGTATCCGCGAGTTGTTTCTGTGCCTCAGCAAGGTAGAGGTCAGTACGGCAGACTACAACAGCACCCCCCTTATCGGCGGGTTTAATAATAAGGTTAGGATTAGTGCGGAGGGAGTGCAGAGCAGAGTGTTCCGAAGGAGTGAGGTTGGAATGGGAACAAGGTGCATTGAAGTCAAGACGGTTGATGTCCCATCGGCAGTTAGCAATAAAGAGATCCAGAGCAGGCAGAAGACCAGAGCAGGGTGTCCATGAAGAAGAGGAGGGTTGAAGACAGGAGAAGGGGTCATCGGTGGGGGTGGAAGAGTCCTTGCTGAAGAAGTAGGCTCGGAGATGGAGACGGCAGAAGAAGAGTTCCGCATCATGGCGAACACAGAACTCGCTGAGGTATGGGTGAAGGGGAACAAAGGTGAGGCCCTTACTGAGGACCGAGCGTTCTGCCTCCGACAGTTGAAGGTCGGAGGGGTTGGTAAAGACCCGGCATGGATGAGAGCTGGGATCAGAGCGGGGAGGGGGGAGGCTGGGGGTGTTAGTGGAGAGGGGAGGGTTGGGGTGAGAGGAAGATGGAGCCTCTGAGTACCCAGGAGCTGACGATGGGATCTGAGGGAGACGGGATTGCATAGAGTATTGGTGGGGGAAGGGGAGACGGGAGTCACAACAGCAGCACATAAAGACCCGGCCTGGAGTTCGAGGCTGGAGTCGCAGTTGGTGGTTGCGCAATCGCTTTGAAGGTGTCCATGGTCGTTGCTGGAGTCCGGGTTTTGAATATGCCCTGGGGTGTTGGAGCCGGTGAGATCAATGGCAGAGGCAATCTGAAGTTCATGCCTGCTAGTTTCAGGGCCAGCAGGCTCTGGAGTCTGCAGATGTAGGATCTTGCGATCTTTGCCTAACATGACAAAGTCAAAAAAACGGTGATTGCAGGCATGGATCCAATGGAGGATGAAATAACGGGTAGGACCATTACAGATGGTGAAGAAAGTGTCCCGAAGGTGTGGAAGGGTCTGGGTTAGGGACACCAAATACCTCCTCATGGCGGAGAGGGTCGCCTTCAGAGCTTGACGGGAGAAGCGGCGAGAGGCAGAGTCAATAAAATGTGAGTACCTGGGATCCTCAGAAGGTCCAAATTGAGAGGCTCGGAAACGAATCCTAAAGCCAACTGGAGTAAGTTGGCGACGGAGGCACATCCCAAGAAAAGATATATGGCTGTGATAGCGAGTCTGAGTCAAAATGTGGTTGAAAATTTGAAGAGCCGAAGAAATTACAGATGGGGAGCAGTGAGAGATGATTTCACTGAACTCCCGTCGAAGAGAGGATCTAAACTTCTTCGGTGTAGGCATCACCGGAAGAGGCTTCGCAGTAGTGAATTTTAAGACACAAACAACAGGAATTCTGCACATTCTGGAAATTCAAGCAACATACATCAAATTTGTGGTGAACGCAGCAGACCAGGCAGCATCTCTAGGAAGAGGTACAGTCGACGTTTCAGGTCGAGATCCTTCGTCAGGGCTAACTGAAGGAAGCGTAAGTAAGAGATTTGAGAGTGAGAGGGGGAGGGGGAGATCCAAAATGATAGGAGAAGACAGGAGGGGGAGGGATGGAGCCAAGAGCTGGACAGGTGATTGGCAAAGGGGATATGAGAGGATCATGGGACAGGAGGCCCGGGGAGAAAGACAAGAGGGGGAGGAACCCAGAGGATGGGCAAGGGGTATAGTCAGAGGGACAGAGGGAGAAAAAGGAGAGTGAGAGAAAGAATGTGTATAAGGAAATAGCTTTCATGGTTTAAGGAGGTAAGATTTAAACAGGATCTGAGGGACAAGATTTTCACAATGTGGATGGTGGGAATATGGAACGAGCTGTCTGCAGAAGTGTTAGAGGTGGACACAGTTGCAATGTTCAAAAGATAGCTAAATGGGAAATGTTTAGAAGGATATAAGCCATAATGATTAGCATAACGCTTTATTGTACAGGTGATCTAGGTTAAAGCAGCAACAACCTTGCACTCAATGTCAGTAAGACGAAAGAGCTGATTGTGGACTTCAGGAAGGGTAAGATGAAGGAACACATACCAATCCTCATAGAGGGATCATAAGTGGAGAGAGTGAGCAGTTTCAAGTTCCTGGGTGTCAAGATCTCTGAGGACCTAACCCAGTCCTAACAATGCAGTTATAAAGAAGGCAAAACAGCAACTATACTTCATTAGGAGTTTGAAGAGATTTGATATGTCAACAAATACACTCAAAAACTTCTATAGATGTACTGTAGAGAGCATTCTAACAGGCTACATCACTGTCTGGTATGGGGGGTGAGGGGCTACTGCACAGGACTGAGAGAAGCTTCAGAGGGTTGTAAATTTAGTCGGCTCCATCTTGGATACTAGTCTATAAAGCACCCAGGACATCATCAAGGAGCGGCGTCTCAGAAAGGCAGCGTCCATTATTAAGGACCTGCAGCATCCAGGGCATGCCCTTTACTCACTGTTACCATCAGGTAGGAGATACAGAAACCTGAAGCCGCACACTCAGTGATTCAGGAACAGTTTCTTCCCCTCTGCCATCCAATTCCTAAATGGACACTGAACCCCTGAACACGACCTCACTTTTTTAATATATATTACTTTTTTTGCATAATTTTTAAACTATACAATATACACACACTGTAATATATTTATTTATTATTATTATTATTATTATTATTATATTTTTCCTCTTCTTCTATATTATGTATTGCATTGAACTGCTGCTGCTAAGTTAACAAATTTCATGGTGATAATAAACCTGATTCTGATTCTGACTCTGAGTTTGTAGGTTCTCCCCATGACCGCATAGGTTTCCTCTGGGTGCTCCGCTTTCCTCCCACAGTCCAAAGATGTACCGGTTAGTAGGTTATTTGGTCATAGTGTATTGTCCTGTGATTAGGCTGGAGTTAAATTGGGGAATTGTTGGGCAGTTCGGCTCGAAGGGCCAGAAGGGCCTATTCTCTGCTGTATCTCAATAAATAAATTAATAAACAACTAAAACCAGGTACATGGAGTTGGGCGCCTCAGTTGTCAGAGATGCATTCTGCTGAAGGATTGTTTCCTCATTGGATAAACATATGATTTATGATTCTGTAGTAAGTTGTTAAGTACGATACAAAATTGTCTTGGTCATAGATGACTGAAGTTTTTTAAATGATTTAGATAAAAATGTAGGTAGTTTATCAGTAAATTTGTAGATTACATGAAAATTAGTGGACTTGTTGATAGTGAGGAAGGTTGTCAATGGAGCTAAATCTGAGCTAGTGTGAAGTGAACCATTCACAAACAAGAGAAAAGCTGCAGATGATGGAAATCCAAGCAATACACACAAAATACAGGTCAGGCAACATCTGTGGAAAAGAGTATGGTCGACGTTTCAGGTCGAGACTCTTCAGCAGGATCCTTCATCTAGGTGTGAAGTAAAACATTTTGGGAAACCAATGAAAGAAGAAAGTCTATTATAAATGGCAGGATCCCAAGAATCACTGGTTTATAGAGAGAGCTTGGGATGTAAGTTCTTTGCTTTTTGAATGCGGAATCATAAGTAGATAGGATGGTAAAGAAGGTAACACTTGGAGGAAACCTATGTGGTCATGGGGAGAACATACAAACTCCTTATAGGCAGCGGTGGGAATTGAACCCGGGTTGTTGGTAAGTTTAGGTGAGAGGGAGAAATTTTAAAGTATGTTTTTTTTTACACAGAGAATGGCAGGTGTTTGGAATGTGCTGTCAGGGGAGCTGGCAGAAGCAGATACAACAGCAACTTTGAAGAGGCTTTTAGACAAACACATAGAAGTCTATGGACTATGTGTAGGCAAATAGGGTTGGTTAGATTGGCATCATGGTCACACAGATTTTGTTGCTGTTTGCATGATTTGTTTTTGTTGTGCGTGGGGGTGGTGGAGTTTGATGTTTTTCTTTGAACGGATTCTATGGTTTTCTTTGTTTTGTGGCTGTCTGGGGGGAAGATGATTCTCAGATTGTATACTGCACACATACTGACAATAAATGTACTTTGATGAATTGCCTACATAACCTCTGTCCTACCATTCATTGTGTACTCTCCTAGTTTTGTTTGTTCTACCCACTTGTGTCACTTTAACTTATTGAATTGAATTGACTTTATTACTTACATCCTTCATATACATGAGGAGTAAAAATCTTTACGTAAGACCTCCGTCTAAATGTGCAATGTGCAATTTATAGTAATTTGTAATAAATAGTATGTACAACAGGACAGTCAATATAACAAAGAAATACAATTGTATCAGTATGAATTAATCAGTCTGATGGCCTGGTGGAAGAAGCTGTCCCAGAGCTTGTTGGTCCTGGCTTTTATGCTGTGGTACTGCTTCCCGGTTGGTAGCAGCTAGAACAGTTTGTGGTTGAGGTGACTCAGGTCCCTAATGATCCTTCGGGCCCTTTTTACACTCCTGTCTCTGTAAATATCCTGAATATAGATCTACTGATGTGTTCGGTTGTCCACACCACTCTCTGCAGATTCCTGCAATTAAGGGATGTACATTTCCTATACCAGGCAGTGATGCAGCCAGTCAGGATGCTCTCAATTGTGCCCCGGTAGAGAGTTCTTAGGATTTGGGGGTCCATGCCAAACTTCTTCAGCTGTCTGAAGAGGCACTGTTGTGCTTCTTTCATCACACAGCCAGTATGTACAGACCATGTGAAATCCCTGCTGATGCGTATGCCAAGGAATTTAAAGCTGTTCACCCTCTCAACCCCAGATCCATTGATGTCAATAGGAGCTAGCCTGTCTCCATTCCTCCTGGAATCCGCAACCAGCTCCTTTGTTTTTGCGACTTTGAGGGAGAGGTTGTTTTCTTGACACCACTGTGTCAGGGTGATGACTTCTTCTCTGTAGGCAGACTGAATTCTGTTTGCTGCTTGTGCTCACCCAGTTGACATCTTCTGGTAGCACACATCTTTCTTTCTCAGGATCAAACACAATGCTAAATATGGTACCCTCCGCAAATTTCACCACCATTTAAAACAAGTGAGGGAAAAACTTGCTAACTGAAGGTTAGTCAGCCCAATGAGGACATCTCTTAGAATCAATACTCCCAGTCAGTGTAAAGAATTTCTTTGAAAAATGTAGATTAATATTTGGCAGACGGCAGGTGCTTGTTAAAAGCAAATCATATCTGACAAACTTGATTGAATTTTTCAATGAAGTTAAATAATAACACCTTTCACTATTAGATCAGTATTGTTTGAAGAGCTACCACACTATGTCAGCCAAGTTCAAACCCATGGGATCAAATGGGGCAGTGTGGACATGAAATTGGTAAAGGACAGAAGCCAATGTAGTAATAAATGTGTGTCTTACAAACATGAGTGAAAGTAGACACCGATGTTCTCGCTAACTGCATACCACTTCATTACTCTACCCGTATTAATGCTTGGATTGTTTACATGTGCCTCACATATATAATCAGTACTTGCATTGTTTACATTTGTGAGGGGACAGAGGCAGAAACATTGGAGGCATACAAGAGATATTTAGATAGGCACATGAATGTGAGGAAAATGGAGGGATATAGGCACTGTCCAGGCAGAAGAGATTCATTTAGTTAGCCACTGGTTTACTAATTTAATTGTTTCAGCACAGCATTGTGGGCCGAAGGGCCTGTTTCTGTGCTGTACTGTTCTATGTTCTATGTTCTATGCCAGAGATTCAAAATTGTAAATATACTGAAACGACTAAATACAATGAACAGTGATAAGGGTGCACGTTTTGTATGCCATGGACCAATTAGGCAAGGGTTCCGTGGCCCAAGTTGGGAATCCTTGTTCTAGCTGGTCGAGGCTGAGGGTTTGGATGGTGCTCTCTAAGATGTCTTGGTGAGTGGCAGAGAACCTTTCAGACAGTGCAAACTGCTACTACAGCATCAGTGGTGGCACGAGTGAATGATCGTGGATGGATTTCCTATCAAGAGGTCTTCTATGACCAGTACTCTGAGCTTCTTCAGTTGTTGAAGCTGCACTTCTCCAGTCAAGTAGAGTATATTTCATCACACTCTCAACTTGAACCTTGTAGATGGCTGGCAGGATCTGGGGAATTAGGAGTTGAATTACTTGCTGAAGGCTTCCTAGTCCTGACCAGCTATTGTGTATGTAGATACTGCAGTTCAATGGTAATCCCTAAGATACTGTCAGTGGTGGATTCGGTTATAATAATGCAATTAATAACTGGATTTTCACATTACCTGGTACTTGACGATGTCCAACAAGAAAAAATATGGCATTTGCTGTATTCTCCCTGTTCAAGAGAATACACTGCATTTCCTTCCTTTTATTGGCTCTCTAACTTTTCTTGAATAACTTTGGATGCTCCAGAACTTTACATGTCTATATATTCATTTTCTGTAATTAAGCCTGCCTCATATAATAACTGTTCACAGGATTCCTCAAATAGTCTGATCTCTGCTGAGTAAGATTTCAAATCTGCAAATTTACAAGTATTTACTCACAATCTTAAGCTTTATGAACAAAGTAGAAAAGGACTCCCCCTGCTCTTGACTAAGTGTAAAAGAACTAGTAACAGTCAACTGCTTCATTTCGAAACAAAATGCAATGATGTTTATTTTCATGTATCTGATGCATTCTCCAAAATCTCACATGGTCAAGGTACAATTTTCTCAAGAAGGCTTGAGTTACAATTGTATATTCTGGTTTATCTGCCAGAGCAAACTCCATATGCAGCAAGATTATTTTCTATCGCTCTCTTTATTCACTAGATTTTACTTACCTTGCTCATGCAATTTTTTTTTGTCCAATCATGTGCTCTTTCAATTGACTCATTCAGTTCAATGTGTATATCTGCTTATTATTCTGATTCGGAATGTTCTTGCCCAGTGCTCAGGATTCCAAGCCATCTAATTTTCTATTTCCATCAACTAACACTTTTGTATCATGTCTCAGCACCTACCCCATTCAGTCTTCTGAGATACAGGAAAAAGTCAGTAATTTCAAAGAAAGTACTTGAATTCATCATTCTTAGAGATACATTATTTCATAAAGCTTCCTTGTAGAACTTTTCTAACAAGCCCGGTTGCAACAATACCCTGCAGTTAGTTCCATGAAGTAGTTTGTAAAGAGTCGAGTGTGGCAGTGAAACAGACATTGTCCATTGACCAGTATTATATGAAGGACACCTGTGTGACAACCATTATAGATTTCCATTTTCAACTTTGCCCACTTTGACCAGAAGAATGTGTGCAAGATAGTTTTTTGGAGCAATTCATAGAGGTACCAACTAGAGAAGGGGCAGTGTTTGATCTTCTGTTAGGGAATAAGATAGGGCAGGTGACGGAGGTATGTGTTCGGGAGCACTTCGGGTCCAGTGCTCACAATATCATTAATTTCAATATAATTATGGAGAAGGACCTAGGATTGAGATTTTTGATTGGAGAAAGGCTAACTTTGAGGAGATGCGAAAGGATTTAGAAGGAGTGGATTGGGACAATTTGTTTTATAGGAAGGATGTAATAGAGAAATGGAGGTAATTTAAAGGTGAAGTTTTGAGGGTGCAGGATCTTTATGTTCCTGTTAGGTTGAAAGGAAAGGTTAAAAGTTTGAGAGAGCCATGGTTTTCAAGGGATATTGGAAACTTGGTTCGGAAAAAGAGAGGGATCTTCAATAAATATAGGCAGCTTGGAGTTAATGAGGTGCTCGAGGAATATAAAGAATCTTAACAATGAAATTAGAAAAGCTAAAAGAAGATACAGGGCTGCTTTGGCAAGTAAGGTGAAAATAAATCCAAAGGGCTTCTACAGTTATGTTAATAGCAAAAGGATAGTGAGGGATAAAATTGGTCCCTTAGAGAATCAGAGTGGACGGCTATGTGCGGAGCCAAAAGAGGTGGGGGAGATTATGAACAATTTCTTTTCTTTGGTATTCACTAAGGAGAAGGATATTGAATTGTGTAAGGTAAAGGAAACAAGAAGGGTAGTTATGGAAAGTATGACAATTAAACAAGAGGAAGTACTGGTGCTTTTAAGGAATATAACAGTGGATAAGTCTCCGGGTCCGGACAAGATATTCCCTAGGACCTTGAGGGAAGTTAGTGTGGAAATAGCAGGGGCACTGACAGAAATATTTCAAATGTTATTAGAAACGGGGACGGTGCTGGAGGATTGGCGTATTGCCCATGTGGTTCCATTGTTTAAAAAGGGTTCTAAGAGTAAACCTAGCAATTATCGGCCTGTGAGTTTGATGTTAGTGGTGGGTAAATTGATGGAAAGTATTCTTAGAGATGGTATATGTAATTATCTGGATAGACAGGGTCTGATTAGGAACAGTCAACATGGATTTGTGCATGGAAGGTCATGTTTGATAAATCTTATTGAATTTTTTGATGAGGTTACTAAGAAAGTTGTCGAGGGTAAAGTGGTGGATGTTGTCTATATGGACTTCAGTAAGGCCTTTGACAAGGTTCCACGCGGAAGGTTAGTTAGGAAGGTTCAATTGTTAGGCATTAATATTGAAGTAGTAAAATGGATTCAGCAGTGGCTGGATGGGAGACACCAGAGAGCAGTGGTGGATAACTGTGTGTCAGATTGGAAGACAGTGTGTAGCGGTGTGCCTCAGGGATCTGTACTGGGTCCAATGTTGTTTGTAATATATATTAATGATCTGGATGATGGGGTGGTAAATTGGATTAGTAAGTATGCAGATGATGCTAAGATAGGTGGCGCTGTGGATAATGTAGTAGGTTTTCAAAGTTTGCAGAGAGATCTAGGCCAGTTAGAAGAGTGGGCTGAAAGATGGCAGATGGAGTCTAATGCTGAAAACTGTGAGTTGCTACATTTTGGTAGGACTAATCAAAATAGGACATACATGGTAAATGGTAGGGCATTGAAGAATGCTGTAGAACAGAGGGATCTAGGAAAAATGGTGCATAGTTCCCTGAAGGTAGAATCTCATGTGGATAGGGTGGTGAAGAAAGCTTTTGGTATACTGGCCTTTATTAAGCAGAGCATTGAGTATAGGAGTTGGGATGTAATGTTGAAATTGTATAAGGCATTGGTAAGGCCAAATTTGGAGTACTGTATTGTGTACAGTTCTGGTCACCGAATTATAGGAAAGATGTCAATAAAATTGAGAGAGTACAGAGGAGGTTTACTAAAATGTTGCCCGGGTTTCATCTCCTAAGTTACAGAGAAAGATTGAACAAGTTAGGTCTTTATTCTTTGGAGGTTGAGAGGGGACTTGATAGAGGTGTTTAAAATTATGAGGAGGATAGATAGAGTTGACATGGATAGGCTTTTTCCATTGAGAATGGGGGAGATTCAAACAAGAGGACATGAGTTGAGAGTTAAAGGGCAAAGGTTTAGGGGTAACATGAGGGGGAACTTCTTTACTCAGAAAGTGGTGGCTGTGTGGAACAAGCTTTCAGCAGAAGTGGTTGAGGCAGGTTCGGTGTTGTTGTTTAAAGTTAAATTGGATAGATATATGGACAGGAAAGGAATGGAGGGTTATGGGCTGAGTGCAGGTCGGTGGGACTAGGTGAGAGTAAGAGTTCGGCATGAACTAGAAGGGCCGAGATGGCCCGTTTCCGTGCTGTAATTGTTATATGTTTATATATGGTTAAGAACATTTTGCATTATCCTAAAGTACCATTTTCACAAACAGCCCATCTTATAGAGGATATTCTCATTTGACAACTTAAATTATGACAACTCAGTTGTTTTCATATCAATTGCTCGCTTGCATACTCTAAGCTCCCTTCCAACCTTAGCTGGCTCTTCCCCTTAGCTTTTATAGTTCATTCCTCCCAGAGAAGGGGAAAGTAATATTTCATTTTCTTTATGGATTCTTGACCAGGAAGGGAATCCTCATGCTGTGGACATTTGAACTCCTTTGTGTAGATATCTATGGCACTCCTGGCCACTCATTCGAGTCTTGACATATGAATTGATGAGCAATAGTTTCTTTTCAGCATCTAAGCACCTATAGAATGAGGTAGTTTGCCCTTTTCCAATTGCTTTTTCCATGGAAAGGCCAGCCAAGGGTCACAGTTGTGTGATAGCCGCTGGGCAGCTGCATGTGTTGGGTCAATATTGTGCTCCAATTTGGCACCGGTGGAATATGAGAGGTGAGAATGTGTAACATGAATAGCAGAATCTTTGTTCTCAAGTGTTCTGTTATGGCATAGTTTTTAAATTACTAGACTAGCAACCCTGCAAGCCTGGATTTGCATCCAGAGGTGAAACTTCAAATCCCAGCATGGCAAATATGGCAGTTAATTTGAGCCAAAAATCCTTTTAAAAATACACAGCTACTTTTAGTACTGATGACCACACAACCACCAGATTGTTATAAGCCCATCTGGTTCACAAATATCCTTCAGGGAAAGAACAATAGCCATCCTGGCGTGTTTAGTCTATTTGTGGTTTTGACTCACAGTGAGTTTGATGACTCTTACTTAAACCCCCTGAAATGGATTATAAGCATTCAAAAATACAATAAATGCAGACAGAGCAAAGTTTTTCCCATCTGAGTTGATATTCCAGTCAAGATGGCACCTATATACAATGCTTCATTGATCGACTTCTTCTGGATAGATCTTTGATGTCTTTTACATTTGTTTTTCATCTTGAATGTGATCCTGGAGCTGTTGGACACTGTGATTTTCAGTTTGGGGATCGTTTGGGTGCTTCAGTGCTCTGCAGTCTCCGTGAGGATTCCGGGAGGCAGAGGCAGCATGTGGGAACCTTATGGTGAGAAGGCTGTGAGCCGATGGTCGACTCCATTTCACCGATTGTGTTTCCATTGTTCGGTGATTAAAGCCACAAGGGAGATTGAAATAGAAAAAAAAAACATAGAAACTACAGCACAGAAACAGGCCTTTTGGCCCTTCTTGGCTGTGCCAAACCATTTTCTGCCTAGTCCCACTGACCTGCACACGGACCATATCCCTCCATACACCTCCCATCCATGTATCTGTCCAATTTATTCTTAAATGTTAAAAAAGAACCCGCATTTACCACCTCGTCTGGCAGCTCATTCCATACTCCCACCACTCTCTGTGTGAAGAAGCCCCCCCTAATGTTCCCTTTAAACTTTTCACCCTCACCCTTAACCCATGTCCTCTGGTTTTTTTCTCCCCTTGCCTCAGTGGAAAAAGCCTGCTTGCATTCACTCTATCTATACCCATCATAATTTTATATACCTCTATCAAATCTCCCCTCATTCTTCTACACTCCAGGGAATAAAGTCCTAACCTATTCAACCTTTCTTTGTAACTGAGTTTCTCAAGTCCTGGCAACATCCTTGTAAACCTTCTCTGCACTCTTTCAACCTTATTTATATCCTTCCTGTAATTTGGTGAGCAAAACTGAACACAATACTCCAGATTCGGCCTCACCAATGCCTTATACAACCTCATCATAACATTCCAGCTCTTATACTCAATACTTTGATGAATAAAGGCCAATGTACCAAAAGCTCTTTTTACAACCCTATCTACTTGTGACGCCACTTTTAGGGAATTTTGTATCTATTCCCAGATCCCTCTGTTCTACTGCACTCCTCAGTACCTTACCATTAACCCTGTATGTTCTACCTTGGTTTGTCCTTCCAACGCGCAATACCTCACACTTGTCAGTATTAAACTCCATCTGCCATTTTTCAGCCCATTTTTCCAGCTGGTCCAAGTCCCTCTGCAGGCTCTGAAAACCTTTCTCACTGTCTACTACACCTCCAATCTTTTATCATCAGCAAATTTGCTGATCCAATTTACCACATTATCATCCAGATCATTGATATAGATGACAAATAACAATGGACCCAGCACTGATCCCTGTGGCACACCACTAGTCACAGGCCTCCACTCAGAGAAGCAATTCTCTACCACCACTCTTTGGCTTCTTCCATTGAGCCAATGTCTAATCCAATTTACCACCTCTCCATGTATACCTAGCGACTGAATTTTCCTAACTAACCTCCCATGCGGGACCTTGTCAAAGGCCTTACTGAAATCCATGTAGACAATATCCACTGCCTTCCCTTCATCCACTTTCCTGGTAACCTCCTCAAAAAACTCCAATAGATTGGTCAAACATGACCTACCACGCACAAGGCCATGTTGACTCTCCCTAATAAGTCCCTGTCTATCCAAATGCTTGTAGATTCTGTCTCTTAGTACTCCCTCCAATAACATACTTACTACTGATGTTAAACTCACTGGCCTATAATTTCCCGGATTACTTTTCGATCCTTTTTTAAACAACAGAACAACATGAGCCACTCTCCAATCCTCCGGCACCTCACCCGTAGACAGCGACATTTTAAATATTTCTTCCAGGGCCCCCGCAATTTCAACACTAGTCTCCTTCAAGGTCCGAGGGAACACTCTGTCAGGTCCTGGAGATTTATCCACTTTAATTTTCCTCAAGACAGCAAGCACCTCCTCCTTTTCAATCAGTACAGTTTCCATGGTCTCACTACTTGATTCCCTCAATTCCATAGATTTCATGCCAGTTTCCTTAGTAAATACAGACGCAAAAAACCTATTTAAGATCTCCCCCATTTCCTTTGCCGGCTGCCTGCTTTTTTTTATTGCTGGGGGATTGTTCTGCTGCTGGAGAGGGGAGATGGCTGGTAAGATCACTCTGCTATGGAGAGGGGAGTCTTCCTTTTTATCGCTGGTGAGATTGCTCTGCTATGGAGAAGGTAAACTGCCTTTTTATCGCTGGTGAGGTCACTCTGTTATGGAGAGAGAGAATATTGCCTAGGTTTTCTGTGTTTTGGATATGGACTTGGACTGTGGACTTTTTTCCAGTCGTATGTTTGTTTGTATTCTATGTTTTTCGCCTGACCTTTCTCAGTTTTTTTGTGTGCAGGGAAGGTTATTTGGGAGTTGATGTGCCTGTTCTGTTTTTATTCATTTCTTTATGTGAGGGGGAGGGATTTGGGAGTTGATGATCTTTTCTTTTCTTTCTTTCCTTTCTTTCTCTCTTTCTTTCTTGGTTTTGTGGCTAGCTGTATATGAAGAGTTGTATACTTTGATAATAAATGAACATTTGAACATTATGAAATCCTCCTCATAAACATTTGGTGGCTGGCATCTATGCTATAAGCTAACCTGAGGCAAACTACTTAAACAACACACTGATATACTTGTTTTCACAGAATCTTAACTTCCAATCTATATGCCAGGTTTACCTTTCACAATTCCTAGGTATTCTTTTACCACAGGCAGGTAAAACTTCCCAACTTCAGACTGCATTAAGTTTCATGATATCATTGCAATATGACCAAGGGACCGTTGTCCTGATTACCACTCACCATCCTTTCTCAGCTGAAGAATTAGTTTTTCTCTACGTTGGACAAGATTTGGTAGAAACATCAAAGAGAGAGTAGTAAGAGCATGCCGTACATCTGGGTAGACTTCAATGTCATCACCAGCACTGGCTTGATAGTCCCCTGAGCAAACTGACCTGAAGAACACAACTGTCAGACTGGGTCTGTGGCAGGTAGTGAATGAATCAACATGAAGAATAAAAATACTTGAATCCACCCTCATCAATCTACAAGTTCAAGTTCAAATTAGTTGTCATCTGACTCTATGTATATACAACGAAACAAAATAACGTTGCTTTGGACCACAATACATATATCACACACAGCACATAAAAGAAAACATTCCCACAAATAAATTAATAAATATAATTCAAAGTGCATGGGGTGTGTTGCAAAGGTAAGCAGTAAACCTTAAACAGCTTGCTGTCCTAGTGACAAGTTCACGGTTGTGGCAGGGTATTCATTAGTCTCACAGCCTGAAGGAAAAATCTGTTACCCAGTCTGGCAGTCCTAGTCCTGATGCTCCTGTACCACCTTCTTGATGATAGTGTGTCAAAGAGATTGTGGGATGGTTGGTAGAGATCTTCACAATGCTTCAGGCCCTTTGTATACAATGCTCCCAGTAAATGCCACAAACAGTGGGAAGGGAGACACTGGTGATCCACATGGTGGTTTTTTGGGGTTCAGATGTGATTGCCTGTGATGGTATTGGTGGAAGTGCTCACCACATAACTCTTGTAGAGACAATTCCATCTTCATGCTGATGTCATGTTGTTCATCATTATAATCATGCTATTGGAGATAAACATGGAACATATCTGACACCTCAGAAATAAGAATCCGAGAGACACTGTGGACTGCCAGTAGCAGAAGAATTTTATGCCCTGGCTTGCCAAATCTTTCAATCTACAGTTACAGCCTTTTTGCCCAGAACACTATCGTTTGCATCTACTATTTCCATGATGTGTGTGTGTGTGTTTTTCCCTCTTTCTTTGTGCACTGATTATGGACTTTCTTTTTTTTTTAATTGGGTTCTTCGGGTTTCTTGCTTTGTGGCTGCCTGTAAGCAAACAGATCTCAAGGTGTATAATTTATGCATTCTTTGAAAATAAATAAATGTACTTTGATTGATTGACAGTAGGTCAACCCTGGTTCAAAGAGCAGTGCGGAAGGAAGTGGCAGCAGCAGTATAATTGTACCTAAATATGAGGTGTCAACTCACTGAAGCTGCAACATAGCTGATATTTCAAGGAATGCAACCAGAAGGCGAAATGCACTGACGTAGGCCAATTCTGATAAGCAAAGCAAAGGATGTGAAGTATTTGTGCGGTAATTAGTCGTGAGCGAAAATGGAGTACCAACCTGGGAGGGACTAAAAGATCACATGTGGCAGTGGCGTTTTTAAGCACTGAATGTAATAAAATTGAACAATCTTGGCAATGACCCCGATTAGAAACACAAACTGAGGATACATCATCACAGCACCTACCCTGTCAAAACCATTAGAATTTTTGTTTTGTTTCAATGAGGTCACCTTTCATTCTTCTGAAGTTTAGAGAGTATTCATTCAACCTGCTAATCTCTCCTCATAGGACCAACTTAATGAGACAAACATTTGCTATAGTCCCTTTATTGAAAGTATATTTTTCCTTGGGGAGAAATTTACAGATTTTGGCTTTCCAGGATGCTATACAATTTAAACAAGCCATTTCTACTTTTATATTTAAATCCTCTAACAACATACCATTTGCCCTTCCTAATTCTAACTGTATCCGTTCCTGCAGATAAATTTTCAGGACTTTCCAGGTCTTCAGAAAACCAACACCATTCAAGGTCTCACCATTTATAAAAAATCTTTTTCTTGTTTTTTTCAAGCAAAGTGAATGGCTTCCCATTTCTCCACATTATATTCCATATACTGTGCCTTTGCCCTTTCTTTCAACTTGTTCCCATAAAGTTTCTCTGCATACTCTTTGTTACATTCCTGTCCGGATTTATAATGTCTCCACATTTGCTGACAATACACTTCATTTCCTCATCTGAACAACCGGGGCTGCAGCACTGACTCATGCTGCAACGTCCCAACCCATTTCTATTTTGATTCTCTGTCCATCAACCAACCCTTAGTCTACATCAGTATAATATGTCCGATCCTGTGTGCTCTAGCGTTTTAAAATTACTTCATGTGTAGTACTTTGTGAGCAGCTTTATGAAGGTCCAATCACTCTATGCCCACTAAGCTCCCAAATTTATTCTGTTAGATAGAAACTCCAAAAACTTAAACATATTCCTTAAATATGATTTACAGTAGGTTCCATCAATCTACATTGACTCTGCCTACTTTTATCATTATTTCCTTCAGTGCCCTGGTACCCCTTCTTCAGTAATAGATGCTAGAACTTTCCCTACTACTGACATCAGGCTAATTGGTCTGTAGCTTCTTAATCTCTTTCTCTCTCTCTTTTAATATAGTTGGGTTACCTTCCAATTTGTGAGGATAATAATGTAGAACTTAATTGTAGCCACTATCTTCATAGCTAACTCTTTTAAAACCTTGGCATGTTCACCATAACCTCCAAGAGGACCACAACTTTGCTGTAGGGTTTGGAAGCCTGCATGCCTCCATGACCCCAGGAGCTACTTTGGCTGGAGTCAGGGCTTTATGCTTTGGCTTTGTAGGGTCACCCATGCCAAACAGATCAAAGGGTGGAGGCCAGAATAGGAGTGGTCCACCAGTCCTCCAGGTTTGGGGGTTCAGATCAGGGCTAACAACTCTGACTGGTAGAACAAAATTGTTACAGAAACAACAATGTAGAATCCTTCTACATCTGAGTGTCCAAGGACAAACAGAAACATGACCTTCATTGTTGCCCTAAACACCAGTAGGCAGTTTGTATGTTTATCATAAGATTAGTTTTAATTGTCACACCTCCATTGAAACGTTGTTTATGCCAATGACCAACACAGTATGAGGATGTGCTGGGGGACAACCCGCAAGTGCGCCATTTTTCTGGTGCCAACAAAGCATGCCCACAACTTACTAACCCTTACTAACCCATAAGTCTTTGGAATATGGGAGAAAACTGGAGCACCCAAAGGAAACTATGAGGTCATGGTGAGAATGTACAAATTTTGCATAGATAGCAGCGGGACTTGAACCCTGATTACTGGCAACATCAAGCGTTGCGCTAACTGCTATGCTACTGAGCTGTCCTTTCATTATTAATACTCATTTTTTTGGCTCCTCTGTTATTCTCTACTATTTGTGGGAATTATTCTTCCTTGAAGACTGACATAAAAAAAACTTGCTTGATTTCCCTTGCTATTTCTTTATTCCCCAATATAATTCCTCCTGCGTCTGCCTTTGTGGAATCCAGATCAACTTCTGCTAATCTTAAATATAAGATATTTTGCAGATGCTGGAAATCTTTAGCAACACACAGAAAATGCTGAAGGAACTCAGCAAATCAGGCAACATCTCTAGGGGAATAAACTTCAGGTTCTTAGCCTGAAACAACGACTGTGTATTACACTCCCTCGATTCTCTCTGACTTTCTGTTAATCATTCCCTTTTTACATATTTATACAACGAAATAAAGAGGGGGGAATGAGACTGTTGGGAACTGGCATGGACCTGTTGGGCTGAATAGCCTCTTATAAGTAATTACGTGTCTTTTACCTGTGTCTTATCCCAGATGACCTTTGTTTTTGACTTTGTTTTTCTTGTTTCTTTGTCCTTTGCAGAATTCTGAATTTCAAAGGGACATTTAATATCAGTATGCAGTATACAACCTAAAACTCATACTCATCATAGACATCCACGAAACAAGAAACTTCACAGAATGAATGACTGAAACAGCAAAGTCCCAAAGCCTCCCACTTTCCCCCCCTTCGCACAATCAAATTTTTTGCAATCTTTGGGTGTACTACTCTTTCTGGCAGTTATGCTACATTGATCTGATGCTAATCTCTTATTAGCCATTTCTGTTTGAATTTCTGCACTCTAAAGGGGTATAAATTTGTTGTGAACAGCTTATTTAATTCTTTGACATTAATGATCATATTTTTGTTGTCAATTATTTGAAATAGTTTCTTGATCGATTACAGCCAACTCATACTTTATGCAAGACCCTGGTTTCAAATTGAACAAAATCATTTTTGATCATTATATAAAATTTACATGAACTATTAATTTTATTTTCTTTATAAAAATAAAATTCAAAATTTAGGGAAGTATTCATATTTATATAAAATATGATCACTTTCCTTAAAATCCCTTAATTACCAGATCACTAATGACTTTTTTTCTCATTGCACAACACTAAATCTATAATAGCATTCACCTTCTCCACCCCTGGTTCCTCCAAATATAGATCTAGAAAATCATTTATTGTACTCTCCAGGAATTCATACTCCACTTTATTACTGACAAATTACTTTGTCCACATATCTATACATAACAAGTCAAACCAACAGTAAGCTATTGAACTATCAAGCCTATTCCATTATTCAATAATGGCTGATTCTCCATCTCATCACTATATTCTGTCCATACACTTCATGCCTTTTGTGTCTAGAAATCTATCCATCTCCTTTTTAAATAGTCATAGTATCATAGAAAATTACAGCACAGAAACAGGTCCTTCAGCCCATCTAGTCCATGTCAAACCATTTAAATTGTCTACTCTCATTCACCTGACCCAGAACATAGTCCTCCATACCCCTACCATTCATACAACTATCCAAACTTCTCTTAGATGTTGAAATCAAGCTTGCATGCACGACTTGCACTCACCACCCTCTGAATCGGGAAGTTTCCCCTCATGTTCCTCTTAAACTTTTCACCTTTCACACTTAACCCATGACCTCTGGTTGTAGACCCACCCACCCTCTGTGGAAAAAGTGTGCTTGCATTTACCCTATCTATATTCCTTATAATTTTGTAGACCTCTATCAAATCTCCCCTCAATCTTTTATGCTCCAAGGAGTAAAATCCTAACCTATTCAATCTTTCCTTATAACTCAGGTCTGTCAGACCTGGCAACATCCTTGTAAATTTCTCTGTACTCCTTCAACTTTGTTTACATCTTTCCTGTAGCTAGGTGACTAAAACTGCCTATAATACTCCAAATTAGGCCTCACCAACATTTATACGACTTCAACATAACATCCCATTTCAGAAACGCAATACTTTGATTTATGAAGTGCAATGTGCCAAAAGGTTTCTTGATGATCCTATTTACCTGTCAAGTCACTTTCAATGAATTATGGACCTGTATTTCCAGATCCATTTGTTCGTACAGCTCTCCGCAGTGCCCTAACATTCATTGTTTACAACCTACACTGGTTGGCACTAATGAAGTGCAATGCCTCACACTTGTCTGCATTAAATTCCATCTGCCATTTTTCAGCCCATGCTTTCTGGCTGGTCCAGATCCTGATGCAAGCCATGATAGTCTTCCTCACTGCCCACTACACCCTCAATCTTGGTGGAATCCTCAAAATGGCTGATCCAGTTAACTGCATTATCACCAGATCCTTGATGTAGATGACAAACAACAATGGACCCAGTACTGATCCCTGTTTCTCTCCACTGGTCACAGACTATGTGGGAAAGGCAACCAACTACTACCACTCTCTGGCTTCTCCCACAAGGCCAATGTCAAATCTAATTTACTACCTCATCTTGAATGCTGAGCGACTGAAATTTCTTGACCAAAGTTCCATCCAGGACCTTGTCAAATGCTGTGCCCATGCAGACAATATCAACTGTCTTGCCATCACCAACCTTCCTGGTAACTTCCTCAAAAAATTCTGTAAGTTTGGTTATAAATGGCCTATCACACATGAAGCCATGCTGACTATCCCTAATCAGTCCTAGTCTGTCCAAATATTCATATAATCTAGTCCCTTAGAATACCTGCCAATAACATTCCCACTACTGATGTCAGACTCTAATTTCCTGGTTTGTTTTTAAAGACTTTATTAAACAGGGGAACAGCATTGTCTATCCTCCAGTCATCTGAAGTCTTCAAATATATTAAGTGACATGTATTGATTTCTGTGGCTAAAAATCCCACAGTTTTACCACCTAAGTAAATCATTCCATCCTAAAATGCCAAAAATAACTCTGTCCTAAATGACAAGCCCTGTATTGTAATTAGAATCAGAACCAGATTCAGGTTTAATATCACTGGCATATGTCATGAAATGTGTTGTTATGTGGCAGCTGTACATTATAATACATAATAATAAAAACTGTAAACTACAGTAAGATATATACAGTATGTGTGTGTGTGTATATATATTTAAAAAGTTAATTTAGATAAGTAATACAAAAAGAGGAAAAAGTAGTGAAGTAGTGTTCATGGGTTTATTGCCCATTCAGAAATCTGATGGCGGAGGGGAAGAAGCTGTTCCTGAACCATTGAGTGTTTGCCTTCCGGCTCCTGTACCTCCTCCTTGATGGGAGTAATGAGAAGAGGGCGTGTCCTGGGCGGTGGAGGTCCATAATGATGGATGACACCTTTCTGAGGCATCTCCAAAGATGTCCTGGATGCTGGGAAGGCTAATGCTCATGATGAAGCTGGCTGAGTTTATATCTTGCTGCAACTTATTTCGATCCTGTGCAGTAGCACCTTCCCTCTCCCCATACCAGATGGTGATGCAGCCAGATAGAATGCTCTCCATGGTACATCTTTAGAAAATTATGAGTGTCTTTGGTGACTTACCAAATATCCTCAAACTCCTAATGAAATATAGCCACTATTGTGCCTTCTTTGTAACTTCATCAATATGTTAGGCCCAGGATAGATGCTCAGAGATATTGACACCCAGGAACTTGAAATTTCTCATCTTTTCTACATCTGACCCCTCTCTGAGGACTGGTGTGTGTTTCTTCATCTTACCCCTTCTGAAGTCCACAATCAGCTCTTTGGTCTTACTGATGCTAAGTGCAAGGTTGCTGCTACGACACCAACTAACTGATCTATCTCGCTCCTGTTCGCCTTCCTGTCTCCATCTGACATTCTGCCAACAATAGTTGTGTCATCAGGAAATATATAGATGGCATTTGAGCTGTGCCTCACCACACAATCATGGGTGTAGAGAGAGTAGAGCAGTGGGCTAAGCTCCTTGAGGTGCGCCAGTGTTGATTATCAGTGAAGTGGAGAAGTTATTTCCAATCTGCACAGACTGTTATCTTCCAGTGAGGAAGTCGAGGATCTAATTGCAGAGGAAGTTACAGAGACCCAGTCTTAGGAGCTTTTTGATCAGAACTGTAGGAATGATTGTGTTAAAAGATGAGCTGTAGTAAATAATAAGCAGCCTGATGTAACTATTACTATTATCGATGGTGATCCAAGGCCACATGCAAAGCCAATAGGATCACATCCACTGTAGACATATTATGGTAATAGGCAAATTGCAGTGGGTCCAGGTCCTTATTTAGGCATGAGTTAATTCTAGCCATAACCAACTTCTCAAAGCATTGCATCACCATTGACGAGTGCTACTGGATGTTAGTTGTTAAGGCAGCACACCCTGCTCTTCCTGGGCACTGGTATAATTGTCGCCCTCCTGAGGCAGGTGCAAAACTTCCAACTCTATCAATGAGAGATTGAAAATAGCTTTGAATATACCTGCCAGTTGGCTGGCATAGCTTTTCAGAACCTTGAGACCACCGGACATAGGAGCAGAAGTAGGCTATTTAGTTCATCGAGTCTGCTCCGCCACTCTATCATGGCTGATTCCCAATCCCGCTCAAACCCATACACCTGCCTTCTTGCCATATCCTTTGATGCCTTGACCAATCAGGAAATGATCAACTTCTACCTTAAATATATGCACAGACTTGGCCTCCACCGCAGTCTGTGACAGAGCATTCCACAGATTTACTAACTCTTTGGCTAAAACATTTCCTCCTTACCTCTTTTCTAAAGGGTTGCTCCTCAATTTTGAGGTTGTGCCCTCTAGTTCTGGATACCCTCACTATAGGAAACATCCTCTTAACATCCACCCGATCTGGTCCTTTTACCATTTGGTAGGTTTCAATGAGATCCCCCTGCATTCTTCTAAGTTCCAGTGAGTCAGGGCCCAAAGCTGCCAAATGCTCCTCATATGTTAACCCCTTCATTCCTGGAATCATCCTTGTGAACCTCCTGTGGACTCTCTCCAATGACAACACATCCTTTCTGAGATATGGGACCCAGAACTGTTGACAATACTCCAAGTGTGGCCTGATTAGTGTCTTACAAAGACTCAGCATTATCTCCTTACTTTTATATTCTATTTCCCTTGAAATAAATGCTAACATTGCATTTACCACAGACTCAACCTGTAAATTAACCTTCTAGGAGTCTTGCATGAGGACTCCTAAGTCCCTCTGCACCTCTGATGTTTGAACCTTCTCCCCATTTAGATAATAGTCTGCACCATTAATCTTTTTAGCAAAGTGCATTATCGTACATTTCCCAACACTGTATTCCATCTGCCACTTTTTTGCCCATTCTTGCAAATTGTCTAAGTCTTACTGCAATTGCATTGCTTCCTCAGCACTATCTACCTCTCCACCTATCTTTGTATCATCTGCAAGCTTTGCCACAAAGTCATCAATTCCATTATCTAAATCATTAACAATGTGAAAAGCAGCGGTCCCACTACTGACCCCTGAGATGCAATATAAGCTGATCTGCTATTTCTTTGTCCCCTATTACTACCCCACCAGCATAATTTTTCAGTGGTCCAATATCAACTCTCACCTCCCTTTTACTTTTTAAATAATTGGAAAAAATTTTGGTATCCTGCTTTATATTACTGGCTAGTCTTCCCTCATAGTTCATCTTTTCCCTTCTTATGGTTTTTTTAGTTGCCTTTTGTTGGATTTTTAAAGCTTTCCAATCATCCAACTTCCCACTCCCTTTTGCTACCTATCTGCTCTTTCTTTGGCTTACCAGATACACCACTGGGATCCCTTACCTTGCGAGATTTCACCCTCTTGAAAGATGTACTGATGTTGGCCCCTGAGGCAGAGATCTCAGGGTCACTAGGTGCTGCAGGGATCCTCATAGTTGTAGTTTTATTCTCCCTTTCACAGCATGCATAAAAGGTGTTGATCTCCTCTGGGATTGAAACATCACTGCCATTCATGGTGTTAGATTTTGCTTTCTTTGAAGCAAACCCTGCCGGAGTTAATGTGCATCCAGTTCTGCCTCTAACCTTAACTGAAATTGTTCTTTTGCTCTTGAGATGGCCCTTCATAAGTTGTACCTGGCCTTCTTGTTTAGTCCTGGATCACCAGACTTGAATGCCACAGATCCAGCCCTCAGCTGTCTATGAATCTCCTGGTTCATCCATGGTTTTTCATGTGGTGTACGGTATATTCTCATAGGCACACACTCACTCACATTGGCTTTAATGAAGTCAATGACAACTGTGGCTTATTCATTCAGATTCAATGATGAATCCCTGAGTACCGTCCAGTTCACTGACTCAAAGCAGTCCTGTAAGTGCTCCTGCACCTCCTTTTGTCCAGCTCCTTCTTGGTCCTCACTATAGGTGCGGTAGTCTTCAGTCTCTGCCTGTACTCAAGGGGTAGGAGTACAGCCGGGTGATCAGAATTTCCAAAGTGTGGGTGTGGGATGGCACATTAAGTAGTCCAGTGTGTCGGCTCCTCTGGTTCCATAGTGATATGTTGATGTTAAAATCCCCCAAATAATTGGGAAGGCATTACGTGCGCTGTTTCATGCATGTTCATTACATCACTCAGTTTGTCAGATCCTGTTTGACATGAGCCTGAGGTGGAATGTATACCACTACCAAGATGATGGCTGAAAACTCCTTTGGCAGATAAAGTGGACAACAAAATAATCACAAGGTGTTCCAGGTCAGGTGACCAGGACTGGGACGGAACTGATATGCTTGTCCACCATGAGGTGTTATTGTGAACTGTTGTGCAGGAGAGAAGGAGGGAGAAGAGAAATGCGGTAGTCGTAGGGGATTCCATAGTCAGGGGAACAGACAGGAGATTCTGTGAGCCTGACAGAGATACCCGCATGGTGTGTTGCCTCCCAGGTGCCAGGGTATGAGATGTCTCGGATTGGGTCTAGAATATTCTAAAGTGGGAGGGTGAGCAGCCAGTTGTCTTGGTACATGTTGGTACCAATGACATAGATAGGACAAAGGAGGAGGTCCTGAAGAGAGAATTCCAGGAGTTAGGAAGGAAGCTGAGAAGCAGGACCTCAAGGGTAGTAATCTTGGGATTGCAACCTGTGCCACATGCTAGCGAGAGCAAGAATAGTCAGATCAGGCAGATGAATGCGTGGCTGAGAGACTGGTGTAGGGGGCAGGGCTTCAGATTCTTGGATAACTGGGATCTCTTCTGGGGGAAGTATGACCGATTCAAAAAGGACAGGTTACACCTGAACCCGAAGGGGTCCAATATCCTGGCAAGAAAGTTTAATAGAGCTGTTAGGGAGGGTGTAAACTAATTTGGCAGAGGGATGGGAACCGGAATGATAGAGCAGAGGAAGGGGAAAACAGAAATAAATCTAAGATAGTGAGCAGTAAAGATGTCAAGAAAGACAGGCAGGTGATGGGGCAAATTTGTATCCATTGGGATGAGTTGCAATGCAATAAAGTTGCAGTGAAATCAAAGCGAAAAGTATCAAATACTGGTCTTAAGGTGTTGTACTTAAATGCATACAGCATAAGGAATAAAGTGGATGATCTTGTTGTACAGCTACAGATTGGCAGGTACGATACTGTGGCCAACACTGAGACATGGCTAAAGGATTCATGTCTCTGGGAGCTGAACGTCCAAGGATACACGGTGTATCGGAAGGATAGGAAGGTAGGCAGAGGGGGAGGCGTGGCTTTATTGGTAAGAAATGATATTAAATCATTAGAAAGAGGTGATGTAGGATCGGAAGGTGCAGAACCCTTATGGGTTGAGCTAAGAAATCGCAGGGGTAAAAGGACCCTGAAGGCAGTTATTTATAGGCCTCCAAACAGCTGCAGGGATGTGGACTACAAATTACAACTGGAAATAGAAAAGGCTTGTTAGAAGGGCAGTGTTATGATAATTGTGGGGGATTTTAACATGCGAGTAGATTGGGAAAATCAGGTCAGCACTGGATCTCAAGAGAGAGAATTTGTAGAATGTCTGCGAGATGGCTTTTTAGAACAGCTTGTTGTTGAGCCCACTAGGGGATCAGCTGTACTGGATTGGGTATTGTGTAATGAATCGGAGGTGATTAGAGAGATTGAGGTGAAGGAACCCTTAGGAGGCAGTGATCATAACATGATTGAGTTCACTGTGAAATTAGAAAAAGAGAAGCCGAAATCTGATGTGTCGGTATTTCAGTGGGGGAAAGGAAATTACAGTGGCATGAGAGAGGAACTGGCCAAAGTTGACTGGAAAGAGACACTGGCGGGAAAGACAGCAGAGCAGCAGTGGCTGGAGTTTATGCGAGAAATGAGGAAGGTGCAAGACAGGTATATTCCAAAGAAGAAGAAATTTTCAAGTGGAAAAAGGATGCAACCGTGGTTGACAAGAGAAGTCAAAGCCAAAGTTAAAGCAAAAGAGAGGGCATACAAGGAAGCAAAAATTAGTGGAATGACAGAGGATTGGGAAGTTTTTAAAACCTTACAAAAGGAAACCAAGAAGGCCATTAAGAGAGAAAAGATTAACCATGAAAGGAAGCTAGCAAATAATATCAAAGAGGATACTAAAAGCTTTTTCAAGTATATAAAGAGTAAAAGACAGATGAGAGTAGATATAGGACCGATAGAAAATGATGCCGGAGAAATTGTAATGGGAGGTAAGGAGATTGCAGAGGAACTGAGCGAGTATTTTGCATCAGTCTTCACTGAGGAAGACATCAGCAGTATACCAGACACTCAAGGGTGGCAGGGAAGAGAAGTGTGCGCAGTCACAATTACAACAGAGAAAGTACTCAGGAAGCTGAATCGTCTAAAGGTAGATAAATCTCCCGGACCAGATGGAATGCACCCGCGTGTTCTGAAGGAAGTAGCTGTTGAGATTGCGGAGGCATTAGCGATGATCTTTCAAAAGTCGATAGATTCTGGCATGGTTCTGGAAGACTGGAAGATTGCAAATGTCACTCCACTATTTAAGAAGGGGGCAAGGAAGCAAAAAGGAAATTATAGACCTGTTAGCTTGACATCGGTAGTTGGGAAGTTGTTGGAGTCGATTGTCAAGGATGAGGTTACAAAGTACCTGGAGGCATATGACAAGATAGGCAGAACTCAGCATGGATTCCTTAAAGGAAAATCCTGCCCGACAAACCTATTACAATTTTTTGAGGAAATTACCAGTAGGCTAGACAAGGGAGATGCAGTGGATGCTGTATATTTGGATTTTCAGAAGGCCTTTGACAAGGTGCCACACATGAGGCTACTCAACAAGATAAGAGCCCATGGAATTACGGGAAAGTTACATACGTGGATAGAGTGTTGGTTGATTGGCAAGAAACAGAGAGTGGGAATAAAGGGATCCTATTCTGGTTGGTTGCCGGTTACCAGTGGTGTTCCACAGGGGTCAGTGTTGGGGCCGCTTCTTTTTACATTGTACATCAATGATTTGGATTATGGAATAGATGGTTTTGTGGCTAAGTTTGCTGACGATACGAAGATAGGTGGAGGGGCCGGTAGTGCTGAGGAAACGGAGAGTCTGCAGAGAGGCTTGGATAGATTGGAAGAATGGGCAAAGAAGTGGCAAATGAAATACAATGTTGGAAAGTGTATGGTTATGCACTTTGGCAGAAGAAATAGACAGGCAGACTATTGTTTAAATGAGGAAAGAATTCAAAGTTCTGAGACGCAACGGGACTTGGGAGTTCTCGTACAGGATACCTTTCAAGTTAACCTCCAGGTTGAGACAGTAGTGAAGAAGGCGAATGCAATGTTGGCATTCATTTCTAGAGGAAGAGAGTATAGGAGTAGGGATGTGATGTTGAGGCTCTATAAGGCGCTGGTGACACCTCACTTGGAGTACTGTGGGCAGTTTTGGTCTCCTTATTTAAGAAAGGATGTGCTGACGTTGGAGAGGGTACAGAGAAGATTCACTAGAATGATTCCGGGAATGAGAGGGTTAACATATGAGGAACGTTTGTCCGCTCTTGGACTGTATTCCTTGGAGTTTGGAAGAATGAGGGGAGACCTCATAGAAACATTTCGAATTTTGAAAGGCATGGACAGAGTGGATGTGGCAAAGTTGTTTCCCATGATGGGGGAGTCTAGTACGAGAGGGCATGAGCTAAGGATTGAAGGGCGCCCATTCAGAACAGAAATGCGAAGAAATTTTTTTAATCAGAGGATGGTGAATTTATGGAATTTGTTGCCACGGGCAGCAGTGGAGGCCAAGTCATTGGGTGTATTTAAGGCAGAGATTGATAGGTATCTGAGTCGCCAGGGCATCAAAGGTTATGGTGAGAAGGCAGGGGAGTGGGACTAAATAGGAGAATGGATCAGCTCATGATAAAATGGCGGAGCAGACTCGAACCTTATGGTCTTACGGAATGATCCAGTCGATCCAGCCTCGTCTAAATTTTGTACAAACCCTCTTCATCTTTTAAACTTGAACATTGCATGTCAGTCAATGCAAGATATCCTCGTATGCCAGTCTTGCCATCCCAGGAATCTGCTTTGGAAATTGCAGGGTACAGATCTATTTCTTTTAGTACAATGACTCCCCTTAGCACTAATTATCGACCGATAACTCACCCATGTGCATTGAATTTGTTGTCCACTCTGCAAGGGGAATGTACCAGTTAACTTCACCACTTGAGTGTGTGCCTTTATTTATTTGATATGTAATTGTACAGATGCAACAAACTGGTGATGAGGAAGATCCGGAACATCAGTGAATATCACCAATTGCACTGACAGATATGAGATGACAGAACTTGGAGGAAGGGAGAGAGACAGCAAGAAGAAAGAATGAAACAGTAGAGAGAAGACAGTCACGGATGCCAGCACAGGGATGAGTGAGTGACAGTGCACAGTACACAGTGAGAAATGCAAAATTATCAAAGCTAAAGTGAAAATAACATGACGATGGCCTTAGTTGAGAAAGTCGACAAATTTGATCATGCTAATGAGGACTGGGAATCATATATCGAGGGGGTTGAACGATATTGTAATGCTAACGATGTGGATAAGGATAGAGAGTGGTGGGTGCGTGGAATATCGGCGGAGGTGATGGAAGCGGATAGAATAGCGTCTTTTAAAAGCCTCTTAGGTAGGTACATGGAGCTTAGAAAAATAGCGCTAGGGAAATTCTAGGTAGTCTCTAGAGTAGGGTTACGTGGTTGGCACAACACTGTGAGCCGAAGGGCCTGTAATGTGCTGTAAATTTCTATGTTCTATGTTCTATGATAATAAAGTCTCCACACATCTTAGCTTAATGGATGCTAAAATGTACAATCTCTTATTCAACTTAGTAACTTCTGTAAAACCAGCAAGTAAGATGTTCGATGAAACTGTTGAAATTTTACAAAATCGCTAGTAATAGCTGAGAGATTTAGATTTCACAAAAGGAACCAATCAAATGATGAAAGCATTTCTGAATACACTGCAGTACTATGCAAACTTTCCCAATACTGTTCCTGTGGAGATGGACTTTCTGATGCACTAAGGGATAGGCTTGTATGTGATATTCATAGTCAAGATGCTCTAAAGAAGCTACTGTCAGGAAGGGACCTAACCTTACAATGGACATTGAGAGACTGCAGCAAAGGATGTGTCAGAACTACAGAAAAAGAGTTTAGAATGTGAAACACACAAAATGTCTATCAGTAGTGCAAAAAGCCAACAATGTTATTGATGTGACAAATCCTCACATGATGCAAATGCAAAGAAAAAGTTTTCGAAAGTGTCATAGACAAGATCACACAGAGAGTGTGCAAGTCTGATAAAAGTCACAACCAAAGAGAAAAACCACACAGAGTGAAACATTTCAAACACAAAACTAAACAAAAAACTGAATGGCTGACTGTGAAACTGAATCAGAAAACACAGAATCTGACAAAAGCGAGCTGTCATGCCTGGAACTGCATAGCATTCCAGAAGCAGGTCGCAAAGTCATATGGATCACAACAGATGAGTCTGGTCTAAAACTGAAAATGGAGCTGGATATAGAGTCAGCTTTGTCTATAATATCAGATGCTGTCTACAACAGACTGTTATCTAGGCGATCATTAGGAAAGACTTCTGTGATGGTAAAGATCTACAGAGACAGAAAACCAAAGGCATACTGAAAGTGAATGTGACATACAGAGGCAAAACACAGCAGTTAGAGCTTTATGTGTTAAAAGTGCAGGGGCAGCACTTCTTGGGCATGAATAGTTGAGAAAAATCCAACTAGATGCTAAAGGGTTATATTTACACACTGGCACACAATATATCCATGATCAAGGTCTACTATACATGTACCTGCTGGCCTGTAGAGAAAACCGGTAGCCAATGCTGCCTTTCTCACTAATTCCATCTATTCAGCATGGAAATTTCCATAAACTCTATCTCCTTTACCATAGCATTGGATAGGGATAGGAACAGACAAGTTAGGAAAGTGTTTAATTGGAGTAAGGGGAAATATGAGGCTATCAGGCAGGAACTTGGAAGCATAAACTGGAACAGATGTTCTTAGGGAAATGTATGGAAGAAATGTGGAAAATGTTCAGGAAGTATTTGCGTGGAGTTCTGCATATGTACATTCCATAGAAACCATAGAAACTACAGCACAGAAACAGGCCCTTTGGCCCTTCTTGGCTGTGCCGAACCATTTTCTGCCTAGTCCCACTGACCTGTACATGGACCATATCCCTCCATACACCTCCCATCCATGTATCTGTCCAATTTATTCTTAAATGTTAAAAAAGAACCCGCATTTACCACCTCGTCCAGCAGCTCATTCCATTCTCCCACCACTCTCTGTGTGAAGAAGCCCCCCCTAATGTTCCCTTTAAACTTTCCCCCCCCCTCACCCTTAACCCATGTCCTCTGGTTTTTTTCTCCCCATGTGACATGAAATACTTATTCAGTTCACCCACCATTTCTTTGCTCCACATTACTATGCCTTCTCCAGTGTCATTTCCTAGTGGTCCAAAGTCCACTTTCGTTCTTCATATACCTGAAAAAAAACTTCTGGTATCCTCTTCTATATTGGCTAGCTTATCTTTTCATTCTTTAATGCAGTTTTAGTTGCCTTCTGTTGGTTTTGAAAAGCTCCCAAGCTTCCCACTTATTTTGTAATATTGCATGCCTACTCTTTTGCTTACATGCTGTCTTTGACTTGCCTTGTCAGCCATAATTACCTCATCCTCCCTTTAGAATTCTGCTTCTTCTTTGGTATGAACTGATCCTGCGTCTTCCGAGCTATTCCCAGAAGACTGCCGGTTTGAAGGTTAATAGGTCTTTGTAATTCCAATGAGACAGGGAAGGTATGGTAAGGTACAGGAACCGTGGTGTACAAGGGCTGTTGTAAATCTGGTCAAGAAGAAAAGAAGAGTTTACCAAAGGTTCAAAAAACTAGTAGTAGTCACAGTCATATTCATACTTTATTGATCCTGGGGGAAATTGGTTTTCGTTACAGTTGCACCATAAATAATTAGATAGTAATAAAACCATAAATAATTAAATAGTAATATGTAAATTATGCCAGGAAAGAAGTCCAGGACCAGCCTGACAAAGTTAGTCCTGACAAAGAGTCTCGGCCTGAAACGTCGACTGCACCTCTTCCTAGGGATGCTGCCTGGCCTGCTGCGTTCACCAGTGACTTTGATGTGTGTTGCTTGAATTTCCAGCATCTGCAGAATTCCTGTTGTTTCCAGGACCAGCCTATTGGCTCAGGGTGTTTGACCCTCCAAGGGAGGAGTTGTAAAGTTTGATGACTTCCTATGACGCTCTGTGTTGCATCTTGGTGGAATGAGTCTCTGGCTGACTGTACTCCTGTGCCCAACCAGTACATTATGTAGTGGATGGGAGACATTGTCCAAGATGGCAGCAACTTGGACAGCACCCTCTTTTCAGACCCCACAGTCAGAGAGTCCAGTTCCATCCCCACAACGTCACTGGCCTTACAAATGAGTTTGTTGATTCTGTTGGTGTCTACTACCCTCAGCCTGCTGCCCCAGCACACAACAGCAAACATGATCGCACTGGCCACCACAGACTCGTAGAACATCCTCAGCATTGTCCGACAGATGTTAAAGGACCTCAGTCTCCTCAGGAAATAGAGACGGCTCTCACCCTTCTTGTAGACAGCCTCGGTGTTCTTTGACCAGTCCAGTTTATTGTCAATTCGTATCCCCAGGTATTTGTAATCCTCCACCATGTCCACACTGACCCCCTGGATGGAAACAGGGGTCACCGGTGCCTTAGCTCTCCTCAGGTCTACCACCAGCTCCTTAGTCTTTTTCACATTAAGCTGCAGATAATTCCGCTCACACCATGTGATAAAGTTTCCTACTGTAGCCTTGTACTCAGCCTCATCTCCCTTGCTGATGCATCCAACTATGGCAGAGTCTTCAGAAAACTTCTGAAGATGACAAGACTCTGTGCAGTAGTTGAAGTCCGAGGTATAAATGGTGAAGAGAAAGGGAGACAAGACAGACCCCTGCAAAGCCCCAGTGCTGCTGATCACTCTGTCAGGGACACAGTGTTGCAAGCACACGTACTGTGGTCTGCCAGTCAGGTAATCAAGAATCCATGACACCAGGAAACCATCCACCTGCATCGCTGTCAGCTTCTCCCCCAGCAGAGCAGGGCAGATGGTGTTGAATGCACTGGAGAAGTCAAAAAACATGACCCTCACAGTGCTTGCTGGCTTGTCCAGGTGGGCGTAGACTCGGTTCAGCAGGTAGACGATGGCATCCTCAACTCCTAGTCAGGGCTGGTAGGCGAACTGGAGGGGATCTAAGATTGGCCTAAACATAGGCTGGAGCAGCTCCAGAACAAGTCTCTCCAGGGTCTTCATGATGTGGGAGGTCAATGCCACCGGTCTGTAGTCATTGAGGCCGCTGGGGCGTGGCGTCTTTGGCACAGGGACGAGGCAGGACATCTTCCACAGCACAGGAACCCTCCGGAGCCTCAGGTTCAGGTTGAAGACATGGCGAAGTACTCCACATAGCTGAGGAGCACAGGCTTTGAACACCCTGGTACTGACACCATCCGGTCCTGCAGCCTTGCTTGGGTTGAGATGTTTCAGCTGTCTTCTCACCTGTTCAGCTGTGAAGACTACCGTGGTGGTTTCGTGTAGGGAAGGGGTATAGTCATGAGAGCAGGGTGGGGGACTGTGAGGAAGGGTAGGAGGGGAGAGTGGAATATGTGTTGGTTGGGGGCCGACAACAGATGACTCATGTGGGGGATAGGCAGGGGCCACAATGTCAAATCTGTTGGCCCTGTCCACACTGCTTTTAGCTCCTCTGTTGCTAGTTTGCCGGAACCCAGTGATGGTGTTCATCCCACTCCAGACCTCTCTCATGTTGTTCTGCTGGAGTTTCCACTCAAGCTTCCTCCTATACCTGTCTTTAGCTTCCCTGATCCTGGCTTTCAGGTCCCCCTGTATTGTCCTCAGCTCCTCCCTATTTCCACCTCTAAATGCCCTCTTTTTAGCGTTCAGGATGTCCTTAATGTCCTTTGTTACCCATGGCTTGTTATTTGAATAACAAAGGGCGGTTCTTGTCGGAACATTGCAGTCCACACAGAAGTTGATGTAATCAGTGATGCACTCTGTGAGCCCATCAATATCCTCCCCATGTGGCTCACAGAGTGTCTGCCAGTCTGTCACCTCAAAACAACCCTGGAGTGCCTCATAAGCCTCCTCCGACCATTTCCTCACTGTCCTCGAGGTTGCAGGTTTACTCTTCACCAGAGGCACGTAGCAGGGTTTTAGATGCACCAGGTTGTGATCTGACCTTCCCGGTGGGGGGAGGGGAGGGGAGCTGTATGCATCCTTAACATTAGCGTACATCAAATCCGGAGTCCTCTCCCCTCTGGTTGTACAGCTCACATACTGTATGAAGTTGGGCAGTGTTCTAGCCATGGTAACATGGTTGAAGTCACCCGAAATGGTAATGAGGGCACGCGGGTGCTGGGTTTGTAATCTGGCTATGACGAAGTAAATGATGTTACACGCCGACATCGGGTTGGCAGAGGGAGGGATGTACACAACAACCACAATTGCATGTGAGATTTCTCGTGGCAAATAATATGGCCGGAGTCCAACAACAAGAAGTTCAATATCTGGGCTACAAACACGTTCCTTGATTGTAATATGCCCAGGATTGCACCATCTGTTATTTACCAGAACAGCAAGCCCCTCTCCTTTACGCTTACCGCTCTCAGTGCAATTCCGGTCAGCCTGAACGGTCTGGAAGCCCTCTATGGAAATGTTTTGATGGGGTATGTCCTCGTGCAGCCATGTTTCAGTAAAACACATAACATTGCTCTCCCAAAATGTTCTCTGACTCCTGACTAGCGCTGTCAACTCGTCCATTTTATTACCCAGCGATCTCACATTGCCCATAATGAGAGAGGGGAGACACGGCTTATAACCTCTCTTCTCCGTAAGCCACTGTTGTCTCAACTCGGTCCTCTTCCCTTGCCTTTTTGATCCCCCTCTGCATCCTCTGTGTGTTTTCCTCCAGATTTCAGCCGGGGTGTCGGCCGCTCTGTTCGCTAAACCGGCTGGCATAAGCGCAATCAGCTGGTCCCTGGAATAAACAATGCGACCATACTGCTGCCACAACAATGAGACGCGTCCGAATGTAACTACTTCCTGCGCTAAAAACCCAAATAAAACTCTCTCCACCAGCATGTTAGAGAGGGTGCAGCTTCAACGAGTTACCGTGAAAAAAATACAACAAATAACGTAAATTAAAGAAGTTTAAAAAGTAAGAAAAGTGAGAAAACTAGACGGAGCAACTGTAACAGGCTGCATGCACAACCGGTGCATGCGCACACTAGGTAATGATAGAGATTTAGAAGATTATAAGGCTAGCAGGAAGGAGCTTGAGAATGAAATTAGGAAAGCCAGAAGGGGCCATGAGAAGGCCTTGGCCGACAAGATTAAGGAAAACCCCAAGGCATTCTACAAGTATGTGAAGAGCAAGAGGATAAGACGTGAGAGAATAGGACCAATCAAGTGTGACAGTGGAAAAGTGTATATGGAACCGGAGGAGATAGCAAAGTTAATTAATGAATACTTTGCTTCAGTATTCACTACAAAAAGAATCTTGACAATTGTAGGGATGACTTACAGCTGACTGAAAAGCTTGAGCATACAGATAATAAGAACGAGGATGTGTTGGAGCTTTGGAAAGCATCGTTGGATAAATCATCGGGACTGGACAAGATGTTCCGCAGGCTACTGTGGGAGGTGAGGGAGGAGATTGCTGAGCTTCTGGCGATGATCTTTGAATCATCAATGGGGACAGGAGAGGTTCCGGAGGATTGGAGGGTTGTGGATGTTGTTCCATTATTCAAGAAAAGGAGTAGAGATAGCCCAGGAAATTATAGACCGGTGAGTCTTATTTCAGTGGTTGGTAAGTTGATGGAGAAGATCCTGAGATGCAGGACTTATGAATATTCGGAGAGGCGTAATATGAGTAGGAATAGTCAGCATGGCTTTGTGAAAGGCAGGTCGTGCCTTACGAGCATTATTGAATTTTTTGAGGATGTGACTAAACACTTTGATGAAGGTAGAGCAGTAGATGTAGCGTATATGGATTTCAGCAAGGCATTTGACAAGGTACCCCATGTAAGGCTGATTGAGAAAGAAAGGAGGTATAGGATCCAAGGAGACATTGCTAAGTAGATCCAGAACTGGCTTGCCCACAGAAGGCAAAGAGTGGTTGTAGACGGGTCATATTCTGCATGGAGGTCGGTGACCAGTGGTGTGCCTCAAGAATCTGTTCTCAGACCCCTTCTCTTCGTGATTTTTATAAATGACCTGGATGAAGAAGTGGAGGGATGGGTTAGTAAATTTTCTGATGACACAAAGGTTGCGGGGTGTTGTGGATAGTGTGGAGGGCTGCCAGAGGTTACAGCGGGACATTGATTGGATGCAGAACTGGGCTGAGTAGTGGCAGATGGAATTCAACCCGGATAAGTGTGAAGTGGTTCATTTTGGTAGGTCAAATATGATGGCAGGATATAGTATTAATGGTCAGACTCTTGACAGTGTGGATGATCAGAGGGATCTTGGGGTCCGAGTCCATAGGACACTCAAAGCTGCTGTGCAGGTTGACTCTGTGGTTAAGAAAGCATACGGTGCATTGGCCTTTATCAATTGTGGGATTGAGTTTAGGAGCCAAGAAGTAATGTTGCAGCCATATAGGACCCTGGTCAGACTGGTTGGAGTTCTGGTTGCATCACTATAGGAAGGATGTGGAAACCATAGAAAGAGTACAGAGGAGATTTACAAGGATGTTGCCTAGATTGGGGAGCATGTCTTATGAGAACAGGTTGAGTGAATTCGGTCTTTTTTCCTTCGAGCTATAGAGGATGAGAGGTGACCTGGCAGAGGAGTATAAGATGATGAGAGGCATTGATCGTGTGGATAGTCAGAGGCTTTTTCCCAGGTTGAAATGGCTAGTACGAGAGGGCACAGTTTTAAGGTGCTTAGAAGTAGGTACAGAGGAGATGTCAGGGGTAAGTTTTTTGTGCAGAGAGTGGTGAATGTGTGGAATGGGCTGCCGGCGACGGTGGTGGAGGTGGATACGATAGGGTCTTTTAAGAGACTCCTGGACAGGTACATGGAGCTCAGAAAAATAGAGGGCTATGGATAACCCTAGGTAATTTCTAAGGTGAGGACATGTTCGGCACAGTTTTGTGGGCCAAAGGGCCTGTATTGTGCTGTAGGTTTCCTATGTTTCTATGTTTCTAGACTGGCACACAATCAAAGCTCTCAATGTGTCATCAGCAGGCAACGGCAGCCCAAGTGGTAGCATTAAACAGAGACTATCACAGCAGCTTAATGCCAATGAGAAGGTGCTTGAGAACAGTATCGGTAAACTCAAAGGCATGAAGGCCAGAATTGAACTGGATGATGAAGCAGCAACACCAAGATTCCATAAGGTGTGTCCAATGCCTTACGCATTACATCCTAAAGTGGATGCTGAACTTCAGATTTGGAGGTGGCTGAAATTCTCTCCGAATTTGAGTGTAGCGATAGGGCGAGGCCCATTGCCCCAGTGATTAAGAAAGTGAAGGTTGGAGCTATTCACATATGTGGGAAATTCAAAGTGAGCGTCAACCCTGTGCTGCATACTGTGCAGTATCCCCTTACGTGAATAGAAGATACTTTGTTGGCAGGGAGAGGTTTGCAAAGATTGGCTTGTAACAAGCCTATCTGCAAATAGAGATTGAGGAGTCAAGCAGGAAGTTCCTCTCAATCAACACTCACAAGGGACTGTTCCAGTAAAATGGTCTTGACTTTAGTGTCACATCAGCTCCAGCAATTTGGCAAAGAACAATGGACCAAGTGCTCCAAGATATCCCAGTAACACAATGTTATCTTGATGACATCATTGTGACTGGCAAGAATGATGAAGAGCACCTTCAAGACCTTGGTAAAGTGCTTACCAGGCTGAGTGAGTATGGTCTGCATACAAAGAGAGACAAATGTGAGTTTTTCAAGAATGAAATCACATATTCTGGCCATGTCATTGACAAGCATGGTTTACGTAAGTCACAAGAGAAGTCTGAAACAGTGGTTACAAGGCTGGGCACTATTCCTAGGAGCACACTCTTATGACATAGAGTTCAAGGGTACCAAGCAACATAGCAATGCTGACAACTTGTCATGTCTTCCACAAATGAAGGTGAAAGGTCTTCATTCTCTGAACTGAAGGTGAAAAGTCTTCATTCTCTAAACTGAAGGTGAAAAGTCTTCATTCTCTGAGCCAGCAGAGGTGTTCTACACATCTTTGTTGGACCAGCTCCTGGTAAGAAATTCTGAAATACAAAGAGATACAAGGAATGACCTGATATTCTCACAAGCCTATGACATCACCATGCAAGGATGGCCAGCTCATGGTAATCCTATGTTTCCGGAGTTCTCAATGACATGAGAACAACGGTCTGTATGTCAAAGAACTCTGATGTGTGGTTCTCGTGTTGTGTTCCCCCCTAAACTGCGCGCCAGAGTGTTAGAAAATCTGCATGAAGGACACCTGGGTACAGTCAAGATGAAAAGTCTCACCTAGAGCTATGTGTGGTGGCCAGTAATAGATAGATTGAAGATTGACTAAAAACTGTGCAGTTCAAAATGCACTCCACAGGCACCTTTACACCAGTGGGAGCGGCCATCTTCACCATAGCAAAGAGTGCATATTGACTTTGTTGGGTCATTCATGAACTCCATGTTTCTGATTCCTGTGGATGCACATTTGAAGTGGCCTCAGATCATACCAATTAAGTCAATCTCATCAGAAAAGAGCGTTTCCGCTCTGAGGACTTATCTTCACCTGAAATGGCTTACCTGAACAAATTTTGAATGACAACTGACCATACTACATGTCAGAAGAGTTCAGAATATCATGAAGAAAAATGGCATCAAACATTTCAAGTCAGCTCCTCGTCATCCAGCAATGAATGGGTTAGCTGAAAAGTTTAGCCAAACCTTCAAGATGTCCATTAAAGGCTATGGAAATGGAGGACATTTCTCTCCAGCACAAAGAGGGCACTTTCCTTTTTTGTATCGGAACTCTGTTCATGCGATGACAGATTAAACACCTGCAAAGCTGTTCATGAATAGGAATCTGAGATCCTGCACAGGCCTCCTGAAACCAGACCTCCAGAGGGAAGTGCAGAATAAACAGTTCAGCCAGTTGCCAAGTGAAGCAGCTAGGATGTTTGGACAGGAAGTCCTAGTGTGTGATTACTGAGAAGACAAGTGGACACCCGGTAGGATAGTTACAAGAACTGGACCACTGATGTACACAGTGGATGTTGGAGATCATACATGGAGACATCATGTAGACTAGATACTGGATGCTTAGCTGAAGAATATAGCTGGGTCATCTGCGTCCAAACAGACAGGCACATTGCATCCACCGGACTTACCTCTGAGCGATGATTATCTCACTAACAGCAACGACTCACCTGCAACAGAGAAAGTTGTCTTTGTCAAGAAACCTGTCAAGCCTGATGCAACTCCATAGGTCCAGAGCACTAACTCTGGATCTTTAGTGTAGTGAAGTTATTTATGGACTGTTACTTAAAAAAATCAAGTAAACACTGTCATTGTGAAAGCATGTTTATTTGAACATGTTCTGTTAAAGGGAAATTGAATGTTTTGTTACATATACAACTTTATATTACATTAATTTAAAAGGGAAGGAAGTGTAGTTAACTTCACCTCTGAGTGATGCCTTTATTTATTTGATACATAATTGTACAGACACAATAGAAATCTTCACTGAACTCTCTATCTATGGAACACTCACAACATGCTGGAGGAACCCAACAGGTCGGGCAGCATCAGCGGAAAAGATCGGTCGACGTTTCGGGCCGGAACTCTTCGTCAGGACAGAAGGCCCGAAACGTCGACTGATCCTTTCCACGAATGCTGTCCGACCTGCTGAGTTCCTTCAGCGTGTAGTGAGTGTTGCTTTGACCCCAGCATCTGTAGATTATTTTGTGTTCTCTATCTATGGTATGTTTATGAAGATCATGTTCCTGTTCCTCTTGTAATAGAGGCCAATGCACAATATGTATTCTTGACTGCTCAATGCATATCTCCTTTTAATGAATTATGTAGAAGGGCATCTTGGTCATTGTATGTAAACCTCTCACCATTTAACTAACACCCTGCCTTTGTTTCTGTAGTTAAAGTAGATAACATCTTAGTAATCCATGTTATAGTGATTCTGCCATGTGTTCATTGATTCAAGTTGTCAACGTCACTTTGGAGATTTTCTGTGTTGTCCTTACAGCTTACAATGTTACGTACTTTCTTGTCATCAGCAAACTTAGAACTATTGGATCTCTCATGCAAGTCATTAAACTATATTTCAGATAGCTGAAGCATAAGCACTGATACCTGCAGAACTCCATTTGTCATTGCCTGTCTCCCCGAAAAATATCTATTTATTCTAATTCTCCGTGTCTTGCCTGTCAGCCAATTTTCAGTCCATGTCAGCATTTTAACCTCAATATTTTTGGTGCTCTTGATAGTAAGGAGGGCAGTCTTAAACTACAAGATAATATTGGTGAGTAAATATGATGAGCATAGCAATAGCAGATGGAATTTCATCCTCCATATTGTGAAATAATGCATTTAGGGGGACTACTGAGGTCAGAGATATACAAAGAATATCCAAAGGACCAAGATGTATAAATGCAAGGGTCCCTGAAAATGAGAAGTAGTTGGGTTAGTTCCTTTGTTCCAGTTGGGGAAAACAGTATTAGGGTACGAGGTTATGATATAACTTTATAAAACACTAGTTAGACCACAGCTGGAGTTCTATGTTACTTCCCTCCAGGTACATGATTATATAACAAATGATTTGTTGACTTTTGATAAACTGAGGTTTGTCACTTTCGTAGCAGATGTGGTAAATTGTACAGCAGACTAAAACTAGGGCAGAAAAGAATTAAAGTTATATTAAAAGTTGCATAAAAATATACAGAGATAAAAAACTTTACTCTAGACGTTATTAATGCCTCACAAGGAGAAGTAAATAATGTTCAGACTTCAAAGGAGAGTTTGTAATAGTTTTTCTAATCTTACAATGGAATGCTAGAAGTCTGTTAGCTAATGGTTAAGAGTTTAAGAAATTTATTGAAGACTTACCAAATAAACCTGATGTTACGTATATACATGCATAGGAAATTTGGTTGAAATATTGTCTAAGTTTAATATTGTCTAAGATACAGGGTTATGTTCATATAAGATGGCATCGGAAAGTGAGTAATAGAGGAGAGGTTAACTTTGCCAAAAATGGGAGTTATAGATATTGGAGCTGCTTATGAATCAATTGTGGTTGAAACTTGGGGAAAGAATAATAAAATACTGATAATAATTGTTTATAACCCTTGGAAAAGTTATATTGGAAAATGTAACCTGATATATTGGAAAAGTGTGGATGGAATTGGGAAAAATAAGGTCAGGTGGTGTGGGGATTTTAATGTTCATAGTACTACATGGGGTTGTAGTGACTAATGTGAATGAGATGGTGGTGGAAGACTTTCTGGAAGAAAACTGTTTGGTGTGCTTGAATGATGGTGGGAGTACAAGGATAAATCTATCTAACAACCCTGTTTTTGCTATCGATCTCATGATGGTATCTGAGTATAGGTCAAGTGTGTGTAACTGTGAAGTGTATAATGATATGTAAGGGGTTTCTTCTTTTATGTTACTGCGTAGTCTAATTAAAATGGCTTCTTTGTTATGTTAACTGCTGAGAAAGTCCTCCTGCTAGTAGTTAGTTCGGATCATGTTACCAATAGGAGGATGAACAAACAAAATTGGGAAAGATGTTTTTCTTTCTGTGTGTCTGTAAGTTAGAGTGATGTGCGGGTTTTTGTGCAGAAGGTGGGAGAGAGAGAGACAGAGGATGGGCAAGATGCTGTGAGTCCGCTAATGGGGTCGGACCCCGCACAGGAGTCCGAGGTTCAGGGTGTGCGGCGAGGAGAGGAGACAGAGACGGACTTGTGTGGAGCGTCTGGTCGACCACTGTTGTTGGTCCCAGGCAGCAGGTCAAGGTGGTCTGAGGGGATCACAGAATGAAGAAGGAGGGTCCTGAGCTCCAACTGTTTGGGCATGAAGAGATTGAACTTTGATCGATTTATGTGCAAGTAGGTTTCCTGATTATTTGCTTTGAAGGATATTGCTTTATGGAAGATTCCATAAAGTGCGTCCAGTCCCTTATGCATTATGTCCTAAAGTGGATGCTGATCTTCAGAACTTGGAGGTGTCTGGCATACTCTCCAAAGTTGAGTGGAGTCATTGGGCCAGGCCCATTGCCCCAGTTATCAAGAAAGGGAAGGCTGGAGGTATTCGCATATGCGGGCGGTTCAAAGTGTGCATCAACCCTAGGCTGCATACTGTGCAGTATCCCCTGCCATCAATAGAAGGCGTTTTTGCAGGCAGGGAGAGGTTTTCAAAGATTGACTTGTCACAAGGGTATTGTCTTTAATACAACATGGGTGACTTCTGGCTTCCTTGAAAATAAAGGTTGTTATCCCTATATTGGAACTCGGTAAGGTTCAATCACGTACTTCCAGTTTTAGACATATTTCGCTAACTTCACATGGATGTAAGATAATGGAACGAATGGTTTAACAAGGCTTAATTATTTGGTGGAAAGTACTGGAAAATTAGTTGTATACCAATCTGGATTTCATAAACTGAGAATGACCATGGCCGCTGTTAAGTTTAGACTCTGATACAGGTTGATATCAAATTGCTGGTGAGAAAAGGTAAAAGGGCAGAAGGGAATTCTTTTTATTTTCTTTCCAATCTTGAAGAAAGGTGTTAGTTTGAAAAGTTGACAGTTTGCTCATTTCCACGGATGCTGCCTGGTCTGCTGAGTTCCTCCAGCATTTTGTGTGTGTTACTTTGGATTTTCAGCATCTGCAGAATTTCCTGGGTTAAATAATCAGAAGTAGCAGTTTTATGTTATGTAGAGAAAGCTTGTGATATGTTATGGGCACAAGGGTTGCTGGTTAAACTGGAAAAGATGGGAATAGGTGGTAGAATGTTCAAAATTGGATTCAAGAGTTTTTATGTGATAGGAAGATACAAGTTAGGGTGGGAACAACATTCTCTAAGAGTATGAGATAGAGAACGGACTCCACATGGGCGTGTGTGTAGCCCACTCTTTTTTAATATTATGATGAATGATATTTTTTTAAATGTAGGCTCAGATATTTCCAAATCATTATATGTTGATGATAGTGCACTGTGGAAGCGAAGCAGGAATATAAATTATATAATAAGGAAAACGCAGGCAGTTATTAATGAAGTAGAGGAATGGGGATGTCGGAGCAGCTTTAAATTTTCTGTTGCAAAGACTCCAGTTATTTGTCTTTCTAAAAGGAACATTACATCCATAATTAATCTCAAGTTACTTGGTCAATCTCTTAAACACGAGTCAGTGGTGAAGTTTCTAGGTACTGTATGTGGTTGGACACCAGGCTAACATGGAAGGTGCATATAAACGAAATTCTAGAGAAGTGTAAGAAGTATAAATGTGCTCCTGTGCTTAGTTGGGTGTGATTGGAATGTGAGTATGAGGTCAAATGTATATTAAATCAGATCTGTCTTTTATTATGGATCTGTTGCTTATGGGTCAGCCTCACCCGCGGTACTAAAGCCTATAGGTAAAGTTCAAGCTTGAACATTGAGATTATGTTGTGGTGCTATTAAATCATCCCCAATTTTGGCATTAGTAGCAGCATTGGGAGAAGTACCTTTACATCTACATAGATTACAGATAGCTATGGTTTATTGGGTTAATGTAAGAGGACAGAAAGCTGGTTGTCCAATTAGTAGAGTATTGGGAGCACTGCATTCACAAGGCCTTCAATTTTGGATGGATGGGAAATGACTGGGCACAAAATATCGTCCCAGGATACCCCTTTCTGTCATTCCTCCATGGTTTTTCCCTTTGCCTGAGGTTAATTTGGGCCTTCAGGAAATGGTCAAGATTAGGGGTGATTGGTATAGGCATCTGTTAGTCTCATGAGACCATGGATTTGCACCTTGGTAGGTTTCCAGGGCGCAGGCCTGGGCAAGGTTGTATGGAAGACCAGTAGTTGCCCATGCTGCAACTCTCCCCTCTCCACGCCACCGATGTTGTCCAAGGGAAGGGCATTAGGACCCATACAGCTTGGCGCCAGTGATGTCGCAGAGCAATGTGTGGTTAAGTGCCTTGCTCAAGGACACACACGCTGCCTCAGCCAAGGCTCGAACTAGTAACCTTCAAATCACTAGACAAACGCCTTAACTACTTGGCCACGCGCCAATACAGTGATTGTATATCAGTGGCAAAGGAACACCTTAACCACTTGGCCACGTGCCACGGAGTGATTGTATATCAGTGGCAAAGGATGTTCAGCAACATATAGGACAATAAGACCATAAGATATAGGAGCAGAATTAGGCTAGCTGGCCTATCGAGCCTGCTCTGTCATTTCATCAAGGCTGATCCAATCTTCTTCTCAGCCCCATTCTCCTGCCTTCTCCCCATATCCCTTCCTGCCGTGACCAATCAAGACTCTATTAACCTCGGCCTTAAATTACATAAAGACTTGGCCACCACAGCTGCCTATGGTAAAGAATTCCACAGATTCACCACTCTCTGGCTAAAGAAATACCTCCTCATCTCCATTCTAAAAAGATGTCCCTCTATTCTGAGGCTGTGTTCTCTGAATCCTCTCTATATGCAGGCAGATATTAGGGCTTCTTATATATCCTCACAGGTGGTTCAAAACATCCATTGACGTTCAGGTGCTTCTGTTTATATTCCAAAGTTTCAGGTGACTATTAAGAAAAGATTAAAAGATCGTCAAAGTATCAGTATTCACGTCTGAAATAGTTGCTATCATTTTAGCCTTGGAATAAGTTGAAGAAGTATGCCCTAATTATGTACTTCTGTGCTCTGATTTGTTCTTGGTTTTAACATTAATTATGCAGGAATTTCAAATCGTAGGACAAATATTCTTGAGATTGAAAAACTTTTGCTGAGGCAGCAGGGTCTAGGCTTGTGTATACATTTCTTATGGGTCCTTGCCCAAGCTGAAGTTGAAGGAAATAATGTGGCAGACATTCTAGCCAAGCAATCACTTAAAATTAATTATATAAATGTAGTGGTGCCTTTGCATAAAGTGGAGGCAAAAACCATAATTAAGAAGTCTATGTGATCACTGTGGCAACAAGGTTAGGACAAAGAAAAGAAAGGATGGCATTTGTATAATATTCAGAGGATGGTGAGAACTCAGCTGGGAGACGGGTATAAAAGGAGGGAAAGATTCAAAGATCTCGAAGATTCAAAGTATGTGTGTAGTATACAACCCAGGGAGATTCGTCTTCCCAGCATACACACTTTGATAATAAGTGTACATAATAGGTTGAAGTGGACACGTGGCCAAGTGGTTAAACATAGAAACATAGAAAATAGATGCAGGAATAGGCCATTCGGCCCTTTGAGCCTGCACCACCATTCAGTATGATCATGGCTGATCATCCAATTCAGATTAAGGCATTGGACTAGTGACCTGAAGGTCGTGAGTTCGAGCCCCAGCCGAGGCAACGTGTTGTAACCTTGAGCAAGGCACTTAATCACACATTGCTCTGCGACGACACTGGTACCAAACTGTATGGGTCCTAATGTCCTTCCCTTGGACAACATTGGTGTCATGGAGAGGGGAGACTTGCAGCATGGGCAACTGCTGGTCTTCCATACAACCTTGCCCAGGCCTGAGCCCTAGAGAGTGAAGACTTTCCAGGCACAGATCCATGGTCTTGCAAGACTAACGGATGCCTTTAATAGGTTGAATAATTCCTGGTTCAGATTTAACGTGCATGATACAGGCACTTGAAGGGAGTGCATTTGTCAAGAAACAGTGCGGCATATCTTGTTTGAACACAGTTCCTATGAGGTACAAAGGAAACATCTAATTGCTAAATTGAAATCTTTGGGACAGACAAGTTTAACATGGAAAGTTTGTTAGGATATCACTGCCAATGTAAAGTATATAAGGGCATATTTGACTTTCTAAAAACCATTAGACCTTGATATTATTTGAGTTATTTCAGTAGGTGGCTGTATTGTTCTGTTGGTTAAACTTTACAAGAAGACAAAGAAGCTGAAGCAGAAGTAGAGGAGTGCGGAGCTAAGGCTTCAGTTTAAGAGGCAGAATATGTGGTCCATGTGTGGGGTGCGACAACAGTTATGGTTGAAAATAAAGGCTTCAGTGTGAAGGTTTTATTTTGTTGTCTGTAAATCCTCACTCCTGAATCTGTTGGCAGGATGGTAGTTAGGGCAAAAGAATATTCTTCCTGCACGATTTGGGAAGTTACGGGACCTCCCTGACAACAGCATTTGTGTGAAGTGCACTCTGCTGCAGTTCCTTACAGACTGGGTCTCGGAATGGAGCTGGATAAACTCATACCATCTGGGAGGCTGAAAACCACATAGATGAGACTTACAGAGGTGGTCATAGCCAAGGAACAGGCTTCAGATGGGTGGGTAACCACCAAGAGAAGCAAAAGGAGCAGGCATTCAGTGAAGGCCTCTCCTGTGACCATTCCCCTAAGCAATAAGTGATACTGCTGGAGGAGAAGCAAGGTGATGGATGCATTGGGATGGGCGGGTTGCAGGGGTGCTTGGGATAATAATGGATGATTAACGGATACAAACATGGATCTGAATATGGAACCATGATGTTGTGGCCAGTACAGAGACTTGGTTGAAAGAGGGAAAGGAATGGATGCTTAATGTTCCAGGGTTTCGATATTTAGAAAAGATAGAGAAGGAGGTCAACGTTTGGCGGGGTGGGTGGAGGTGCATTATTAATCAGTGTCAATAATCACAACTGCACTTTGAGGGGACATAATGGAGGGTACATCCATTGAATCCTATATGGGCAGAACTCAAAGATAAGAGAAGTACAATCACTCTGCGATTATATGGCAGACTGCACCACCGCTTATAGCCAATGGGACTTTGAGGAACAAAAATGCAATCCAATTAGGGACAGAAGTAAAAACAACAGGATGCCATCAACTTCACTAATTTTGACTGGCACCTTATTAGTGCAAAAAGTTTAGCTGGGACAGAGTTTGTGAGGTACATACAGGGGAGATTCTTAAATCAATATGTAGGTTGCCCATCAAGAAAAGGGGCCATACTTGACCTGGCGCTGGGCCAGGTGACTGACATTTCAGTGGGAGAGCAGTTAGGGAACAGTAATCACAATTCCTATTCTTTAAGTTAAAATAACTATGAATAATGATAATTATGAACCTTGGAGAGTATTAAATTGGAGCAGGACAAATTATGAGAGAATTAGGCAGGAAACAGGGATAGTTAAGTGGGAACACAATAAAAATCTGGTGAACGTAGCAGGCCAGGCAGCATCTATAGGAAGAGGTACAGTTGATGTTTTGGGCCGAGACCCTTTGTCAGGACTAACTGAAAGAAGAGATAGTAAGAGATTTGAAAGTGGGAGGGGGAGGGGGAGATCCAAAATGATAGGAGAAGACAGGAGGGGGAGGGATGGGGCTAAGAGCTGGAAAGTTGATTGGCAAAAGGGATATGAGAGGATCATGGGACAGGAGGCCTAGGGAGAAAGAAAGAGGGAGGGGGGAGGCCCAGAGGATGGGCAAGGAATATAGTGAGAGGGGCAGAGGAAGAAAAAGGAGAGAGAGAGAAAAAATAATTAATAATAATAACAACAATAATAAATAAATAAATAATGAATGAATGGGGTACAAAGGGGAGGTGGGGCATTAACGGCAGTTAGAGAAGTCAATGTTCATGCCATCAGGTTGGAGGCTACCCAGACGGAATGTAAGGTGTTGTTCCTCCAACCTGAGTGTGGCTTCATCTTGACAGTTGAGGAGGCCGTGGATAGACATATCGTAATGGGAATGGGATGTGGAATTAAAATGCGTGGCCACTGGGAGATCCTGTTTTCTCTGGCAGACAGAGCGTAGGTATTCAGCGAAATGGTCCCCCAGCTTGTGTCGGGTCTCCCCAATATATAGAAGGCTGCATCGGGAGCACCGAACGCAGTATGTCACCCCAGCCGACTCACTGGTGAAGTGTCGCCTCACCTGGAAGGACTGTCTGGGACCCTGAATGGTAGTGAGGGAGGAAGTGTAAGGGCATATATAGCACTTGTTCCGCTTACAAAGATAAGTGCCAGGAGGGAGATCGGTGGGAAGGGATTGGGGGGGACAAATGCACAAGGGAGCGATCCCTGTGGAAAGTAGGGGGTTGGGGAGGGAAAGATATGCTTAGTGGTGGGATCCTGTTGGAGGTGGCAGAAGTTACGGAGAATTATATATTAGACCCAGAGGCTGGTGGGGTTGTAGGAGAGGACAAAGGGAATCCTATCCCTAGTGGGGTGGTGGGAGGATGGGGTGAAAGCAGATGTGCGTGAAATGGGAGAGATGCATTTGAGAGCAGAGTTGATGGTGGAGGAAGGGAAACCCCTTTCTTTAAAAAAGGAGGACATCTCCTTCATCCTGGAATAAAAAGCCTCATTCTGAGAGCAGATGCGGCGGAGATGGAGGAATTGCAAGAAGGGGATGGAATTTTTGCAAGAGACAGGGTGAGAAGAGGAATAGTACAGGTAGCTGTGAGAGTCTCGTGTTTGCGTAGTTAATTGGGAACAGCTGTGTTTGGGCAAGATATCTGAAATGTGGTTCGTGTTTAAAGACAAACTGCACAGAGTACAGGACAAGCACGTTCCAGTGAGAAGGAAAGACAAGGATGGCAAGATCAGGGATGTCAAGAGAAGTGGTGAATTTAGTCAAGAAGAAAATAGAAACATATGTAAGCTTTCGGAAGCTAAGATCAAACAGAGCCCTAAAGGAATATAAAGATGGCAGCAAAAAACTCAAAAGGGAATTAGGAAAGCCAGGTGGGACCATAAAAAGTCCTTGGCAAGTAGGATTAAAAAGATTCATGATGCATTCTATGCATCAATGAACATAAGGGTAACAAGGGAGCAGAGAGGACCATTCAAGTCTGCTGAAACCTAGATCTGTAGAGTTCAGGACCGGTGATCCAGAACTCTACAAGAAGTCCAGGTGCAACCTGCAAAAGGCTAATTTAAGAGCCAAAAAAAAACAATTCTGAGAGAAGTTAGAATTTCAATTGGATGCATGTCAGCACTGGCAGGCTTTGCAAGCCGTTACTTCCTACAAGAGGAAAACAAACATTCCAAATGGTTGTGATGCCTCACTCTCAGGTGAAGTCAATGCTTTGAAAGGGAGAATAAAACTGTGCCTGTGCGAATCTCTGCAGCACTTGGTAACTGATACCTCTCTCAGAGGCTAACATCAGAACATCTTTCAAGATGATGAGCCCTCACAAAGCATCGGGCCCCAGTGGTATACCTGGTAGGGCACAAAAACCCTGTGCAAGCCAACTGGTTGGAATGTTCGAAGAAATTTTCAATCTCTCACTGCTGCTGTTGGAGATTTCCACTTGCTTCAAAAGGTCATCCATCATACTGGTGCCCAAGAGGAACCGTGTGAGCTGGCTGAACGACTGTAGTCCAGCTGTACTCACATCTACTGTGATGAAGTGCTTCAAGAGGTTGATCAAGGCTTGAATTAACTGTGCCTAAGCAAATACTTGGACCTGCTGGAATTTGCCGACTGCCACATAGGTCTACAGTAGATGCAACCTCACGAGGTTTCCACTTGGCCTTGAGCTTCCTGGACATCAACAATACCAATGTCAGGCTGCTGTTTATTGATTAACACACAATGTTCAACATCATTATCTGCTCAGTACAAATTCACAAGCTCCGTACCTCCCTTTGCAACTGGATCCTTGACTTCCTCATTGGGAGACCACAGTCAGTGTGGATCAGAAATAACACCTGCTTCTCACTGACAATCAACACAGATGGACCTCAAGGGTGTGTGCATGGTCCGCTGTTCAACTCTCTGGGCACTGTGGCCAGGCACAGTGCAAAGTTATATCTATAAATTCACCAATGACACAAGTGTTTTCAGCAGAATCTCAGATGGTGATTACAGGAGTGAGGTAGACCGGCAGCTGAGTGGTGTCATAACAACAACCTTGCACTAAACATCAGTGAGACAAATGAATCTCCCATCAGGAAGGGGAAGGTGAGGGAAGATACTGGACACCAGTCGTCCTTGAATGGTCAGCAGTGGAACAGATGAGCAGTTTCACGTTCCTGTATGTTATCCTCTCTGGGCCCAATATATCGATACAATTATGAAGAATGCACACCTGCATCTATACTTAATTAGGAGCTTAAGGAGATTTGGTCTGTCACCAAAGATTAACAAATTTCTACTGTGGAGAGCATTCTAACTGGTTGCATCACCATCAGGTATGGAGGGGCCAATGCAAAAGACTGGAAAAAGCTGCAGAAAGTTGTAAATGCAGCGTGTTGTGAGCACTAACCTCCCCAGCATCCAGGACACCTTCAAAAGGCAATGCCTCAAAAAGGCAGTATCCAAGATTAAAACCCCCGACTACACAGGAGGTGCTCTGATCTCATTGTTACCGGCAGGGGGGAGGTACAGGAGCCTGAAGGCACACACTCAACGATTCGGGGACTTCTTCCCCTCTGCCATCAGGTTTCTGAATGCACATTGAACCCATGAACACTACCTCACTATTTTTACTCTCTTTATGCTACTTATTTGATACTTCTGTATTTCTTATTGTAATTTATTGTAATTTCTTACAATAGTTCTCATTTTAAGAAATTTGTTACAATTTATTACAATCTTTCTTATTTGTAATTTATAGCAGATTTTGTATTGCACTGTACTGCTGCCACAAACAGCAATTTTCATAACATGCAAATATGTTAGCGATAATTAACCTAATTCTGATTCAAGGAAAAGGACGTGGTTGATAGAGAGATCAGTGTAGAATGTGCTAATTCACTAGAGAATTTTGAGATAAAAGAGATAGTGTGGGCTCTCCTAAAAACATTAAGGTGGGTAAGTCCCCAATCCTGATAGCGTCTATCCCACAGTATTGATTGAGGAAAGAGAGATAATTACTGTAACCTTTACTAATATGTTTGTGTCATCTCTAACTACAGTTGAAGCCCTGGTGTGGTCAATGCTATTCAATTAGCCAAGAACAGAAACAAATGATCCTAGAAACTCACATCACTGGTAGGGAAGTTACTAGAGAGGATTCTTAGGGATCGTACCTATGAACAATTGGAAAACCATGGCCTATTAGGGAGAGTCAGCATAGCTTCGTACGGGGCAAGTCATGCCCTAACAACATAGTAGAATTTTTTGAGGAGGTGAGAAATGTGATTGAAGGGTGTGCTGTGGAAGTTGCCTATGTGGGAGACTCATCCAGAAGATTAAAATGTATGGGATTTATAGTGAATTGGCTGTTTCAGTTCAAAACTGGCTTGCCCATAAAACAAAGAGAGTACTGGTTGATGGGTCTTATTTTTGTCTGGAGATCTGTGACTAGTACTGTTCCACAGGGATCTGCTGCTGAGAACTCTATTGTTCATGATTCATAAAGACCAGGATGAAAAATTTGATCGGTCAGTTTGTAAGTTCAGAATCCGAATCAGGTTCAATATCACTGGTATATATTGTGAAATGTGTTGTTCCGCAGTAGCAGTACGGTGCAATACATAGTAATAGAAACCATAAATTAGAATGAAAAGTAGATATAAAAATAAATTAAATAAGTAGTGCAAAATGAGAGGAAAAGTACTGAGCAAGTATTCGTGGGTTCACTGTCCATTCAGAAATCTGAAGGTGGAGGGGAAGAAGCTGTTTCAAAACATTGAGCATGCCTTCAGGCTCCTGTATTTGATCCCTGATGATAGCAATGAGAAGAGCAATGGAGGTCCTTGATATGGATGGAGCCTCTTTGAGGCATCGCCTTTTGAAGGTGTCCTGGGATGCTGGGGAGACCAGTGCTAGGCTGAGTTTACAACTTTCTACAGCACTTTCTGATCCTGTGCAGTGGCCCTTTCATACCAGACAGTTATGCAACCAGTTAGAACGCTCTCCATGGTACATCTGTAGAAATTTGCGAGCCTCTTTGGTGACATACCAATTCTCCTCAAACTCTTAATGAAATGCAGTTACAATTGTGCTGCCTTTGTAGCTGCATCAATATGATCGACCCAGGAAAGATCCTCTGAGATGTTGACACTGAGAAACTTGAAACTGCTGATCCTTTTCATTTCTGATCCCTCTATGGGGACTGTTGTGTGTTCCCTTGACTTAGCCTTCCTGAAGTCCACAGTCAATTCCTTGGTCTTCTTGATGTTCAGTGCAAGGCTGTTGCTGTGACACCACTCAACCAGCTGATCCTGTACACACCCTCATCACCATCTGAAATTTTGCCAACACACACAAAATGCTGGAGGAACTCAGCAGGCTAGGCAACATCTATGGAAAAAAGTACAGTCGATATTTTGGGCTGAAACGTTGACTGTACTTTTTTCCATAGATGCTGCCTGGCCTCCTGAGTTCCTCCAGCATTTTATATGTTTTGTTCCGCCAACAATAGTTGTGTTGTCAGGAAATTTATAAATTGTGTTTGAGTTGTGCCTAACCACACAATTGTGGGTATAGAGAAAGTAGAGCTATGGGCTAAGAATGCATCCTTGGGGTCTGCCAGTATGGATTGTGAGAGGGGAGGAGTTATTATTTTCAATCTGTACAGACTGTGTTCACCCAGTGAAGAAGTCAAGGATCCAATTGCAGAGGGAGGTACAAAGGCCCAAGTTTTGGATCTTTTTGATTAGAACTGAGGCTCTGATTGTGTTGAATACTGAGTTGTAGTCACTAGAAAACAGCTTGATGTAAGCAGTATTATTGTCCGGGTGATCCAGGGCGGAGTGGAGAGCCAGTGAGATTGCATCTACTGTAGAGCTATTGTGGTGTTAGGCACATTACAGCAGGCCCGGTTGATTCTTGTTGCTTAGCCAGGAGTTGATTCTAGCCATGACAAACCTCTCAAAGCACTTCATCACAGTAGATGTGAGTGCCACTGGGCGATAGTCATTGAGGCAGCTCACCCTGCTCTTCTTGGGCATTGGTATGATTGCTGCACTTTTGAAGAAGGTGGGAACCTCTGATCTGCAGTAGTGGGAGTTTGAAAATGGCCTTGAACACTCCCGCCAGTTGGTTTGGCACATGTTTTCAGACCCCTACCAGGTAGACTGTCAGGAACTAACTCTGCGAGGGTTTGCTCTCTTGAAAGATGTTCTGACATCAGCCTCCAAGATAGAGATCACGGGGTCACCAGATGCTGCAGGAATTTGCATTGATGTAGTTTTATTCTCCCTTTCAAAGTGTGCATAAAAGGCATTGAACTCAACTGGGAGTGAAACATCTCTGCCATTCATGATGTTTGGTTTCGCTTTGTTGGAAGTAGTGGCCTGCAAACCCTGCTAGAGTTGACAGCCATTTGATTCCATCTCTAGCCTCATTTGGAATTTTTTTCTCACTCTTAAAGTAGCCTTCTGTAGGTCATACTAGGACTTCTCCTGTAGTTCTGGATCACTGGTCTTGAATGCCACAGACCTAGCCCTCAGCAGACTACGAACCTCCTGGTTCATCTGTGTCCTTTGATTTGGGTATGTCTAGTATGTTCTTGAAGGCACGCACTCATCCACATAGGTCTTGATGAAGTTGGTGACAACTGTTTGCAGAGAATATGAAGACTGGTGTTATGGATAGTGTAGAAGATTGGCATAGAGTACTGCAAGATATAGATCAGTTACAGATATGGGCAAAATAATGGAATATGGTGTTTAATTCAGCCAGATATCAGGTGGAGAATCGAATGTAAAGAGGCAGAACACCGCTAATCGCATTGTTAATGTTGATAAACTGAGGGGCATGGGTTCAAGTTCATAGCTACCTGAAAGCAGCTACACAGTTGACAGAATGGTAAAGAAAGCATGTGGCATGCTTGCCTTTATTAGTTGAGGAACTGAGTTCAAGAGTCAGGATCTTGTATTCCAAGTTTATAAAACTTTTGTTCGGCTACATCTAGAACATTGCATTCAGTTCCAGTAGCTCCATTATATGGAAGATGGTGAAGCTTTACCAAAGATATTTACCAGCTTTCCCCAGGATTAGAGGGCATGTGTTATAAGGAGTTGTTGCTCAAAATTGTTATTTTATCTGGAGTACTGGAAACTGAGAGACCTAATGGAAGTTTATAGGACTGAGAGACATAGATAGAGTAAATGGCCTGCTTTTTCTCTTTTATTTTTTCCATTTGATTGAAACGTCTAATACTAGAGGGCATTTGTTTAAAGTGAGATAAGATTACTTCAAAGGAGATGTCCAGGCAAGTTTTGTTTTTTCAGTGTGGATTATCTAGCGTATGCTGCATTTACGGTAGGGACACTCAAAAGATTCTTCAATAGGCATATGAATGTTGCAGAAATGGAAGAATATGGCCTGCGTAGGCAGAAGGGATTAGTTAAATGGGACTTTTAATTAGTTCAGCACTGCCTGGTCCCGTGCTGTACTGTTCTATGTTCCATGATTTCCTTATTCCCCTGACATAAACTAACCTAAGAAGTTAATGGAGCTCTTATTTCTAAATGTACAGGGTATATATGAAAAGCAAAACTCAAGAAGTCATAAGTTTTCTCTTGTATATATGCAGAAAAGGCTTATTCTCAAACAAAGTTTACTTTTTTTTAAATTGTGTTATCTTAATAAGCAGAATTTTATTTAACTGGGGAAGCTAATCAACTCAGCAATAGAGCAATATGATAATGATATAGAACACAATCCCACGAAAGGAAATGAGTATGGTGTAGTGTTCACATGATACTAGGACAATGTATTATTTTAACAACCCTAGCTGTTTAGTTGAGACTGCTGTAATTGCTATAGGATATTCTGTTGAAAACGCTCCTCTTATTAGCAGGGATTGAATTAATGATGAGATTTTGTTGCTTTAGGGACTAACAGGATGGTCAGGCTGAAGACACTAGAAAAGGCCTAATTTCCAAATGTTTTGGATTGACTGCTGTGGGATCACTTGGTGCATAGTGTGGCTAATAAGAGTATTCAGGTTGGCCAGAAAGAACTACAGTCTACAAATCAGTAAATTCAAATGAATCAAGGACAGTGGAAGTAGACAAACTGACTGTCTTTGTTCTTGCCATGAGGTTAAATGAATGGAAGCTGCCGTTTTGTGAAGCCACTCTGCATCCTCAATTTTGCAAACTAGTTTTGCTGAACTGAATCAGTGTTTTAATGTAGACACAATGTTCTGCTTGGCTACAGATGATTTCCAAATGAGAAGTAATTTGTGAGGTGTTCTTTGGTTAGATATAACATGCAGGTTTGTGAATGGTAGGGTCTGTGTCTACCCTGAGTGATTGGAGCTGGTTATTGGTTTGGTAACTGAGTTAGAACAAAAATCCACAAATTACCAGTTGTCACTTGTGGAAGAGGGCAATACATGGACGCTGGCTTGGACAAGAGCTAATAAGAAGGTAATTATAGATCAGTCAGATGACCCACAGCCTATGAGACTGAAATGTGACACTTGAACTGGTAAGGAAAAATACAAAAGCAAGGAATACCCCAAGGATATGTGGAGATTAGATCGGGACCACAAAGAATACCCAACTGGTGCAGATTCCTTTACTGGGTGTTAGCTTTTCTATTCTTTGACTGTTCAAGGAGAGTTAGGAAAACTTCATTGGTTTGCACACAGGTTATCAGTTGTCTAAATTCACATGCTCTTCAGTTGAGACAATAAAAGTGTTAGTCAGTAAATTCATAATCCTACTGTGCCTAACTGATCATTATTACTAAGGGGTGATCCTTGTAACAATGTAATGCAACAATAAGTGGTAATCTCCTCTGACTGGGAGCTGCAGGAAACCTGGTTTTCAAAACTATTAATGGTTCATTCAATCACAAGCAAGAGAAAATCTGCAGATGCTGGGAATCAGAGCAACACACGCAAAATGTTGGAGGAACTCAGCAGGCCAGGCAGCATATATGGAAAAGGGTACAGTTGACATTTTGGGCCAAAATGTCAACTGTACTCTTTTCCATAGATGCTGCCTGGACTGTTGAGTTCCTCCAGCATTTTGTGTGTGTTAATGGTATATCCTCCACCTTTGCATACACATACAGACTTGCCTTGTCATTTATTAGCTCATATTTCCAATAAATAGTGAAAAGGTTTGACAGTATGTGGAGAGGTGGAAGTGGAACTAAAATCTGAATGCAGGTATGAAAAGAGCAAGGTAGTTTTCCAGCAGGTATAAGAGGGTTGTGGTCTTTGGGGACTTTGGAATCAATGACCATTGTTCTAATATTTTTAGACTTGCTATGGAAATGAGCACCATTGGATCAAGTTCTAAATCGGGGCAAGGCAAATGTTTACAGTATAAGACCACCGTTCCCTGGCCTTTAGCATTATCATGGAAAAGGATAGAATCAGAGAGGACAGGAAAATTTTTAATTCGGGAAGGGAAAATTATGAGGCTATAAGGCTAGAACTTGCGGGTGTGAATTGGGATGATATTTTTGCAGGGAAATGTACTATGGACATGTGGTCGATGTTTAGAGATCTCTTGCAGGAGGTTAGGGATAAATTTGTCCCGGTGAGGAAGATAAAGAATGGTAGGGTGAAGGAATCATGAATGACAAGTGAGGTGGAAAATCTAGTCAGGTGGAAGAAGGCAGCATACATGAGGTTTAGGAAGCAGGGATCAGATGGGTCTATTGAGGAATATAGGGAAGCAAGAAAGGAGCTTAAGAAGGGGCTAAGAAGAGCAAGAAGGGGGCATGAGAAGGCCTTGGTGAGTAGGGTAAAGGAAAACCCCAAGGCATTTTTCAATTATGTGAAGATAAAAAGGATGACAGGAGTGAAGGTAGGACCAATTAGAGATAAAATTGGGAAGATGTACATGGAGGCTGTGGAAGTGAGCGAGGTCCTCAATGAATACTTCTCTTCGGTATTCACCAATGAGAGGGAACTTGATGATGGTGAGGACAATATGAGTGAGGTTGATGTTCTGGAGCATGTTGATATTAAGAGAGAGGAGGTGTTGGAGTTGTTAAAATACATTAGCACGGATAAGTCCCTGGGGCTTGACGGAATATTCCCCAGGATGCTCCACAAGGCGAGGGAAGAGATTGCTGAGCCTCTGGCTAGGATCTTTATGTCTTCGTTGTCCACGGGGAATGGTACTGGAGGATTAGAGGGAGGCGAATATTGTCCCCTTGTTCATAAAAGGTAGGGATAGTCCGGGTAATTATAGACCAGTGAGCCTTACGTCTGTGGTGGGGAAGCTGTTGGAAAAGATTCTTAGAGATAGGATCTCTGGGCATTTAGAGAATCATGGTCTGATCAGGGACAGTCAGCATGGCTTTATGAAGGGCAGATCGTGTCTAACAAGCCTGATAGAGTTCTTTGAAGGGGTGACCAGGCATATAGATGAGGGTAGTGCAGTGGATGTGATCTATATGGATTTTAGACCATAAGACAAAGGAGCCGGAGTCGGCCATTCGGCCCATTGAGTCTGCTCCGCCATTTTATCATGAGCTGATCCATTCTCCCATTTAGTCCCACTCCCCCGCCTTTTCACCATAACTTTGATGCCCTGGCTACTCAGATACCTATCAATCTCTGCCGTAAATACACCCAATGACTTGGCCTCCGCTGCCACCTGTGGCAACAAATTCCATAGATTCACCACTCTCTGGCTAAAAAAATTTCTTTGCATTTCTGTTCTGAATGGGCGCCCTTCAATCCTTAAGTCATGCTCTTTCGTACCAGACTCCCCCATCATGGGAAACAACTTTGCCACATCCACTCTGTCCATGCCTTTCAACATTCGAAATGTTTCTATAAGGTCTCCCCTTATTCTTCTAAACTCCAAGGAATACAGTCCAAGAGCGGACAAACGTTCCTCATATGTTAACCCTCTCATTCCCGGAATCATTCTAGTGAATCTTCTCTGTACCCTCTCCAACGTCAGCACATCCTTTCTTAAATAAGGAGACCGAAACTGCTATCAGTACTCCAAGTGAGGTCACACCAGTGCCTCACATCCCTGCTCCTATACTCTATTCCTCTGGAAATGAATGCCAACATTGCATTTGCCTTCTTCACTACCGACTCAACCTAGAGGTTAACCTTAAGGGTATCCTGTACAAGGAGTCCCAAGTCCCATTGCACCTCAGAACTTTGAATTCTCTCCCCATTTAAATAATACTCTGCCCCATTTATTTCTTCTGCCAAAGTGCAGAACCATACACTTTCCAACATTGTACGTCATTTGTCACTTCTTTGCCCATTCTTCCAATCTATCCAAGTCTCTCTGCAGACTCTCTGTTCCCTCAGCACTACCGGCCCCTCCACCTATCTTCGTATCGTCAGCAAACTTAGCCACAAAGCCATCTATTCCATAATCCAAATCGTTGCTGTACAACGTAAAAAGAAGCGGCCCCAACACGGACCCCTGTGGAACACCACTAGTAACTGGCAGCCAACCAGAATAGGATCCCTTTATTCCCACTCTCTGTTTCCTGCCAATCAGCCAACGCTTTATCCACATATGTAACTTTCCTGTAATTCCATGGGCTCTTATCTTGTTAAGTAGCCTCATGTGTGGCACCTTGTCAAAGGCCTTCTGAAAATCCAAATATACAACATTCACTGCATTTCCCTTGTCTAGCCTACTGGTAATTTCCTCAAAAAATTGTAATAGGTTTATCAGGCAGGATTTTCCTTTAAAGAATCCATGCTGAGTTCTGCCTATCTTGTCATATGCCTCCAGGTACTCTGTAATCTCATCCTTGACAATCGACTCCAACAACCTCCCAACCACCGATGTGAAGCTAACAGGTCTATAATTTCCATTTTGCTTCCTTGCCCCCTCTTAAATAGCGGAGTGACATTTGCAGTCCTCTAGTCCTCCGGAACCATGCCAGAATCTATCGACTTTTGAAAGATCATTGCTAATGCCTCTGCAGTCTCCACAGCTACTTCCTTCAGAACACGCGGGTGCATTCCATCTGGGCCGGGTGATTTATCTACCTTTAGACTATTCAGCTTCCTGAGTACTTTCTGTGTTGTAATTGTAACTGCGCACACTTCTCTTCCCTGCCACCCTTGAGTGTCCAGTATATTGCTGATGTCTTCCTCAGTGAAGACTGATGCAAAATACTCGTTCAGTTCCTCTGCCATCTCCTTATATCCCATTACAATTTCTCTGGCATCATTTTCTATCGGTCCTATATCTACTCTCACATGTCTCTTACTCTTTATATACTTGAAAAAGCTTTTAGTATCCTCTTTGATATTATTTGCTAACTTCCTTTCATAGTTAACCTTTTCTCTCTTAATGACCTTCTTAGTTTCCTTTTGTAAGGTTTTAAAAACTTCCCAATCTTCTGTCTTCCCACTAATTTTTGCTTCCTTGTATGTCCTCTCCTTTGCTTTAACTTTGGCTTTGACTTCTCTCGTCAACCACAGTTGCATCTTTTTTCCATACGAAAATTTCTTCTTTTCTGGAATATAACTGTCTTGCACCTTCCTCACTTCTCACATAAACTCCGGCCACTGCTGCTCTGCCGTCTTTCCCGCCAGTGTCCCTTTCCAGTCAACTTTGGCCAGTTCCTCTCTCATGCCACTGTAATTTCCTTTACTCCACTGAAATACCGACACATCAGATTTCGGCTTCTCTTTTTCAAATGTCACAGTGAACTCAATCATGTTATGATCACTGCCTCCTAAGGGTTCCTTCACCTCAATCTCTCTAATCATCTCCGGTTCATTACACAATACCCAATCCAGTACAGCCGATCCCCTAGTGGGCTCGACAACAAGCTGTTCTAAAAAGCCATCTCGCAGACATTCTACAAATTCTCTCTCTTGAGATCCAGTGCCGACCTGATTTTCCCAATCCACTAGCATGTTAAAATCCCCCACAATTATCATAACACTGCCCTTCTGACAAGCCTGTTCTATTTCCAGTTATAATTTGTAGTCCACATCCCTGCAGCTGTTAACCGCCATCAGGGTCCTTTTACCCTTGCAAATTTTAGCTAATAAGGCATTTGACAAGATTCCACATGGTAAGCTTATTCAGAAAGTCAGAAGGCATGGGATCAAGGGAAGTTTGGCCAGGTGGATTCAGAACTGGCTTGCCTGCAGAAGGCAGAGGGTCGTGGTGGGGGGAGTACATTCAGATTGAAGGGTTGTGACTAGTGGTGTCCCACAAGAATCTGTTCTGGGACCTCTACTTTTCGTGATTTTTATTAACGACCTGGATGTGGGGGTAGAAGGCTGGGTTGGCAAGTTTGCAGATGACACAAAGGTTGGTGGTGTTGTAGATAGTGTAGAGGATTGTCAAAGATTGCAGAGAGACATTGATAGGACGCAGAAGTAGGCTGAGAAGTGGCAGATGGAGTTCAACCCGGGGAAGTGTGAGGTGGTACACTTTGGAAGGACAAACTCCAAGGCAGAGTACAAAGTACGTGGCAGAATACTTGGTAGTGTGGAGGAGCAGAGGGATCTGGGGGTACATGTCCACAGATCCCTGAAAGTTGCCTCACAGGTGGATAGGGTAGTTAAGAAAGCTTATGGTGTGTTAGCTTTCATAAGTCGAGGGATAGAGTTTAAGAGTCGCGATGTAATGATGCAGCTCTATAAAACTCTGGTTAGGCCACACTTGGAGTACTGTGTCCAGTTCTGGTCGCCTCACTATAGGAAAGATGTGGAAGCATTGGAAAGGGTACAGAGGAGATTTACCAGGATGCTGCCTGGTTCGGAGAGTATGCATTATGATCAGAGATTAAGGGAGCTAGGGCTTTACTCTTTGGAGAGAAGGAGGATGAGAGGAGACATGATGGAGGTGTGCAGGATAATAAGAGGAATAGGTAAGAGTGGATAGCCAGCGCCTCTTCCCCAGGGCACCACTGCTCAATAGAAGAGGACATGGCTTTAAGGTAAGGGGTGGGAAGTTCAAGGGTGATATTAGAGGAAGGTTCTTCACTCAGAGAGTGGTTGGTGCGTGGAATGCACTCCCTGAGTCAGTGGTGGAGGCAGATACACTAGTGAAGCTTAAGAGACTACTAGATTGGAGGAATGGAGGAATTTAATGTGGGGGCTTATATGGGAGGCAGGGTTTGAGGGTCGGCACAACATTGTGGGCTAAAGGGCCTGTACTGTGCTGTACTATTCTATGTTCTATATTCTATGTAAGACAGGCACAAGCAAAGTTTGGACAAGGCTGTTTGCTGGCAAAGGGACCACAGGCAAGCAAAGGCTACTTAAATTGAGATAGTGACAGCACAAGGGCTGCATATTCCTGTTCGACTAAAGAGCAAAGCTAGAACGTGCAGGGAACGCTGGATGACAAGGGGATATTGAGGACCTTGCCAAGGAAAAGTAGGCATGGTTCTGGTAGAGACAGCCAGGATCTGAAGAATCCCTGGAAGAGTGTAGGGGATGCAGGAGTTTACTCAAGAAGGAAATCAAAAGGAATTGGCAGAGAAGACTACGTACAATCAAAAATATTTTGTAACTATATTAAGGGGAAAATCGTAACCAGAGAGAATCGGGCCCCTCAAAGACCAAAGGAAAGACCTTTGTGTGAAGCCACAGGAAAGGGGTGAGGTCTTTAGTGGATATTTCTGTTATATTCTTACTATGGAGAAAGACATGAAGACATTAGAACTGGGAAAATGAATTGGGGAGATCTTGAGGTTAGTCCACATTACAGCAGAGAAGGTACTGGAAGGTGTATCCAGCTGCAGCTCCTATCAGAGCGAGTTAGGGAATTGGAGCTGGAGATGGATGAACTATGGATCATTCGGGAGGCAGAGACAGAGATAGATAACAGTTGTCGGGAGGTAGTCACACCGAAAAGACGGGAGGTAGGCAACTGGGTGACTGTCAGGAGATGGGGCGGGAGCAGGCAGAGAGAGCAGAGCACCCCTGTGGCCATTCCCATCAACAATAAGTATACCGTTTTGGATACTGTTGGTGGGGATGACTTACCAGGAACAAATTGCAGTGGTCCTGTCTCTGGCACTGAGGTTGGACCCTCTACTCAGAAGGGGAGGAGGGAAGAGAGGACAGTGGTAGTGATAGGGGATTCTATAGTCAGGGGGCCAGATAGGAGATATTGTGGGGGAGATCGGGAGTCTCGGATGGTATGTTGCCTCCCTGGTGCCGGGGTCCGGGACATCTCAGATCGGGTGCAGGTTATTCTGGAGAGGGAGGGCAAGAATCCAGATGTTGTGGTCCATGTAGGGACCAACGACATGGGTAGGAAGAGTGGGGGGGTCCTGTGTAGAGAGTTCAGGGAGTTAGGTGCAAAGCTGAAGGGCAGGACCTCCAGGGTAACAATCTCAGTATTGCTACCTGTGCCACGTGCAAGTGAGGCGAGGAACAGAAGGATTATACAGATCAATACGTGGCTGAGAGGATGGTGCAGGAGGGAGGGCTTCAGGTTTTTAGATAACTCGGCTTTGTTCCAGGGAAGGTGGGATCTGTTCCGACGGGACTGTTTACACCTGAACTGGAGGGGTACTAACATTCTTGCAGGAAAGTTTGCTAGTGCTGCTTGGGGGGGTTTAAACTAAATTTGCAGGGGGCAGGGATCCAGAATGTGAGAGATGATAGTGAGATGAAGTATAAAGGACAGGTGGGGACTACACAGTTCTGGAATATCAAGTGTGAAGTAGAAAAAGGTAGGCGGAACGAGTGATGAGGAGGATACATGTGCAGAGGGATGGTCTGATGGAGCATGGAGTTAAATGTGCAGAAAGTGTAAGTAAATTTAAGAAGGACAACAAAATTCAAGGGGCGTATAGCCCTGTGAGAGTTCGGGGAGCTGGGTTATGCACAATAGGCAGCCATTTAAACAGAGAGAGGAGAAATGGGTTAAAAATTCTATATCTGAATGCACGAAGTGTCAGAAATAAGGTGGATGAGTTTGAAGCTCAGGTGCGAATGGGTAACTATGATGTTGTTGGGATAACGGAGACATCGCTGCAGGGGAATCAGACCTGGGAATTGAATGTACAGGGGTATACGTGCTATCGAAGGGACAGAAAGGTGGGCAGAAGGGGTGGGGTGGCCCTGTTGGTGAGGAATGAGATTCAGTCCCTTGCAAGGGGGGACATAGAATCAGGAGAAGTAGAATCAGTGTGGATAGAACTGAGGAACAGTAAGGGCAAAAAGACCCTAATAGGTGTTATCTACAGGCCCCCAAATAGTAGCATGGATATTGGGTTCAAGTTGAATAGGGAGTTAACAATGGCATGTGGCAAAGGAAATGTCGCAGTAGTTATGGGGGATTTCAACTTACAGGTGAACTGGGAAAATCAGGTTGGTACTGGACCCCAGGATAGGGAGTTTCTAGAGTGCCTACGGGATGCATTTTTGGAGCAGTTTGTATGAGGGCCAACCAGGGATAAGGCTATTCTGGATTTAGTGTTGTGCAATGAACAGGATTTGAGAAGTGATCTTGAAGTAAAGGAGCCATTAGGAGGTAGCGACCATAATATAATAAATTCTTATCTGCAAGTTGAGAGGGATAAGGGCAGATCAGAAGTGTCAGTATTGCAGTTGAACAAAGGAGACTATGGAGCCATGAGGGAGGAGCTGGCCAAAGTTGACTGGTCGGATATCCTAGCAGAAAAGACAGTGGAACAGCAATGGCAGGTATTCTTGGGAATAATGCACAAGGTGCAAAATCAGTTCATCCCCCGGAGAAGGAAGGATTCAAAGGGGGGAAAGTGGCCACAGTGGTTGACAAAGGAAGTCAGAGATAGCATAGCATTATAAAAGAAGAAGTGTAACAGAGCTAAGATGAGTGGGAAGATGGATGATTGGGAAACTTTTAAGGAGCAACAGAACTTAACTAAAAAGGCAATACAGGGAGAAAAAAATGAGGTATGAATGCAAGCTAGCTAGGAATATAAAGGAGGATAGCAAAAGTTTTTTTAGGTATGTGAAGAGAAGGAAGATAGTTAAGAACAATGTTGGGCCCTTGAAGAATGAATTGGGAGAAATTGTTATGGGAAACAGAGAAATGGCAGATGAATTTAATAAGTACTTTGGATCTGTCTTCACTAGGGAAGACACAAGCAATCTGCCAGATGTATGGATAGGCCAAGGACATAGGGTAACAGAGGAACTGAAACAGATTGACATTAGGAAGGAAACGGTGATGAGTACACTGATGGGACTGAAGGCTAACAAATCCCTAGGTCCAGATGGTCTGCATCCTAGGGTACTAAAGGAGGTGGCTCTGGAAATTGTGGATGCATTGGCGATCATTTTCCAATATTCCTTAGATTCAGGACCAGTTCCTGAGGATTGGCGAATGGCTAATGTTATCCCATTTTTTAAGAAAGGAGAGAGGGAGAAAACAGAGAACTATCGCCCTGTTAGCCTAACATCAGTAATGGGGAAGATGCTAGAATCCATTATTAAAGATGAAATAGCGGCCTATCTTGATAGCAGTGATAGGATTGGGCCGAGCCAGCATGGATTTACCAAGGGCAAATCATGCTTGACTAATCTATTGGTGTTTTTCGAGGATGTAACCAGGAAGATAGACACGGGAGTTCCAGTGGATGTAGTGTACCTTGACTTTCAAAAGACATTCGATAAGGTACCACATAGGAGATTGGTGGGTAAAATCAGAGCTCATGGCATTGGGGGGAGGATATTGACATGGATAGAAAACTGGTTGGCAGATAGAAAGCAAAGGGTAGCAGTGAATGAGTGTTTCTCGGAATGGCAGGTGGTGACTAGTGGGGTGCCACAGGGCTCGGTATTGGGACCACAGCTGTTTACGATTTACGTCAATGATTTAGAGGAAGGCATTGTGAATAACATCAGCAAGTTTGCTGATGATACTAAGCTGGGTGGCAGTGTGACATGTGATGAGGATGTTAGGTGAGTTCAAGGTGACTTGGATAGGCTGGGTGAGTGGGCAGAAACTTGGCAGGTGGCGTTTAATGTGAATAAGTGTGAGGTTATTCACTTTGGGAGCAAGAACAGGAAGGCAGATTATTACCTGAACGGTGTGGAGTTAGGTAAGGGAGAAATACAAAGAGATCTAGGAGTATTTGTTCATCAGTCTCTGAAGGTGAATGAGCAAGCGCAGCAGGCAGTGGAGAAGGCTAATGGAATGTTGGCCTTTATTACAAAGGGAATTGAGTACAAGAGCAAGGAAATCCTTTTGCATTTGTACAGGGCCCTGGTGAGACCACACCTGGAGTATTGTGTGCAGTTTTGGTCTCCAGGGTTAAGGAAGGACATCCTGGCTGTGGAGGAGGCGAAGCGTAGGTTCACTAGGTTAATTCCTGGGATGTCCGGACCGTCTTACGCAGAGAGGATAGAGAGACTGGGCTTGTACACGCTGGAATTAAGGAGATTGAGGGGGGATCCGATTGAGACATATAAGATTATTAAGGGATTGGACAAAATAGAGGCAGGAAATATGTTCCAGATGCTGGGAGAGTCCAGTACCAGAGGGCATGGTTTAAGAATAAGGGGTAGGTCATTTAGGACAGAGTTGAGGAGGAACTTCTTCTCCCAGAGAGTTGTGGAGCTGTGGAACACGCTGCCTCAGAAGGCAGTGGAGGCCAATTCTCTGGATGCTTTCAAGAAGGAGCTAGATAGGTATCTTATGGATAGGGGAATCAAGAGTTATGGGGACAAGGCGGGAACTGGGTATTGATAGTAGATGATCAGCCATGATCTCAGAATGGCGGTGTAGGTTCGAAGGGCCGAATGGTCTACTTCTGCACCTATTGTCTATTGTCTATTGTACAAGGTATGAAAGTATAATAATCTCCAGGGCCTGACCAGGTTTATCTGAGAACACAGTGGGAGGTTGTAAAAGAAATTGCTGGAGCCCTGGCTGAGAAACTTGCATCATTATCCAAGGGTGCAGTTCCGATAGACTGTGGGATAGCAAATGTTGCGCCTTTAAGAAGGATAGCAAAGTACCTGGGAGCTATTGGCCAGTAAGTCTATCTATGGTATCTATGCTACTGAGAGGATTCTGAGAGATAAAGTATGAGTAAGTTTGGAAAGGTAGGGGTTTATTATGGGTAGTCAGCATGGGAGGTCATGTCTTTTGAACTTGATCTGAGCTTTTCAGGTGACCAAGAGAACTGACTCAGGCAAGGTCATAAATGTGTTTTATATAGACTTCAGGGAGATCTTCGAGGTTCCACATGGCAGACTGCTCTGGAATGTTAGATTGCATGGGATCGATGGAAAGCTGGCTAATTACATACCTGCTTGGTTGATAGTGAAATGCATAGTATGATGTTGGTAGGTTGTTTCTAGGACTGGAGGCTGGTACTGGGCTCATTGTTTGTCAACCTTCGCTTTAAATATACTCAATGACTTGATCTCCACAGCCATCTGCAGCAATAAATTCCACTGGTTCACCACCCTCTAGCTAAAGAAATTCCTCCTCATCTCTGTTCTAGACTCACTTATTGTATGAAACATCTTCCCGACATCTACTCTGTCCAGACTCTTCAATATTCAATAGATTTCAATGAGATTGCCTTTCATTCTTCTAAACTCTAGCGAGTACAGGCCCAGAGCCATCAAATGCTCCTCATTTACATGAACATCCTCTCCAATACCAGCATACCTTTTCTTGGAAAAAGGGCCAAAACTGCTCACAATGTTTTAGGTGCAGTCTGACCAATGCCTCAGCATTAAATCTTTGCTCTTATATTCTAGTCCTCTTGAAATGAATGCTAAAATAGTATTTCCCTTCCTTACCACCAACTCAACCCACAGAATCCTGCACAAAGTCTCCCAAGTCACCTTGCATCCCAGAATGGTAAATTTTGTCCCCATTTAGAAAATAGTCCCCTCACTACATTCTATCTGCCTCTTCTTTGCCCATTCTCCCAATCTGTCTAAGCCCTTCTGCAGATTTTTCCTTCCTGAAAACTACAATCCCCTCCACCTATCTTTGAATTGTTCACAAATTTGGCCACAAAGCCGTCATTTCTGTCATCCAAATCACTAACTTATAACGTGAAAAGAAGTAATTCAAACACCACTCCTGCAGAACATCAGTAATCACTGGCAGCCACGCAGAAAAGGCTGCCATTTTCCCCACTCTTTGCTTCCGGCCAGTATCTTTCCTACTAGTATCTTTCCTGTAATGCCATGGGCTCTTCTCCTGTTAAGCAGCCTCATGTGTGGCATCTTGTCAAATACCTTTTAAAAATCCAAGTAAACAACTTTTAACTATCCTGCCTGTTCTTTCTTCAAAAAAAACTCCAGTTGATTTGTCAAGCAATCTAAGGTTTCCTTTACTTTAAGCTCACTAATCAAATCTCATTCATTCATTAAATTACACCCAGACTGAAATTGTCTTTTCCCTAGTGGGCTCAACTACAAGCTGCTCTAAAAAGCCATTCTATAAATCCTCTCCCTTGGGATTCAGTAAAATCTGATTTTTCTTAACTCCACCCACAAGGATACTAGATCTTCTGATCCTATGTCACCTTTTTCCAAGGATTTGATTTAATTTTTTTTATCAATAGAGCCATCCCAACCCCCCCCCCCCCACCCCACTTACCGGCCTGTCCTTCGGATACAATGTGTATCCTTCAATGTTATGTTCTCCACTATGATCCTTCAGCCATGACTGAAAGTTCGACTGGTATCCTGCTGATACTCCTGCTGAAGGATTGGAATTTATAGAATTTTTGACCATTTAGCTGTTCAACTGCTGCCAAAATAGTTGTATTCCTAATTTTTACAATACAAGCTAAGATGAAATTAATTGGTTAACTTCAAAACTCACACATTTTAGATCTCGCAAAGTATATTGAGTATAATTTATTTAATGTCAACTGTAAAAATATGAAAATGGTTGTTTTCACTATCCAGGACCGGGAGGCCTTCTTTTTTGCCAGGTTCAGTTTTCTGACATAACAGCTGACACTGGTAGAGATAAATCAGTTGTTTTTGAGTAAGTTGAGCTACAACCCATATTTTTTGTTCAGCTTTATTAATTAATGGCAGCCAGTCTTCAGTTATTATTGCAAATGGCAAGCAATAATCAGTCTGAAGTTAAAAGAACAGCTTTACAAACTACACTGTCTATAAAACACAGGATGCTGGCCTACGGCATCTAGGATGACTGCACAAGAGATGCAGTGTAAGACTAATTGGCCTATTTCAAACCAGGCAACACTGATTAAGTTATTTAGTTCAAGGAAGCTTACAGACCTGATTGATATAATCACTTAGCACATCAAATAGCTGATATGTTAATAGCTGGAAGGTTTGTGCACTCTGAGCCAGTTTCACTGCATTAATTGTGGGAATCTGGGAACTCTATCTCCAGAAGCTTTTAGACCATTTGTGTAAAAAGGTTTCTGATGAAATATCATGTGAGTGTGAAGTCACTCAAGTAGCGAAAAAAAAAACAGTATCAATATAGGGAGTAGTCAAGTTGGATAGGAATGGTCATGGAACAGCAAGAAGAATGACAGAAAGACATGGTGGCTAGAATCCATTCCTGTACCTTCGAATTTTGTGATGGACCATTTGATTATCTGCAACTTGTTGGCATGTTTTTTTAACTTATAAGAATTGTTCTGTGTTTTAGAAATCATTTATAATTTGAGAACCTTTTATAAGATAGAAATCCTCTGCAGTTAGATGAGTTTTAAGAATTTTGTCTGTATTTAAACATGTATCACTAAAAATAAATGTACTGTATTTAAACAACTTGGTAGGGAGAAGGGACTCATCATTCAAATAATGGGCATTGGCAGCTAAACCGGCCATGAAGGATAAATGTTAGAGCCCTGGTGGGGGAGGGGTTGGGTTGTTGTCTTGCTGCTGCTTATGCGTGGGAGGGGGGAGTTGGGAGGACTTTGGGGTTCTAACATTTAACTGCCATTCATTAGGGCAGTCCTCTGTTTTTTTGGATGTTTGCGAAGAAAAAGAATTTCAGGATGTATATTGTATATATTTCTCTGACATTAAATGTGCCAATTGAAACCAAAATGCTGGCTGAAATTAAGATTCCTGATATTACGAATGTGTTAATAATATAGCAGAAAAATGGGATAATACACTGACTGCTCTTCAAATTGAATACGATGAATATTTTATTCTTCAAGTCAGAGACTGGAAGGATGAAGGGATAGGACGCGGATTAGGCAGACCAGACTTCGTTATATGACCTTGCTGTTTTGATACAGGTGCAGACATTTCAATGCTAAATTCTGATATTATTCAATGTGATAAATTAGGGGAGTTAACAGGGAAAATTAAAATTGTAGGCATACATTGCAACAAAGTAGAGTGCCCAATTTATAAAATTCCCCTACAGATATTCAAACAATGGAAATAGCCATAAAGTCTTTACACCAGCTTGCCCCAGGTTATACTAAAGCACTATTTCTAATAGGAACACCTGATGTTTCCTGTTGGATTTGTCCTATAATCAAACCAACTAACAATGCAACTGCACTGAATGAATGAGATGTACATATTCAGAAACAGCTAGTCTATTATCAGAGTGAAATTGAAATATATTTTGTACAAATATTGTGACCACCTACAACAACATCCTAACTGTTGTAATATAGTTTGTTATTGAACCAATTAAAGTAGGATGCAGTCCTTTACCATGCAGAAACAGTGGCATATTCCAAGCATAGAGGAAAGTAATCCCTACAGGAAATTGAAGTCACCATCTATATACAATGTGTCTTAATGAAAGAAATCTTCTCAGTTTAAGTCACCCATGTTTGGTGTAGCAAAGCCTGATGGATGATAGTGATTTGTCATCAACTACATCATTTTGAATAATCACTCAGGAGCTAATTTGTCCCAGCAATCTTGCAAAGATCTGGCTCTTGGCTCTGGTCACACCCAATCCCTGAAAGTGACAGACGTTAAAATGTTTTTACAGCATCTGATGGCTCTCAAAATCAGAGGACCAGATTCCTACAAGTTTTCTAGAATAGTCCACAGATATTTTCAGCAGGAGCTATTCAGACTATACAGGGAATACCAGATATCTGTGCATATGTGGATATCATATACTGCACAGCCGGCACATTGGATGAGCGTTTCACACAGATTGAGATTGTCATTTAAAGACTGACAGACAGAGGCTATGTAATTAACATAAACAAAAATCATACAGAAGTAAATTTTCAATTACCAATCAGGGACAATGTTTAACACATGACTTTAAACAAAATTTCACTTTAGTAGGATATCTAAAGACCCTAAAAGCCTTAAAATTAACCCTAGGCCTATTGAATTATGTTACAGCTTTCATACCTGACTATGACCCATCGTCAAAATCATTCTAGGACATATGTACACTGAAAAATGAAAAAACCTTTCGTATTTACCCCAGAAAATTATGAGGCACAAGAGAAATTGATGAATGCTGTTCAGCAAACAATGGACCTCCAGACAAGAGACCTAATAAAATCTCTTGTTCTGCAAATTCCTGTTTCTCTAAATCTACTGTAGACATCTGCTATAATGAGGGGGAAGAAACACAAGCCCCTATACACTATGACTCATATAATTTCACCCCAACAGAAGAGAAATGTACTGCCTCAGAACAATGCCTTCGGTATTCTATACACATATTGCAGTAAGGCCATTGCAAGGGACAAACCACTATTATACAAATGGAGTTTGTACTTTAAAGAATGACACCAAATTACCAGTGAATGAATGGGGGAATGGCAAACACCTATAAAATGAAATGTTTAAGTTGGAATATGCTCCCGAGAGTTATGACTTACAAATTTACCTGTCATGGAAGATGCAAAACCATCTTCTTCATGACCCAATGTAACACAGCATTTTTAAGCTCTATTCTCAAACATGGAGACATGAGGCACATGTGACAGGGCCTCCAGATTATAATGGACTACAAGTCCACAATGGGTGTTAATGACAGTGGTGCTTCTCTTTCTGATAGGCAGAATGTGTCTTATGCTTATTTTGATGTACAGAACAATGTGCCGACGAGAAAGGTTCCCCTTCCTTCTGAGGAGTGGGCACTCTGTCGGGCCGCAGTTGATGTGAGGAAGACCCTAGCCAAGATCAACTGATATAATGCTGCGGGATTTGACATCACACCTGGTCGGGTGCAGAGGGACAGTACAGCTCAGTTAACGGAGCATCTAACAAACATCTTCAATATCTCTCTGGAACAGTCCACTGTCCACTCACACTTCAAGGTGGCCACCATCATCCTGACACCCAGGAGAGCAACAGAAACCTGTTTCAGCGACACCATCCAGTGGCACTGACCTCAACAAAGATGAAGTGCTTTGAACGGCTGGTCAGGGATAGAATTTTCCTGCTACATTGGACCATTTCCAGTTCACTTATCGCTCAAGTTGGTCCACTAATGATGTTGTAGCCTCTGCACTCAATCCTGTTCCACCTGGAAAATGGTGCCTCATATGTCAAGACTTGTTTATTGCCTTCAGCTCAGCATTCAATATGATCATACCTCAGAAGCTGGTAGATAAACAGTTTCAACACCTCTCTTTGTAACTGGATCCTAGACTTCTTGACAGAAAGGCCCAGGTCAGTCCGTGTTGGCAAAAACATCTCTAGCTCCATCACGCTGGGCACTGGCGCTCCCCAGGATGCGTGCTCCACCCACTGCTGTTCATGCTGCTGACACATGACTGCACTGCTAGATCCAGTTCAGACTGAGTCATCAAGTTCACTGCTGACATAACAGTGGTTGGTCTCATCAACAGCGACAACGAGATGACACACAGAGAGGAGGTAGAGGGCTGGTAGAATGATGAGAGCTCAACAACTTAAGTTTCAACATGGACAAGACCAAGGAGAGTATTGTGGACTTCGGGAAGATGCTCATCTCTGCATATACATGGCTTCTCTATAGAGAGAGTTAGGAGCACAAAGTTTCTGGGAGTGCACATAATTGTTTCAAGATGCCCACCGAGAATTCCAACATAATCCTGGTGGGAACAGGCATGCAAAATTATCAATGTTAGACTGGTGGCCTTAGAAGTTGAGTGACTGGAAGCAACTCATTGCAAATTGTAAAGAATGTCTGACCTATCATAAGGGAGCAGTCACAAGACCATCTCCTCTCAGACAAATAAAACCAACTACACCAATGCAGGTGTGGGAGGTTGATTATCTAGGTCTATTTTGGCATCCCAAAGCAATCCATCTTACTGAAAACCTAATAAGTATATTCTTGTGATAGTTGATCTTTGTACGGAATATACATGGTTAGTTCCCACAAATTCTTGTAGTGAGGCCACAAGCATCACTACGCTCCAAAGCTCTATAATTTCACATGCTGGCATCCCCAGCTGCAATAATGTCAACTGACGGTTTTCCTTCAATAGACCATAAGACCATAAGATATAGGAGCATTCGGCCCATTGAGTCTGCTCCGCCATTCAGTCATGGGCTGATCCAATTCTTCCAGTCATCCCCACTCCTCTGCTTTCATCCCATACTCTTTGGTGCCCTGGCTAATCAAGAACCTATCTATCTCTGCCTTAAATACACCCAATGACTTGGCCTCCAGAGCTGCTCGTGGCAGCAAATTCCACAGATTTACCATCCTCTGACTAAAGTAATTTCTCCTCATCTCAGTTCTAAAAGGATGTACTTCAATCCTGAAGTTGTGCCCTCTTGGCCTAGGATCCCCTACCATGGGAAATAACTTTGCCATATCTAATCTGATCAGGCCTTTTAACATTCGGAATGTTTCTATGAGATCCCCCCTCATTCTCCTGAACTCCAGGGAATACAGCCCAAGAGCTGCCAGATGTTCTTCATACGGTAGCCCTTTCATTCCTGGATTCATTCTTGTGAATCTTCTCTGAACCCTCTCCAATGTCAGCATATCTATACTTTACTAAAATTCTCATTCTGTTTATCTGTTTGTCTGTTTGTGCCCTCAAATTAGCCCAAACAGCAGCACTTTTTTTGACTAAATGGACTTAAAATGCGCTAACTTACAGAATGCATGCAAAGGTCAGGGTTATATTCGTATAGGTCAGGGTTATATTCATATAAAATTGCTCACTTGTCATCACCCGATTGCAGCTTTCATGGAAACCGTGACGTGACACCACGTTGCATACGCATGGCCAGCCTCAGCAGCACCTCATGATGCTCACAGCAGCGACACCTACCGGAGCAAAAGGGCAGGGCAGCTCTATTTCGAGCGGTCACATTCTGCTAATCACCATCAGCATGTGCAGGATTGGGACAGATCAAACTGTGACCAATCAATAAGAGAAATAATAATAATTAAATCTTATTGTAATGAGGTACTTCAAAACACCCATAAAACCCTTTGCTGCAGTCAAAGGACAGCAGTGACGATATCACGTCCATTTGGGAGAGCGCCAACCACATCATCAAGAGAAATCAACATCCTGGAGGCTTTGGTTTTACTGCTTTGTATCTTCTATCCAGCATTAAGGTACAAAAATATGGCCAGCCTAATTGAGAGACATCATGGACAAGCTCTCCTGTATTTCCAAGAGAAACTTGAGAACTTGGGCAAATCACTTGCTGACACCAAGAACAGTACAATTACTCAAAGTGCTGGCATTCTGGAATTATTGCATGAACTGCATTACAACAGAGACAAACAGCAGGAATTTGTTTCACAGAAGGAGCCCCTATTGAATAATGAGCAAAGGGAAGTATATAAATATGTGTGCGACTGCTTGGAAAGGAATCGCTCTTCAATGATTTTCATTGATGCACCAGGAGGAACAGGCAAGACATTTATCATCAATTTGATCCTCACTAAAGTTAGGGGAGATGGAGGTGCTGCTATTGCTGTAGCATCATCTGCTATTGCAGCAACATTGATGCCTCATGGTAGGACAGCACATTCAAGATTCAAAATACTCCTCAAAGTCAATGAATGTGCCCTTTGTAACATCAATAAAAACACCACTACTGCAAATTTACTCCAAAATGCGAGGCTTATTGTCTGGGATGAATGCCCCATGATTAGGAGGGAGAGCTTTGAAGCTGTGGGCCAGACTCCTCATGATGTATGCGGCAAGAATGAGGCTTTTGCGGGTATTTTAACCATTTGCTGTGGCGATTTCTGTCAGCTTCTAGCAGTTGTGAAATGAGGAAATGATGCTGATGTGGAGAATTCATGCATAAAAAAACCCTACTTATGGAGAAGCTTCATCAAGTTTCAAATGAAGAGAATCATGCGATTGAGTGAGGGAGAAGGACAATATTCTGAGTTCTTATTGGATGTTGGAGAAGATAAGATTGAGAAAAATGAAAATGATGAAATCGAATTACCGGAAGATATGGTTCTGCCAGCAAAAACTATGGAAGAATGTATTGATTTCAGCTAGCGGACATTCGACAATCCTTCAGAACTGCTCTTGAGGAATTCTATCTTGGTTCCTCTCAATGAAATGATGCGAAAAATAAACTTCACATGCCTTAGATGCTTCCGTGGAATTATGAAAGAATACTGTTCCTTCAATGCCATAAGTGAAAGAGCTAACACCACTCATTTTCCAACAGAATTCCTTGATTTGATCGAACTCTCTGAATTGCCACCACATAAACTGGAATTGAAGAGGGGATCTCCCATCATTTCAATGAGGAACTTGTATTCACCAAGGCTTTGCAATGGAACGCGAATGATGGTGGAAGAACTGCACGACAATCTCATTGTAGCAAAGATAAACACTGGTGCATTCAAAGATGACATTGTCATGATCCCAAGAATTACTCTCAGTTTATCAGAAGGGGAAGATGTCCCTCTTCGGCGGAGCCAGTTCCCGATACAGTCACGTTTTGCTATGACTATACGTAAGGCGCAAGGACAAACCATGGAGAATGTGCTGATTTATCTGGAGAAACCGGTATTCCAGCATGGTCAGCTGTATGTGGCTTTAACCCGGGGAAAAAAAAAAGATGTTAGAGTATTCTTGAAGGGTGGCAGATCAACCAGAAATGTTGTCATCAAAAGTGTCCTTCGTTAAACGAGGAGGAGCTATATTTGTTTTGCTACGTGTGTTTCTTCTTTAATAAACTGAGCTTTTCTTCTTTAATTTCCAAAGCAAAGCGATAGCAATAGCATTCAGGGAAATTTAATGTTCATTCTGGTCACATCAGACTGCACTACCCTTCTTTCAAAGGGTGCCTCAATGTGTCACCCGGTTATCTAGTCCTTTCTAATATAAGGAGCCCAAAACTGCACACAATACTCCAAGTGTGGTCTCACAAGTGCCTTACAGAGCTTCAACATCACATCCTTGCTTATATTCTATACCTCTAGAAATGAATGCCAAACTTGCATTCACCTTCTTCACAACCAACTCAGCCTGAAGGTTAACCTTTAGGACAGCAGTCTCCAATCACCGGGCTGCGGACTGATACCGGGCCGCAAAATATGTGCTACCAGGCCGCGAGGAAACAATATGATTTGGCGATAGGAGTCAGCTGCACCTTTCCTCATTCCCTGTCACGCCCACTGTTGAGCTTGAACGCATGCAAGGTCATTACCCGCGCGCCATCCATGTCAGCGCGGGAAGAAGATCAACTCCTCGAGCATGAAAATGATGACGGGCTGAAAAGTATGTTTGACATAACATCTCTGCCGGCACTCTGGATCAAAGTCAAGGCTAAGTATCCTGAGATAGCCACGAAAGCACTGAAAACGTTGCTTCCATTTCCAACATATCTCTGCAATGAATGCAACGAAAACTAAATTGCAGAATAGACTGGACATAAGGAACCCCCTTTGAGTATCGCTGTCTCCCTCCACCCTTCGATGGCACCGTCTTGTTTCAGGGAAACAAGCCCAGGGCTCCCACTGATTCAGCGATATTGGTGTGTTGCAATGATTTTATATGTTCATACGGGGAAAATATGTGTTGTGTGTTTAATATCCAAACATTACTTAAAATGTTATGATGCCATTGATTTATAAGTGACTTATATAACCATATAACAAATACAGCACAGAAACAGGCCACCTCTGCCCTTCTAGTCCGTGCCGAACGCTACTCTCACCTCGACCCACCAACCTGCACTTAACCCATAACCCTCCATTCCGTTCCTGTCCATATACCTATCCAATTTTTCTTTAAATGATAATATCAAACCTGCCTCTACCATTTCTACTGGAAGTTCATTCTTCAAGCTCCCCTGTCCTCCCCTGATAATTGACTTATCACTATATTCATGCGAGGAAAATATGTGCTGTGTGTTTAATATTAAATTCATTAGATAAACCCTTTTAGAAATGAAATTGAGTGTATTGCCACTTATCACCTATATTCCGGTTGTGATTAGCACCCCCCCCTGAAAAGAACCGCCAAAAATCGGCACGTACACGGATGCACATGTCACGCATGCGCACACAGGTGCCCGCCCAAGGCTTCATGGTCATGGTAGTCTTTCTCGGGGTAAACACAACGTATTTGACTGCTACTCTTGTCTGTTGGCAACCCTACCCACCGCCCCCCCCCCACCCCGGTTGGCTGGTCCGCAAGAATATTGTCAATAATAAATCGGTCTGCGGTGCAAAAAAGGTTGGGGACCCCTGCTTTAGGGTGTCTTGCACAAGGACTCCCATGTCCCTTTGCATCCCTGCATTTTGTATTCTCTCCCCATCTAAATAATAGTCTGCCTGTTTATTTCTTTCAACAAAGTGCATGATCATACACTTTCCCACATTGTATTTCATTTGTCACTTCTTTGCCCATTCCCCTAAACTGTCTCAGTCTCTTTGCAGGCTCTCTGTTTCCTCAACACTACCCGCTCCTCCACCTATCTTTGTATCATTGGCAAATTTAGCCACAAATCCATTAATACTGTAGTCCAATCACTGAGATACATCTAAAAAGCAGGGGTCCCAACACCGACCCCTGTAAAGGCTTTCAGGCCCCGTGTGAACAAATAGGCATACAAGTGCAGAAAAGCACTCCAGTCCACCCCCAATCAAGTGGCACAGTGGAATGAGGGAATCAGGAGAGTAAGCAAGGCTTGGCAAAACTGGTTTACTCTAGAGGCCAAAAGTAGGCTATGTTTGTCCCTGAAGTGCAATTGTCTGTAAACAATATGCCAATTGTGAAAATAGGAGTACACAAAAAGGGAACTGTGTCCAAGGAAAGAAATTACATAAGCATAATTCTGATCCCTTTTTCCATGCTAGATGGAGTCCCCCTTGTCTCATTACCCAGGTTATCAACAATAGAACTGTGGTAACCGAGACCAGGAGGGGAAATAATACTATAAGTTAAACCATCTACATAGATAACATCAAACCTGCCCCAGCAGGACTTATCCCCACCCCCCCCCCATCACAGAATGAGTACGTAACACCTACCCCATGATGGGAAGGGGGAGTGGATGTATTGTAAAGACAAAACCACATGATTAGATCTAAAAAGAAATATAAAAATTCTGTTCATTTAAGGAAGATCTCATGGGTCGATTAACCAGGGATCATGCATCCAGAATGCATTTTTGTTTTCAGAGTAAACAAGACTTAAACTCCAGGAAGAAATGTTTCTTTTGTTGTATTTTACTTTAATACTCATGCCTATAGTAATATTGTTCAATGCTGTCTTACTTGCCAATTGCCTTTTAGCAGATGAAGTTGCTTTTGCTGTGGAAATTGTCTCTTCTGGCTCAGCCACCTTTAAAATGTAATGACTCAGAGAATATTAGATTAAGGGGATCTTCGAGCAATGATAATTCTACTTTAAATATTACCAAATACCCCTTGCCCTTTGGTCATATGTGAACTTATACACTGAACTTATACTACCTTGCCTCTGGCAAAGTGACTGTTCCTGTCCACTTAAGCAGTCACTGACTATATTGCTGACGAAATGAACATCGATACATGGGAGGGCAAAAAAAAATCACTTCTAAAAATTATTAATGACACTCCAACAAATGTAAAAAATTCCACCCCAGATTTTGAAGGTAAACTAATAGAGGAATTCCTTGCTATAGATCCCCCCAATAGATATTGTTAATGGCGGCTTCTGAATAAGATGACGCTACCATCCAAATGTGTGCTACAGCTTCTGGTGGTCGAAAAGAAAAGAAACCCAACTAAAAACATCACTAAAAATAGCTTTTCTGTGGTAAATTATGTTAAACTATTGCCGCAAATAGTGAAGGAATGAGCGATGGTGAGGCAAGTTCAGAGGATGAGTCAAGATGGTTTGTTACACTCCTCTTTCCAGACCATTGAAGCCTCTCACTGTTCTGTCGTTGGGTCAATTTAAACACCGGCCCAGATAGACTGAAACTACATGGTGTCAGTCGGGATGAGAGCTGGTTTCTCTCATTCTCTGCGATGGTCATCTCCATAGCACAGAGGCTATGGAGACTGCCCGGCTGCTGTGCTCTGTGCCTGCTAACATGATGAACTGATAAGCGAGGCTTTGGGCCCGGCTGTTCCAGAGTTCAGATCTGAGGACTCAATTTAGGTTCAGAATGCTGTTGTTCACTTCAGTTGTTTGCATAACTTGTCTTTTTTTCTCCTGCGCATTGATTTTATTTTATTTTTATCTTTTTAATTTTTTTTTCTTTTAATTGGGTTCTTTCAGGTTTCATGCTTTTGGCTGCCTGTAAGCAGGCAAATATCAAGGTTATATAATTTATACATTCTTTGATAACAAATGAATCTTGAATTTTGAATGGTCACACTCATGGGAAGACATTGAAACTGTTAGACTAGAACATTGTCATAAACCATTTTTTACTGAAGACTCTTCTATATTTGATGGATATCTCATTGCACTTTCCCTTTATGGCCAACAGGTACAGTATATGAACATACTTAATACAAAGACTATAGACATTTCCATTTCTCCAAATATGGTCACTATTCCACTCTATTGTTAAATGTCAAGGTAACAGGACAATTTTCTGAATTTCTGGATTATGGTCTAAATGGTACACTGAAGCCCTGGATTTGTTTTTTGCATGGGGAGATAAGATGGAAAGATGCACTGAGCAGAATGTATGATAAAATGAAAATATTGTCCTCTCTGGTCAACTGAGACTGTTAAGTCTAATCAGCTTCTAGAGACCCAAATTTCCCATTATCAAGCAGTCAGGAATAGTTTGAGCTGTGCTGCGAATAATAACTTACAACGAAATTAATTCTGACCTAATAGTGTCCTTACAAATCCAATTATATTTCAGATAGGCTTCGACTAACAAGTTGAAAAATGGGGTAAACAAAACTATAGCAAATGTACTGTTGGGGACCAATTGATAATACTAAATGTTGTGGTTGCACTAAAAGCATATCTCTAAATGGACAATGTTACATATTCAGACAAGCCTTCAATTATTGCTATGTATTCAGTCGCATAGCATTATCAATAGGTGAGGAAAAAATAATTTAGCCCTGAACAGTTTTCATGATATTTTCATAAAAGTAAAACTGTCTATACCGCCATGCCTTAAGCGTGCTCACTCTCACAATAGCACTGATGATTCAGTTCATTTGGAAGGGAGAAATTTCTGATGACAAAAGTTGTTCAGACACACTGACATCAGAGGCTCATCCACTTTTGAAGGTTATAGAGGAAATAACTCTGGGAGTAAATCTGATTGGTCAATTGATGTTGCATATTTGAAGACAGAAATGCATGGCCAGTTTTAAGGAAAGATATGTGATAAATGCAAAACGTATTTCTGTAGGAAGAAATTGTGTTAGAAACCTTTGCTTAGAAAGAGTGGGGTGTGAAGGATATTCACTGCCTAGGACTGGGAGGCCTTCTTTTTTTTTGCCATGCTCAGCCTTCTAACTTAGCAAATCACACTTGTAGAGATCAAAGTGTTGTTTTTGAGGAAGTTAAAATTCCAACCAATATTCTTTGTTCAACTTCTTGCCATTAATGGGAGCCAGTCTTGAGTTCTTAATGTAAATGGAAAGCAATAAGCAGTCTGAAGTTAAAAGGGCAGCTTTACAAACAAACAGGACTGTCTATAGAGGACAGGATGCTGACCAACAGCATCTAGGCTGCCTGCTCAGTAGATGCAGTGTAAAATAATGGGGTTATGTTAATTAGCCTATTTCAAACAAGGCAACGTTAGCTAAGTTAATTCATTCAAGGAAGCTTGCAGACCAGGTTGATACTATCAATAGCACATCAAAAAGCTGATATGTTAATAGTTGGAAGGTCGTGCGCTCAGAGTCAGCTTCATAGCATTAATTGTTGGAATCTGGGAACTCTCTCTCCAGAAGTTTCTGGATTGTTTCTGTAAAACGGTGTCTGAAGAAATATCACATGTTTCTGAAGTCACCCAATTATCAGCCATGGTAGAAATGGTCACAGAACAGCAAGGAGAATGACAGAAAAATAGGGTGACTAGATCCATTCCTCTATCTTCAATATCTGTGATGGACAATTTGTTTATCTGCAACTCATTGGCATGTCTTTTTAGCTTTACGGAATTGTACCTGTGCTTTGGAAATCCTTTGTAATTTGTAAATCTTTTATAAGATAGAAAACCTCTGTGAGGTTTAAATATGTTTCAAGAATATTGCTTGGAATTAAATGTGTATCACTAAAAATAAAAAAAACTGTATTTAAACTATTTTGTAGGTGGAAGTATCTCCTCCTTGGGAGGAAGGGGAGCACCCTCTGCTCAAATAGTGGATATTGGCAGGTAAGCTCTCTGTGATGGATAAACAGGGAAGTGATCTAGCATTTGAGGAGTAAGTGGATATAGTATAACATCCCTTTAGAGAAGTTACCCATAGCTATCTACAGTGTATTGGGTAGGGCTTAAGTTCTTCACTTGAGTTTAGAACTCGGCGGTCAGCAAACGTATCATATTGTACGTTCTAGGCGGGCCAATGTGAGTTCAGCTTGAATCCCTAAACCTGCACAAGTGCAGCTGCTCGCAGTGAGATGAAAGTCTGTATCTGAGTAGTCTAGGCCTGGAAGTCTTTGTGTCCACTCTTAACAGCCTACCTAGTTTCCTAATTGCCTTCCACTGGTCTGGTTACTGTTACTAGGGAGGTACACCATGGTATTGTGGTGATATGCACTGAGGCTCTGTACAAAAGTCTATGATTTGTTTTTACCTTGATTGGTTACTTAATATGGTTTAAGATCATTTTAAGTTTGTGTTTACAAGATTTTCAATTAAATTGACCCAACAATGATCAAGAACACGGGGAATGTAACATAGGACCAGTACTGGAAAAGGAAATTTTGCAATTCAATCATAGGATATAGCTATCACACACAAGCTGGTATTGTGTGAAGAGCCACAGCTCAAATGCCATCTATAAATTTGCTGATGACAGCTCTAAACTTTTCCTATTCATATATCTGTCCAAATGTTTTAAGTGCTGTCATTGTACTTAGCTCTACCATTTCCTCTGACAGTTCATCCTGCACAACCTGGCACACTCCGTTTGGGAGAAACTTGCCTCTCAGATCCCCTTCAGCTTATTCCCTCTCACCTCAAATCACTGGTGTCAAATTTTAGATTTCTCAACTCTGGGTAAAGATTCATCTATCTCCTCATGACTTTATAAACCTCTGTAAAGTAACTCCACTCTTCAGATTTCTTTGTTCCAAGAAGAACAATCCTAGCCTACCAAATATGTCCTTATAACTCAAGCACTTCAGGTCCAGCAACTTCATTATGAATCTTTTCTCCAATCTTAGTCACACCTGTTCTATAGAATGGCTACACAATAAACCTGGACCTCTGGGTCAATAACTTGGTTGACTGCCATGCCAGCATAGTCAACCCTGATACGTAGGGGTTGGCCATGAGAGGCAATTGGCCACAACATTATTTTCCCCCTTTATATGTCATATATCATTTCTGAACTCTGGTATGTAGGTCAGGTGGCAATGCTGCTGTGCAGGCCAAGGGTCTGATATTTTGGCCATTGTGTGCATGAGGGTTTGTGGTCAATGAGTGTTGTGAAATGGTGACCCCCCCCCCCAGAAGAAAATGAAAATGGCTTACTGTCAAATGTGCTGTAGTTCCTTTTGGGGTGCCGGAGCTGCTGACTGAAGTAGGCGAGCGGCTGCCACACGCTTCCAACCAACCGTTTGTGCACAGCGCCCACAGCATAGTCTGAGGCGTCAGTGTAATGGCTCTGGGTGCATTGGGAGAGGGTGCCCCAGTAGGGTAACGTTAGAAAGAGTTAATTTGATATCATCAAATGCTCTGGTCATGTGGTTGACCAGTCAAGCATTTGATTAGGAGTATTGCCCTTGGGCACACTATTCGGGGAGCACAAGTTCAGCAGCTCGCAGAATGAAGAGATGATAAAAATTCACCATACCTCAGAACTCCTGTAGTTTTTGAGTAGTGCAAATCCATAATATTGGCTACTTTTGATCGGAGGGGTTCTGCACCTTCTGCGGAGGTGTGATTGGCTGAAAGTCAATGGTTGACAACCCAAACTTGCATTTAGCTGGGTTAATAATCAACCCGTGTTGGCATGAAAAGTGTGTGGAGATGAGATACGTGTTTGGATTTGGATGCACTGGCAACAAGTATGTCATCCAGGGAAGCAATGTAAATCTTTTAATACAGAGTCCAGCAGCCGTTAGGAAGTCTGTGCTGTATATTTTAGCCCAAGTGGCATGCTCAGAAACTCAAAAAGGCCAAATGGGGTTATCACAGCTGTCTTGGGAAAGTCCTCCAAGCACACAGGCACCTGATGATCATCACTGAGAGGTTGGTCCGATGGCTGTAATGTGTCCATCTTGTTGGATACATCAACTCAGGTGTGTTCTTTGGCTGAGCATCCAGCATCTAGTCCACATAATGTCCCCATGTATGATCTCCATCATTCACTGTGTACATCAGGGAACACTGTGTACTTGTCTTCTCGGCTATCATTGTTAGGACTTCCTGTCCAATCTCAAAGCTCCTTGCTGCTTCACTTGGCAACTGGCTGAACTGTTTATTCTGCACTTCTCCTGTAGATCTAGTTTCATGAAGTCTATGCCACTCCCACGGGTGTAACGGTGCTTGTGGGGGTGCATTTTGAACTTAGTGCGTCCTGAACAGTTTTTGTTCATGTCTTCAATCTGTCTATTTATTCCCGGCCACCACACATAGCTCCAGGTGAGGCTCTTCATCTTGACTGTACCCAAGTGTTCTTCGTACAGATTTTTTAACACTCTGGTGTGCCAGTTAGAGGGAACCACAACATGAGAACCACACGTCAGTGTTCTTTGACATACAGACAGTTGGTCTCGTTTTACAGAAAACACTGGAAACATGGGCTTACCATGAGTGGGCCATCTTTGCATGGTGATGTCATAGACTTTTGACAATGTCAGTTCATTCCTTGTTTCTCTTTGTATTTCAGAATTTGTTACCGGCCACTGGTCCACCAGTGCTGTGAGAAACACTTCTGCTGGGTCACAGTATGAAGACTTATCTTCTTGAGTTGCCAACATGACAAACCATCAGCACTGTTGTGTTGACTGGTACCCCTGAACTCTATGTCATAAGAGTGTACTCTATTCCTAGGACTAGTGTACCATGTTGCAACTGGGTAGCAGACATCACTGGGATTGAAAATGAACACAAGGAACTGGTGGTCTGTCACTGGAGAAGAGGTAGTGGTGGAACTTCTTTATTCCCCATACTAAAGTAAGGGCCTCTTGGTCAATCTGTGTGTAGCTGTGTTCTGCACTCACCAGTGATCTTGAAGCAAATGTAATCGGACATTCGGATCCATCTTCCATAATGTGTGACAAAATGGCTCCAACACCATTAGAGGATGTATTGCACGCCAGTCTGATGGGTAGAGATGGGTCATAAAATGTGGGCAGTTCATCTGATGTAGTTTGTCTCATTGTTTCCTTGAATGCTTTTTCACATCTTTCTGACCATTCCTACATTGCTCCTGTCTGTAACTGTGCATTCAATGGATGCAGCACTGTAGCAATGCTTGGGAGAAACCGAGTAGTAGTTAACAAGGCCCAAGTGTGCCCTGAGTTATGACTCATAATCTGGTTTGGATGTCTGTAGCAACTAAACAACCTTCTCTTGTGACTTATGTAAGCAGGCCTGTGAATGACATGTCCCCAACATGAGACTTCATTCCTGAAAAACTCACATTTCTCTCTTTGCATGCAGACCATACGCATTCAGCCTGAGAAGCACTTTACCATGGTTATAGAGGTGCTCTTCATTATTCTTGCCGGTCACAATGATGTCATTAAGGTAGCATTGTTTTCCTGGGATATCTTGGAGTACTTGGTCCATTGCTTTTTGCCAGATTGCTGGGTTTGATCTGATGACAAAGATGAGACGATTATACTGGAACATTCTGTTATGAGTGTTGACTGTGAGGAACTTCCTGCTTGACTCCTCAATCTCCATTTGTAGATAGGCTTGTGACAAGTAAATATTTGAAAACCTCTCCTGACTGCCAAGCACGCAAATATCTTTTATTTGTGGCAGGGGATACTGCACAGTACGCAGCACAGAGTTGAAACTCAGTTTGAAGTCCTCCCGGATGTGAACAGCTCTGGCTTCCTTTTCTTGATCACCAGGACAATGGGTGTGGACCAATTGCTCCACCCAACCTTGGAGGGTATGCCAGACTCTGAAGTTCAGCATCCACTTTAGGACATAGTGCACAAGGCACTGGACATGCTTATGGAATCTTGGTGTTGCTGTTCATCCAGTTCAAATCTGGCCTTCTTGCCTTTGAGTTTACCAATTCCCTTCTCAAACACCTTGTCATTAGCATTAAGTAGCTGTGACATTCTCTAGTTAATGCTACCATCTGGGCTGCAGTTTCCTGTTGATAACACATTGAGAGCTTTGACTGTCTAGCTGGATTTTTCTCAACCATTCATGTCTGAAAAGTGCTAGCCCTCCACGTTTCAACACATAAAGCTATAATTGCTGTGTTTGGCCTCCATACTTCACATTTACTTTCAGTTTGTCCTTCGGAGACACTTTTTAGCCTGTGTAGGTCTTTAGCATCACCAAGGTCTTTTCTAATGGTAGCTTAGAAAGCAGTCTATTGTAGTCAGCCTCTGAAATTATAGACAAAGCTGACCCTGTATCCAGCTCCATTTTCTGTTTTACACCAGGCACATTTATTGTGATCTATATGATTTTGTGATCTGCTTCAGTCACACTATGCAGTTCTAGGCATGACAGCTCACCTTTGTCAGACTCTGTGCTGTCTGATTCAGTTGCATATTAAGTTACTTTGTGCATTTGTTTGGTTTGGAGGAGTGATTTCTAGGTCTTAGAAACAGTGCAAGTCCGAATAGGAAAATGCAGCTCTTGCAGTTCTGTTGCTGGATAGGGGAGGAGAGTGATTATTGAGAGATGCTTTCAGACAGATCGACTGAGATTGGTATGGGCATTACAGGCCTTGGTTCGGATGCCAGTCACTGGATAGGAATTGCATACAATACAATATGCCAGTTACGCAGAACTGCACTTGAAAGCATAGATGCCTTCAAATTCAATTATATTTGGGGAATTGAATTTAGGTATCTGTATAATCTGGAATACAAAAATGGTATGAATAATAATAAGTTTGTCATTAGAACATAGAACAGTATAGTACAGCAACAAACACCTAGGGTCCGCAATGTCTGTAATAAACATGAAGTTGAATTAAACTAAATCTCTTTTGACTGTACATAAGAACATAAGATATAGGAGAAGAATTAGGCTATTTGGCCCACTGAACCTGCTTCTTCATTCAATCATAGCTAATTTTCTTTCCAATTCCATTCTCCTGCCTCCTTCCCACAACTTTTAACTGATTTACCATTCAAGAATCTATCAATATCTACTTTAAAATATACCTCGTGACTTGGCCTCCAAAGTTCTCTATGGCGATGAGTTCCACTGATTCACCACTCTTTGGGTGATAAAATTCCTCCTTCTCTCAGTTCTAAAGGGACATTCTTTCATTCTGAGGCTATGCCCTTGGATACTAGACTTTTCTACTAATGGAAGTATCCTCTACAGGTCCACTCTATCCAGGTCTTTCAATACTTGGTAAGGTTCAATGAGATTCTCTAGTCATCTTTATGATCTCCATCAAGTACCGGGTGCAGTGCTATCAAACACTCATCATATGTTAAACCTTCCATTCCAGAGTCATTCTTGTGGTCCTACCCTGGACTGTTTCCAAGGCCAGTACATCTTCTCCTGGATATGGAGCCCAAAACTGCTCACAATATTTCAAATGTGGTCTGACTGATGCCATATAATGCCATGATTGCCATATAATGCCATGATTGCTTTTATATTCTAGTCTTCTCAAAATTGATGATTATATTCCTTTTGCATTCCTTGCTACCAACTCACCCTGTAAGTTAATATTGAGGGAATTCTTTGCACCCCTGATTTCTGCATTCTCACTCATTTAGAAAATAGCCTATATTCTTCCTACCACACACTTCTGTCTGCTGTACTCTGCCTGCCATTTCTTTGCCCTCATTCCAAGTCCATCTACAAACTTCTTGCCTCGACTACATGACCTGTTCCTCTGCTTATTGTTGTATTCTCTGCAAACTTGGCCACAATGCCATCAGTTCCTTCATCCAGATCATTAACATATAAATAGAAAAGTTGAGGTCCATCTGATCCAGAAGATTTATTTACCTTCTGGGCTTTTAGCTTCTGGAAGCACCTTCTCCTTAGTAACAGCCACTACACTCACCTCTGCCCTGACTCTCTTGAATTTCTGGCACATCACTGTCAGAACTGACACAAAGTATCTATTCAGTTAGTCTGCCAATACTTTTGTCCATTACTACTTCTCCAACATCATGTTCCACTGTTGACTCTCTCTTACCCCATGTTTCTGAAAAAATAACTTCTGATATTTTTACGTTATGGCTAGTTTACCCACATATTTCATCTTCTCTACCCCTGCCCCACACCCAATGCCTTTTCAGTTGTCCTGTTGTTAAAGGCTTTCCAGTTCTCTGGTTTCACACTAATCTTCGCAATACTTTATGCCTCCTAATAATGTATAGCTGCTGTCTTGCTTTCTTCATGACTACATCAATATGTTGGGACTTGGTTAGATCCTCATAGATCTTGACACCCAGGAACTTGAAGTTGCTCACTCTCTCCACTTCTGATCCCTCTGTGGGGAATGGTATGTGTTCCTTTGTCTTATCCTTCCTGAAGTCCATAATCAGATCTTTCATCTTACTGATGTTGAGTGCCAGGTTGTTGCTGTGGCACCGTTCCACTAGTTGGCATACCTCACTCCTGTACGCCCTCTCGTACCTTTTAAACCTTTTTTAAAACTGTGATTACTACTTCTAAACTTTCTTCCTTAAGAAAACAAAATCTCCATCCTGTCAAGACTGCTCAGGATCTTATATTTTTCAGTCACCCCCTTTCACTCTTCTGAACTCCAGGCAGATGCAAGACTTAGCTTACCCAGCCTTTCCTCATAAGATACTCTACTTCTTCTCTGTAATTATTTGGGTAAATCATTTCCCAGCTGACTCAAATGCATTACATACTTCCACATTGTTACTTCAGATGTGATCTCATCAATGAAGCAGACCCTTGAAATTTTTAAATTCCACTCCTGTAGCAATAAACCACATTCTGTTAGCCTTCCAAATTATGTGCGATATATTTGTACCTGGGCTATTGCTCACTAGATCCCGGACCATCACAGAACTATGCAATCTCTTAGCAGTGAGACAAATTATGTTCCTTCAAAATGGATAATTCCACATTTTCTTATATTATTTTGCATTTACTAGATTTTTTTGGTCACTCACTTAAACCAAACTGTTCTGTTGTGGCTTCATTACCACATATTTACCCATCAGCAAATTTAGCAGCTATGCCTCTCAGATGTCTTTAGGTGTCTTCGCCTTAGTCATTTATATAAATTGTGAAATATTGAAGTGAGCACTGATTCCTGTAGCACACCACAAGGCAAATCTTGCCAACCAGAAAATGACCTGTAATGCTTACTGTCTCCTGTTACAATCCACTCTTCTCTCCATGGCAATGCATCCCCTCCTGCACCTTAAATTTAGATATAACACAATAACCTTTCATATGAACCCCTTTTTAGATCACTCCTGGAAATCTTGTGGACACCTACAAATTTGCCTTTATTCATAGCATACGTTACTTCTTCAAAAGACGATAATAAACGTGATTTTTCTTTGACAAAGCCACATTGACTTTATCTGTTAGCTAATCTTCTATTCCTTGTATGCTCCTTTATTTGTCACATGTGTATCGAAACATGCAGTGAGAAGCCTCATTTCCCTTTCTGAGGATGTGCTGGGAGCAGTCCACAAGTGATGCCATGAATCTGGTGCCAACAAAGAATGCCCACAAGCAACTAACTATAACCTGTTCATCTTTGGAACGTGTGGGGAAACCAGAACACCTGGAAGAGACCCACACAATCACAGGGAAAATGTACAAACTCCTCACAGACAGCATCACGAACTGAACCCTGATCCTAGGTGATGTAAAGGGTTCCACTAACTGCTATGCTACCTACATCATGGGGAATTGTTTTCCACAATAACCTTTGATCTTTGAAAATAGGATACGAGTAGAGTTAGCATTAAAATGTGGTTGATAGTCTGCATTCACTTAATGAGCTGAAAGACCTGTTAATGTGACTTTTGACTCTGAGATCTTTTCTCAGTCCTCTATACCTTTGTGTTTTCTGCACTTCCACATTACTGATTTTCCTTGCTCGCCATGGTTCATCATTGTCTTAGTTTATTTGGTCCTCTGCCTTAAAATTTATTTCTTAATACTACACACTCCTGTCCTCTAGGCTACTCCTTAAGAGCTCTGTATTATTATTTGACTCATCTGTCTCTATGTTCCTTTATGAAAATTTGTTTAATAATGCCATGTACAACTGTGGGGCAATTTATGTAGCTGCAGGTATTAAATAAAGGCACATTATTGTTCATAACCAAATGGTTGTGGAAAAGTTTCAATCCAAAAAAGTAGAAATAGCTGAAAAAAGTACCAAAAAAGCTTAGGTTATGCCAATTTTCTTCTTGACAGAGGGTGCAGTTGGGTTTTATTGACCCTTGAGAGATAGCTCCCATTTTATGCCATTATGCTGTGAATTGATGTGCCACTGAGGTTACATTGATCATAATGCAAGATGCATAGACCTGGAGATTGTAACAAGGCTGCAAATTACATTACTGCATGGAAGACCTGGATTGGTCTTGCGACAGGCTTCCAGGTTTCAATATTTCATTGCTCCCAAGGCTCATTAGAAATATAGAAAACCTACAGCACAATACAGGCCCTTCGGCCCACAAAGCTGTGCCGAATATGTCCTTATCTTAGAGCTACCTAGGCTTACCCATAGCCCTCTATTTTCCTAAGCTCCATGTACCTATCCAGGAGTCTCTTAAAAGACCCTATCGTTTCTGCCTCCACCACCGCCGCCAGCAGCCCATTCCACACACTCACCACTCTCTGCGTAAAAAACTTACCCCTGATATCTCCTCTGTACCTGCTTTCAGGAACCTTAAAACTATGCCCTCTCGTGCTAGCCATTTCAGCCCTGGGAAAAGCCTCCAACTATCCACACGATCAATGCCTCTTATCATCTTGTACACCTCCATCAGGTCACCTCTCATCCTCCGTTGCTCCAAGGAGAAATGGCTGAGTTCACTCAACACACATCAAAGTTGCTGGTGAACACAGCAGGCCAGACAGCATCTCTAGGAAGAGGTACAGTCGACATTTCAGACCGAGACCCTTCGTCAGGACTCACTGAAAGAAGAACTAGTAAGAGATTTGAAAGTGGATCTATAACTAGTTCTTATTTCAGTTAGTCCTGACAAAGGGTCACGGCCCGAAACGTTGACTGTACCTCTCCCTAGAGATGCTGCCTGGCCTGCTGCGTTCACCAGCAACTTTTATGTGTGTTGCTTGAAATTCCAGCATCTGCAGATTTCCTCGTGTTTGCGAGTTCACTCAACCTATTCTCATAAGGCATGCTTCCTAATGCAGGCAACATCCTTGTAAATCTCCTCTGCACCCTTTCTATGGTTTCCACATCCTTCCTGTAGTGAGGCGACCAGAATTGAGCACAGTACTCCAGGTGGGGTCTGACCAGGGTCCTATGTAGCTGCAACATTACCTCTCGGCTCTTAAACTCAATCCTATAGTTGATGAAGGCCAATGCTCCGTATGGCTTCTTAACCACAGAGTCAACCTGTGTAGCAGCTTTGAGTGTGCCATGGACTCAGACCCCAAGATCCCTCTGATCCTCCACACTACCAAGAGTCTTACCATTAATGCTAAATGCTGCCATCATATTTGACCTACCAAAATGAACCACCTCACCCTTATCTGGGTTAAACTCCATCTGCCACTTCTCAGCCCAGTTTATAGACTCACAGGTCTATAATTTCCTGGGCTATCTCTACTCCCTTTCTTGAATAAGGGAACAACATCCGCAACCCTCCAATCCTGCGGAACCTCTCCCGTCCTTAGTGATGATGCAAAGATAATCGCCAGAGGCTCAGCAATCTCCTCCCTCACTTCCCACAGTAGCGTGGGGTACATCCCATCTAGTCCTGGTGACTTATCCAACTTGATGCTTTCCAAAAGCTCCAGCACATCCTCTTCCTTAATATCTACATGCTTAAGCTTTTCAGTCTGCTGCAAGTCGTCCCTACAATTGCCAAGATCCTTTTCCGTAGGGAATACTGAAGCAAAGTATTCATTAAGTACCTCTGCTATCTCCTCTGGTTCCATACACACTTTTCCACTGTCACACTTGATTGGTCCTATTCTGTCATGTCTTATCCTCTTGCTTTCCACATAATTATAGAATGCCTTGGGGTTTTCCTTAATCCTGTCTGCCAAGTCCTTCTCATGGCCCCTTCTGGCTCTCCTAATTTCTTTCTTAAGCTCCTTCCTGCTAGCCTTATAATCATCTAGATTGCTATCACTACCTAGTTTTTTGAACCTTTCGTAAGCTCTTCTTTTCTTCTTGACTAGATTTATAACAGCCTTTGTACACCACGGTTCCTGTGCCCTACCATCTTTTCCCTGTCTCATTGGAACGTACCTATGATTTGATTAGATTAGATTAGATTCAACTTTTTATGTCATTGTGCCAAGTACAGATACAAAGCCAATGAAATGCAATTAGCATCTGACTAGAAGTGCAAAAGGATAGTATTATTTACAAAATAACTGCAAATAAAAAGTAAGTGCTACAGAACACAATTATGAAAGTACTGAGACAGTACAATATGGGTGCAATACTGCTTAGCGCTGTGATGAGAGGTTCAGCAGAGTCACAGCCTCAGGGAAGAAGCTCTTCCTGAGCCTGTTGGTGTGGGAGCAGAGGTTCCTGTAGCACCGACCGGATGGGAGGAGAGTAAAAAGTCCATAGTTAGGATGAGATGCATCCTTGATAATGCAGAACCTCACGCAAATATCCCTTGAACATTTGCCACATTTCTTCCATATATTTCCCTGAGAACATCCGTTTCCAATTTATGCTTCCAAGTTCCTGCTTGATAGCCTTATATTTCCCCTTACTCCAATTAAACGTTTCGCTAACTTGTCTGTTCCTATCCCTCTGCAATGTTATTTTAAAGGAGATAGAATTATGATCACTATCTCCAAAATGCTCTCCCACTGAGAGACCTGACACCCGACCAGGTTAATTTCCCAATACCAGATCAAATACAGCCTCTCTTCTTGTAGGCTTATCTACATATCGTGTCAAGAAGCCTTCCTGAACACACCTAACAAGCTCTACCCCACCTAAACCCCTCATTCTAGGGAGATGCCAATCTATATTTGGGAAATTAAAATCTCCCACCACAACAACCATGTTATTGCTACACCTTTGCAGAATCTGACTCCCTATCTGCTCCTCAATGTCCCTGTTACTATTGGGTGGTCTATAAAAAACACCCAGTAGAGTTATTGACCCCTTCCCTTTCCTAGTTTCCACCCACAGAGACTCTGTAGACAATCCCTCCATGACTTTCTCCTTTTCTACAGCCGTGACACTATCTCTGATCAACAGTGCCACACCCCCATCTCTTTTGCCTCCCTCCCTAGCACTTGAAGAAGCCATTCCTGCCCCTGCCCCATCCAAGTCTCTATAATGACCACAACATCATAGCTCCAAGTGCTGATCCATGCTCTAAGCTCATCCGTTTTATTCATAATACTCCTCGCATTAAAATAGACACACCTCAAACCATTGGTCTGAGTGCATCCCTTCTCTATCAGCTGCCTATCCTTCCTTTCGAACTCTCTCTATTTGTGAGCCAACCTCACTTTCCTCCGTCTCTTCAGTTTGGTTCCCACCTCTCAGTAATTCTAGTTTAAACTCTCTCCAATAGTCTTAGCAAACCTTCCCACCAGGATATTGGTCCCCCTGGGATTCAAGTGCAACCTGTCCTTTTCATACAGGTCACACTTGCCCCAAAAGAGGTCCCAATGATCCAGAAATCTGAATCCCTGCCCCCTGCTCCAATCCCTCAGCTACGCATTTATCCTCTACCTCACTCAATTCCCATACTCACTGTCATGTGGAATGTGCAGTAATCCCGAGATTACTACCTTTGAGGTCCTGCTTCTCAAGTTCCTTCCTAACTCCCTGTAGCCTGTTTTCGGGACCTCCTCCCTTTTCCTACCTATGACATTGGTACCAATATGTACCACGACCTCTGGCTGTTCTTCTTCCCACTTCAGGATATTGTAGACACGATCAGAAACATCCCAGATCCTGGCACCTGGGAGGCAAACTGCCATCTGCGTTTCTTTCCTACGTCCACAGAATCGCTTGTCTGACCCCCTAACTATAGAGTCCCCTATCACTGCTGCCATCCTCTTCCTTTCCCTACCCTTCTGAGCCACAGGGCCAGACTCTGTTACTTCCCCCAGTGTTACGTTATACACAATGGAGCAGGCTTTACTCATAAACTCACACAAGCCATTTCCTCAGAGATTCCTTGCTGGAAATCATCTCCCTAAGACCGTAAGATATAGGAGCAGAATTCAGCCATTTGACCCATTCAGTCTGCTCTGTCATTCATCATGGGTGATCCATTTTCCCTCTCAGCCCCAATTTCCTGCCTTCTCCCCATTTCCCTTCATGCCCTGATCAATCAAGAATCTATCACCCTCTGCCTTAAATATCCATACCGAATTGGCCTCCACAGCTGCCTGTGGCAAAGAATTCTATAGATACACCGCTCTCTGACTAAAGAAATTCCTCTTCATGTCTATTCTAAAAGGATGCCCCTCTATTCTGAGGCTGTATCCTCTGGTCTTAAACTCTCCCACCTTACAAAACATTCACTCCACATCCACTCTGTCAAGGCTTTTCGCCATTCGATAGGTTTCAATAAGGTCACCCCTCATTCTTCTGAATTCTAGTGAATCCAGGCCCAGAGCCATCAAACACTCGATAATTAACAAGCCATTGAATCCTGGAGTCATTTTTGTGAACCTCCTTTGAAGTGTCTCCAGTTTCAGCACATCCTTTCCAAGATAAGAGGCCCAAAACTGCTCACAGTACTCTGAGTGAGCCCTTGTCTCTGCTTTGAAAGTTTCAACATTACTCCCTTGCTTTTATATTCTAGTTCTCTTGAAATAAATGCTGACAACGCATTTGCCTTCCTCGACCTGCTATTAACATAGGGACTCCTGCATAAGGACTCCCAAGACCCTTTGCTCTTCAGTTTTTTGTATTTTCTCTCCACTTAGAAAATAAGCAATTCTTTTAGTTTTTCCTCCAAGGAGCATGACCATATTCTTCCTGATACAGCATTCCATCTGCCATTTCTTTGCCCATTCTCCTAATCTGTCTAAGTCCTTCTGTAGCCTCTCTCCTCAAAACTACCTACCCCTCCACCTATCTTCATATCATCCATAAACTTTGCAACAAAGCCATCAATCTCATCATCCAAATCACTGACATATAATGTAAGGATAATTGGTCTCAACACAGACCCCCGTGGAATACCACTCGTCACCGGCTGCCAGCCAGAAAAGGCTGCCTTTGTTCTCACACTTTGTCTCCTGCCAATCAACCAATGCTTATCCATGTTAGAATCTTTCTTGTAATACCATGGGCATGTAGCTTGCCGACTATGGCCTATTTTATCACAGAAACACAGAAACATAGAACACCTACAGTACAATACAGGCCCTTTGGCCCACAATACTGTGCCGAACATGTCCTTACCTTAGAAATTACCCAGGGTTGCCCACAGTCCTCTATTTTTCTGAGCTCCATGTACCTGTTCAGGAGTCTCTTAAAAGACCTTATTGTATCTGCCTCCACTACCATCGTCGGCAGCCCATTCCACGCACTCACCACTCTCTGCGTAAAAATCTTACCCCTAACATCTCCTCTGTTAGTTACTTCCAAGCACCTTAAAACTGCGCCTTCTCATGCTAGCCATTTCAGCCCTGGGAAAAAGCCTCTGACTATTGACACGATCAATGCCTCTCATTATCTTTTACACCTCTATTAGGTCACCTCTCACCCTCCATCGCTCCAAGGAAAAAAGGCAACCTATTCTCATAAGACATGCTTCCCAATCCAGGAAACATCCTTGTAATTCTCCTCTGCACCCTTTTTATGGTTTCCACATCCTTCCAATAGTGAGGTGACCAGAACTGAGCACAGTACTCCAAGTGGGGTCTGACCAGGGTCCTATATAGCTGCAACATTACCTCTCAGCTCCTAAACTCAATTCCACGATTGATGAAGGCTAATGCACCATATGCTTTCTTAACTACAGAGTCAACCTGCGCAGCTGCTTTGAGTGTCCTATGGACTCGAACCTCAAGATCCCTCTGATCCTCCACACTGCCAAGTGTCTTACCATTAATACTATATTCTGTCATCATATTTGACCTACCAAAGTGAACGACCTCACACTTATCTGGGTTGAACTCCACCTATCACTTCTCAGCCCAGTTTTGCATTCTATTGATGTCCCGCTGGGGAGGTGGGGTGGCGTTGCTGGTTAAAGAAGAGATTAACGCAATAGAAAGGAAGGACATAAGCCGGGAAGATGTGGAATCGATATGGATAGAGCTGCGTAACACTAAGGGGCAGAAGACGCTGGTGGGAGTTGTGTACAGACCACCTAACAGTAGTAGTGAGGTCGGAGATGGTATTAAACAGGAAATTAGAAATGTGTGCAATAAAGGAACAGCAGTTATAATGGGTGACTTCAATCTACATGTAGATTGGGTGAACCAAATTGGTAAAGGTGCTGAGGAAGAGGATTCCTTGGAATGTATGCGGGATGGTTTTTTGAACCAACATGTCGAGGAACCAACAAGAGAGCAGGCTATTCTGGACTGGGTTTTGAGCAATGAGGAAGAGTTAATTAGCAATCTTGTCGTGAGAGGCCCCTTGGGTAAGAGTGACCATAATATGGTGGAATTCTTCATTAAGATGGAGAGTGACATAGTTAATTCAGAAACAAAGGTTCTGAACTTAAAGAGGGGCAACTTTGAAGGTATGAGACGTGAATTAGCTAAGATAGACTGGCAAATGACACTTAAAGGATTGATGGTGGATATGCAATGGCAAGCATTTAAAGGTTGCATGGATGAACTACAACAATTGTTCATCCCAGTTTGGCAAAAGAATAAATCAAGGAAGGTAGTGCACCCGTGGCTGACAAGAGAAATTAGGGATAGTATCAATTCCAAAGAAGAAGCATACAAATTAGCCAGAAAAAGTGGCTCACCTGAGGACTGGGAGAAATTCAGAGTTCAGCAGAGGAGGACAAAGGGCTTAATTAGGAAGGGGAGAAAAGATTATGAGAGAAAACTGGCAGGGAACATAAAAACTGACTGTAAAAGCTTTTATAGATATGTAAAAAGGAAAAGACTGGTAAAGACAAATGTAGGTCCCCTACAGACAGAAACAGGTGAATTGATTATGGGGAGCAAGGACATGGCAGACCAATTGAATAATTACTTTGGTTCTGTCTTCACTAAGGAGGACATAAATAATCTTCCAGAAATAGTAGGGGACAGAGGGTCCAGTGAGATGGAGGAACTGAGCGAAATACATGTTAGTAGGGAAGTGGTGTTAGGTAAATTGAAGGGATTGAAGGCAGATAAATCCCATGGGCCAGATGGTCTGCATCCTAGAGTGCTTAAGGAAGTAGCCCAAGAAATAATGGATGCATTAGTGATAATTTTTCAAAACTCGTTAGATTCTGGACTAGTTCCTGAGGATTGGAGGGTGGCTAATGTAACCCCACTTTTTAAAAAAGGAGAGAGAGAGAAATTGGGGAATTATAGACCGGTTAGCCTAACGTCGGTAGTGGAGAAACTGCTGGAGTCAGTTATCAAAGATGTGATAACAGCACATTTGGAAAGCGGTGAAATCATCGGACAAAGTCAGCATGGATTTGTGAAAGGAAAATCATGTCTGACGAATCTCATAGAATTTTTTGAAGATGTAACTAGTAGAGTGGATAGGGGAGAACCAGTGGATGTGGTATATTTGGATTTTCAAAAGGCTTTTGACAAGGTCCCACACAGGAGATTAGTGTGCAAACTTAAAGCACACGGTATTGGGGGTAAGGTATAGATGCGGATGGAGAATTGGTTAGCAGACAGGAAGCAAAGAGTGGGAATAAACGGGACCTTTTCAGAATGGCAGGCGGTGACTAGTGGGGTACCGCAAGGCTCAGTGCTGGGACCCCAGTTGTTTACAATATATATTAATGACTTGGATGAGGGAATTAAATGCAGCATCTCCAAGTTTGCGGATGACACGAAGCTGGGTGGCAGTGTTAGCTGTGAGGAGGATGCTAAGAGGATGCAGAGTGACTTGGATAGGTTGGGTGAGTGGGCAAATTCATGGCAGATGCAATTTAATGTGCATAAATGTGAAGTTATCCACTTTGGTGGCAAAAATAGGAAAACAGATTATTATCTGAATGGTGGCCGATTAGGAAAAGGGGAGGTGCAACGAGACCTGGGTGTCATTATACACCAGTCATTGAAAGTGGGCATGCAGGTACAGCAGGCGGTGAAAAAGGCGAATGGTATGCTGGCATTTATAGTGAGAGGATTCGAGTACAGGAGCAGGGAGGTACTACTGCAGTTGTACAAGGCCTTGGTGAGACCACACCTGGAGTATTGTGTGCAGTTTTGGTCCCCTAATCTGAGGAAAGACATCCTTGCCATAGAAGGAGTACAAAGAAGGTTCACCAGGTTGATTCCTGGGATGGCAGGACTTTCATATGAAGAAAGACTGGATGAACTGGGCTTGTACTCGTTGGAATTTAGAAGATTGAGGGGGGATCTGATTGAAAAGTATAAAATCCTAAAGGAATTGGACAGGCTAGATGCAGGAAGATTGTTCCCGATGTTGGGGAAGTCCAGAACAAGGGGTCACAGTTTGAGGATGAAGGGGAAGCCTTTTAGGACCGAGATTAGGAAAAACTTCTTCACACAGAGAGTGGTGAATCTGTGGAATTCTCTGCCACAGGAAACAGTTGAGGCCAGTTCATTGGCTATATTTAAGAGGGAGTTAGATATGGCTCTTGTGGCTACGGGGATCAGGGGGTATGGAGGGAAGGTTGGGGCGGGGTTCTGAGTTGGATGATCAGCCATGATCATAATAAATGGCGGTGCAGGCTCGAAGGGCCGAATGGCCTACTCCCGCACCTATTTTCTATGTTTCTATGTTTCTATGACAGCCCTCCATACTATTCACAACACCTTCAACCTTTGTGTCATCAGCAAAGTTACCAACCTATTCCTCCACTTCTTCATCCAGGTTATTTATAAAAATCATGAAGAGTCGGAGTCCCAGAACAGATCCCTGAACGCACATCACTGGTGACTGACCTCCATGCAGAAAATGACCCATTCACAACCACTCTTTGCCTTCTGTGGGCAATCCAGTTCTGGATCCATAAAGCAATGTCCCCTTGGATCCTATGCCTCCTTACTTTCTCAATAAGCCTTGCAAGGGGTATCTTGTCAAATGCCTTGCTGAAATTCATATACACTACATCTACTGCCCTACCTTCATTAATGTGTTCAGTCACATTGAAGACAGACTCCGGCGGATTGAGTGGATGAGACTAATTGAAGGTCCAACAGTCAAGAAGGTGGTCTCTGCAAGCATTGTGGAACGTGTAGAGCAGGACAAGACACAGAAGATGTCCTTGTCATCCACTGCGCCTAGTCCCATCTCCAGCTGTCTCAACTCTGTCTTGCCACTGGATCCAAATGGGAATTGGGAAGAGAGGGTGAGGCTGACGCTGCGCAACTCTCCCTCTCTTTAATCCAAATCATGCGCTAGTCTCGACACCATCATAATGGTATCAAGGTCCTCATCGACGTCGACGATGGACAAACACACATAGTCACATCCTCAAAAAATTCAATCAGGCTCTTAAGGCATGACCTGCCTTTGACAAAGCCATGCTGACTATTCCTAATCATATTATGCCTCTCCAAATGTTCATAATCCTGCCTCTCAGGATCTTCTCCATCACCTCACCAATGATGTGCTTCCAAGTACCCTGAAGCCTCAGCCTTAATAATCGACTCCAACATTATCCCAACCACTGAAGTTAGAGTAACTGGCCTACAGTTTCTGTTCTTCCACCTCTCTCCCTTCTTGACAAGTGGAGTGACATTTGCAATTTTCCAGTCCACTACAACCTTTCCAGAATATAGAGATTCTTTAATGATCATTACTAATGCCTCCACAATCCCTTCAGCCACCTCTTTCAGAACTCTATGGTGTATACCACCTGGTCCAGGTGACATACCTACCTTCAGACCTTTCTGTTTCCCAAAAGCTTCTCTCTAGTTATGGTAACTTCACACACTTCATGACGCCTGACATCTGGAACTTCCGTCCTACTGCTGGTGTCTTCCACAGTGGAGACTGAAGTAAAATACTTGTTCAGTTGGTCCAATATTTCATTTTCCCTCATTTCTACCCCTTCAACATTGTCTTCCAGTGGTCCAAAATCCACTCTCACTTCTCTTTTATATATTATGTATCTGAAGAAACCTTTCGTATCCTCTTTAATATTATTGACTACTGTAGTTACTTCCAAATTCCATCTTTAACTTCTTAAAGACATTTTTAGTTGCCTTCTGTTGGTTTTTAACCATTTGCCAATCCCCTAACTTCCCAGTAATTTTGATCTATTATATGTCCTCTTTTTGGCTTTTATGCTGGCTTTGACCTCCTGTGTTAGCTGTGGTTGTGTCACCTTGCCTTTAGAATACTTCTTCTTCTTTGGGATGTATATATGCTGTAGCTTCCAACTTACTTCTAGAAATTCCAACCATTGCTGCTCTGCCATTATCCTGGCCAGTATTCTTTTCAAATCAATTCTGGCCAACTCCTCTCTCATGCCTCTGTAATTCCGTTTACTCCATTGTAATACTGATGTATCTGATTTAGTTTCTGCTTCTCAAATTTCAGGGTGAATTCAAACATATTATGATCACTTTCTGCTAACAATTCTTTTACTTTAAGGTCTTTAATCAATTCTGGTTCATTGTAGAACACCCAGTCCAGGACAGCTGATCATCTAGTGGGCTCAACGACAAGCTGCTCTAAAAAGCCAATTTATAGGCAGTCTAGAATTTCCCTCTCCTGTAATCCAGCACCAACCTGATTTTCCCAATCTAGCTGCATATTGAAGTCCCCCATGGCTACTGTAACATTGTCCTTTTGGCATGTTTTTTCTATCTTCTGTTTTAATTTGTAGGCATCCTTATTACTGTTTGTGGGTCTGTATACCACTCCCATCAGTGTCTTTTTAACCTCGCAGTTCCTTAGCTCTATCCACAATGATTCAACACCTTCCGCCCCTATGTCACCTCTTTCTAATGATTTGATTTCCAGAAAGCATCTTTCAAGTGGCACTTTGATGACATTACCGGGCTTCTAAAGCAGAGGACTTTCACAGAGTTACTGTGAAAGGGAAAAAGTTGCTACAGATCGTACATCTGGGAAGCACAGAGAACAATTAGGGAGGAGTAATTGAATGTATCGTTCATTGTCATTGTCCTGAAGGGAAATAAGCAAATATTTTGTGCTTTCTTAAGTTCACATAGGGCAAACTGCGTTTAGCCTTTGTTTATTCAGTCACATGATTTGGACTCACATGGTTACATCAAGCCTTATCTCCTTTAAAGTTGCTTTTTTGGCTTGAACATAATCTTTTGCTGCATGAACTGCTTGTCCTATTTCAACTCAAGCTGTGAATCTGATGCCATGTCCTCTCCAATACAATGGCTGTGCTTTCCACCTACACCCAATGCCTGGCCTGGGCCTCCATACCTCCTTCTGCAACTGGTTCCTTGATTTCCTCGTCAGGAGACTACAGTCAGTGTGGATTGGAAATAACATTCACTGATATTCATCGATAATCAACACTGGTGCACCTCAAGGCTCCATGTTTAGCCTGTTGCTCTACTGTTTTTACACGCATGAATGTGTTGCTAGGTACAACATAAGCACCATCTATAAATTCTCCAATAACACGCGCTGTTGTTAGCAGCATTCCAGATGGTGAAGTGGAAGTGCGCAGGAGTGAGACAGATCAGTTGGCTGAGTGGAGTCACAACAACAATCCCGCACTCAACATCAGGAAGACCTAGGAACTCATTGTGCACCTCAGGAAGGGGAAATCAAATGAATACACATCAGTCCTGATCAAGGGGTCAGCGGTGGAAAGGGTGAGCAGTTTCGAGTTCCTGTGTGTGAACATCTCCAAAGGACTAACCTGGCCCCAGCATATTGATGCAATTATGAAGAAGGCATGCAGTGGCTATATTTCATTAGGAGTTTGAGCAGATTTGCTTTGTCACCAAAGATTCTAGTAAATTTCCACAGATGAACCATGGGGAAAATTATGACTGGTTGCATTACTGTCTGGCATGGAGGATCCAATAACTATCATTGGTAAAAGTTACAAAGGGTTGCAAACGCAGCCAGCTCCATCATGGGAACTAGCCTCCCCAGCATTAGGGACACCTTCAAAAGGCAAGGCCTCAAGAAGGTGGCATCCATTACAGTGAGGATGAGGAAGTACACAAGCCTGAAGAAACACACTCAGCATTTGAAAAGCAACATGCGCAAAATGTTGGAGGAATGCTGAGTAAACAGTTGACGTTTTGGGCTGAGACCCTTCTACAGGAATGAGAAGGAAGGGGGGAGATGCCAGATTAAAAAGGTTGGGTGAAGGGAAGGAGGATAGATGGAAGGTGATAGGTGCTAGGTGAAGCCAGATGGGTGGGAAAGGTAAAGGGCTGGAGAAGAAGGAATCTGATAGAAAAGGAGAGTGGAACATAGGAGAAAGGGAAGAGGAGGAAACCCAGGGGAAAGTGATACGCAGGTGAGAAGAGGTAAAAGGCTAGAGTGGGGAACAGAGGAAGAGGGAAGTGGGGAAGAAAATATTTTTTTTTACCTGAAGGAGAAATCGATGCCCATGCCATCAGAATAGCATGACAGACAGAATATAAGGTGTTGTTCCTTCATCTTGGCTTAAGAGGAGGCCATGGACCAACATGTCAGAACAGGAAAGGGAACTGGAATTGAAATGTTTGGCCAGCAGGAATTTCCACTTTTGGTGGATGGAGCAGAGGTGTTCGACGTAGTGGTCCCCCAATTTGCAATGTTTTAGAAACAGCTTCTTCCCTTCCAACATTAGAATTCTGAATGATCCATGAACACAGCTTGCTTATTTTGCTGTCTTTTAACGCTAATTTTAAGAAATATATCCTTATTTTATAGCAACGTTTATGTATTGCACTGCACTGTTGCCATAAGCCAACAAATTTCACAACATATGTTAATGATAAAAGCTTGATTCTGACTACGATTCTGATTCTCTGAGGTGAAGCAATAGAGGTGAACTATATATTGGAGAATCAGGTCTGTCTCAGTGGCTGACAGAACTCTGGGGAAAACAATGAAGTAACCCATGATAAAATCCATGGCAATGTGGGACCATGGAGGCATAGTGGTTAGTAAAAAGCTATTACAGCTCAGGGCTTTGGAGTTCGGGGTTCAATCCTGGCATCCTCTGTAAGGAGTCTCTATATGTCTTCCCCACAGTTTTTCTCTGGGTCCTCCAGTTCCCTCCCACAGTCCAAAGATGTATCAGGTACGTTAATTGATCATTGTAAACTGTCCTGTGATTAGGTTAGAGTTAAATCAAAGTTTTCAGGAGTGGTTATAAGGGCCAGAAGGGCCTATTCCATGGGGTATCGCTAATTAATTAATTAATTAATTAGTGCCTGGCCTGGCAGATCTGGTTCTCAAGGCTCCAGGCAATTGGAATGAGGAACTGCAAGGATGGAATGATGGAGTGAGGGTCGATGTCCATTTCAGCCTGCTCAAGCTGTCATGACAGGGTGTCCGCCTTAGTGTTCTTAGCGCCAGGTTGGTAGGAGATGGTTAAGTTGAATTGCTTCAAGACGAGCGTTCAGTGAGCCTGACATGGGTTGAGTTGGTGGGTCTGTTGAATTGATATGAGGATCTGGTGGCCAGACAGATCAGGAAGGGCTCAGTGTTTCCCATCAGCCAATGTCTCTATTCCTCCAAGGCCCATTTAATGATGAATAGCTCCCAGTTTCCTACTCCTTAACAGTGGTCTGTAAAGTTGAACTTATGTGAGAAGAAGGCACAAAATTATTTGGTCCTCACTTGGAGAGGATGAGCCTGGTGCCCACGTCAGATGCATACACCGCTACCAGAAAAGGTCCAGAGGGGTTTGGATGGTAGAGAATGGGAGCAGAGGTGAAGTGTCTCTTGAGCTCCTTAAAAGTGTGGTCCACGGCAGTAGATCAGGTTATCCATGAGGCAGGTGATTTGTCGGTAGTTCCTGGTGAAATAGTGGTAGAAGTTGGAGAAGCCCATGAATCTCTGTAGTTGTTCATGGGAGCGCAGTCAGGACAATCCAACAATGGCGCACACTTCTTCTGGGTCCATGGTTATGCCTTGGAGTGAAAGGACATAACCCCAGAAGGAAATGACTGACATTTTTCTGACTTCCAGTACAGTTGGTTTTTGAGGAGACTCCGAAGGACTGAACAGATTGTGTCAGACATAGTCTTGGAGGTCCTTGGAGAAGATGAGGATGTCGTTGAGATAGACAAACACATACCCATATAGAATGACTCTTCAATCAGTTCATCTATACCCTGCCACCACACGTAGCTCTGAGTGAGACTCTTCATCATGAGTGTACCCAGGTGTCCTTCATGCAGATTTTCTACCACTCTGTTGTGTAGTTTAGAGGGAACCACAACACGAGATCCACACATCAGCATTCTTTGACACACTGACAGTTGGTCTTGTCTTGCTGAGAACTCTGAGAACATAGAGTTACCATGAGCTGGCCATCCTTGCATGGTGATTGCATCGAACTTTGGCAATGGCAGGTCATTTCTAATTACCCTTTGTATTTCAGGATTTGTTACCAGCAACTGGTCCACCTATGTGGTATGGAACACTTCTGCCAGCTTCCCTTCTTCAGTTGCTAATAGTGAAAGACATGACAAGCCTTCACCTTTGCTGTGTTGTTTGGTACCCATGTCATAAGAGAGGGCTCCTAGGAATAGTGCCCAATGTTGTAACTGGGTCACAATCATCACTGGAATTCCCTTCCTGGGATTGAAAATGGACACAGGGGGCTGGTGATCTGTCACGAGAGTAAATGTTTGTCCATAGATGTAGTGGTTGTACAGATGCTTCCTGTTCCTCCTGTAGACTCTTCCATCCGGCATGCGAACTATGAAGGATCTTGGTTGCTGATGTCTGTTCACTACCACAGCTGGTTGCCAAGTGCCTCCTATCTGTATTCTGACATTTTCACCTGTATGCAGATCTGGCAACTGTCTTGTATGTCTGTCATAGTAGCTCTTTTGCTTTATTTGCTTCTTTATTCCACATACTAGACTAAGGGCCTCTTGGTCGATCTGTGTTCTGTTGCATTCTGCACTCGTTGGTGATCTTGAAGCAAATACAATTGGGCATTCAGATCCATCTTTCAAAATGTGTGATAAAACAACTCCAATGCCATAAGGAGACACATCGCACGCCAGTCTGATGGGCAAGGATGGGACATAATGGGTAGGCAGTTTATCAGATGTTACTAGTCTCTTTGTTTCCTTGAATATTTTTTCCATCTTTTTGACCATTCTGACCATTCCCACTTTGCTCCTGTCTGTAACAGTGTATTCAATGGATGCAGCACTGCAGCAATGTTTGGGAGAAACTGGTGGTAGTAGTTTACAAGGCTCAAGTATGACCTGAGTTATGACACATTTTCTGGTATGGGTGACCATAGCACTATTTCAGTCTTCTCTTGTGACTTATGTAAGCCGTACTTGTCAATGACATGTCTACATTGTGAGATTTCATTCTTGAAAAGCACACATTACTCTCTCTTTGCGTGCAGACTATACTCACTCAGTCTGGTAAGAACTTTATCGAGGTTCTGGAGGTGCTCGTCATCATTTTTGCCAGTCAGAAGATGTTACCAAGGTAACACTGTGTTCCTGGGATATCTTGGAGCACTTGGTCCAATACTCTTTGCCAAATTGCTGGAGCTGGTGCAATGCCAAAGACAAGGCAATTATGCTGAAACAACCCCTTATGAGTGTTGATCGTGAGGAACTTCCTGCTTGACTCCTTGATCTCCATTTGAAGATAGGCTTGTGACAAGTTAATCTTTGAAAAGCTCTCCCTGCCTGCCAAAGATGCAAAAATGTCTTCTATTTGTGGCAGGGGATACTGCACAGTGCGCAGAACTGGGTTGATTCTCATCTTGAAACCTACACATACGTGAACGGCTTCAACTATTGCCAATGGTTTATAGCTCAAGTGATTTTGTAAAGTTGTAATGATTTCATCAAACGTCTTGCTTGCTGGCTTTGCAGAGTTTACCAAGTTGCTTAAGAGACTGGCTGTTCTTGTACCCATTAGCTAAGAAGTGTAGGGGTATTCTTTTGCTCTTTGACGTTGTTCACGTTACATTCTGTCCAGTCACTGATACACACGGTAAAGAACATTGGCACCAGTACCAATCTCTGTGGTACTGTTTAGAATAAGTAAAAGCACTCCTTTACTACTGTACTTTGACTCTAATTGCCAAGTGCAGAAGGGCTTTAACCAGAATTCTGCCTGGATTAAAGCAGGGAAGCTATAAGATGAGGTTAGACAAACTTAGGTTGAGTTCACTGGAGCCCCAGAGGCTGAAGGGAGACGAGATATAAGTTTATAAAGTGATGAGGGGCATAGAAAGGGTAGACAAGATCATTTTCCCTGGAGAGAAATGTCAAGTACTGGAGGACGTGTGTTTAATGTCCTTTCGAAATGATCCGAAACCACTCATTGATTCTGGCATTGGGGAAGTAATATATTATCCTGGAGTATCTTTCATAGCTACGGAAACACCCTTCTGTACCCTGGTTATCAAATCTCCTGTCACAACTGATTGTATGGACACTGTCCTTTCCTGCTATACAACACAATCAGTTGTGACTTAGCTTCTGGTCATCTTTCTCAAGCGACCTCTCCCCCAACTAGTTTATCTCTTAAAGAGGGTCCTAGCCATAGGGAACTCCTGCACTGCCTGCAGACCTCTCCTGGTGGTCACCCACCTACCCTCTGGCTGAACCAGTTGGGGGAGAGGTGCAGGAGTTCCCTGACAGTTCTGTCCAAGGTGCTTACAGCCTTCTGCTTGTGACTCAGTGAGTCCAGCTGTCACTCCTATCGATCCATGCAGTCTGACAGGAAGTGCAGCTTCCTGTGGACATCAATGTTCCCTCTAAATTTTTTTACAGCTGCGCAGACCAACAATTATTCTGAGCAGGAATTTTTTACACTTCCTGTATATTTAATATAAAAGAATATTCCAGCTACATGGCAACAAGGGCTATGTGCGTGGGAGCTTTGCGGTTACTGTACGGCCATGCACCCACGCAACTTAGAGGATAGCGGTGGACATAATCATTAGAGATGCTGGGCATCCCCTCACCAATCCCCCACATTTCATGGAGGACCATACCAAGCCACTGACTGTTATTACTACTCCTCAAGTTACTACTCTGTTCAGAAGAAAAGGAAAGACCTTATCTTGTCACCACTTAGACTTCTCACCACAGCCTCCCTTTCTAAAGCCTCAAACTCAGCACTTCAACCTCAAAGCAGTCTTTTCTTCAGAATGGCCTCTCACACTAGGGCTTTAAACCTTTCATATGCTCTCCTTGACGATAGGTCAGTAATAATCAAATTTACAAAAACTGATCAGAGTGCACGTTTTCCAATAAGTGTTTCTCTGCTGTTGGGAGGGAAGATGTGATGGCCAGTGATAGAGGAAAGAAATGTAAGACCTGGTAAATGGGGGGAGCAGCTGAGTTTATGGATTGCAAGTGAGTTATTACATCACTTAGAGAATGGCTGTAAAGACGCTGTGGTATAGTTTTTCTTACTACGACTGTTCCTCCACTAACAGCACTGGACAGCAATTTTTTTTCCTGAGGCATTGCTTCCACAGAGTTTTTTCTGTTTATGAGAGACTGCTTGAAGCTGAACACAAATATAACATCAGACTACATAGGAATTTGAAGAAGCAAGAAATTAACTTTTATTGAATATAAAGTTTAATTGCTTAACGATGTTGATGCTTTGCAATAGTTCAACAAGTTTAAAAATGTTTTGTTGATGATTTTAATTTGTACTCAGTATCTGAGGCTTCTTGCTTAAGTGTCCAACAATAATCAGCCAGCACTGACAGACTCCAGTTGCGAGCATTTACGGGAATGTTGCCTGCACTTGAGGCTTGGCTTACCAGGAGAAGTTGGGCAGGCTAGGACTTTATTCCCTGGAGCATAGGAGACTGAGAAGCGACTTTATAGAGGTGTATAGTAGCATGAGGAGCATAGCTGAAGTGAATGCCATTTATATTATACATTTGAAAATAACTCGGTTCACATCACATCAGGGCTGACTGACATCATAATTTACCCGATATTTATCTTTTTGCAGTTAATGTGTGAACTTGAGTATCTTCATTCACATTAGCATCATGCATACCTGCAGTTGGAAGTGTGCACCTGAATCTTCATTCCAATTTTTAGTGGTAGGGATCCACTATGGTGTCTTCAAGTCAGGTGTTACAAAGGTTTTGCCTGCTGAGCATCCAAGCTGTGGATGGAAAAGAAAGAAAAATGATTGAAGACATAGAACAGTATTGCTTAGGATTAAGTGAAATGATAAACATCAAGTTAATCAATGAGAAGACGACAAGAGAATGGACAATTCTAAAACCTCTGACTGGTCTTTGTAGGAACAGTCCCAAAGAAGGCTCCAGACAAACATTATGGCTATGGAGTTGCTACACAATCAACTTTGTAATAAAATATTAGTAAGTACTTGGGGAAATGTTTGGCATATAAAAACAATTAACTTTGATCTTGGTTTATATTTTGTTAGTCAGATTGATAGTAGAAATATAATGAAGAGAATCAGAATCAGGTTTAATATCACTGGCATATGTCGTGAAATTTGTTGTCTTTGTGACAATTTTTGCAATACATAATAATAGAGAAAAAACATGAATTATAGTAAGTATAGTTAAATCAAATAAGTAGTGCAAAAAAAGAAATTAAAAATTAGTGAGTTAGTGTTCATGGGTTCAATGTCCATTCAGAAATCAGATAGTAGAGGGGAAGACAGTGTTCCTGAATATTGAACTTGTATTATTGTTCTTTGAGCAAGGACAATTAGGGGAAGATTCTTCAGGAATCCTAGAAGTGTAGGTGGGGAGATTTTTTTTTCCCCATTGGCAGTAAGTTCAGTGCACACACAAGGGGAAAGAAGAGAGAAAGATTTGAATTATTTTGACCACAGCTTCAACTCAAGCATTCAGAAAGGAAGTAGATACATTATTTCCAGGAAATGGAAGGGTAGTGGATTTATTTAGTAACTCTTTCTATGAATAACCCAAACATAATGGATTGAATGACCTCTTTGATACTATGTGATTCTTTGACTTATGTGAGGCAAGGAAAAATACTCTCTGGATGACACTACAACAAAAATGGGGTAGACAGGCTGTGGGTAAAGATTAAGATTATGCTGGAGGGAAAACTGTGGCCTAATAGGTGAATTAAGGAGGATTGAAATTTAACAGTACTGAATAGGAAATATTCAAATATAATTTAAGATGTAGATTAGGTATAGCCTTTTAATCTTTTACTTTCTTTAAACAAAGTGCTGGTAATCATCTTATTGTAAAGTCATGAAGGTTGCGACACTACCTTCACAGACATAGCTCAGTGAAGTTCAATAATTTTGTAGTCTTTACTACAATCACAGTGAATTTTTTCATCTGCTTTGGTATAAGGACCTCATTACTTGAGTGAGTTCATTTTTACAACAAAGACGACTTTTGCACATGCGCCCTGTTTATTTATCTGCCTCATCTGGCAGTATTTTTCCGGTCCAGCAGACACTAACATCTGATGAGTCAAACTTCCCATTTCAGACTAATCAGTTGACTGCACTAATTGCGAATGCAAATATGCAAATTTATATTAATTAATTACTCTGCTAATTAGTTCTGTGGTCTTTTGGAGTAATAAATCATTGTGCAGTAGAAAGGAAACGGGTCTTGTCCCATTTCACTCCACATAAAATTTTAATACATGCCTTCAAAAATAACTCCAATCTGATCATTGCGCTTCCAGTGATGATTCCCCCGCAGGAAGGTATAATTGTAAAAGGGTTTTCAAATCTTCAGCAAATGCCATCAACAAGGTGTCTGTGAGCAATTTAATTATCACATTATCAGCTTCCAAAAAAGCAAATTTGCTGTGCTTGAGGCTGATGCTGAATGCTTGTATATTCGCACATTTAACCAAATAGCAAAATCTTTATGCTCGCCGTGCAAAAGAAGCAAATGAACACATTTAGGATGTCGAATGGACGTCCTGTGATTCAAATATCTAATGAAGTGCTTTGATGCTCACCAGGTTACCTGTTTCTGCAGTGGGTCTTGTTAAAGTGGATCAGTAAAGGCAACAAAACAGGTACTTGCAAGTTCATTACAAAATGACATATATTCAAATGGTTTGCTGAAACTGCACACTCAACACATGTAACCAAAAACATTTCCAAAGCATTCAAACTTACAGCTTTCAACTGTGGGCATCAAATCCATGCAAAATGGAAGGTGGTTATTTGCAAAAGAGCTTTATTTTTTTACTTCAGCATTTGTGGAAAGATGATTTCTTTGTTAACAAAAATGAAATGAGACAGTGTGTCGTTATAAAAAATTCTAGCATGTCAGGATTCAGTTTGACACCTAATGAAGTCTGGTGCTAAATCTGATCTGAGGTGCTGAAATATGAGGCAGCAGCAGATCCTCACAGATAATGAGATTGCACTCTTCACTTTTACATGTAGTTATGACAATTTTACCAAAAAAACTGTAAAATATGTCTACAAGTTTTAGAACTGGATGAGATTGGAAAGAAACTTGGGAAACATTTAAATATATTAATTAATGTGTACTGTACAATTTATAATTAGGGAAGAATATTGTGTTATACTAGGCAATAGCAACCCATTGCAATATGGAAAGTCAAAGATTGCTACTGCATTTGCTCCCTTTCTGCATCGTGTTACATTTAATGTCATACGTAATACTATCTATATAAATATTTGGATAGGAGCATCTAGAATAATGAGTCACAGCAGATTTAGTTTGAGGTCATTCATTAGAGAAGTTAGAAGCATTTCTTTGTGCGAAGGGTTTTAGAAACACAAAATATTCACACAGAAAGCTGCAAGTCATTTTAACTTTATATATTTTCTGTAAGACGGTGGTCTTAGGAGATGTAGAACAAGGTGACTGGATCAATCCAGGATGCAGAGATGTCACTGAAACAGGTTTAAATGTAGGATTGGCCTATTTCTATGTTCCTATTATTCCTAACTTTTAAGTAAACTAATGCATCAGTCAAGTGAAAAAAAATGTTAAATTAAACAAGCACTAAACTGATTTTGGCATAAAACCCATCAATGTCTGAACTTGCATAACAAAGCTCACCTGCAAATTACAGTGCACTCTGATTTGGGCAAGTGCCTGTTACTGAGAGATAAATCCTACGGGTGGAAAGAAAGAGGATTCTAAAATACTTGTTACCTCTAGGAATGTATGTCATGAACCAGACATGGATTTCCATGTGTTCAGCTTTGAAGAATGATAGTTAGTCAAGGAATGGGATCACTGGCTTTCTACCAAAGTTCAAAGTACATTTATTATCAAAGTGTATACATTGTACAATCTTGAGATTTGTCTCCTTACAGGCAGCCACAAAACAAAGAAACCCAAAAGAACCCACAAAAACAGGCAAGTCAAACACCCAATGTGCTGAGAGAGAGAAAAATTGTGCAAACAATAAAAGTAAGCAAGTAACGTTCAGAACAAAAGTAAGTCCATAGACATGAAGCCTGGAGCAGCCAGAGCAGGCCACATCTTCAGCCTCAGTCTCAATCCAGCGCAGAACCGAGTAAACGTTGCAGAGCCCTCAGACACTGAGTCCAGAGGAGCCAGAGCAGGCCACATCTTCAGCCTCAGCCTCAGTCCAACACAGAGCCCTCAGACACGGAGCTCAGAGGAGCCAGAGCAGGCCACATCTTCAGCCTCAGTCTCAATCCAACACAGAGCCCTCAGACACGGAGCTCGGAATAGCAGGAGCAGATCACAGCCTCAGCCTCAGTTCAGTGAAGGACAGTACAAGGAAACAATCTGAGCCTAGGAGACCCTGACTACCTCATCATTACTGTTAATATATTTATCTATTATTAGATTCACAGGAAGAAAATACTGAAAAATCATAGTAGGTCAGACAGAACTCATGGAAAGAAAAACAGTTAACAGCTGGAGGATCCAGAAAGGTCATTTCTGATGAAGGAGGTTAAATCTGAAACATTAATTGTTCCACTTTCCACAGATGATGCCTGGCCTGCTGAGTTTTTCCAGCGTTTTCTGCTTTTATTTCAGATTTCCTGTATCTGTTGTTTCTATGATAGCTATTTTTCTTTTATTGCTCTCTTTGTTTTGGGCAAAAATTGTATCCTCAATGCAAGGCCTTGCAGAAGCATTTGGCAGTCACTGCATTACTTTGTAAATCACTCGTAATCATTCAAGAGGACACAACTTTTCAGTTCTACATTTCTTCTAAAATCATCCTTATCTTTCATGTTCTAATGCCTGCCAGTGAGGAAAGTCTTTACTGTATGAACTGAGCAATAATTCATTTGAATTAAACAATGGAATCATAGAAATCCACAGCGGAGAAGATCATCTGACCATGCCAGCTAATTAAAAGGAAACGTGAGTGAGATCTAGCTATCTGTTGCCAGCAGTATCAAAGGGAACTGTCAGTAATTGGTCAATCAAGTGGAAACAGGTCCCCACTCTGTGTATGTTTGCTATGGATTCAGGGCTCACTAAGTCTGACACTGAAATCCGTACAGTGGACACAACAGTTTGTTCTGTTGCCTCACAGGTCCAAGAGACCTGAGTTAGATCCTGAGCTTGGGTGTTCTGTATATGGTGGTTTGCTGTCCTTCCAAATGCCAGACATGTTGGTTGGTAGGCTAACGCTCCCCTGCGCAGGTGGGGTCAAAGAAGTGGGGTGGGAGCAGAGGGGCTTCTGGATTTTGAATATGGGAAAGAAAAATGGATTAGTGCAAATGAGCGTTTGATGGTTGTTATTGACAAGGTGGGTTGCTTCACTATGAGACTCATAAAACAGGACCTTCAGTTGGATGAGTCTGCACTGATCATCAACCACCCATTTACATCAATGCCTTTTAAAAACTTTGCCTTACACTCTCAACACTTCCCTTAAATTCTGCCACTTAGACAATTTATGGCAGCCAATTAATCTACCGACCAGAATGTCTTTGGGATGTGAGTGGACACCAGGCCACTCAGAGGAAACTTGGGTGATCACGGAGAGAATAAACTTCATACAGACTGCACCTGAGCCCAGGACTGATCTCCTTGGTGTCTGGTTCTGTGAGGTATTAGGCCTAGTAGGCTATGCAATGTGCTTCTCAAATGCTATTAACCTCCATCCATGGCATCAACCTCAAAAGTCTTCTTTGAACCATCATATCTTTCCCATAATGTGGTGACTGGAAATGTTCAAAGTTCAAAGTAAATTTATTATCAAATTGCATATACGTCATCATGTACTACCCTGAGATTCATTTCCCTGTGGGCAGACAGAGTAAATCCAAAAAACACAATAGGATCAAGGCTGCACTCAGCAGGACGTAAAAACAACCAATGGGCAAAAGACAACAAATTGTGCAAATACAGAAGAAAAAAACAAATAATAAGAAGAAATAAATATCAAGAACATGAGATGTAGACAATGTTGCCTCGAAGGTGTGCACATGCACACATCTTTTGCTTCTAACACACAAAGGAATTTAAACTGCACGCAAAAGTTTGTCACCCTCTACCTCATTGGCATATTAAGTACATTTCATGATCGCACACAATCACATTTCCCTTTTCAGCTTCTGATGCTAATGGCGTTGACAATGTGGAGTTTGCAATGATTTGTCTGCAGATTTTAGAAGTGGCTTATTTATACTGTTTTTATTGAAGAAATTATTGATTCACTGTGTTGAATTCCAAAGAAGCAAAGGGCATGAAGCGCAAAAGAATTGCAGAATGGCTTATTGAAACAAAAGAAACTACTACACTGAAAGTTCATGAGATCAGGAACATGCTGCTATGAAAAATATTTATGCACAATACAGAAACTGGTGTTATCTATGCGTATTTTTGCAATGCAAAAGTTACTGGAGAATTTGCAAGTGGGAAGAAGCGTGGTGATATTCAGAAACTTGACTTTTTAAAGCATCATTTAGCAAAGAAATCACATACAATTCAGCATGCACATGTTGTTGTCACTGGGCAAAAAATTGCACAGCACAAGATTTTTGTGCACACAGGTCATTATAAATTAGAGAGAACATTGGATGTAGAGTGCTTGAAAGCGAGTACATGGGTTATGGGAGCAGTTCAGTGATGGGACAAGTGAAGTTGAGTGAAGTTATCCTCACTGGTTCAAGAGCTTGGTGGTTGAGGGGTAATAACTGTTCCTGAATCCTGGTGTTGTATGTCCTGAGGCTCCTGCACCTTCTTCCTGATGGCAGCAGTGAGAAGAGAGCATGGCCGGGTGCAGGAGTCCTTGATGTGAGATGCTGCTTTGCTGCAACATTGCTCAGTGGTGGGGAGGGATTTACCTGTGATAGACAGGACTTTATCCACTATTTTTTGTGGGATTTTCCATTCAAGGGTATCGGTGTTTCCATACCAGGCTGTGATGTAGCCAGTCAATATACTCTGCATCACATATCTATAGAAGTTTGTCAATGTTTTAGATGTCATGTCGAATCTCCACAAACACTTATGGAAGTAGAGGTGCTGCCGTGCTTTCCCCACAATTGTAATTACACTATGTGCTGGGCTCAGGACAGGTCCTCTGAAATGAGGAATATAAAGTTGCTGACCTTCTCCACCTCTGATCCCCCATTAAGGACTGACTCATAGACCTCCAGTTTTTCCCTCCTGAAGCCAGTAATCAGCTGCTTGATCTTGCTGACATTAAGTCAGAAGTTGTTGATGTGACACCGCTCAGCCAGATTTTCAATCTCCCTCCTATTTGCTGATTCGTCACCAGCTTTGATTTGGCCAATGACAGTGCTGCCCTCAGCAAACTTAAATATGGCATTGGAGCTGAGCTTAGCCTCACAGTTATATGTGTAAAGCAAGTAGAGCAGGGGGCTAAGCACACAGCCTTGTGGCACACCGGAGCTGATAGAGATTGTGGGGGAGATGTCAATCCAAACTGACTGGGGTCTGCAAGTGAGGAAATCAAGGATCCAATTGCACATTGAGACCAAGGTCTTGAAGCTTATTGATTAGTTTTGAGGGGATGATAGTATCGAATACCAAGCTGTAGTCAATACAATGCATCCTTATATAAGCATCTTGTCCAGATGTTCCAGGGTTAAGTGATGAGCCAATGAAATGGCATCTGCTGTGGACCTGTTATGCTGGTATGCAAATTGGAGCAGATCTAAGTCACTTCTCAGGCCAGAGTTGATATGTTTCTTTACCAACTTCTCAAAGCACTTCATCGCTGTGGATGGAAGTTTTACTGGAAGATAGCCATTGATGCAGGTTACCACGCTTTTCTTAGACACTGGTATAACAGAAGGCACTTGAAGCATTTTACTACCTCAGACTGTTGAAGCAAGAGGTTAAAGATATCAGTAAACACTCCAGACAGGTGATCAGCACAGGTCTTTAGTGCTCGGACAGGTACCCTGTCTGCGCCGGATGCTTTCTGTAGGTTCACCCTCCATAATGCCATCTATGGGCAACTAATATCCCTTTTTCTACCTTTAGACTTCCATCTATAAATGCACATATTCAATTAGCCTTTTCACCATTTAAAAAAAATTCCTTCTCAGTTGCATTTGCTCATCCAATACCACAGCGAAATCCAGTTCCTCTTTTCTTTTTCAAAGATATCTTTCCGAAACCTTGGGCTACTTATTAATTAGTCTCTTCTACAATTTATTATCATGCTCACTACATTTAACATTAAATAATTGATGAATGCCAGGCAAAGCAACAGAAGACCCACCAGGACCTGTAGAATATCTTTGCAGACAGCATTCTCAGCAAAAGCCTTTCTAATATTCATGTAGACAACATTAAATGTGCTAAACTCATTGTTAGCACATCAGAAAATGTAATTTATTAGGCATGATATTTCTGTGATGATGGTTCTTAACTAATTTGCAGCTTTGTAAGCGATATATATCATCCCTCAGAATTTCCTCCAATGATCCAAATCTTCCTTACTTTTACAGAGTTGTTAAGTGATTAGATCTGTTCTCACCTACTCCATCCCATTCTCCCTGAAAGAAAAAGCACAGGAGCAATGTCTAATTGCTTGGCATCACACTTGAGCCAGACTCCTGGATCCTTAGAATTATACAACACAGAAACAAGTACATTTGTCTACCATATCTGCTTCAATTCTTCTCAAACATTATCACTGTACCTAAATTCACACCCTCCACTGGAAGTGTATTCCAGGTATCAACGATTCTCTGTGTAAAATTCTTAGCCCTCAGATCCCTTTGAAAACTCCTACCTCTCACCTTAAACCCATGTGTTCTTGTTTTTGATACTCCCACAGCAGGATAAAGAATTTGACTATCAACCCTGTTCCATACTTTAATCAAGTCACCTGCAAGCCTTCTTTCTTCAAGCCCAATCAGCCCAGTCTCTTCCCATAACCAAAGTCCTCCAAACATGTTGGTGAATCTCCTCTGCACTCACTGCAGTACAATAGCATCCTTCCTGTAGTATGCCAACCAGAATTACATACAATACCAAGAATGCCTTAAGCAATGTTTAGTGAAGATGTAAAGCTTCATAGTTTTCCTATTCCATGCCCTGATGTTTGCAATGTGCCTTCTTAACCAACCTATCAACATGTGTTGCTATTTTCAAGGAATTACAGACTTTGACCCTAAGTCTATCTGTTCAAGGATTCCTTTTACCACATACACCCCATCCCTATTTGAATTCCCAACTATATTGCCCAGCAACTGTCAGTATTAAATTCCATTTGCCAGCGCTCTACCGAGCTTTCCATTTGATCTCTGTTCTGCAGTAGCCGTAGAAAATTTCCTTGGTATCCGCAACATCACAATTTCCGTGTCATACAACATAGAGTAGTAGGGCACAGGTACAAGTTCTTCAGCCTGCAATGAACTAATTTTGCCAAACTAATCCTCCCTGACTGACCTACTCACTTATGTCTGTGCATGGTCCACATCGTTTTATTTTCTGTATATTTAGATGCCCATCTAAGGGCCTCTGAAACACCTCTGTTATACTTGCCTCCACTACCATGCCTGTCAGAACATTCCAGACTCCCAGCATTCCCTGTGTAAGAGACCCAACACTTTCTGTGTAAAAGAAACTCGCCTCGTGTATCTCCTTTGAACGCTCCCACTTTCACCTTAAATGCAAGCCCAGACCTTGACCTGGGGTAAAGATACTGACTGTCTGCTATATGACTTCCATCATTTTATAAACTTCCGTCAGGTCTTCTCTCAGCCTTTGCCACTCCAGGGAAGACAACCCAAGTTTGTCCAACCTGTCCATATTGTACATGCCCTCTAATCCAGGCAGCATCCGGGTAAATCTCTTCTGTACCTTTTCCAAAGCCTCTGCACCCTCCCTATAACAGGTCAACCAGAACTGAATGTTGAACTCCAGAAGTGGCCTGAACAGAATTTTATAAAACTGTAACATAATTTCCTGACTCTTGAACTCAGTGCCTCAAACAATAAAGGCAATGATGCCATATAGCTTCTTTACCACCCTATCAACTTGTGTGGCCACTTTCAAGGGGATATGAACTAGGACCATAAGATCCTTTTGTACATCAACACTGTTAAGTGTTGGGCACTTTCCCTTTACATTTGATTTCACAATGTACTACACCTCATACTTGGCTGGATTAAACTCTATCTGCCAACTCTCTGTCCATATCTACAACTGATCTAAACTCCTCTGGATCATTAACCAATTTTCTGAACTATCCATGTTTCCACCTATCTTCGTGTCATCTGAATTTACTAAACCACCCATCTGTGTTTTCATCCAAGTTGGTATTACTGCACATAGCATAAATCGCATATGCTCCACTAAGGAAAATAACTAGTCACAGACCTCTAGCCAGAATATGTCTCATTGACCACTCCCCTCTGGCTTCTATGGGCTGGCCAATTCTGCATCTATGACTCTATGGACGCCCAAGCATCTTAATCTTGTGGATGAACCTACCATGAATGACTTGAAACACCTTCCTAAAATTCATAAAGACAACATCCACTGCTCCATACTCACCTTCATCACTTCCTACTAAAACTCAATCCATCATCCATTGACTTATTAATCATACTTTCTGCATTCACATCCAAGTCATTTATGTCCCAGCACCCATCCCTGTGGTACATGACTAGTCACAGACTGTCAGTCAGCACAGTTATGCTCCTATTAATAAGCCAATTAGATACCTTAACCATCTGACCAAGCAACTTTGAGGGACTATGTCAAATGGCTTATTAACTCCACATAGGCAACACTTACTGCCCTGCTTAATGAAACTCCTTTGTAAAAATTCAATCAAATCATTGAAATAGTATTTATTCTGCATAAAACCATCCTTTTCCTAATCAATTCCTGCCTTTCCAAATGTTAACAATCTTGTCCTTTCAAATTTTCTCCAGGAATTTCCCTGCCACTGACTACAGCTTTACAAACCTGGGGTATCACCACTGCCCTTCTTAAATAAAGCAGCAACATTAGCCATTCTCAAGTCTCCTAGTATACCTTCTGTGGTTAATGAAGATGCTAAAATATTGATCAGGTCCCTAGTAGCCCCCTCTCTTATTTCCTAGAGCATTTTCCATCTCATATTACCTACCCTTTGTTTGTTCTATACTTGTGTATACTTCCATACCTTAGTGGTACAATGTTTCATCAAGATACTTCCTAAGTGTTGTGAGATCACCTGACTTCACCATCCTCTCATCCAATGAATTCCAGATTACATCAACTTTCTGCATGAAAATATTCATTCTCAGATCCTTTCTCAACCTCTGACCCATTAATCTGAATCATTAACTGTTGTTTCAGATACCTCTGCTATGGAGAAAAGTCCACTTCTACTGTATGCTCTTCATAACTTTGTATACCTCTGCCTCCTCTGTTTAAAAGAAAACAAATTCCATTCTTTAGTCTCTCCTCCAGTGAGGATTGGAAACTTATTTAAAACTTAACTTAGTATTTGTACATATTGTAAGAATGAAAAATGAGAATGTGAACCAAACCTCCCATGGTGACTTTGGGTGGAATCCAAGAAGTTAAGGGAAAAAATGTATTTACATATTATCATTCAGAACTTCAGGATAATGCAATTGGCTTCAGAGACAATTAATTAATCTGTTGTGTCCTCAAAGTTATATGAAGAAACAATCTATATGATAGCTGGCAGTTTTCCACTTTTGATGCAAGGAGAGCATGTCCACCCTTCTCCACATGTACAAGGTATTTGAAAGGTAGGTTTTAGATCACAGCTGCTGCTTGTGAATACTCCTTCCACACCAAACTAAGGAGTGAGCCTGAATTATATGCCCATATCTGTATTACATAGAAACATAGAAAATAGGTACAGGAGTAGGCCATTCAGCCCTTCGAGCCTGCACTACCATTCAGTATGATCATGGCTGATCATCCAACTCAGAACCCTGTACCAGCCTTCCCTCCATACCCCCGATCCCTTTCGCCACAAGGGCCATATCTAACTCCCTATTAAATATAGCCAAAGAACTGGCCTCAACTGTTTCCTGTGGCAGAGAATTCCACAGATTCACCACTCTCTGTGTGAAGAAGTTTTTCCTAATCTCGCTCCTAAAAGGCTTCCCCTTTATCCTCAAAGTGTGACCCCTCGTTCTGGACTTCCCCAACATTGGGAACAATCTTCCTGCATCTAGCCTGTCCAATCCCTTTAGGATTTTATACGTTTCAATCAGATCCCCCCTCAATCTTCTAAATTCCAACGAGTATAAGCCTAGTTCATCCAGTCTTTCATCATATGAAAGTCCTGCCATCCCAGGAATCAATCTGGTGAACCTTCTTTGTACACCCTCTATGGCAAGGATGTCTTTCCTCAGATTAGGGGACCAAAACTGCACACAATACTCCAGGTGTGGTCTCACCAAGGCCTTGTACAACTGCAGTAGTACCTCCCTGCTCCTGTACTCAAATCCTCTTGCTATAAATGCCAGCATACCATTCGCCTTTTTCACCGCCTGCTGTACCTGCATGCCCACTTTCAATGACTGGTGTATAATGACACCCAGGTCTCGTTGCACCTCCCCTTTTCCTAATCGGCCACCATTTAGATAATAATCTGTTTTCCTGTTTTTGCCATCAAAGTGGATAAATTCACATTTATCCACATTAAATTGCATCTGCCATGAATTTGCCCACTCACCTAACCTATCCAAGTCACCCTGCATCCTCTTAGCATCTTCCTCACAGCTAACACTGCCGCCCAGCTTCCTGTCATCCGCAAACTTAGAGATGCTGCATTTAATTCCCTCATCCAAGTCATTAATATATATTGTAAACAACTGGGGTCCCAGCACTGAGCCTTGCGGTACCCCAATAGTCACTACATACCATTCTGAAAAGGTCCCATTTATTCTCACTCATTGCTTCCTGTCTGCCAACCAATTCTCTATCCACAGCAATACCTTTCCCCCAATACCGTGTGCTTTAAGTTTGCACACTAATCTCCTGTGTGGGACCTTGTCAAAAGCCTTTTGAAAATCCAAATATACCACATCAACTGGTTCTCCCCTATCTGCTCTACTAGTTACATCCTCAAAAAATTCTATGAGATTCGTCAGACATGATTTTCCTTTCACAAATCCATGCTGACTTTGTCCGATGATTTCACCACTTTCCAAATGTGCTGTTATCACATCTTTGACAACTGACTCCAGCAGTTTCCCCACCATCGATGTTAGGCTAACCAGTCTATAATTCCCTGGTTTCTCTCTCCGTCCTTTTTTAAAAAGTGGGCCACCCTCCAATCCTCAGGAACTAGTCCAGAATCTAACGAGTTTTGAAAAATTATCACTAATGCATCCACTATTTCTTGGGCTACTTCCATAAGCACTCTGGGATGCAGACCATCTGGCCCTGGGGATTTATCTGCCTTTAATCCCTGCAATTTACCTAACACCACTTCCCTACTTACAGGCATTTTCCTCAGTTCCTCCATCTCACTGGACCCTCTGTCCCCTATTATTTCCAGAAGATTATTTATGTCCTCCTTAGTGAAGACAGAACCAAGGTAATTATTCAATTGGTCTGCCATGTCCTTGCTCCCCATAATCAATTCACCTGTTTCTGTCTGTAGGGGACCTACATTTCTCTTAACCAATCTTTTTCTTTTCACATATCTATAAAAGCTTTTACAGTCAGTTTTTATGTTCCCTGGCAGTTTTCTCTCATAATCTTTTTTCCCCTTCCTAATTAAGCCCTTTGTCCTCCTCTGTTGAACTCTGAATTTCTCCCAGTCCTCAGGTGAGCCACTTTTTCTGGCTAACTTGTATGCTCCTTCTTTGGAATTGATACTATCCCTAATTTCCCTTGTCAACCACGGGTGCACTACCTTCCTTGATTTATTCTTTTGCCAAACTAGGATGAACAATTGTTGTAGTTCATCCATGCGATCTTTAAATGCTTGCCATTGCATATCCACCATCAACCCTTTAAGTGTCATTTGCCCGTCTATCTTAGCAAATGTTCTGTCTCGAAGATTGAGCCAAGCTAATGCAAATAATGGGAAGTTCAATATTAGCAATACTAAATGGCTTAGAAATGGGACTTTGAAGTGACACATATTTCTGTGCTGTGGATCCTGATTTGATTGGAATTTCATTTGTGGTTCATAATTCAACAGTTTCAATAGTTCCATTTAATATCAGCGAATGTATACAATATTCTACCTGAAATTCTTGTTCTTTACAAACATCCAAGAAGTGCCCCAAAGAATGAGTGACAGTAAAAATGTTGGAACCCCAAAACTCACCCCTCCCATTCACAAGCAGCAGCAAAACAATGATCCTCCCATCCCCTTCCCACTTACTACAGCATCTGCACCCTCCACACAACAGGCAAGGAATGGAAAAGCCCCCAAGAAAGACCATGATCTGCACTACAACAAGAACTAACTGTTCAACCAACCATTCAACATACCACAGGCTCTCTCTCTCCCTAATAAAGGGACAGGGAGGTGTCACCCCTTTGCAGTGAGAGGAGACACATAAAGAAAGCAATTCACTGATTTACATTGCTAAAGTCTGCCACGCTGCCTTTTTTTCTGAGTTTTTCAACTCAAGAAATGGCAACAAACTCTCACCAATGAATGAGAGATAGAGAGAGAGTGTGCAATTCGCCAAGTACAGAGCCCCCGAGAGCCAATCCGTGGTTCCTGATGTTCCGTTTTCTCCTGTGGCACCAGCACAGAATCAGCTTGTCCCCAGGACCACAAAACCTCGGAACGCCGAAGCTTTGCTCATCTTCTAGGCTGCGTCCTTGGGTGGATTGCAGCATTACAGCGTTGTGGTCTAACTTGTATTCCTTATCAGGCTGAATTGCTCGTTTCCAGTCAGGACGTTATTCTTGAGCTATACTGATGTGATGACTGGCCTGCCAAATTGTTTTGAGTGGATGCATCTAAACTACTCTTTGAACCACACAAATGAAACGTGCTGTGAAGGGCAGGAAGAACTGAACACCATCAATTTATTCACCCCAGGAACTCAAACTAAGCTGTTTCTGCTGGCTTGCAACAGAAGCAGAAACTCTGACTATTAGACATTGTGGTCAGTTACTTTCTTCTGTGCTGTAAAGGATAGACTGAAGGTTCTGCAGATCGCCATGTGCACAATGAGTTGGGCAGGATTTCCACATGCCCATCACTATTAAAGCAATTAAGGCACCGAGCAAGACTAAGATCATTGAGGTGGGTGCAGAGACAAGCAAGTGCTCAGCCTCATCTACCTGCCTCTCGCGTGCAGCTGCCGAAGAAGGTGTCTGCTCCCAATGGAAGGTCCTTATGTTTGCGTGATCTCTCTCTCTTCCTTAATGCTGTCAGCAGACGGGGCCGGAGCGAGGTTTAATCAGTGCGGATTGTCAATTTGTTTTCTAATTTACTTTTTATGATGGTTCTATTTCTAGTTCTAGTTTTGGTCGCTCTTCCTTTGTTACTAATTTTGGGCCATTTTTGAATTGGGGTGGCCTGCAGGTAGTGAACAGTGAACTGAACTGTACTGAAATGTGCCTTTTGTGTTTTCATTCTTCTTCATTGCTGCCGTTTGCGTGAGGTGGGAGGGGGGTTTGATGTTTGATGCTTTTCTTTGAACGGGTTGGTTTCATGGTGGTTCTTTGTCTCGTGGCTTTCTGTGGGGGAGACAAATCTCAGGGTTGTATACTGCATACATACTTTGATAATAAATGCACTTTGAACTTTTGACTCTTTGAACATTTCAGGTAAGACTGACAATGTCCCAAGCTTCAAGCTGCAGGAGCATCAATCTTAGTTTAATAAGCGAGGCCCAAAATTCTTGTCAGCATTTTCTAGAGCAAAAAATTGATTACTTACTGCCTTTTAGGGCAGCAATGAAGGTCCTCCATACCTGGAAGTGTTCAGGGCTTCCTTCATTGTGTCAGTAGCTTCTTCTCAATTTTCATTGCTTTCAGTAATGTAAGTCCTGAATACCGTCACACTCAGATGTAGAAGGATTCTACATTGCTTTTTCACAGCAGTTTTGTTTACCAGTCAGGGCTGTTAGCCCTGAGTTGAACCCCCGAACCTGGAGAACTGATGGACCATTCTTAGTCTGGTCTACTCTTTGACCTGTTTGGCATGGGTGACCTTACCAAGAGCCAATGCGTAAAGCCCTGACTCCAAGCAGCATAGCTCTCCAGGTCTTTGAGGCACATAGGCCTCCAAAACCTAAAACAAGGTTGTGGCCCTCTTGAAGGGTCTGGAACAAAATCTGTACGCAAGTTACACAGGATCTGGACCACAGGTTGTCCCTACTCCTTGGCTTGGATAATAACTACACCTTGTGACTCAACATGTGTAGATCCAACATCTTCAGTATTTGAGTTGGTGACTAAGAATATCAGATCAAGTAATGAGTATATTAGAAACATAGAAACATAGAAAACCTACAGCACAATACAGGCCCTTCAGCCCAAAAAGTTGTGCCGAACATGTCCCTACCTCAAAAATTACTAGGCTTACTTATAGCCCTCTATTTTTCAAAGCTCCATGTACCTATCCAAAAGTCTTGTAAGAGACCCTATCCTATCAGCATGGATTTGTGAAAGGAAAATCATGTCTGACGAATCTCATAGAATTTTTTGAGGATGTAACTAGTAGAGTGGATAGGGGAGAACCAGTGGATGTGGTATATTTGGATTTTCAAAAGGCTTTTGACAAGGTCCCACACAAGAGATTAGTGTGCAAACTTAAAGCACACGGTATTGGGGGTAAGGTATTGGTGTGGGTGGAGAATTGGTTAGCAGACAGGAAGCAAAGAGTGGGAATAAATGGGACCTTTTCAGAATGGCAGGCGGTGACTAGTGGGGTACCGCAAGGCTCAGTGCTGGGACCCCAGTTGTTTACAATATATATTAATGACTTGGATGAGGGAATTAAATGCAGCATCTCCAAGTTTGCGGATGACACGAAGCTGGGTGGCAGTGTTAGCTGTGAGGAGGATGCTAAGAGGATGCAGGGTGACTTGGATAGGTTGGGTGAGTGGGCAAATTCATGGCAGATGCAATTTAATGTGGATAAATGTGAAGTTGTCCACTTTGGTGGCAAAAATAGGAAAACAGATTATTATCTGAATGGTGGCCGATTAGGAAAAGGGGAGGTGCAACGAGATCTGGGTGTCATTATACACCGGTCATTGAAAGTGGGCATGCAGGTACAGCAGGCGGTGAAAAAGGCGAATGGTATGCTGGCATTTATAGCGAGAGGATTCAAATACAGGAGCAGGGAGGTACTACTGCAGTTGTACAAGGCCTTGGTGAGACCACACCTGGAGTATTGTGTGCAGTTTTGGTCCCCTAATCTGAGGAAAGACATCCTTGCCATAGAGGGAGTACAAAGAAGGTTCACCAGATTGATTCCTGGGATGGCAGGAATTTCATATGAAGAAAGACTGGATGAACTGGGCTTGTACTCATTGGAATTTAGAAGATTGAGGGGGAATCTGATTGAAACGTATAAGATCCTAAAGGGATTGGACAGGCTAGATGCAGGAAGATTGTTCCCGATGTTGGGGAAGTCCAGAACGAGGGGCCACAGTTTGAGGATAGAGGGGAAGCCTTTTAGGACTGAGATTAGGAAAAACTTCTTCACACAGAGAGTGGTGAATCTGTGGAATTCTCTGCCACAGGAAACAGTTGAGGCCAGTTCATTGGCTATATTTAAGAGGGAGTTAGATATGGCCCTTGTGGCTACGGGGGTCAGGGGGTATGGAGGGAAGGCTGGGGCGGGGTTCTGAGTTGGATGATCAGCCATGATCATAATAAATGGCGGTGCAGGCTCGAAGGGCCGAATGGCCTACTCCTGCACCTATTTTCTATGTTTCTATGTTTTTCTATGTTTCTATGTATCCGCCTCCACCACCATTGCCGGCAGCCCATTCCACGCACTCACCACTCTCTGAGTAAAAAACTTACCCTTGATATCTCCTCTGTACATACTCCCCAGTACCTTAAACCTGTGTCCTCTTGTGGCAACCATTTCAGCCCAGAGAAAAAGCCTCTGACTATCTACACGATCAATGCCTCTCATCATTTTATATACCTCTATCAGGTCACCTATCATCCTCCGTCACTCCAAGGAAAAAAGGCCGAGTTTACTCAACCTATTCTCATAAGGCATGCTCCCCAATCCAGGCAACATCCTTGTAAATATCCTCTGCACCCTTTCTATGGCTTCCACATCCTTCCTGCAGTGAGGTGACTAGAACTGAGCACAGTACTCCAAGTGGGGTCTGACCAGGGTCCTATATAGCTGCAACATTACCTTTTGGCTCCTAAATTCAATTCCACAATTGATGAAGGCCAATACACCGTACGCCTTCTTAACCACAGCATCAACCTTCGCAGCTGCTTTGAGCGTCCTACGGACTCGGACCCCAAGGTCCCTCTGATCCTCCACACTGTCAAGAGTCTTAGCATTAATACTTATTCTGCCATCATATTTGACCTACCAAAATGAACCACTTCACACTTATCTGGGTTGAAATCCATCTGCCACTTCTCAGCCCAGTTTTGCCTCCTATCAATGTCCCACCGTAACCTCTGACAGCCCTCCACACTATCCACAACACCTCCAACCTTTACGGCATCAGCAAACTTACTAACACATACCTTCACTTCCTCATCCAGGTCATTTATAAAAATCAGGAAGAGTAAGAGTCCCAGAACAGATCCCTGAGGCACTCCACTGGTGACCGACCTCCATGCAGAAAATGACCCATTCACAACCACTCTTTGCCTTCTGTGGGCAAGCCAGTTCTGGATCCATAAAGCAATGTCCCCTTGGATCCCATGCCTCCTTACTTTCTCAATAAGCCTTGCATGGGGTACCTTATCAAATGCTTTGCTGAAATCCATATACACTATATGTCATAAGGGGGGCATTGATGATGGACCCAAATGCAAGACACTGAAGTACTAGGAAAACCGGACCAGGACAAGGAACTTGGAACTAGGATTCTGGGCTAGGACTCCAAGCCAGAGACTGGACAGGGACCTGGAACCTAAGTCTTGACTCAGGCTTGGACCCCAGATCTAGGTGAGGACAAGACATGGCTACAGGACTGGATGCGTCTAGGCCACAGGACTGGACGTGGTACTTGGATGTGGCTTGGACTAGACGAGGGACTCCTGGACTGGACAAGAGACTCCTGGACAGGATGAGGGACACTCACAACACGCTGGAGGAACTCAGCAGGTCAGGCAGCATCCATGGAAACGATAAGTCAACGTTTTGGGCCAGAACCCTTCGTCAGAACTGTAGGGGGAAGGGGCAGAGGCCCTATAAAGAAGGTGGGGGGAGGGTGGGAAGGGGAAGGCTGGTAGGTTCCAGCTGAAAAAACAGTAAGGGGAAAGATAAAGGGGTGGGGGAAGGGAGGCAGGGAGGTGATAGGCAGGAAAGGTTTCCTGCCTATCACCTCCCTGCCTTCCTTCCCCCACCCCTTTATCACATCAACTCTGTTATTATTACACCTTTCCCACTTTTCCACAGTGAATATTGAAGTATTCGTTAAGTACCTCTACTATTTCCTTTGATTTCATGCATACTTTCCCACTGTCACACTTGATAGGTCCTATTCTTTCACGTCTTTCTCTCACATACTTGTAGAATACCTTGGGATTTTCTTTAATACTGCCCACCAAGGCCTTCTCATGGCCCCTTCTGGATCTCCTAATTTCCTTCTTAAGCTCCTTCCTATTAGCCTTATAGTCTTCTAGATCGCTAACATTGCCTAACTCTCTGAACCTTTCGTAAGCTTTTCTTTTCTTCTTGACTAGATTTATTACAGCCTTTGTACACCACAGTTCCTGTACTCTACCATTACATCCCTGTCACATTGGAACGTACCTATGCAGAACTCCACACAAATATCCCCTGAATATTTGCCACATTTCTTCCGTACTTTTCCCTGAGAACATTTGTTTCCAATTTATGCTTCCAATTTCCTGCCTGATAGCCTCATAATTCCCCTTACTCCAATTAAATGCTTTTTTAACATGTCTGTTCCTATCTCCCTCCAATGCTAATGTGAAGGAGATAGAATTATGATCACTATCTCCAAAATGCTCTCCCACTGAGAGATCTGACACCTCACCAGGTTCATTTCCCAATACCAAATCAAGTGCAGCCTCTCCTCTTGTAAGCTTATCTACAAGGTCAAGAAACCTTCCTGAACATACCTAACAAACTCCACCCCATCTAAACCCCTTGCTCTAGGGAGATGCCAATCAATATTTGGGAAATTAAAATCTCCCATCACGTCAACTCTGTTATTATAACACCTTTCCAGGATCTGTTTCCCTACCTGCTCCTCGATATCCCTGTTACTATTGGGCGGCCTATAAAAAAGTCACCCAGTAAAGCTATTGACCCCCTCCTGTTCCTAACCTCCACCCACAGAGATTCAGTAGACAATCCCCCCATGGCGTCCACCTTTTCTGCAGCTGTGACACTATCTCTGATCAATAGTGCCATGCCCCCATCTCTTTTGCATCCCTCTCTGTCTTTTCTGAAACATCTAAAACCTGGCACTTGAAGTAACCATTCCTGTCCCTGAGTCATCCAAGTCTCTGTAATGGCCACAACATCGTATCTCCAAGTACTGATCCATGCTCTAAGCTCATCCACTTTGTTCACAATCAATATTCCTTGCGTTAAAATAGACACATCTCAAACCTTAAGTCTGAGCGCGTCCCTTCTCTATCACCTGCCTATCCTCCCTCTTGCACTGTCTACAAGCTTTCTCTATTTATGAGCAACCTCCTCTTCCCCAGTCTCTTCAGTTCGGTTCCCACCCCCCAACAATTCTAGTTTAAACTCTCCCCACTAGCCTTAGCAAACCTCCCCACCAGGATATTGGTCCCCCTGGGATTCAAGTGCAACCCATCCTTTTTGTACAGGTCACACCTGCTCCATAAGAGGTCCCAATAATCCAGAAACCTGAATCCTTGCCCCCTGCTCCAATCCCTCAGCCATGATTTTGACGGATAGCCAAGACAATGATGGCATTCATCATCCACCTCCTTCTATTCCTATTCTCATTGTCGCATGGCACAGGCAGTAACCCCGAGATTACTACCTTTGCGGTCTTGCTTCTCAATTTCCTTCCTAACTCCCTGTAGTCTTTTTTCAGGACATCTTCCCTTTTCCTACCTGTGTCATTGGTACCAATATGTACCACGACCCCTCTGGCTGTTCTCCCTCCCACTGCAGGATATCTTGGACACGATCTGAAACATCCCGGACCGTGGCACCTGGGAGGCAAACTACCACCCAAGTTTCTTTCCTGCGTCCACAGAATCGCCTGTCTGACCCTCTAACTATAGAGTCCCCTATCACTACTGCCATCTTCTTCCTTTCCCTATCCTTCTGAGCCACAGGGCCAGACGCTGTGCCAGAGGCACGGCCACTGTCACTTCCCCCAGGTAGGCCACCCCCCCCAGCAGTACTCAAGCAGGAATACTTATTGTCAAGGGGTACAGCCACAGGGGTGCTCTCTAGTACCTGACTCTTCCCCTTCCTCCAATTTGATTTCGTGTCCACTTGCCCAAAAGCTGGGATCTGGACTAGGGAGAGCCTGAGAGCTTAAACCAAGTAAGGCAGATAAGATTAAGAGGTGGATCATTTTTTATTTTTCACTTACATGATGTTAGCTTCACAGACTGATCCAGCATTTAATTGGCCATCCGTAACTGGCTCTGAGAAGGAGATGGTGAGCTTCCTTCTTGAATTGATGCTGTCCTTCAGATGTGGCTGTACCCACAATGCTATGAGGGACAGAGCCCTAGGGTTTTGACCCAATGACAGTGAAGGGACAGTTAATAATTTCCAAGTCCGGATGGTGTGTGGCTTGCTTGTCAATTTCCATGGTTTTGCCTCCATTATCCTTCTAGCTGGAGGGGTCCTCAGTTCGGAAAGTGCTGCCCAAGGAGTCTTGGTGGGTTGCTGCTGTGAACCCTGTAGACGCTACAAACAGTGGCTGCTGTGCATTGGTGGTGGAGTGAGTGAATGGTTGTGGATAGGGTGCCTGTCAAGTGGGTTACTGCATCCTGTTCAGTGTCAACCTCTTGACTGTTGCTGAATTTACAGTCATCCAGGCAGGTGAAATGTATTCTTGTAGACGAGGGGCAGACATTAGGCTTTGCGGAGTTGGGAGATGAGTTTCTTATGTATATGACCAGTTCAGTTTCTGGTCAAGGGTAACCCCCAGGGTATTGACAAAGGAGGATTCAGTGAAGATAATGACATTGAATGTCTGAGAATGATAGTGAGATTTTCATTTGTTTGATAGCATCATTGCCTGGCACACATGTAACATGAATGTTACTTGCAATCTGACAGCCCAGCCTGGATAGTGTTTGGCTCTGGCTGAGTTTGGTTGCAGATTTCATTACCTGAGGAGAGTTGGATGGTGCTGAACTGCATAAGCAAACATTCTTACTTCAGACTTTATGATTGTCAAAGCAGTATGATTGTAGAGTCTAGATCTTGTAAATCAACTGCAATTGTGTGACAAGGGCGTAGGAGAAGGAGAATTCTCAGTATTTAAGAAAAGCATCAAAATCAGGTCAGGGACCTACAGGATGATACCACTGTTAGGTGTGTCACTACCATGGATTCAGCAGCACAGTAGATACGGCAGTTGCACTCATGAATATGCATGTGTCAGCTAATTATTATTTCATTGTGATAGTACTTAACTCCATTCATTCTGTCATAGTGTTTATTGAGAAGTGGGCACAGCACAGCAATGCTTTGCTGCCTGCTTGCATTCGGCTTTGCCTGAGAAATTGGACTAGCGAGTCAACTGACTCTGAAGGCTACTGGTATTCATATTATATTTAGTTATTCCTTTCAGCCTTTGTTTTCTATTTGAGAGTTTTAGTTAATGATCCTGTTTGGCTTAGTGCTTATTGCTTTCTGTGTGAAGTCCCTCATTGCTTCAAGCACTCCATTATCATTCCAGTCCCTAAGAAACCCACTATCAAGGGACTAAATGACTACAGGCCTGTTGCCTTGACATCTGTTGTCATGAAGTCCTTTGAGAGACTTGTGTTGGCTAACCTGAAGGACTTCACAGGCCCCCTGCTGGACCCCCTGCAGTTTGCTTATTGGACAAATAGGTCAGTGGATGATGCAGTCAACATGGGACTGCATTAAATACTACAACACCTCGACAACCCAGGAACTTCTGCGAGAGTCCTTTTTGTTGACTTCAGCTCGGCGTTCAACACCATCGTCCCAGAAATCCTCCACTCCAAACTCACCCAGCTCACTGTCTCCCCTGCCATTTGTCAGTGGATCACAAGCTTCCTGACTGACAGGGTGCAGCAAGTGAGGCTGGGGAGCATCATTTCTAGCACCTGGACAATCAGTACCGGTGCCCCCTAGGGATGTGTGCTCTCCCCACTGCTCTTCTCCCTTTACACTGATGACTGCACCTCACAGGATCCATCTGTTAAACTCCTCAAGTTTGCAGACGACACAACTGTCATTGGTCTTATCCGAGATGGTGATGAGTCTGCATACCGACGGGTGGTGGAACGGCTGGCCCTCTGGTGTGGTCAGAACAATCTGGAGCTAAATACGCTCAGGACTGTGGAGATGACAGTGGACTTCAGGAGGAGCCCCCCAATACTTCCCCCACTCACTATACTCAACAGTATTGTGTCTGCTGTGGAGACCTTCAGGTTTCTGGGTGTTACGATCTCCCAAGATCTGAAGTGGACACCTTACGCGGACACTCTTATCAAAAAGGCTCAGCAGAGGTTGTATTTCCTACGTCAACTCAGGAAGTACAACCTGCCTCGGGAGCTGCTGATTCAATTCTACTCAGGAATAATTCAGCCTGTTCTCTGTTCATCCATCATTGTCTGGTTTGGATCAGCTACCAAACAAGACAAGAATAGACTCCAAAGAACCGTCAGGGCTGTGGAAAGGATTATTGGTGTGAAGCTGCCCTCGATCCGGAACTTATATGCATCTGGAGTCAGGAAGCGAGCAAGCAGCATCATTGTAGACCCATCACACCCTGGACATCACCTGTTCCAACTCCTTCCTTCTGGTAGGCGCTTTAGATCACTGTATGCCAGGACAAATAGGTAAAAGAACAGTTTCTTTCTCTATGCCATCAGTCTTACGAACACTTGAATTTTAGTCTATTATAAACCAAGTTCACCTGTACATACACAGGTATAACTCATTGTATATAGTTCACGATTATTTGCACTATTGTTTTGTTTGCTTTTTGATTCTGTACAGCGAGAGCTCAGGGAAACCGGCATCAAATTCCCTGTATGTGACCACATACTTGGCGATAATAAAGGATTCTGATTCTGATTCTATTCCCTCTAACTCTGTTCGCCTTAAAGTCTGTGAGCTTCAGTGATTCTCGCTTTGCACTTGGGCCATTTCTGAACCCAGTGACAGGGTAAGTTACTGGAGTGGATTCTGAGGAAGGGAATCTTGGCAGCATTTCAATAGACAAAGACTGATTAGGAATACTCATCATAACTGCGCATGCGAATTTGTGTATGACAAATATGTTAAGTGCTTTTGAAAAGGCATCCAAGAGGCTGAGCAGCGGGTGTTGTTATGGTGAGCATTAGCAAAAATCCCCAAAAAGGCCCAAATGGTAGGCTAGTCTGGAAGATAATATTGCAAGGCATCTGAGAGGAACTAGCTAACTGGATTTGTAATTGATGTTATGAGGCAGAAGTTTATAGTGGAAAGTTATTTCCTCGACTGGAGGCCTGTGTCTGGTGGTCTGTGGTGGAATCATTGTTGTATGTTATTTATATAAAGGACTTAATGAAAATGTACAAGGCATGGCTAGTATATATGCTGGTGATAATAAGTGAAGAAAGATATCAAAAATTACAAGCCAGTTCTGATCAGTTAGGTAAGTGGGCAAAGGACTGGTAAATGGTGTCCAATCCAGCTAAGGTGCATTTTGGTAAGTTTAACCAAGGTAGAAATTATACAGTGAATGGTAGAACCTAGCAGGGTGCTGTAGAATAGAAGAACTTAAAAGTAAGGTGAATGTTTCCCTGAAAGTAATGTCACAGGTAGACAGGATGGTGAAGAAGGTCTTCATCAATCAAGGCCCTGAGTACAAGAGTTTAGAGGTTACGTTACAACTGTACACGGAATTGGTGAGGCTGCTTCGGGAGTAGCACAAAGATGAGAACATCTGCAGATGATGAAAATTAAAACAGCACACACAAGATGCTGGAGGAACTCAGCAGGCCAGGCAGCATCTATGGAAAAGAGTAAACAGTTGACGTTTCAGGCCGAGACCCTTCTTCAGGACTGGAAAAAAGAAGAGGTCAGAGCAAGAAGGTGGGGGGAGGGGATGAAGAAGTACAAGGTGGTAGGTGATTGGTGAAACTGGGAGAGAGGGAGGGTTGAAGTAAAGGGCTAGGAGGCTGATAGATGACAGAGATAAAGAACTGGAGAAGGGGGAATCTGATAGGAGAGGGTAGAAGACCATAGAAGAAAGGGAAGGGAGCAGAGCACCAGAAGGAGGTGTTGGGCAAATTAGGAGATGAGGTGAGAGAGGGAATCGTGAATGAGAATGTTGAAGGGGAGGCAATTATCGGAAGTTGAGAACTCGAGTTTCATGTCATCAGTTTGGAGGCTACCCGGACGGAATATAAGGTGTTTCTCCTCCAACTTGAGTGTGGCCTCATCACAGCAGTAGAGGATGCCATGGACTGACATGTCAGAATGAGAATGGGAAATAGAATTGAAGTGGGTTACCACTGGGAGATCACGCTTTTCCCGATGGATGGAGCGTGGGTGCTCAGTGAAGTGGTCTCCCAATCTATGTCAGGTCTCACTGATATACAGGAGGCCACACTGGGAGAATTGAACATGGCACACAACCCTAACAAACTCACAGGTGAAGTGCCTACTCAGCTGGAAGGACTATTTGGGTCCCTGAATGGTAGTGAGGAAGGAGATGTAGGTGCAAGTGTGGCATTTGTTCCACTTGCAAGGGTAAGGTGATGGTGCCTGATGGTGGATCTTTCCCTCCCCAACCCCCCCCCCCAACTTTCTGCTTTTCACAGCAATCACTCCCTCTGCAACTCCCTTGTCCATTCATCTCTCCCCATTGATTTCCCTCCAGCTGCTTATTCTTGCATGCTGAGCGGGTGCCATACCTGCCCCTGCACCTCGCCCCTCACCCAGCTTCACCTATCGTCTTGTGCTTCCTCTCCCCCACAACCCCCACCCAAACACCTTCGTGCTCTAACTCCTCATTTTCTTTCCCAGTCCCGACGAAGGGTCTTGGCCTGAATCGTCGACTGTTTACTCTTTTCGATGGATGCTGCCTGGCTTACTGAGCTCCCCAGCATTTAGTGTGTTCCTCACCTGGAGCGTTGTGTAGAGTTTTGGTCACACTGCTATAGGGAAAATATAATTCAGCTGGAAAGGCTGCAAAAAAAGCACTGCTGGGAGTGCCTGAGCTATAGGGAGATTGGGCTGGCTAGGACTTAATTCTTTGGAGCGTGGAACACTAAGGGGTGACCTTAAAGAAACATATAAAATCACCAGCTTCATAGATAGCGGGTATGCACTCCTCGGGAAAGGGAACCAAAAATGAGAGGACAGGGGTTTAAGATGAAAGTAGAGGGTGCTTTCATTCCAAATATGCCCCACCAGTCTTTTCTTCATGCAGAGAGTGGTGGTGCATATTTTGAATGAGCTGCCAGAGAAAGTAGTTGAGGCAGATGTCATAACAACATTTTAAAGACATTTAGCTAAGTATATAAACAGGAATGATCTAGAGGGACTTGGGCCAACTGTGGGCAAATTAAATGGGCACCTAGTTTCAGTGGAACCTTAATCAGTATAGGCACATTCGGCCAAAAGGGCTGTTCCATGCTGTCTGTGTCCATGACTATGTGACTCTATGGTTAGATACGAACACATGCAGATAACATCGCTACTTCCTTTTCAACTAACTCAGGAGTTTCATCAAAAATGATGGTCCTCCCTTCCAAATTACAAACCAGAAACACTAGATATAGTCAGCAGGTCAAGTAGCATCTACGGGGAGTTTTTGCAGTTGGATATCCTTTTATCAGTTCTGCTTTTCTTTCAGATTTCCGGTACCAGGTTGCCCTGCTCTTTGTGAGTTTTAATAGTGATGTGAATGAGGAAGTGGTAGGGTGCATTAGTAAGTTTGCAGATAACATGAAGGTTGGTGGTACTGCGAGTAGTGTGGAAAGTTGTCATCGATTTCAGCGAGACATTGATTGGATGAAGAGCAGAACTGAGAAGTGGTGAATGAATTTCATTATAAAACAGTGCGAAATGATTTACTTTGGATTGAAGGAAAAATGCGGAGTTAAAGGCAGGATTTTTAACAGTGAGGAGGAACAGAGATATTGTGGAGTCGATGTCCATAAATCCCTCAAAATTGCAACACAAATTGATAAGGCGGTGAATAAATTGTATGGTGTGAAAGCTTTCAGTAATCGGAGGATCAAATTCAAGAGCCACGGGGCAATGTTGTAGCTCTATAACATTCAGGATATGCCATACTTGAAATATTGTGCACATATCTGGTTGCCTCATTATAGGAGGGATGTGGAAGCTTTAGAAAAGGTGCAGATGAACTTTACCAGGATGCTACCTAGATTTGAAAGCATATCTTATGAGGATAGATTAAGAGAGCTTGGGATTTTCTCTTTGGAGAGAAGGATGAATGGCGAGCTAATAGACGTGTGCAAAATGATAGAGTGGACAGCCAGAGATGTTTCAGCAGGGCAAAATAGTTAATATGAGGAGCATAAATTTAAGCTGTTTGGAGGGATGATGACAGAAGTAGATTTTTGACACAGGGTGTAGTGGACGTGTGAAATGCCCTGCCAGGGTTAGTGATAGAGGCAGAGAGATTGGGAAATTTAGGGTGTTTTGAGGGCTGATGTCAGAAGTAGATTGTTGACACAGGGTGTAGTGGACATGTGGAATGCCCTGCCAGGGTTACTGACAGAGACAGAGAGATTAGGAACCTTTAAGGTGTTTGGAGGGCTGATGCCAGAAGTAGATTTTTGACACAGGGTGTAGTGGACGTGTGAAATGCCCTGCCAGGGTTAGTGATAGAGGCAGAGAGATTGGGAAATTTAGGGTGTTTTGAGGGCTGATGTCAGAAGTAGATTGTTGACACAGGGTGTAGTGGACATGTGGAATGCCCTGCCAGGGTTAGTGATAGAGGCAGAGAGATTGGGAACACTTAAGGTGTTCGGAGGGCTGATGTCAGCAGTAGATTTTAGACACAGGGTGTACTGGATGTGTGGAATGCCTTCCCAGGGTTACTGACAGAGACAGAGAGATTGGGAACATTTAAGGTGTTTCGAGGGCTGATGTCAGAAGTAGAATTTTTAAGCAGGGTGTAGTGGATGTGTGGAATTCACTGCCAGGGTTAGTGATGAAGGCAGAGAGATTGGGAACAATTAATGTGTTTAGAGTGCTGTGTCAGATGTAGATTTTTGACGCAGGGTGTAGTGGGTGTGTGGAATGCCCTGCCAGGGTTAGTGATAGAGGCAGAGAGATTGGGAACGTTTAATGAGTTTGGAGGGCTGATGTCAGAAGTAGATTTTTTACGCAGGGTGCAGTGGACGGGTGGAATGCCCTGCCAAGGTTAGTGATAGAAGAAGAGAGTTTGGGAACATTTAAGGTGTTTGGAGGGCTGATGTCAGAAGCAGGTTTTTTTATTCAGGGTGTAGTGGGTGTGTGAAATGCCCTGCCAGGTTTAGTGATAGAGGCAGAGTGATTGGAAACATTTAAGGTGTTTGGAGGGCTGATGTCAGAAGTCGATATTTGACGCAGGGTGTAGTGGACGCGTGGAATGCCCTGCCAGTGTTAGTGATAAAGGCAGAGAGATTGGGAACATTTAAGGTGTTTGGAGGGCTGATGTCAGAAGTAGATTTTTGACGCAGGGTGTAGTGGACGCGTGGAATGCCCTGCCAGTGTTAGTGATAAAGGCAGAGAGATTGGGAACATTTAAGGTGTTTAGAGGGCTGATGTCAGAAGCAGATTTTGACATGGTGTAATGGACGTGTGGAATGCCTGGCCAGGGTTAGTGACAGAGGCAGAGAGATTGGGAACAATTAAGGAGATTGCAGGGCCTATGTCAGAAGCAGATTTTTTACGCAGGGTGTAGTGGACATGTGGAATGTCCTGCCAGGGTTAGTGATAGAGGCAGAGAGATTGGGAACATTTAAGGTGTTTAGAGGGCTGGTGTCAGAAATAGATTTTGGACAAAGGGTGTAGTGGGTATGTGGAACGCCCTGCCAGGGTTAGTGAATGAGGCAGAGACATTGGGAACATTTAAGATGTTTGGAGGGCTGATTTCAGAAGCAGACTTTTGACACAGTGTGTAGTGGACGTGTGGAATACCCTGCCAGGGTTAGTGACAGAGGCAGAGAGATTCGGAACATTTAAGGTGTTTGGACGGCTGATGTCAGAAGTAGATTTTGGACATAGGTTGTAGTGGGTGTGTGGAATGCCCTGCCAGGGTTAGTGACAGAGGCAGAGAGATTGGGAACATTTAAGGTGTTTGGAGGGCTGATGTCAGAAGCAGATTTTTGCTAGAGGGTGTAATGGATGTGTGGAATACCCTGCCAGGGTTAGTGATAGAGACAGGGCGATTGAGAACATTTCAGGTGTTTGGAGGGATGATGTCAGAAGTAGTATTTTTACGCAGGGTGTAGTGGACGTGTGGAATGACCTGCCAGGGTTAGTGATAGGGGCAGAGAGATTGGGAACGCTGAAGGTGTTTGGAGGGCTGATGTCAGAAGTAGATTTTGGACACAGGCTGTAGAGGGTGTGTGGAATGCCCTGCCAGGGTTAGTGATAGAGGCAGAGAGATTGGGAACATTTAAGGTGTTTAGAGGGCTGGTGTCAGAAATAGATTTTGGACAAAGGGTGTAGTGGGTATGTGGAACGCCCTGCCAGGGTTAGTGAATGAGGCAGAGACATTGGGAACATTTAAGATGTTTGGAGGGCTGATTTCAGAAGCAGACTTTTGACACAGTGTGTAGTGGACGTGTGGAATACCCTGCCAGGGTTAGTGACAGAGGCAGAGAGATTCGGAACATTTAAGGTGTTTGGACGGCTGATGTCAGAAGTAGATTTTGGACACAGGCTGTAGAGGGTGTGTGGAATGCCCTGCCAGGGTTAGTGATAGAGGCAGAGAGATTGGGAACACTTGAGGTGTTTGGAGGGCTGATGTCAGAAGTAGATTTTGGACGTAGGGTTTAGTGGGTGTGTGGAGCTCCCTGCCAGGTTTAGTGCTAGAGGCAGAGAGATTGGGAACATTTCAGGTGTTTGGAGGGCTGAGGTCAGAAGTAGAATTTTTACGCAGTGTGAAATGAGTGAGTGAAATGCCCTGCCAGGGTTAATGATAGAGGTAGTGAGACTGGGAACATTTCAGGTGTTTGGAGGGCTGATGTCAGAAGCAGATTTTTGACTCAGTGTGTGGTTGACGTGTGGAATGCCCTGCCAGGGTTAGTGATAGAGGCAGAGGGATTGGCAAAAATTAAGGAGTTTGGAGGGCTGATGTCAGAAGTAAATTTTGGACACAGGCTGTAGTGGGTGTGTGGAATGCCCTGCCAGGTTTAGTGATAGAGGCAGAGAGATTGGGAACGTTTAATGAGTTTGGAGGGCTGATGTCAGAAGTAGATTTTTTACGCAGGGTGCAGTGGACGGGTGGAATGCCCTGCCAAGGTTAGTGATAGAAGAAGAGAGTTTGGGAACATTTAAGGTGTTTGGAGGGCTGATGTCAGAAGCAGGTTTTTTTATTCAGGGTGTAGTGGGTGTGTGAAATGCCCTGCCAGGTTTAGTGATAGAGGCAGAGTGATTGGGAACATTTAAGGTGTTTGGAGGGCTGATGTCAGAAGTCGATATTTGACGCAGGGTGTAGTGGACGCGTGGAATGCCCTGCCAGTGTTAGTGATAAAGGCAGAGAGATTGGGAACATTTAAGGTGTTTGGAGGGCTGATGTCAGAAGTAGATTTTTGACGCAGGGTGTAGTGGACGCGTGGAATGCCCTGCCAGTGTTAGTGATAAAGGCAGAGAGATTGGGAACATTTAAGGTGTTTAGAGGGCTGATGTCAGAAGCAGATTTTGACATGGTGTAATGGACGTGTGGAATGCCTGGCCAGGGTTAGTGACAGAGGCAGAGAGATTGGGAACAATTAAGGAGATTGCAGGGCCTATGTCAGAAGCAGATTTTTTACGCAGGGTGTAGTGGACATGTGGAATGTCCTGCCAGGGTTAGTGATAGAGGCAGAGAGATTGGGAACATTTAAGGTGTTTAGAGGGCTGGTGTCAGAAATAGATTTTGGACAAAGGGTGTAGTGGGTATGTGGAACGCCCTGCCAGGGTTAGTGAATGAGGCAGAGACATTGGGAACATTTAAGATGTTTGGAGGGCTGATTTCAGAAGCAGACTTTTGACACAGTGTGTAGTGGACGTGTGGAATACCCTGCCAGGGTTAGTGACAGAGGCAGAGAGATTCGGAACATTTAAGGTGTTTGGACGGCTGATGTCAGAAGTAGATTTTGGACATAGGTTGTAGTGGGTGTGTGGAATGCCCTGCCAGGGTTAGTGACAGAGGCAGAGAGATTGGGAACATTTAAGGTGTTTGGAGGGCTGATGTCAGAAGCAGATTTTTGCTAGAGGGTGTAATGGATGTGTGGAATACCCTGCCAGGGTTAGTGATAGAGACAGGGCGATTGAGAACATTTCAGGTGTTTGGAGGGATGATGTCAGAAGTAGTATTTTTACGCAGGGTGTAGTGGACGTGTGGAATGACCTGCCAGGGTTAGTGATAGGGGCAGAGAGATTGGGAACGCTGAAGGTGTTTGGAGGGCTGATGTCAGAAGTAGATTTTGGACACAGGCTGTAGAGGGTGTGTGGAATGCCCTGCCAGGGTTAGTGATAGAGGCAGAGAGATTGGGAACATTTAAGGTGTTTAGAGGGCTGGTGTCAGAAATAGATTTTGGACAAAGGGTGTAGTGGGTATGTGGAACGCCCTGCCAGGGTTAGTGAATGAGGCAGAGACATTGGGAACATTTAAGATGTTTGGAGGGCTGATTTCAGAAGCAGACTTTTGACACAGTGTGTAGTGGACGTGTGGAATACCCTGCCAGGGTTAGTGACAGAGGCAGAGAGATTCGGAACATTTAAGGTGTTTGGACGGCTGATGTCAGAAGTAGATTTTGGACATAGGTTGTAGTGGGTGTGTGGAATGCCCTGCCAGGGTTAGTGACAGAGGCAGAGAGATTGGGAACATTTAAGGTGTTTGGAGGGCTGATGTCAGAAGCAGATTTTTGCTTGAGGGTGTAATGGATGTGTGGAATACCCTGCCAGGGTTAGTGATAGAGACAGGGCGATTGAGAACATTTCAGGTGTTTGGAGGGATGATGTCAGAAGTAGTATTTTTACGCAGGGTGTAGTGGACGTGTGGAATGACCTGCCAGGGTTAGTGATAGGGGCAGAGAGATTGGGAACGCTGAAGGTGTTTGGAGGGCTGATGTCAGAAGTAGATTTTGGACACAGGCTGTAGAGGGTGTGTGGAATGCCCTGCCAGGGTTAGTGATAGAGGCAGAGAGATTGGGAACACTTGAGGTGTTTGGAGGGCTGATGTCAGAAGTAGATTTTGGACGTAGGGTTTAGTGGGTGTGTGGAGCTCCCTGCCAGGTTTAGTGCTAGAGGCAGAGAGATTGGGAACATTTCAGGTGTTTGGAGGGCTGAGGTCAGAAGTAGAATTTTTACGCAGTGTGAAATGAGTGAGTGAAATGCCCTGCCAGGGTTAATGATAGAGGTAGTGAGACTGGGAACATTTCAGGTGTTTGGAGGGCTGATGTCAGAAGCAGATTTTTGACTCAGTGTGTGGTTGACGTGTGGAATGCCCTGCCAGGGTTAGTGATAGAGGCAGAGGGATTGGCAAAAATTAAGGAGTTTGGAGGGCTGATGTCAGAAGTAAATTTTGGACACAGGCTGTAGTGGGTGTGTGGAATGCCCTGCCAGGTTTAGTGATAGAGGCAGAGAGATTGGGAAGATTTAAGGTGTTTAGAGGGCTGATGTCAGAAGCAGATTCTTGACACGGTGCAGTGGATGTGTGGAATGCCCTGCCGGGGTTAGTGACAGAGGCAGAGAGATTCGGAACAATTAAGGAGTTTGGAGGGCTGATGTCAGAAGTAAAGTTTTTTACACGGGGTGTAGTGGACGTGTGGAATGCTCTGCCAGTGTGTGTGATAGAGGCAGAGAGATTTGGAGCATTTAAGGTGTTTTTAGGGCTGATGTCAGAAGTAGATTTTTGACACAGGGTGTAGTGGACGTGTGGAATGCCCTGCCAGGGTTAGTGATAGAGGCAGAGAGATTGGGAATATTTAGGGTGTTTTGAGGGCTGATGTCAGAAATAGATTTTTTACGCAGGGTCTAGTGGAGATGTGGAATGCCCTGCCAGGGTTAGTGATAGAGGAAGAGAGATTGGAATATTTAGGGTGTTTTGAGGGCTGATGTCAGAAGTAGAATTTTGAGACAGGGTGTAGTCGGCGTGTGGAACGCCCATCCAGGGTTAGGGATAGAGGCAGAGAGATTGGGAACATTTCAGGTGTTTGTAGTGCTGATGTCAAAAGTAGATTTTGGACACAGGTTGTAGTGGGTGTGTGGAACGCCCTGCTAGGGTTAGTGAAAGAGGCAGAGTGGTTGGAAACATTTCAGGTGTCTGGAGGGCTGATGTCAAAAGTAGATTTTTGACACAGGGTGTAGTGGACGTGTGGAATGCCCTGGCAGGGTTAGTGATGGAGGCATAGTGATTGGGAACATTTAAGGTTTTTGGAGCACTGATGTCAGAAGTAGATTTTTGATACAGGGTGTAGTGGTCGTGTGGAATGCCCTGTCAGTGTTAGTGATAGATGCAGAGATATTGGGAACATTTAAGTTGTTTGGAGGGCTGATGTCAAAATTAGATTTTTGGACACAGGGTGTAGTGGGTGTGTGGAGTGCCCTGCCACGGTTACTGATGGAGGAAGAGAGCTTGCGAACATTTCAGGTGTTTGGAGGGCTAATGTCAGAAGTAGATTTTTTACGCAGCGGGTAGTGGGTGTGTGAAATGCCCTGACATAGTTTAGTGATAGAGGCAGAGACACTGGGAACATGTAAGGTGTTTGGAGGGCTGACGTCAGAATCAGATTTTTGACAGAGGGTGTAGTGTACGTGTGGAATACCCTGCTAGGGTTAGTGATAGAGGCAGAGAGATTGGGAACATTTAAGGTGTTTGGAGGGCTGATGTCAGAAGTAGATTTTGGACACAGGCTGTAGTGGGTGTGTGGAACGCCCTGCCAGGGTTAGTGATAGAGGTAGTGAGATCGGGAATATTAAGTTGTTTAGCGGGCTGATGTAAGAAGCAGATTTTTGACACGGTGTGGTGGACGTGTGGAATGCCCTGCCGGGGTTAGTGACAGAGGCAGAGATATTAGGAACATTTAAGGTCTTTGGAGGGCTGATGTCAGAAGTAGATTTTTGAGGCAGGGTGTAGTGGACGTGTGGAATGCCCTGCCAGGGTGTGTGATAGAGGCAGAGAGATTGGCAGCATTTAAGGTGTTTTTAGGGCTGATGTCAAAAGTAGATTTTTGACACAGGGTGTAGTGTGTGTGTGGAATGTCCTGCCAGGGTTAGTGATAGAGGCAGAGAGATTGGGAACATTTAAGGTGTTTCGAGGGCTGATGTCAGAAGTAGATATTTTACGCAGGGTGTAGTGGGTGTGTGAAATGCCCTGCCAGGGTTAGTGATAGAGGCAGAGAGATTGGGAACGTTTAAGATGTTTGGAGGGCTGATGTTAGAAGTAGATTTTTGACACAGGGTGTAGTGGACGTGTGGAATGCCCTGCCAGGGTTAGTGATAGAGGCAGGGGAATTGGGAACATTTAAGGTGTTTGGAGGGCTGATGTCAGAAGCAGATTTTGGAATCAATGTGTAGTGGGTGGGTGGAATGCCCTGCCAGCTTTAGTGATACAGGCAGAGAGATTGGTAACATTTAATGTGTTTGGAGGGCTGATGTCAGAAGTAGATTCTTGACACAGGGTGTACTGGACGTGTGGCATACCCTGCCGGGGTTAGTGACAGCGGCAGAAAGATTGGGAATATTTAAGGTGTTTGGATTGCTGATGTCAGTAGTAGATTTTGGACTTCGGGTGTAGTGGGTGTGTTAAATGCCCTGCCAGGGTCAGTGATAGAGGCAGAGAGATTGGGAACATTTAAGCTGTTTGGAGGGCTGATGCCAGAAGTAGATTTTTGACACAGGATGTAGTGAACGTGTGGAATGCCCTGCCAGGTTTAGTGATAGAGGTAGAGAGATTGGGAATATTTCAGGTGTTTGGAGGGCTGATGTCAGAAGCAGATTTTTGACACAGGATGTAGTGGACGTGTCGTATGCCCTGCAAGGTTTAGTGATAGAGGCAGAGAGATTGGGAACATTTCAGGTGTTGGAGGGCTGATGTCAGAAGTAGATTTTAGACACAGGGTGTACTGGATGTGTGGAATGCCCTACCAGGGTTAGTGAAAGAGGCAGAAAGGTTGGGAATATTTAAGGTGTTTGGAGTGCTGATGTCAGAAGTAGATTTTGGACTTAGGGTGTAGTGGGTGCGCGAAATGCCCTGCCAGGGTCAGTGATAGAGGCAGAGAGATTGGGAACATTTAAGGTGTTTGGAGTGCTGATGTCAGAAGCAGATTTTTGACACAGGGTGTAGTGGATGTGTGGAATGCCCTGCCAGGGTTAGTGATAGAAGAAGAGAGCTTGGGAACATTTAAGGTGTTTGGAGGGCTGAAGTCAGAAGAAGATTTTTTGTGCAGTGTGTCGTGGACGTGTGGAATGCCCTGCCAGGGTTAGTGATAGAGGCAGAGAGATTGGTAACGCTGAAGGTGTTTGGAGGGCTGATGTGAGAAGTAGATTTTGGACACAGGCTGTAGTGTGTGTGTGGAACGCCCTGCAAGGTTTAGTGCTAGAGTCAGAGAGAATGGGAACATTTAATGTGTTTGTGGGGCTGAGGTCAGAAGTAGATTATTTACGCAGTGTGTAATGAGTGAGTAAATGCCCAGCCAGGGTCTGTGATAGAGGCAGAGAGATTGGGATCATTTAAGGTGTTTGGAGTGCAGATGTCAGAAGTAGATTTTTGACACAGGGTGTAGTGGACGTGTGGAACTCCCTGCCCGGGTTAGTGAACGAGGCATTGAGATTGGGAACATTTAAGGTGTTTGTTGGGCTGATGTCAGAAGCAGATTTTTGACACAGAATGTAGTGAACGTGTGGAATGCCCTGCCAGGGTTAGTGATAGAGACAGAGAGATTGGGAACATATAAGGTGTTTGGAGGGCTGATGTCAGAAGTAGATTTTTGACACAGGGTGTATTGAGTGTGTGGAATGCCCTGCCAGGGTTAGTGATAGAGGCAGTGAAATTAGGAACATTTAAGCTGTTTTGAGGGCTGATGTCAAAAGCAGATTTTTGACACAGTGTGTAGTGGACGTGTGGAATTCCCTTCCAGGGTTAGTGAAGGAGGCAGAAAGATTCGGAATATTTAAGATGTTTGGAGTGTTGATGTCAGAAGTAGATTTTGGACTTAGGGTGTAGTGGGTGTGCGAAATGCCCTGCCAGGGTCAGTGATAGAGGCAGAGAGATTGGGAACATTTAAGGTGTTTGGAGGGCCGATGTCAGAAGGAGATTTTTGACACAGCGTGTAACGGGTGTGTGGAATGCCCTGCCAGGGTTAGTGATAGAGGTAGAGAGATTGGAATGATTTATGGTGTATGGAGGGCTGATGTCAGAAGCAGATTTTTGACCCATGGTGTAGTGGACGTGTGGAATGCCCTGCCAGGGTTAGTGATAGAGGCAGAGAGATTGGGAACCTTTAAGGTGTTTGGAGGTCTGATGACAGAAGTAGATTTTGGACACAGGGTGTACTGGATGTGTGGAATGCCCTCCCAGTGTTAGTGACAGAGAAAGAGAGATTGGGAGCATTTAAGGTGTTTCGAGGGCTGATGTCAGAAGGAGATTTTTGACACAGCGTGTAATGGGTGTGTGGAATGCAATGCCAGGCTTAGTGATCGAGGTAGAGAGATTGGAAAGATTTATGGTGTTTGGAGGGCTGATGTCAGAAGGAGATTTTTGATACAGCGTGTGGTGGACGTGTGGAACCCCCTGCCAGGGTTAGTGATAGAGGCAGAGAGATTGGGAAGATTTAAGGTATTTGGTAGTCTGATGTCAGAAGTAGATTTTGGAAACCGGGTGCAGTGGGTGTGTGGAATGCTCTGCCAGGGTTAGTGATAGAGGCAGAGAGATTGAGAAGATTTAAGGTGTTTGGAGGGCTGATGTCAGAAGTAGATTTTGGACACCGGGTGTAGTGGGTGTGCGGAATGCCCTGCCAGGGTTAGTGACAGAGGCAGAGAGATTGGGAACATACAAGGTGTTTGGAGGGCTGATGTCAGAAGTAGATTTTTGACGCAGGGTGTAGTGGGTGTGTGGAATGCCCTGCCAGGGTTAGTGATAGAGGCAGAGAGATTGGGAACATTTAAGGTGTTTGGAGGGCTGATGTCAGAAGCAGATTTTTGACACGGTGTAGTGGACGTGTGGAATGCCCTGCCGGGGTTAGTGACAGAGGCAGAGAGATTGGGAACAATTAAGGAGTTTGGAGTGCTGATGTCAGAAGTAGAGTTTTTTACACGGGGTGTAGTGGGTGTGTGGAATGCCCTGCCAGGGTTAGTGATAGAGGCAGAGAGATTGGGAGTATTTAGGGTGTTTTGAGGGCTGATGTCAGAAGTAGATTTTTTACGCAGGGTCTAGTGGAGGTGTGGAATGCCCTGCCAGGGTTAGTGATAGAGGAAGAGAGATTGGGAACATTTGAGATGTTCAGAGGACTGATGTCAGAAGTAGATTTTTAACACAGGGTGTAGTGGGTGTGTTGAATGCCCTGCAAGGGTTAGTGATAGAGGCAGAGAGACTGGGAACATTTAAGGTGTTTGGAGAGCTGATGTCAGAAGCACATTTTTTACGCAGGGTGTAGTGGGTGTGTGGAATACCCTGCCAGGGTTATTGATAGAGGCAGAGAGATTGGGAATATTTAGGGTGTTTTGAGGGCTGATGTCAGAAGTAGAATTTTGAGACAGACTGTAGTCGGCGTGTGGAACGCCCATCCAGGGTTAGTGATAGAGGCAGAGAGATTGGGAACATTTCAGGTGTTTGTAGTGCTGATGTCAAAAGTAGATTTTGGACACAGGTTGTAGTGGGTGTGTGGTACGCCCTGCTAGGGTTAGTGATAGAGGCAGAGAGATTGGGAACATTTAAGGTGTTTGGTGGGCTAGTGTCAGAAGCAAATTTTTGACACGGTGTAATGTGTGCGTGAAATGCCCTGCCAGGGTTAGTGAAAGAGGCAGAGAGGTTGGAAACATTTCAGGTGTCTGGAGGGCTGATGTCAGAAGCAGATTTTTGACACAGGATGTAGTGAACGTGTGGAATGCCCTGCCAGGGTTAGTGATAGAGGCAGTGAAATTGGGAACATTTAAGCTGTTTTGAGGGCTGATGTCAAAAGCAGATTTTTGACACAGTGTGTAGTGGACGTGTGGAATTCCCTTCCAGGGTTAGTGAAGGAGGCAGAAAGATTCGGAATATTTAAGATGTTTGGAGTGTTGATGTCAGAAGCAGATTTTGGACTTAGGGTGTAGTGGGTGTGCGAAATGCCCTGCCAGGGTCAGTGATAGAGGCAGAGAGATTGGGAACATTTAAGGTGTTTGGTGGGCCGATGTCAGAAGGAGATTTTTGACACAGCGTGTAACGGGTGTGTGGAATGCCCTGCCAGGGTTAGTGATAGAGGTAGAGACATTGGAAAGATTTATGGTGTATGGAGGGCTGATGTCAGAAGCAGATTTTTGACCCATGGTGTAGTTGACGTGTGTAATGCCCTGCCAGGGTTAGTGATAGAGGCAGAGAGTTTGGGAACCTTTAAGGTGTTTGGAGGTCTGATGACAGAAGTAGATTTTGGACACAGGGTGTACTGGATGTGTGGAATGCCCTCCCAGTGCTAGTGACAGAGAAAGAGAGATTGGGAACATTTAAGAGGTTTCGAGGGCTGATGTCAGAAGGAGATTTTTGACACAGCATTTAATGGGTGTGTGGAATGCCCTGCCAGAGTTAGTGATCGAGGTAGAGAGATTGGAAAGATTTATGGTGTTTGGAGGGCTGATGTCAGAAGCAGATTTTTGACACAGAGTGCAGTGGACGTGTGGAATGCCCTACCAGGGTTAGTGACAGAGGCAGAGCGATTTGGAACATTTAAGGTGTTTGGAAGTCTGATGTCAGAAGTAGATTTTGGAAACCGGGTGCAGTGCGTGTGTGGAATACCCTGCCAGGGTTAGTGATCGAGGTAGAGAGATTGGAAAGATTTATGGGGTTTGGAGGGCTGATGTCAGAAGTAGATTTTGGGCACCGGGTGTAGTGGGTGTGAGGAATGCCCTGCCAGGGTTAGTGACAGAGGCAGAGAGATTCGGAAGATTTAAGGTGTTTGGAGGGCTGATGTCAGAAGGAGATTTTTGACACAGGATGTATTGGACGTGTGGAATGCCCTGCCAGGGTTAGTGAAAGAGGCAGAGTGATTGGGAACTTTTAAGGTGTTTGGAGGGCTGATGTCAGAAGTAGATTTTTGACACAGGGTGTAGTAGATGTGTGGAATGCCCTGCCAGGGTTAGTGGTCGAGGTAGAGAGATTGGAAAGATTTATGGTGTTTGGAGGGCTGATGTCAGAAGTAGATTTTTGACACAGGGTGTGGTGGACGCGTGGAATGCCCTGCTAGGGTTAGTGACAGAGGCAGAACGATGGGGAATATTTAAGGTGTTTGGAGGTCTGATGTCAGAAGTAGATTTTGGAAACCGGGTGCAGTGGGTGTGTGGAATTCCCTGCCAGGGTTAGTGATTGAGGCAGGGTGATTGGGAAGATTTAAGGTGTTTGGAGGGCTGATGTCAGAAGTAGATTTTGGACACCGGGTGTAGTGGGTGTGTGGAATTCTCTGCCAGGGAAGGTGACAGAGGCAGAGAGTTTGGGAACATTTAATGTGTTTGGAGGGCTGATGTCAAAAGAAGATTTTTTATGCAGGGTGTAGTGGACGTGTGGAATGCCCTGCCAGGGTTAGTGACAGAGGCAGAGAGATTGGTAACGCTGAAGGTGTTTGGAGGGCTGATGTGAGAAGTAGATTTTGGACACAGGCTGTATTAGGTGTGTGGAATGCCCTGCAAGGTTTAGTGCCAGAGTCAGAGAGAATGGGAACATCTAATGTGTTTAGGGGTCTGAGGTCAGAAGTAGATTTTTTACGCAGTGTGTAATGAGTGAGTAAATGCCCAGCCAGGGTCAGTGATAGAGGCATAGAGATTGGGATCAATTAAGGTGTTTGGAGTGCAGATGTCAGAAGGAGATTTTTGACTCAGGGTGTATTGGATGTGTGGAATGCCCTGCCAGGGTTAATGATAGAGGCAGAGAAATTGGGAACATTTAAGCTGTTTGGAGGGCTGATGTCAGAAGCAGATTTTTGACACAGGGCGTAGTGGACGTGTGGAATGCCCTGCCAGGATTAGTGATAGAGACAGGTAGATTGGGAAGATTTAAGGTGTTTGGAGGGCTGATGTCAGAAGTAGATTTTGGACTTAGGGTGTAGTAGGTGTGAGAAATGCCCTGCCAGGGTCAGTGATAGAGGCAGAGTGATTGGGAACTTTTAAGGTGTTTGGAGGGCTGATGTTAGAAGTAGATTTTTGACAGAGGGTGTAGTGGATGTGTGGTATGCACTGCCAGGGTTAGTGATAGAGACAGAGAGATTGGGAACATTTAAGGTGTTTGGAGTGCTGATGTCAGAATCATATTTTTGACACAGCGGTTAGTGGATGTGTGGAATGCCCTGCCAGGGTTAGTGATAGGAGAAGAGAGTTTGGGAACATTGAGGGTGTTTGGAGGGCTGATGTCAGAAGAACATTTTTTATGCAGGGTGTAGTGGACGTGTGGAATGCCCTGCCAGGGTTAGTGACAGAGGCAGAGCGATGGGGAAAATTTAAGATGTTTGGAGGGCAGGTGTCAGAAGGAGATTTTTGACACAGCGTGTAATGGGTGTGTGGAATGCTCTGCCAGGGTTAGTTATAGAGGTAGAGAGATTGGGAAGATTTATGGTGATTGGAGGGATGATGTCAGAAGCAGATTTTTGACACAGGGTGTAGTGGACGTGTGGAATACTCTGCCAGGGTTAGTGACAGAGGCAGAGCGATTGGGAACATTTAAGGTATTTGGTAGTCTGATGTCAGAAGTAGATTTTGGAAACCGGGTGCAGTGGGTGTGTGGAATGCTCTGCCAGGGTTAGTGATAGAGGCAGAGAGATTGAGAAGATTTAAGGTGTTTGGAGGGCTGATGTCAGAAGTAGATTTTGGACACCGGGTGTAGTGGGTGTGCGGAATGCCCTGCCAGGGTTAGTGACAGAGGCAGAGAGATTCGGAACACTTAAGGTGTTTGGAGGGCTGATGTCAGAAGCAGATTTTTGACGCAGGATGTAGTGGAAGTGTGGAATGCCCTGACAGGGTTAGTGACAGAGGTAGAGTGATTGGGAGCATTTAAGGTGTTTGGAGGGCTGATGTCAGAAGTAGAATTTTTACACAGGGTGTAGTGGACGTGTGGAACGCCCTGCCAGGGTTAGTGATAGAGGCAGAGAGATTGGTAACGCTGAAGGTGTTTGGAGGGCTGATGTGAGAAGTAGATTTTGGACAAAGGCTGTAGTGGGTGTCTGGAACGCCCTGCCAGGGTTAGCGATAGAGGCAGAGAGATTGTGAACATACAAGGTGTTTGGAGGGCTGATGTCAGAAGTAGATTTTTGACGCAGGGTGTAGTGGGTGTGTGGAATGCCCTGCCAGGGTTAGAGATAGAGGCAGAGAGATTGGGAACATTTGAGGTGTTTGGAGGGCTGATGTCAGAAGTAAATTTTTGACATAGGGTGTAGTGGACGTGTGGAATGCCCTGCCAGAGTTAGTGATAGAGGCAGAGAGATGGGAACATTTAAGGTGTTTAGAGGGCTGATGTCAGATGTAGACTTTTGACACAGGGTGTGGTGGACGTGTGGAATGCCCTGCCAGGGTTAGTGATAGAGGCAGAGAAATTGGGAACATTTAAGGTGTTTGAAGGGCTGATGTCAGAAGTAGATTTTGGACTTAGGGTGTAGTAGGTGTGAGAAATGCCCTGCCAGGTTCAGTGATAGAGGCAGAGTGATTGGGAACTTTTAAGGTGTTTGGAGGGCTTATGTCAGAAGTAGATTTTTGACACAGCGTTTAGTGGATGTGTGGAATGCCCTGCCAGGGTTAGTGATAGGAGAAGAGAGTTTGAGAACATTGAGGGTGTTTGGAGGGCTGAAGTCAGAAGAGGATTTTTTATGCAGGGTGTAGTGGACGTGTGGAATGCCCATCCAGGGTTAGTGACAGAGGCAGAGCGATGGGGAAAATTTAAGATGTTTGGAAGGCAGGTGTCAGAAGGAGATTTTTGACACAGCGTGTAATGGGTGTATGGAATGCCCTGCCGTGGTTTGTGATAGAGGTAGAGAGATTGGGAAGATTTATGGTGATTGGAGGGCTGATGTCAGAAGCTGATTTTTGACACAGGGTGCAGTGGACGTGTTGAATGCCCTGCCAGGGTTAGTGTCAGAGGCAGAGCGATTGGGAACAGTTAGGGTGTTTGGAGGGCTGATATGAGAAATAGATTTTGGACACAGGCTGTAGTGGGTGTGTGCAAGGTTTAGTGCTAGAGTCAGAGAGAATGGGAACATTTAATGTGTTTGGGGGGCTGAGGTCTGAAGTAGAACTTTTACGCAGTGTGTAATGAGTGAGTAAATGCCCAGCCGGGGTCAGTGATAGAGGCAGAGAGATTGGGATCATTTAAGGTGTTTGGAGTGCAGATGTCACAAGGAGATTTTTGACACAGGGTGTATTGGATGTGTGGAATGCCCTCCCAGGGTTAGTGACAGAGAAAGAGAGATTGGGAGCATTTAAGGTGTTTGGAGGGCTTATGTCAGAAGTAGATTTTTGACACAGGTTGTAGTGAACGTGTGGAATGTCCTGCCAGGGTTAGTGATAGTGGCAGAGAGATTGGGAACATTTAAGGTGTTTGGCGGGCTGATGTCAGAAGTAGATTTTGGGCACAGCCTGAACTGGATGTGTGGAATGCCCTGCCAGGGTTACTGGCAGAGGCAGAGAGATTGGAAACATTTAAGCTGTTTAGAGGGCTGATGTCAGAAGTAGATTTTGGACACAGGGTGTAGTGGGTGTGTGGAACTCCCTGCCAGGGTTAGTGATAAGGGCAGAGAGATTGGGAAATTTAAGCTGTTTGGAGGGCTGATTTCAGAAGCAGATTTTGGACACAGGGTGTACTGGATGTGTGGAAAGCCCTCCCAGGGTTATTGACAGAGAAAGAGAGATTGGGAACATTTAAGGTGTTTCGAGTTCTGATGTCAGAAGTAGATTTTGGACTTAGGTTGTAGTGCGTGTGAGCAATTCCCTGCCAGGGTTAGTGAAGAGGCAGAGGGATTGGGAACATTTAAGGTGTTTGGAGGTCTGATGACAGAAGCAGATCTTTGACACAGTGTGTAGTGGACGTGTGGAATACCCTGCCATGGTTAGTGACAGAGGCAGAAAGATTGGGAATATTTAAGGTGTTTGGAGGGCTGATGTCAGAAGTAGATTTTGGACTTAGGGTGTAGAAGGTGTGAGAAATGCCCTGCCTGGGTCAGTGATAGAGGCAGACAGATTGGGAGCATTTAAGGTGTTTGGAGGGCTTATGTCAGAAGTAGATTTTTGACACAGGTTGTAGTGGACGTGTAGAATGTCCTGCCAGGGTATTGACAGAGACAGAGAGATTGGAAACATTTAAGCTGTTTAGAGGGCTGATGTCAGAAGTAGATTTTGGGCACAGGGTGTAGTGGGTGTGTGGTCCTCCCTGCCAGGGTTAGTGGTAGAGGCAGAGGGATTGGGAACACTTAAGGTTTTTGGAGGGCTGATGTCAGAGGGAGATTTTTGACACAGCGTGTAATGGGTGTGTGGAATGCCCTGCCAGGGTTAGTGATAGAGGTAGAGAGATTGGAAAGATTTATGGTGTATGGAGGGCTGATGATAGAAAGAGATTTTTGACACAGCGTGTAATGGGTGTGTGGAATGCCCTGCCAGGGTTAGTTATAGAGGTAGAGAGATTGGGAAGATTTATGGTGATTGGAGGGATGATGTCAGAAGCAGATTTTTGACACAGGGTGTAGTGGACGTGTGGAATACCCTGCCAGGGTTAGTGACAGAGGCAGAGCGATTGGGAACATTTAAGGTATTTGGTAGTCTGATGTCAGAAGTAGATTTTGGAAACCGGGTGCAGTGGGTGTGTGGAATGCTCTGCCAGGGTTAGTGATAGAGGCAGAGAGATTGAGAAGATTTAAGGTGTTTGGAGGGCTGATGTCAGAAGTAGAATTTTTACACAGGGTGTAGTGGACGTGTGGAACGCCCTGCCAGGGTTAGTGATAGAGGCAGAGAGATTGGTAACGCTGAAGGTGTTTGGAGGGCTGATGTGAGAAGTAGATTTTGGACACAGGCTGTAGTGGGTGTCTGGAACGCCCTGCAAGGTTTAGTGCTAGAGTCAGAGAGAATGGGAACATTTAAGGTGTTTGGGGGCTGAGGTCAGAAGTAGATTTTTTACACAGTGTGTAATGAGTGAGTAAATGCCCAGCCAGGGTCAATCATAGAGGCAGAGAGATTGGGGACATTTGCAGTGTTTAGAGCGCAGATGTCAGAAGGAGATTTTTGACACGGTGTATTGGACGTGTGGAATGTCCTGCCAGGGTTAGTGATAGAGGCAGAGAAATTGGGAATATTTAAGGTGTTTGGAGGGCTGATGTCAGAAGTAGATTTTGGGCACAGGGTGTACTGGATGTGTGGAATGTTCCTGCCAGGGTTAGTTGCAGAGGCAGAGAGATTGGGAGCATTTAAGCTGTTTAGAGGGCTGATGTCGGAAGTAGATTTTGGACACAGGGTGTAGTGGGTGTGTGGAACGCCTGCAAGGGTTAGTGAACGAGGCATTGAGATTGGAAACATTGAAGGTGTTTGGAGGGCTGATGTCAGAAGCAGATTTTTGACGCAGGGTGTAGTGGACGTGTGGAATGCCCTGCCAGGGTTAGCGATAGAGGCAGAGTGATTGGGAACATATAAGGTGTTTGGGAGGCTGATGTCAGAAGCAGATTTTTGACACAGGATGCAATGGACGTCTGGAATGCCCTGCCAGGGTTAGCGATAGAGGCAGAGAGATTGTGAACATACAAGGTGTTTGGAGGGCTGATGTCAGAAGTAGATTTTTGACGCAGGGTGTAGTGGGTGTGTGGAATGCCCTGCCAGGGTTAGAGATAGAGAGAGTGATTGGGAACATTTAAGGTGTTTGGAGGGCTGATGTCAGAAGTAAATTTTTGAAACAGGGTGTAGTGGACGTGTGGAATGCCCTGCCAGAGTTAGTGATAGAGGCAGAGAGATGGGAACATTTAAGGTGTTTAGAGGGCTGATGTCAGAAGTAGATTTTGGACACAGGGTGTAGTGGGTGTGGAAAGCCCTGCCAGGGTTAGTGAAAGAGGCAGAGAGATTCGGAACATTTAAGGTTTTTGGAGGGCTGATGTCAGAAGCAGATTTTTGACGCAGGATGTAGTGGAAGTGTGGAATGCCCTGCCAGGGTTAGTGATAGAGGCAGAGAGATTGGTAACGCTGAAGGTGTTTGGAGGGCTGATGTGAGAAGTAGATTTTGGACACAGGCTGTAGTGGGTGTGTGGAAAGCCCTGTAAGGTTTAGTGCTAGAGTCAGAGAGAATGGGAACATTTAAGGTGTTTGGGGGCTGAGGTCAGAAGTAGATTTTTGACGCAGTGTGTAATTTGCGAGTAAATGCCCAGCCAGGGTCAGTCATAGAGGCAGAGAGATTGCGGACATTCAAGCTGTTTAGAGGCTGATGTCAGAAGAAGATTTTGAACACAGGGTAAAGTGGGTGTGTGGAATGCCCTCCCAGGGTTAGTGACAGAGGCAGAGAGATTGGGAACATTTAAGGTGTTTGGTGGGCTAGTGTCAGAAGCAAATTTTTTGACACGGTGTAATGTGTGTGTGAAATGCCCTGTCAGGGTTAGTGAAAGAGGCAGAGAGGTTGGAAACATTTCAGGTGTCTGGAGGGCTGATGTCAGAAGCAGATTTTTGACACAGGATGTAGTGAACGTGTGGAATGCCCTGCCAGGGTTAGTGATAGAGGCAGTGAAATTAGGAACACTTAAGCTGTTTTGAGGGCTGATGTCAAAAGCAGATTTTTGACACAGTGTGTAGTGGACGTGTGGAATTCCCTTCCAGGGTTAGTGAAGAAGGCAGAAAGATTCGGAATATTTAAGGTGTTTGGAGTGTTGATGTCAGAAGTAGATTTTGGACTTAGGGTGTAGTGGGTGTGCGAAATGCCCTGCCAGGGTCAGTGATAGAGGCAGAGAGATTGGGAACATTTAAGGTGTTTGGTGGGCCGATGTCAGAAGGAGATTTTTGACACAGCGTGTAACGGGTGTGTGGAATGCCCTGCCAGGGTTAGTGATAGAGGTAGAGACATTGGAAAGATTTATGGTGTATGGAGGGCTGATGTCAGAAGCAGATTTTTGACCCATGGTGTAGTTGACGTGTGTAATGCCCTGCCAGGGTTAGTGATAGAGGCAGAGAGTTTGGGAACCTTTAAGGTGTTTGGAGGTCTGATGACAGAAGTAGATTTTGGACACAGGGTGTACTGGATGTGTGGAATGCCCTCCCAGTGCTAGTGACAGAGAAAGAGAGATTGGGAACATTTAAGAGGTTTCGAGGGCTGATGTCAGAAGGAGATTTTTGACACAGCGTTTAATGGGTGTGTGGAATGCCCTGCCAGGGTTAGTGATCGAGGTAGAGAGATTGGAAAGATTTATGGTGTTTGGAGGGCTGATGTCAGAAGCAGATTTTTGACACAGGGTGCAGTGGACGTGTGGAATGCCCTACCAGGGTTAGTGACAGAGGCAGAGCGATTTGGAACATTTAAGGTGTTTGGAAGTCTGATGTCAGAAGTAGATTTTGGAAACCGGGTGCAGTGCGTGTGTGGAATACCCTGCCAGGGTTAGTGATCGAGGTAGAGAGATTGGAAAGATTTATGGGGTTTGGAGGGCTGATGTCAGAAGTAGATTTTGGGCACCGGGGTGTAGTGGGTGTGAGGAATGCCCTGCCAGGGTTAGTGACAGAGGCAAAGAGATTCGGAAGATTTAAGGTGTTTGGAGGGCTGATGTCAGAAGGAGATTTTTGACGCAGGATGTATTGGACGTGTGGAATGCCCTGCCAGGGTTAGTGAAAAGAGGCAGAGTGATTGGGAACTTTTAAGGTGTTTGGAGGGCTGATGTCAGAAGTAGATTTTTGACACAGGGTGTAGTAGATGTGTGGAATGCCCTGCCAGGGTTAGTGATCGAGGTAGAGAGATTGGAAAGATTTATGGTGTTTGGAGGGCTGATGTCAGAAGTAGATTTTTGACACAGGGTGTGGTGGACGCGTGGAATGCCCTGCTAGGGTTAGTGACAGAGGCAGAACGATGGGGGAATATTTAAGGTGTTTGGAGGTCTGATGTCAGAAGTAGATTTTGGAAACCGGGTGCAGTGGGTGTGTGGAATTCCCTGCCAGGGTTAGTGATTGAGGCAGGGTGATTGGGAAGATTTAAGGTGTTTGGAGGGCTGATGTCAGAAGTAGATTTTGGACACCGGGTGTAGTGGGTGTGTGGAATTCTCTGCCAGGGAAGGTGACAGAGGCAGAGAGTTTGGGAACATTTAAGGTGTTTGGAGGGCTGATGTCAAAAGAAGATTTTTTATGCAGGGTGTGGTGGACGTGTGGAATGCCCTGCCAGGGTTAGTGACAGAGGCAGAGAGATTGGTAACGCTGCAGGTGTTTGGAGGGCTGATGTGAGAAGTAGATTTTGGACACAGGCTGTATTGCGTGTGTGGAATGCCCTGCAAGGTTTAGTGCCAGAGTCAGAGAGAATGGGAACATCTAATGTGTTTAGGGGGCTGAGGTCAGAAGTAGATTTTTTACGCAGTGTGTAATGAGTGAGTAAATGCCCAGCCAGGGTCAGTGATAGAGGCATAGAGATTGGGATCAATTAAGGTGTTTGGAGTGCAGATGTCAGAAGGAGATTTTTGACACAGGGTGTATTGGATGTGTGGAATGCCCTCCCAGGGTTAGTGAAAGAGGCAGAAAGATTGGGAACATTTAAAGTGTTTGGAGGGCTGATGTCAGAAGTAGACTTTTGACAGAGGGTGTAGTGGACGTGTGGAATTGCCCTGCCAGGGTTAATGATAGAGGCAGAGAAATTGGGAACATTTAAGCTGTTTGGAGGGCTGATGTCAGAAGCAGATTTTTGACACAGGGCGTAGTGGACGTGTGGAATGCCCTGCCAGGATTAGTGATAGAGACAGGTAGATTGGGAAGATTTAAGGTGTTTGGAGGGCTGATGTCAGAAGTAGATTTTGGACTTAGGGTGTAGTAGGTGTGAGAAATGCCCTGCCAGGGTCAGTGATAGAGGCAGAGTGATTGGGAACTTTTAAGGTGTTTGGAGGGCTGATGTTAGAAGTAGATTTTTGACAGAGGGTGTAGTGGATGTGTGGGTATGCACTGCCAGGGTTAGTGATAGAGACAGAGAGAATTGGGAACATTTAAGGTGTTTGGAGTGCTGATGTCAGAATCAGATTATTGACACAGCGTTTAGTGGATGTGTGGAATGCCCTGCCAGGGTTAGTGATAGGAGAAGAGAGTTTGGGAACATTGAGGGTGTTTGGAGGGCTGATGTCAGAAGAAGATTTTTTATGCAGGGTGTAGTAGACGTGTGGAATGCCTGCCGCCAGGGTTAGTGACAGAGGCAGAGCGATGGGGAAAATTTAAGGTGTTTGGAGGGCAGATGTCAGAAGGAGATTTTTGACACAGGCGTGTACTGGGTGTATGGAATGCCCTGCCGTGGTCAGTGATAGAGGTAGAGAGATTGGGAAGATTTATGGTGATTGGAGGGCTGATGTCAGAAGCTGATTTTTGACACAGGGTGCAGTGGACGTGTTGAATGCCCTGCCAGGGTTAGTGTCAGAGGCAGAGCGATTGGGAACATTTAAGGTGTTTGGAGGTCTGAGGTCAGAAGTAGATTTTGGAAACCGGGTGCAGTGGGTGTGTGGAATGCCCTGCCAGGGTTAGTGATAGAGGCAGGAGATTAAGGTGTTTGGAGGGCTGATGTCAGAAGTAGATTTTCGACACCAGATGTAGTGGGTGTGTGGAATTCCCTGCCAGGGAAGGTGACAGACGCAGAGAGATTGGGAACATTTAGGTGTTTGGAGGACTGATGTCAGAAGCAGATTTTTGACGCAGGATGTAGTGGACGTGTGGAATGCCCTGCCTTGGTTAGTGATAGAGGCAGAGAGATTGCTAACGCTGAAGGTGTTTGGAGGGCTGATATGAGAAATAGATTTTGGACACAGGCTGTAGTGTGTGTGTAGGTTTAGTGCTAGAGTCAGAGAGAATGGGGAACATTTAACGTGTTTGGGGGGCTGAGGTCTGAAGTAGAACTTTTACGCAGTGTGTAATGAGTGAGTAAATGCCCAGCCGGGGTCAGTGATAGAGGCAGAGAGATTGGGTTCATTTAAGGTGTTTGGAGTGCAGATGTCAGAAGGAGATTTTTGACACAGGGTGTATTGGATGTGTGGAATGCCCTCCCAGGGTTAGTGACAGAGAAAGAGAGATTGGGAGCATTTAAGGTGTTTCGAGGGCTGATGTCAGAAGTAGATTTTGGACTTAGGTTGTAGTGCGTGTGAGCAATTCCCTGCCAGGGTTAGTGTAGATGCAGAGGGATTGGGAACATTTAATGTGTTTGGAGGTCTGATGTCAGAAGCAGATCTTTGACACAGTATGTAGTGGACGTGTGGAATACCCTGCCATGGTTAGTGACAGAGGCAGAAAGATTGGGAATATTTAAGGTGTTTGGAGTGCTGATGTCAGAAGTAGATTTTGGGCTCTAGGGTTGTAGTGGGTGTGCCGAAATGCCCTGCCAGGGTCAGTGATAGAGGCAGAGGAGATTGGGAACACTTAAGGTGTTTGGAGGGCTGATGTCTCAGAGGGAGATTTTTGACACAGCGTGTAATGGGTGTGTGGAATGCCCTGCCAGGGTTAGTGATAGAGGTAGAGAGATTGGAAAGATTTATGGTGTATGGAGGGCTAGATGATAGGAAGAGATTTTTGACACAGCGTGTAATGGGTGTGTGGAATGCCCTGCCAGGGTTAGTGATAGAGGTAGAGAGAGAGATTAGGAAGATTTATGCTGATTGGAGGGGATGATGTCAGAAGCAGATTTTTGACACAGGGTGTAGTGGACGTGTGGAATACCCTGCCAGGGTTCGTGACAGAGGCTGAGCGATTGGGAACATTTAAGGTATTTGGTAGTCTGATGTCAGAAGTAGATTTTGGAAACCGGTGTAGTGGACGTGTGGAACGCCCTGCCAGGGTTAGTGATAGAGGCAGAGAGATTGTTAACGCTGAAGGTGTTTGGAGGGCTGATGTGAGAAGTAGATTTTGGACACAGGCTGTAGTGGGTGTCTGGAACGCCCTGCAAGGTTTAGTGCTAGAGTCAGAGAGAATGGGAACATTTAAGGTGTTTGGGAGCTGAGGTCTGAAGTAGAACTTTTACGCAGTGTGTAATGAGTGAGTAAATGCCCAGCTGGGGTCAGTGATAGAGGCAGAGAGATTGGGATCATTTAAGGTGTTTGGAGTGCAGATGTCAGAAGGAGATTTTTGACACAGGGTGTATTGGATGTGTGGAATGCCCTCCCAGGGTTAGTGACAGAGAAAGAGAGATTGGGAGCATTTAAGGTGTGTTCGAGGGCTGATTTCAGAAGTAGATTTTGGACTTAGGTTGTAGTGCGTGTGAGCAATTCCCTGCCAGGGTTAGTGTAGATGCAGAGGGATTGGGAACATTTAATGTGTTTGGAGGTCTGATGTCAGAAGCAGATCTTTGACACAGGCGTGCAGTGGACATGTGAATACCCTGCCATGGTTAGTGACAGAGGCAGAAAGATTGGGAATATTTAAGCTCTTTAGAGTGCTGATGTCAGAAGTAGATTTTGGACTTAGGGTGTAGTGGGTGTGCGAAATGTCCTGCCAGGGGTCAGTGATAGAGGCAGAGAGATTGGGAACATTTAAGGTGTTCGGAGGGCCGATGTCAGAAGGAGATTTTTGACACAGCGTGTAGTGGGTGTGTGGAATGCCCTGCCAGGGTTAGTGACAGAGGCAGAGAGATTCGGAACATTTAAGGTGTTTGGAGGGCTGATGTCAGAAGGCGATTTTTGACAAAGTGAGTAGTGGACGTGTGGAATACCCTGCCATGGTTAGTGACAGAGGCAGAAAAGATTGGGAATATTTAAGGTGTTTGGAGGGGCTGATGTCAGAAGTAGATTTTGGACTTAGGGTGTAGAAGGTGTGAGAAATGCCCTGCCTGGGTCAGTGATAGAGGCAGACAGATTGGGAGCATTTAAGGTGTTTGGAGGGCTTATGTCAGAAGTAGATTTTTGACACAGGTTGTAGTGGACGTGTAGAATGTCCTGCCAGGGTATTGACAGAGACAGAGAGATTGGAAACACTTAAGCTGTTTAGAGGGCTGATGTCAGAAGTAGATTTTGGGCACAGGGTGTAGGTGGGTGTGTGGTCCTCCCTGCCAGGGTTAGTGGTAGAGGCAGAGGGATTGGGAACACTTAAGGTTTTTGGAGGGCTGATGTCAGAGGGAGATTTTTGACACAGCGTGTAATGGGTGTGTGGAATGCCCTGCCAGGGTTAGTGATAGAGGTAGAGAGATTGGAAAGATTTATGGTGTATGGAGGGCTGATGATAGAAAGAGATTTTTGACACAGCGTGTAATGGGTGTGTGGAATGCCCTGCCAGGGTTAGTTATAGAGGTAGAGAGATGGGAAGATTTATGGTGATTGGAGGGATGATGTCAGAAGCAGATTTTTGACACAGGGTGTAAGAGTGGACGTGTGGAATACCCTGCCAGGGTTTGTGACAGAGGCAGAGCGATTGGGAACATTTAAGGTATTTGGTAGTCTGATGTCAGAAGTAGATTTTGGAAACCGGGTGCAGTGGTGTGTGGAATGCTCTGCCAGGGTTAGTGATAGAGGCAGAGAAATTGAGAAGATTTAAGGTGTTTGGAGGGCTGATGGTCAGAAGCAGATTTTTGACCGCAGGATGTAGTGGAAGTGTGGAATGCCCTGACAGGGTTAGTGACAGAGGCAGAGAGATTCGGAACATTTAAGGTGTTTGGAGGGCTTGATGTCAGAAGCAGATTTTTGACGCAGGATGTAGTGGAAGTGTGGAATGCCCTGACAGGGTTAGTGATAGGGCAGAGAGATTGGTAACGCTGAAGGTGTTTGGAGGGCTGATGTGAGAAGTAGATTTTGGACACAGGCTGTAAGTGGGTGTCCTGGAACGCCCTGCAAGGTTTAGTGCTAGAGTCAGAGAAATTGGGACATTTAAGCTGTTTGGAGGGCTTGATGTCAGAAGCAGATTTTTGACACAGGGCGTAGTGGATGTGTGCAATGCCCTTCAGGGTTAGTGACAGAGAAAGAGAGATTGGGAACATTTAAGATGTTTCGAGGGCTGATGTCAGAATTAGATTTTGGACTTAGGTTGTAGTGGGTGTGAGGAATGCCCTGCCCGGGTTAGTGATAGAGGCAGAGAGAATGGGAACATTTAAGGTGTTTGGAGGGCAGATGTCAGAAGGAGATTTTTGACACAGCGTGTAATGGGTGTGTGGAATGCCCTGCCAGGGTTAGTGATCGAGGTAGAGAGTTTGGAAAGATTTATGGTGTTGGAGGGCTGATGTCAGAAGCAGATTTTTGACACAGGGTGTGGTGGACGTGTGGAATGCCCTGCCAGGGTTACTGACAGAGGCAGAGCGATGGGGAACACTTAAGGTGTTTGGAGTGCAGATGTCAGATGGAGATTTTGGACACAGGGTGTACTGGATGTGTGGAATGCCCTGCCAGGGTTAGTGAAAGAGGCAGAGAGATTCGGAACACTTAAGGTTTTTGTAGGGCTGATGTCAGAAGCAGATTTTTGACGCAGGATGTAGTGGAAGTGTGGAATGCCCTGACAGGGTTAGTGACAGAGGTAGAGTGATTGGGAGCATTTATGGTGTTTGGAGGGCTGATGTCAGAAGTAGAATTTTTACACAGTGTGTAATGAGCGAGTAAATGCCCAGCCAGGGTCAGTCATAGAGGCAGAGAGATTGCGGACATTCAAGCTGTTTAGAGGCTGATGTCAGAAGTAGCTTTTGAACACAGGGTATAGTGGGTGTGTGGAATACCCTCCCAGGGTTAGTGACAGAGGCAGAGAGATTGGGAACATTCAAGCTGTTTAGAGGGATGATGTCAGAAGTAGATTTTGAACACAGGGTATAGTGGGTGTGTGGAATGCCCTCCCAGTGTTAGTGATAGAGGCAGAGAGATTGGGAACATTTCAGGAGTTTGGAGGACTGATGTCAGAAGGAGATTTTTGACACAGTGTGTAGTGGACGTTTGGAATGCCCTGCCACTGTTAGTGATAGAGGCAGAGAAATTGAGAACATTTAAGCTGTTTGGAGGGCTGATGTCAGAAGCAGATTTTGGACACAGGGTGTACTGGATGTGTGGAATGCCCTGCCAGGGTTAGTGAAAGAGGCAGAAAGATTGGGAACATTTAAGGTGTTTGGAGGTCTGATGTCAGAAGTAGATTTTGGAAACTGGGTGCAGTGTGTGTGTGGAATGCCCTGCCAGGGTTACTGATAGAGGCAGGGAGATTGGGAAGATTTAAGGTGTTTGGAGGGCTGATATCAGAAGTAGATATTTGACACCGGATGTACTGGGTGAGTGGAATTCCCCGTCAGGGAAGGTGACAGACGCAGAGAGATTGGGAACATTTAGGTGTTTGGAGGGCTGATGTCAGAAGCAGATTTTTGACGCAGGATGTAGTGGACATGTGGAATGCCCTGCCAGGGTAAGTGATAGAGGCAGAGTGATTGGGAAATTTTAAGGTGTTTGGAGGACTGATGTTAGAAGTAGATTTTTGACACAGGGTGTAGTGGATGTGTGGAATGCCCTACCAGGGTTAGTGATAGGAGAAGAGAGTTTGGGAACATTAAGGTGTTTGGAGGGCAGATGTCAGAAGGAGATTTTTGACACAGCGTGTAATGGGTTTATGGAATGCCCTGCCGTGGTTAGTGATAGAGGTAGAGAGATTGGGAAGATTTATTGTGATTGGAGGGCTGATGTCAGAAGCTGATTTTTGACACAGGGTGCAGTGGACGTGTGGAATGCCCTGCCAGGGTTAGTGTCGGAGGCAGAGCGATTGGGAACATTTAAGGTGTTTGGAGGTCTGATGTGGGAAGTAGATTTTGGAAACCAGGTGCAGTGGGTGTGTGGAATGCCCTGCCAGGGTTAGTGATAGAGGTAGAGAGATTGGAAAGATTTATGGTGTATGGAGGGCTGATGATAGAAGGAGATTTTTGACACAGCGTGTAATGGGTGTGTGGAATGCCCTGCCAGGGTTAGTGATAGAGGTAGAGAGATTGGGAAGATTTATGGTGATTGGAGGGATGATGTCAGAAGCAGATTTTTGACACAGGGTGTAGTGGACGTGTGGAATACCCTGCCAGGGTTAGTGACAGAGGCAGAGCGATTGGGAACATTTAAGGTGTTTAGTAGTCTGATGTCAGAAGTAGATTTTGGAAACCGGGTGCAGTGGGTGTGTGGAATGCCCTGCCATGGTTAGTGATAGAGCAGAGAGATTGCTAACGCTGAAGGTGTTTGGAGGGCTGATGTGAGAAGTAGATTCTGGACACAGGCTGTAGTGAGTGTGTGGAACGCCCTGCAAGGTTTAGTGCTATGGTCAGAGAGAATGGGAACATTTAATATGTTTGGGGGGCTGAGGTCAGAAGTAGAATTTTTACGCAGTGTGTAATGAGTGAGTAAATGCCCAGCCGGGGTCAGTGATAGAGGCAGAGAGATTCGGATCATTTAAGGTGTTTAGAGTGCAGATGTCAGAAGGAGATTTTTGACACAGGGTGTATTGGATGTGTGGAATGCCCTCCCAGGGTTAGTGACAGAGAAAGAGAGATTGGGAGCATTTAAGTTGTTTGGAGGGCTTATGTCAGAAGTAGCTTTTTGACACAGGTTGTAGTGCACGTGTGGAATGTCCTGCCAGGGTTAGTGATAGTGGCAGAGAGATTGGGAACATTTAAGGTGTTTGTCGGGTTGATGTCAGAAGTAGATTTTGGGCACAGGGTGTACTGGATGTGTGGAATGCCCTGCCAGGGTTACTGACAGAGGCAGAGAGATTGGAAACATTTAAGCTGTTTAGAGGGCTGATGTCAAAACTAGATTTTGGACACAGGGTGTAGTGGGTGTGTGGAACTCCCTGCCAGGGTTAGTGATAGAGGCAGAGAGATTGGGAAATTTAAGCTGTTTGGAGGGCTGATTTCAGAAGCAGATTTTGGACACTGGGTGTACTGGATGTGTGGAAAGCCCTCCCAGGGTTATTGACAGAGAAAGAGAGATTGGGAACATTTAAGGTGTTTCGAGTTCTGATGTCAGAAGTAGATTTTGGACTTAGGTTGTAGTGCGTGTGAGCAATTCCCTGCCAGGGTTAGTGAAGATGCAGAGGGATTGGGAACATTTAATGTGTTTGGAGGTCTGATGTCAGAAGCAGATCTTTGACACAGTGTGTAGTGGACGTATGGAATGCCCTGCCATGGTGAGTGACAGAGGCAGAAAGATTGGGAATATTTAAGGTGTTTGGAGTGCTGATGTCAGAAGTAGATTTTGTAGTTAGGGTGTAGTGGGTGTGCGAAATGCCCTGTCAGGGTCAGTGATAGAGGCAGAGAGATTGGGAAGATTTATTGTGATTGGAGGGATGATGTCAGAAGCAGATTTTTGACACAGGGTGTAGTGGACGTGTGGAATACCCTGCCAGGGTTAGTGACAGAGGCAGAGCGATTGGGAACATTTAAGATGTTTGGTAGTCTGATGTCAGAAGTAGATTTTGGAAACCGGGTGCAGTGGGTGTGTGGAATGCCCTGCCAGGGTTAGTGATAGAGGCAGAGAGAATGGGAACATTTAAGGTGTTTGGGGGCTGAGGTCAGAAGTAGATTTTTTACACAGTGTGTAATGAGTGAATAAATGCCCAGCCAGGGTCAGTCATAGAGGCAGAGAGATTGGGGACATTTGCGGTGTTTGGAGTGCAGATGTCAGAAGGAGATTTTTGACACAGGGTGTATTGGATGTGTGGAATGCCCTCCCAAGGTTAGTGACAGAGAAAGAGAGATTGAGAAGATTTAAGGTGTTTGGAGGGCTGATGTCAGAAGTGGATTTTGGACACAGGGTATAGTGGGTGTGTGGAACGCCCTGCAAGGTTTAGTGCTAGAGTCAGAGAGAATGGGAACATTTAAGGTGTTTGGGGGCTGAGGTCAGAAGTAGATTTTTTACGCAGTGTGTAATGAGCGAGTAAATGCCCAGCTAGGGTCAGTCATAGAGGCAGAGAGATTGCGGACATTTGCGGTGTTTGGAGTGCAGATGTCAGAAGGAGATTTTTGACACAGGGTGTATTGGATGTGTGGAATGCCCTCCCAAGGTTAGTGACAGAGAAAGAGAGATTGAGAAGATTTAAGGTGTTTGGAGGGCTGATGTCAGAAGTGGATTTTGGACACAGGGTATAGTGGGTGTGTGGAACGCCCTGCAAGGTTTAGTGCTAGAGTCAGAGAGAATGGGAACATTTAAGGTGTTTGGGGGCTGAGGTCAGAAGTAGATTTTTTACGCAGTGTGTAATGAGCGAGTAAATGCCCAGCTAGGGTCAGTCATAGAGGCAGAGAGATTGCGGACATTCAAGCTGTTTAGAGGCTGATGTCAGAAGTAGATTTTGAACACAGGGTATAGTGGGTGTGTGGAATGCCCTCCCAGTGCTAGTGATAGAGGCAGAGAGATTGGGAACATTTCAGGAGTTTGGAGGACTGATGTCAGAAGGAGATTTTTGACACAGTGTGTAGTGAACGTGTGGAATGCCCTGCCACTGTTAGTGATAGAGGCTAGAGAAATTGAGAACATTTAAGCTGTTTGGAGGGCTGATGTCAGAAGCAGATTTTGGACACAGGATGTACTGGATGTGTGGAATGCCCTGCCAGAGTTAGTGAAAGAGGCAGAAAGATTGGGAACATTTAAGGTGTTTGGAGGGCTGATGTCAGAAGTAGACTTTTGTCAGAGGGTGTAGTGGACGTGTGGAATGCCCTGCCAGAGTTAATGATAGAGGCAGAGAAATTGGGAACATTTAAGCTGTTTGGAGGGCTGATGTCAGAAGCAGATTTTTGACACAGGGCGTAGTGGACGTGTGGAATGCCCTGCCAGGGTTAGTGATAGAGGCAGAGAGATTGGGAACCTTTAAGGTGTTTCGACGGCTGATGTCAGAATTAGATTTTGGACTTAGGTGTAGTGGGTGTGAGGAATGCCCTGCCCGGGTTAGTGATAGAGGCAGAGAGAATGGGAACATTTAACCTGTTTGGAGGGCAGATGTCAGAAGGAGATTTTTGACACAGCGTGTAATGGGTGTGTGGAATGCCCTGCCAGAGTTAGTGATCGAGGTAGAGAGTTTGGAAAGATTTATGGTGTTGGAGGGCTGATGTCAGAAGCAGATTTTTGACACAGGGTGTGGTGGACGTGTGGAATCCCCTGCCAGGGTTAGTGACAGAGGCAGAGCGATGGGGAACACTTAAGTTGTTTGGAGTGCAGATGTCAGAAGGAGATTTTTGACACAGCGTGTAATGGGTATGTGGAACGCCCTGCCAGGGTTAGTGACAGAGGCAGAGCGATTGGGAACATTTAAGGTGTTTGGAGGTCTGATGTCAGAAGTAGATTTTGGAAACTGGGTGCAGTTTGTGTGTGGAATGCCCTGCCAGGGTTACTGATAGAGGCAGGGAGATTGGGAAGATTTAAGGTGTTTGGAGGGCTGATGTCAGAAGTAGATTTTTGGCACCGGATGTAGTGGGTGAGTGGAATTCCCTGTCAGGGAAGGTGATAGACGCAGAGAAATTGGGAACATTTACGTGTTTGGAGGGATGATGTCAGAAGCAGATTTTTGACGCAGGGTGTAGTGGGTGTGTGGAATGCCCTGCCAGGGTTAGAGATAGAGGCAGAGAGATTGGGAACATTTAAGGTGTTTGGAGGGCTGATGTCAGAAGTAGACTTTTGACACAGGGTGTGGTGGACGTGTGGAATGCCCTGCCAGGGTTAGTGATAGAGGCAGAGAAATTGGGAATATTTAAGCTGTTTGGATGGCTGATGTCAGAAGCAGATTTCTGACACAGGGTTTAGTGGACTTGTGGAATGCCCTGCCAGGGTCAGTGACAGAGGCAGAGCGATTAGGAACATTTAAGGTGTTTGGAAGTCTGATGTCAGAAGTAGATTTTGGAAAACAGGTGCAGTGGGTGTGTGGAATGCTCTGCCAGGGTTAGTGATAGAGGCAGAGAGATTGAGAAGATTTAAGGTGTTTGGAGGGCTGATGTCAGAAGTAGATTTTGGACACCGGGTGTAGTGGGTGTGTGGAATGCCCTGCCAGGGTTAGTGACAGAGGCAGAGAGATTCGGAACATTTAAGGTGTTTGGAGGGCTGATATCAGAAGCAGATTTTTGACGCAGGATGTAGTGGAAGTGTGGAATGCCCTGACTGGGTTAGTGACAGAGGTAGAGTGATTGGGAGCATTTAAGGTGTTTGGTGGGCTGATGTCAGAAGTAGAATTTTTACGCAAGGTGTAGTGGAGGTGTGGAATGCCCTGCCAGTGTTAGTGATAGAGGCAGAGAAATTGAGAACATTTAAGCTGTTTGGAGGGCTGACGTCAGAAGCAGATTTTGGACACAGGGTGTACTGGATGTGTGGAATGCCCTGCCAGGGTTAGTGAAAGAGGCAGAGAGATTCGGAACATTTAAGGTTTTTGGAGGGCTGATGTCAGAAGCAGATTTTGGACACAGGGAGTACTGGATGTGTGGAATGCCCTGCCAGGGTTAGTGAAAGAGGCAGAGAGAATGGGAACATTTAAGGTGTTTGGAGGGCAGATGTCAGAAGAGGAATTTTTACACAGGGTGCAGTGGACGTGTGGAATGCCCTGCCAGGGTTAGTGATAGAGGCAGAGAGATTGGTAACGCTGAAGGTGTTTGGAGGGCTGATGTGAGAAGTAGATTTTGGACACAGTCTGCAGTGGGTGTGCGGAACGCCCTGCAAGGTTTAGTGCTAGAGTCAGAGAAATTGGGAACATTTAAGCTGTTTGGAGGGCTGATGTCAGAAGCAGATTTTTGACACAGGGCGTAGTGGATGTGTGCAATGCCCTTCCAGGGTTAGTGACAGAGAAAGAGAGATTGGGAACATTTAAGATGTTTCGAGGGCTGATGTCAGAATTAGATTTTGGACTTAGGTTGTAGTGGGTGTGAGGAATGCCCTGCCCGGGTTAGTGATAGAGGCAGAGAGAATGGGAACATTTAAGGTGTTTGGAGGGCAGATGTCAGAAGGAGATTTTTGACACAGCGTGTAATGGGTGTGTGGAATGCCCTGCCAGGGTTAGTGATCGAGGTAGAGAGTTTGGAAAGATTTATGGTGTTGGAGGGCTGATGTCAGAAGCAGATTTTTGACACAGGGTGTGGTGGACGTGTGGAATGCCCTGCCAGGGTTACTGACAGAGGCAGAGCGATGGGGAACACTTAAGGTGTTTGGAGTGCAGATGTCAGATGGAGATTTTGGACACAGGGTGTACTGGATGTGTGGAATGCCCTGCCAGGGTTAGTGAAAGAGGCAGAGAGATTCGGAACACTTAAGGTTTTTGTAGGGCTGATGTCAGAAGCAGATTTTTGACGCAGGATGTAGTGGAAGTGTGGAATGCCCTGACAGGGTTAGTGACAGGGGTAGAGTGATTGGGAGCATTTATGGTGTTTGGAGGGCTGATGTCAGAAGTAGAATTTTTACACAGTGTGTAATGAGCGAGTAAATGCCCAGCCAGGGTCAGTCATAGAGGCAGAGAGATTGCGGACATTCAAGCTGTTAAGAGGCTGATGTCAGAAGTAGCTTTTGAACACAGGGTATAGTGGGTGTGTGGAATACCCTCCCAGGGTTAGTGACAGAGGCAGAGAGATTGGGAACATTCAAGCTGTTTAGAGGGATGATGTCAGAAGTAGATTTTGAACACAGGGTATAGTGGGTGTGTGGAATGCCCTCCCAGTGTTAGTGATAGAGGCAGAGAGATTGGGAACATTTCAGGAGTTTGGAGGACTGATGTCAGAAGGAGATTTTTGACACAGTGTGTAGTGGACGTTTGGAATGCCCTGCCACTGTTAGTGATAGAGGCAGAGAAATTGAGAACATTTAAGCTGTTTGGAGGGCTGATGTCAGAAGCAGATTTTGGACACAGGGTGTACTGGATGTGTGGAATGCCCTGCCAGGGTTAGTGAAAGAGGCAGAAAGATTGGGAACATTTAAGGTGTTTGGAGGTCTGATGTCAGAAGTAGATTTTGGAAACTGGGTGCAGTGTGTGTGTGGAATGCCCTGCCAGGGTTACTGATAGAGGCAGGGAGATTGGGAAGATTTAAGGTGTTTGGAGGGCTGATATCAGAAGTAGATATTTGACACCGGATGTACTGGGTGAGTGGAATTCCCCGTCAGGGAAGGTGACAGACGCAGAGAGATTGGGAACATTTAGGTGTTTGGAGGGCTGATGTCAGAAGCAGATTTTTGACGCAGGATGTAGTGGACATGTGGAATGCCCTGCCAGGGTAAGTGATAGAGGCAGAGTGATTGGGAAATTTTAAGGTGTTTGGAGGACTGATGTTAGAAGTAGATTTTTGACACAGGGTGTAGTGGATGTGTGGAATGCCCTACCAGGGTTAGTGATAGGAGAAGAGAGTTTGGGAACATTAAGGTGTTTGGAGGGCAGATGTCAGAAGGAGATTTTTGACACAGCGTGTAATGGGTTTATGGAATGCCCTGCCGTGGTTAGTGATAGAGGCAGAGAGATTGGGAAGATTTATTGTGATTGGAGGGCTGATGTCAGAAGCTGATTTTTGACACAGGGTGCAGTGGACGTGTGGAATGCCCTGCCAGGGTTAGTGTCGGAGGCAGAGCGATTGGGAACATTTAAGGTGTTTGGAGGTCTGATGTGGGAAGTAGATTTTGGAAACCAGGTGCAGTGGGTGTGTGGAATGCCCTGCCAGGGTTAGTGATAGAGGTAGAGAGATTGGGAAGATTTATGGTGATTGGAGGGATGATGTCAGAAGCAGATTTTTGACACAGGGTGTAGTGGACGTGTGGAATACCCTGCCAGGGTTAGTGACAGAGGCAGAGCGATTGGGAACATTTAAGGTGTTTAGTAGTCTGATGTCAGAAGTAGATTTTGGAAACCGGGTGCAGTGGGTGTGTGGAATGCCCTGCCAGGGTTAGTGATAGAGCAGAGAGATTGCTAACGCTGAAGGTGTTTGGAGGGCTGATGTGAGAAGTAGATTCTGGACACAGGCTGTAGTGAGTGTGTGGAACGCCCTGCAAGGTTTAGTGCTATGGTCAGAGAGAATGGGAACATTTAATATGTTTGGGGGGCTGAGGTCAGAAGTAGAATTTTTACGCAGTGTGTAATGAGTGAGTAAATGCCCAGCCGGGGTCAGTGATAGAGGCAGAGAGATTCGGATCATTTAAGGTGTTTAGAGTGCAGATGTCAGAAGGAGATTTTTGACACAGGGTGTATTGGATGTGTGGAATGCCCTCCCAGGGTTAGTGACAGAGAAAGAGAGATTGGGAGCATTTAAGTTGTTTGGAGGGCTGATGTCAGAAGTAGCTTTTTGACACAGGTTGTAGTGCACGTGTGGAATGTCCTGCCAGGGTTAGTGATAGTGGCAGAGAGATTGGGAACATTTAAGGTGTTTGGCGGGCTGATGTCAGAAGTAGATTTTGGGCACAGGGTGTACTGGATGTGTGGAATGCCCTGCCAGGGTTACTGACAGAGGCAGAGAGATTGGAAACATTTAAGCTGTTTAGAGGGCTGATGTCAAAACTAGATTTTGGACACAGGGTGTAGTGGGTGTGTGGAACTCCCTGCCAGGGTTAGTGATAGAGGCAGAGAGATTGGGAAATTTAAGCTGTTTGGAGGGCTGATTTCAGAAGCAGATTTTGGACACTGGGTGTACTGGATGTGTGGAAAGCCCTCCCAGGGTTATTGACAGAGAAAGAGAGATTGGGAACATTTAAGGTGTTTCAAGATCTGATGTCAGAAGTAGATTTTGGACTTAGGTTGTAGTGCGTGTGAGCAATTCCCTGCCAGGGTTAGTGAAGATGCAGAGGGATTGGGAACATTTAATGTGTTTGGAGGTCTGATGTCAGAAGCAGATCTTTGACACAGTGTGTAGTGGACGTATGGAATGCCCTGCCATGGTGAGTGACAGAGGCAGAAAGATTGGGAATATTTAAGGTGTTTGGAGTGCTGATGTCAGAAGTAGATTTTGTAGTTAGGGTGTAGTGGGTGTGCGAAATGCCCTGTCAGGGTCAGTGATAGAGGCAGAGAGATTGGGAAGATTTATGGTGTTGGAGGGATGATGTCAGAAGCAGATTCTTGACACAGGGTGTGGTGGACGTGTGGAATCCCCTGCCAGGGTTAGTGACAGAGGCAGAGCGATGGGGAACACTTAAGTTGTTTGGAGTGCAGATGTCAGAAGGAGATTTTTGACACAGCGTGTAATGGGTATGTGGAACGCCCTGCCAGGGTTAGTGACAGAGGCAGAGCGATTGGGAACATTTAAGGTGGTTGGAGGTCTGATGTCAGAAGTAGATTTTGGAAACTGGGTGCAGTTTGTGTGTGGAATGCCCTGCCAGGGTTACTGATAGAGGCAGGGAGATTGGGAAGATTTAGGGTGTTTGGAGGGCTGATGTCAGAAGTAGATTTTTGGCACCGGATGTAGTGGCTGAGTGGAATTCCCTGTCAGGGAAGGTGATAGACGCAGAGAGATTGGGAACATTTACGTGTTTGGAGGGCTGATGTCAGAAGCAGATTTTTGACGCAGGGTGTAGTGGGTGTGTGGAATGCCCTGCCAGGGTTAGAGATAGAGGCAGAGAGATTGGGAACATTTAAGGTGTTTGGAGGGCTGATGTCAGAAGTAGACTTTTGACACAGGGTGTGGTGGACGTGTGGAATGCCCTGCCAGGGTTAGTGATAGAGGCAGAGAAATTGGGAATATTTAAGCTGTTTGGATGGCTGATGTCAGAAGCAGATTTCTGACACAGGGTTTAGTGGACTTGTGGAATGCCCTGCCAGGGTCAGTGACAGAGGCAGAGCGATTGGGAACATTTAAGGTGTTTGGAAGTCTGATGTCAGAAGTAGATTTTGGAAAACAGGTGCAGTGGGTGTGTGGAATGCTCTGCCAGGGTTGTTGATAGAGGCAGAGAGATTGAGAAGATTTAAGGTGTTTGGAGGGCTGATGTCAGAAGTAGATTTTGGACACCGGGTGTAGTGGGTGTGTGGAATGCCCTGCCAGGGTTAGTGACAGAGGCAGAGAGATTCGGAACATTTAAGGTGTTTGGAGGGCTGATATCAGAAGCAGATTTTTGACGCAGGATGTAGTGGAAGTGTGGAATGCCCTGACTGGGTTAGTGACAGAGGTAGAGTGATTGGGAGCATTTAAGGTGTTTGGTGGGCTGATGTCAGAAGTAGAATTTTTACGCAAGGTGCAGTGGAGGTGTGGAATGCCCTGCCAGTGTTAGTGATAGAGGCAGAGAAATTGAGAACATTTAAGCTGTTTGGAGGGCTGATGTCAGAAGCAGATTTTGGACACAGGGTGTACTGGATGTGTGGAATGCCCTGCCAGGGTTAGTGAAAGAGGCAGAGAGATTCGGAACATTTAAGGTTTTTGGAGGGCTGATGTCAGAAGCAGATTTTGGACACAGGGAGTACTGGATGTGTGGAATGCCCTGCCAGGGTTAGTGAAAGAGGCAGAGAGAATGGGAACATTTAAGGTGTTTGGAGGGCAGATGTCAGAAGAGGAATTTTTACACAGGGTGCAGTGGACGTGTGGAATGCCCTGCCAGTGTTAGTGATAGAGGCAGAGAAATTGAGAACATTTAAGCTGTTTGGAGGGCTGATGTTAGAAGCAGATTTTTGACGCAGGATGTAGTGGAAGTGTGGAATGCCGTGCCAGGGTTAGTGACAGAGGCAGAGAGATTCGGAACATTTAAGGTTTTTGGAGGGCTGATGTCAGAAGTAGATTTTTGACACAGTGTGCAGTGGACGGGTGGAATGTCCTGCCAGGGTTAGTAATAGAAGAAGAGAGTTTGGAAACATTTAAGGTGATTGGAGGGCTGATGTCAGAAGTAGATTTTGGGCGCAGGGTGTACTGGATGTGTGGAATGCCCTTCCAGGGTTAGTGACAGAGGCAGAGAGATTGGGAACATTTAAGGTATTTCGAGGACTGATGTCAGAAGTAGATTTTGGGCACAGGGTGTACTGGATGTGTGGAATGCCCTGCCAGAGTTAGTGACAGAGGCAGAGAGATTGGGAACATTTAAGCTCTTTAGAGGGCTGATGTCAGAAGTAGATTTTGGACACAGGGTGTAGTGGGTGTATGGAACGCCCTGCCAGGGTTAGTGAACGAAGCATTGAGATTGGAAACATTTAAGGTGTTTGGAGGGCTGATGTCAGAAGCAGATTTTTGACACAGGATGTAGTGGACGTGTGGAATGCACTTCCAGGGTTAGTGATAGAGGCAGAGAGATTGGGAACATTTAAGGTGTTTGGAGGGTTGATGTCAGAAGTAGATTTTTGACACAGGGTGTAGTGGACGTGTGGAATGCCCTGCCAGAGTTAGTGATAGAGGCAGAGAGATTGGGAACATTATAGGTGTTTGGAGGGCTGATGTCAGAAGGAGATTTTTGACACAGGGTGTAGTGGACGTGTGGAATGCCCTGCCAGGGTTAGTGATAGAGGCAGTGAAATTGGGAAATTTAAGCTGTTTGGAGCGCTGATGTCAGAAGTAGAATTTAGAAACAGGGTGTACTGGATCAGTGGAATGCCCTGCCAGGGTTAATGAAAGAGGCAGAGAGATTGGGAACATTTAAGGTGTTTGGAGTGCTGATGTCAGAAGCAGATTTTTGACACAGTGTGTAGTGGACATGTGGAATGCCCTGCCAGAGTTAGTGATAGAAGAAGAGAGTTTGGGAACATTTAAGGTGTTTGGAGGTGTGATGTCAGAAGAAGATTTTTTATGCAGGGTGTAGTGGACTTGTGGAATGCCCTGCCATGCTTAGTGATAGAGGCAGAGAGATTGGTAACGCTGAAGGTGTTTGGAGGGCTGATGTCAGAAGTAGATTTTGGACTCAGGCTCCAGTGGGTGTGTGTAACGCCCTGCCAGGGTTATTGCTAGAGGCAGGGAGATTGGGAACATTTCCGGTGTTTGGAGGGCTGATGTCAGAAGTAGAGTTTAGACACAGGGTGTACTGGATGTGTGGAGTGCCCTGCCAGGGTTAGTAAAAGAGGCAGAAAGATTGGGACCATTTAAGGTGTTCAGAGGGCATGTGTCAGAAGTAGACTTTTGACACAGGGTGTAGTGGACTTGTGAAATGCCCTGCCAGGGTTAATGATAGAGGCTGAGAAATTGGGAACATTTAAGCTGTTTGGAGGGCTGATGTCAGAAGCAGATTTTTGACACAGGGCGTAGTGGACGTGTGGAATGCCCTGCCAGGGTTAGTGATAGAGGCAGAGAGATTGGGAACCTTTAAGGTGTTTGGAGGGCTGATGCCAGAAGTAGATTTTGGACACAGAGTGTACTGGATGTGTGGAATGCCCTCCCAGGGTTAGTGACAGAGAAAGAGAGATTGGGAACATTTAAGGTGTTTCGAGAGCTGATGTCAGAAGTAGATTTTGGATTTCGGGTGTAGTGGGTGTGTGAAATGCGCTGCCAGGGTCAGTGATAGAGGCACAGAGATTGGGAACATTTACGGTGTTTGGAGGGCAGATGTCAGAAGGAGATTTTTGACACAGGGTGTACTGGATGTGTGGAATGCCCTGCCAGGGTTAATGATAGAGGCAGGGAGATTGGGAAGATTTAAGGTGTTTGGAGGGCTTATGTCAGAAACAGATTTTTGACACAGGGTGTAGTGGATGTGTGGAATGCCCTGCCAGGGTTAGTGATAGAAGAAGAGAGTTTGGGAACATTTAAGGTGTTTGGAGGGCTGATGTCAGAAGAAGATTTTTTATGCAGGGTGTAGTGGACGTGTGGAATGCACTGCCAGGGTTAGTGACAGAGGCAGAGACTGGGAACATTTATGGTGTTTGGAGGGCGGATATGAGAAGGAGATTTTTGACACAGGGTGTACTGGATGTGTGGAATGCCCTGAAAGGTTTATTGCTAGAGTCAGAGAGAAAAGGGAACATTTAAGGTGTTTGGGGACTGATGTCAGACGTAGATTTTGGACACTGGGTGGAGTGGGTATGTGGAATTCCCTGCCAGGGAAGGTGACAGAGGCAGAGAGATTGGGAACATTTAAGGTGTTTGGAGGGCTGATGTCAGAAGAAGATTTTTTATGCAGTGTGTAGTGAACGTGTGGAATGCCCTGCCAGTGTTAGTGATAGAGGCAGAGAGATTGCTAACTCTGAAGGTGTTTGGAAGGCTGATGTGAGAAGTAGATTTTGGACACAGGCTGTAGTGGGTGTGTGGAATGCCCTGAAAGGTTTATTGCTAGAGTCAGAGAGAAAAGGGAACATTTAAGGTGTTTGGGGGCTGAGGTCAAAAGTAGATTTTTTACGCAGCGTGTAATGAGTGAATAAATGCCCAGCCAGGGTCATTCATAGAGGCAGAGAAATTGGGGACATTTGCGGTGTTTGGAGGGCTGATGTGAGAGGTAGTTTTTTGACACGGTGTAGTGGACGTGTTGAATGTCCTGTCAGGGTTAGTGATAGAGGCAGAGAGATTGGGAACATTTAAGGTGTTTGGAGGGCTGATGTCAGAAGCAGATTTTGGGCACAGGGTGTACTGGATGTGTGGAATACCCTGCCAGGGTTAGTGAAGAGGCAGAGAGATTGGGAACATTTAAGGTGTTTGGAGGTCTGATGTCAGAAGCAGATCTTTGACAAAGGGTGCAGTGGACGTGTGGAATACGCTGCCGTGGTTAGTGACAGAGGCAGAAAGATTGGGAATATTTAAGGTGTTTGGAGTGCTGATGTCAGAAGTAGATTTTGTACTTAGGGTGTAGTGCGTGTGCGAAATGTCCTGCCAGGGTCAGTGATAGAGGCAGAGAGATTGGGAACATTTAAGGTGTTTGGAGGGCCGATGTCAGAAGGAGATTTTTGACACAGCGTGTAATGGGTGTGTGGAATGCCCTGCCAGGGTTAGTGATAGAGGTAGAGAGATTGGGAAGATTTATGGTGATTGGAGGGATGATGTCAGAAGCAGATTTTTGACACAGGGTGTAGTGGACGTGTGGAATACTCTGCCAGGGTTAGTGACAGAGGAAGAGCGATTGGGAACATTTAAGGTGTTTGGTAGTCTGATGTCAGAAGCAGATTTTTGACGCAGGGTGTAGTGGGTGTGTGGAATGCCCTGCCAGGGTTAGCGATAGAGGCAGAGAAATTGGGAACATATAAGGTGTTTGGAGGGCTGATGTCAGAAGTAGATTTTTGACGCAGGGTGTAGTGGGTGTGTGGAATGCCCTGCCAGGGTTAGTGATAGAGGCAGAGAGATTGGGAACATTTAAGGTGTTTGGAGTGCTGATGTCAGAAGAAGATTTTTGACACAGGGTGTAGTGGACGTGTGGAATGCCCTGCCAGAGTTAGTGATAGAGGCAGAGAAATTGGGAACATTTAAGCTGTTTGGATGGCTGATGTCAGAAGCAGATTTTTGACACAGGGTGTAGTGGACCTGTGGAATGCTCTGCCAGGGTTAGTGACAGAGGCAGAGAGATTGGGAAAATTTAAGGTGTTTGGAAGTCTGATGTCAGAAGTAGATTTTGGAAACCAGGTGCAGTGGGTGTGTGGAATGCCCTGCCTGGTTTAGTGATAGAGGCAGAGAGATTCGGAACATTTAAGGTGTTTGGAGGGCTGATGTCAGAAGCAGATTTTTGACACAGGATGTAGTGGACGTGTGGAATGCACTTCCAGGGTTAGTGATTGAGGCAGAGAGATTGGGAAATTTAAGCTGTTTGGAGCGCAGATTTCAGAAGCAGATTTTTGACACAGGGTGTAGTGGATGTGCGAAATGCCCTGCCAGGGTCAGTTATAGAGGCAGAGAGATTGGAAACATTTAAGGTGTTTGGAGGGCCGATGTCAGAAGGAGATTTTTGACACAGCGTGTAATGGGTGTGTGGAATGCCCTGCCAGGGTTAGTGACAGAGAAAGAGAGATTAGTAGCATTTAAGGTGTTTGGAGGGCTGATGTCAGAAGTAGATTTTTGACACGGTGTAGTGGACGTGTGGAATGTCCTGCCAGGGTTAGTGATAGAGGCAGAGAGATTGGGAACATTTAAGGTGTTTGGAGGGCTGATGGCAGAAGTAGATTTTGGGCACAGGGTGTACTGGATGTGTGGAATGCCCTGCCAGAGTTAGTGATAGAGGCAGAGAGATGGGAACATTTAAGGTGTTTGGAGGGCTGATGGCAGAAGTAGATTTTGGGCACAGGGTGTAGTGGACCTGTGGAATGCTCTGCCAGGGTTAGTGACAGAGGCAGAGAGATTGGGAAAATTTAAGGTGTTTCGAGAGCTGATGTCAGAAATAGATTTTGGATTTCGTGTGTAGTGGGTGTGTAAAATGCGCTGCCAGGGTCAGTGATAGAGGCACAGAGATTGGGAACATTTACGGTGTTTGGAGGGCAGATGTCAGAAGGAGATTTTTGACACAGGGTGTACTGGATGTGTGGAATGCCCTGCCAGGGTTAGTGATAGAGGCAGGGAGATTGGGAAGATTTAAGGTCTTTGGAGGGCTTATGTCAGAAGCAGATTTTTGACACAGGGTGTAGTGGATGTGTGGAATGCCCTGCCAGGGTTAGTGATAGAAGAAGAGAGTTTGGGAACATTTAAGGTGTTTGGAGGGCTGATGTCAGAAGAAGATTTTTTATGCAGGGTGTAGTGGACGTGTGGTATGCCCTGCCAGGGTTAGTGACAGAGGCAGAGAGACTGGGAACATTTATGGTGTTTGGAGGGCTGATGTCAGAAGTAGATTTTGGACTTAGGTTGTAGTGCGTGTGTGCAATTCCCTGCCAGGGTTAGTGAAGAGGCAGAGAGATTGGGAACATTTAAGGTGTTTGGAGGTCTGATGTCAGAAGCAGATCTTTGACAAAGGGTGCAGTGGACATGTGGAATACGCTGCCATGGTTAGTGACAGAGGCAGAAAGATTGGGAATATTTAAGGTGTTTGGAGTGCTGATGTCAGAAGTAGATTTTGGAAACCGGGTGCAGTGGGTGTGTGGAATGCCCTGCCAGGGTTAGTGATAGAGGCAGAGAGATTGAGAAGATTTAAGGTGTTTGGAGGGCTGATGTCAGAAGTAGATTTTGGACACCGGGTGTAGTGGGTGTGTGGAATGCCCTGCCAGGGTTAGTGATAGAGGCAGAGAGATTCAGAACATTTAAGGTGTTTGGAGGGCTGATGTCAGAAGCAGATTTTTGACGCAGGATGTAGTGGGTGTGTGGAACGCCCTGCAAGGTTTAGTGCTAGAGTCAGAGAGAATGGGAACATTTAAGGTGTTTGGGGGCTGAGGTCAGAAGTAGATTTGTTACGCAGTGTGTAATGAGTGAGTAAATGCCTAGCCAGGGTCAGTCATAGAGGCAGAGAGATTGGGGACATTTGCGGTGTTTGGAGTGCAGATGTCAGAAGGAGATTTTTGACACAGGGTGGATTGGATGTGTGGAATGCCCTGCCAGGGTTAGTGATAGAAGCAGGGAGATTGGGAAGATTTAAGGTGTTTGGAGGGCTGATGTCAGAAGTAGACTTTTGACACAGGGTGTAGTGGACATGTGGACTGCCCTGCCAGGGTTAGTGATAGAGGCAGAGAGATTGGGAACATATAAGGTGTTTGGAGGGCTGATTTCAGAAGGAGATTTTGGACGCAGGGTGTACTGGATGTGTGGAATGCCCTCCCAGGGTTAATGACAGAGAAAGAGAGATTGGGAACATTTAAGGTGTTTCGAGGGCTGATCTCAGAAGTAGATTTTGGACTTAGGTTGTAGTGCGTGTGTGCAATTCCCTGCCAGGGTTAGTGAAGAGGCAGAGAGATTGGGAACATTTAAGGTGTTTGGAGGTCTGATGTCAGAAGCAGATCTTTGACACAGGGTGCAGTGGACGTGTGGAATACCCTGCCATGGTTAGTGACAGAGGCAGAAAGATTGGGAATATTTAAGGTGTTTGGAGTGCTGATGTCAGAAGTAGATTTTGGACTTAGGGTGTAGTGGGTGTGCGAAATGTCCTGCCAGGGTCAGTGATAGAGGCAGAGAGATTGGGAACATTTAAGGTGTTTGGAGGGCCGATGTCAGAAGGAGATTTTTGACACACGGTGTAGTGGACGTGTGGAATACCCTGCCAGGGTTAGTGACAGATGCAGAGCGATTGGGAACATTTAAGGTGATTGGTAGTCTGATGTCAGAAGTAGATTTTGGAAACAGGGTGCAGTGGGTGTGTGGAATGCCCTGCCATGGTTAGTGATAGAGGCAGAGAGATTGAGAAGATTTAAGGTGTTTGGAGGGCTGATGTCAGAAGTAGATTTTGGACACCGGGTGTAGTGGGTGTGTGGAATGCCCTGCCAGGGTTAGTGACAGAGGCAGAGAGATTCGGAACATTTAAGGTGTTTGGAGGTCTGATGTGAGAAGTAGATTTTGGACACAGGCTGTAGTGGGTGGATGGAACGCCCTGCAAGGTTTAGTGCTAGTGTCAGAGAGAATGGGAACATTTAAGGTTTTTGGGGGCTGAGGTCAGAAGTAGATTTTTTATGCAGTGTGTAATGAGCGAGTAAATGCCTAGCCAGGGTCAGTCATAGAGGCAGAGAGATTGGGGACATTTGCGGTGTTTGGAGTGCAGATGTCAGAAGTAGATTTTGGACACCGGGTGTAGTGGGTGTGTGGAATGCCCTGCCAGGTTTACTGACAGAGGCAGTGAGATTGGAAACATTTAAGGTGTTTCGAGGGCTGATGTCAGAAGTAAATTTTGGGCATAGGGTGTATTGGATGTGTGGAATGCCCTGCCAGGGTTACTGACAGAGGCAGAGAGATGGAAACATTTAAGCTGTTTAGAGGGCTGATGTCAGAAGTAGATTTTGGACACAGGGTGTAGTGGGTGTGTGGAACTCCCTGCCAGGATCAGAGATAGAGGCAGAGAGATTGGAAAGATTTATGGTGTATGGAGGGCTGATGATCGAAGGATATTTTTGACACAGCGTGTAATGGGTGTGTGGAATGCCCTGCCAGGGTTAGTGATAGAGGTAGAGAGATTGGGAAGATTTATGGTGATTGGAGGTATGATGTCAGAAGCAGATTTTTGCCTCAGTGTGTAGTGGACGTGTGGAATGCCCTGCCAGGGTTAGTGACAGAGGCAGAGCGATTGGGAACATCTAAGGTGTTTGGTAGTCTGATGTCAGAAGCAGATTTTTGACGCAGGGTGTAGTGGACGTGTGGAATGCCCTGCCAGGGTTAGCAATAGAGGCAGGGAGATTGGGAAGATTTAAGGTGTTTGGAGGCCTGATGTCAGAAGTAGATTTTCGACACCAGATGTAGTCGTTGTGTGGTATTCCCTGCCAGAGAAGGTGACAGACGCAGAGAGATTGGGAACATTTAGGTGTTTGGAGGGCTGATGTCAGAAGCAGATTTTTGACGCAGGATGTACTGGACGTGTGGAATGCACTGCCTTGGTTAGTAATAGAGGCAGAGAGATTGCTAACGCTGAAGGTGTTTGGAAAGCTGATGTGAGAAATAGATTTTGGACACAGGCTGTAGTGGGTGTGTGGAACGCCCTGCAAGGTTTAGTGCTAGAGTCAGAGAGAATGGGAACATTTAATGTGTTTGGGGGGCTGAGGTCAGAAGTAGAATTTTTACGCTGTGTGTAATGAGTGAGTAAATGCCCAGCCAGGGTCAGTGATAGAGGCAGAGAGATTGGGATCATTTAAGGTGTTTGGAGTGCAGATGTCAGAAGGAGATTTTTGACACAGGGTGTATTGGATGTGTGGAATGCCCTCCCAGGGTTAGTGACAGAGAAAGAGAAATTGGGAACATTTAACGTGTTTGGAGGTCTGATGTCAGAAGCAGATCTTTGACAAAGGGTGCAGTGGACGTGTGGAATACCCTGCCATGGTTAGTGACAGAGGCAGAAAGATTGGGAATATTTAAGGTGTTTGGAGTGCTGATGTCAGAAGAAGATTTTGTACTTAGGGTGTAGTGGGTGTGCGAAATGTCCTGCCAGGGTCAGTGATAGAGGCAGAGAGATTGGGAACATTTAAGGTGTTTGGAGGGCCGATGTCAGAAGGAGATTTTTGTCACAGCGTGTAATGGGTGTGTGGAATGCCCTGCCAGGGTTAGTGATAGAGGTAGAGAGATTGGGAAGATTTATGGTGATTGGAGGGATGATGTCAGAAGCAGATTTTTGACACAGGGTGTAGTGTACGTGTGGAATGCCCTGCCAGGGTTAGCGACAGAGGCAGAGAGATTGGGAAATTTAAGCTGTTTGGAGGGCTGATTTCAGAAGCAGATTTTGGACACTGGGTGTACTGGATGTGTGGAAAGCCCTCCCAGGGTTATTGACAGAGAAAGAGAGATTGGGAACATTTAAGGTGTTTCGAGGGCTGATGTCAGAAGTAGATTTTGGACTTACGTTGTAGTGCGTGTGAGCAATTCCTTGCCAGGGTTAGTGAAGAGGCAGAGGGATTGGGAACATTTAAGGTGTTTGGTAGTTTGATGTCAGAAGTAGATTTTGGAAACCGGGTGCAGTTGGTGTGTGGAATGCCCTGCCAGGGTTAGTGATAGAGGCAGAGAGATTGAGGAGATTTAAGGTGTTTAGAGGGCTGATGTCAGAAGTAGATTTTGGACACCGGGTTTAGTGTGTGTGTGGAATGCCCTGCCAGGGCTAGTGACAGAGGCAGAGAGATTCGGAACATTTAAGGTGTTTCGAGGGCTGATGTCAGAAGCAGATTTTTGACGCAGGATGTAGTGGACGTGTGGAATGCCCTGCCAGGGTTAGTGATAGAGCAGAGAGATTGCTAACGCTGAAGGTGTTTGGAGGGCTGATGTGAGAAGTAGATTTTGGACACAGGTTGTAGTGGGTTTGTGGAACGCTCTGCAAGGTTTAGTGCTAGAGTCAGAGAGAATGGGAACATTTAATGTGTTTGGGGGGCTGAGGTCAGAAGTACAATTTTTACGCAGTGTTTAATGAGTGAGTAAAAGCCCAGCCAGGGTCAGTGATAGAGGCAGAGAGATTGGGATCATTTAAGGTGTTTGGAGTGCAGATGTCAGAAGGAGATTTTTGACACAGGGTGTATTGGATGTGTGGAATGCCCTCCCAGGGTTAGTGACAGAGAAAGAGAAATTGGGAGCATTTAAGGTGTTTGGAGGGCTTATGTCAGAAGTAGATTTTTGACACAGGTTATAGTGCACGTGTGGAATGTCCTGCCAGGGTTACTGATAGTGGCAGAGAGATTGGGAACATTTAAGGTGTTTGGCGGGCTGATGTCAGAAGTAGATTTTGGGCACAGCGTGTAGTGGGTGAGTGGAACGCCTTGCCAGGGTTACTGAACGAGGCATTGAGATTGGAAACATTTAAGGTGTTTGGAGGGCTGATGTCAGAAGCAGATTTTTGACACAGGATGTAATGGACGTGTGGAATGCCATGCCAGGGTTAGTGATAGAGGCAGAGAGATTGGGAACATTTAAGGTGTTTGGAGGGCTGATGTAAGAACTAGACTTTTGACACAGGGTGTAGTGGACGTGTGGAATGCCCTGCCAGGGTTAGTGATAGAGGCAGAGAGATTGGGAACATATAAGGTGTTAGGAGGGCTGATTTCAGAAGAAGATTTTGGACACAGGGTGTACTGGATGTGTGGAATGCCCTCCCAGGGTTAATGACAGAGAAAGAGAGGTTTGGAACATTTAAGGTGTTTCGAGGGCTGATGTCAGAAATAGATTTTGGACTTAGGTTGTAGTGCGTGTGTGCAATTCCCTGCCAGGGTTAGTGAAGAAGCAGAGAGATTGGGAACATTTAAGGTGTTTGGAGGTCTGATGTCAGAAGCAGATCTTTGACAAAGGGTGCAGTGGACGTGTGGAATACGCTGCCATGGTTAGTGACAGAGGCAGAAAGATTGGGAATATTTAAGGTGTTTGGAGTGCTGATGTCAGAAGTAGATTTTGTACTTAGGGTGTAGTGGGTGTGCGAAATGTCCTTCCAGGGTCAGTGATAGAGGCAGAGAGATTGGGAACATTTAAGGTGTTTGGAGGGCCGATGTCAGAAGGAGATTTTTGACACAGCGTGCAATGGGTGTGTGGAATGCCCTGCCAGGGTTATTGATAGAGGTAGAGAGATTGGGAAGATTTATGGTGATTGGAGGGATGATGTCAGAAGCAGATTTTTGACACAGGGTGTAGTGGACGTCTGGAATGCCCTGCTAGGGTTAGTGACAGAGGCAGAGCGATTGGGAACATTTAAGGTGTTTGGTAGTCTGATGTCAGAAGTAGATTTTGGAAACCGGGTGCAGTGGGTGTGTGGAATGCCCTGCCAGGGTTAGTGATAGAGGCAGAGAGATTGAGAATATTTAAGGTGTTTGGAGGGCTGATGTCAGAAGCAGATTTTGGGCACAGGGTGTACTGGATGTGTGGAATACCCTGCCAGGGTTAATGACAGAGAAAGAGAGATTGGGAACATTTGAGGTGTTTCGAGGGCTGATGTCAGAAGTAGATTTTGGACTTAGGTTGTAGTGCGTGTGTGCAATTCCCTGCCAGGGTTAGTGAAGAGGCAGAGAGATTGGGAACATTTAAGGTGTTTGGAGGTCTGATGTCAGAAGCAGATCTTTGACAAAGGGTGCAATGGACGTGTGGAATACACTGCCATGGTTAGTGACAGAGGCAGAAAGATTGGGAATATTTAAGGTGTTTGGAGTGCTGATGTCAGAAGTAGATTTTGTACTTAGGGTGTAGTGTGTGTGCGAAATGTCCTTCCAGGGTCAATGATAGAGGCAGAGAGATTGGGAACATTTAAGGTGTTTGGAGTGCCGATGTCAGAAGGAGATTTTTGACACAGCGTGCAATGGGTGTGTGGAATGCCCTGCCAGGGTTAGTGATACAGGTAGAGAGATTGGGAAGATTTATGGTGATTGGAGGGATGATGTCAGAAGCAGATTTTTGACACAGGGTGTAGTGGACTTCTGGAATGCCCTGCTAGGGTTTGTGACAGAGGCAGAGCGATTGGGAACATTTAAGGTGTTTGGTAGTCTGATGTCAGAAGTAGATTTTGGAAACCGGGTGCAGTGGGTGTGTGGAATGCCCTGCCAGGGTTAGTGATAGAGGCAGAGAGATTGAGAATATTTAAGGTGTTTGGAGGGCTGATGTCAGAAGCAGATTTTGGGCACAGGGTGTACTGGATGTGTGGAATACCCTGCCAGGGTTAGTGATAGATTGGGAACATATAAGGTGTTAGGAGGGCTGATTTCAGAAGAAGATTTTGGACACAGGGTGTACTGCATGTGTGGAATGCCCTCCCAGGGTTAATGACAGAGAAAGAGAGGTTTGGAACATTTAAGGTGTTTCGAGGGCTGATGTCAGAAGTAGATTTTGGACTTAGGTTGTAGTGCGTGTGTGCAATTCCCTACCAGGGTTAGTGAAGAAGCAGAGAGATTGGGAACATTTAAGGTGTTTGGAGGTCTGATGTCAGAAGCAGATCTTTGACAAAGGGTGCAGTGGACGTCTGGAATGCCCTGCTAGGGTTAGTGACAGAGGCAGAGCGATTGGGAACATTTAAGGTGTTTGGTAGTCTGATGTCAGAAGTAGATTTTGGAAACCGGGTGCAGTGGGTGTGTGGAACGCCCTGCCAGGATTAGTGATAGAGGCAGAGAGATTGAGAATATTTAAGGTGTTTGGAGGGCTGATGTCAGAAGCAGATTTTGGGCACAGGGTGTACTGGATGTGTGGAATACCCTGCCAGGGTTAATGACAGAGAAAGAGAGATTGGGAACATTTAAGGTGTTTCGAGGGCTGATGTCAGAAGTAGATTTTGGACACAGCGTGTAGTGGGTGAGTGGAACGCCTTGCCAGGGTTACTGAACGAGGCATTGAGATTGGAAACATTTAAGGTGTTTGGAGGGCTGATGTCAGAAGCAGATTTTTGACACAGGATGTAATGGACGTGTGGAATGCCATGCCAGGGTTAGTGATAGAGGCAGAGAGATTGGGAACATTTAAGGTGTTTGGAGGGCTGATGTAAGAACTAGACTTTTGACACAGGGTGTAGTGGACGTGTGGAATGCCCTGCCAGGGTTAGTGATAGAGGCAGAGAGATTGGGAACATATAAGGTGTTAGGAGGGCTGATTTCAGAAGAAGATTTTGGACACAGGGTGTACTGGATGTGTGGAATGCCCTCCCAGGGTTAATGACAGAGAAAGAGAGGTTTGGAACATTTAAGGTGTTTCGAGGGCTGATGTCAGAAGTAGATTTTGGACTTAGGTTGTAGTGCGTGTGTGCAATTCCCTGCCAGGGTTAGTGAAGAAGCAGAGAGATTGGGAACATTTAAGATGTTTGGAGGTCTGATGTCAGAAGCAGATCTTTGACAAAGGGTGCAGTGGACGTGTGGAATACGCTGCCATGGTTAGTGACAGAGGCAGAAAGATTGGGAATATTTAAGGTGTTTGGAGTGCTGATGTCAGAAGTAGATTTTGTACTTAGGGTGTAGTGGGTGTGCGAAATGTCCTTCCAGGGTCAGTGATAGAGGCAGAGAGATTGGGAACATTTAAGGTGTTTGGAGGGCCGATGTCAGAAGGAGATTTTTGACACAGCGTGCAATGGGTGTGTGGAATGCCCTGCCAGGGTTATTGATAGAGGTAGAGAGATTGGGAAGATTTATGGTGATTGGAGGGATGATGTCAGAAGCAGATTTTTGACACAGGGTGTAGTGGACGTCTGGAATGCCCTGCTAGGGTTAGTGACAGAGGCAGAGCGATTGGGAACATTTAAGGTGTTTGGTAGTCTGATGTCAGAAGTAGATATTGGAAACCGGGTGCAGTGGGTGTGTGGAATGCCCTGCCAGGGTTAGTGATAGAGGCAGAGAGATTGAGAAGATTTAAGGTGTTTGGAGGGCTGATGTCAGAAGTAGATTTTGGACACCGGGTGTAGTGGGTGTGTGGAATGCCCTGCCAGGGTTAGTGACAGAGGCAGAGAGATTCGGAACATTTAAGGTGTGTGGAGGGCTGATGTGAGAAGTAGATTTTGGACACAGGCTGTAGTGGGTGTGTGGAACGCCCTGCAAGGTTTAGAGCTAGAGTCAGAGAGAATGGGAACATTTAAGGTGTTTGGGGGCTGAGGTCAGAAGTAGATTTTTTACGCAGTGTGTAATGAGTGAGGAAATGCCCAGCCAGGGTCAGTGATAGAGGCACAGTGATTGGGGACATTTGCGGTGTTTGGAGTGCAGATGTCAGAAGGAGATTTTTGACACAGGGTGTATTGGATGTGTGGAATGCCCTGCCAGGGTTAGTGATAGAAGCAGGGAGATTGGGAAGATTGAAGGTGTTTGGAGGGCTGATGTCAGAAGTAGATTTTTGACACGGTGTAGTGGACGTGTGGAATGTCCTGCCAGGGTTAGTGATAGAGGCAGAGAGATTGGGGACATATAAGGTGTTTGGAGGGCTGATTTCAGAAGAAGATTTTGGACGCAGGGTGTACTGGATGTGTGGAATGCCCTCCCAGAGTTAATGACAGAGAAAGAGAGATTGGGAACATTTAAGGTGTTTCGAGGGCTGATGTCAGAAGTAGATTTTGGACTTCAGTTGTAGTGCGTGTGTGCAATTCCCTGCCAGGGTTAGTGAAGAGGCAGCTAGATTGGGAACAGTTAAGGTGTTTGGAGGTCTGATGTCAGAAGCAGATCTTTGACACAGGGTGCAGTGGACGTGTGGAATACCCTGCCATGGTTAGTGACAGAGGCAGAAAGATTGGGAATATTTAAGGTGTTTGGAGTGCTGATGTCAGAAGTAGATTTTGGACGTAGGGTGTACTGGGTGTGCGAAATGTCCTGCCAGGGTCAGTGATACAGGCAGAGAGATTGGGAACATTTAAGGTGTTTGGAAGTCTGATATCAGAAGTTGATTTTGGAAACCCTGTGCAGTGGGTGTGTGGAATGCCCTGCCAGGTTTAGTGATAGAGGCAGAGAGATTGAAAAGATTTAAGGTGTTTGGAGGGCTGATGTCAGAAGTAGATTTTGGACACCGGGTGTATTGGGTGTGTGGAATGCCCTGCCAGGGTTAGTGACAGAGGCAGAGAGATTCGGAACATTTAAGGTGTTTGGAGGGCTGATGTCAGAAGTAGATTTTGGACACAGGGTGTACTGGATGTGTGGAATGCCCTGCCAGGGTTAGTGATAGAAGAAGAGAGTTTGGGAACATTTAAGGTGTTTGGAGGGCTGATGTCAGAAGAAGATTTTTTATGCAGGGTGTAATGGACGTGTGGAATGCCCTGCCAGGGTTAGAGATAGAGGCAGAGAGATTGGTAATGCTGAAGGTGTTTGGAGGGCTGATGTGAGAAGTACATTTTGGACACAGGCTGTAGTGGGTGTGTGGAACGCCCTGCAAGGTTTAGAGCTAGAGTCGGAGAGAATGGGAACATTTAAGGTGTTTGGGGGCTGAGGTCAGAAGTAGATTTTTTATGCAGTGTGTAATGAGTGAATAAATGTCCAGCCAGGGTCAGTCACAGAGGCAGAGAAATTGGGGACATTTGCGGTGTTTGGAGTGCAGATGTCAGAAGGAGATTTTTGACACAGGGTGTATTGGATGTGTGGAATGCCCTCCCAGGGTTAGTGACAGAGAAAGAGAGATTGGGAGCATTTAAGGTTTTTGGAGGGCTGATGTCAGAAGAAGATTTTTTATGCAGGGTGTAATGGACGTGTGGAATGCCCTGCCAGGGTTAGTGATAGAGGCAGAGAGATTGGTAATGCTGAAGGTGTTTGGAGGGCTGATGTGAGAAGTAGATTTTGGACACAGGCTTAGTGGGTGTGTGGAACGCCCTGCAAGGTTTAGAGCTAGAGTCGGAGAGAATGGGAACATTTAAGGTGTTTGGGGGCTGAGGTCAGAAGTAGATTTTTTTATGCAGTGTGTAATGAGTGAATAAATGTCCAGCCAGGGTCAGTCACAGAGGCAGAGAGATTGGGGACATTTGCGGTGTTTGGAGTGCAGATGTCAGAAGGAGATTTTTGACACAGGGTGTATTGGATGTGTGGAATGCCCTCCCAGGGTTAGTGACAGAGAAAGATAGATTGGGAGCATTTAAGGTTTTTGGAGGGCTGATGTCAGAAGTAGATTTTTGACACGGTGTAGTGGACGTGTGGAATGTCCTGCCAGGGTTAGTGATAGAGGCAGAGAGTTTGGGAACATTTAAGGTGATTGGAGGGCTGATGTCAGAAGTAGATTTTGGGCGCAGGGTGTACTGGATGTGTGGAATGCCCTGCCTGGGTTAGTGACAGAGGCAGAGAGTTTGCGAACATTTAAGGTATTTCGAGGGCTGATGTCAGAAGTAGATTTTGGGCACAAGTTGTACTAGATGTGTGGAATGCCCTGCCAGAGTTAGTGACAGAGGCAGAGAGATTGGGAACATTTAAGCTCTTTAGAGTGCTGATGTCAGAAGTAGATTTTGGGCACAGGGTGTACTGGATGTGTGGAATGCTCTGCCAGAGTTAGTGATAGAGGCAGAGAGATGGGAACATTTAAGGTTTTTAGAGGGCTGATGTCAGAAGTAGACTTTTGACACAGGGTGTAGTGGACGTGTGGAATGCCCTGCCAGTGTTAGTGATAGAGGCAGAGAAATTGGAAACATTTAAGCTGTTTGGAGGGCTGATGTCAGAAGCAGATTTTTGACACAGGGTGTAGTGGACATGTGGAATGCTCTGCCAAGGTTACTGACAGAGACAGAGAGATTGGGAACATTTACGGTGTTTCGAGGGCTGATGTCAGAGGTAGATTTTGGAGTTTGGTTGTAGTGCGTGTGAGTAATGCCCTGCCAGGGTTAGTGAAGAGGCAGAGAGATTGGGAATATTTAAGGTGTTTTGGTGTGCTGATGTCAGAAGTAGATTTTGGACTTCGGGTGTAGTGGGTGTGTGAAATGCCCTGCCAGGGTCACTGATAGAGGCAGAGAGATTGGGAAGATTTAAGGTGTTTGGAGGGCTGATGTCAGAAGTAGATTTTAGACACAGGGTGTACTGGATCAGTGGAATGTCCTTCCAGGGTTAATGAAAGAGGCAGAGAGATTGGGAACATTTAAGGTGTTTGTAGTGCTGATGTCAGAAGCAGATTTTTGACACAGTGTGTAGTGGACATGTGGAATGCCCTGCCAGAGTTAGTGATAGAAGAAGAGAGTTTGGGAACATTTAAGGTAATTGGAGGGCTGATGTCAGAAGAAGATTTTTTATGCAGGGTGTAATGGACGTGTGGAATGCCCTGCCAGGGTTAGTGATAGAGGCAGAGAGATTGGTAACGCTGAAGGTGTTTGGAGGGCTGATGTCAGAAGTAGAGTTTAGACACAGGGTGTACTGGATGTGTGGAATGCCCTGCCAGGGTTAGTAAAAGAGGCAGAAAGATTGCGAACATTTAAGGTGTTTAAAGGGCAGATGTCAGAAGTAGACTTTTGACACAGGGTGTAGTGGACGTGTGAAATGCCCTGCCAGGGTTAATGATAGAGGCTGTGAAATTGGGAACATTTAAGCTGTTTGGAGGGCTGATGTCAGAAGCAGATTTTTGACACAGGGCGTAGTGGACGTGTGGAATGCCCTGCCAGGATTAGTGATAGAGGCAGAGAGATTGGGAACCTTTAAGGTGTTTGGAGGGCTGATGCCAAAAGTAAATTTTGGACACAGGGTGTAGTGGATGTGTGGAATGCCCTCCCAGGGTTAGTGACAGAGAAAGAGAGATTGGGAACATTTAAGGTGTTTCGAGAGCTGATGTCAGAAGTAGATTTTGGATTTCGGGTGTAGTGGCTGTGTGAAATGCGCTGCCAGGGTCAGTGATAGAGGCACAGTGATTGGGAACATTTACGGTGTTTGGAGGGCAGATGTCAGAAGGAGATTTTTGACACAGTGTGTACTGGATGTGTGGAATGCCCTGCCAGGGTTAGTGATAGAAGCAGGGAGATTGGGAACATTTAACGTAATTGGAGGGCTGATGTCAGAAAAAGATTTTTTATGCAGGGTGTAGAGGACGTGTGGAATGCACTGCCAGGGTTAGTGACAGAGGCAGAGAGACTGGGAACATTTATGGTGTTTGGAGGGCAGATATGAGAAGAAGATTTTTGACACAGGGTGTACTGGATGTGTGGAATGTCCTGCCAGGATTAGTGATAGAAGCAGGGAGATTGGGAAGATTTAAGGTGTTTGGAGGGCTGATGTCAGAAGTAGATTTTTGACACGGTGTAGTGGACGTGTGGAATGTCCTGCCAGGGTTAGTGATAGAGGCAGAGCGATTGGGAACATATAAGGTGTTTGCAGGGCTGATTTCAGAAGAAGATTTTGGACGCAGGGTGTACTGGATGTGTGGAATGCCCTCCCAGGGTTAATGACAGAGAAAGAGAGATTGGGAACATTTAAGGTGTTTCGAGGGCTGATGTCAGAAGTAGATTTTGGACTTAGGTTGTAGTGCGTGTGTGCAATTCCCTGCCAGGGTTAGTGAAGAGGCAGAGAGATTGGGAACATTTAAGGTGTTTGGAGGTCTGATGTCAGAAGCAGATCTTTGACACAGCGTGCAGTGGACATGTGAATACCCTGCCATGGTTAGTGACAGAGGCAGAAAGATTGGGAATATTTAAGCTCTTTAGAGTGCTGATGTCAGAAGTAGATTTTGGACTTAGGGTGTAGTGGGTGTGCGAAATGTCCTGCCAGGGTCAGTGATAGAGGCAGAGAGATTGGGAACATTTAAGGTGTTCGGAGGGCCGATGTCAGAAGGAGATTTTTGACACAGCGTGTAGTGGGTGTGTGGAATGCCCTGCCAGGGTTAGTGATAGAGGTAGAGAGATTGGAAAGATTTATGGTGTATGAAGCGCTGATGATAGAAGGAGATTTTTGACATATCGTGTAATGGGTGTGTGGAATGCCCTGCCAGGGTTAGTGATAGAGGTAGAGAGATTGGGAAGATTTATGGTGATTGGAGGGATGATGTCAGAAGCAGATTTTTGACACAGGGTGTAGTGGACGTGTGGAATGCCCTGCCAGGGTTAGTGATAGAGGCAGAGAGATTGGTAACGCTGAAGGTGTTTGGACGGCTGATGTCAGAAGTAGAGTTTAGACACAGGGTGTACTGTATGTGTGGAATGCCCTGCCAGGGTTAGTAAAAGAGGCAGAAAGATTGCGAACATTTAAGATGTTTAAAGGGCAGATGTCAGAAGTAAATTTTGGACACAGGGTGTAGTGGATGTGTGGAATACCCTCCCAGGGTTAGTGACAGAGAAAGAGAGATTGGGAACATTTAAGGTGTTTCGAGAGCTGATCTCAGAAGTAGATTTTGGATTTCGGGTGTAGTGGCTGTGTGAAATGCGCTGCCAGGGTCAGTGATAGAGGCACAGTGATTGGGAACATTTACGGTGTTTGGAGGGCAGATGTCAGAAGGAGATTTTTGACACAGTGTGTACTGGATGTGTGGAATGCCCTGCCAGGGTTAGTGATAGAAGCAGGGAGATTGGGAACATTTAACGTAATTGGAGGGCTGATGTCAGAAAAAGATTTTTTATGCAGGGTGTAGAGGACGTGTGGAATGCCCTGCCAGGGTTAGTGACAGAGGCAGAGAGACTGGGAACATTTATGGTGTTTGGAGGGCAGATATGAGAAGAAGATTTTTGACACAGGGTGTACTGGATGTGTGGAATGCCCTGCCAGGATTAGTGATAGAAGCAGGGAGATTGGGAAGATTTAAGGTGTTTGGATGGCTGATGTCAGAAGTAGATTTTTGACACGGTGTAGTGGACGTGTGGAATGTCCTGCCAGGGTTAGTGATAGAGGCAGAGCGATTGGGAACATATAAGGTGTTTGCAGGGCTGATTTCAGAAGAAGATTTTGGACGCAGGGTGTACTGGATGTGTGGAATGCCCTCCCAGGGTTAATGACAGAGAAAGAGAGATTGGGAACATTTAAGGTGTTTCGAGGGCTGATGTCAGAAGTAGATTTTGGACTTAGGTTGTAGTGCGTGTGTGCAATTCCCTGCCAGGGTTAGTGAAGAGGCAGAGAGATTGGGAACATTTAAGGTGTTTGGAGGTCTGATGTCAGAAGCAGATCTTTGACAAAGGGTGCAGTGGACGTGTGGAATACGCTGCCATGGTTAGTGACAGAGGCAGAAAGATTGGGAATATTTAAGGTGTTTGGAGTGCTGATGTCAGAAGTAGATTTTGTACTTAGGGTGTAGTGGGTGTGCGAAATGTCCTTCCAGGGTCAGTGATAGAGGCAGAGAGATTGGGAACATTTAAGGTGTTTGGAGGGCCGATGTCAGAAGGAGATTTTTGACACAGCGTGCAATGGGTGTGTGGAATGCCCTGCCAGGGTTATTGATAGAGGTAGAGAGATTGGGAAGATTTATGGTGATTGGAGGGATGATGTCAGAAGCAGATTTTTGACACAGGGTGTAGTGGACGTCTGGAATGCCCTGCTAGGGTTAGTGACAGAGGCAGAGCGATTGGGAACATTTAAGGTGTTTGGTAGTCTGATGTCAGAAGTAGATTTTGGAAACCGGGTGCAGTGGGTGTGTGGAATGCCCTGCCAGGGTTAGTGATAGAGGCAGAGAGATTGAGAATATTTAAGGTGTTTGGAGGGCTGATGTCAGAAGCAGATTTTGGGCACAGGGTGTACTGGATGTGTGGAATACCCTGCCAGGGTTAATGACAGAGAAAGAGAGATTGGGAACATTTGAGGTGTTTCGAGGGCTGATGTCAGAAGTAGATTTTGGACTTAGGTTGTAGTGCGTGTGTGCAATTCCCTGCCAGGGTTAGTGAAGAGGCAGAGAGATTGGGAACATTTAAGGTGTTTGGAGGTCTGATGTCAGAAGCAGATCTTTGACAAAGGGTGCAATGGACGTGTGGAATACACTGCCATGGTTAGTGACAGAGGCAGAAAGATTGGGAATATTTAAGGTGTTTGGAGTGCTGATGTCAGAAGTAGATTTTGTACTTAGGGTGTAGTGTGTGTGCGAAATGTCCTTCCAGGGTCAATGATAGAGGCAGAGAGATTGGGAACATTTAAGGTGTTTGGAGTGCCGATGTCAGAAGGAGATTTTTGACACAGCGTGCAATGGGTGTGTGGAATGCCCTGCCAGGGTTAGTGATACAGGTAGAGAGATTGGGAAGATTTATGGTGATTGGAGGGATGATGTCAGAAGCAGATTTTTGACACAGGGTGTAGTGGACTTCTGGAATGCCCTGCTAGGGTTTGTGACAGAGGCAGAGCGATTGGGAACATTTAAGGTGTTTGGTAGTCTGATGTCAGAAGTAGATTTTGGAAACCGGGTGCAGTGGGTGTGTGGAATGCCCTGCCAGGGTTAGTGATAGAGGCAGAGAGATTGAGAATATTTAAGGTGTTTGGAGGGCTGATGTCAGAAGCAGATTTTGGGCACAGGGTGTACTGGATGTGTGGAATACCCTGCCAGGGTTAGTGATAGATTGGGAACATATAAGGTGTTAGGAGGGCTGATTTCAGAAGAAGATTTTGGACACAGGGTGTACTGCATGTGTGGAATGCCCTCCCAGGGTTAATGACAGAGAAAGAGAGGTTTGGAACATTTAAGGTGTTTCGAGGGCTGATGTCAGAAGTAGATTTTGGACTTAGGTTGTAGTGCGTGTGTGCAATTCCCTACCAGGGTTAGTGAAGAAGCAGAGAGATTGGGAACATTTAAGGTGTTTGGAGGTCTGATGTCAGAAGCAGATCTTTGACAAAGGGTGCAGTGGACGTCTGGAATGCCCTGCTAGGGTTAGTGACAGAGGCAGAGCGATTGGGAACATTTAAGGTGTTTGGTAGTCTGATGTCAGAAGTAGATTTTGGAAACCGGGTGCAGTGGGTGTGTGGAACGCCCTGCCAGGATTAGTGATAGAGGCAGAGAGATTGAGAATATTTAAGGTGTTTGGAGGGCTGATGTCAGAAGCAGATTTTGGGCACAGGGTGTACTGGATGTGTGGAATACCCTGCCAGGGTTAATGACAGAGAAAGAGAGATTGGGAACATTTAAGGTGTTTCGAGGGCTGATGTCAGAAGTAGATTTTGGACACAGCGTGTAGTGGGTGAGTGGAACGCCTTGCCAGGGTTACTGAACGAGGCATTGAGATTGGAAACATTTAAGGTGTTTGGAGGGCTGATGTCAGAAGCAGATTTTTGACACAGGATGTAATGGACGTGTGGAATGCCATGCCAGGGTTAGTGATAGAGGCAGAGAGATTGGGAACATTTAAGGTGTTTGGAGGGCTGATGTAAGAACTAGACTTTTGACACAGGGTGTAGTGGACGTGTGGAATGCCCTGCCAGGGTTAGTGATAGAGGCAGAGAGATTGGGAACATATAAGGTGTTAGGAGGGCTGATTTCAGAAGAAGATTTTGGACACAGGGTGTACTGGATGTGTGGAATGCCCTCCCAGGGTTAATGACAGAGAAAGAGAGGTTTGGAACATTTAAGGTGTTTCGAGGGCTGATGTCAGAAGTAGATTTTGGACTTAGGTTGTAGTGCGTGTGTGCAATTCCCTGCCAGGGTTAGTGAAGAAGCAGAGAGATTGGGAACATTTAAGATGTTTGGAGGTCTGATGTCAGAAGCAGATCTTTGACAAAGGGTGCAGTGGACGTGTGGAATACGCTGCCATGGTTAGTGACAGAGGCAGAAAGATTGGGAATATTTAAGGTGTTTGGAGTGCTGATGTCAGAAGTAGATTTTGTACTTAGGGTGTAGTGGGTGTGCGAAATGTCCTTCCAGGGTCAGTGATAGAGGCAGAGAGATTGGGAACATTTAAGGTGTTTGGAGGGCCGATGTCAGAAGGAGATTTTTGACACAGCGTGCAATGGGTGTGTGGAATGCCCTGCCAGGGTTATTGATAGAGGTAGAGAGATTGGGAAGATTTATGGTGATTGGAGGGATGATGTCAGAAGCAGATTTTTGACACAGGGTGTAGTGGACGTCTGGAATGCCCTGCTAGGGTTAGTGACAGAGGCAGAGCGATTGGGAACATTTAAGGTGTTTGGTAGTCTGATGTCAGAAGTAGATATTGGAAACCGGGTGCAGTGGGTGTGTGGAATGCCCTGCCAGGGTTAGTGATAGAGGCAGAGAGATTGAGAAGATTTAAGGTGTTTGGAGGGCTGATGTCAGAAGTAGATTTTGGACACCGGGTGTAGTGGGTGTGTGGAATGCCCTGCCAGGGTTAGTGACAGAGGCAGAGAGATTCGGAACATTTAAGGTGTGTGGAGGGCTGATGTGAGAAGTAGATTTTGGACACAGGCTGTAGTGGGTGTGTGGAACGCCCTGCAAGGTTTAGAGCTAGAGTCAGAGAGAATGGGAACATTTAAGGTGTTTGGGGGCTGAGGTCAGAAGTAGATTTTTTACGCAGTGTGTAATGAGTGAGGAAATGCCCAGCCAGGGTCAGTGATAGAGGCACAGTGATTGGGGACATTTGCGGTGTTTGGAGTGCAGATGTCAGAAGGAGATTTTTGACACAGGGTGTATTGGATGTGTGGAATGCCCTGCCAGGGTTAGTGATAGAAGCAGGGAGATTGGGAAGATTGAAGGTGTTTGGAGGGCTGATGTCAGAAGTAGATTTTTGACACGGTGTAGTGGACGTGTGGAATGTCCTGCCAGGGTTAGTGATAGAGGCAGAGAGATTGGGGACATATAAGGTGTTTGGAGGGCTGATTTCAGAAGAAGATTTTGGACGCAGGGTGTACTGGATGTGTGGAATGCCCTCCCAGAGTTAATGACAGAGAAAGAGAGATTGGGAACATTTAAGGTGTTTCGAGGGCTGATGTCAGAAGTAGATTTTGGACTTCAGTTGTAGTGCGTGTGTGCAATTCCCTGCCAGGGTTAGTGAAGAGGCAGCTAGATTGGGAACAGTTAAGGTGTTTGGAGGTCTGATGTCAGAAGCAGATCTTTGACACAGGGTGCAGTGGACGTGTGGAATACCCTGCCATGGTTAGTGACAGAGGCAGAAAGATTGGGAATATTTAAGGTGTTTGGAGTGCTGATGTCAGAAGTAGATTTTGGACGTAGGGTGTACTGGGTGTGCGAAATGTCCTGCCAGGGTCAGTGATACAGGCAGAGAGATTGGGAACATTTAAGGTGTTTGGAAGTCTGATATCAGAAGTTGATTTTGGAAACCCTGTGCAGTGGGTGTGTGGAATGCCCTGCCAGGTTTAGTGATAGAGGCAGAGAGATTGAAAAGATTTAAGGTGTTTGGAGGGCTGATGTCAGAAGTAGATTTTGGACACCGGGTGTATTGGGTGTGTGGAATGCCCTGCCAGGGTTAGTGACAGAGGCAGAGAGATTCGGAACATTTAAGGTGTTTGGAGGGCTGATGTCAGAAGTAGATTTTGGACACAGGGTGTACTGGATGTGTGGAATGCCCTGCCAGGGTTAGTGATAGAAGAAGAGAGTTTGGGAACATTTAAGGTGTTTGGAGGGCTGATGTCAGAAGAAGATTTTTTATGCAGGGTGTAATGGACGTGTGGAATGCCCTGCCAGGGTTAGAGATAGAGGCAGAGAGATTGGTAATGCTGAAGGTGTTTGGAGGGCTGATGTGAGAAGTACATTTTGGACACAGGCTGTAGTGGGTGTGTGGAACGCCCTGCAAGGTTTAGAGCTAGAGTCGGAGAGAATGGAACATTTAAGGTGTTTGGGGGCTGAGGTCAGAAGTAGATTTTTTATGCAGTGTGTAATGAGTGAATAAATGTCCAGCCAGGGTCAGTCACAGAGGCAGAGAAATTGGGGACATTTGCGGTGTTTGGAGTGCAGATGTCAGAAGGAGATTTTTGACACAGGGTGTATTGGATGTGTGGAATGCCCTCCCAGGGTTAGTGACAGAGAAAGCGAGATTGGGAGCATTTAAGGTTTTTGGAGGGCTGATGTCAGAAGAAGATTTTTTATGCAGGGTGTAATGGACGTGTGGAATGCCCTGCCAGGGTTAGTGATAGAGGCAGAGAGATTGGTAATGCTGAAGGTGTTTGGAGGGCTGATGTGAGAAGTAGATTTTGGACACAGGCTTAGTGGGTGTGTGGAACGCCCTGCAAGGTTTAGAGCTAGAGTCGGAGAGAATGGGAACATTTAAGGTGTTTGGGGGCTGAGGTCAGAAGTAGATTTTTTATGCAGTGTGTAATGAGTGATTAAATGTCCAGCCAGGGTCAGTCACAGAGGCAGAGAGATTGGGGACATTTGCGGTGTTTGGAGTGCAGATGTCAGAAGGAGATTTTTGACACAGGGTGTATTGGATGTGTGGAATGCCCTCCCAGGGTTAGTGACAGAGAAAGATAGATTGGGAGCATTTAAGGTTTTTGGAGGGCTGATGTCAGAAGTAGATTTTTGACACGGTGTAGTGGACGTGTGGACTGTCCTGCCAGGGTTAGTGATAGAGGCAGAGAGTTTGGGAACATTTAAGGTGATTGGAGGGCTGATGTCAGAAGTAGATTTTGGGCGCAGGGTGTACTGGATGTGTGGAATGCCCTGCCTGGGTTAGTGACAGAGGCAGAGAGTTTGCGAACATTTAAGGTATTTCGAGGGCTGATGTCAGAAGTAGATTTTGGGCACAAGTTGTACTAGATGTGTGGAATGCCCTGCCAGAGTTAGTGACAGAGGCAGAGAGATTGGGAACATTTAAGCTCTTTAGAGTGCTGATGTCAGAAGTAGATTTTGGGCACAGGGTGTACTGGATGTGTGGAATGCTCTGCCAGAGTTAGTGATAGAGGCAGAGAGATGGGAACATTTAAGGTTTTTAGAGGGCTGATGTCAGAAGTAGACTTTTGACACAGGTGTAGTGGACGTGTGGAATGCCCTGCCAGTGTTAGTGATAGAGGCAGAGAAATTGGAAACATTTAAGCTGTTTGGAGGGCTGATGTCAGAAGCAGATTTTTGACACAGGGTGTAGTGGACATGTGGAATGCCCTGCCAAGGTTACTGACAGAGACAGAGAGATTGGGAACATTTACGGTGTTTCGAGGGCTGATGTCAGAGGTAGATTTTGGAGTTTGGTTGTAGTGCGTGTGAGTAATGCCCTGCCAGGGTTAGTGAAGAGGCAGAGAGATTGGGAATATTTAAGGTGTTTGGTGTGCTGATGTCAGAAGTAGATTTTGGACTTCGGGTGTAGTGGGTGTGTGAAATGCCCTGCCAGGGTCACTGATAGAGGCAGAGAGATTGGGAAGATTTAAGGTGTTTGGAGGGCTGATGTCAGAAGTAGATTTTAGACACAGGGTGTACTGGATCAGTGGAATGTCCTTCCAGGGTTAATGAAAGAGGCAGAGAGATTGGGAACATTTAAGGTGTTTGTAGTGCTGATGTCAGAAGCAGATTTTTGACACAGTGTGTAGTGGACATGTGGAATGCCCTGCCAGAGTTAGTGATAGAAGAAGAGAGTTTGGGAACATTTAAGGTAATTGGAGGCTGATGTCAGAAGAAGATTTTTTATGCAGGGTGTAATGGACGTGTGGAATGCCCTGCCAGGGTTAGTGATAGAGGCAGAGAGATTGGTAACGCTGAAGGTGTTTGGAGGGCTGATGTCAGAAGTAGAGTTTAGACACAGGGTGTACTGGATGTGTGGAATGCCCTGCCAGGGTTAGTAAAAGAGGCAGAAGATTGCGAACATTTAAGGTGTTTAAAGGGCAGATGTCAGAAGTAGACTTTGACACAGGGTGTAGTGGACGTGTGAAATGCCCTGCCAGGGTTAATGATAGAGGCTGTGAAATTGGGAACATTTAAGCTGTTTGGAGGGCTGATGTCAGAAGCAGATTTTTGACACAGGGCGTAGTGGACGTGTGGAATGCCCTGCCAGGGTTAGTGATAGAGGCAGAGAGATTGGGAACCTTTAAGGTGTTTGGAGGGCTGATGCCAAAAGTAAATTTTGGACACAGGGTGTAGTGGATGTGTGGAATGCCCTCCAGGGTTAGTGACAGAGAAAGAGAGATTGGGAACATTTAAGGTGTTTCGAGAGCTGATGTCAGAAGTAGATTTTGGATTTCGGGTGTAGTGGCTGTGTGAAATGCGCTGCCAGGGTCAGTGATAGAGGCACAGTGATTGGGAACATTTACGGTGTTTGGAGGGCAGATGTCAGAAGGAGATTTTTGACACAGTGTGTACTGGATGTGTGGAATGCCCTGCCAGGGTTAGTGATAGAAGCAGGGAGATTGGGAACATTTAACGTAATTGGAGGGCTGATGTCAGAAAAAGATTTTTTATGCAGGGTGTAGAGGACGTGTGGAATGCACTGCCAGGGTTAGTGACAGAGGCAGAGAGACTGGGAACATTTATGGTGTTTGGAGGGCAGATATGAGAAGAAGATTTTTGACACAGGGTGTACTGGATGTGTGGAATGTCCTGCAGGATTAGTGATAGAAGCAGGGAGATTGGGAAGATTTAAGGTGTTTGGAGGGCTGATGTCAGAAGTAGATTTTTGACACGGTGTAGTGGACGTGTGGAATGTCCTGCCAGGGTTAGTGATAGAGGCAGAGCGATTGGGAACATATAAGGTGTTTGCAGGGCTGATTTCAGAAGAAGATTTTGGACGCAGGTGTACTGGATGTGTGGAATGCCCTCCAGGGTTAATGACAGAGAAAGAGAGATTGGGAACATTTAAGGTGTTTCGAGGGCTGATGTCAGAAGTAGATTTTGGACTTAGGTTGTAGTGCGTGTGTGCAATTCCCTGCCAGGGTTAGTGAAGAGGCAGAGAGATTGGGAACATTTAAGGTGTTTGGAGGTCTGATGTCAGAAGCAGATCTTTGACACAGCGTGCAGTGGACATGTGAATACCCTGCCATGGTTAGTGACAGAGGCAGAAAGATTGGGAATATTTAAGCTCTTTAGAGTGCTGATGTCAGAAGTAGATTTTGGACTTAGGGTGTAGTGGGTGTGCGAAATGTCCTGCCAGGGTCAGTGATAGAGGCAGAGAGATTGGG